>NC_140589.1:1314470019-1316870019 GCF_964204655.1 Triturus cristatus
ATCACTGGATTTGGAAGAAACCACTCCCCCCCAGATTCTCAAGACCCCCTGCCTTCCTCACTAACATCCCCAGGGCCCCCCTAAAGAAGAAAATCAAAAACGAGGGATCCAATACCAACTGCATGCTCATGAACTGCAGATCGGACACCAAACATGCTACAGAACTGGCAGAGACCATCTTTACCCTTGACATAAACATCACGTGCATGACCAAAACCTGGCTAGAAGAGTTCTCTTCCCCAATTATGGACATGTTTGTGCCCAAGGGCTTCGCAATCATCCATAAAGAAAAAACAACGAGGAGGAGGTATAGCAATCATACACAAGGACAACATCTCCGTGACAGAAACTGACACCCTCAAATATAACTCTTTCGAATATCTTACTGCCACCATTAAGACAAGTGGCAACAAAACATTACTCTGTCATCTCCTCTACCATCCACCAGGAAACACCTCCGCATTCGGCGAACATCTCTCCGACCTGATAACTCACTGTTCACTCAGTGACTCCAACAACGTAATTCTAGGTGACCTCAATCTACACTGGAATGAGGAAAACAACTCGCTAATCAAAACCTTAAACGATCTCCTAATCAACAAGAACCTCACCCAACACTGCACAGAGAAAACCCACAACAGAGGCTCAATCCTGGATCCCATTATCGCTCAAGCAGATATAGTCTCTATTGACCTCACCTTGCCTGTTGACTGGTCTGATCACCATATCATTCTATTCCACATCAATCAAACGATCCAATGCCAGCCCGATAAGCAGGCCCCCCCCCTCCACTGGGTGAGAAATCTAAGTCAGATTCCCCTTGCAGACCTGGAGGAAAGGCTAAGCTCCCTCCTCCCTATCCACACTGGTGAGCTCTCAACAACTGAACTCACCTCCCACTACAACACCACTATGCATTCCATTATGGACCAAGTAGCCCCCCTGAAACTAAAAAGAGGCAGGAACATACCATCGAGATCATGGTTCAACACAGACATAAACTCCGAAAGAAGAGAACTAAGAGCAGCAGAAAGACTCTGGTGGAACAACCCCTCCACAGTCCTACGAGATAGACTAAAATCAGTACGTGGGAAATATAAAAATCACATAAAGAACGAAAAAACTTCCTTCTTTTGTAATGCCCTTGGCAATGCAAAAAACAGGCCCAAAGAACTCTTATTTGCATTAGGCAACAAACCTCCAAGACCCGTTCGACACCAGTTATGGCCTCCAAAGACCTGTGTGACAACTTTGCCAATTTCTTTAATGACAAAATCACCAAGATAGAACTCTCCTTGGACATACTCTGCAGTCCCCCTGGCTGTAAATCACCCCCAGGGACAAAAGATATCACACGCAAGCTCCCCCCAAACTTATGGAAATCTTTCAAACCCATCTCCGAAGCAGAAATCATCAAATTGATTTCCAGCGTCAAACCCTCAGCACAAGTCCTGTATCCCATTCCTGCCCAACTGGCCAAAAAGCTCAAACTCTCTCTAGCTCCACACTGGACCAAGATTATAAACAGCTCCCTGAGCCCTGGAGTCATGCCTGATTGTCTCAAAACCGGCCAAGTCACACCTCTTCTGAAAAAACCGGGCTCTGACACAAACGATCTGAACAATGTTACATTGCATGCAATTACATTGCGTTCCTTTACAACGTGGTCGTTACAACGACTTTGTTGTTAGAACGCGATACCTTTACAACGCAAGTCATTAGATCGACTTGTTGTAGGGGGCGCGCTGGACTTAGGAATAGTATAATTTACTATTTCAACTCCAGCCTGCGCAACAGTAGGGAAGGTGTTGGAATAGTAAATCATACTATTCCTTATGTTAGAGCGCCCCCTACAGCAAGTCGATCTAATGACTTGCGTTGTCAAGGCATCACGTTCTAACAACGCGGTCGTTGTAACGACCGTGTTGTAAAGGAACTACGATGTAATGACTGTGTTGTAAACTCTGTCTCCCGTAATCTTTATCAGCCTGATATGATCAAGTGAGTTGCAAGCCTCAGATAAGTATATAAGTAAACAAACGTCTCCTCTGTACAGTATGCAGTGTTTCCAATCCAGGCTTTTCATTGTGGCTATCACTTATCTCAAAAGAGGAAGAAAATGATATTGGTTGTTTCTACATGTTCCTTGACAACTATGGTATTCAATTGATTCATATTGCATCTCTGTATTTCTTTTCTTAGCAAAGAGAGTTTTGATACTAATCTAAAGTGGGGCAACAGGTCTGGATTAATTCAAATTTTTGAGAAGGGGGATCATTTATTCAATCCTGGGATGGCGGATCCATTTATTTGGTCACACATGTAGATATGAAGAAGTGAATATTTTCTTTTCTATTCACATGCAAATGAGGTAGGTAATAATTGGCAATTTTTGCAGCTTAATAATGGAGAAGAGATCATAGATTTGTGGGCAAGGAAAGTGTTCCAGGTGTGTGTAGTTTTGGTAAGGAAACCTAACCTCTCTCAGAGGGGCAGATCAGATTTTTTTTCTGATGAAACATACCTTGTTGATAAAGTGGCGTAAAAATTCCTCACTTTTAGTGAGTGAGGGTAAGTGCATGGATCCAGGAGAGAGATAGTATTGGATTGAATTTGTCTGAAAAGGGGCTGAGAAGGGCTAGATATGGTGTTTACTTGGTCTTGGATAAGGGGCAATTCAGCTGATGCCATGGCATGTTTGTAGTTTCTTCTCATCTTTTTTAATTTGGGATAGAGATTTGGAGATATGGATAGCTAACTGTCTTTCATTTTCCACATTTTGTATCAGTATTTCTTTTTTAAATATGGAGTCAGACAACAACACCTGGCTTGGTCTTTTTTGTATTTTCTTTAGCTGGAGAGGGGCAGTGAGTTGACGTCTGTATGAATTATATTATTACAGTTATTAACTGTATCACTTATGTCAGCCTGTCATTCCATTTGTTTAATTTGTGGTGTGTCCAAGTCTTAGAGAATGACAGGTGATAGTTTACTTACTGGACAAATGCAACGTTTTGTGATGGGGGTATTGTTGGTCAAACTTTATAAGGAGTCATAGATGTGGATGAGAATGGGAAAGTTGTCCAACCCGTCAGTTGGAATGAAGTAGAAGCAATTGGGTATGTCTGGATCAGTGAAGCGTAGATCAATATTTTTGTATTATTTAAAATGGAGTAAAATCAGTAGCTGGTATTGCCCCAGTTGAGATTCAGGCCTCCTAGAATGGCATTTTTTATCAAGCATTATTTGATTTTAGGTAACTTATTCAGACATTTGTTTGGTGAAATTGATTCTGAGTTTGAAAGTGCATAGCGTTGGAGGGAGGAATGAGATGGCAATCCTAAGGCATTCATATGTGTTCTGAATTATGGTGGTATAGATCTGCATTTGATGAGTTCCATGTGAGTGACTGCCATGCTGGCTAATAAATTATATTGCCTTACAGCACAGATGATTTTTTTATCCTTTAGGATAGATTGCAAATATGGCAGGATTTAGTAATGCATAAAATGGCCATATCATGATCAGATTAGAGGTAGTAGATTTCAGGATGGTGAACTTTGGCATGCCTTTGGCTTAGTAGCATGCACATTAGATAGAAGTCGAGTTGGTGTTTGGACTTGAAGGTTTTTAGGTGCGAGTAACTTTGATGTTGGCAGATTGTTTGTTTTGACTCATTAGAGTAATATCATTTGGGGTAAATGTAGGTGTGCTGGGTGCTAGGAATAAGGAAGTGGGTTGGCTGTAGGCACATAGAGTGAAGACAAGCAGATTGGCTTCAGTGAGGAAAAGGTAGGTGAATCAGTCATCTTTGGTGAGTAGATAGTACAAGGAACAAGTGAAGCAGTATAGGAGACTGTATGGTCAGTCGGAGTGGGTGTAGTAAAAGGCTTAGTAGTAAAGTAGGTGAAAAAGTATAAATATTACTTAAAACAAAAGTCAGTGCTAAGTACGACGATTTCAGAAAAGGATAAGAGGTCAATATTAGGAGTAGGGGAGTGTCTGTCCGTGGAGGTAAGAATCAAAGAAAGTTTGAGTAAGAGTACGAGTGAGTAGCAATAAGATCAGCCATTGTGTTAATATGAAATGAATAAGTAGGGCTGTGTATGACTAGGTATATAGTAAGTGAAGGAGTATGACTAAGAGTAAGTAGAAATAACGGTAGGAATATTGTTAGTCATAATTAGGAGTTAGTAGTTAATGTAGAAGTAAATATAGGTGGAGGTAGAAATAAGAGTAGGAGAAAGTAGGATTATGGGTCATAAACATGGGAGGGTAGGAGTGGGGGTAGGGGAGCTTTGAATATATAGGAGGTATAGTGGAGATAGAAATAGGGATCAGTGTAGTAGTGTGTGGGGTCTGGAATGGAATTGGAAATGTTGGGGATGTGGAATTCTGCAGGCGGCAGTTGCTGCCTGGTGGTTATGGCTGACGGTCAGTAAAGCACTTACCTACAAAACTACAGGCTCTGCAGACTGTCATTTCCAACCGTACTGGGCTTCTGCCGACCCGCCTCTGCTGTTGAGATCAACGCTGAAAGAGGGCTTCCCCCAGTGGGGAAGCCGATTCTAGCAGCCGCGCGCCGACCTCTAGAAACCCGCAGCGATGCCTCTGCCCGGATCCCGGCTCGAAGAGGCGGCTCGATAGCTCCGACATTCAGCTCTGCAGCTACCGCGGAAGCTTCGTCCAAGGATCCAAGGACCCATTGTTAAACAGGGACGCACACAGACAAAAACGCCACTCGGGAGACAGAAGAGAGAAGCAACGAAAGACCCGGTAGGTTTTTAGCCGAAAATGATTGAAATGACTTTATCTCTGCGCCAGCACCATCTGTTTCAAGGAGCTTGTTCCCATCCAGCGAGAGCAGTGAGAGACCGCAACCGCTCAGCAAACTCTGCCGGCCGCCATCTTCCCCGTCACCCGACTCCACCCCAGACCTTGGAAATGACAGTCTGCCGCAGATGTCTCCGGTAAGGAGGAAGAAGAAGGGGGTGCGGGGGTTTTCATTAGAAGGCAGTAATATTAAGTCTGAGCCTTGTGGGAGCAAGTTAAGAGTTGATAGACCCTTTCAGTCATTACAGCCATTGAGGGGGCCTGAGCCTGAGCCTGTAGCTGGAAAGGGGGTAGACAGCAACCCCCAATCTAATAACTGTATCAATAGATACACTCTTCGTAGCAAAGACATCCGGGGGCAGGAACCGCCACCTACGGGAAGTCTCTCAGACCATATCTCATCGAAAATTATACAAGTGGAGAAAGTGTCTGTTCTACCCCATTTAGAAGGGAAAACACCTATAATAAAAAAGGAAAAAAGTTAACTCCACTACTTCAGTAAGCTCCCGCGTCACCCCTTCCCTACGTACTTACTTTAAAATACAAGCCTTAACCCAATTCTCCACCACGCAGAATAAGCAAAATCCTGAGGTACTGTAGGGACTCAATATTGGGGTCCCAGGATCTAGGGGGGAGCCAGGAGATCCAGAGAAAAGAAACAAAATGACCACGAAGAATAGTTTTTCCTGCCTAGCAGGAATGACGGATGCTGTTACTGCACTACCAGACAACCCCATTCAACAAGATTTAGGGCAGCAAAATCTTGTAGCTACCACCTCGTTTTCTAACTTTACTCCTGGAATTGATTTTACCCCAGATAATCCTTTGAAACAGCCTGTTAATCAGGGAGAGGGTCTAGGGGACCAGGCGACGGCCAGCTCCACCACAGAGAATTTGCTCCTAAATCTGATTACAGAAATGAGAGAAAAAATCACAATTTCAGAAAATAACCAGCAAAGGATACAAGGGACTTGTGAGTTACTGGAGGTAAAATTAAACGATATAATGGGTCGAGTGGAGGCAGTAGAAGCTTCAGTAGAAGATCTTTCAAGGCAAGTCACAGAGAGTTCTGCAGAGATCAAGAGACTGAAAATGAAGGATAGAATAGTGGCGGACAAACTGGAGAGTTTGGAAAACAGCGCCAGAAGAAATAATATTTGAATCTTGAACATTCCAGAAGATCTTGAGGGAGGGGATATTAAATCCTTTGTAATAGATCTCTTAAAAGATCTCCATCCCCAGATTGAGAAATCGAACCTTGAAAATGATATCCAAAGAGTTCACCGAGACCCTTTCAATAGACGATCAGGAAAGAAAACCCCAAGGAAAATCCTAGTATATTTTAAACCATATTCCATAAAAGAAGCTGTTTTAGCACAAGGACTAAAAAGAGGGGCATACAATAAAGGGAACTGGTCTTTTCGTATCAGGTCTGACATTTCACTCACCACACAGGACAGGCAGTGGGAATTGGGAAAACAGATACAGGAGCTGGAAAGCTTAGGGGCCACTGCAAAACTCCAATTCCCCGCTTCCCTGAAGGTCATGTGGAAGAATAAAATGCTTAACTTCAGAGATCCGGAAGAGCTTTGCCTTTGGATTCAACAGATTAAAGGCACATCTAATTAGCGCTAAAAAATCACAATTATTGTTCCTATCCGCCCAGAGAGGGTGAGAGCCCAAAGAATAGAGGCACTCCAGCTTGCCTCTAGAGATGAGGGAGGGTTCCCCAGGGAGGAAGGGGGAGGGGGAGGGAGGGAGAGGGACTAAGTTTATCAAAAATGTAAAACACATTTTTTTCAACCACAAGGTGGGGGAGCATTGGGAAAAAAAAAAAAAAAAAGTCCTCATTCACAAAATGCAGCTTTAGAAATGAAGCTACGGTGGTATAAAAGTACCCGTAATAGATGTGGCTTGGCAAATAACTATGGCTAGTCCACTGGTTTTAAAAGTTCTATCTCGGAACGTGAACGGACTTAGGTTTCCTGCCAGAAGGAAGAAGATTTTAGAATACCTGTACCTCACAAGTTATGATATTATATTCATTCAAGAATCACATCTTACAAAAGAAGAGTGGGAAGAAATATTAAAAAACTATAAGTGGATAGAACATTGTTTTTGTTCAACACAGACAGTCCCGACAAAAGGTGTGGCCATTATTTTCAGGAGGAATAGTCGAGCAGTTATTGAGAATGTACTGGCAGACACTCATGGTAGATGGGTATTGGTCAGGGCAAAAATTAACTTAACTTGGGTCACCTTTGTCAGCTACTATGGCCCGAATATTGACGACCCGTCCCATCTCCAGTCTCTCTTCCTGCAGATCGAAAGTGTAAACGACCAAATAATAATAGGACGAGATTTTAATATAGTCTTAAACCCTAATCATGACTCTTCATCTAACAAAGCCATGGGAGCTACTCAAAAATCTCGAAAAATTCTGAAACAGCTTATGACAAAACAGCGGTCTTCTAGATATATGGGCAGAAAAAAAGCATGTTTTGGGGTCAGCAGGGGGAAATTTTACCTATCATAATAAGAAATACAATCACCGTTCAAGGATTGATTTCTTCCTGGTGGACCGCAGGACTAGTAAAAACACGCTCCAAATTACCCATTTACCAGAACATCTTTCTGATCATTCCGCTGTTCTCTTAGAAATAAATCTTCCTCAGTGTTTCACTCCGCGAAGATGGACTCTGAGTCGTGTAATACTCCTTGAGTCCACAAATATCGATAAATTAAAAAAAGCTACAAAAGAGTTTTTCCTGTTTAATTTAAACTTAGCAGCCCACCATATTGTATGGGACTCTTATAAGGCCTTTTTAAGAGGCCTATTAACCTCCCTCTCCATAGCACAAAATAAGAAAGCAAAGTAAGATATTATAGCACTGGAAGCAATAATTGCCCAAAAATCTATAGTGCTAGAACAGTCACCTACGGATCCTATTAATTTACAACAACTTTCCTTATCTAAAAATAATTTAACAGATCACTTAGAGGCAATAAATCAAAACAATGGGATGCAAGTAGACTTGCCCATCATGACTATGGAGAGAGTTGTGGAAAATTCTTGGCATGGAAGACTAAATCCGATCACGTTAGAAATACTGTGAAGAGTCTTAAATGTCCAAATACAGGGAAAACTATTGAGGAAGATTCAGAGATTGAAGAAGCCTTTGTTCATTTTTTCTCAGACTTATACTCTGAAGACTTAATTCCATCTAAGGAAAATACAGAGGCTTTCTTCCGAGATCTCCAACTCCCTACACTATCAGTAGATGACAGGGATAACCTGAGCGATCACATCAAAATAGAGGAGATACTACAAGCCATTAAAACATTGAAAAAAGGGAAAGCCGCTGGCCCGGATGCCATCCCAAATGAAATATATACTATCCTGAAGGATGAATTAGCTCCATTCTTACTCCAACTTTTTAACTCTGTCTATATTTTTGCTCAGGAATTACCAGTATCCTGGAATGAGGCCACAATTACTATAGTTTTGAAGCCAAATAAAAACCCCTATAACTGTGAATCATATAGGCCTATCTCGCTTTTAAATAGCGACCACAAACTTTATACTCAAATTCTCACTAGAAGATTAGACAAAGTCGTTGGCACTATAATACACCCTGACCAAAAGGGATTTATGAAAGGGAGGCAACTGAAGGAATTGACCCACGATCTCATTGGAGCAATGGATTTGGCAAACTACTATCAAGTTACATTGGTAGTTTTAACATTTGACGCCGCTAAAGCCTTTGATAGGGTCAATTGGCCCTTTTTAATAGAAGTAATCCAACGCTCCAATCTGGGAGAAACATTTGTGGAGGCAGTAAAGGCTTTATATAAAAAGCCCTCTGCTAGGATCCTTGTTAACTGGAACTTAACAAGACAACTTAAAATTTCACGTGGTACCCGGCAGGGCTGCCCCCTCTCGCCCCTTCTTTTTAATTTATATATCGAGCCTCTTGCATGCAAGTTAAGATCGTGCCAGACTATTTCCCCTTTTAAATGTCTGGGCTGGGGAAAAAAAATTGGCCTATATGCTGACGACCTTATGATTCTGACAGGGGATCTAGAACAGGCACTCCCAGAGATCTGGTCACAGTTGGAGAACTTCGGGAAAATATCAGGTTATTCTATAAACCAGCAGAAAACTGAGCTGATGCTATGGAATCCTCCATATAAAAGCTATCTTGAAAAACAGCAAATAAGATATCTGGGGGTTCAAATTACTAAGAATATAGATATGATAACCAAGCTGAATTTTGATAAGACCCTGGTCAGTGTTCGTCATCAACTACAAGCTTGGGAGAATATCCCTCTATCTATTATAGGTAGATTTAACCTGTTGAAAATGTGCATTTTACCCAAATTCACTTTCCTATTTGACACCATTCCTTTTGAATTTTCTAAAACTTTGTTTAAGAAATCCCAAGGGCTATTCTCTTCATTCATCTGGGGCAGAAAATATCCCAGAATCTCTCAGAAAAAACTTAGGAGGAGAAAACCTAATGGTGGTATAGCTACCCCAGATCTCTATCTATACTATTGTGCTTTCCATCTTAAAAATTTTCAAAAACTTTTAAACAATAGACAGATATATTCGCCTCTTTTTAATGCCCTAACCCAGGTATATAAAACGCAAGCTGACTTCTTCCTTCTTAAATTTGGCCACCCCAAGTTCTTTAAAAAGATAAGGCTGAAGATTCTCATAGCGGCCGCCAGAGTTTGGGTTCAAGTGAGGTTACTACTAGGCATACCCTTTTATAATGAAGAAACGCCGATTTGGGATTCCCCGGGTACTCCACCATGTCTACAAGATGCCCTGTCTCTACCCTTACGTAGAGCTGGGATAGTAAGATGGGGAGAGCTAATAGTAGAAAATGAGTTAATTCCCTGGCAATCCTTCTATGCTCTAGCCAACAATTCAATATCAAAATTTAAATATTTACAAATCCTCAGTTGGACCAACTCAATTAATCATGAAACAGTTGAAAATGGGGATGTGGTAAAAGCAATTTCTATAAGATCATCACAAAAGGAAGTAGCAGCTGATAGCTGGAAGAAGGACATGCCGGGTGTTGACCTCGAAATTCTCGGGCGAGCATCAATGTCTACCCTCTGGTCGTATGTGAAAGCGGCCCCCCTTAAAAGAAACCATCTTTTTACTGTCCATAAGGCGTATTGGATACCATTGAAACTTTCCAAATTAGGGAATGGAGTGACAAAGAAGTGTCCGAAATGTAAAGGTATCAACATAAATGAACTACACATGTTCTGGCAGTGTCCTTAAATTAAGCTTTTCTGGGATCATGTGACTGATATCATGGCTGAAATCTTATGCAGTAGGGTTGAGCTTACACCATCTATAGTCATTTTTGGAACTCCTGAAAGTGAAATCGTTCACTCAGTTCTCACAAGAAATCAAAAGACACTTCTTTTTGTTTTGATTCTTCTGGCACGAAGAGAGATTTGCATTAAATGGATCACACCCGTCCCACCCACTAAATCAGAATGGATAAACTCAGTCCAACGTATTTCAACCCTTGATCGAGTAAGCAAAAGGGGTAGAAAAACTAAATTCTGGGACCTATGGGATAGCTGGTTTTCAGCTTTTGCTTCGAGTCTCTCAGTGCCTAATTAGTCTAGATTGGTGTTTTTTTTTTTTTTTTTTCCAGTGGTCCAATGATTATAAATATGCTCACCCGGTCAAAGTGATAAGAAAGCAGCTATGGTTAGTTGTGAATCGACCACCGAAGAGATTGAGCTTTGGTTAATTCCGATAAGCCCGATTGAAGGCACTGCTTGGAGGTCTCATCCACCTTCTCTTCAATGAGAAGAGACGGACTTCTTTCCTTTTCTTTCATACTGGGCTATATCTTTCGGTTTGACCAGCTTTATATTCTTGAATTAAGAGCATATTTTGTAGAATGAGGACTTATAAGAAAAAAAACAAAAAAAAAACTACAAGCTCTGTGCTTCCCTTCAGTGGCGACGAGTGACCGTCAGTCTGACCACCTCTTCTATGCTGCCAGCGCCCTTCCTGGAACCCGTTTTCGGCTTGATTGGAGTGTCGGTCTCTCTGCACTGGTGTCTTGTGCTGCAGCATTGGTGTTTTCCAGTTCTCCGTCTTCTTTTGTTCTGTGGGGTTCCTGGCTGTTTGTCCTGCTGTGTCCGTGGCCGAGGAATTGGTGGGCCATTCAGAACCACAGTAAGATTTGGTGGCACATCTTTGGGCTCGTGTGCACGGTGCGCGATCGAGCTTGTGCGGCAGCGGGTGTTCGCGTGGCTGTGCAGATGCTACTTCTACGTGAGCAGTTTCAGGAGCATGCGACGACATTGAGGTCAACACGCAGCGCAGTACGTGCGGCGGCCATCTTCAAGTGGTATTGTGTTCACGGTCACAGGCATACCATAAATAATCGCCTCTCTTGTTAGCAGCACTTGCGCATCAGCTGTTTCTGCAGCAACGATATTGTTGCTCATCACACTGATATGCACAGCTCTTCCACTATGCATCAATACGATGCGGGCAGCCATTTTCGGCTATTTGTTTGAAGTAACCTTGGCAACGGTTGCTTCTTTTCTTCACGTGTGTGAGGCTTCTACGCTGATGCACACAGCTTACCCCTGTTCTCATTTTGTTTTGCATTTCATGTTATTTCCTTCGCTGATGTGCACAGCTTACCACTGATGTGCACATTTTACCGCATTTCTGGAACACGTATGTTGGTTGTTATTATTACATATAATTTGCTCGTTCTGCTGCTATTTTTTGTTTGTTTTCAGTGCACCTGCATTTCTCGCTGCCGCGCACAGCTCATTCCAGCGCACAGTTTTCTTTTCAACATATATTAATTTAATTTTCTCTAACTCTGTGAAATCTTTCATATATTGGCAGTCAGTGATTTGTCCTATCAAGTTAGTATTTATTTCGTCAGCAATTCACTTTGCGTGCATTTAAAGAGTCATGGAGGGAATATCTCCGCCACCTCCTTTCCTGGCAAATCCTGCTTCCCCTCCATTGAACTGGATACAATGGTGTGAGGCTTTCGAAGCGTATCTTGACACTATAGATGGCAATACGTTCACATTAAAAAAAAAGAAAGCACTATTAGTGAACAATTTAGGTCATGAGGGCAGGTCAATTCTAAAAATGCTGCACATGGAAAAGGTAAACGTTCTTCCTAGTGGTGAGGGAGACGCTGAGCCTATTGTTGATGAATATGCATCGTTAATTTAAACCTTGAGTGAAATATTTTCTCCTAAAAAGAATGTGGTTTTGGAAAAGACACAGGTTTTTGCAACATGCACATCTCCCTGTAGAATCCATTGATGAGTTTGTCTCAGCTTTAGGTACTTTGTCCTTGAACTTTAATTATCAGGACTTGAAGGAAGAACTAATTTGGGATCAACTAATTGAGAAAACATGTAATAGGAGAATCCACGATTATTGGCTAGTGAGGATTCTGCTTCGGAGCGTACATTGAAAATTGCAATGAGTATTGAAGAATCTGATATTTGCATGAAAGAGTTGGCTACTAATCGCTCTAAATCTGAATCCAAGGAAGTTAATGTCATACAGAGAAGTGGGGATGATAAACCTAAAAGTCAGAATTTTAAGTTCGCAAAAAAACCAGTGGAGTCCTCATTGAATACCAATAAGGATTTTGTTTGCTACAGATGTGGTAGTAGGTCACATTTAGGAAATTTCAAACAATGTCCAGCTTTAAATCAAACTTTCTTTAAAAGTGGCCGTAGAGGTCATTTTTCTCGCATTTGTAGAGCAAGTAGTCAAAGGAGACAAGCTGTTAGTGCTGTGTGCGAGGATGACGTTGATGCTGACAATGGAAGTGTGAGTGGTGAAGGTTATGTTTTAATGATTAGTGAAGAGGAGTCTGTTCAGTCTGGTGAGAATTGTGTAGTTATCAAACAAATTGGTAAAAGAAAACCTCCGTTGTGTGTCTTTTCAATTAATGGCCATAGTGTAAAGATTATGGCGGTCTCTGGTTCTCCTGCTACCCTTCTTTGTGAAAGTGAGTTTGCCAAATTTTATGATCTTGTACTTGAGTCATCTGATATTAAGCTGTTTGCGTATGGGGGCCAAAAAGTGGAAGTCGTTGGCAAGTTCAAGGCCGATCCAAAGGTTAGTGACAATTCTGTCAATACCAATGTGTTTGTAGTAAAACAATTGATCGAATTTATTTGGTTGGGATGACCAAGGTGATCTCAACATAGTTTTAGATCCCAATCATCCTGATTTAGTATTAACTAGAGATCATTTAATGAATTCAAGTTTAAATGCTGTTGGAGGGGTGCAGGATGTTAATGGCTCAAAATGGACCAGGGAATTCAATGAGGGATTTTGTGACCGTTTAGGCAAGCTGAGCAATTTCAAACAAAGCATCATCCTAAAGAGTAATGCCATTCCTGTGGTTCACAAAGCCAGGAAGGTACTTTTGTGTCTCAGACAAGAATTAAAGATTAAAGAAATAACTTGATAAATTGTGTGCCATGTAAATTATTGAACCCTTGGAAGGTTCAGAATGGTTGTCCCGGATTGTTTTGGCCCGTAAGGCTGACAAATCTTTGCATTTATGTGTGGATCTTCGCGATCTAAATCGCAATATTTGGGTGGATCGTCAACCTTTACCGAATATTAATGAAATGTTGGCGACTTTAGATCATGCTGCGGTATTTACGTCTCTTGACATGTCAGCAGCATACCACCAAGTGGAGTTGGACCACGATTTCAGACATTTAACCTGGTTTATCACAACAGAAGGTGCCTTCCGCTATATCTGCATGCCCCTTTGGTTGGCGTCGGCATCTTCTGTGTTTCAAAGGGTGATGGACATTTTGTTCAAAGGTATGAAAGGAATTCCCTGTTTTCAGGACGATATTTTGATATAGGGCAAAGATAATGAAGAGCATGATCTGAGAGCAAAAATGGTTTTAGAAATTTTGAGGAAAAACGGCATAACTTTGAGGAGAGACAAGTGTAACTTTGCCCAGTCTGGTGTTGACTATTTGGGGCACCACGTGTCTGCTGATGGGGTTAAACCTAAATTGAAAATTTTGAAAGCTATTGAGGATGCACTATCACCCTGTGATAAGGATCAACTCAGATCATTTTTAGGTTTGGTTGAGTTTTTATGCCAAATTTGTTCTGCAATTCGCCAGTAAGACTGCGGTGTTACGCAATCTTCTGAAAAAGAATGCTAGATACGAGTGGGCGAATGAGTGTGAATGAGTTTTTTAAGAAATTAAGAAATGTATAGTTTCTGCACATACCTTAACACAGAAGATCTAAGTATTTTAATGACTGATACTAGCAGTGTGGGTTTGGGAGCGGTACTATTACGGAAGTGCTTGAATGGGAGTGAGGCGCTTATAGCATTTGCTTCCTGAACTTTACACTGGACTGAAGCCACTTACTCTACTATTGAGAGGGAGGCCCTAGCCATGTGTTGGGGAACTGAGTATTTCAAAACTTACTTGTGGGGGAGAGAGTTTGTTTTTCGCACAGACCATAAACCTTTGGTGGATTTATTTTGTACTCCTGGTGGTGGAAGAGCTACTCCCCGCATTGCCGAATGGCAGTATCGCATGCAAGAATTTCAGTACAAGTTAGAGCATGTGTCAGGAAAAAGAAATTTTGCAGCCAACTGTTTGTCTAGGTTACCTGTTTCGGGCGATTGTAACATGGACACCTGCGATGATGAGGATTTGATTATGGTTTGTGTAATGAGTTCCTTGAATACGTTTTGGATGGGGCTTTGTGTGAGAAAGAGTGGTTGGATTCTGTGGAGAAGGATGATGTTTTGGCAAGTGTGAAAAGGTACATGATCCAGGGATGGCCTAAAATTAAGGATTTATGTGAGAGTCTTGTTGCCTTTGAGAGAGTGCGTGATGAATTATCTTTTGTCAATGGTGTTTTGCGTGGATGTAGTCTACTAGAGGGTCTCAGGAGTAAAATTCTTCATCTTGCACATATTAGCCATGGTGGTATCAGGGCACTTAAACGTAGAATCAGAGAAGACTTCTGGTGGCCGGGGTCGACAGAATGGCAGAACATTTTGTCAAAGATTTTAATGCTTGTGCCATTAGTGACAAAACTCAGGTTAACTTTCCGTCTCCTGTTGTATCTGTGGAACCACCGTCCATGCCTTAGAACAAATTTGCTTTAGATATTTCTGGACCATTTGCAGTGTTGGGTAGCACACCCAAATGTGCTTTAGTGCTTATTGATTATGTGTCCAGGTGGCCTGAAGTAAAGTTGGTTGAATGTGTTTCCACTTATTTTGTGTTGGACTTCCTCAGCGAGGTTTTTGCCAGAGAAGGGCATCCTGAGGAATTGTTCACCGATAATGGTACCCAATTTGTATCCGTGGAAATGATTGCATTTTTGCAAAGGAATGGTATTCGTCACATCACGATGACTCTTTATCATCCCAGGAGTAATGGTTTGGTGGAGGGATGTAATTGAGTGGTAAAAGATCAGTTGCAGTTAACTGTAGTGAATATTCTTAATTGGAAAAAAGTATTGAAGGCCATGTTGTGGGCTTATAGAACTACTCCACGTAGTGTAACTGGAGTGTCCCCTTTCACCTTGATTAGAGGAAGAGTAGCTGGAACTAATTTGAACAGAGGTTGGGTGGATCGAAAAATGATGAACAGCGATGTTCTTGGAAAAGTGTTGGATGTGAGAATGGCTTTATCTGGTAAAGCTGGTGTGAAAGCCCCTGGGAGGACCTTGTCGGTCAGGCCTGGTGATTGAGTTCGCATTTAAAAAAAACGGTTTTGTGAGGAAGGGTTGTTCCAAATTTTTCTCTCCCAAGAGGGCGGTTGGTGTTCGTGATCATGTGATTGTGGTTGATGGTGGTAAAGTGTGGAGTATGAGTATGGTTTCTGTTATTCCCGACAGCAAAACCTCTGTTGTGAATGACAGATTGGGTGTTTGCCAGGATGCTATGTTCACGGATGGCGATCCTGTCAATGATGCCATTGTTCCGAGAGGGAATAGCGGTGGTGGTATTGCTGAGAGTACTGCTATGAATAGGAAACCACCAGCACGTTTTGATGATTATGTCATGGATTAATCTGTACTATTTTTCCTGTACTTTGATCTTTTGCCCAGGTTATGGTTTCTTTCATGTCATTGTAATGCGCATGTACTTTGCATTTTTCTTATTTTGTTTTGTTTTCTTTTTTACCTATTGTTGTATATTTTTTTGGTGGTTGTTCTTTATCTTCTTCATTGTGTAAGAAGGGATATGTGTGGGTTCTGGAATGGAATTGGTAATGTTGGGGATGTGAAATTCTGCGGGCGGCAGTTACTGCCGGGTGGTTATGGATGACGGTCAGTAAAGCACTTACCTACAAAACTACAGGATCCGTGCTTCCTTTCATAGTGGTAATAGGAATATTGGTATGAGTAGAGATGAGTAGGAGAAGGGAGAGCAGTAGGTGTAGGGTTGGAGTATGCAAAGGGCCTCCATTGCGGGGCATGGCTATTCAACTGTCTATTTGTTGAGATGGAAGCATTCTTAAGTGGACCAATACACCTGATAGCCGTTCACATGACAGTAAAAAGAAAATACTCCTTTGGGCAAAATGTGAATTGCACGCTCAACAAGCTATTGCCGAAGTGGACTGAGCCTAATCAATCAATCTCTGTAGGGGCTGAAGCAAAGATCCACTTTATGTATTTAATTTTGTATCATTATCTGAGCTCTGGCAGATAGCCATAGTCTCTAGGCCACAACTAAAAAGGAAGCAGTGAAATAAGTAATCAAATTGTATTGTAGGGGAGATAAAATAGGATCCACAACCAATAATCATGCTTGCTATCTTGAACCGTTGTAGCCTTCAGGATCGTCTCTGAATGCCCTGTCTGTGCTCTGCTCTTCTCCCATAATACCTCAAACGCTGAAAAAGTTGTTTAAAGTGTCTACGATGATAAGAGGATCCTTTCTTTACCAACGTGCAAGCTTTAGTTGAAACCGGAGACCTGGAAACCTGGATAAATAGGTTACCAATCTAAGGTCTCTGTTAAGGATCATGTGACCATCTGAGTTTGTTATAAACTAAACATAATCAAGAAGGTAAGGTGGTTACCCAAGGAAATGGGAGAATTGGAATTTAAACAAATGCTAATTGTCACCAAGACCACTTTATGTTGCTATGTATGTGTTTTGTTAATGGCATAGGTGAATAGAACTTTTTTGGCTTGAACCTCTAAAATTCTGAAGTGATATGTGAGGATCCTATCATCTGTAAAGGAAATAATTATAGAAATCAGGTTGCTTATTGTGTGCCCCATACAATTCTCCTATTCGACAGATAGTGGGACATTATCAATTGCTACTTACTTGGGTTTGAATGAAGAAACTATAAGGAAAGATCTGACTTCAAAAAATTGTTTAATACATTATTAGGCATGAAGATATTTGTGATTTCACACATATTTGCTTGACAGGGTTCCCTGCTGTTTGAATTTTTTCCATAGTATCGGGCCATTAAACCCGGCTATCATGAGTGTTTGCCTGATACGTGTGTGGTGTGTTTGGTGTTTTAAAAACAAAGAATTTCAAGACCTTAGGAATCAGAACTAAGTCATGGTTTCTTTGTTTCCATCATTCAGTCTAAATTTTGGGTAGCTCTTTGTGTCTTTCTCAGTGTGACAGTGAAATGCATGAAAAGGACCTCATTCAAATTCTTAAATGAAGTGTTGCAAAAGAGAGTTGTTCTGGATTGGGATTGATGTAGATTCTTGGATTGTAAATGCAATAGTAAAAGCTTGCACGATTAAAATATGCATTCGCAATATTTTATTAAACAGTAAAAATTGGTGCAGTGAGGGGTGTAATGACCAGGCAGAGTTACTAGCAGTATGACCTGCAAATGCAACAGTTACCATCTTAGAAAGCCTGTCCTGCCTCTGGTGAGCGATTCAAGGTGCTCAGCATATGTTTACAGACGCCACTTTCGTTATTGGCAAATCTTCAGCAACCATTTTCCAGTCTTTTAGTGAGAGGCAGACCAAACCTGAGGCTCTCGCATGTGTGGTCTTCCTTGTGTGGGAGCTTTCACATGGGCAAGGTCAGTAGCAGCGCTTCAGGAGAGCCTTCATACTTAATCATAGCCAGAAGAAAATTAGTAGTACCCCAGCTCTGCACTCACGATGGATCCATCAAAATGGCAGAACCCACACAGGCCTGAGAACAGAACATCATCAGTCATCTGGAGGGCAGCTCCAGCTTATGTTCACAAAGCCAGGCAGTTGGGAAGATGCCCACTGCAAATAACGGTCCAGTGTGTCCTTCTAGTTCAAATGTCCAGCTACTCACATGGTCGGTCAGTCGTTTCCATCTCAGAAAGAAGTTTTCTAATGTTCTCTCCCCTGAATGCACGGCACGGACTACACTACCTTTGCATATTTCCAACCACACGGTCCCTAAGCCTGGGAGAACAGTGGTGAAAGAAGAGGGATGTGGAATTGTTCTCATTTTGCACAGTCCTTTCTTAAACTAAGGTGAATGTTCAGCCTTAACTAGAGGCAATCCTCATGACAGATGCAACTATAGTGTTTGCAAAGAGGTTACCAAAGCATTTGTTCTAATGCTCATGAAGGGGAAGACTGAGTATAATATTTGGAGTAATTACATTCTCACAGAAAAAAGAACACATGAGAGCCTCAATATTCCCCATGCCTCTTGACTTAATATTCAACAGTTGGTCAATAGATGACTAGCCTGGGTTAACCTACTGCACCACAAAACAGTGGATATGGTGCCATTTGCCAGGGCTAACACAGATATTACCAATATTGTGTATGTAGTACTTAGTTCCTCTGTGCATTAAATTACTTTTCTTCTTTTAAGGAAAACAATGGGTTGGACAATCAGTTATTGCGCTATTGTGTGAATTTTGTGTGTAGATCTCAAGCAACCCCACACTCGGGCGGACCTTGAGAAAGAGACAAACAACATCAAACTGCATGCTTGAGGACCAGTAGCCTCTGTTTGCCTCGGGATTCCCTGAACTGGGTCTGACACCTAAACTGGTCCCATCTCCCATATGTCGAAAGAAGTACCCTCAACCTGGCCTCCTGCAATTAAGCATCCTAGGCGCTGAGGTCACCTGCAACTCTACCTGCTGCTTTCCCACAGTCCCCCTGCTGATCTAGGCAATTCCCCACCCACCCCACCAGTTAAAGTTAGAGCATGTTTAGATTACCCTCTTTATACTAAAATGCGCTGAGTCTCTCACAGTTTAGGTTTTATTCTCAACGGGGAATGCTTGGTTGCTCAGTCTGCCACAGAGTTGGCAATCACTGGTAGCTAACTGGCTAGAGAACACTAACCATCTGTGGCCTTGGGCACTCGCACAGCATACATGTATCCAGCGAAGTGGATCCTTCATGTTTTCCGATAGCTGTAGTGGCAGTCTCGGAGGTTGGGATTGAGATTCCCTCCACAGTGTAGCTCACACACTGAGCAGGTGCGTGATGCCGTTGGATTTGTGCAACCCTGCACAGGCCAATTTTATGCTTCTGGTGCAGCCATGCAAGTACCAGATTCAAGGCAGTGTGGCCATGCACAGACGAATATCAGTTGGGACAGAAGTCCTCTCACCGGCCTCCTTCTAGCCGTGCCTTCTTCTAGCACATCAGCCATGTATACATCGCTCGCCTCAGGTCAAGCCAACCTAAATCGCGGCCTCGGCTTCAGCATTCTTCAGTTGCATTGTACGGTTCCCCTCTCTTCACTTACCTTGATATCTAGATCTCCTCCCTCCAGTTTCAGGATGTAAGCCATACACTTTAGGATGTGAGAGCTAGAATCTGGGTAAGTTCATTGATACAGACCACTAGACCTCCACTCCAGTGACAGAGACATAAAAAAGTTGGGTCACAACTTTGGATTCACAAATCACAACCCCTGACTCCACAACTCTATGTTCTAAAGCCATGGCATAGACAGTAGTCCGCTGTCTGTTCAATGAGGACACACTTGATGTGTCCATCCAGGTCACACTATACGCCCAGTCATATCAAGTGATAAGCATATGCCTCTGCGCACATGCTAGATTAGTAAGGGTGAAAATCCAAAACCAGCATACCATATACTTGCAGTCGGGCACTGAGGGCAGGGGAACACAACTGTACAGCATACAGAGAACATTCCTTTACCAAAATAGGTGACCCCCATAAGCACCAATTTGCAGTAACGGCGTTCACATACTATTGCCTCCAGCAAACATACAGGGGGAACATAAGGGGAAAAAGGAAAAATAGTGGAAATGTCGCCACTACAGAGTGTGTTTTGGAATTTCACCCTTACAGCCCCTAACCAACCACATGGTACTGTATCGTAGCAAGACCAACCTACCACAGGCCCCTGTATCCTAGAGTCACCGACACATTACATTGCTTTGTTGGGACTTTAAAACAGTGAACCGGTTCCTTGGTTCACAACCCTGTCCTGTTTGATATCTTTGAGACACTTATACAGTAATGTTCTCTACATCCTAATGACACTACTCCTCTCCCGTACGGCGCCTAACAACCGACGTGACAGCGGTGAGTGTGCGGCTGGTGGGGAGCCCCGGTGTGTCCCGGTACATGGTCGGGGCGCCTGACTTCAAGATGGCGCCCGACTCGTTACCGTGCTGACGGAACTCGGAGCCAGAGACTGAGGGAGAATTGTACTGACGAAGGTGAAATGAGCTGCGCTCCCCTACCCTCGGACCCGTGAGTGCCCACCCAGTGGAGTGACACAAGATTGGGCAGCGGCCTGAGTCTAATGTGGTGGCACGATCCCTGCAATCGCGGACAACAGCTTCCCTGTGGTTTGAGGGGGAGGAGCGCGCAACAGAGTGCCCCTTGGCCCTGGGGCGCTTTGCAGAAGGGCACAGAAGCACCCAGAGGAGGTGCCGGTCTCTGGTGGTGACGAGACCATCGACGGAGTGGCCCCCCCTTCTCCTTGGGGGTGAATTGTCCCACATAATCGGCGGACGGTCTCGGCTCACGGCATTACCCCGGCTGCAGCGATGGGGAAACCTAGAGGGACCCAACAAATGGCGGTTCCTGAGACAGCTCCAGAGAAGATGCCTAAGACCCGGACGTGGGTGAGCGCAGAAGCGTCACAGGCCGATCCATCAATCTCCGCCAAGCTGGATCAGGTACTTGCCGCTATCGAGCTTTCCAGAGTCTCTATGGAGGAGCGGCTCGGGACACTCGCGACGGACATCAGCCTTATCCGCGACGATCACCGCAAGCTGGCGGATAGAGTGAAAGACGGAGAGAGGAAGATAGCGGACATGCAACCAACAATCGGAACGCACCAGACGACGCTGCAAGAGGTTCTACACCGCCTCACCATCATGGAGGAAAGTACGGACGACTTAGAAGGACGCTCGAGACGCTGCAACATCCGCGTACTGGGTTTACCCGAAGGAATTGAAGGTACGAACCCCCTGCAATACCTGGAAACGTGGGTGAAATCCTTCACTCCAGAAATGGACCGCTCAGCATTCTTTTCCATGGAGAGGGCCCACAGGGTCCCGGCCCGCAGACCACCTCCGGGGGCGCCCCCAAGGCCGATGTTGGCAAAGTTCCTGCACTTTCGGGCAGGGACGCGGTGCTGCGCGCGGCACGAGTGGCGGGCACCCTACAGGTCGACAATCAGCGGATCATGGTGTTCCCGGACTATGCAAGAGCAGTGCAACAACAACGGTCCTCATTTCTGAATGTGAAACGCCGACTCCGTGAGAACAATATCCAATACTCCTTGCTCTTCCCGGCTCGCCTCAGGGTGATCCATGCCGGCTCCACTGTCTTTTTCACTACTGCCACGGAAGCACAGGATTGGGCAGACCTGCATTGCACACGACAGTCCAGGGTAGAAGCCACAAGAGACCCGCACCCTAAGCTGTCACGACCCGGGAGGCGTACCCGGAGGCACTCACGTGGTGGTACGAGTGGCGGGTCCCGATCCCGTACCCAGGACTCTCCTGATTTGGAGCAGATCGTGAAAGAACGGAGGGAGGCCCTGCAAGCAGTGATCGATCTACAGGCGTCCCCCCAGACGGACGACATAGACCGACCTCCACATATCTTTTCCTCCGAGGGAGAGAACGAAAGCGATGGAACAATGTCGGGGAAAGACTCTGTGATGCCCCCCCTGGTCACTTCTCAGACAGCGGACCTCATCCTTGATGAACAATCAAGATCTCATGTGAAGTGAGGTGGGACTACCGAGACTGGTATCGAGATAGGTACACCCTCACTCCACACACCGACTATAGACATCCTTGCCAACATTCGACACGGTTTGAGCAACGCCCATTGATCCTACTAATAGCCCGATTTGCGTCTGGCCCTGCATGCACACACCGCCGCCCCCATCATATATTGTTGCACCCCCCTTACTAGGGAACGCAGGTTTGGACGCTTTGCTTCCGGCGATGGGTCCTTGGCATTGGGAATGTTTCCCGTCCCCAATTGTACAGTTGGTTTTCCCAGTTCAGCAATATCCCAACCCCCCGCATGGAATTTCGCAGATCCGGACGCTCACCACACATGGCCTAACAGCGTTGTGGGGTGCAGGCACCCTCATTCAGCTAGACCGACCGAGCTTAACACACCCCAACAGGCACAGTCCCTACTCATTGCGTGCAGATACTGAGACATGGCAACGAATACATCACATACTGATGTTACCATCCTCACCCTAAATGTTAGGGGGCTTCACACTCCGCGCAAGCGATACGCTGTATACTCATATGCGAAGCTCCACACTACCCAGATAGCTTTCCTACAGGAGACGTATCTCATTACAAAAGAGGTGGGGAAACTTCAGTCCAAATGGCGGGGTACCATATGCGCCACGACTTATTCTGCGTATGCACGGGGGCGCTGATCTGGGTGCGACCGGGAACCCCTTTCCAGGAGCTTCGGAGGTTGGTACATAAAGACGGCAGGTATGCGCTACTGGAGGGCCTCTTAGACGGGCAGGCAGTACTTCTTGGTAGCATTTACGCCCCCAATATAGAACAAGACAAATTTTGGGATCACCTCACCGGGGTCCTCGCCCCTTTTGCTTCAATTCCCTGGATCCTGGGAGGAGACTATAATTGCACACTCGACCTAAACCTAGACCGTTCGCACCCCCCTCCGGTGCACTCCCCGGCTCGCAGGCAAACTGACAGATTTCGGGCTTGGATTACACACTGGTCACTTACCGACACGTGGCGCATGCACCACCCCCAGGTCCGATTGTATTCCTTCCATTCCATCCCGCATAATTTACGCGTCCGTCTTGACCGATTCTTATGCTCAGCAGCTATACTACCCAAAGTTGCCCACACAGACTACATGGGCAGGGTAATTTCTGATCACGATGCCCACATTCTCCGGCTCAACTGGCGGCCCCCACACCCCCCAGTCCCTGCTTGGCGTTTTTGCCACGGGACTGTCTATCAGACCAAGTCTTCAGGCACGAGCAGGAGCGTAGTACCAGCATTGTATTTTACACACAATGCTGGTACAGCGTCCTCCACTCTAGTAGAATGGGACACATTTAAAGTTGTGGCCTGGGGAGAGTGTATGAAACAAATAACTGGGGTCAAGCGCTTACTGGAACAAGCGCTCACCAAGGCGGAGCAGCACCTCGCCACTCTCACTAAGCGGGATACCACATCCGAGGAAGAGACGCAGCGCATAGCCGAAGCAAAAACAGCTTATCAGGCCGCCTCCGCGGATCTCCGTCAGTACAATTTTAGATCGTACGCCACACGGATGCATAAAGAGAGGGACAAAACAGGCACTCTCTTGGCATGGCTGGCCAGGCAGGACACGGATATCAAGCCTGTCACCGAGATACTAGACTCCCAGGGTGTATTGGTGCGTTCCCAGGCCGAGATTCTTGGGGCTTTTTATGGCTACTACGCGGAGATATATAATGACCCCGCCTCTACCCCACAACCCGTAGTGGATCGATTCCTCGATCCCTTGACTATGCCAACAATCTCCAGGACAGATAAGGAGGCTCTGGAAATGACAATAACAGCGGCGGATGTGACCCGTGCCTTACATGCCCTAGCCCGCAAGGCGCCGGGATTGGATGGGTTCCCACTAGAATATTACGCGACTTTTTCAGTACACCTGGTCCCTCGCTTGGTGGAGTTGTTTGCGACTGCGCTTGAGAAGGGAGAGTTACCGAAATCTATGAGAGAGTCAGTACTCGTGACTTTTTTAAAACCGCATCGGGATCCGCAGCAAATGGCCTCCTATCGCCCCATATTGCTGCTACCCGCTGACTGCAAACTCCTCGGGAAGATACTTGCAGATAGATATGTACAAATTATACGTCCCCTGGTCCATCCGGACCAGTGCGGATTTATCCCCGGCAGACGCACATCCCAGAACATACGCCGCGTTTTCCACATCCAGGATCAGGTGAAGGGGATTTACCCCCGGGCGGCCTGTCTCATCCTGGATCTGGAGAAGGCTTTCGATTCCCTCACATGGCAGTATCTTTTCGCGGTCCTGCAGCGAGCAGACGTCGGTCCCACCCTCATTGCATATACGCAACTTCTATACACTAAACTGACATCACGGGTGCGCCTGGGCCGCTACATCTCGGCAGAGTTCGCGGTCCAGAGGGGCACACGGCAGGGATGTCCACTGTCCCCCTTACTTTTTGCCCTGGCAGTCGAGCCCCTAGCCATACGACTTCGGCAGGAGGGAGCACGCTGGGGCATCCCTATAGCAGGCACAGTGCACAGTGTCTCTTTGTACGCTGACGACCTGTTAATATATGTGCGAGACATCACGGAAGACTTGACTCCCCTTTGGGAGACATTGACGGAATTCGCAGCGGCCTCGAGACTACGGGTGAATTGGGATAAATCCACGGTATACCCGCTGCACCCGGACCTATCCCCTCAGAAGGTTAGACTGGGTACTCAACGGGTGCCCTGGAGTGTGGATGCTCCTCGGTACCTCTGGATCCGTCTCTATCATTCCCCAACAGATATTTTCGAGGGTAACCATGGCAGGGCGTTGGCGGGCATTAGAGCTGCAGTCGGTTTTTGGAAGAGCCTTCCGCTGGCCCCAATTGGACGAGTGGCATTAGCCAAAATGATTATGGTCCCACGATTGTTATACTTTTTTACCAATCTGCCAGTGATTCCACCTAGAACCTTTTTTCGGGACCTGGACTCCCTCCTCAGCGCATTAATCTGGGGATCTACCAGACACAGAATAGCACTGAAAAAACTGCAGTTGCCCACCACACAGGGTGGCCTGGGCGCTCCCTCATTCGAGGCCTACTTTTTGGCGGCGCAACTGCAGTGCTTTCCCCCTGGACGGCAGACAGGTACACTGTGGAAACACATACCATAACGGAGCGGATACCTGCTCCAGAGATCCGTCGCCTACTGTTCCCCGGCACCAAACCGAAACGTACATACCCCCTTCAGGTGGCGGTGGCACGGAGGTGCATGCAAAGGATTCACCGCATGTCCCTGGGGATACCATTGTATTCCCCTTTGCTCCCTTTGGTTGGATGGCCCAAACGGGAACACTATTACACCAACAATGTGCTTCTCACGTGGACATCTTGTGGCATCACAGAGATGGAGTCCCTTTTTGAGGACGGACAGCTTCGACCGTTCCGCAATCTTGTGGACGACTACAACCTTCCCCCGGGGCAGTTCCTGCTTCACCGCCAACTACTAGATAGTTACCGGCCATACCAAGACCTCGCAAGGGCGGAACCGCACACACATCCAGTTCTCCACGCGATTTTACACATGGGGGCGGGTAGCCATCTAACTACATGGCTCTATAAGGCCATACGAGAGCTGACCAATAAGCCACTAGAGACCCTGCGGGCCACATGGGAGGCTGAAATCGGGCGCGTGCTACACGAGAAGGAGTGGGAGAGGGCCCTGGAGTACCCCAAGAAGGTATCTAGAAACGCGTGCTTTAAAAATATTCAATATTACATACTTCATAGAGCTTATTTAACACCAGCACGCCTCCAACGATTTTACCCCGACACGCAGTTCCTTTGTCCCAGATGCCATGCTCCGGATGCAGATTTCCAACACATGTTCTGGAGTTGCTGCATCATCCGAGTCTTTTGGCAGCACATTCACACTGCTCTGGGTGACCTTACAGGGATTACTTGCATGAACGCTTGGGAAGCCAGCGCCCTGGGTATCTTCCGCACACGCAAGCAGCACAAGTTACAGACTCGCTTTCTTTCCCTCACGGTGTTATTGGCCAAACGAAGCATCGCTATGCACTGGCGTTCCCCCACCGGTCCCCCACTGGCGGCTTGGGTGGGAGCTACACACAAATGGGCGGCGGCGGAGGAGGAGGCATTACGGGAGGAGGAGGTGAGAGGGATCCGCAAGAACCCTATATCCATGGAATGGGCTATGTTATTATATCGCTTCAAGCAGTTAACCCCTGGCGAAGACCCTAAAGACGACACACCTACACTACCGACCCTGCAAGCGCAATCTCAAACCCTGACCGTCCAGCCCCTTAATATACCGGGGACATGATCGCATACAAAGCAGCATTATAGTGCATACTATCACAGTTGCCGGTTGGACATAAGAAGAGGTTCAATCGCGATTCATTGGGACGCCACACCCACACGACAGCTCGAGCATTTGTTTGCGAGGTCCGGCCGTGAGCTTCCATGTCCATCCCCTAGTTTATACCTGTGTTACACCCCAGTTCAAGTGACAAATTCTTTATCAGAGCCCATAGGGTATACACATCGTTTTGTATTTGATTGTTCTTTTTTATCGCCAACTCTCCATCAATCTATGCAGATGATATGTGATACCGCATACTGTGCTATATGGCATAATTACTTGATAGATCTGTTTAATGTACAGTATATAAAATTTGAAAATGTCAATAAAAATATGTTACAAAAAAAATCCTAATGACACTACTCGACCACATTCCATGGCACCATATGGACCCTAACTCAACACACCACTCAGTGGGTGCTAACACAAAACACTGCATTGCACACTAACCCACCACACTGTACCACAGACAGAACGATCCAACACATTGCACTGCATGCACACTGCACTGTAGCGTATGTACATTGACCTATCACATTGCACCCTAGTAATAGTAAACTGCCCCATGTCCGTGTGTACTAGGAACACAGAATACATGCAATACATTCCTGATACACCAACACATTGGACTAACCAACCAAATTACAATGCCTCTTAAAGACGCTGGCCAACCACTGCACTCTAGAAATGCTAAAACACAAGACGAAAGAGGGTGTAGCCTAATTGCTAGAGAGGTCGCCCCTGAACCTGGGCAACCGGGTTCGATTCTCGGCAGGGACAGCTTATCATCCTGTGATTCTGGGAAAATCACTTAATCTCCCTGTGTGTAACAAAATGAATCTGTCCGTCTGTAAAGCAACTGGTGCTCATGTAAAGCACTCTGATACCTTTGGGTCGAGTGTGCGCTATATAAAACTCCCCATCCCCCCCTCCCCCCCCCCCCCCTAAAAAAACAAAACACTGCAATTCATTCAGAGACAAACTAGAATCCCACTATGCAGCCTAGAGATGCTAAAACACCACATTCACTGCATGTTAGTAACATTAATCAGCATCCAAGGGACACCTACCCACCACACTACATCTTGTGGACTCAAACTTATCAAATTGCATGGTATCCTAGAGATATAAAGTAATTACACTGCATAATAAGGATATTAACCCACCATACTACACTGCATAACAACGACAGTCATTACACTGTTCCAGAGAGGTAGTAAAACTGCATCTTGGTGACTCTAGAATGCCAAACTGAACTTATATCTAGGAACACAAACACACTGTTTTGCATCTTAGGATCACTGATCCAGCACAATGAAATGCACCAAAGGGGCACTTATCACTAGGCCTGGGCGTGACATTCTGCTCAGCTTGTAGAGTTTGCGGAGTTTTTCCCACTCTGCATAGCGCGCAGAGTTCTAAAAAACTCTAAGGAGCCGAGTTTTTTCCTCACTTGCGCTCGCCAATATTAAGTTGGCGAGTGAGGAAACTCTTACTCCAGACCACCTTGCAGCATGATTTCTCAACACAGGCTGTCGTGGATGTTAGCTACCACTCACGTTAAGAATCTTCCATGCGCATTGAAGAAGCTGCTGCACAAGTAGAACATCTACTCGAGCGGCAAAAAGAAGGAGGGCCCTGTTGCACTGCACATGGTGCTATTCGTGCTGATCTTACAGCGTGGGACAAACACCCAGAGCTAAAAAGCTGTGCGCATGGCACAACGCAAAGCACTCCACTCCACCCAGACCTACTTATCACCCACCCTCCATTCTATGGACACCCACCTGCCGCAAGCACTGCCCACTATGAAAAATGCCCTGCATCTTAGTGTCTGAACTAAATGTATTCCAAAACTTTTGACCAGTTTTACTTTGTATTTCTAGTATTGAACTCTTCCAGTCCTCTTCTACAAAATACAGACCGACTGGCTTTCTTAGTGCTGGTTTTAACTTTTGTATGTTTTCTTGATTCACAAGAGGGAGTTTTGCCATTTTGGGTGCAATGTTGGTTATAAATGGGCTCTATGACTCTAATTATGAGTAAGGCATCATTGTAAATACAGCATGTCTAGGTAAATATTGCATGACTTTATCAAATCGTCTAATCACTAGCAACATGTGCTAAAAAATATATGTTTGGAGTCCATTCGCGCTATTTAACGCATGTGCTATTTACCACATGTGTTATTTACGACTTGTAAAAAATAACATGTAGTTAATAACACCCAATCACAAGTATGAGAGGTCATTAAAAACAATGGAAAATACACATTCAAATACCTCCAATCAAAATGAGGTGTTAAAAATTCCAGAAAGTATAGGGAATGAAAGAAAAGCTGTAAAAAACAATCCAAAAACCAAGACCTACACAGTAATGCAAAAAACATAGTAGATACACTGTTAGAGTTTAAAAAAATATATATAATGCGTACAACTGCACACAGAGCCAGATGTACATAAACAGCCATGGGTAGGTGAAGCTCTCAAAGGTTGATTGCAGGAGCTCACACATCCATTCTGCAGTGCATCACCATGTATGCAGCACTGCTAGGCCACCATATCATGCTTGCCAGATCTATATTCTGCTGCAACAAACCATGCCCCGTGAGGATGAAAATCAGTTCACCAATCAATGACCTCAAATGGTGCAGCAATGCAGGATAAGAGCAAGGTTTGACAGATTAGGGCTGGTACGTATAAACATGTGTCAGCTTGAGATCCCTAAAATACACCAGCTTGAAATTTGTACCATACAAAATATATTTTCATCATTATGCGAATACCCTGGAGCTCAACATAGGGATCTACTGCCATCCCTCCTTCCTAAAAATGCTAGCAGGACTAGAATTCTTTGCAACAGGCACCACGCAGCAGACAGTTGAATTGTCAATCAACCTTGAGCAAAATACTCAGCTAAGTGATGGATTCTGTGCAGAGAGTGAGTAGCATATGCAGTTCCCCTTGGACACTCACACAGCTAATGCCAGCAAAGTAAACATCTGTGCTACAGCAGGATTTCCTGACACCCTAGGGTCAATTAACTGCCCATAGAGAGGAACATGTGTGCTGAAACCATTAAATTCAGCACTACTATTTATATGTCCAAATGCTGTGTGATGTGGATCTGTGTATAATGTACTGTGTTCGGTTCTCCAGAAGAAACTTTGTCATGATCCTGATGGGAAGCAACATTGGTCGTACTGTGGTAAAACATCACCCTTAAGGTACTGGGCAGACATATCAATCCTTTATCATCAGGATTACAATGCATCATGATTGCTGTAGTCCAATCTAAATACATGGCAGCCGTACTATAAGAGATAATTGTTATCCACTATGACAGTACACACATGGATCAATGTGAATCTGTGTAACAAAATACATAGGTCGCTCTTCACAGTCATTATGATTCTTACCCAAGTCAACGTTTTAACAGCCACTGCACTTCCATTACAACCCTCCTATCTCTTGCCTTGGATTCCTCGAACCTCAAGACCTTCTTTCATGTCTTGCACTCCAGACATGTTGTGGACGGATATAATTTCTTCTTCCCACAGCTTGAGGTATAGCTGAGGTGGAGAACTATCACCAGTTTTGCCATGCTTTAGTGCTTATGCTTGGCAACTCGCTTACATACCTAGGATTTGAAGGTTTGAAACCTGTTTTCTTTTAAAATAAAATATTTTATTGACTTTTTCGAAACCAGCAACCATAAGAACTGATGGTTTTCAGCACCAGAATCCAATGCATAACTTTACTTTGACACAACTCACATTTGGTCAGCCTTATCACAGTAGGATAATTTACAAACCATTGCCCCCCTTCCCCACCAACTGGCACAGTAACTAAGACCTTCTGAGCTTCAAAGGCAAACCCTCTATTACAGGGTCCAGGGCCATCTGCTGCACGGTTTGGTCCAAATCCTATATAGATTTGTCTCTCCCTACCCATGCAACATTCCTTCCCCCTCCTCCAACCCTTCAGGAACGGGGTGTCTATGTCTTTCCAAGCTCTAGAAATGTCTCTCTTGGCAAATTACCAATCTGAGCCAGAGGAGGGACCTTTAAAATCTATTACAGTGGACGTTATTGTGATGTTTAGTAAGATGAGATTAGGGTCTCTAGGGAGATCTAGCCCAGTACCTCTCCCAAGTACTCGAGAACAACTCCCAAAATGGAGCTATTCTCCCACAACTCCAAATGGTGAGTAAAAGATCCCCCTGTTGCGAAGAATCCCGGAGACAAAGCAGTGAAGTGGACACTCACATTTTCCACAGTCTGTCCCTTGTGTAATTCGCCCTGTGTAGATACTTCAACTGTTTGTATGGAATGGAATTATGATGTAATAGGGAGCACCTGCAGAGATCCTAGGGCTTCCTGCCCATTGAATTCAGTAAGGGGACCCACACTGCGTAATCAATATTTTCTTGAAAAGGAAAATTTTTCAGTTTATTAATCATGAGTAATTTATAGATAGTAGAAATGTTGTGAATATCAGTTCCTTAGGCTTCCATTGGACTGTAGTCAAGGAGCTCTGCTAACTCAGAAACATAAGACGTGAAAGAATATCTGTAGGATATAAGTAAAACTGGCTGCGGTGGAGGTTGTATTCCTCCCGCAGTAGAACCTGTTTTTCATGTTCTGTATACCATGTGGATATATTGATTCAGTATTGATTTTGTCCATTATCCCCTTCCACATGCATGTTTTTGTTTGTTTTTGATGTCATCTTCAGCATGAGATGGCACATAAGACGGTCATGGTGTCTTACCACCGCCTTAACCAGAACCTCCAGCTCAGGATCCAGTAAACTTATAGGTACTTTCTCTGTCTGAGTCCCTAATGGAAGAGCTTAGCAGGTTTCCGCTGCTGATGACTGAGTGATATCTAAGGATAGCAGTGGATTTTGTTTGTTTCAAGGTGCTTTATCCACACAAATTAAATGCCTGCATACTCCCACACAGGAAGGAGTTATTAGTGTTCTTTCAGGGTGTGCCAGGGTCCTTTTGTCTATTGCTCTGGCTGTTTTTGTTCTATAGAAATTAATTTCCTCACTCCAGGAGGTGTTTACACTATTCGCAAGTTTGGTGGGTTTTTCCATCAAACTCCTAATAGGGACCTAAATCATAATTATAGTAAATATATAATCATATTTCTTTCCTCTTATACACCAACAATTTACTATATTAAACATAGACTCCTGTCTCATAATTTTGCACTATTACTTTTTTTTTTACAACCAGATGTTTGTTCAGTAATTTAGCCGCCAATCCCCCTTTCCAGATACCACTTTTTTTTTTTTTAGGCATTTTGTCCTTTGAAAGCATAAGAATTTCACAATGAAATAAAATATAGCCTTTGTGAAATGGTTCGGCTTACATTTTCAATGCAAAGTTTCTAAATCATCAGAAACAGGTAGCTGAAACACTGAGAATTACTATTACCTAACTAAGACTACAAAACTTCAGTGTGCCCAGTTTTGTAACACACTTCATGGGCACACATTTGGAATCAAATATAGCTACAAAATGCATGGATTAAATTAACTGACAGATGCTGTAAAGAAGGCAAGCAGGTGCCCATGAAGTGGTTTTTGATTCTATGATGCACTGTTTCTTCTTTCTTTCAAACTACACCAAATAATGAATGAAATGTGGAAATCATCAGAATTTGTCATCGTGCCTCAATTGTACATCCATTTGACTTATTCTTTTTCTACAGGACAAGAGACTACGATAACTATAACTTCATTCAAAATTAAGGAAGAGGATGAGCTCTATTCCATGGACAACCTGGACTCCGAGAGAAGAGATCCAACCTGTACCAGCAAAGGTGAATTTGTTTTGCTCATTTCTTTTTAATTACATGTATCAGATATCCAGGTGGCATCCTGTTCTTGTAGTGCTACTTGGGTAGTGCTGCACCTCTCTCTGCTTTCTCCCTAGCTCCCCTCAGTCCAGGCTTTCCACTAGTTCTAGTTGGCCCCGATTTTCAATGGGGTATGCAGTAGTACAGTGAATTAAGCTCAGAAGCAGTTTGAAATCACCATCAATATGTGTTTCATCAGTCTTAGTTCACAGTTCCGACCACTCAGTAGTCGAACCAATGCAGGTAAGTCGGCCTCGCCACCCGGCATTCAGGCACGATCGCTCACTCTCGACCAGAACCCAGCCTCTTCTTGCTGATTGCAACTTCGGTAGAGACATCCTTGCTCAGGCTGGGTAGAGTAGGCAGTTAAAGCCCCCGCGCAGGCAGGCCACACAGGAGAGTCTCTGCCTGATAGCAAAATTTGACGATTGCGGCAAAGCGGCGTCCAATTACTAAACTGGGTGGTTGTGGCCTCACACAGGCCAGTCACAATACTTGGCAGTAACAGACAGGAGCAGGCTGATTTTACTTAGAACAGAAATGCCCACACACAGGCGAACTTTGGCTGGCAGTTGCGGAGTTGCACATGCCGATTTCAAACCAGGCCTCAGCAATTGCAATCACAGACTTGTAATTTCTGCCAGAAACCAGCACGGAGAGACTGGGGTCGTTGATATTTGAGTCCACCAGATCATGTGCACAGTCTTTCTCTTTTGGGTGCGCCACAGGCATTGGGAACGTGCTGCACCATAATCTTCATGGATAGACACTCCTCCTGTCGGGTCCTTCCCTCTCACAGCATGCAGTCAGGATTCTGGGCACATTAGGGCAAGTATGTAGCTCCTCCGGCAAGAGGTCGCGATTCAGGCAGCATCCCCTCACCTTCATGAGATTGATTTGTTGCAGAACAGTCTTCTGTATACTGGGGTGCATTCCTTTCCTTGGTCATAGAGGTCTTGGAACTGGACAAATGACAGGGGTAGTGGGGTTCCACTTTTTATCATCACAATCAGACGGGAGATGTGTATTCACTGTCTGCAGTCGTAGAATCATTTTAGGATGGTTCACTTGTCTGTTCCAGACACAGAGTTTGTGCAGAGTGATGCTTCTCCCAGCAGGGTAGTCTCCAGCCTGTAGCATCCACAACACAGACACAAAGAGGTGTGAGGGTTTTTTGTGCCTGGCTGTCATCAGCCAACTGAAAAAATAATTAGAGAAAGACAAAAGGACAGGTCTCACCGAAAGGTTTCCTCACCTTGCACAACAGAGTTTGCGGTCCTACCCCTCATTCCTGCTATCCACCAAAAGGCAGTGATCAGGAAGACTAATTAGCAGCTCCATTCTAGGTAAAAAGTCCTTATCAAATATCTGAAGGTGCCCTGTCTCCACTCCCTTCACATATTCCTCCTCCTGCTTTCAGGAATGGGAGCAATAAACTACTACTGTCTGGGAAAACAACCCTCACACTTTATCTTGTGCAAATCCAGAACAAGGGTATCCAAAATCCATCCCACAGGCTCTATTAAACTGTTCACTCACACGCAAAGCAGGACTGTACCTTTAAGGCTACGCATATTAAGGAGCATAACACACACTCTGGAAGTTAGCGCAAGTACCTGGGTAAGCACATAGATGTGGCGCTTTACATGAGTGGGCCAGTATGTCAGCCAATGAGGCCACACTTGGTGTACCCGTTCAGGTCACAGGACAAGTCCAGGACCGTTTTCATGTTAGGGAGAGGCCCAGGCCTCCTTGCACCTTCTAGATTAGTGTGACACCAAAGGCAAAAAAGATGCCAGATACATGCAGTCGGGCACATAGGGGAACTTGCATGTACACCATGCAAGGGACATTCCTGTCCTAACACCTTTAATCTCTAAACATATATTCTGGCCTTATCTGCAAGAACAATCTTTAACAGCCAAGTCCGCGTCATGTATTTCCATTTGGTACAGACTTCTTCCACCAAATGGACCATCACGGTTCTTTTGCAACAGTGAACATGAAAAGACAGCAATGTATTAAATACAGTATTAAAATAAAGCAACTTGTGATCAGGAGGAATGGCAAACTTAATAATGGTTCATGTACTTAGTTCAAAAACACTGAGAACTGGGTGCATCTCAGATTTCTTGATACAATGCATTTTAGACATTCATTATAACACTTGAATGAGCTGACTACTCAAGTAGTATGATAAATCTTAGGGATCAAAAACTAGATACATTTTTAGATCTGGTTGCGTAATTGGGTCTGGCAGCATTCATGTGTTTCTTATGCCCAATAAGGCATAATGGTGGTCGTTAAAAAGGGGACAAATCTTCCAAGCAGCCAGTACTCATGATGGTTTTTAAATGATTGAAGATTACTGTCCAACCAGCGATACAATGTACCATGTTCTGCACTATCTTGATTTTCTTCACCACCTTAGTGGAAGCTCTTCTTAGTGGGCCCAGCCAGTTTCTGTCTATAGTGACTGTTTATTGTGTTGAAGTGAGGCACTTCGGAGGATGTGTGTCCTGATCCTGGCTCTAGCACTCCTGCTCTTAGTACTATCTTTTGGACAAGGAGGGCTCCTGTTATAAGGGTTCTAGCTCATGGCTCTCCTCCTCCTCTAACTGTCTTTCTATGCCCATATATCTTCTCCTATGAATCCTCTTGCTTTCAGTATTCTATGCCAAGTGCCCCACACTCAAAGCCCTACTCTCTCAGGATCTCTTGTACTTTCGGAATAGCTCCTGCCACCAGGATTGTTGATGCAGGGAAACAATTCCTACAGGAGAGACCTCTTGCAAGGGTAGCAATAACAATCATCAGAGCATAGTAAGAATTTTCTCAGAATCTATACAATGGTTCAGTGAAATTCAACATCAGGAAGCTTGAGAGGCCAAAAAAATCAACACTAATGTCAGTACAGAATATGCCCAAGAGACAGTACTTCACTCATATAAGATACAATTGTTCCCCAAACAAGAAAGGATACCTTTTAAAATGTTCAAACTGACCTGTAATATAATCTATAGAGAATCCCCCTGATGATCTAAAAATCAGGCTGAGGTGTGGAAATGAGCTTTTTTAGGGGCCCACCGGTGCAGGGGATCACCCTTATCTGTCCATGGGTCCTTAAACCAACAAAGAAGAGATTAGCACTGAAGCTGGATTCAAAGAACAAGTTTACTCACTCGTGAGTGAGACCATGTCCATACAACACCCTCAGGTGTTCCAGGAGGTGGTGGCTTGAATACACAGACCATGGGCCTTTTATACTGAGTTTGTTGCTCATGCTAACAGCAATTATTTTCGATTTCCACAGACGGCCCTTTTAGCATTAGCTGAAGACTTCTCTATGATTTAGAAGGAGCATGGAGGATATCATAGACGTCAATCATCATTAACTCACTAATTTCTTGGTCTGTTACTAGTTGGGCATTTACATTCTTGGCATTTTGTTTAGCTGGTATACATGAGGTACAGGTAGAAATACAGATGGAACAGAGCATCGGGCCACATTGTATACATAAGCAACTGGTAAACAGAATTGCAAGAAATATACATAGAGCTGACAGCAGCTTCCATCCCCATAAAGTAAATACACCCCATAGCCATCCAGTCCAAGCCATATCCCTGTATCCTGATGGACTTCAGTGGCTATTTTATGCAACTTAGAAATTGCTTCAAAAACTGAAGGAGCGTGGTCAGGGATGTAGACACAACAACTGTTCCCGATGATGCAGCATGCTCCACTACGGTCGTCCAGAACCACGTCGAGGAACATCCTGTTTTGGAGCACCACAATTCTTGCAATTTGTAGTTCTTCTGTGATATTTCCAAGTGCCATGGCTGTCTGATTGGTTACAGCCTCTACAACACGTGTCAAGCGCCTTATCTTTCTGCTGTTTAAGGCTGCACCAACAAAGAAGAGCAGTCCCAAAAACAGTTTATAGTCTTTATGGTAGGATGCAGGTGCTAAGAACACAGGTGGTAGCAAAAAGGACACAAAACATGTACCCGACCAACCAATAGGTAGAAGGTAATATCCCTTATTTCCACAAATAAAATAGGTGTTGTGTGATGACATAAATCTGGTATTGTTCACTCCAGTAATATTCAACACCAGAGTGAAATCACTTTTCCCCACAGGAATACTGCCAATACTGTTCACAGAAAGGTCTGCTCGAGCTCTAGTAACAGCTATAACAGGAGGTCTATTACCCTTGGCAGTTCGAGTGTTAGGGAAAACATAGTGTGTGGAGGAATTTCCTCGGCGATACTCCTCCATTTCCCATACAGTTCCTTTGGCTTGTGGGTCTCCTTCTCCATCAGGATAGCAGACTTTATTTAGCTGAGCATTAAGTTCTCCTATACCAGCGTCAGTAATATTAGCAATTTGAGAAGCCCACAACAGTGTGTACCAGGCTCTGCAGGAGCAATTATGTGAAAATGGCAGAGGAATAAAAGGCGTTCCTCCCTTTTTCTGATGAGCTGGCATCATTCCACACACCCAACAGTTGGTAATGTTCGTAGCATTGTGGGTGTGATACAACATCTGAATGAACGTATTGTTGAGATAGGACATTCGGTGCTTCTTCTCATGATAAGTGAGAGTGAAGTAGTGGTGTTCAATGGGGACAAGAGTAGTAGCAGTCAATAGATTTCGAGCTGGAGCTACTCCCTCTACAACCCATGTTATTATAGCGATTAGAACAATAATTGAAGTGAGTCCAATAATGAACATTGTCTTTCGATCAAAGACTCTTGCAGCAGTTGATTTCTTCTCCGTAGGCATATTCATCTCGAGGTTGAGATGAGTATCACTAAAAGAGTCCCCCCTTTGCTACTCAGACCTTCACTAACCCATGACAGTGGCTCAAACAGTCTTTTTCAGCAAATAAGTGTCTTTCTTCCGAGGTCGCAGCTGATATCGAGATGTACCAGGAATTGTGTGGTCCGGGAAGACTTCCTCAAATCCTTCAGGTTACGCAGCTCGGCCTCTCTTGGTGTCCAGGATATCGCAGTGATCTTTCAGCGCAGCAGGTTCCACCAAGGCGGACGGCACCTTCTTACAGTGGGTGGAATGGACCCAGTTCTTCTGATTGGTCACTCAGACTGCAGTTCTGGTCGCCAGAAGAACTTGCTCAGGTCCCCGCCACCGAGATTCCAGGCTGCTCGACCTCTGGAACACCTTCACCATCACCTGGTCACCGGGCCGCAGATCATGACCATCATCTTGCGACCTGTCAGGAAGAGCTTCTTGGACCTGTTGATGAAGAGAAAGCAAGCTGTCCCTCAACTGTGACAAGTAGTCACTCATCAACACCTGGGGAACATCATGTATAGGGTGTGGCTTTGGGCCCCCCCAAATATTCATGGATCTGCCAAAAACAACCTCATAAGGTGTAAGGCCAGATCGAGTTTGGGGTATCGATCTAATGGAGAGCAATGCTAAGGGCAGGGCATCAGGTCATTTTTCACTCTAACCTAACAGGCACCAAAGACACAGCACCTGTACCCTAAACTCTAGTCCTTTCCTAACTCCTGTGTTGCGCTGCTGGCCGACTGCTCTTCCGTCAGGCTGCAGATTGTACCTAGTGTGCCCAGGCACCTCCTTATCAGCAAACAAAGGTGCAGACTTTCATTCACTTGGGAACCGGGACTCAGAGGCCTGATGCACAGAAACTGGAGTATCTAAAGCAACCTTTGTTTCAGAGGGGGTGCCCTCAGGCAAAACCTCCTTGCTCTTGTTATCGGTCTGTGCCTCTCTTAGCTAGGCATCAAAAAAAGGAACAAAGCGAGGAATCAGCTCGCCGTCCTTGTTTGTGACCCAGTCTTTCACCTAAGAATTTTCCGACAGTGGTAGGGGTACACGTTTCTTCCGGCCTTCCACCTTCACCGCTGTTATAGGGGCCAGCAACACCTATTCTGGGTCCCTTCACCTCGGCTCCAAATTAGACTTGCACTTAGTCCCCTCGTTGGATCTGATATCCTGGCCCCTCTGGCAATGGTTGTAGGGCAGCAGATATCTGTTAGTGAACAGAACGGAAATCTTTAGACACAACATACAAATAATCAATAAAAAGAGGATATTCAATTTCAGAAACGCCCCTATAGTATTCTTCTGAAGAACCTAAAAAAAAAGGAATTTCAAAACAACTTTTCTTTGAACAAACTTGTACCTATAAGTCATAGAAATCACGATACAGCTTCTTCTTTGTGAACCTTCACTATTGTGCAAAACTGCAGACACCTCTAAAATTATTTTCTTTGCATAAGAACAACCATGTTTTACTCTTATGACCATGCTCTCATATCATAGGTGTAGCGGGAAACTCTAAAACTGTGAATGTAACAGAGATCCATATTACATGAATAACTGATAAATTAAACATAACCTAATAGGTACATGAATTTTCCAGCAGAACTTTGTGGCAGACAAGAAGACAAGCAAAGAACATTTTGTTCTTAAAAATGTGTGCTAAGGGCATATGGGCATCTTTCCTAGCATTGTGAACCATATGCATCATACTTTTCACCATCCGGGCCATGTAATATCATATTCAGGGGAAAAACCTATTCACCAGCTCTAGCAAGGGCTGTCAGCTTGATTACATAGACTAACTGATGAGGGACTCATGATGCCTCTGCGACTTATGTAGTGCTGCAATAACATCAACAATAATGGTGTTGCCACCTGGGAATTTGGAACAAAAACCACCAACATATAATTCCCCTTAAAGGTCAAATAAGGGAACATCAGTCTATTCTACCCATCCTTTCATCCTTATCCAATTCCAGTTTCATCAGTTTACAGAAAGGAGGGGCAGTAACATGGCGTATTTATTTATTCATTTTGTTAATTCTAACAATTTGTTCAAACAGTATTACTTAATAGCCAATTTGACGTGCACTGGTGAGGTGCTTTGTCTCTATTTATTCAAAAAACATATTCACAGCATCCTATGAAATGAATGACTAAAGCTAGCCCAACCGATTGTCTCATGGCCGTTCCTAGACATCTTAGACAGGCGAGAGAGAGAGAGAGACAGAGAGAGCACACAACAATAAGCTGCCCTGTGTACTTTCCACGCAGAATAGCTCACAATAATACACATGATAGGCACATAAACCAAGAAAAAAGGACACAATAATACATATACCAAGCACAAAAACCAAAAATCACAGTGTGTTACTTAATTTTGCTTATCCTTAATTTGCCCAGAAGCTAGTCTTCTATCCCCTTCGACAGTAAGGACCTAAGCAGGTGACCTCCTGTCGACAATACTCACCGCTTTTGGCAGCTGGGCACGGACAGACTTGTAGGAAGTAAATAACTAGGGGAATCCACACCAAGGAGGCCATGTCCAATACTATTGGACTGTACCACTTTGTAAATTTTGCTGTACAAGCACATTGAGCTAACTAGAAAATATTAATCCAATGACCAACTACCAATTCCTTTAGCCTATTGTGCTGTTTAACATGATGGCGCATTAATGCAAACTTTATATTATTGCCTCCTCATCTGGCCCTGGCACAGCAACCTTAAATTGAAACCATTATTCTGCATGCATGGCAAAGCTGCTCTCTGTGTCAGGAGCTGCACGTGGCCCACAGACGCTGCTGCCCCTCCTTCTCTCTGATGGCTTGATAGAACCTGCCTGGTCTTTTGCCAAAAATAATAAGCAGAGCCTCCCCTCTCTCTCTACACTCTGGCCCCCTCCTTCGGAATGTCTTCCACGGTCGAAGTGCCAGAGCAAGCCTGCCAGAAATAAATCCTCCTTCATCTGCTCTGGTCTCTCCCCCCTTCTTTTTCATAGAGAAAGAGAGCACATTCCTACATGCACTTTTAAAATATGTGTCTTTCTAAGCACAGAAATACACAGCACTGTTTAATTTAAATGCACATTCTTCTTTACATTTTTCAAAAGTTGCTCTTTCCCTATGTAAAAACGAATGTACATTGTTACTAGTATTTCTGATCAAACCATATTTTTATTTATGTATTATTATTTATTCATTCTTCAACATTTAAAGTGTAATTCTTCCAATGGCATCTGCAGAACACAACGACGACAACAAACCAAATTGAGCTCATTGCAGACATTTTCAAGAAGGGGCCACACACTCATAACACTCAACACAGCTTGCTGAGGCAAGCCATCCTTACACAAAGAGCACAGTCGCTACTCACTCAAACAAGTACTTCACAAGCATCACCACCGGTGTCAGTCAACAAACCTCATAGACACTCAAACACACAATCAAACCACAAATCAACACCAGGACAAAAACAAAAGGCAGCCCACAGACTGCACTCAAACCAAACCAATTGTAAATCATTTTTACAAACAAAAGAGCTCTCAAAAACAGTCCAAAGACTGCACCAAGACAAGTAAACAGCCCAAAGACTGTTCCATGTTCAAGAAGACAGACTCTAGCCCCAGACCTTTTCCAAAATAGGCCGAATTACCAGTTGGTCTGGCAGAGTGTTCGCAAATACTCTGTGTCTTTACCAAATCATACTTATTCCAGACGGCATGCCTATTACAGGGGTCCGCAGACCCACCCAAAACAAGATAGGATGAAACCCCCAAGCCTTTGCAAGATGAGACCGAATTACCAATTGGCCTGGCAGAACACTCAAGAGCGCTCTGTATCACCACTTATACATTTTTTACTAAATGGAGGCATGTTCTTCCAAGTATACCCATTCAAACAAATATCATACGGAGATAAATCCACACATTACCTGCCTTTATTTATTGCAATAAATAAACAAACAAATAAAACCAGGATCTTGGCTAAGCAAATCCAAAATCAAGAGTGCCACTTCAGCGACCTTATCAAACAAAAGTCTCCAGCCTCCAACTGCCAATCTCTTGGTTGACCTAATGGTCACTACAAAAACGTGCGCCAAAGGAAATCTCAGTCAGGACCGGCCACCACCCGTAGGGTCAGATCAGGAAACCGGAAAAGTCACTTCGGTCTGCAAAGACAAGGGTCTCCTCATACAGGGTACCTCCTCAGCAATATTCCATTCCTCCGTCAAGACCACTCCTTCGGGCGGCCGCGTCTCAGATGAGCCCCACGAGTCAGGCACCAAACTGTGGAAATGAGCCTTTTTAGGGGCCCACCAGTGCAGGGGTTCACCCTTATCTGTCCACGGGTTCTTAAGCCAACAAAGAAGAGATTGCCACTGAAGCTGGAATTCAAAGAACAAGTTTATTCACTCATGAGTGGGACCACGTCCATACAACACCCTAAAGTGTTCCAGGAGGTAGTGGCTTGAATACACAGACCATGGGCCTTTTATACTGAGTTTGTTGCAGAGTAAGCATGGAGACTCAAATAGAAGGTACAGTTCTTCACAGAAATAGTTATCGACAAACATGGGCAGATGGATATCACTTAGTCAGCGAAGTGGGAGGGGAAACAGAACTGCTTACATTAGTAAGACATGATGGACAGTTACATTTTCAAACAGGTGCATTCTAGCAGCTACATGCCTCTCTGAGCTCATACATTGCTTGAGCTTAGAATAGAAGGAATTAACTAAAGCTGGTGACTCAATCAGAATAGAAAGGCAAGCAACTGTGAAGATGGAAGAATCACATGGCTAACAAAATGGATGCCACAACCAAGATGGCTTCAGCTCATGCTAACAGCAATTATTTTCGATTTCCACAGAGGGACCTGCGTAGCTGCAAGACCAATCTAAGGAAACACCTGTGCCATATATCTCTCTAAGAGATCCCTAGATAGGATCCTGGGTGCCTAAGCACCAAAAACGCTAACTTTTATCAGTGAAGTAATTATTGATGTAATTTGAGATATCAGTGATGTCATCAAGATGTCATAGAACATGTGAAGAGTGATGTAATATGTAAGGTCATAAGCAGTGCCTGGCGGGGGCGCAAGTTGCAGTTAGTACTAAATTTATAGGGGTTTTTGTAATGGAAATGAAAATATTATTATCATTCCTAACTATAAAATTACTTTAACCTTTATTTTTTTCAGCGAATTTCTAGGTTTATAACATAAAGTAAAATGTTATTACCATACGTAACACCAACCTGATGCCCTGCACGGTATTGGGTTGTGCATGGCATGGGGTTGGCTGGATGGCTCTTCCTCCAAACCTTTGTGAGGAGGCAACCCAATGCCACACACAGCCTTCGGGCGTGTTCGGCATGGGGTTGGGAGCAGGGCCTGGCCAGTGGGCAGGGCTGCGGCCAGGACCTGCATGCAACCCCTCTGAGGCCAGCAGCCTGACTCCAGGCCCTGTGCCCAACCCCTCACAAACACTACCCCGTGGTGCGCACAGCCTTCACACATGCCCAGCATGCAGTTGGTCGTGCAGGTCCTGGCTGTACCCAGGCAGACTTACTGACTCAAAGAGTCACAACACCGAAATATAAAAAGCGGGCCTATTGGTTGTAAAAGTGAGTGAGTAGTAAGTCTGCCTGGGTTTTTTTTCACTGAAAAAGCCAAAGGTTACAGGGATGTTACAGTTAGGAATAGAATTTTAAAAAACGTAGAAATTCGCTGGAAAAATAACGAAGGTTACAGGGACATTATAGTTAGGCTCACATTTCACTCATACAGAACCAGAGAAATTCAGCAGTTATAGTAACCTCAGCTAACTATAACGTATGCCCCCGTAATGCACAGCTTATGACCTTGCATACTACTTCACTCATGACATGGTCAGTTACATCACTGATGACATTCCTGATGACATCATCCAGTGACTGTGTTTTCTAAGAGTTTATGTTTGTTAAATATATATATTAAGCTACTACAAAAGTTAAATTAGTATGCTAGGTATACAAATAAAGAGCGATACTATTTCTAAGATGTATTATGTGTGAGTGGGTGTCTGAGTGGCTGTATAAGTGTGTGAGTGGTTGTGTGAGTGGCTGTATGTGTACATACGTGGGTGTGTAAGTAGCTGTGTGGGTGAGTGAGTGGCTGTGTTAGTGGGTGTGAGTGGCTGTATTGGTGAGTGAATGGGTGTGTCAGTAGCTGTATGTGTCACTGTGTGAGCAGCTTTATGGATATGCGAGTGGGTGTGTGACTGACTGTATAGGTGGGTGAGTGGGTGTCTGAATGACTGTATGAAAGAGTGACTGGCTGTGTAAGTGGCTGTATGAGTGAGTAAGTGGCTGTTTGTGTGGCTGTGCGTATATGAAGGGCTTTATGGGTGATTGAGCAGATGTGGGAGTGCTTGTATGGATGCGTGAATGGGTATGTAAGTGGTTGTGTGGGGGTGTGAGTAAGTGTGTCTGAGTGCTTGTATAGGTTGCTGAGTGGCTGTGTTGAGAGGCTGTATGGGTGGGTGAGTGAGCGTGCGCTCTCACAGACAGGGAACTGCTAAACATGCAGGTCTCTTGTCTGCTAGAGCAATCCTTTTGTCTGTTTCCCTGCCTGCTTGACAGCGGGCAGAGAAAAAGACAAAACCTCTGCTTCCAGCAAGCAAGAGTATTTTCTCAGCTTAGAGGGCTCCGCACGGCCCCCGCTCCATAATTAAGTTAACCCGTGGGAGGTTGTGGTTCCCAGGGCTCAAGGGGCCTACGAGGCTCCCTCAAACATTTGATTAGAAGCCTCAGGAAGGTGGTGGTCCCCAGGGCATTTTTAAACGCTTGGAGGGGGGCCCCGTGTGCCACCCTCCATTTTTATATTAATCTCTGCATGCCCCGCAGAAATGGGACATATAGTAAAGAGAGATAAAATGTCACATGGGAAGATAGGCCCTGGCACCAAGCAAAAGGTCAAGATTGAATAAGGACTCTTCGACGACTTGAGCCAAAATAAATAATTGATTAATGGACGAAACATCCTTTGGAATTAAACAGAGATGAAGAATTCGAAATTCATGTGGGATAAGTGAATAATCCTTGATTACTTGTACAGTAATAGTGGTAATTTCAATTGTTGTTGATACCTGTATCTTGGTTAATTTATGATTGCTTCTCCATTTGGCAACCTCAATTTTAGTTTTCGTTTCACATAGATATATAAATATATCTTAATACCATCTTGGAATACATGAAAACATGCAAAGAAAGGTAGAAGGATAGGCTTTTTTTTGTAATTGTCCACTGGGGCCATTATATAATCCTTATGGGTTTCCTGGTTGAAATTATGATGGATCATGTATAATTCATAACAATTTTTGGGAATGTACCATAATTGATGTTTCAATGTATGAATTTACCTACTGGGGTTGGGTGAATTTGATACATTTTTACAAAAATCTTTGTTTTGGTTTGAGTCTCCATATCGGGTGGTCAGAGTTACCTAGTCTGCTGGAGTTCTCCTGTAATCCCTCCAGATTTTGCCTGTTAGTTTATAGATTATTTTATCACTTCACCCCATTTTTTTCATTGTTGTTTTATTTATTTGACTGATGCACTTGTACTTTCTTTCGTGAGCACTTGAAATATATTGTTGTTTGTGTCTGCTCCTATTAATGATATTTATATATATATTCAGTCGAGATCTAAACTTGATTTAAAATATGATGTAATTTGAATGGATAATACATTTATTATTGGCTCTGCCTTACCTAAGGTTGATTTGTTTTTACTATAAGATTTAAGAACAAAGCGACAGGATTTTAAACTTGAGGGATGAAGAATATGTTTTCTCTGTCAAATAATATGGTGTGTTTATATTTTCTTTGAGTTGTGAGTCTCACTCACCTTGACAAAGACTCTGAGAAGCCGAAACATGTGTCGATCATTACCACTCTACAATAAACTGGCATTTTGATGACACCCACGAATGCTGCTCCTCTTCTTTCCATTTTTGAAGGAATCTTTTTGCATATATGCATATGCATATGTATATATTATCTACTGGCGGTCGCCAGTAGATAGTTATAGTTACAACCTAGTTTCCATAGGAAATCTCAAAATTCTATTTTGAATAACTTTGGCGCCGGTTGACGAATCCTTGCGAAATTTTCAAAACAAATGGGGCGCTCCGTTCAGCTCCTACCCTGAAAGTCTCGGGGTGATTCGTCAAGCGGGGGCCGAGAAAAAGGCGGGGTCCCAAAACGCGTTTTCCCCATGCATTTTTCCATAGGACCTTTAGTCGAAGGTACAGCCCGAACGGCTGAACAGAATTACGTGAAATTTGGCAAAGAGGTAGTCCTCAGGTCAGGCATGTGCCTTTTGCATATATGGTGTAAATCCGTTCACTAGTTCCTGTGAAAATCAAAAGTAAAATCATATACATATCTGGGCGGAGCCTAACCACACATCTCATTGTGAGATCTGATTGGCTGTCAGCACTTCATCCAAGAAGTGTTGGCAGCAATCTTGGGACCAATATACATGATAACACCTCATTAAAAAGCATTGCAGTTAATAGAAGGTTTTAAGACTTTAGTTACATTATAAATCATTTGTTGATGGCACCATACTCATTTTAGGAATTGTGGTATGTTCTAAGGTGATTTTACCATGTGAAAAAGCCTTCTGCTGGGATATCATGAATCATGTTTGAGAGAAAACTATTTTCACATGCTTTTCCCACAGAGGTGTGGAAGGTGATCTATAAGCTAAACTGAGAGCATATTTTCTGTAAATTCACATTATCTTTCTCAGTCATGTGAGAATGAAGTCTGACATTCTCAGTAAAACATGTACATCCAACAAGGGCAGAGACTGTCAGTTGATTCCTTTGTGTTCTACTGCAGCTTCCCAGAGTGTTCCAAAGAACAACTAGAGCGCTAACAGTCTTACTTATGACAAAGGTATGGCACACCTGAAGCCATCTTGATTGGAATAAAGTGGTAACATTTAAAACATTTAATTTAAAAAGGAACAAAATGAGAGGGTTCATTTTGCCATAGAATGTATGATTAGTGCTGCAGAAAGAAAAATTAGGGCACATTTTGAGTGACTTCTCAAATCCTCTTCTATTTCGTTAAAGAATTCTGACATGCAGACTGAAACATGCACTTTCAATACCAGCAGCAGACTTCTCTGGTGAGCAGTAGCTTTACAACAGTGATCTAATGAGCGACTAGAGTGCTAACATTCTGAATTTATGGCAAATGTGTCACATCTGAATGCCTATTTGATGGAACCAAAGTAAACAAGCATTGAAAATGCAATAGGTCTCACCCTCGTTTAAGTTAAAGCAATTCTGTTTATAATTAGGTGGCTTTTTAGCTTTGCTTTTATTAGTGTTTTTCAAAATTTCATATACATACCATGCATATGTATGCATATATGTATATGTATATGTTTGCATGAATTTATATTTATATAGATATGCAAATTATATGTTTATATATATATATACACATACATATATAAATGCATATGCATATATATATGTGCATATGTGTGCATGTACAGAGAGGTAGAGAGGTAGAGGTGTATAGGTAGAGGTGTAGAGGTAGAGAGGTAGAGGTAGAGAGGTAGAGAGTAGTAGAGAGAGAGGTAGAGAGGTAGAGAGTAGAGAGTGAGTAATAGAGAGTAGAGAGTGAGTAGTAGAGAGTAGTAGAGAAAGTATCAGAGAGTGAGTAGTAGAGAGTAGTAGAGTGAGTAGTAGAGAGTGAGTATTAGAGAGTGAGTAGTAGAGAGTAGTAGAGAGTGAGTAGTAGAGTGAGTAGTAGAAAGCAGTAGAGAGTAGTAGAGAGTGAGTAGTAGAGAGTGAGTAGTAGAGAGTGAGTAGTAGAGAGTGAGTAGGAGAGTGAGTAGCAGAGTGAGTAGTAGAGAGTGAGTAGTAGAGAGTGAGTAGTAGAGAGTAGTAGAGAGAGAGTAGTAGAGAGTAGTAGAGTAGTAGAGCGTGAGTAGTAGAGAGTGAGTAGTAGAGAGTAGTGGAGTAGTAGAGAGTGAGTAGTAGAGAGTAGTAGAGAGTGAGTATTAGAGTGAGTACTAGAGAGTAGTAGAGAGCGAGTAGCAGAGAGCAAGTAGTAGAGAGTGTGTAGTAGAGAGTGAGTAGTAGAGAGTGAGTAGTAGAGAGAGTAGTAGAGAGTGAGAAGTAGAGAGAGTAGTAGAGTAGTAGAGAGTGAGTAGTAGAGTGAGTAGTAGAGAGTAGTTGAGAGTGAGTAGTAGAGAATCAGTAGTGAAGAGTGAGCAGTAGAGAGTAGTAGAGAGTGAGTAGTACAGAGTGAGTAGTAGAGAGTAGTACAGAGTGAGTCGTATAGAGTAGTAGAGAGTGAGTAGTAGAGTAGTAGAGAGTGAGTGGTAGAGAGTAGGAGTGAGTAGTAGAGAATAATAGAGAGTGAGTAGTAGAGCGAGTAGTAGAGTAGTAGAGAGTGAGTAGTAGAGAGTGAGTAGCAGAGAGAGTAGTAGAGAGTAGTAGAGAGTGAGTAGTAGAGAGTGAGTAGTAGAGAGCGAGTAGTAGAGAGTGAGTAGTGGAGAGCGAGTAGTAGAGAGTGAATAGTAGAGAGTGAGTAGTAGAGAGAGTAGTAGAGAGTGAGTAGTAGAGAGTAGTAGAGTGAGTAGTAGAGAGTGAGTAGTAGAGAGTAGTAGAGAGAGAGTAATAGAGAGTGAGTAGTAGAGAGAGAGTAGTAGAGTAGTAGAGAGTGAGTGCTAGAGAGCAGCAGAGAGTAGTAAAGTGAGTAGTAGAGAGTAGTAGAGAGTGAATAGTAGAGAGTAGTAGTAGAGAGTAGTAGAGAGAGAGAGTAGTAGAGAGTGTAGTAGAGAGTGAGTAGTAGAGAGTAGTAGCGAGTGAGTGGTAGAGAGTGAGTAGTAGAGTAGTAGAGAGTGAGTGGTAGAGAGTTGTAGAAAGTAGTAGAGTGAGTAGTAGAGAGTGAGTAGTAGAGAGTGAATAGTAGAGAGTAGTAGAGAGTGAGTAGTAGAGAGTAGTAGAGCGTGAGTAGTAGAGCGTGAGTAGTAGAGCGTGAGTAGTAGAGAGTGAGTAGTAGAGAGTAGTAGCGAGTGAGTAGTAGAGAGTGAGTAGTAGAGTAGTTGAGAGTGAGTAGTTGAGAGTGAGTAGTTGAGAGTGAGTAGTAGAGAGTGAGTAGTAGAGAGTGAGTAGTAGAGAGTAGTAGAGAGTGAGTAGTAGAGAGTGAGTAGTAGAGAGAGAGTAGTAGAGAGTCAGTAGTAGAGTAGTAGAGAGTAGTCAGTCAGTGTCAGTCAATGTCAGTCAGTCAGTGTCAGTCAGTCTGTCAGTGTCAGTCAATCAGTGTCAGTCAATCAGTGTCAGTCAGTCAGTGTCAGTCAATCAGAGTCAGTCAGTGTCAGTCAATCAGTGTCAATCAGTGTCAGTCAGTGTCAGTCAGTCAGTGTCAGCTAGAGCAGCTCTGCTGACCTGGTTCTCTGGCTCTAAAGCAGCTCTGCTGACCTGGTTCTCTCTCTCTAAAGCAGCTCTGCTGACCTGGTTTCTCTGGCTCTACAGCAGGTCTGCTGACCTGGTTCTCTGGCTCTAGAGCAGCTCTGCTGACCTAGTTCTTATGCTACAGAGCAGCTCTGCTGATCTAGTTCTCTGGCTCTACAACAGCTCTGCAGACCTGGTTCTCTGGCTCTAAAGCAGCTCCGTTGACCCAGTTCTATGGCTCTGAAGCAGTTCTGCTGACATGGTTCTCTGGCTCTATAGAAGCTCTGCTGACCTTGTTCTCTCCCTCTAAAGCAGCTCTACTGACCTGGTTTCTCTGGTTCTGCAGCAGCTCTGCTGACCTGGTTCTCTGGCTCTAGAGCAGCTCTGTTGACCTGGTTCTTAGGCTCTAGAGTAGCTCTGCTGACCTGGTTCTCTGGCTCTAAAGCAGCTCTGCTAACCTGGTTCTCTGGCTCTAAAGCAGCTCTGCTGGCCTGGTTCTCTGGCTCTAAAGAAGCTCTGCTGACCTGGTTCTCTCCCTCTAAAGCAGCTCTGCTGACCTGGTTTCTCTGGCTCTACAGCAGCACTGCTGACCTGGTTCTCTGACTCTAGAGCAGCTCTGCTGACCTAGTTCTTAGGCTCTAGAGCAGCTCTGCTGACCTGGTCCTCTGGCTCTACAGCAGCTCTGCTGATCTGGTTTTCTGCACTCACGACGCACGCACCCGACTTCGCGTAAATATATTTAAAAATAATATGTTTCTTATAAGTACAAATATATTATTTTGATGAATATCTTACATAATCTCTTGCCTTAATATGTATATTAAAGACACATACATATCATTTTGGAACATACATTTTTTTTGCGGGAGTCGCGCACCCAGCGCGCCCCAGCACGTATGTGATGTCACGTGGGACCCGCAAGCGCGCAAACATCTTGTACCGTAATGCGCATGTGTCGCGAATGCGCGGGAGCAGGAGTCGCAGACTGGTCGCATACCAATCGCGCATACCACGTGATATTAAATGTATATGATGTAACTGAAAAACACGCAGCCGTCGCACACCATACGCGGATCCTTCATGACTTTTCTAAAATGGCGGCTAGAATGCGCGCACCCACCGTGATGTGAACACTTTGAGTGCGCGACTGCGAAAATTTTTTTAATTTTTTTTAAAGAAAATGATATAAATATATTAAAATAAAAAATGAAAACAAGAAAATTAATCAATATTTCAGTTTTAATTAAAAAATGTTGTTTTGCAATTTTCAGAAAAATATATGTTATTTAATGAATAAAATATTTATAAATAAACAGTTACAAAACTGTAGAAAATCAGTACAAAAAAATAGATATAACTACTATCACACTTAAAAGTTAGCATTTAAAAAACCTTTTAAATTCACTGAAAAAAACATAGGTTTTAGGGGTGTTATAGTTAGCTGCCCATTTCACTCGTACAAAACCATAGAAATTCCTCCGTTATAGTTAGTTCTGCTAACTATAACTCACGCGCCCACAATGCACTGCTGATGATGTCACATATTGCATCATTCATGACATGGTCAGTGACATCACTGATGACATCACTGATGACATCTCAAATGACATCACTGATGACATCATCCACTTGACAATCCGATACACCACATCATACACTATGATAACCTTTCATCAGTACCATATTTGAAACCATTGACACACCAATACCAGTTACTACATACCCACTCACTGATTCCTAAGTCTACACACACAACTACCCATTCAACAACAGAATCATCTATACATGCAGTCATTAATTAATAGAACACTATCAAATGCACTTATACACATATATAGACATTGACACATCAGCAGTCATCTTAGTCGGTTATGCAGTCATCCTACTCACTCATGAAAAAAATGTATCGCGCTTAAATTTACTCACTTACACAATTATCCAACGACACCTCATTTATTCAAACACATAGTAACTCATAGTTAATATGTTAAAAAAGCACCATTACAATTATACACTCATTCATATATTTACTCTCACAATCACTGACTCTTACACGAACTTATTTATATACACCAACTCTCACATACAATGCCTTTTAACTTTTTTACTTTGTTGAAGATGTACAACTAAACATATATTCGCTCACCAACACACAAATAAATACACTCAGTCACCCAAACAACTGTTTCCACATGCACTCTTAAACCCATACATCTAGTCAATCAACCATTCACACATCTATGCATAGAGTTACACACACCCCATCCAACCACACACAAACTCAGTGTCTCATACAAATACTCACCCAACTAATCAATAACTAATATACACACTCATGTAGTTAGTGACCAAATGAGGCAGCATGTTATACAACAACAGAGACAGTGCTGCACACATTCACATAGTTTCGTTACTAATCCATGTATTAAGTGAAACACTTTTAATTACTCACTTAAAAAGACAGTCAGACAGCTACTAAATCCTCCATCCAGACAGTTATATATCCACTCAATCTTCAATACAGATTGGTATATATATAATACATATTTAAATTTCAAACTAAACCACATTCAGTGGATGATGTCATCAGTGATGTCATTTGAGATGTCATCAGTGATGTCATCAGTGATGTCACTGACCATGTCATGAATGATGCAATATGTGACATCATCAGCAGTGCATTGCGGGCGCGTGAGTTATAGTTAGCAGAACTAACTATAACGGAGGAATTTCTATGGTTTTGTACGAGTGAAATGGGCAGCTAACTATAACACCCCTGAAACCTATGTTTTTTTCTGTGAATTTCTTATATATATATATATATATATTCACTGAAAAAACCATAGGTTTCACACATGTTATAGTTAGCGGAAATTTTACTGATAAAAAACCAGTGAAATTGCCCCGTTATAGTTAGTGCTGGCAACTATAACTCACGCGACCGCAATCCTCTGCTGATGCTAATACTGTATTTAGACACTTATTTGCCCATGTCTTCTTCCATACATTTTTGTCTATACATATATTACAAATATTTTTTTTTCATAAAGACACATATGTCATCAGCAGAAGATTGCGGTCGCGTGAGTTATAGTTGCCAGCACTAACTATAACGGGGCAATTTCACTGGTTTTTTATCAGTAAAATTTCCGCTAACTATAACATGTGTGAAACCTATGGTTTTTTCAGTGAATTTGCAAGGTTTTTTAAATGCTAATTCCTAACTATAACGTGTGTGAAACCTATGGTTTTTTCAGTGAATTTGTACGGTTTTTTAAATGCTAAGTTACTTTACGCCATTCGAGGCGTGCGCGCCCACTTAACGCAGTTCGTTCCGTGCACGGTTTTTATCAACTTTAATAAGCCCTGTACATTTGGTGGCCTTCGGCCACCAAAAGCACAGGGGGTGGGGTCAATGTGGATAGTGTTTTTTTTATTTCGATTTTATAATTTCATGTTGCCAAAATTTAGTTTTTTTTACCTATTAATAAGCCCTGTACATTTGGTGGCCTACGGCCACCAAAAGCACAGGGGGTGGGGTAAGTGTGGATAGTGTTTTTTTTTTACCGTACGCTTACGGTAAGCGTACGGTAAGCGTACTCGGCGAAATTGCCGAAAAAAAAATAAAACCGTTTTTGCTCTTGGGGGATGTTTGGGGACTCCCTCAACATGACTATGTGGGAGGGAGTTGTCAAAACAGCCCCGTAACATGTTTTTGGCCATCTTGTTTGATAAACAACACTCAGTGCGAGAGACAAAATGGCGGCCGCCGCTTCCTGGTTTCGGCCGATTCGAATGTTTACTAAGATCTAAGAGCCAATCAGAATCGCGCTCGCGCACGCCACCGTACGCTTACGGTAAGCGTACGGTAAGCGTACCGTAAGCGGGCTCAGATATATATATTGATTTAAAGGCTATTTTCTCAGAATCTACTGAACAGATTTACACCAAACCTACAAAAGGCACTTCCTTGACCTAGGGACTACCTCTCTGCCAAATTTCTAGTAATTCTATTCAGCCGTTCGGGCTGTAGCTCGTTCTAAAGGTCCTATGGAAAAATGCATGGGAAAAACGCGTTTTGGGACCCCCCTTTTATCTCAGCCCCCGCTTGACGAATCCCCCCGAGACTTTCAGGGTATGAGCGGAGCGTAGCGCCCCACCTATTTTGAGAAATTCGCGAGGATTCATCGACCGGCGCCAAAGTTATTCAAAATAGAATGTTGAGGTTTTCCTATGGAAAAGGGGTCCTAACTATAACTACCTACTGGCGACCGCCAGTAGGTAATATATATATATATATATATATATATATATATATATATATATATATATATATATATATATATATATATATATATATATATATATATATATATATATATACCGTGAACCATAAACAAGCCTTGATGGTGAAACACGTTGGTGGCAGTGAGGAAATAAAATACCTCTAATTGCAACAAGACTGGAGTGCGACATCTTTTTGTTTGATCATATTTCATGGGACTGGATTCTACCCTTTGATGTCAGCACTGCGTGGCAGAGCACGCTGCGGTTAAGAATCATTTTTGTTTAACAAATGCGTCAAGTAAAGAACACTACAGGAACCAGCATGCTCAATATTGTAACTCACTGGAGAGGCCCGCTGGGGATTATTTAAATGAGCAGCATGCAGTAATGGCGCCTTAATGAGCACTTCAGTGCATTTCATTTCATCACCCTATGAATAAGGAGCTGGTGAGCTCCGAAATGCGTCAGGAAAATAAGAACAATCACGATGGAAATGCCGGTTTCTCTTGACTAAATGATTTATAACCACTCTGCTGATGTGCGCGTCCTTGCATCAGGGCGATGTTTTGTTGGCTATATATATATATATATATATATAGAGAGAGAGATAGATATAGTTAGGAATTGTAATAATGTGTTACTTTCCATTGAAAAAACCTTAGAAAGTCACATAAATAACAAAGGTTAAAGGGAAGTTATAGTTAAGCAAAAATGTCAGTTAAAATGTATAGTTGAAAGTTGGATTTCTATGTTTTTTTACTTAAAGTAAGATGTCCATCACATGAGCAGAGTGAGGTTTGGGCGTAGGGACTGTACTTTGGCCTGTGGGCAAGCCCTGCAACCACTCGCACTACAGGCTCTTCCCCCGCAGCGCACAGCCTTTGGCCATGCACTGCATGGGATTAGGCACCCAAGCCCCTGCTGGCACGCACGGGTGACCATGTCGCCTAACAATACAAAGAGCGTCAGTTTAAGTAAGAGATCTCCTGGCTTTGTCACAGGGTAAGAGCACCAAAATATATGACTTATCAAGCCATCAGCACTTCAACAAATATTAAGCGGAGTAATTGGCATTGTCAGAAAGTGACCAAGAACTATAATCAGAGGTATAGTTTATAAATTCACACCTTACAATGTTTAATTATTGTCCCACAATATTTTCAATAAAGCATTAAAAATACATTAAACATGCCTTTGAGCCTTTTTTTAAAACATTTTTTAGCCACAGTGTGTAGCTTTAGAACCAACCACAAGCGGCCCTTTTTATCCAGCTGAAAAGCATTCAGCTCCGGCTCTGAGTGCCTTCAAAATATGGCAAGCTCTCTGGGGTCATGGATTCGGTGACCCAGGAGACTTATTGTGTGTATTTTTTTAATGTTGTTGAGGGGCTGCTGAGCTCCCTGAAGCCCTCCTCAACATTTAAAAAAATGCTTGGGGTACCCCTGTTCCTTTTAGGGGCACCACCAGGATCCAACAATATAAATAAAAATCCCTCACAGGGTATTATGGGGCACTCTTTTGCTAGTAGCAAAGCGTAACAAATAAGAGGCTCCTGCTGTTCATTTCTCATGATTTGTTTTTAAAGGGGCGTCTAGTTCCATGTGGGTCGCACACATTTTCTAATAACTTTGGAGCTGCGGGGGGCCCAAAGCCCACGTAGGCCCTGGTGGGTCTCCACCAACCACCCACACTGGGCGCTGGCAGAAGCCGGTAAATATTTTATTACAGTGGGTGCCCAGGGGCCTAATTGGAGCACACACAACATGGTAATCGTTGGGAGCCACGGGAGACCCCCGTAATCCCTGTGGTCCCTGCCACTCCTCAGCCAGCACCCATCGTGGTGACTACGGTCAGGAAGAATACGGTCCGGGAGAATACGGTCAGGGATTTAAATTTGTGTTCCCTGACTTCACTTTCCCAGACATGGAACAGTAGTGTAGGTTAACACAGACCCAGGGTCCTAAGTCCTCTTACTCTTGTTCCAAATCCCCTAGTTTTTTAGCGTATGTTCACTTCAACAGGATTTAAACCCTTGATACCTCAATTGTACAAATGTTCAGTATAGAGTAGGAATGTTTTCCCATGAAATAATAAAACATAAATGTGTCCTCGGGCTAATCGGCCTCGGGATTTCTCTAGTCTTTCAAACAACAAAGTTAGCCAGTCAATATAAAGTTACATTTCTGTGTGTATATGGACCTTCCAGCTATGCAGCCTCATAGCCATTGTGCGTCGCTGTTCAGATTAGCCCGAGGGGGTGAAACATGTTTTGGCTGGTATTCAATTCTTGTCGCACATCAAACCATCTACTTGTTAATAATGAATGGAAGCCACTTACAAATGGACAGATCTATGATTCATTATTTCATGGTAAAACACTCCTACTCTATTCTGAACATGGAACGGTAGTGCCTGGGGTGAGAGGGTCTCCAGTACATTGATTGTTTGCACCCAGTCTCTGAGGCTGTTGTACGGCTTGGGAAATGAATGACGCCCCTCCTCATAAAAAACTGGCCCTGGAGTTTGGAATGCCTGAAGCCTCGGAGGCTTGGGGAGAGGGCTACCTGCCTACCCCAAAAATATTTGTTTAGCCCTGGTGGTGGTGTCCCTAGTGCCTTACAGTGGCTTGGGGAGGAGGCTGCATGCCCCCTTCTCCAATACAGTACTCTGCCCCGGGGATGGCATCTCCAGTGGCTGGATTAGCCTCGCGGAGGGGGCCGCATGACCCGCACCCCTAAAAAATGAAATGCGAAATATTCATTTTAATTGTGCTTTATTGCAAAATGCATTTTGTTCCATGACCATGATTTTATTGAAATAAGTCTTATTTCAAATAGTCATAACACACAATCTTTTCTCCAAAGATCATCCTGCAGAAGTCTAATTACAAGCTGTCAGTTTTACAACAATCTTTTCACGTGGAACCCCTGAGATGCTGCTAGTACTCTCTGCTATTTTACAAGACATTGGCATGGAGACCCAAATCATGGTCTACCTTGGGACCAAAGTCATGTCATTTTACCAGAGCACAAGGCACTGGAGTCTAACAGGCCTCGGTCCACTGCAGAAATGAAAGAAATAACACAATACATGTTGATTCAATTATACACAAGCACTGTTCTGGCTAGCTCTGCAAGATATTCAGATCCTACTTGGTGGCCAGTCATCTAAGGTTAGTTTTCCTTAACTTGAATGACATCTGTCAAGCAAAGTACAAATGTTGTTGGGGGTGTGGCCAGCTGCACATGGAGTAGGGCGTGTTTCTCTGGAGTTCTGGCTGGGGCTCCCATAACTGGCCCGTCCTCCCTTAAAATTTCACCCCTAGCGGAAGCAGACCCCACGGTGGCACTGGTAACGTTTGGGGTGTCCCACCAGGTGATTCAAGGGTGCTGGGGGGAGCTCTGATGGCCTGGGGGACGCCCAGACAGGGTGCCACTGATGGCCCTACAAACACAGAGAGGCCCTGGAAGAGGGGGAAGGAGGCTCAAGAGAAGAGTGGCGGTGGCGCTCCCACACTACCTAGCGCATGCCTGCGAGCGGAGAGAGCGGGTTTCATACTCCCGATAAGGCTGAAAAGGTGTGCTACTGGATTGTGCCCCGCCCTCCCATGGCATGCCTGGGAAGAGACACTTCCGGCATAGTTTGCCCTGCTGAAGCCTCCCCGCAGCTGGTGAACGACCTGAGACCTGCCAGGGAGGCTCCTGTTTCACAGTTCGAGAATAGAAACATTGCGATTTAACCTGATTACAGAAAGTGCAGGAGTTCCACAAATCGTTCTTGGAGGTCAAAAAGTGGATGCAAGTTATGGATCTTAGATACATGCTTGTAGGAGGCTGGCTTAGTGTATGGTGCTAACTTATGTAAGTGTACCACCCTACACTAATCCAGACAACCCATATGGTGATTTCTTTGGTCTTAAACAACCTTAGAAAGCTCTCTAAGTGGTAGCTGTGGAGAACATCCTTCAGGCTTAGACCGTAACGAGTGTAAAACAGCTATTTTTACCAGTACTTAATCTTATGGCATAGGTTAAGTGAAAAAGAACCACACAGTGTAGTTGTAAAAAATATGTATTTATTATTAACACCTTTCAATATCTCCTACCCGGAGCTATAATCACAATACACACAATACTTTCGAAATAGAACACGTAAGTAGCACAAATACACAGTGGTCTCCAGGGGGAGACCGAACTCGTATACTAAAATAGTGGTAAGTGAACCACGACCTAAGTTGAGAATGGACCCAGAAGACATAGAAGAGTTAGAGACCCAAGGAACCACCCAAGGGGAGTATCTAGGAACCCCACTGAGGTGGTGTGCATAGTGGGAACACGACTGTGCGCTCAATGCAAGTCAATGGGTAAGTTGTGGTTTCAGCTTTAAAGAAGAAGGACCCTTCCCAGCGGACCCTGAAGAAACCCTGTGGAAGATGGAAAGTTGGTAAGTCAACCCCCCGTGGATACCCCAGGCACCAGGATACCTACACCAGGGAAGCCGGGTGCATAGATGTGAAGTGATGCCGGAAACCTCCTTAGACCACAGTGGAGAACTTTAGAAAAGATGCTGCTGGCGAAGAAGGTTAAAGAGTCGGTGGAACCCAAAGGTGGATTCAAGATGAGAAGTACCTGCAAGCAGACGGCACCGAGTCTATGCCACTCAGGAGTGACCAGGAGGTACAGAAGACAAATGCCCACTGATTTTGGAGAGGGATGCAGGAGAGTTGACGGTCTCCTTGAAGTTGCAGTTGGGCAGGCCAGGCGATTCTGTGGAAGACCAGGAGCCCTCACGAGCTGTCCCACGTCGTATGTCAAGAGACAAGGGATCAGTGTCCAGCAGGGGCACCAACAAGCCTTGGCAACGGCAACCAATCTAGTAGTAGAAAAGGGTGCAGTGTCGGGACCAGCGAGGTCCTAGTGACTCACCACAAACAGGTAAGTCAAAGCTGGCCTCAAGCAAGCTGGGGATCTCACTGGAACCAAATAAGACCCTTGAGAGGACCCACGGGCAGTAGGCACAGGAGTCCCAAAAGGACCTTGAGTAGCTTACCAATGAATGAAGGCCCACGCTGCAAAGGATAAGGTGCAGACGAAGATCCTTGCTGCAGGAGATGCTTGAAGCTGGATCCTTTTGGAGCATGAAAATCTCTGAAGGAGAGAGTCAACAAGCCTTGGCAACGGCAAGTCATCGAAGTGCACAGGAATACTGCTCCGGCGGTTCCGACGAGGGATACTGGCCTCAAACATGCTGTGAAGACTGTGCAGGCCTCGAGGGAGTTGCAGAACCACCATCTGTGTTGTGAACCTTTCAGAGTCCGTAGGAGCGTAGGAACAGTAGACAGGCCAGCTTTGTTGCGGTGCCCTAAGGTGCAGGGCAGTCACTCCTTCACTCCAAGGGAGATTCCTTCGGGTGTCTTGGATGTCCACAGGCCTTGTGAAGAACCTGTATGGAGCACAGGCACAGACGTTGCAAAAGTCTGGCAGGACGACAAGACCAGGAGCCTGCAGGAGTCTTCCCAGTTGTAGTCTCAGTTCCCAAAAGCGAAGTCCAAAGTGCCCAAATGGTTGAAGTTGAAGTGGTTTCAAATCTGAATCTTGTCCCATGACAAATCTAGGGACGCACCCACAGGTAAGACTTAAGTACCCTAAGGAAAGGTTTGGGATGATTCAGGGGTTCCTCCCAGAGGAGGGGTTGAACAGAGGGGAGGATACTCCCATGTGCTTTGTCCAGTTTTGTGCCAGAGCGGGAGCCAACAGTTCCCTGAACTGTTTTCAACTGGAGTGTGTAAGGAGCGCACTAAGTGACTGCTTAGTCTAGTGGTGCTGGCACGCACCCCCATCCTGTCCCAAAACACTAAGGGCCAGATGTAGGTGGCTAAATACCGCTCGGTAACGCCGAAATTCACAGAATTTCAGCGTTACTGGCCAGTATTTAGCCATGTGCAATGTAGGTAACACCGAACACCATCGCAAATAAGGAATCAGTAAAAATAAGGGAAACCAGTTACCGATTCCTTAATTTGAGATTAGCAGACACCGAAACCCCTAAATACCGAATCGGTAAATAAGAAATCCTTAAATAATCGCAAATCCGATGTAACAAAAATCGGTAATACCGAATTTTCGAATTTTCAGTATTTAGGAGTCGCTAATTACCACTGACTCAAAGCAGGTGGTAATCAGGTGCACTGCATTTAAATAGCCCCAAAATGCAACAGTGTGAACACAATGGCGGCCCTCTACGTAATTGCAAGGCGGCTACGTTTGCTAGCAGCAGGACTGAGGATCTGGAGACGGGAGGAGCGCGTGTATAGACTGCGCTTTACACTCTTTCAACTGACTGAGGCTGAAATCCATGAGATTTACAGGCTACACCCCCAAACCATCCTAGAACTGATACAGGACCTGCACCCACTCCTAGAGCATCAGACACCAAGGGCGCACGCTATACCAACACATGTGCAGGTGCTCTGTAGCCTGCACCTACTTGCATCAGGAAGTTACCAGGGAGTGATAGCTGTGGCAGGTGGTGTCTCACAGAGTTGCCTGTCCCATTTCTTCAACTTGGATGCCATGATGCAAAGAATGCATCACTACATACGCACCAAGTGAGAGAAGATACAATGTGGCACATAAAAGCACACGCAACGTTGTGGAGCGCAGCTTCGGACTCTTAAAAAGCAGGTTCCGCTGCCTCCACAAAAGTGCAGGTGCACGTCAGTACTGCCCCATCATCTGCTGTAAAATAATAGCAACATGTGCCATGCTGCATAACCTCGCCACAAAGAAAGGAACAGCAGTGGAACTAACTGACTCTGAGGACGAGGATGAGACTGTCCACAGCCAGAGCACAGCGCAGCAGGTGTGGCAGCAGCACCTGATGGGAGACACAGACGGGCAGAGATAACACGCAACTATTTCTGAGTAAGTAAGGAGACACAGCCAGTTACTGTAAGTGAGTGACGGTGTTTAATTGTCCTAGAACACCACCACAACATGAAGGGCTTCACATGCCAGGCCTAGTTTGAATGCAGATTACAAAACCAAAAAGGGTTACATCACCCATTTTGGTAAACCATGTGATGGCTGGCATTACTTCCTGCGCCCACGCGCAGCACTGCTGCGTTTCTTGGTCACACTGCCCTCACTGGCAGTCTGTCCTGTGGCAGCGCTGTGACGCTCGCTGCACCTCCTGGACTCCGTTATAGGGGGCGTGATGCTACTGCGGCTAGTAGCCTCTTTACTATCCCTCCCATCACCTGTAGTGGCAACCTGGTTTGTCTGTAGCACTTCTAGTGCACTGGTCACTGTGACCAGCCCCTTTGCCACGTCACGGCTGCAGTGGGCCATCTCCTCTTGCATGGCCACCGAGCGCCTGCAGAGCCGAGAGGTGGCAGTGGAGAGGCGGTTCACCGCCTTGGCGTAGTTGTCAAGTTTTTGCCTCTCCCTGCGCCTGGCCAAACGGTCCTCATCCAATTTGCTGCACAGCAGCCTCACTGCCTCCATGCCCTCAGCCACAGTATTGTTCATGCTACTGATGCCCTTCTCGATTCGCAGCATGTGCCCATTCATTTGTACCATCTTCCACTGGACTGACCTTATCGCTTTGCCTTGCAAGCGCTGCACCTTGAGCATGTTCCCCTCAAGACCGGCAAACACACTCTGATCCTTGCCCTGTGAAGCTGGACTGGCTGCCCTTGCCCTGCGGCGTCTGGCACCTGTGTGGGGGCGCTCGGTGGGGGATTGTGAGCCTGCACCGTTGGCATCCTCAGCCACCGTGGACTGTTGGCCTCCCATGAAGTCCTCCTCGGACACCTCCATCTGCTGGAGGCTGGCCACTGCATGCCTCCTGGCTCTCGGTGCTGGTGGCGTTGATGGTGGCGGTGGTGATGGTGGTGGTGGTGGTGGTGGTGGTGGGGGTGGTGTGCCCTGCAGGCCACAGGACCTCCTCCTCCGGTGTCCTCTCTCTCCTGGGTGCCTTTCCTGTGCTCCCCTCTGCAGCCCTGCGCGATGGCTCTCCTGTGGAGACAGAATGTACATTTGCTCACTTATCTGGCAGCAGTTGCGTAATAATAAATGTCATGCCTGCCAATCAAACTGACTGTCCTCTGCTTGCTAATTGCTGATGTGTGTAACATGCCTTTGGGTTCAGTGGACTGACTGTTCTGACATGTTAATTCTGACTACATCTCCCATAATGCATTGCTGGTTTTTAGTAAAACATGTACTGGAGTGGGATTCACAATGCCTCATTGGGGATTGGGGTTAGGGAGTGGGGGGCACAGCATGCAGTTTGTTTGTTGCCAGCTCTGGCTGAGCTGTCTGCATCCCCAATCCCACTCACACTCTCCGGCTGGAGGGTGGACTCGACCAGGAGATCCAGGGCAGTTGGTGCAGGTGCTGTGTTCCTCCCTCCACCTGTCAGGTTGGCTTGCCTCTTTCTCTCTGCCAGCCTCTCCTTTGCACGCTTCCTCAGGTCATACCAGCGTTTTTTGAGTTCCTCAATGGAGCGCTGGGTTACTCCAATGGCATTGATCTTTTCTTGGATGACCAGCAATATCTGCCTCTTCTGGGATTCAGGCACGTGCAGAGACTGTTTCCCAAAAGGTTTGTCGTGGTCCTTTGTGACATCCTCAATAAGGACCTCCAACTCCCTCTCACTGAATTTATGTTTTCTCTTGTGTTCAGCTGCCTCCTTCTCCCTCTCCTGGTTGTCCATATTTGCTCAGTGTTGTCAGCAAAAAGTTGGAAGAGTTGCTCCTGGCTTGTTTGCTGTGCTCCCTGCCTCTCAAACAGCTTCAGGATCAGTGCAGCTGCATGGGTGTGGCCACTTCCGGGTTGTGAGGTGATGAGGAAGCACAGGATTGGCTGATTCGACAATTACCGATTTTTTTAAATTACCGATTCGTTAATTACCGAATCGGTATTAAGGAATCGGTGATACAGATTTGGTAATGGGGAATCGGTACTTATTTTTACGGATTCTTACTGATTCGGTAATTTTTACCGATGTTTTACATACATCTGAAATACCGAGTTCTTAATAGCGAATGGGTGAAATTCGCTATTAAGGACTTGGTATTTCAGAATTACCTACATCTGGCCCTAAATCCCCTCTGGGAGGTGTTCACTCCACCCTGTGACAGGAAACCTATTGTCCTGCCTTCCCCTGCTTGAGCTTTGCTCAGCAGCAGGAGGGCAGAACCATGTCTGTGGTCGGCAGCAGCCATAGTTTTCTGTCCATGTCTAGAAGACTGGTACTGGTAGCACTGAGGACCTTGAATAATACCCCCACACCGTTTACGGTGTGGAGGTGTGATTCCAGCATGTTTGATACCGAACACGACGGGGTTTGTTACAGCCAGTTTAGAGATAGCCATCGCGTATTGACACATGGCCACTCTATGTATCGTAAAGGCTGATGCACTTACAACCCAGGAGAATGGACTCCGAGGGTCGTAGGGGTGTCCTGCTCATGCAGGGGCACCCTCACACTTATAACCGAGAACCCTGCCTTCAGGATTGAAATGCCTGCCTTAGGGGTGACTTATAGGTTTTAAGTACAGTGACCTCAAATATAAGGAAACTTACATCTGTCGTAAGTGGTGCTAGCACCAGCTTACAAAGGCTGCAATGACAGGCCTGTAGTCACAATTTGAGTGGTCTCTCATGGGGTGCATAATACATGCTTCAGCCCATGGGAGACTCCTGGTGTGCCTATGCCCTGGGTACCTTAGTACCATATACTAGGGACTTACAAGGGTACACCATTAGCCAATCTGGAGTGTACCTAAGTACTCACCATGTCCAATTTAGGGAAGAAGCACAGAGACTGGGGTCCTGATTAGCAGGATCCCAGTCAGACTAGTCAATAAAACATAATGACACCAGCAAGAAGTGGGGGTGACCATGAAAGCAGATCCTACTTTCCTACAATGCTCCTCTAGCAAGCTAAGCTACGTGTCATAGTAGCGGGAAAGTTGCATTTCTTCAAGCACCCTGAGGACGTCTGGTTGTGGAACGGATATGTTGGATGCATCGCAGGTACGCCCCCTGAGCTCAGTTGAGCACTTTCATACTAGTGCTAACTGGCGTGGGTGCTGCCTCCACCGCTCCAAGTGCGAGGGCAGCTCGGCTGTGCATTTGGGGGGGCCTGAATGATAGTTGTTCACTTGCGGAACAGTTGATGTGTGGGCGACTACATGATCCTTAGCTTGTTGGAAATTGGTCACTGGAGTCAACCTGGAGGCTTCACGAAGGGTGACATATATTTGCGTACCCGGGTCCTGCAGCACCCTGGAGAGTCGGGGGGTCTTATTGGAAGTGCCTGTTTGACTGCCATACCTATGTATCAGTGGAGAAACTTATTTACTTGATTTGAAATGTTTGTCTGTGGTTTAGTGTCTGTTATATGTGGTGGGGAGGGGTCCTTCCTCTCCACGTTGAGGGTTTACTTTATTGGGCGTTGGGAAGTGATGGCACTTTTATTTCTTTTGACATTTATGAGGTTGTGGTTCAGTCCTACTTGTCTGGGGTTGAGGGAGGGGGTTAGTTGTGGTATTTTATTTTTATGAGTTCATTGCGATCTTGACATGGGGAAGGGTACGCCGTTTTGCCTAATTGTGTTAGGTCACGATGAGTACCCTTAGAACTTGTAAACTCCTCTCATGGAATGCGTGGGGGCTTGGATCCTATGAAAAGTGTTATAGCGTATTCTCACTCCTTAGGAGACACAGTGTTAATGTAGCATGCTTGCAGGAGACCTACCTTATGGATGCAGAGGCTGTTAAGCTGGCAAGGAAATGGAGGGGACAGGTGTACTATGCACATTACTTATCTTTCTCACAGGGTGTATTGATCTGGTTTGCTCCTAGGGGACCCTTTACTCTAAACTACATGGAGGCTGATGTGGAGGGGCATTACATGTTATTCCAGAGAAGACTTAATGTGGTAGTGGTGGCAATTGTTAACCCATATGGGCCTAATAATGATGACGAGCCCTTTTATTTAACACTGCAGGTTGTTTTCTCCCCTGCATGGATTCCTGAGTCCTGTGGGCTGGATTTTAATTGCATAATGGATGGTGCGTTGATCGACACCCTCCCCACCTTCACACTAAGCCAAAAATGTCTTCTGCACTAAGGGAGGTTACAGCAAAACTGGGGCTTTGTGATATTTGAAGGGCTTCCCACTCCACTCCAAGGGCATATACATGTTACTCTCCAACACATTGTACCATTAGCAGGCTTGACAGCCTACTTCTGGCCCACTTGGGCTCTAGGATTCTGCCGGTGATGCACCTGTCCCGCTACCTCTCTGATCATGCCCCTGTGTCCTGTGTGCTTGAATGGGCGGTGATTGCTCAGTGACACATAGTGTCTGTGAGGGATAGACTAGAGAAATATACCCTGAAATCTTATCATCAGCTACTCCACAGGGAGGGGGACAGTTCTGGGCAACTCCTGGCATGGATAGTCCACTGAGAGGTGGCCTGTCACCCTACTCTTCACCATAAATCCTCTCAAGGGTGGGACGTTTATACACAGAGTGATATGGTAGGAATATATACCCTTACAACGCATGCGAATACATCGCATGCAATTACAATGCAGTCGTTACAACCACTGCGTTGTTAGAACGCATACCATTACATCGCAAGTCATTAGTAGGACTTGCTGTAGGGGGCGCGCTGGGCTTAGGAATAGTATTATTTACTATTCCTACTCCATTTTGCATAACAGCAGGGAAGGTGTTGGATTCTAAATCCAACACCATTTTGCCCTCCACGGCAAGCCGTACTAATGACTTGCGATGTATTGGTATGCGTACTAACAATGCGGTCATTGTAACGACTGTGTTGTAATGGCATGCGTTGTGGAGATAGCGTTGTAAACGCTGTTTCCCATTGTAGACATCCTTAAGGGACATCTGGAGCGGGTGTGTCCTAGCCCACAGACTCCTTATCCGAAGGGCATTGCTGGCTTTTTAGCTGCCCTGCCTATTCTACGATTGGATGATGTTGCAACCGAAGAACTCTACACGTTTCTTACCCTAGAGGCGATCTGGATGGCACATGCCTATCTGCCCGGGTGGAAGGTGCCTGGTAGTGAAGGCCTCCCTGCCAAGTTTTATCAGGCCTTTACCCCTGTGCTCCCGCAACGATTGCTTGAAGTGTACTAGGAAGCCCGGGACACTGGAGTGTTGCCCCCATCTATGCGTGGAGGTTGCATTTCTGTAGTTTTGAAGCCTGACTCCAACACTGCAGATCCCTTCCTCTATTGCCCACTCATGATGATTAACACAAATATGAAGCTGCTTTGTAAAGTTCTGGCTCTTAGACTGCGACTGGTGATTTCTCAGTTGATCCAGGAGTACCAATGCAGTCTTATCTCTGGGGTTAGTACCACTATGAACCTGAGGCGACTGATGCATGTCCTCCATGAGGTGGAGGGTAGAAGAGGAATTGGCAGTTGTCTCCATTGACATCGCTAAAGCTTTTGACACGGTGGACTGGCACTACCTTATGAAGGTGTCGAAGGAAATGGGGTTTAGTGTGCATTTCCAGGCCTGGGTGCGTCTCCTATATACTGAACCAACAACTAGGGTGAAGGCTGGTTGATTATGCTCGAATTCACAGGTAGTGGTCAGGGGCACACATCAGGGATGCCCTTTATTCCCTCTTCTCTTCGATATAGGACTGAAATCCCTGGCAATACAGATTTGACAGGTCATGCCTGACTAGGGAATCAAAGTGGGGGCTGCCACCCATCTGGTGCCCCTCTACGCGGTAAAACCTTTACTATCTCTCAGACTCTCAGGGGTTTCTTCCATTTCTATTGCAAGACTTGAATGCCTTTGGTGAACTTACAAGTCTTACAATTAACCCTAGAAAACTGTTGGTGTTTCATTTTGGCGCTTTGGCTGCCCAGGAACCAACCTCTCTGCCGGCACTGCACCTTTGCTGGAGACTGATCAGTTCCGCTATCTGGGTGTCCTAGTGGCACACACACCACAAATAAAACAGGCAGTATAACATAGAAAGGATTCCTGGGGGTTTGTGAGCATCATTCCACTTTTGGACTACCCTCACCCTTACGATTATGGGCCGAGTGGCCGTTGCCAAGGTGGTGTTTATACCTCATTACCTGTATACTATGTAGAACCCACTTGACACCCTTACCTGTGCGATGTTTTGGAGATTGCACTCCCTCCTTCCTATTCCGATAGGGGCTGGAGGCAAGAGCAGAGTGGCAAGGAACTTTCTATTTCTTCCCTTGATGGAGGTGGGCTGGCAGTCCTCAATCTGGAACTATATTATTTGGCCTTGCAGCCACAGCATGCTGCACATTGGCTGTCTGAAAGGGTAACTGGGAGCAGTCGCTCTTAGGAGACAAGACGCAAGTTTCTTCTCTCCTGCAGTTGCTGATGAAAAGGGGGTACGGGATATAGCCTTGGCACTATACCTTGTCAGACACACTGCTTCCCTTTGGGAAAGGACTGTTATAGTGGTTTTGGGGAGGGCTCCCTTCGTTAGGGAGTTTAATTTTTGGGACCTACCAGCATTCCGGTCCCTTGTTGACTCTGTGAATATCAATGCCTGGAAGGAGAGCAGCTGAGAGATCCTGGGAGACCTATACCCCAATATAGAGTTTATTATCTTTGAGGCAGCGTGAGAAGCCTATAGACTAGGTCCTGGGCAAATGCTAACACATGCCAGTAGAGCAGCCATAGTCAGAGATATATGGTCCTCCTTCCCTGCTGCTCCAACCACATCCCTTACCTTTCGGGGGGTGTTATTAGAACTGCGCAGGGGCATACAATTGGCCTCCCCTCTTTATGAAGCCATACCGGCTGTTTGGCCAGCCCCATATACCCTGCCCAGGGGGCCTGGGACGGAGAATTTGGGGTGACACTAGAGGACACTCAATGGCATAGTGTCTGTGCGTTGGTCTAGTCTATTTCCTGTAATGCCAGGTTTAAGCTACTACACTTCAATTTTTTCCACCGTACATATGTGACACCAGCACTTCTTTATAAAATGGATCCCAGCAAGCCTAGTGTTTGCCAGACTCCTATAGCAACATTCTTACATCTAGTGTGGAACGGCCCAATGGTACATGCCTTCTGGTTGATTGTTGTAGCAAATGTAGCTACTGTAGTGAGAAAACTGATAGAGGCAGAACCGGTTGTATGCTTGTTGGGAGATATCCGACAGTGTAAGGGTCGTTAAATGGAGTTTACGTTCTTACACCTGCTGTTACTTTTGACTAAGTGAAGGGTTGCGCTAACCTGGATGGGGCAAAATGGCCCACACGTGGAATGCTTGGCGAAGGATGTGGCTGACTGGGCTGTGGCGGAGGAGGTGTCCATCATAAAGTGTAGACGTGATGTGAAGGAGGAGGAGGACTTGAGAGTAATGGGAAAACTGCTGGCTGAGTTCGTAGACCCCGGGGGGAAACAAGTCTCACGCGCTCCATCAATGAGTCTAGAAAGGCAACTAGGCATCCCTTGAGCCTCATTGAGACAATGCAGTTAGTATACAAATGGGGAGACAAGAGTGACACACTTATGTATTGGTTGACTACTTGAGAAACAACCTCTAGGATTATTCCCGAAATAGTAGAGCCACTGACGATTCATAGACACACCTCCACTGAGCTTGCATCAGCTTTTGCTAATTATGTTCACCGGCTTTTTGCTTATTAACCCCTGTCTCTGGTAAAAAGAGACTACCCAATTCTCAAGGATATTACACTATCAAGACTTCCCCCAGGTCTCTGCTAAGGCCTTGAAGGGCCAATGATATTGGGGAAAATCACAGATGCAGTCATGGATATGATGTCGGGGAAAACACCAGGGCCGGATGGGTTCCCGCTATAGTTCTATCAAAAAATGTCAGGACTTGCTTAGCTCTTTACTCTTAGATATGCTTTATGAGGCTTTAGGTACTGGATGGTTTCCCACGAAGCTGGATGTGGCCACAATAGTGGTCCTGCCGAAGGCTGGGCAACAACTTGAGCGATGCTCTTTGACAAGGCGAAAATACTTGCCATCAACCTTCAGCGGGTCCTTCCCATCTTGATCCACTCGGACAAGTGTGGCTTCATGCCCAACATTAGTAGCTGGCACTATATAGGTAGCTATGGCACATGCGGTGACCCTCCTAGATCCGAGCACCTTTCTTTTTAAAGATTTTGAGAAGGCGTTCAACTCAGTTGATTGGTTCTATCATGGATCGCATGGACTTCGGCCGTAAGTTTCATGGAACAAATCTTTTTATTTTTTCTATTGATTTAGTTGGAAGGCATCTCAACACTGGTACACAGCCAATCGCCTACAACCACAGGGGCCGGCGGCTAAAAGACAATGCATAGAGTATGTATATACACACACACAGCTTTAATGCCTCCATCCCGGAGGCTGGCAGCGCTCAAAACCAAGCCTAAGGAATAAGAACGTGCAGGTACAGAAACGAGAGCCCACCAAAAAAGAGCAAAAACCCCACCCTCCCAACCACCACCCAGAAGAAAAGGGAAAACAAAAGGGGGACCCATACCAAGAACTTCATGAGCTATATAGCAACCCGTTCCACCCACCAGGCGGGACCCCGGTCTTCCCGCCAACCCAAGTGGGGAACACCTTATTCCTGAGCTGAAGGTATTAGATGTAAAACTTGCAGGAGTTTGGGGCAGGTGACCTCATGGAGGTCTTTCGATAGTAACATTATGAAAGGAGCCCAAAGTTCTGCATATTTCTCGCTCTTTTGATCTTGAACCAGCGAAAGTCGCTCCATGGCCAGGGTCATCCAGAGTCTATGGAGCCATGCTGTGTGATCCGGACCAGTGGTAGTACCCCAATGAACCAATATTGCTTGCTGCGCCGTGAGCAATGCTAACGCCATCTGCCTGCCTCGCAATAACCGTAACGGGAAAGAGAGTGGGTTCGAGAATCCTAGCAGGGTGTATGCCGGGAAGCGAGGAATCTCAGTTTCAAATGCTGTGTTGGTATCACAAAATCTCTCTAGCCGCAGGCAGTGCCCGAGAAGATGTGAAAGGGAGCTCGTCAGGCCGCAACCCCGCCAACACTCCTCTGTGTGGTTCTTGTTCCATTGGTGGATCCGAGCGGGCGTAAGATACCAATAGGATGCAACCTTGAACGCAGATTCAGTTCCAGTAGTGTTGTATGCCATGTGGTGGGCCCTGTAATGGATGTTGTCCCATTCCTTAGCCGTAAGAGCCTGCCCCAATTCCGCCTCCCACCGAAGTTGACCTCGTGAGCGCTTCCCTGTCTTGTGCGGAGCAAGGAGGACATAAAGTTCCACTATGAGATGTTTGTCATCTTTCTTATTCACTATCCATTTCTCAAAAGGGGTAAGCTTACGTGAGAAATGTGGTAGATAGGCCCCAGAGGTAGCCCAGTGCCAGAGCTGTAGGTAATAGAACTCGTCAGTTCAGGGAAGGCCGAGGTCTTGGCGAACCCGATCAAAAGGAATGATACCATCAAGGTTGAATAAGTGGCCCAAGTGTTACAGCCTGCTTCCCTCCATTGCTGGGCAACCGCAGTCTTACATCCCGGGGGGAAATCCGGGTTATCAACCATCGGCGTCATCGGGGAGGGGAAGGTTGTAAGGCCTCTCAAGAGCGCCACCACGTCCCACACCTTCATTGTCGCTGCCGTGACTGGGGAGGAGTAGAGACCCCACGAACTCTAGCGGCGAGGGAGCTAGATTTCGCACCAGACATTCGCACCAGCTACCGCCTGGTCCATGAAGGTCCAGTGCTTCTCGGAAAGTGGGCAATTCCACTCCAACACATATCGAAGGTGCGCAGCCTGTAAATATCTGTGGACTAGCGGCAGGTTCACCCTCCCACCGTCGTTTTTGAGTCGCAACAGTTGTGCCACCGAAAGGCATGCCTTCTTGTTGCCCCAGATACATTTGTTCATGGCCAGCTGCAGAGTCCGCAGGGCTTTAGGTGGCGGTACTAAAGGCAGGGTCTGGAACAAGTAGAGTATGCGCGGCAATACCATCATTTTTACCGCGGTAATGTGCCCAACCCAGGACAAATTGAGTTTGGTCCACCCGTCCAGCGCTTTCCGAGTCTGGGTCACCAGAGTCGAATAGTTCAGCTCCAACGTATGTGGGAGCGAGGGGGTCAGGAGAATGCCCAAATAGGGCACAGGGTTGCTAGACCAATGCAGAGGGAGGGTCTGCCGGAGGACCTCTACCTGTGCTTGTGGTAAGGACAGGTTGAGCACCTGGGACTTGCCGAGATTGACCTTAAAGCCAGAGAGTAGCCCAAAGGACTCGAGTTCTCCGACCAACGTGGGGAGGGGGGTGAGAGCCTGCGCGAGGGAGAGGATGACATCATCCGCATATAGGCTTATTTTGTGAGTATCTCCTCTGAACCGTAGACCATGGATGCCCGGGTGATCATGAATTTTCTACGCGAGGGGTTCCATGTAGAGGGCGAATAAAAGGGCCGTGAGTGGACACCCTTGTCTCGTGCCCTTGGCAATCTCAAAGGGGAACGAGGATACTCCATTGACTCTAACAAATGCCCGGGGGCATGGTAAATACACTGCACCCATTGGACGAGGCAGGGACCGAACCCGAAGCCCCGCAAAACGTTGAAGAGATATTTCCAGCATACTCTGTCAAACGCTTTTTCGGCGACGACGGAGAAGAGCACGGCACCCGCCTGGGAACGCTGAACACTGTCCATGAGGTGCATAAGGCGTTTGGTATTGTCGCCGCCCTGGTGGGTGGGAATAAAAAATGCCTCCTGATCCGGATCGATTAGGCCCGCCATTAGGGGGTTCAGCTGAGACGCTAGTATGCCCGTGAAGAGCTTTGCATCTATGTTAAGCAGCGAGATCGGGCGGTAGGAGCTACAGAGCCCTGGGTCCTTATTAGGCTTAAGGATCACGGAAATCGCCGCCTCGGACATAGAGTCCGTAACCGCCCCACTGTCTAGAAAAGAGTTGAACAGCCGGGTTAAGAGGGGAGCTAATTCTTGACAGAATGTTTTATAAAACAGGGCAGGGTAGCCGTCGGGTCCCCTGGGATTTGTCGAGCTTCAGCCGAGAGATAGCTGAGATAACCTCCTCTATCCGAATGGGATCCTCCAGGGGTTCTGCCTGCGCTTTAGGGAGGCGGGTGAAGTTGCTAGATTCCAGGTATTGGCCTGCACAGTAGAGCCATTCGCATCCACGCTATAGAGAGATTGGTAGAATTGTCGAATCTCCTCCTCGATCTAGGAGTCCAGGTGGATCTCCTCGCCTGTAGACCGTGTTAGGGAGGGTATGGTCCCCGCCACTTCCCTTGCGCGCAGTTTCTGTGCCCACATATTCCGACAGCTATCACTACCCAAATAAAACTTATGGCGGAGGCGGAGCAAAGCATATTCCGCCCTATCAAGGTCTATTTGTTTAAGAAGCATCCGCTTCTTTTCTAATGACCGCCAAATCCTCGAGGCCCCTGTGCGTTTATGTATCGCTTCCAGTTCGGCCACTTCCTTTTCCAGGCCCTGACGGGCTTCTTTACGCTTTCGGGTGTCAGCGGAGGAGATTGCTATAAATTCCCCGCGGATCACTGCTTTAAGAGTTTCCCAGACGGTAGCTAGAGGGGTCTCACCTGTGTCATTGTGTTGAAGGTAGTCTAATAGCTTGGCACGTGTACTCTCCACCGAGCTAGGGGAATGTAAAAGACCTACGCGCAGCCGCCATCTAGCAGGGACATGCCGAACCCCTTCTGGTCTTATGGAAATAGATATATGTGCATGGTCAGAGAGGGAGCGTTTGGCTATAGAGGCGTCATTGATCCTGGGGAGAAGCGCGTTAGAGACCAAGAACATGTCTAGACGTGCATAGGATTTGTGCGCCGCAGAGTAATGGGTGTAATCGGGCATGTCCGAATGCTTAAGGCGCCAGACATCGTGAAGGCCGCTATCGGCCAACCATTGCTTACCTTACGGAGAGAGGGCACCCACCTGTGTGTAGCGCTGACCTGATCGGTCACAATCGTTGTCCATGGCCAGGTTCAGGTCCCCACCCACCACTAAGGCAGAATCCGGGGAGGCCAGGCCTTCTTTAACATGCCTACGTAAAAAGAGCTCTTGGTGTGCGTTAGGTGCATAAATATTAATCAAAGTGAGAAGCCTGGACCCCCATTGAATCCGGAGAGCTAGGACCCTGCCCTTGGACTCGTAAAAAGTTCTTTTTTTCTGCTCCTGAAGACCAGTATTGACGAGGAAATCACCGCATGCGCATACAGGGAGTGTCCTTAGCTAGCAAATGGGTCTCCTGGACAGACAGATATCCCCCTCAGAATGTTCCAGTAAGGAAAGGATTGCAGTGCACTTTGCAGGGTGGTTCAGACCCCTAACATTAAGGCTCACAATTTTCAGATCCCTAACCATAACGGGTGGGGGTTAGCGTGCGGGGTGCAGCCATGGAAGTTAAGGAGAAAAGCAAAAATGTTGAGCTGGAGTGAGTGTGGATCGATGAGAAGGAGATGGAAGCGCCGGGTCTGATGCGGGAAACCCCTAAAAGGAACAACAGCAATCACAAACAATAAAACATCCATCGACAACTCAACCCCAAAAAGGAACAATAGACATAAGTCCGTCATTAAAGAAAGACCATAAGGGGTCATGACTTAGGCGGCAAGCTGCAGAACAAAGTACCTGGTTAACCAAGAACTGTGGAGGGGTGTTCCGTTGGTCTGGGAGAAGTGACACCGTGTCACCAATCCCCCTGCTCAAGGGGAATTCGGACTATCTTGAAGCTGAGAGAGAGGGGAGAGCACAGCCTCCCATTCCTTCGCCATCGCCTCTGGGTCTGGTTTAGCAGAGGCTGATGATTTACCAACAGTCTGCCATTTTGGGAGCCTCCGCTACGTAGACAGTGTAGAGTGTTGTCCAACCCAAGCAGGTCAAGAGCCTCAGCGAGCTAGCGAATCTGTCGCAATTTCCCTTGATGCTTAAAAATGATGCGAAAGGGAGGGCCCCATGAATATGGAATTCCATTGTCACAAAGGTGGGAGGTGACCACTCTGAATTCTATCCTTTTGGCTAACATGGACGCTGTCAGATCCTGGAAGAGGGCCGGAGAGTGCCCTTGAAACTGAATTGGCTGGACCGCACGGGCTTTGTGTAAAATTTGCTCCTTCAGCTGAAAGTCATGCACGCAGACGAGTATGACAGGCGGGGGGGCCTTCTCTCCTCTGAGCAGGCCCACACGATGCACCTGGTCCATCTGCACCTCTCGAGGGCTGTCGTCTCCCAACACCTGCCGAAAGAGAGCCAGGACGTAGAATCTAAGGTTGTCTCCCTCCGCTCACCAGGGCACCGCATGGATGCGGATGTTGGTCCTCTGTGATCAGTTTTCGAGATCCTCAGCGTGAGCCTGCAGGTCCAGGTTTTGATCCCGCAGCTGGAGTACTTCCTGCTGTAGCTGGTGAAGGTCGTCTTTCCGGCTCAATTTGTGCTCCTCGAGGACAGCCACCCTTTCGCCTACTTCGTCTATGTCCCGCCAGACATCTTTGAGGTCAGCAGAGAGTTGGCCCTTCAGGTCTAGGATTTTCTCTTTGATGGCGGGGAATAGCTCCATTTTAAGGCCTTCGTGGCCGGGCCGTCTGCCCCTTCTAGTTGCTCCGGTTGTCACGGGTCTCGGGGCGCTGCGTTGGCTGTGTCAGGGCCGCTTGATTTTTTAAGCAGCAAGTCTTTGAGGGTCTTCTCCCTCTTCACTCGGGCCGATGCCATAATACCGCGTGGCGCCCGAGGAGGTAGCTATAGGAGGTCCGGGAATATGTAGCCCAATAGCCCCACCGGCCCCCAGGATTCGACAACTCTGCTGAACCGGTCGGATTCCGTGGATGCAAGCTACAGGGTGGGTGCCCAGGGATTGTGCGTCTGTGGTGCTCGGCAGAAGTGCGCTCAGGCCTGCAAGTCCTCCTCAATTGGGCCCTGCGCTTTCCAGGCGGCCCTCCCTTCTTCAGAGACCTTGGCGCCCACGTGGCAGGATGGGGCGCGGAGAGGCCCAGGTCCGCTTGGGCTGGCAGCCGGGTGAGGGGCCCAGTGCTATCACAGGCTAAGAAGCGCAGCGGGATGAGTGGTCTTCCAAAGGGCACATTAGCGGCTCGTGTCCCCTATCTCCAGCATCAGTTCAGCTCACCCCCCTGCAGAGATAGTGGGTCCTCAGTCTTTGCCCCCTGCCAGCAGCAGGGGGTGCTCGGGGGGACCTCGATGGACAGTTGGGCCTCCACCCAAAGTCAATGCTAGGTCTGCGAAGCAGCCGCTGCGATGTCGGGACCCCGCCTCGTGCATGATCGCTGATGGTGGGCAGGACCCCACTCACCGGTGATCCAGATGTCAGATGTGGTGCTCACCTGGAGGTCCGCAATTGTGTTGGGTTCCGACTCCTGCGCCGGGACAGACAGGCCACGGATCCGGTTGCTCTCTTGGGCGCCGTGTAGTGGTGCTTGCCGGCCCCAGGCCCAGAGACCCCAAGAGCACGGGGCTGTCCACGGCAGAGGAGGAGACAAAATGGCGGGCAATCTGCAGGCCTCCAGCAAAGCGGTCACTGCTTCTTCGCGCCGCTTCGGAGGCTCCTTAGGTGCGAGCTGCGATTACCCCCAAAGGCTGCGCCGTATAATGGTGCTCACCGGCCCCAGGCCACGCGGCCCCTAGAGCATGGGCCTGTATCTCTCCTTAAAGATTAGCCACCTTAGACTATATATGTTGCTTCATAGATCACTTACACCTCATTTTCAATTTCAAAAGTATCAAGTGATTACGCAGCATTACCCTGTACTATCATCTGCATGATACCCAGCTGCTCAGGATTTCAAACGATAGGAAGACAAAAGGACATGGCAATTAGCTTGGGAGTGTATAATAATCAAAGGAGGACAGGACAGGGCCAAAATGATTTTAAACACCTTTTAGTTACACAGAAACCCCAAATCAGGATGGGAAAGTGTGATAGCAGTCCTTCAAGAACCCACCAGTAGCCCCAAAGGGGGGAAAGACCACCTAAGCATAAACAGCTTATTGGCTGGGAGCTGGAAGCAAGTAAGTTGAAGAATGAATTAAATAAAACCCTGCGTTCCAATAGAATGAACAGGGGCACACGTAGGGGCTTGAAACAAGAGATCAAACTCCTCAGACAAACATACAGGAAATTAATAAGAATGGTGCAGGCAAAGAAAGATTAACTTAATTGGGCATGACTTTGTGCAATCATGAAACTAAGTGACTCAAGCAAATTTTGCTGTCTTGTTAGCATTCTCACCCAGGGACAAGAAAAAGAAAATGTAACATCACGCCAAAGAAGAGGAGGAGATATTTACAACAATTATATGAAACACCAGTCCCCCTGTGGATCCGAAGTATGATATCTTCACAAAAGTAGAGCGACCAGAAAAGGCAGGATAACCTAGTGCTTCATAGGGATATTAGCATGCCTAAACCGGCCATATTGAAGGCAGACTTAAACAGGATGGCCTGCAAAGCTGGGGATACAGAGGTGGGCACCCTGGATAAGAGGGACCACAGCGCTCATGAAAACATGATCTCAGATGGCATATTCCTATGGCCCATTGTAAAAAACATCAAACAAATATTAAGCAGACTAAGAGAGTCAAGCGCCACTGGTCCAAATGGCGTGCCTGCCGCCCTCCCAAAATCAGACCCCTCCATGTGGGCCCCCATTTTGACATCTGTATATGCCAACTGCTTTTGCACTAGCTCAGTCCCCGTCTGCTGAAGGGTGTCCATTCTGGTCCCAATATACAAGAAAGGTTGTCCCCAAGCACTAAGTAACAACAGAATTATAGCTCTCTTGGATGTAGAAGGGAAGGGAAACATCCGACTACTAAATGAAGATCTCGAAGCTTGGGCAAATGTGAAACAACTGATCCCTTGGGTTTCAATCGGGCTTCCAAATAAATTGCCATATAGAAGAAAATCTGCTAACCCTGACTTACTTGACAGAGGACTCTACCAGGCCAAATGCCCTGCCATTATACGTGGCGTTTATTGACTTCAGCAACGCCCTTGACAACGTACCAAGAGCACGGTTGTTGAGCAAGCTGAAGGGCTCTGGAATCGCTGCTCTCCACCGCAAAGCCTTGGAGTCCCTATATAGTGAGACCTGGGTAGAAATCAAGCTGACAACAAATTGGTCAACCTAAAAAAAAAGTATGCTCATAAAGGCCTTACATAAGGTTGCAACCTTGCTCCTTCACTAGTTATTTTTTTCATGGTGGATCTGGAAAGTAACTTGACCAACGCCAGAGCATGCCCCCGCGCCTAGCTGAGGGGAAAATTTTAATATAGCAGTATGTCGATGATATGGTCATTATGGATCACACCCAAGTAGGTTTGCAAATCACTCTGAATGCACTGGTTCAGTATTGCAACATCAATTCAATCAGAATCAACTTGGATAAAATAAAAACAACAATATTCGACAGGAAAAAGGCAAAAGGGTTCAAGAGGATGCAGTGAAGACCACTGCCATGCATTTACAATGGGCAATGGGACAGCTGAAAAGGAACCTGGCTGACCCAAACCTGCAACCTCTGCTGACCGTGGTTGCTACTAAAGTGATGCCTACCCTATCTTATGGCACTATAATGTTCAAAGGTCACTTATTCGAGCTACAAGATAAGATGCACAGCGCGTAATATAGAAAACTGTTTGCCTTGCTAGAGTGCAGCAGCCAATCCCAGATCAGACTGGATTCAACATCTTGAAGCAAACCCTGGTTCTGCATGCGACATGGGTAGCGTACTGCTTAAAACTACAAACAGCCACTGTCAACACTTTCAAGCAGCTGCTATGGAAGAAAATTCAGAATCCAAAATCTGAATGGGGGCGTGGCTAAAGAAAGCCATCCAGGTTCTGGAATTAGAAAACGTCGTTAATTCTGGCCTCCCGGTAAAAACCATTGCCAAACTTGCATTCAAGAATGCTAAAGCCTCATCCTTGATAGAAGACCTAGAAGATGCAAGGGAAAAAATCATGGTAGCTGGGTGCAGAACTATATTCACCAGGTTGCCTCCCTACTTATCTGTGTATGTCACTGCCAATCAGAGCAAAAATGAGCCTCATGAGATAGTGATTTCGCTTGCTCCCTTTAGGAAGTTAACTCGTTCAGACGACAAAAGGGAGAAACAAACAAGCAATGCAGATTGTGTAGCAAATCAGAAGAGACACTGACACATGTGATCTGCATTTGTGAGAGTTCATTTCCACTGGGGAGACTCTGGCTCCGACCAATGTTTTGTATTTTAAACATCCGATCCTGCAGGAACACCATCATTTGCTTTTTAAAATGCGAATCATGCCAGCTCTCAAGCTGTCTGCCGAGCAAAACCTCATGAGACACTTCCACATAGACCCTGGAAAGAAGGAATACAGACATGACAAGGTTTGAAACCCGGCATAGAAAGTGGAGACAGACGAGCAAAATGGGCCGCATAGATAGGGATACTGTTAAGTAGAAACATAGTTGAAGCAACATCATTCAGAACCTATCGAATCTTGTTGCTCTGAACCAGTTAATATATTGGTGGCTAGAGGGAAGGGTGCTTGTGGGGTGGGGTGCTATGCCCTACGATGCCTCCAAACAGTCTGATGTAATAATAGGTTTAGTATACCACTTATAGATGAATCCCCTGGATAATGATACTGTGTGCAAATGGCCATGGCGTAGCAGTTGTCCAATGACAAGGGGCAGGAGAAGTAATGAAAAGGACCCTAAGGTGCCAAGAATGCCTAGTGCAATAATGAGATTAGTGCAATACCCACCAAAACCCATTTGATTGGTATGCAATCTCCTCTAAGGATACCCGTTACATCTAGGGCAGTAATGAGACCCTCTCCCGCCAAACATGAATTGAGCAATCAAATGTTGATCGACGATTTATTGATTTGTTTGTTCATTTGTTCGCACTATATTTTTCCTTTGTTTAAACTGTAAGGGTGGGGGGTAGAAGGCGCATGCATGTATGCTTTTACGACAATGATTTTAACTCATCGAACAGTGAATACAATTAGATTCGATTTCTTAATTAACCCCTAATCAAAGTACAATCTTGGCTGTCAACCACTCATCTAAAACTTCACCCACTGAAGACAGAATTCCTGATCATCTCCCCTCTTACAGCTCCCCAAATCCAAAATTGCCTCAACTGCCTAAACACTCTCAATTGCAGCCCGAAAGCCATTGACTGTATCAAATCACTTGGAATATGTCTATACAAACAGCAACGCCTGAGTCCTCATATTAATTCTTCTACCAAGATTCGCTTTATACCATCTCAAATGCTCAAAAAAATCTAGCCTTACATTAATGACTGACTTTCAAAATGTGGTACCAGCACTTGTTTTCTCTTGACTCTACTATGGAAATGCAGTTCTAACTGACACACCCTACCCTCACCTGGCTGCAGTAAAGGCCATGCTCAATGCAGCGCCAGACAAGTTTTTGGAGTTAGTTGCTTTTAACATATTACTCACTCACTGATCACACTCACTTGGCTCCTGATAAAAGCAGGCTGCATTCTAAAGATAGCCTGTATCACAGAAAGCGCTTCACTCTGGTACCCTGAAATACCTGCAACAGAAACTGATCGTCTCCGGAGGTTACCAATTCCAGAGAAACTTGAATGCTCTACTCCTTGAGATGCCCAGATTCAAGAAAGAGAGATCCCTCTCTCGCTCCTTAACTGGTAGTCCATCCAGGAAATGGGACTCCCGATTGCAGGAGATGGGCACAAATCCTTTGTCTCTGACTTTCAAGACAAGCGTGAAATCTCTTATGTTTGAAAGATACTTAGAACACTGACTGGACTTAAATAAAGAAGGAGGACAGCTAATGACTATCCCCCCATAGCAATATTGCATTTGCCCTACCCCAGCAACTGCAATAACAACCTTAAACCATCCTCAATGTGACTTGTTTTGTTTGCTTGTTGCATCAGGCACAACTATCTTCTTGGTGACTCTTTGTGTCTTTTGTTTTTGCCTGTTTATTCTCTACAGCGCACTCATACCTTGGATCATGTTTGCATTTCATAAAACTCTCAATTAATATATAAATATCCTTGGAGGGTAATAGCATATGCATCTTGTACTTGTATTGTGTTACATGTGTAACATTTTGGGAGAATATTTAGTCAGTGGTTAATATCTGCACTTTCTCATTAACATAGGTATATAATATGGGTAGGGAATAAATCTCTAATAATAATACATGACTGATTTACTTTATATACATAAAAAGATAATGATGTGTCACGTTTAATCCAACAGGAAACCAATCAATAAGAAAAAAAAGGCAAACTAGAAGTTCCTTTGAAATGACTGAAACACCGTCCTGCAAAGTTTCAACAGTCAAAGATGATGGAAAGGTGAAACAGCATTCTCAGCCGAGAACCATATACCAGTTTCCTGCAGAAAATAATCTTGAATTTGAAGGAGTTGAAAATATTGAGGGTGAAATTCATTTAAGAAAAGAGCCATATTCCAGTTTACACCAAGGAAGTTCCCAAGAAGAGATATCACATGAATATAGTGCATGTGCAAATAAGGGGCGTTTTAATATCTCTGCACAAGACACCCTTCAAAACTGGAGACAATTCATAGGTACTGAAAATAAGCAACATGTCAGTTATATAGAAGATCTTGCTAAGCATAAGAAATCAGATAATAAAGGTAGACAATATATATGTAGTGAATGTGGAAAAGCTTTTACTCAGATGGGAAATCTTCTCAGGCACCAGACAATACACGTTGGTCAGAAGCCTTACAAGTGTACTGAATGTGAAAAAAGTTTCAGCCAGAAGGTACATTTCATACGACACCAGAGAACACATTCGGGGGAGAGACCTTATCAGTGTGCTGAATGTAAGAAAAGCTTCACCCGCAAGGAAACTCTTCTTGCGCACCAAAAGACACATACGGGGGATAGACCTTATCAATGTTCTGAATGTGAGAAAAGCTACATTGTTAAACAAAGTCTTATATTGCACAAGAGAAAACATTCAGGTGAAAAACCTTATCAGTGTACTTTATGTGATAAGAGATTTCGCTGGAAGCAAACTCTTGTTGGACATCAGAGGACTCACATGACTGGCCAGAGCAAATGCACTAACTCCTACAGATATAGTGACTCTCAGAAGAAGCTCAAGAACTAAGTAAATAGGTTATGTTACCTATTTGTTATAAAGAAAACACACTCCAGTTATTTGGTCCTAAGTAAACTATTTAGTGAAAAACAACAAAATACAAAATGTTCAGAAAAATTCAGAACAATTTGAATGAACATGGGAGGAAGTGTGGTTTAAGAATGCATCACCACAAAAATAATGGTGGAAAGTAACACTGCGCTAATACAAGCCTGTGCTTACGTTAAAAAACAATAATAGCATATTTCTTTATTTTCTTTTTAACTTTACAGCATAACTTCATATATGTAAATCAAAATTATGATATATATTTATTACAATGCAAACCTGTGATATTCAGTATAGAGGACCCTTATTCTGAGGAAATTCCTTCTTTTTGCATGGTTACACTCACTTTTTGCCTGATTCTGATGGTTTTCGACTCTGAAAGTGCTCTTGGCTCTTCTAACAAGACCCAGGGCCACTGCTGTTGACCCCTAAAAACTGTTCAGGAGAATTGGTTACATCCAATTGCAGTGACCTAACTTACATGTGAGTCTCTGGTATGTGGTACCCTGTGTACCTAGGGCCTGTACACTATGTGTCACCCATGGACTGCTGCAACAGTTGTGCCATGACGATGCTGACCAAGACAAAACCGACAGGCTACTATTGCAGCCTTCAGGGGCAGTTTTAAACTTCCAACTCAGCTTTGCCGTTTAAACCAGTGGCAAAGCCCAAACCTTTCCTTACACTACCTATAATTCACCCCTGAGGAAAGCCTGTGGTGCCCAGCTGGCAAGGTGCAAGGTAGAATGCTGAGTTTATTATCTCAGCAACAAAAACTACCCAAAGCTGTTTTTGCTTTATTAAGGCCATAGCCCTATTGGGTGACATGGGAGTTGCCCCACTGGGCTAACTGTGCAATGAGTCCACCAAAACTGGTACTGTTTGGAATCACATAAATTGTCTCATAAAACCCAACTCCCTCCTGAAATCAGATTTAATGTACGATTATTACCAATGGCACTTTTAGAAAGTAGCCATTTCGTTGCCCCTGCCAGCCAGTAGCTTGGCTAGTTTGCATCTGCTGTCTCTGAGCTGTTCTCCCAGCTGCCAAGGTGCTAACAACCCTTCTGGTGGGAGACCAAAGGCCTGGCAGGGCACAGGTCACAACTCCTCCCCTGGCAAGAGTGCAGGCTTCAAAGAAGCTGCGGTCTCTGGTGAGCAAATGTTGCTCCTGCCATTGTAGTCCCAGACAGTCTGGTATATTTCGGTAAGCAGTAAACCTGCCAACCACACCCCCGGGGTAGGCTAGTGAGGTTTGCACACTCAGGGACGGATTCTGCCATTTTTTGTTCAGGGGAAGTGATCATCAGGTGGGAAGGGTTGTTCAGGGATGGATTAGCCCATTGGCTAGTAGTCACCCCCTCTTCACCGAGTAGGACTTGGGGTTAAAGAGGGCACCCCTGCACACATCCAAACTCAGATCTGATGGAACAACTGCAAGGATTCGAATCTGTTACCCCAGGGCTTCAGAAGAGAGAGGTGGCCCCGAGTGCTGGACCGATGCTCCCACCGGAAGCAAAGAGAGACTGCAACCTGCACCAGACAACTGAAGTCTTTCAAAGAGTGGGAGTGTCTCCAAGTGCCATAGGACCCCAGCGAATATCCCAAGGGCTAATGGTCCTAGTTCCTGCCTGAAACACAGGTCTACAACAGGTTCCTAGGACTACCCTGCACATTGCCCTCCAGGGGAATCATCCTTGTCGACTAAATGCATCATTGGAGTTGTAGTCCTGACCCCTGAGGAGCATCAGAGGCTTAGCCCTGCCTGCACCAACCCCCGCGAGCCGCTTCAGAGGATTGATTCCTCTGCACCCATCACCCAAGCACCTACAGTACCAGAGAACCAGTTGGGACTGGTCACCAGCTAGACCTCATTGAGGACCCTGAGAGGCCGAGTCTCAAAACCCAGGACTGCTGTGCACATCGAGATCCACTGGAGTTGGGAACCAGAAGAATCCTCTGGCATCCTCAGAAACAATGGTCACAAGCCTCACTGATCCTGCTTCCCAGCGCAGCATCAGGACCACTCTGGTACCACTGGACCAAACAAGATACAGAACTTGGTCTTAAAACAGCATTTCACGCCAGGAAATGATTGAGGCTCGCCCATTATTGTGGTTCTAAGAAGCACATAGGGACAGCATTGAGCAAGGTACCACTTTTCTCCAGGGCCCATGAGACTCTGCAACCAGCTAACCTGCACTTTGTGACTTTTTTAACTGTATTTTTAAATGTTGTAAAAATCTGCATCTGCAGAACCATCCATTAGTTTTTACATTTCAGTGTCTAAACATTCATAAAAATATCATCTATTTTTATAAAAGTGTCCCTCTTTTATTGTGACGCCTACTTTAATTTGTTGAGTTGTGGTGTTTGTAAATGCGTTACACGTTTCTTTGAGTAAGCTGGGCTGCTTCAGTGTCACAGCTACCCAGGACTGAGCAGTGTTACTGAGACGAACCTTACCGAGCCTATCGAGGGTAGAGTGACGTTATAGAGTGTACCCCACCATATAATCACCCACTTTGCTATAAGTATGTTAACAAACATCTTAGTATTCCACTGCATGGCTTGTGAGAATGCCAGGGAAGACAGCAAAAATATGAGAGTGGAGGATTGATAGATAGATCAGCACACCCATCGGTGTAGCTAATATGAATTACGGAGGGCTATTAGTCCTTGAGTACAGATTTTTAGACTCTGATAGCACTCCAAGTAAATGTTCCATATTACTCTAAATATTCCTGTGCATTCGCTGAAAGTGGGCAGGACCTCAAGGGACCCCAGATATCTTTGCTCCTGGAGGTAGACAGCAGCATCTCCGCATATATCTTAAGCTGTTCATTACAGTACATAAGATTTCAACCACTGCCTCGAACTAATAACTGTGCCTCTGCCCCAGTGGCAAGCCACTTGTCTTCTGGCTAATAAAATCAACAATGCAGGGAATTTCTTTCACGTTTAGGGATCTCTTTCACCAATCCTAACAGAGCTATCTTAGCGTACTAACTGTAAATTGTACACAAGATTAAATGTAGACCAACATATAATACAGATTTCATTAACACAATGGAAATAGAAGAAGAAAGAAGTAATATATATATTTGTATTTGTTTAAGTAAATCTGTCCACCAATCATTCTGCGAGTAGTGCATACAACTCAAATGTTATTCTTTTTTATTATTTTTATAAAAAGAGCTTTTTGTTCATGAATGTCTTTAAATCTTGATCTTGATAACTTCATAAAAACAAATTGTGACAAACATCCAACAAGTGTGTGTCGACAAAAGTCACTTCTTCATGGCTGTTGAACGTAACAATCCTACAAAAACAAACATCACTGTCTTTGTAAGTGAGAGAAAAGTAGCAAATCTAACTTTATAACATATGACAGTCCCAGTCTCTACAGCCATGTTATCCATAATATCATAATATAGAGATTATATCAATATACTGTATATGAGGTTTGTGCTTTCATCCTTCATTACCTCACCAACCACTGAATTTAATGTTATTAAGACCAGCATCCCCTTTCATAAAGATTTGCCTGTCGAGTCATTTCATTACACCCTCAACCAGAATCATTACCTACTACTTATCTATACCTCAATTTCTATATTCATTAATAGAAAATCTAGGCCAGAGACTGGGCACAGTCACCTCTTTTGATTTGGTAAGCTGGGGATGAGATCATTGGTGGCAGGCCAATCAGGACACAGATGTCTACATGACCTGATTGTAAATGTTGTTTTGGAATCATGCCTTGGTGTAACACTTTATCCAGGGAGTATGCTTACAAGTACTTGGATACGTTCTCTTGATCCTTTTCTGTAGCCATTTCTTGGTTTTAAATGTATAAATAAAGTTGCTAAAAAAAAGAAAATCCAAAAGATTATCAAATTCATAACTTCAATCCCTACACTGTTATCTGAAACTGCAATGCAAAATTTAAGAGTAAAATGGTTGCGCTCTCTATTATTTGTATGGCTTTACCAGCCCTTGTTTGCCCCTGTCAAGGTGTATGAGCAACAATTCTTTCCCTTTGCTCATGGCAATAATAAGGGTGAGTTGGTAATATAAGCAGAATTTGTGTCAATAGAATGTTAACAGAGCAATATAGTTTATTAATTTTAGATGACTGTGACTTTGACATTTTCCTCAAAATATTTATTGCATGAACAGGGCAATTGATTCAATGAGGGAAGTGTAAATAGGAATGTCAGGGATAGTCATGGATCCTGGTAATGGTCTGGCTGCTCTCCTCCAGCAACAGACCCTGGAATTGGGGGCCGGGAATGCTGCCCTTTGTCAAGCAATGGAATTCAGATCTTGCAATTTGATCCACCAGCTCCTAAACACCATATCCTGCGGGGTTGAAGGAGTTTTTAGACAGCCTGGTGGTTATTTTGACTTTCAACTTGGACAATTTTCTTCTGACCAATCCAAAGTGTGATATTTCAATGGTTCCTTGACAGGTGCAGCTCTGGCCTGGGCAACTCCTCTTCTAGCTGGAGTTGAAACTCCTTGCCTGAATAATTATGCCAATTGCTTGCAACGTTTAAGAAGATGTTTGAGAGACCAGATCGTTCAGTATCTGTCGGGGACGCCTTGTGTGAGATCTTTTATGGAAATTCCAAAGTACTGACATACTGCACTCAGCTTTTTGAGCTTGTTGCTTAGACCACCTGGGTGAAATACTTTCAGGTGGCTTTATTCCGGAGAGGGTTATAGGATGAGTCGGCCAAAAAAACAGTTATTCAAGCTTTAATCATCTCACGGCTTGATTATTGCAATGTCTTGTATCTTGGAGTTACTCAGGGAAGAATTAAAAAAAACTCCAGGGAGTACAAAACGCAGCAGCACGCCTACTACTAAATTTGCCGAGGCGTGCATTCATTGGGGCCGTGCTCAGGAAACTACATCGGCTACCGATAAAGCAGAGATCAGCTTTCAAAGCTTTGTGTTATTGTCACAAAGCTTTTGCCAACAGAGGGCTGGGATACCATCAATACCTAGTGAAACCAGACATACCTTAAAGGAACGTAAGATCAACAGGGGAGGTCCTGGCGATGGTTCCTAGGGAAAAGAGAGTTTGCTTTGGAAGTAGTTCTTTTAGTTACCTAGTGCCAAGGCTGTGGAATGACTTGCCCAGTCGCTTTATCAGGTGCAATCTGAAGAGCTTTTTAGAAGGAGCCTAAAAGCCTGCACTTTATAAAATATATTATTATTAGCAAATGTTTTTCTAGCTTCCTCGTTTTCTGAACTTCTGGACCAAGTTCTCCTGATTGAACATCTGACTGAACACTGTCTTAAGGAAAGGTTAATGGAAAAACAGAGAACCCAGGAGTTCACTTCTACTCCTTGTTGCCACATTTATATGCGGACTGAGCCAATTACTCAGCTAGTTGTTCCTTTTTCTGAGGTGACTGATGAGCTGATGCAACTCAGATCTGCTAGAGGGCCCTTGTCTAACACTGAAAAAGAATGAAGATGAACGGGAGGTTTGTTTCTCTATTCTGCGAGTTCTAACCATCTGCTGTGCAACTGTGCTGGTTGACGCTCTAGGCCACAGGAAAACACCAGGTCCTGTTGTTTGTAAAGAGAAAGTGTTAGGAGATACCATTCTTACTAAAGTGTTTTAGTTCTTCCGATGGATACAAGAAAATCATCTATCCTGTAAGGCAGAGAAGTGTGAATTTGAGAGAATAGAAGTGAATATATCTCATAAAGGGTAGATGATCCATGGACCCTCTCAAGATCTCTGCATTTCTGGTGTGACCAACTCCCAAGTCTGACAAGGAGATGCAGTGTTTTTGTGAGGCTAACTTTTAAACACAGTTTTTCTAACAATTGCTGAAATGACCAGTCACATTTCTGCCACTCTGAAGAAGGAGAATTCAACTTAAGATTGTTTAATGGACTCCAAAAGCTCAGTAGGCCTTTATCAAGCTCAAAAAGGCTTTCACCCAAGCCGTTAGTCTCAGGCACCCATGTCCACCCAAGACATTTATTGTGGCTACTGATGCCTTTAATTCTTCTGTGGAAACAGTTCTGCTTCAATTCCAGGAGGAGGACAATCAGAATGACATCTTTTATCTTTGCCTTGTCTTGAACCGTTGTGAACAAAGGTATTCTGTTATGGATGGTGAGCTTTTGGACTTGAAACATTCCTGTTTGCAGGGGTTGTGTCTTTTAATTGGAACATTTACAACTTTTGAGGTTTGGGCAGACCATCAAAATCTCAAATTTCTGGATAGCATGTAGTGTAAACATAGCAGACAAGCTCGCTGGACATGTTTCTTTTTACAATGTGACTTTTTTGTTCCTCCTATCCACAGCACTCAGAATTCTTGCAGATGCCTTGTCTAGACAGGACATTGTGGTTGAGGATTCTGAGACACCTGTCCTTTTGCTATCTGACAAAGTTATCTGTCTGGCAAGGTCTTTATTTCAGCACATGAGGGATATTCACACTGAGCGGTCTCCTGAAGACCTCCATGATCTGTTGAGTCAAGTCCCCTTGGTCTTCTGACAGAATCTATATTTTTTCCGACAGTCTTTGTTGATTTTGACTAAGAGTCATCAAACTGAGGTTCTGGAATTGTGTCATGACTAAGCAGTAGCAGGCCACTATGAAGTTAAATCAATTAGTACTTGTTTTGCGTTCCTTCTGATGGCCTATAGTTTGCTAGGATGTAGAGCTCTATGCCAAGTCCTGTTCAATCTGTACACGCCAAGGCAGTCCTGATAAGCCATTTAGTTTTCTTCAGCTTTTGCCTGTTCCTCCTCATCCTTAGCACACAGTTTCCACAAACTTTATTGTGGACGTATTCCTGTCAGCTGGAAACCAAGTGATTATGGTCACTGTATACCATTTTTCCAGGATAGTTTACTTTTCCCTATTTCGTAGACTTCTGATGGCCAGCATGATGGCTAGGATATTTTTGAATGATTCATTTTGCCTACATGGGTTCTTGGATACCATAATAACTTAAAAGGACTCTCAATACATTTCTTGGTTCTGGCGCTCAATCTGCTTTACCCTGGGAATACATCAAGCTCTATCCTCAGGTTACCATCCACAGTCAAACGGGCAGACAGAAAGGGTCATTCAGAGCCTAGAGAAATATCTGACGTGCTTCTGTAATGCCACTCAAAACAACTGACCAGAATACCTATTCTTAGCAGGGTTTTCGTCTAACTCTGTTCCCTCTCTTGTTAAAGTCTCCCCATTCTATTACATCCAGGGCTTCCATTCTCGTTCCTTTCCCTGTTCTCTACTTCTCTTTTTTCCTCTAGTATTTTCTTATTGGTTTTCTGTGATTGTATATCTACATGGTCATTATAGCCCATGCATTTAACAATATCATGTAGTATGAACATCACAACCAATCTATGGTGCCATTGGAAATGTTATCAATACAGGACCATCTCAGTAAGACACTTCAATCAACAGCGCCAGCAGCAATACTGAAATGTACAGTAACCAATGCAAAAAAAGGGGAGGGACTAACAAAGCAGGAAGAGGGTTAAGTGTACAAAGGTTCACAGAGCAGTTATTTCCTGAGATCACTTCATATCAATTATTTGTTGTAACAACAGGTGTCTTGCAGGTTCCTCCACAATAATATCCCAGTATGATAGTCGGTTTAGAACATGTAGAGAGATGGGAAAGGTCAGTTTGTGATCATATATTCTTGGTACACCTCGGGTTTGGCAAAAATAAGATATTAAAAACATTTCCTGGAGGTACAGTCACAGTATAGTTAATTCTGACTCCACTGGGTCCTTATGTCTATGCTGTCAAGATGACCTGCTGTCATTCTTTGCCTTTAGTTTTGTATTGTGTAAATCCCAAATAGTCCCAGCCGGGCAGCTACTTCCCTGTTTTCGAGCCAGTGTGAGTCCATTCGATTTGGCCATGGCCTGTTTATACACATCTCGTAACATGCACCCTATATGGGGTGCACCAATGGCTTTTCATTCCAAGCAATGCAACTTTTAAAAGGTATGAAAGTCAAATCTACAAATCTGGTTAAATACCGGTCTCTTTTTGGTCTTGACATTAGGCTCAATAAGTACAATCCAGGCACAAGGGAAATAGTCTGATCTACGATCTCCAATTTAATCTCCATCACCTATGATCTAGGGCACTCTGAAGGTTCTCCCTCAAACATACAATGCATATGTTTCGGGAGCTGGACTCAATCCTAATCGATTTAATATGGAACAGGGGCTGGTGGCATTGGCCATACTGCAGCAAGCGTCATCGGATGGTGGGCTGAATGCTCCTGATTTTTATTTGTATTACCTATCTGTGCAGCTACAATGATGTATGGGCTGGCTTCTGGGGCGGGAGACACCCAGTATGTTGAGGCTTCCAGACCCCCATGATGTGGCACAGTTGGGGTCCCTTTTGCTTCGGCTGCGGAGGTCCCCTTGTGCGGGACAGCGTGACCTCTCGGTACTCAGAATTTGCTGGCAGAGGGTGCTCAGGCAGGTGTGAATGAGGGCCATGTACTTTCCAGACCTCCCGCTTGGGGCCCTTGTTGCGCAGTTAGAGGAAGTGGAGGAAGGATGCCTAAAGGACTGGGAAGTGGCAAGACTACACACAGTAGGTGCAGTGTATATAGATGGTATGTTGTGAACGTTTGTGGATTTATGTGCCAATTTTGACCTTCCGGCCGGGCAGTCTCTACTCTATGGTACTCTGACTGTGGCGGTACATAGAATTTGGGGGAGAAGAGGAATGGAGCCGTAGCTACTCCGCAGCTGTCAGTTCCTCTGCGCTGCCACTGACACATGCCGACTGGTCTCAAGGCTAAATGGTGCTCTGCAGGGGGACCTATGCTCTCCCCTTCCTGCGTTGTGCCAACTTTGAGAAACTGATGACCTGGGCTCCCCCCTGACGGACTGGGCTAAGATGTAGGATGTCCGGAAATGCTACACTTTTATGTCCTGCATCGATCGTACCCAACACCCCTAAAACTCAGCATTTATTTCCGGCTTACCCCACTGAACTGCCTGCAATGCCTTGACGATCATAGGGATATTCTCCACATGCTTTGGGGCTGCCCTCGCTTCGCCCCATATTGGTCTGAGAAGGTGCACATATTGGCAGAGGCTAAGGAGCGGTCATTGACACCCTCGCCTAGGCTCATCCTGTTGGGCCCATATTCCTGCCAAGTATAAAGTCACTAATCAGTTTATTGACCTTGCGCTTGCCAAATGATGATGCACTGTATATGTCCTGAGGGACCCCAAGCTGTGGGATGGACGGCGGATGTTCTACACTGGGCTGGCTCAGAGAGTGCGATGCTGATGCTAGACAAGCGGCAAGGCACAAGGCCCATAGAGTTTGCGCGAGCGTGGAAAATAGTTGTTGCTGATTTTCAGGGAGGCGGGGACGATAATGATGGAGATGGCGCTGGCTAGGATGCCCACTGGAGATTACTCTCTTAGTGAGCGATTGAGTGGCCGAGGTTCGGCCCTACTTATCACCCTCACTGTTTAACATTGCCTTGGTGAACACCTGGAGGGGTTTGACTGACACAGAATGCATAGGAGGGTATGGCTTGCCCAAGTTGTGATCCACTGGCTTGCTTTGGGAGAGTGGGCAGCACTCTGGGTGGCCAAGGCAGGGGTTTGTAATTCGTCTGATTGAGTGAGTTGTTTGACGATTTCGAGGGAGACATAGCCTGGCAGTCTTAGGTCCTTCTCTGTGTGAGTGATGTACTGCCTCTGTACACTTACTGGCCATAGCGGTGTATCATATCTATGTGCTTACTAGACTTGCTATGCTCTATATTTGACCATAATATGCCTATGCCGTTGGGCTACAATGACAATTGCACTGTCATTATTTAAATGTATGATGGGGAATTGTCAATATGGATGTATGTTAAAACACAGTAAAATTCAGTTAAACATAAAAAGTTAAAAAGAATTGTGATTTCACAGACAAGGCTAGTCATTCTGGAGCTTTTAGGCCTCATTCTCCCCTCAGAATGCAAGAAAATGTCCTTCCTATGGTTGTGCTGATAGCTGAAAATCAACCTCTTAAATGTTTTGTCTGCTGTTGTTACCTAACTTGCTCATCATTGCTTGTGGCTGATTCAAGACTATATAAGTCACATGTTGTAACACTTTTAGAAGTGTCTGTTTCCACCAGTCATTTGACAGAATAGAATGCATTCTGAGTATCAGCATGCTTCTCTGTTGGTGCATCTCCACAATCATGGACAGGCACATTTTGGTGAAAGATTTGTATGCTTCGTATCTACAGCTTTCAAATTGATATATATTGCACAAACATTGAAGCTGAATTTTACACCAAGTAATGCATTTTATTCTTTAATGCAATACTCATAAAAATCTTACCCATAGGATATCTTATCCCATGTATTTGGAGTAATCTACTCCATATTTTTTATATTCATAATATTGGTATTAGGGTTAATCCCAGTTGAAGCAGAGGAGCCCACCAACTGTTATGTTATGTTATTGGTATATGTAGCGCGCACGGCTACTCAAGAGTGTCCCGGCGCGAAAGCCAACTAAAAAACAGTAAAACTGAGAGAAGCGCAACTTAATTGAACGGCAGAGTCTTTAGGTGCTTCTTAAACAGCCTAAGGTCTTGAATGTTCCATAGTTCAAAGGGGTGGGCATTCCAGGATACTGCGGCCTTAAAAGATAAAGACCTGCCGCCCGTGCGAGAAAAGCGAAAACGGGGAACCACCACTGAACGCTGCCCAGTTGAGCGCAGTTGTCTCTTGGGCTCATAAAAACTAAAGCGTCTTCTGAGATAGGGCGGCCCGTTCTATGCAGCGCCCCATGATTGAGAATGAGAGCCTTAAACTGGACACACCTGGCCACAGGAAGCCAGTGTAAGTCATGAAGGTCTTGTTTCATGCTAGATCTTCCAGGAATGCTGAGCAAAACTCTAGCAGTCGCATTTTGTATTGTTTGTAATTGTTTTACCAGGCAAGCCAATGTACAATGCATTGGCATAATCAATGCGTGACAGGATAAGAGCTTGTGTCACCATCTCCTTTGCTGGTCTAGGAAGCAGAGGCAGGAACTTTCTAAGAGATTTCAGTATGCCGAAGCACATACCAGCAAGTCTCTTTATCTGAGGGTAGAACAGGAGGTCCTCGCTGAACCACACCCCCAAATTCTTAACTGGATAGCCCATAGATTTTGGCATGGGGTACTCTGTACGCCAGATCGTTTCCCCAAAATGTGGGGGGAAAGAGCCATACAGTAGTATCTCAGACTTGTCCTCATTGCACTTAATCTGTGATAGTGCAAGCCATTTGAAAACGGCAGAGAGACAGTTTTTAGCTATGTCTGGGGACAAGTCGTTTTCCTTCCAGGTAAAAAGAAGCTGAGTTTCATCAGCATAAGCTATGATCTTCGCTCCCAATTCCTCTAGGTAGATCAGGGGAGCAACGTAGAGGTTAAAGAGGAGAGGACTCAAAGTAGAGCCCTGTGGAACGCCCGTGGTCACACTTCTAGGGGCTGAGGAACATGGAGGTATCCATACCTGCTGAGTTCTATCCTCAAGAAATAATTTAATCTAGCCCCAAGCTAGACCAGAAACACCAATATTCGAAAGACGAGCAAGTAATTGACGGTGGGGCACTGTATCGAACGTGGCAGAGAGGTCCAACAAAATGAGGGCCGTCTGCCACTGGCATCCAAAGATTCTCTAATCACCGCCGATATTTCAACCAGGTCTGTCTCCGTACTATACGTTGCCCTAAATCCCGATTGAGCAGGATGAAGGGCTCCGGAATTCTCCACAAAGGTGGCCAGCTGCTTGTAGACTGCTTTTTCACACACCTTTGCCACGGCTGAGAGAAGAGATATGGGTCAATAGCTAGCTGGCGTATTAGGATCTAGGGAAGCCTTTTTTAATAATGGTAGTAGTTTGGCCTGCTTCCACTCAGGTAGAACTATGGCAGTCTGAAGTGGCATATTTATGATTGTATTGACTTCAGGATTAACCACCTTGGCGACCGCTGCATACTAACATGTCTGCAAATTTGGGGATTCCAAAGGAGTACTGGTCCCCCGCAGCCTTTATGATGATAGACGTAACCAATCAATCAGGTCATTGCAAAGCTACAATCACATACACAAGCATTTCATACCTCTTTCCATATCCCGCCTTCTGCTATCCCCTAACCTTAAGCAGCTGTTTTGTGACTGGAGCACCATTCAAAACGCTGAAATAAAAGAGATAACATTGTTATATGTCATGTGGGCACCAAAGAGCCAGTAAATCAGATTCACAATAATACAGCTGCATCAGTTCCTAACAATATAGGGGCTTATTTACAAGCCCCTGGTGCCGCAGGTGCGTCACTTTTATTATGGGGAAAAGTGATGTAATGGTAGTGCAAGGGGCTTGTAAATAAGCCTTATATTCTTTATCTTTACCTCTCAGTATACATTTTTTATTCTTTGAAATTCGTATTTAGGAATTCCTAAGGGTTTACTTTTAGGTTCTACTGTAAAATGAGTTATTATATTCCGATGATAAAGTTTTATTGTATCCCAGAACTACCAGATTGAATCCCATTGAAGCTTTATATTGGTTAATTTTAAGGAATACTTGCAGATCATTGTGTATACCTTCTGTTAAGTCAGGAATGTTGATTGAATCTGTATTTAATTTCTTATGCTGAGGTTTACTAAATCACCTCTGTTTTGTTGTCATATGGTTATATGGTGTTTCAAACACTGAAGTCTGTGTTTACAGCAAGAATTGGCACTGTATTAGAATGTACACATAAACTCATACAAATTTGAAAAGAAGTACGTCATAAGCGTTTTAAGCCATATTATGATGACAGTGTAAATGTTTGAATGAAAGTTAAAAGGAAAAACATCAATTCACATTTTTGAGTTGCTACCCTACAGCTTATCTCTGTATATTGCTAAGTTTCGTTTTTTAAATAATAGCATTTTAAAATATATCATTCCAATTTAAAAAACAAAGTGCAAACAAAGATGGCCGACGGTGCTGAAGTCCTGAAGCCAAGGATCGCTGTTGTGGTCAGTGTAAATGAGATAAGGGTCTCGTCAGTAGCCATCTACGCCTTGCGGCATGCCGATCAGTGGGCTCTCGGTGTTTGGTGGATCCCCTGCCGGTAGGGAGAGGAGGGAGGTGTCTTGCCCAGGTGGGGTCTTGCCTGGACGTACAGTTACCCATATGCAGGGACGGGACATTCAGCGTGTCCCAATAGACGTTCCGCATTAATATATAGTCAGCTGACCACTTTGAGCCTGGCAGCCGCCATGTAGCCCCTCACTGAAATGATGTCTTTTGATGCATGCTTACAGCCACTGAGACTGAGCATGGAGTCTGCACGCACATGGGCAGATAGACTCACTGTCACTCTGCCACAAAAGTCAGGTGTTGCAATCTGGTCCTCTTCAATACACAGCAACGTGAGATGTCCTGAGCTGCACTGAGAGTGGCATGTGGAGGCAACTCTGATGCTGTACTGAGGGGACCGTAACATGGTCTAGTACTGAGACAAGCTGAGAACTACTGCTCCGGGGTTTAGATGCTCATAGCCTGGGTCAAGGAGAGGCTCATGAGTAAAGAGTCTGATCGGTATTCCCTGACCCCTTGCCGCCCATGGTGGAAACATGATAGAACCTGGACTTTCCTCTTTTGACCCCATGAAATACCTTGTGCTTACCTTCTGATCACCACCTACTGTGACACCGATACTGGAAGGACTACTTAGGTAACCCCTTGCTGTCCATGGTAGAGCCCTGGGATAGACCTGCCAATGGGTGGAGCCTTGGCATAAACCTGGCTACTAGAGGCCTTTTTAGGTAGCTCAGGAAACCCCTTGCTGCCCATGGTGACTACCTGGTTTAAACCTGAATGCCCTCTTGTGATCCAGTGAGATGGAGACCACCCACTTGAGGTACTAGGCACTGGAGGGTCTGTTTGGCAGTAGAAGTGGTTATTAACAACGACTAACGCGGTTCTGAAGTAACACCCTGAAGGTCTGCTAAGGCAGTTTTGTAGATTCCAACAGATTCTAATGAGAGCTCTCATTTAGCCCTGTCTACCTCCACAGATGACCACGTTAAGGAAGAGAACCATGCATCCACCTCACCCCAGTCACAATATCTGGTGCCAGTCAACAACCACCTCTTTCTACCACTAAAATGTCTATATGAGCTGCACCCACCAATCTCAAATCAGATTACCTCGCTGAGATCACCCCCTAAAACTGACTGTATCACTCCTGCCTCTATCCCTGCAGACTACTCATCAAGGACATCAGATACACCCTACACCATAAATGACTTGTACAACCACTGTGGGTGGAGGACACTAAATCGAACTCCAAATAACCCAAACCTGGAATAGTCAGTCTCAGCCATGCAAGTCTCCTACCCTCCACAAATACCCATATCTCCAACGAGCGTGAAGGCTATATAGAACCAACTTCCTCACTGAACACTCTCAGCTGATCACCTACCCAGTACCGTCTCACTTGGGTGAAATTACGATGCCATTAACAAATTTTGAGAACAGCCAATGCAAATCTATCTCTGCCAGGACCAAAAATGGATCCTCAGCCTCTCCTTTGCTAAGGCACCATTTTGACTGATGCTCATGATGCTTGCCTGCTGCCAAGGCCAATCTCCCTCACACTCTGAGTAGAACCATCAAACGCACTGTCTTTGAGGACCTCGCTGCGCCCTAAACTGATCTGGCCTTCCCAGTCCACCTCAACCTCCTAAGTTTAGGCCACTTTTCACCCTCCTTTTACACAAATACAAATAAAGAACTAATATGCTACTATAATGGCACCTCCTACACAGGAATTATTGGCTCCATCTCAAACCCCTTGGCATACTCCACCACGGATAAACATGCATAGTCCTCTCACTACTAATCCCAGGCAACCTGCAGCTAAAGATCCTTTCTAGATTCATACCCTATCTACATTCATATTCCTTCATCTATACGAAACATACCATTCCTACTCTCGGATCATTTTCCAAGTTCTGTCCCCTATCCTGCCCATCCCAGAGAGCTACAAATTTGATAAACCCTCTCTAGACAACAATGGAGATCCTATTGAATCCCTCCCAGAACAAAAGGCTTTGAAAGCTTGTCCTGACTCCCTCAACATCATCTAAAACTCCACCCAAAAATGCATTAAGAACTGCAGACTGTTTAAATAATTCCCAGAGACCCTATTCACTGATAACTACTTCTGCGTTAAAGAAGGATGCTACAACTTCGTGAGAGCAGACCTCGAAATAACAACATCAACGTACCTGTTGTCTCAGATCAGATTACCAGATAGTCAAAAACCAGTATAAAATGAATGCTACACAACTGCAAATCTACAGCCAAACACTATACAGAGATAGCTGACTCAATCCTACCTCAGGGGATTAACATCCTATTCCTTCCTGATACATGGCTGAACAACCTCTGATCAACTTCATACCCCCTCCGCCTCACTTCATCCATCAAAATACTTGACCGGCAGGATAGAGTCAGCTGCAGATTTGCCATCATTCACCGAAATACCCTGCAACTCAAATGTTTCGGAGTGAAAGAATACACCAACTTCTAATGTTTAGGGGTGGAACTCCTCATGACAAATTAGAAAATGACCAAATTCCACTTATTATAGAGCTACCAGGTGACAGCCAAGCCTTCACCAAACAAATAATTGATCAAATCACCCAACAATTTCACTACAACAACATTTTCCTCAGGGATTTTAACCTGAACTGCAATGATACCAGCAATGCCCGTACTGCCCATCTCAAAATATTCTTAGGAACAATGACCTGACCCATTCTGAGCTGGTCCAACTCACACCAGAGGTGCCACCCTATACTTCCTTATAGGCAAGGAATAATTGATCACTATGGACTCAATGATACCAGTCAACCTGTCTGAATATAACACACTCCCTTTTCAATTTACATCTGAAAACACTATTTTTCATAGGTCAAGCATACAGGACAAAATGCTGGACCAGAGAAACCATACAAATCATCCCAACTGAACTCTCATCAAAAATCCATTCACACCTTTGTCCCTCTATCACTCCATGCAATTTGATGACTTGACCTCATATTAAATTAGAGGCGCATTGCCCCATGTAAGTTAGCATTTGCTGCGCCATTTTCATTGTAGGCGCCATTTTAGGCTGTTCGAAACTGATCTAGTTTGATTCTCAGAAATGCTCCACTACAAGTTTTGTTTCTGTCATGTTAGGCTTGTTCCCATAATGAGTATACTGTTCCTATTAGCACATACTTTTCTCACTCGATAGAGGCCCTCTCCCACTTGTCGAGTGGCAGGCCCTAATGGAACGACCTTGGAATTGATATACTTTGTAGATGATAGAACCACTGAGACCGTCTTTTGTATTTCACTGTTTAGCTGTACCTGCCTGGAAAATTCCACAGTTTTAGCCCAGTTACGAAATGTACATAATGTATCTCTATGCTTGTTGATTTCACTCCCCTCTGCAGCACTCCTAGCGACTGGGCTCCGCTCTAAGGGGCAGATATACATTCCCTATGCGCTGCCAGTACGTCACTTTTTGTGACACACTGGCAGCGCATTTCTCTGCCCCGTATTTACAAGGACAGGAAAAGCCACCCTGCGTAACTTTCCCTGTCCTTGTAAATATGTCCCCTTTACACGCAGCACTTAGCTTGAAAGGGGCGTTCCATGGGCGTTGCTGTGGGTGTTCCCACGCAACACCCATGGAACCAGACACATTTCCAGATTTACGAGAAATCATAAACCTGGAAATGCGTGTGAATGCTACGCCACCCTTAGGGTGACATAGTGAGACGCAACAAGGAGAAATGTTTAAATTTCTCCTAGTTTTTTCCTCTTTAAATGCGTGCTGCATTCAACAGAACGCATTGAAAGAGGAAAATGCCTGTAGTGATTGTTTTGTGAAGGAAGGTGCCCCTTCCTGCACAAAAAAAATCTCCCCATGGTGCAGGCATCCCAGCGCATGCAAGGGTGCCTGCGCCAGCGCATGGCAGCTGTTTGTGCACCAGCACATGGGACAGCACAGGAACATTGTAGATATGTTGCATTCCTGTGCTCTAAAAGTGCCACAGCGTGGCGCAGCCAAAGGGCTTGCGGTGCCGCACCACTGCACTTTTCATGTAGATCTGCCCCACAGTGTATATGAATAAACAGTTATTGGTTTGTATTCCCTACTGACTGACCAACTCTTCATTTGGTATGGAAGGCTGAGAGGTGGTCATTAGAGACCCAGGTGACCCTAATCGGGCCACTTCCTTCACTCACACTACAATACAACATTCAGATATACTCCAGGAAGTAGCATCTGTGAAACTCAAGACGCAAAAAGCAAACCTTCCTGTCCGTGGTTCAACAAGGATCTAAATGTAGAGGGGTAAACTGATCAGAATGGCAGAAAGAAGATGGAGACAAGACCCCTCAACTCTACATCTATCACTTACACGATCAGAAGGAAAGACAAGAACCACATTTTTAAAAGCCTTCTCCCTCAGATCCCAAACAGAAGCAGTGTAAAACCCACCAAAGATACTCTTTAGTATCATCAGGCAACAGATTTCCCCCCCAAAACAGCCTTGGACTACGCAACAGAAAGATGTGAGGAATTTGGCAACTTCTTCACGGACAAGATCAAGAAGATAGAACTCTGCCTAATGTGTCCTTAAGTAAACCTCACCCATCCAAACCCTCAAGAGCCAGCCCTGGTGCTAGTGCTAGTAACATAGTAGACCCTACACACAAATCAACGAACCATAAAAACAATGCCTCTTTGAACAATTTCAGGGCTTTAAAAGAAGAGGAATTCCTCATAATTTTATCTAATACCAACCTTGCCACACACACCGTGGACCCCATACCGGCCTCCTTAATCAAGAGTAATTGACAGCTCATTACCCCCTCTGGATTACAATAATCAATGCATCTCAGGTCAAGTAACACCACTCCTCAAGAAACCTGAAGCTGACCCTAAAGATATGAACAATTTTCAACCTTGTGACCAACCGCTCTTTCTGGGACAAAGTCCTCAAAATATGTATGCTATCACAACTCAACCCACATATCAAGAATTACAACCTCCATGACAATTTCCAGTCGGGCTTCAGAGCTGGCTGCAGTAGGGAGACAACCATTCGCAACATTTCAAATGATATCCTCTCTATTCTGGATATAGGATAATTCACCCTGATCCTTCTGTTTGACCCGTCCTCCTCCACAGTCAATCACAGAATTCTAAACACCTCAGCAACACGGATGGGGCTTGGCGGCACAGTCCTGAATTGGTTCTCCTTGTACCTCAACAATCACCTCCGATAAATCAAACTAAAAGTCTTACAATCGTATCCTGTGAACCAAGGCGTTCATCAGAGCTCAATTTTAGCTCCTATGCCCTTCAATCTCTACGTGGAACCCTTAACCACAATCCTTCACTAGGCCAATGTTGCGTATCATCTTTATGCAGATGGCCAATAGCTTTACCATTAAAATCTCTTCTCTAGAGGGGGCGTGGCTGATACAGCTAAGGTGATGGATGTGTTCGAAAGATGCTCTAAAGCCTCTTCCACCATTTGCCATCATCCTACTGCCCTGTACCACTATGACCCTCATCCTGTGCCTACCATGCCACTGTGGTTCCTGGGGGATCTTCTGCTCGCCCTGTGGCGCAATAAGACATCTGGGAGATCTGTTGTCTACCGCCCCCTGCTCGCTCAATGGCACGATAAGACGTCTGGGAGACCTGTTACCTACAGGGCTCCGACGAAGCAGCGCTGAGCCCAAGATGGTGTTGCGGTGAGCTTCGTGATACGCGGACTGCCCCTCTCAATACCGGACAACTGCCCACTCTTTCTGCCAGCTGCAGACTACTAGCAAAGGGGGCACCTGCTCAGCGCCCCCCAGAGCTCTCTGGCTCATCCTGTGGTGCACACTCACTGCCGAATTATGTGAAAGGAGGCTGCTGCATAGCAAGGATCTCCCTGCGGCCACCATAAGTAGCAACCACCCTGAAAGCTGCCTGTTTTCTGTTGGTTTGAGGCGGTTGGCTCCAAGGGGGAATGTATCCATGCCACACTGCAGTGAGCAGCCGGCGTAACAATGCGCTTAGTACCTCACATTAAGCCATAGCTACCTGTGCTCCCCAATCCACCATACCTATGTGTGCAAGCGAGCAAGAGCCCAGTCCTTGTTACCGATGTCTAAAGCCCTTGCTACGTAAGCCACCAGGGGGTCACCTTATTCGACGGGAATCTCTGGTCTGACCCCCTGGAACGGCAGTCCCACAGAGGCAGTGCCGGAAGCAGAAGCTGGGCAGGAACACTGTAGAGGTACAGATGGGCTTGGGCGGTGCTGGGACCGTAGACCCCTCCACCTTACTTGGGATCTCCTGCAGCGTGAGCGCTAGACTGCATTCCTGGGGCTGGGCTGGACAAAGACATCATTGTGCCCTATGTGTGACAGGGCTCCATGCCCTGACATCTAGGGAGACTTACACAGTTACTGGGGCTTCTCCCTCGTCACTCTGCCCCACCACAGACCTCCCCACTAGCCCTCTCTGTGACTCGCGTTTCTGGGTTCATGGATGCCGGGCAGCTGGCCTGACCGAAAGTACCCTACATCACTTTGGAGGAGGAAGCCCAAGTAAGATATGTACCATGCATAATAGGTGTAACAACTTTGCTTATCAGCCCTCTATACCCTTAGGCCTTGTGATGGGGAAAGACAGAGTGCCCGGTACTCGGGCCTAAATGAAAATGGATACATTTAGGGTGCAGCCTCCACAGACAGAACCTACTCTGCACACTAACACCCCGCCTCCACTGACCTAAGCACTATCGTGCAGGACAGCCAATGTTCCCTGGAAGCAATTGAGGCTAAGATAGGGGTGGTTAATGCAGATGTAATGCTTATACGTCAAGACCTACGCAATGTCGCCGGTAAGGTCACTGAGGCGGAAGGGCAGATTTTATCACTGGATGATAAGGTAATTACACTCAAGTGCTCTGTGTCCAAACTCCTTGCCACTTCCACCACCCTGAAAGCTCACGCAAAAGATGCAGAGAAAAGGTCCAGATGGAACAATCTACGATTCATTGTCTTTCCAGAAAGAGACGAGGGCTCGCATCTTGAAAAGTTCCTGGAAACTTGGCTCACGTCATGGATGGCGGAAGGCACACTATCATCCTGGTTTGTGCTTGAGAGGGCACACCGCTCCCTTGTCCAATGCCCAGCCCCCCGAGTGAAACCTTGCCCTTTGATAGCTCGCAATCTTAATCAGAGGGACAGAGTTGCGATCCTTCGCAAAGTTAGCAGAGAGGGCACCTAACCCACGACTTTTATTGTATTATGATTTTCCCAAATTACACTAAAGCTGTCTAACAGTGTAGGAAATCATATAATAAGGTACAACAAAAGCTTAGAGCCATGAATGTGCAAAGGTATTCCTATATTACCCGCAGAACTTTAAGTAATTCACAATTCGAAAACCTTCTTCTTGTCACCCCTGGGGATGCATGGGAATAGTCTACCAAAAGGCTGCCTCTTCTTGTTAAGCCGTCCCAGACTCATCATCCTCTGGGACACACTGGCCACCCACCAACAACCAGTTTCTGCAGAGGGCCCGATCACGGAGTGAGAGACAGGGTGGCCGCAGCCCATTTGGTTCCTTGTACTATAGCATAACTCACTCCCGGAGTGGCTAAAGGATTGGAGCTCTGCATTGCCTGGATCTCAGATCGCACACTTGGGGTGCAGCCATGGATGGCTTACTTATCGAAGACCCCTTAGTCTAGATCCCGGCTAACTTTTGTATGTATACGGCACAGAGCAACAGAAGCATAAGATCTACCATAGATTTCTTTTGTTTATCCTCCATAGGAGGCCCCTGTTACAAGTTTTGCCCAGCACATAGTTAATAGATGGTTTTTGTTCAAGAGCGTTTCAGGGCAGCAGATACTTTAAGGAGTGAAGTATGGAGAGGTGCAGAGTTGGTGGGGTAGTTCTATTCATAATTACCTTTACATTTCTGTTCTTAATCGTTTTGTTCCTGCCTGTGAGACATACACTGGTGTTTTCAGATGTTGTGTTTGAGACACACCCATGGAATCTGGCCCCTCATACACTCTCTGGTCGATCTACACCTGTTCACCACCTTTCCACCTCATGGTCATCCCCATTTTAAATGCCACAATTTACACTTTTGTAATGGAATGTCAACGGTCTCATGGACTGCATTAAGAGTACTGCAGTTCTTCAACATGCTAAGTGCTTCATGCCAGCCATATTGATTCTGGAAGGGATGCACTTGTTGGCAGCCCATTGCCCTTTCCTAAAATGCTGCAGCTATGGCCGACTTTATCACGCAGGATTCACGAGGTGCTCCTGGGTTGGCCATACTCCTTCATAGGGCCTTCCCTCTGGTGGTAACCTCTACAATCTCAGCCACCCAGGGCCGCTTTGTGGGTGTGGAGGGTCACCTGGAGGGGCAACATTATAACCTTTTGACCACTTATGTGACTCTCCACCTCCGTTCTCAAGCCCTGGATTTAATAAAAAATGTGACACTTGCTTTCTTTCACAGGAATACAATTATAGGCGGGGCCTTTAACGCCTCCCCTGATCTCACTGGCGACAGTTCAGGCGCCCCTATGGTCCACCCACTAGCCCGAGCCAAATAACTCTGGCCTTTGTGGTCTCCATGAGACTTTGTGATGTCTGGAGAGTATAACATCCTAGAGATAGAGAATTTACTCATACCTCTGCTGCTCTCTAGACACTTTCCGGCATAGACTTCCTCCTCCTGACTGCAACCAACACTCTACAATTAACAGATGTTACAATCCTCCTTTGAGGAATTTCTGATCGCTCCTCCATCACTGCCTTTTTCGGGCAACTGAGTAGCACACTGCTCCCCATTTGTTGACTTAAACCTGGCATCTGGTTGATGCTCAGTGCTCCGATTTTCTACAATCTGAACTTCAAGCCTACTTTACACACAATAGAGGCACAGGCACCTCTCCAGAGACACTGTGGGTAGCGAGGAAAGCTACCAACAGAGGGATAGCGCAGAGCTTTCTTTGACATAAATAGAAAGCCACGGGGAGAGTGGCCTGCCAAGATGGCCGACAGGATGTGTCTCTAGGGAGCGCAGTTTCCCCACCGCCGAATCCTGCGACATCCTGATGACATGGACGGTCGTCCTGACTCGGCTGATTGTGGCTTGCCTCCCCTTGCTCCTGTGTGACACCTGGGAAAACGAGCTGTGATTTGTGACATACTGGGGGATGAGAGAACAATCTCCCAGTGGTGCCGCGACCCACGCGATCCTTGCCCTACCCTGCCAGACATCGGTCGCAGCTCACTTTGCGGCTGCGCCGCAAGCCCCATTCTCCGATGAAGAGAATGACAGTGGGGCGCCCATGGGATCAAGGTATCGGGGGCCCATGGGGACAGCTGGCTGGTGCAGGCCTACCCGCCAGAGCATGATGGCTGACTGCATGTCCTGGGGGATGACGGAGTGGTCTCCCGGGCTACGGAGGTGAGAGACAGAGCCTCGCAGGTGGACCGAATCGGGGCCTCTGAGACTCAACGCTGCTGGTGCAGCATGCTTTGGGACGGTGGCTGGAAGCGTGTCATGCTCGCCACATGGGAAGTCCCTCTGCACCGGCAGTTGCCTTTACATTGTGGACCATGAGCGGAGGTGCTGCTGGGTCTTTTGTCCTGCCAGCAGAGGCGGCGTGCCTGCTGCAGAGGGGGCCATAGACTACACCAGAGAGGAGCTCCGTGAGCACACAGCATAACGAAGAGAGAAGGAAAAAAGGAAACAAAAAGGAGAAAAGAAGAGGCCTTGTTGTCCCCCCCTCCACTTGTTTGATGCCCAGGAGGAGCTTCCAATTGGTCAAAGTGAGTGAGTCCACATCAACAAGGTTGCCAGTGTCAGCAGAAGACCGATAATAATGGTCCGCAGCAAGGGCACGGGGTCCGGTCAAGCCAACCAAATCGACAAATACATGGTGGTGCTGGGCTATGAAGGAAGCAGGGTGGACGCCAAGGCTCCCGCCGGTGAAGAGGACCAAACACCACAGCCTTCATTGAAGGACATAATGTGTGCAATTAGGGACCTGAGGGGCACCCTAGAAGCCAAGCTCAACTCTGTCACAGAGGAGGTCAACCTACTGAGGGCGGACTTCCGTAAACTGACGGATAAAATGTCAGCAGCCGAGATAAGTATGGGGGTCTGCAGTCCAAAATGAAGCGCCTGTAGGAGCAGGTGTCATCACTTACCAAGAACCAAACCGAAATTCTTGCCACGCTTGAAGATCAGCAAGGCAGAGCTCGTCGCAATAATATTTGGGTGGTTGATGTCCCGGAGGGCATGGAGGGGCAATCAACAGATTTCTTCTTTGAGGACCTAATTCTAAATAAACTCAAGCCCAAACGCCTTCCCACCTTCTTTTCAGTGGAGCGGGCACTGGGGCCCTGTCCGCGCCCTGGGGCTCCCCCGGCACAATCGTAGCTCGCATACCAAACTACAGGGACAGAGATGCAATCTTACAGGCAGCATGCGTCCATGGCAACCTCCAGCACGAAAATACCACCATCCGCTTTTTCCCGGACTTCACGCTCCAAGTACAGAGACAGCGGTGCCTCTTCGACACGGTAAAGCGGTCCCTTAGGGGCCACAACGTCAAATATATGATGCTATTCCCCGCAAAACTAAAGGCTCTATCTGAGGGGAAATCCTCGCCCCGTAAGGCAATGCAAGACTCCCCACCTAGCAGCCCCAGCCAGCTGCAGCAGTCAGATAAGTGACATTCAGAAGGGACAATCGCTGCGGTTAAAGCTCCTTTTCGCCCATTTTGTTCCTCGGGGGAGGCATTATGCTCAATGGGGGTAATGTGATAATTAAAGCACCACTTGGCAGCGAAGGGTGGGCCTCAGTAACAACGGCCTATGACTCTGGGTCTTGGGCCTCCGTCTTCATAAAAACTTCCAACAGTTGTGTGTTCACATGAATAGAGTGGGGCATCACTACCTCTGGCAGCTAGTTAATCTCAGCTTTGCTGGTGGCGGGTTCGCTTCCCCCAACAACTGTTATTGTAGCACAGTTCGGGCACAGGCACTTTGCATGTTGGGGTGGTGGGAGGTTCTTAGCTCGCCTAGCAGGGTTGCAGGGAGGGGGGTGTTGGGGAAGCTGTTAGAATTGTTTGTTAATATGTTAAGTGTGGCTTAAGACAGAATTGGTTGCTATAAACTGCATGTGGACGCTAAATTGTTCAGGCGGGAGGAGCGCCCTGGGGACGTACATGGTCACTACTGGGATGATGGGGGCATGCACTAGTATCCGAGCCTGGAATTGGAGCGTTAATGGCCTGGGGAACAAAATCAAAAGCACATTGGTCCTGCAATACATCAGGCGGCACTTCCCTGACGTAGTGTTGTTGCAGGAGACGCATCTGAAAGGATATTGTTACAGGGCCCTTGATCGTTTCGGGTACAAGATAGTGGCCCACTCGAGCTACACGACCAATGCTCATGAGTGGGAATCCTGCTACGTAACTCACTGCCCCTTGCCATAGACAAAATCATGTGGGACGATGCTGGCTGCTGCATGGTGGTGGTGGGCAGATGGGAGGGATGCCCGCTCCCGCTCCTTTCGTTCTATTTGCCGCCGAGACTACACTCCATTATCCTCCCGAAAATGAGTGCACTCTTGGTGGGCCTTACGGCATGCAGGAGCGACAATACACACACCATTCAGTGCGGCATGTCTCCTTCTCCAGGATCGACTACCTACTTATACAGCATGACAGGGTGGGAGGCTTCACGCAGTTGACTGACATGGCAAGGGGCATATCAGATCATTCCCCGGTAAGCGCCACTCTCCAGGGACCGCCCATTAACAGATCAACATACCCGAAAATTGATCCCTGGCAATTAAAGGACTCAGACCTACGAGACAAGCTTCATGAGGGGACTGAGCTGTATTTCGCAGAAAACATTGGTTCTGTTCAGTCGCACCAGATTATCTGTGAGGCCTTTAAAGCCGTGCTGAGGGGCCAGGCTCAGGCGCTGATATGGGTCAAGAAGAAGGAGGAAACTCTAAAACTACAGGAGTTAGAGCAAGAGATCCAGGAGTTAGAAAAAGAGGTATCTGTAAGGGGGAAAGCAGATCAATGCCACAAATTAGCCCTCTGCCAGCTTTGGCCGAGAGCGAGGCGCCGGCATACGCTCTGGCAACACAGCAGCATCTGTATGATGTGGGCGACAAGGCTTCTAAGTTGATAGCCTGGCTAGAAAAACAGGATAGATAGATCCTGGGTGGTTAATGTAAGGGACAAAATAGGGTCCTTCAGACGTCCAGTGCAGACATAGCGCAGACTTTTGGGGATTACTATGAAGAGTTATACTCGCCAGTTAGCACCCGCTCTGAAAGCGACAGTGAGGAACTACTCTGTGACTACTCGTTGCTGACTTTGTCTGCCGACACAAGCCAGGCACTTGAGGCAGACCTTTCAGAAGAAGAGCTCTCCACTGCCCTTGGGTCTCTAAGGTCCAGCAAGGTAGTCAGTCCTAACGGACTACGGATCGAGTTCTTCAAAAGCCTGGCCTCAAAAATAACATCACCACTTAAAAACATGCTAGAGGAGGCCAGGAGAGAGGGCCAACTGTCGACTGACCAACGCATGGACCCAACTATAGTCATACATAAGCCGGTGAAACCCCCAGATTTGTGCAGCTCTTATAGGCCAATCTCGCTGCTAAATATGGCGGCATAGGTGCTAACAAAGGCATCAGCTAATAGACTAGTGGCAGTCATTTTCACCATCATTCATGTAGACCAATCGGAATTCATGCCCCACAGGAATACTCTCCGTAATCTGAGAAGACTATACGGCGTCCTGCACCTGACAAAAAACCTCTCGCCTCAGCAGACTGGACGCTGCAATTGCCTTTGATAGCATTGACTGGCCATTCTTATTTGCAGTATTATCAGGACTAGGCTTTGGCCCTGTGTTCTGTAAATGGGTGAAACTGCTTTATCGGGCCCACTGGCCCATGTACAGGTTAATGGGGCACTATCAAGACTCTTCCAGTTGCAGAGAGGCACTAGACAGAGTTGCCCCTTGTCACCATTGTTGTTCGCTCTGGCACTGGAGCCGTTGGCACACTGGATTAGAACAGACCCCATGATTCAAGGCATCACAACGCCGGGGGATGGGAGGAGCGCGTCTCCCTGCACGCAGATGATATTGTTCTCTACATCTATAGGTTACATTATTCAATTGCCAGGGTTCTACCTATTTTTGAGCTGTTTGGAAGCTATTCGGGTTACGCAATCAATTGGACCAAGACGGTGGTGTTCCCACTTTTGGGGCCCCTGCCGAGATTGCCGGCACAGTGTGAGGCCCAAATTGTGGCGGATGGTTTTAAATACCTCGGTATTTATGTTTCTCGAGATCACCAGTCTTTTTTCCAAAGAACCCTCACCCCTCAACTAGATACACTCCACGCTGACGTTCTACACTGGCACCCCTTACCGCTGTCATTAATGGGCAGAGCTGCCCTATACAAGATGATGGCCTTGCCATGCTTCTTGTACATGTTGCAAAATACCCCTTTTCCGGTCCAGCCAACTTTCTTCAAGTGGGTGTTGCAGGAACTCCGTACTCTACTGTGGCAGGGCAGTGCGCCAAGGATAACCCTACACAAATTGCAGAGAGGGGTGTATGAGGGCAGCCTGGCTATCCCGGATGTTAGGCTGTACTACTGGGCATCGCAGCTCTTTGTTATAAATGAATGGGTATATGCTGACAGGGGCGAACCGGCATACAGAGTAGACCGCAAAGCCATGCCGAATTGGAACTATGAGCCGCTCCTCTACGCTCGCAGGCTGTGCTCGAAGTGGCCAGCACACACGACAGCAGTAGTGTCATGTTGGTTCGAGGCAAATACATTTTTGGGGTGGTGAGGGTGACTGACAGTCATGACACCCTTGTGGCTGGGTGACTGGGTACGAGACGTGGCCACAATGGAGGGGTTTTGGGGCTGGCATTTAGTGGGAATTTGAGCACTATGGGGAAGTTTGGAGAGACGGCTCGCCCCTCCCCTGTGAGGCCCTGCAGCAGGAATATAGTCTTGCGTCGACCCAGAGATTTCTGTCCTCGAAATTCGTACACGCCTTGCAGCGATATATACAACGAGACACAGCCATCCCCGACCACTCCCTATTAGAGGACAGGCGCTTAGTAGACCCCATCCCTGACAAAGGAATGTGAACAGTGTCCGGAAACTCATTAATAATGCTCCGGATCCCTTGATTTCCCTGGTTGGACGATCTGGGCAACATAGAGGACGACGCCTGGACGGAGGCCCTCCAGAGCCCCAGAGAAATTGGAATCCATACGCGATTCTGATTGATACAACTTAAGATACTTCATTGTTCGTATTATTCACGGACACTCCTCCACAAATGGGGTAGGGCACCATCTGCGTGCTGCACCAGGGGTTGCCAGCTGGAGGGCACCTTTTTTCATATTTTATGGGAATGCCCCAAGATTGGTCCATTCTGGCTAAAAGTAACAAATGCAATGTCTAGGGTAATGGGAGTGGAAGTCCCGATGGACGCCAGATAGCTCCTCCTGATGACCCCGGGGTCAGAGAGACTGGCCGCGATATAGTAAAATCTGGTTGGCACTGGCGGCAGGGGTTGCTAAACGAAATATTGCCAGTTGTTAGGGAGTGCCCCTTCCCCGTCAGCAGCAGATTGGGAAAAGGATCAAGATTGGTGCCAGAGGGCAGAGGAGGTGGTGTACAAAAGTCAGGGAACTGTGAAAAAATGGGGCAAAATCTGGTCTACATGGATCAGGTACAGAAACAAATAAGGAGCCATGGGGCTCATGCTATTGGTCCGGGCTCCCTTTTCTCGAAATACAGCAACGTACCTGCCGTGGACTGTCCCCAGGCCCTCAGCAGATCTGTTCACGTAACACTATGTATATCCCTGTGATGCTCCAACCTGTTTTACCCCCCCATATATGTTCCATTAGTAAAGTTCATAAATTATACTGTCCACATGCATATCTGCACTATATCTGCACTATATTGTACTGTCTTTTGAGCTGGTTTAATAAAAAGTTGTTTTTTTTAAAGAATAGTGCTTGGGGGTCGCATTGCAGGGGTATCTATCAAAATGAATCTGCTCCAAGTGGATTTGTAAAAAGTGGGGGACAAAGTTGAAAATGCAGAATTCAACATTGCTTCACTCCAGTTGGAGGTACGGCAATTTAAATAGCAGGTAATACGTCCATGATCGCTAGCACCTTGGAGGATCGAGTTGAGGACGCAGAGGGCTATTCACGGAGGAATAATTTATGCCTTTTGGAATTTACTGAAAGGGCAGAAGGACAGTCTGCAGAACACTTCCTGAAACAATGGGTGAGAAGAGAATTGCAGGCTACAGTGTTGTCCGCCATTTTTGTTATAGAGAGGGTGCACAGGACCCTGGTGCTGGTCCGTCCTCCAGGCGCCCCTGATGACACTCATTGCTCACATATTGAATTACAGAGACAGGGATGCCATTCTGAGAGCTGCCAGGGAGGCTCCTGTCCTACAGTCTGAGAATAGAAACATTGCAATGTACCCCGATTACCCACAGAAAGTGCAGAAGCCCCTCAAACCATTCTTGAAGGTCAAGAAGCGGATGCGAGCTATGGATCTTAGATACATGCTCGTCTACCCAACTAAGCTACGTGTCACAGAAGCGTGGAAGTTGCACTTCTTTGAGGACTTCTGCTTGTGGCTGGATATGTCAGATGCATCGTAGGTACGCCCCCTGAGCGCAGTTGAGCCCTTTCATACTAGAGGTAAGCGCTGTGGGTGCCACCGCTCTAAGTGCATGCCCCGGACGGTGGAGGGGCTGACTGGTTGTGTTGTGATACGGAACGATGGCACCATGGGCAATGTAGGGGCGGAACTGCTACAGGAACCAGAGACACGAATGAGTGACTCCTCCGAGGACGGCAAGGTTTCGGACTCTCCCTTGCTCAATAGCAACATTATTGCTGACACTGTGCATGCACTGATGCATTTCTTGCTAATGCTCTTGTTTGCAAGGCCTCACAAGTGGGCTGCTTTGCTGTGCATTTGGGGAGGGGGGCTGAATGATAGTTGTTCACTTGCGGAACAGTTGATGTGTGGGTGACTGTCTGATCCTTAGCGCGCTTCACGATTGTCACTGGAGTCAGCCTACTGGCTCCACGATGGGCGATGTATATTTGCGTACATGGGAACTTCGGCCCCCTGGGGAGTTACGGAGTTATATTGGGAGTGCCTGGTTGACTGCCTTGCCTGTGTATCAGCAGAGATATGTGGGGGGAGCGGTGCTTCCTCTTCACGTTGAGGGCTTAATTGATGGGGGTTACATCCTGGCACTTCAATTTCTTTGGACATGTATGATTTGTGGTTTAGTCCTACTTGCCTGGTTTGGGGAGGGGGTTAATTGTGGTATTTGTTTTGTTTTTCGTGGTTTCATTGTCATCTTGGGAGGGATACACGTTTTTCCTGATTAATTTCTGTTAGGTCACGATGAGTGCGCCTAGAACTTGTAAACTCCTCTCATGAAATGCGTGAGGACTTGGATCCTATGAAATGCATTATAAGGTATTGTCATCTTTAAGAGACACAGTGTTGATGTAGGTTAGCCTGCAGGACACCCACCTTCCGAATGCAGAGGGTGCTAAGCTGGCAAGGAAATGGAGGGGGCGAGTGTACTATGCCAATTACTTGTCTTTCTCACAGGGTGTATTGCTCTGGTTTGCTCCTAGGGGACCCTTAACCCTAACCTACATGAAGGCTGATGTGGAGGGGCGTTACCTGTTACTCCAGAGAAGACTTAATGTGGTGGTGGTGGTGACAACTATTAACCCATATGGGCCTAATACTGATGATGAGTCCTTTTATCTAACACTCCGGGTTGTTGGGACTTTGTGATATCTGGAAGGCTTCCCACCCCACTCCAAGGGAATATACAAGTAACATGTTACTCTCCAATACATGGTACCATTAGAGGCTTGACCACATCTTACTGCCAGCCCACTTGGGCCCAAGGGTCCTGGTTGTGATGCACCTATCCCGCTACCTCTCTGATCATGCCCCGGTGCCCTGTGTGCTGGAATGGGAGGGAGGACCTGGGTCACAGTTCACCTGGAGGTTTCCTCCGGAGGTGTTACAGTAGGCAGTGAGCAGTGAGACACTGCTGGGTGCCATTACAGAGTTCTTTGAGCTCAACTGGACTACTACTCTTAGCTGGGTGACAGAATTAGAGGCATTGAAAGCTGTGATACTGGGGCACTGCGTTGGTCTCTCGTGGGGTATAGCGTGCGTTACAGGCGGAGCTTATTCAGAGGAAGTAGGATCGGTTGAGTGTGCAGCAGCTCCCCCCAGATGATGTGGAGGGACGTCTGGGAGAGGTGATTGCTCAGCAACAAGTAGCATCTGTGAAAGAAAGACTAGAGAAATATACCCTGAAATCTTATCATTAGCTACTCCACAGGAAGGGGGACAGTTCTGGGCGACTCCTGGCCTGGATATTCCCCCGATGTTCCTATTCTTCACCTTAAATTCTCCCAAGGGTGGGACGTTTATACACAGAGCAGTATTGTAGACGTCCTTAAGGGACATTTGGATCAGGCGTGTCATAGCCCACGGACGCCTAATCCGGAGCTCATTGCTGGCTTTTTAGCTTTCCTGCTTATTCTGCGATTGAGGGATGTTGCCGCCCAAGAACTGGACGCGGTGCTCACCCTAGAGGAGATCTGGACGGTGCTTGCCTTTCTGCCTAGGGGAAAGGTGCCGGGTAAGGATGGCCTCCCTGCTGAATTTTATCAGGCCTTTACCCCTGTGCTCATTCAGCGATTGCTTGAAGTGTACCAGGAAGCCTGGGACACTGGAGTGCTGCCCCCATCTATGAATGAAGGTTGCATTTTGTTGTAATGTTATTTCTATCCCTAATGGTCCATTCCGCCCTCCCCCTGCCTATTCTCCTTTCCCATTCTGCCGTTAGAATGTTGTGAAGGTTCTATTGCAGGCGCCTGGACCAACGGTCATTCTGGGCGATGGATATCGGTTCCAGCAGAATAAATTAAGCTGTACTCACGCTAATGGTGTCTGCTGGTTATTTCACTGGCGACGAGTGTTGCGGGAAGGGCAACTGATCGATATTCCCTTCGTGTGTGGCCCAGAGAGTGAAGGATCTGCACTGCGTGAGGTTTCAAGAGGTTTCGGAATCGGAAGCGCAGGAGCGTACTGAAGGAAGAGGGAGATCTTACGGATTACGCGTCTGTGATGAAATGTGAGGAGCGTCGCTACTGGGGAGAACCAGTGAGACGTTCGTTCAGCACAGTGGAGGAGCACGTCGAAGAAAACATCCGGGTCAGGAGTAAGCAGTGGGAGCAGCGTCGTGAGGGGCGTTGCTGAGGAGACGAAGGAAAAAAAAATAAAAACACGGATGTGCAGCCCTGGGGAGGAGCTTGGTGAGGAAAACGTCGGGGTCGAGAGTAAGCTGTGGGAATAGCGTTTCCAGCCACTCTAGTAGACCTGAAAAATACATCGTTATTTCTGTCGGCGTGATGAGAGGAAAATACGCGTTCTAAGATTTATCCGGGCGGAATGTGGTTGCAGAGGAAGCGTGCCAGTTCTGTTATTCCGGTGGGTAACGCGTCTTAGGGAAATAAAGCGTGTGACAGGAATCTGGGTTATTGCAGCTGCAGAGGTGGTAATGTTGAATTTAACGTGAAGAACGTCATATTTGCACAAAGAACCTGGGGGGTGACGGATGCAGGGGAACCCTACGGTTGGCTGAACAGCACAGTCTCCGTGTCTGGAGACGAGAAATTGAAAGTTTAAATAAGGGAGCTAGTACAGAGAAGTAGTTGACTTGAAGAATCAAGATTTGGACTGAGGTGAAGCGGTGCATATTCTCTGTGAAAGAGTATCTTTAGCCGCAGTATTGGCAAGGAAGGTGGAAGTAAAGAAGATTTAGGATAATCATTCAAGTGGGATATAAATAACCTTTGCCAAGAGTATTGAGTATCCAGTGAGCATTAAAGGAAAGTGTAGTGAGTACAATGGCAGCAGCAAGTATGAGCCAACCTCCTCCATTCCTTTCGGAAGCAGGGGAACCCAGCATGACATGGAAAAATTGGAAAAAAGGTTTCGAGACTTATTTAATAGCTATTGGCGCAAGTGGGTTTTCAGCACTACGTAGACAGCATATATTGCTTCATAACTTAGGGGCAGAAGGAAGGAAAGTATTTGATAGCCTTCCGGAAATTGAGGAGGATGATGAGGAAATGGAGGAAAGAGATGTGTATAATGTCTTTTTAAGGAAGCTAGAATTAAAGTTTGCAGATGAAATTAACGTAGTTCTTGAAAGACATAAGTTCTATGGAAGAATCCAGGGAAAAAATGAAAGTGTGAGCAATTACATGGCTATCTTGAGAGGATTGGCTAATACATGCGAAATCAACGAGTTGACTGATTCACTCATTAGGGATCAGTTAGTGAGGTGCACTAACAATAAGAAGATACAGGAAAAATTGTTAGTTGGGAATCCGGATTTAAGGAAAGCCATAGAGATCGCAAAGAGCATAGAGCACACGGCAGTATGCATAAAAGAAATGTCTGTCTCTAGTGACAAGGAAGTAAATGGAATAAGTGAGGAATTGAAACATGTGTGTGCTGTAAACAGTAAGAAGAAGTATGAGAATTTTAATGAGCTTCAGAGGAAAACATCTACAATGGATAACAAGTTGAGATGCTTTAGGTGCGGCAGCACTGGACATTTAGCGAATAGCATGGGTTGTTGGGCTAGAACGGCTTTGTGTAGAAAATGTAACCGCAAGGGACATTTTGCGCGTATGTGCAAGGACATTGCAGAGAAAAATGTAAATGCCATTGAGCAGCAAGATGACGGCAATGGTAGATTTGTTTTACAAGTTAAAGTGGAAGGAAATGTGGGTGTGAATAGTGTGGACCTACCTAAATGTGAACATTTCTATCTAGGTTTGAGGAGAAGGTTGTGTCGCTCATTGAACCAGATGTGGTTCCTGTGGGATACAACAAAGATCCTATACCATTAGTGGGCATGGCTGTCATGAAAATCATGTTCAAGGGTCGAGGCACAGTAGGTAAGGTGTATGTAGCCAAGAAGGGTTCGAACCTTTTAGGGTGGGCACACCAAAAAGATCTTGGAATTAAACTTGACCCCAGTGCAGAAGTTCCTGTTCTTCTGGTAGATAGATCTGTCTGTGGTACTGAATTAATTAATGAATTTCCTAAAGTATTCACAGAGAAGTTAGGATGCTTGAAAGAGTACCAACACAAGATAATTCTAAAAGATAATGCCAAACCTGTGGCACACAAATGTAGGAATGTGCCTATTTTGCTAAAGGAGCCACTCAAGCAAGAGTTAGAGAGGTTAGTCAGACAGAATGTCATTGAACCTATTGAAAGTGCGGAATGGGTTGCTCCCATTGTTATTACTTCCAAGGCAGACAACAAAGCGATAAGATTATGCATTGATTTGAGGGAGTTGAATAACAATATATGGATTGACAGACATCCCTTACCCAACATCAACGAGATGTTAAGTCAAATAGGTGATGCTGAGTTCTTCTCAGTAATTGATTTGTCATCAGCATACCACCAGATCGAGTTGCACCTAGATAGTAAACCTTTAACATCATTTATAACGCCTCTTGGGGCGTTTAGGTTTCGCAGGATGCCTTATGGACTGGCTTCTGCGGCCGCAGTGTTCCAGAGAGCGATGCAAAGAATTCTAAATGGCATAGACTGTGTGTTGTGCTTCCAAGACGATTTACTAATTTTTGGGAGAAATGAGAAGGAACACAATGAGAATTTTAGGGAAGTGTTAAACAGATTAAAGGTGGCGGGTTTGACTTTGAGGAAAGAAAAATGTCAGATTGGTGTAAAATCTGTGACATATCTAGGACATGTTATTTCGCGTGAGGGAATAAAACCCAAAATTAATTTGATTAATGCGATCAAGTCAGCACCTATACCTACCACAAAAGATGAAGTAAAATCCTTTCTTGGGTTGTCAGAATACTATTCCAAGTTTGTAAAAAATTTTGCGGACATGACGCACCCTTTAAGAATGCTGTTAAAAAAAAATGTTAGATTTGCATGGGATGAGAAGTGTGGAAAAGCTTTCTATGACCTAAAAGAATGTATCAGTAATGCACCTTTCCTAGGACATTTTGACACATGCAAACCCACAATACTCACTACAGATGCCAGCACCAAAGGTTTAGGAGCAACTTTGAGCCAAGTGGTCAATGGGGTAGAAAGAATTGTGGCTTTCGCATTCAGGTCATTGTCTGAGGCGGAAGCACGTTACTCTGTGGTAGAAAGGGAAGCATTGGCCTGTTTTTGGGCTGTTAAGCATTTTAGGGTGTTTCTATGGGGTATTCCATTTGTCATAAAGACAGACCACAAACCTCTGGTGAATGTCTTTTCTGTCAAAAATATTGAAAGGACCACGTCTAGAATTTCAAGATGGTTCCTAGGGTTGGAAGGGTATAACTTCAGAATTGTTTACATACCAGGACCCAGCAACCATGCAGCGGACTTCTTATCCAGATTACCACTACAAGCCACTGGAGAAGATTTTTGGGGAACAGATGAATTTGTGGTGGCAAAGGTAATGGATGGCATTCAAGAGGATGAGTGGAAGGAGAGTGTTGGCGGTGATTCCGCATTAAGGAGTGTGAAGGATTTTGTAACCAAAGGGTGGCCTAGTGGATGCTCAGAATTAGATAGCAGCATAAGAGGATACTGGGAGGTGAGAGATGAGCTCTTTATACAGGATGATAATGTGTATAGAGGGAGAAAACTTGTTCCTCCAGAAAATTTACGAGAGAAAATTGTGTTGTTAGCTCATGAAGGACACTTAGGCTGTAGTTTATCAAACAATAAGATCAGATTACACTATTGGTGGCCAGGTATGGATTCCATGGTGGAAAGGAATATAAGACAATGTATAAGTTGTGCCTATAGTGATAAAAGTAAACATGTAAAAAAGGGGATGATTTCAGCTGTGGAGGTTCCGGACGCACCATGGAATAAATTGGCATTGGATATCATAGGGCCCATTGATGTCAAGGGGTTGAATGGGAAATTCATCCTGACGTTAGTTGATTATCACTCTAAATGGGTTGAAATCAAAATTGTCGAGAGTGTAATTACCAGCATGGTTATCAAGTTTCTTCAAGAGGTATTTAGGAGTGAGGGAGTACCCAAGGTATTGATAACGGACAATGGCGTCCAATTTACTTCTGTGTTAATGAAAGAGTTTTTACACACCTTTTCTGTGAAACATCAATACTCAGCATTGTATTGTCCTAGGGCCAATGGCCTGGTGGAAAGGGTGAACAGAATGATCAAGGATTGTATCCAATTAAACACCATGAGAAGTAATGACATAAAGACTGAACTAGACAACATGATTTGGTCATATCTAATAACTCCTCATTCTATAACAAAAGTTACACCGTTCAAAGCCCTTAAAGGAAGGGAACCTGGTACCAGATTAAGTCCATTATGGCTGGTGGGAAATGATGTTGGTGTAGTCAATAGAGATGAAATAATGGAAAGAATAGAGCGTCATCAAGGGCACTATATTGATAGGTATAACACCAAAGTAGCAGAGAAGAAGACGAGCTGGAAAGAAGGAGATTGGGTAAGGGTGAAATTACTCAGGCACACACCTTCAAGTAGCTCTAAGTTTTCTGAAAGGAAAAGAATTAGCAAAGTGTTCAAAAATGTGGTTTGTCTTGAGGATGGACAAGTTTGGAGTCAGGACAGAATAGCAAGAGACAATAGCACAAATATCTGTGATCCTGTTGGGGAGCAAGCCCAACAAGCCAATGAACCATTTATTCCCAGTTCTGAGGGAAGTTCCTTAAGACACCAATGCAAAAAACCAATATGGCACAGGGACTACAAGATGGCATAATTGTAGTTCTTATTACACTGTAATAAGTTGTTGTTTCCAAATATTATATAAAAGGGAGATGTTTTGTAATGTTATTTCTATCCCTAATGGTCCATTCCGCCCTCCCCCTGCCTATTCTCCTTTCCCATTCTGCCTTTAGAACGTTGTGAAGGTTCTATTGCAGGCGCCTAGACCAACGGTCATTCTGGGCGATGGATATCAGTTCCAGCAGAATAAATTAAGCTGTACTCACGCTGATGGTGTCTGCTGGTTATTTCACATTTCTATGGTTTTGAAACCTGGCACTAACACCTCAGATCCCTCTGCCCATCATCCACCCATGATGATTAACACATGTACGAAGGTGCTTTGTAAAACTCTGGCTCTCAGACTGGTCCCAGTGATTTCTCAGTTGATTCATGAGGACCAATGTAGTTTCATCTCTGTGCGTAGTATTTCTATGCACCTGAGGCGACAGATGCATGTCCTCCATGAAGTGGAAGTTTTGGGTCGAGGAATTGGCAGTTGTCGCCATTGACATCGCTACAGCTTTTGACACGGTGGACTGACACTACCTTATGAAGGTATGAAAGGAAACAGGGTATGGTGTGCATTTACGGGCCTAGGTTTGTCTCCTATATACTGAACCAACGGCTATGGTGAAGGATGGTCGATTATACTCAAATTATTGGGTGGTGTGCAGGGGCACACATCAGGAATGCCCTGTCCCCCCTTCTCTTCGCTATAGCACTGAAACCCCTGGCAATACAGAATCAACAGGTCATGCCTGACTGGGGAATGAGAGTGGCGGGTGCCAACCATCTGGAGTCCCTCTATGCAGATCAAACCCTTTTCTATCTCTCGCCACTCAGTGGTTCCTTCCACTAATATTGCAATACTTGGATGCTTTTGTTAGTGTTCCCTGTGGGTGCTTTGGCTGTTCAGGAGCCGACCTCTCTGCCAGCTTTGCTCCTATGGATTACTGAATGATTGTGAGCATCAATCCACTTTTGGACTACCCTCACCCTTTCCCTCATGGGCCGAGTGGCCATTGCCAAGATGGTGTTTTTACTTTGTTGCCTGTATACTATGCAGCATTCACTTGACACTCATCCCTGTGCTGTCTCTTGGAGATTGCACTCCCTCCTTACTACTCTGATATTGGCTGGAGGCAGGAGCAGAGCAGCAAAAGACTTTCTATTTATGCCCTTGATGGAGGGGAGGACTGAACATCCTCAATCTGGAACTATAATATTTGGCCTCGCAGCTACAGCATGCTGCGCATTGGCTGTCTGAAGGGGGTAACTGAGAAAATCGCTCCTAGGAGACAAGATGTGAGCTTCTTCTCTCCCACAGTTGCTGATGACAGGGGGACGGGATACAGCCTCGGTGCCATACCTTGTCAGATGCACGGCTCCCCTTTGGGAAAGGACTGTCAAAGTTGTGTTGGGGTATGCTCCCTTTGCTAGAGAGTTTAATTTTTGGGACCTACCAGCATCCTGGACCCTTGCTGACTTGGTGAATATAAATGGCTGGAAGGAGAGAGGCTGTGAGACCCTGGGATACCTATACCCCAATGAGGAGTTTATTACTTTTGAGGCGGTGTGAGAAGCCTATGGACTAGGGCCTGGGCAATTCTTAACACATGCCAGTATATCAGCCATATTCAGAGATATATGGCCTATTTCCCTGCTGCTCCGACCACATCTGTCACCTTTCATGGGTTATTAGAACTGAGCGGAAGCCAACACTGGCCTCCCCTCTCTATAAAGCAATGACGGCTGATTGCCCTCACGCCCCATACCCTGCCCGGGCGGCCTAGGATGGAGAATTAGGGGTCCAACTAGGGGATGCACAGTGGTATAGTATCTGTGCGTTGGTCCAGCCTATTCCCTGTAATGCCAGGTTTAAGCTAATACACTTCATTTTTTTGCACCGTACATAAGTTAGACTACTACTACTTTATAAAATGTATCCCAGAAAGCCCGGTGGTTGCCACAGATGCCAGGCTCCTGTGGCAATTTTCTTACATCCAGTGTGGAACTTCCCGGTGGTACACACTTTCTGGATGATTGTTGTGGCACTGAAGCTACAGTACTGAGAACGCCGATAGAGGCGGAACCGGCTGTTTGCCTGTTGGGAGATATTTGACAGCGTAAGGGTCAGAAAATGGAGTTTAAGTTCTTACACCTGCAAGTTAGCCCCAGCATGGAAAGATGGGGCTGACTAGGTTGTGCTGAAGGAGGTGCGGCTCGAAAAGTGTAGATGTGATGAGAAGGTGGAGGAGGTCTTGAGAGCTTTAGGGGAGCTGCTGGCCGAGTTCGTATACCCTGGGGGGCTGATAGGTACTCACATCAGATTATGAAGCGAACTCTACTGATACAGATACTTGATGACTAATACTGTGCTTGGGGAGAGGTTTTAACTGGGTGTAATACTTCTGTATCAATGTATGGCACCAGCGGTGATGACCTGCTCCTTTATGTCAACTGGTTGGGGATGGCTTTTGTTATATATTTGTTACTGTAGTTTTGATAAAATCAATAAAAGATGTCTATAAAAAAAAGAAAGCCAAACGCAGTCCAATAACCTCATCAGAGAACCAGATACTGTATATGGAGAAAAACAGTCTCACCTCAATCTATAATTGACCCTAGATCGGCAACTAGGCATCCATCGTGCCTTATTGAGACATATCTCACTTGAGGAGGCTTGGCAATGTTGGAGGGCGTCCATGCAGTGAGTCTACGAATGGGGAGACAAGAGTGGCAAACTTCTGTATTGATTTGCTACTTGAGAAACGACCTCTAAGATTGTTCCTGAAATATTAGATTCACCAAACATTCATAGACGCACCTCCACTGAGGTTGCATCAGTTTTCACTAATTACTTTTGATAGATTTATGCTTATTAACCCCACCCTCTGGTAGAAGGAGACTACCCTATTCTCAAGGATATTTCACTACAGAGACTACTCCCAGGTCTCCGCAAAGGCCTTGAAGGGCCAATGACATTGGAGAAAATCACAGATGCAGTCGTGGATATGATGTTGAGGAAAACCTGAGGGCCAGATGGGATCCTTCTAGAGTTCTATCAAAAAGTTCGGGACTTGCTTGGCCTTTATCTCCTAGACATGTTTCATGAGACTTTAGGTACTGGGTGGTTCTGCACGGAGCTGGACGTGGCCACAATAGTGGTCCTTCCGATGGCTGGGCAACCACCTGAGCGATGCTCTTTGTACAGACTGATCTCCTTGATTAATGTTGAGCTCAAGATTAATGCGAAAATACTCACCAACCGCTGTCAACAGGTCCTTCCTATCTTGATCCATTCTGACCATTGTGGCTTCATGCCCAACCCTAGTGCCAGGTACTATGTACTTATGGTTCAGGCGGCTCTGGCACATTGCCGTGACTCTCCCAGATCAGAGTGCCCCTCTTTTAGAAGATCCTGAGAAGGCGTTCAAGTCAGTTAATTGGTCCTGTCTGTTTGAAGTCCTGGATCACATGGACTTCGGTTCAAATTTTGAGGCCTATGTGCGACTATTATGTAATGCTCCAATGATTCGGGTCTAAGTGAATGGAATACTTTCGACCCATTCCAGGCCCGTAGGGTAAACAGAAAGTGTTGCACTTTCTCCTCACTTCTTTTCACCCTTGTGACGCCCCGATCCAGAGATGGTGATGGTCGTGTTGGGAGGAAGACAGGATACCTCTCTATGCTGATGATGTCCTCTTTTTTTCTGACTGACCCGCACCTTTCAGAACCTCGCACCCTGGAACTATTGTCCTTATACAAATCAACAACCAACCCTAAAGAAACTGGAACAAGTCTCTCTTGGTTCATAGTCAAGGTGACCAAAGCACCATTAATTTGCAATCTTCCATTCCAGTCCAGAAACTCAGTTTTCAATACTTGGGTTTTCATATTGATAAAAATCCAGAACTGTAGTGGGCCCTTAACCTTACACCACTAATTGTCAGGATGAAGCAGGATTTTCAGAGGTGGGACACTCTCCCTCTCAATGTGCTGAGGAAAATCTCTCACTTCAAGATAAGGGTCCTCCCCAGGTTCCTGTATACTCTCCAACATTTTCCATTCAGTATACTGAATCAGTTGCTTTTGAAGCTGAAGGCCTGGGCATGGCAGATGTCAAACTATACTACTGGGCATCCCAACTGACGGTGATTAATGATTTTTTTGACTGAAGGATGGGACGATCCCACATATCGACTAGAGCTCTTATGTCTGAGGTTGGACGTAATCATGGGACTGCTCTATGGGAACCCCATTTCCCGCTGCATCCCAGAAATGTCCGCTGTGGTTATTAGGGTGTGGAGGGCTGTCTTATGGTTTATAGGATGGGACAAAATGCTTACACAACTCACTCTGCTGTGGGAGGGGAAAGACTTATATAAGAGGAAATGACCTGGTGGGAGGCTGCATTAGGGACTCGTAGGTTAGGAGGTTGTTGTCACAATAAACATCTCCAATTGTGGAGATACCTACTGCGTGCGAGGGGGCTAAATCCATTAGTGATGCAGTGGCATTTTGTCTGCGCTTGCCAAGCAAGGGTATCGCCGATGTGTAGGGTGTCACTGCGTGTGTGAGGAAGAGAGAACGGCATAAACAACAGTGTGCTACCCCGAGCAGCAGGGATTTAAGCTCAGATGTGAGCGTGCATGGGTGGAATATGTGTAGTACCTCCTGCAAACTACAAGCTGAGGCTGTTGCTGCTGTGCCAGCAAGCTGTAAGCCTGACATCCGTTTAGGAACCCATTGGATTTAAAGCGAGATAGTGCTCGAAATGAGGCACAGCAAGTCCGCTGCTATCTATAGGTAAATAGAGTTTCGACAGAGCTACCCAACAGCGGGAGATGTTCAAAATGAAATCCCTTTTCAACCGTTCTTGAGAGCGGAAAAAGGTAGCAGGAATGTAGAGAGGGAGATTAGTAAAATAGTAAAGGAGGCAAGAGAGAGCGACCATTTTAAGCAGTGCTATACATCTCTCCCACTGACAGCGGCAGTGTACTCCAGAAAGCCATTTGTGTTCTCAGTGAGGTAGCAGCCCGTTGCAGGCTGCCATCATATGGCTTCACTTTGGCATGATACACCATGATGCCTAGATTGCAGAAGGTGAAGGGCTGCCAGAACATGCAAGTCCAGTTGAAAAGGAGTTCTGGGTCCACCAGTGAGTGGGTGAAGGGGAACAAAGATGAGCAAATTGATCTAACATGAGGGCAATAGTGTCAGGGATGGAGTGAAGGTTGTGAAGATAGATGAGCAAATCGTCAGTATAGAGGAAGACGTGTGCAAGCCGTCACCCAGCGTAGTGCCCCATACTGCGCTATCAGCATGAAGGGCAAAAACCAGTGGTTCTATAGCCAGTGACAAAAGTAGGGGCAAAAGCGGGAGCCTTGACTGGTCCCCCTGTGGATCTGGAATGAATCAGAGATCAGGGGGTCAGTTGTGACCCTGACCAGTGGGCAGATGTATATTAGTTTAACCAGTTTAAAGTGGGGAGCAAGGGTCGCTGTGTATGCCTTGCAAAATTCGACAGGCAAGCCGTGTGGACCTGGCGGTTTGCCGGTGGCTGGCTTTGCTCGCTTCTTTTTTTTTTTTTTTTTTTCCAAAACCTTTATTGAGCATGAAAAAAATAGCATACAGCTCTACGCCTACATCCTGAATGAACAGGCCGGCAGCGACAACATGTAGTGCAAGAATCAAGAAGCGCAGGTTGAAAAGCATCGACTGAAATACACAGCATGTCGCCTACAACCCAGACGGGCCGGCCGCGTAGTGTTGGAAGTTGAGCTGTTTAACCCCTTGCATGCCCGCCCCTTTCCCCGCCCAGTGCCGCGCTTTGCATTAGCGGGCGGAGTTCATGACGAGCTGGACTCGTCATGGGCACAGCTCCACCGCAGCCCATGACGAGTCCAGCTCGTCATGGGCACTGAAGGGGTTAAGAATGCAGTAGTGAGTAAGCATTTCTGCAAGTGGTATTCAAGCATGAGATACATGAGGTTTCATTCAACTTTAGTAACAAACCAAAAACAAGTGCAATATGGACTGTTCCCTCCCAGAAGATACCCTCCATACACAGTATGAGGTATACAGAGGTAGTGCGGCGTGGTGCTGTGAGGGCATTACCCCCTACCATGGAATGTAGACGGTAGTCAGAGTAGCGACGCCCTGCGCCCCACAGACCCATCAGATGATCTGGGAGGATGTGGCAATGACCTAAGTAAGAAACGCGCCATGATGCTACTGCCTGTAGTGCCGTGTATTTTACGCTATCGCGGGGTGGACTCCGCCACACCCCGATCCCAGGGGAACGGGAGGTCCGCCGCTCCATTCACCCGTGTCAGCGGATGCTCCCACGGGACGTGTGTAGCCCTGCCATTCGTACCCAGAACGCAAGCCATTATGTGTGGGAAGCGAGAGGAGTGAGGAAGGGGAGGGGATCAGTCAATGTCAGTTGCCAGTGGAAGGGGCGCTGGAGCCAGCATGGAGGGCCGACCGCCTATCACTGTGTCACTATTCGCGTCAGTAGTGGATGCGTCTGGAACTTGCGCACGAAGGAGATACGCAGCAAGGGGGCCCCAAAGGTCTCTGGGGCGCGACTTGTGTGGTAAAAGGTCTGAATAACTATGCAGTTGCTCCTGCCAAGTTGTCATCGTGTCCAGCCAGGTTTTGAATTTAGGCGCTCGCCCTCGTCCCCACCGGCACGCGACGTGGCGCTTAGCCAGCAGAAGTCCCAGCGCGAAAAATTTCCGGTGTGTCTTAACAGCGGGGTTGGAGTGACCCAGCAGGGCAATCCTAGGGCAAGGCGCAATGCTTACCCCAATCATGTCAGAGAGAGCAGCAAACACCGCTACCCAATAGGCGGCCACGGCCTGGCACGCCCATGCTAAGTGCATGAAGTCTGCTCCTGACCTTCTGCACCGTAGGCAGCGATCATTGTCCCGGAGTCCGAATCGGTGCAACTTGGCAGGGGTGTAGTAGAGGCGATGTAGAAATTTAAAGTGAACTAGCCTAAGGCGAGCATTACCTGTCACCGCATTGGTATGAGAGCAACTTTCTTCCCACTGAGCATCCGACAGTGGCTCCCCCAGATCTGCGTCCCAGCTGGCGCGTGTGCGGAGAGGGTGGGGAGACGGGGCTGCCTGCGCGTGTTTATATAACATGGAGACCACGTGTGTCGGCGTTCCCTTCTGCAACAGAGCATGGAGTGGCGTCACGGTATCCGGCTCATCCGGAAAGTCAGGCGTGACAGCCCTGATATTTTGCCGGAGCCGAACGTAAAGAAAGGTATCCATAACCGAAGGAGTATTGTCCCCAAAGAAGTGCGTCGCCGCACGAAAACTCCCCTGGTGGTATAGATCCCCTCAAGTGTGAATCGCAAGTTTTGTGAGCAGCCTACGGCCAATCTCCTCACGGGTAACACTCAGTCTGGGACCGTGCGCCAGAGCCATGCGGGGGGAGTATAGGAATTTCACGTCCATATATCCCGCCAATCGTTTCCAGGCATTGACCGTGCAATCGACTGTGGTGGGGTCTCTATGTTCTATGCGTGCTGTCGTGTATAAATATCTGGAGGGTTGCTCTGGCCTCATATATCCATCTTCAACTGCCAGGTGCGCCATAAAGGGAGGGGGATGGAACCAGTAGGCAGCGAAGTGGCCCTGCGTGCAGTCATAATATCGTTGAAAGTTGGGTACATCAAACCCCCCTTGGTGATAAGGCAACATAAGGGTCCGCAGGCCTAGTCTGGCCTGCTTCCCCCCCAGACAAGTCGCGACAGCTGGGAGTTGAGAGCGCGAAAGAAACATGCGCCAGGGCTGTATGGTATGTTGGTAAAGAGGTACAACAATTTGGGAAGAACCACCATCTTAATCAGCGAGATCCGACCCGCCATTGACAGCGGGAGGCGAATCCACCGCGTAACATTGTCCATGAGTTTATCTATGACAGTCCCGTAGTTGGCTCTAATCAGGGCCTCCCTATTTCTGGTCACCTGAATGCCCAGGTATTTTATCTCGTCCGATTCCCACACCAGGGGGTAGTCGAGAGGGAACTGTGTGGTGTTGTCAGTCAAGGGGAACAGGGCCGACTTTGCCCAGTTGATTTGAATCCCTGAGATGGCTCCGAATTTGGTGACCTCGCGAAGCAGGGGATTCAGGTGTTCACGCGGCTTATGCACATATAGAGTCATGTCATCTGCATATAGGGCAATGAGTAGTTGGCGCTCTGGATAAATGAGAGCTCGGTGTTTGTGATGCTGCCGAATTTTGGCCGCCACGAACAGAACCGGGGAGAGGGGGCACCCCTGCCGGGTACCCCTGTGGATCGCGAAGGGGGGGGAGCGGGCCCCGTTGAGCAGGACAGTGGCACGAGGCTGGCGGTACAACAGCCGTATCCAATCAAGGAAATTGAATGGCATGCCCATCCGCTCCAACAAGGCCAGAAGGTAGTCCCACTCCAGGGAATCAAACGCCTTGGTGGCGTCAAGAAAGACTGCGGCAGCCTCACTCGTAGGGTCAATATCCTGCATCACCGCCTGTAGCGTGCGCAGGTTGTGGGAAGTCGCACGGTTGGGAACAAACCCAGCCTGGTCCGGGAGGACGAGGCGCTCCATCAGAAGGTTAAGGCGCGTGGCTAGGACCTTCGCCAATATCTTAACGTCCGTATTTAGCAGCGAAAGGGGCCTGTACGAGTCGCATTGTTCCGGTGGTTTACCAGGTTTCAACAGTGACGTTATGAGGGCCTCTCGCATCGTGGCCGGCAGGGCACCCTCCTCCAGTGCAGAGTAGTACACCTGCTGTAGAATGGGGGCCAGCACATGCTTGAAGGCCTTGTAAAAGTCAATCGGTAACCCGTACGATCCCGGCGCCTTGCCCGACTTCATGGACATTATGGCATCAGTTATTTCATCCAGTTCTAGTTCGTGATGAAGGAACTTCTGCTGGGATGGGCCCAGCCACGCAAGCGCAGTGTCGTCAAGGTACTCATGTAGTACGATCGGTGTAGTTCTGTGGGACGTGTAAAGTTTAGTGTAGTGGTCTGTGAGGACTTTGAGTTGGGCAGCCAGATCCAGCTGCGGGGCGCCGTGTTCATCAAGCAGGGAGGTAACGTAGTTATGGTACCTGGGGGGGCGAACTGCGGAGGCCAACGCCCTGCCAGGCCTGTCACCCTCTCCATACACCCTAGAGACAAAGGGTCGCCCCAGAAATTTGGATTCTTTGGCTGCAGCTTCCGTGTATTCATTTAGTTTCTCTCGGAGCTGTGCCGCAGTGTCAGGCCCCCGTTGGTTCCGTTCCATTTCGCGCTCTAGCTTACGGAGGTCACTCTCCAGCCTGCGCAGATCTCCGCGCAGAAACTTAAGGACACCTCCCCCCTTAGCTATGCACCAACCTCTTACGGTGACTTTAAACGCCTCCCAAACAGTAGTAAGGCTAGATACGGAATCAATATTACGCTCAAAAAAGTCTTTTATGTCTTGCTCTAGTACCGCCTGAAACAAGGAGTCCGTGAGGTGCGCAGGATTTAAGCGCCAGCTCAGGTACGGGGACACCTCAAGGGGAATACGTAGGGACAGCAGGACTGGGGAATGGTCAGAGAATGTGCGAGCAAGATGAAACGCCTCGCCCAGCCAAGGAGAGAGGCCCGGCGACAGGAATATGTAATCAAGACGCGCCCAAGTGGAATGTACTGCGGAGTAGTGTGTAGTGCGATGCCTGCGGGCGTGACCTGTCCATTTCAGGTTTGAGTGCAGTGTTGAAATCCCCCCCCAGTAGGATGTGGGGTATTCCTAGGGTCTGGATCTTGCCCCACATAGTGAGGAGCGCGGACGGGTCATCCGCATTAGGGCCATAGTAACACGCAAACAGTATGGTATGTGAGTGCAATGTCCCCCACACCATGCAGTACCTCCCGCCAGAGTCAACCTCGGCCCCCGCAAGTGTAAACCCCACCCCGCGTCTCACTAGAATGGTCACTCCCCTCGCGTAACTCGAGTAAGACGAGAACACCCTACTATTAGCCCACCGTGATGCAAATGAGGGGGTTCCTCCGGGTTTTAAGTGTGTCTCCTGGAGCATGGCTACGGACACTCCCTGCCTGGACAGGTAACTCAAGACCTGCCTCTTCTTTCTTGGGTCATTTAATCCGCGTACGTTCCAGGAGAGCAGCTGGAAGTTAGGCACAGGGCGTGTGTCAGCTAAGTCCCCCATTCACCCGAATAAAGGCATGTGTGGCATGTATTCATAGCTTGTAATTGCACGTAGCACTCAGCATCACAGTCCAAACTTAGGTCCCGTTTAATTACCCCACCCACTCAACTTTTCATACCCTGTCCCGAGTCACCGAGAGGCCCAGGAGAAAGTCGGAACAGCCACCCACCCACACCGGCAACCCCAACTGGCCGGGTACACTTTGCCCTCCCATCCCCTTCCCCCCCCATAAAACCGAACGTAACAAACAGAACAATGGTAGTAACCACCCCTGCCTTAATGAGGAAAGGGGTGTAGTGGGGTGCGCCCATTGGGGGATCGAACTCTAGGGGCGCCAGACCTGCCAACCACCTCCCTACTTACACCCACGGGAACCCAGAAATACTCCAGGTCCACAGTGTGGGACGGAGGTGGGCGACTGGGCACATAATATGACAGCGATCAGTTCAATTGTCATGTTCTTGAAAAACAGAGAGGTACCTCACCAGGAGTGACGTTGGCCCATTCGGGCAAGTCCAGCCACGGCAGCAAAGTGAGTAAAGGGGAGCATCTCCCCGACTCATTCAGTCCCGCTGCTCCATCGGCGAGGACGATCGAGAGTGCCGCGGCTCCGCGCCCTCTTTGGCTGAGTCTCTTTTATGCTGTTTGAGGAAGTCCTCCACCTGCTGCGGCTGTAGGAAAAACAATTGTTTGCCATGATGCGAGATTTTCAGTTTCGCGGGGTACAGCATTGCGTACGGAATCTCCCGGGCCTGCAGTTTTTTCTTAACCCCAGTAAATTTCCGACGGGCTTCCTGCACAGATGCGGTGAAATCGGGGAAGAAGGACAGCGTAGTGTTGCAGTAACTCACTGTTCCCATCTCTCTCGAGCGCCTGAGCACCACACCCGGTCCCTATAATTAAGGAAACGCGCGATGATGGGCCCCGGCTGGGCGCCAGGAGGGGGGCAGGCAGCAAGGGATCTGTGGGCTCTCTCTACAATGAAGTGTGGGGAGAAGGACTCCCTTCCAAATAGTTCAGCCATTAGGTTCTCAATGAAGATCTCCATTTTCCCAGTATTGGTGGTCTCCGCAAGGCCGAGGATGCGAACGTTGTTGAGACGGGACCTCGCTTCTAGGTCCTCGTTCTTGTCGGCGATCATTTTGAGAAGCCGGTCCATTTGAGTTACATGTCGGTCTGAGGATGTGGCACCGTCTTCCAGTGTGGAGATCCTGTCCTCAGTCTCTTTTATGCGGGCGTCATGCTGGTCCAGTTTGGCAACCACTCCATCCAACCTGGTAGTGATGGTGTCAATCTTGGAGTCTATGGTCGACAGGCTTTGTTTCAATCCCAGCAGGACAGATTTCCAGTCTTCGTCCGGGGGGCCGGCGGCGGAGGGGCCAGGCTCGGGCGCCGTCGCGGGGGCTTTTTTGGTGTCGAACGGTAATTTGGACTGCTTAGCGTCGTTGCGCCCCATGACGCCAGGAATACGACCTGCCCAGTTCACCCCGAAGACAGTGCGGGCGAGGGTAGAGCTCGGGACCAGCCAAACCGCGTGGGCAAATAGGGCCGATGCAGCTCCCAGGCCCACCCCAAGGAACATGGCCACTAGGGGCGCGGCCCCGCTGGCCACCTCAGGGGTACCCCGCACGTGGCCAGTCAAGCAATCAGGGAGGGTGGGGGGGGGACTTCGCAGTCGGCAGGCCAATCCTGGCCGGACCGCACGAGGCAGTATCCCCAGGCCCGCAGCAGGCCGCAGCGAGCGTCAGTAAGGCAGCAGGGAGGGGACGTCCGAGGCGCGATTCGCCCGCCTCAAGCGGCCCCACAGCGTGGTCCACCGCTGTCGGTCCCGGCCCCCGGCGCGGTCTGTAGTCCGTAGGATGGGGTCTTGGGCGCACACACCTCGCAACCGGAGGATCGCAGCCCCCGCCTCTCACCTCCGTGGCGGGGGGGGCAACAGCAGACGGTCCGGCCCCTTGGTCCACCTAGCCGGTCAAGCGGTGTATAATGCTCCGTGCAGGTCTGAGATCTCCGGCCTCTCCTAGTGTGGCCTCGTAGCCAGGTCCAGGCAAGCGACCACACGTTCAGGGGGAGCCGCAGCAGTCCGAGGCGTACCCAGCCTCACGGCAACACAAGCAGCCGGCAAGCCCGCGCCCAGGTGCAGGCTCCGGCAGATGAAGGGGCAGCGGGCAGGAAGGGCCCCCAGGGCGCCCAGGTCACAGAGGGGTCTCCGCCTACCTCTCACAGACACCCACGTCAAGGCGGGGACAGCCGATGGTCGTCAAGCTCAGCTTCCAGCTCAGAGGGCCGGGATCCGCCCGCGCTGCATAGGCCTCGCAGCACCGGGCTCCCGTGCAGAGCGTCCCCCGCCAGGTGCAGGCCGTGAATGAAAACTCCCCTCCGCCCGGATGAGCAATAGAGGATATCTGGGCACTCCGGCCGTCTCAGCGGTCGTGCCGGGCACCGGGGCGTTGCGCAGGGCACAGCAGAACCAGCCGTGGGGGTGAGGTAGAGGTTAGCGCTGTCAGGATGTGGAAAAGGATAGCAAAATCGCCCGGTCCGGCGGGAGCCTCACTCGCGTGCGGCCATCTTGGTTTGGCGCCCTCTAGCGCCCCCGGCTTTGCTCGCTTCTTGTACCGTGAATAGCGTGATTGGTTCATTTAGCTATGCCTTTTGAGTGGGAGTAAGACAGGGTAGGGAAACAGCGTTAAAGAAGGAACTTATGTCAGGTGGAGCAACAGAGAATCTGAATTGGTAGAGTGAGGTGTAGTGTTGAGTTAGTTCTAGGTGTATGTCTTGTTGCGTGAATAGTAAGTTGGCAGAAGTAGATTTCAGCGCAACGATGGGACGTTGGGGATGATCTGAACGTATTAGCATTGCCAGTAACGTGCTAAACGTATCAGTTGTAGCATGTGTGAGCAGCGTAGTTCAGACAACACAGCTGTTCCAGGAGAGAGATAGGTTTGCGTTATGCCATCAGCAGGCGGGGGTAGTTATCGGGGTCATGTGATTAGAGAAGGATAAAGTATACCCCTATCTAAGAGAAGACTACGTGGGAGGGGGAGATTCTTCGTCTGATGAAAATAATACATCCCGCAGACAGTACTCCTCATCGAGTAGCTACTCCAATGCAAGAATCTGGGGAAGTGATGAGATCTGACACAACCAACAACCTCCTCCCCGAATGGGCCATGGCATGCCTTCAGACCAAGGCCCCCCAATGAGCTGGCATCCTTATCAGATGTATCCACAAGGATCACCTCATACATTTCCCCAGCCCTATTACCCTCCTTTTTTAGGCAGACTCTGAGGCAGAGGGAGAGGAAAAAGAAGAGGCACCCAACAGAAACACATACAATGGAAACACCAGCAGAAACCTCCCAGCAGACGAGGAGCCAAACAACCAAGAAAAATTGATAATCAACCTGTCTGAAAGACCTTGTCAAGAGCAGAAATGGATGTCTTATAAAAAGGGTTGGGATTCATCCCAACCTCCAAAGAAGACAAATTCCATATGGCACATGAGCTCCTCCAATTATTTAAAAAATCCAACTACAAGCTTATTTCTAAGGTAAACCACATATTGAAAACCTGGACTCAGGACTACACAATCAACACGTTTATCCCTCCAGCAGTAATGATTCCCTGTGACATCCTAACCTTTGAGCAGGCAGTCCTACGGGGCGTAGAGAGGTGCCCACAAAAATCCATCTTCCACAATACGTACAAACTAGAAGCAACCACAATGTGGACCCTTGGCAATGACACCACGATCACAATCAAACCTGCCAACAAAGGGGGCGCAATAGTGATCATGAACACAAATTATTACGTCTCGTAGTGTGAACTAAAACTGGCCAACCATGACTACTATACCCCCATCGTGGAAGACCCCACCAGATGATTCAGCACGCAGATAACCTCACTGATTTTCTTGGCGGAGTCACAGGGCTGTATAAGCGAAAAGGAATCTGAGTTCTTTATCTAAGACCATCCAAGAATACCATATTTCTGCACCCTTCTCAAAATCCACAAGGGCACTCTACGTCCACCAGGCAGACCTATTGTGTCAGGGATAGGGCCTCTCCTAGAGTCTTTGTCTCAATTTTATGACAACTTCCTACAGCCTTTGGAGACCAAGACCCTGTCATTTCTAAGAGACACCACAGATGTTCTGAGTCTACTGGAAGCCATAGATGGCAATACCCCTGTTAATCTACTCATCACCCTAGACGTTGAGGCATTGTACACCAATATTCCCCAAGATGCTACCTCGGAGGTGATAGAGACCATCCACCTAGCAGAAGAATGGACTTCCTCGACCCCAGCGAGTTTCATAATTGAGTGTGCCACTCTTTCACTAAAAGAAAATTTATTTCAATTTCAGGACAAGCTATATCACCAAACACAGGGTACTTCAATGGGCAGTACCTTTGCCCTGAGTCTGGCCTGCCTATACATGGCTGATTTTGAAAAACACCACATCGTACTGGACAATAACCTCTTCCTTCCCAACATAATCTGGTGTCGTTTTATCTACGACATTCTCATCCTACGGCAAGGTACCATAGAGGCATGCCAACATTTCTGTGACTGGATTAACACTCTAAATCCATATCTGAGGTTCACAAACAACATCCTAGCCATGAAGCTGCCTTTCTTAGACCTGCTGATTTCTCTTAGGGAGGGTCGCCTGTATACTACAACATACAAGAAACCTACTGATAGCAACAGCTTATTGAGGTATGATAGCCACCACCCATAAACAGCTAAGAGTCAACCTACCCTTTGAACAGCTCTTGTGACTATGTCACAACTGCAGCTCCACAGCAAACACCAAGCAGAGACCTTAACTGCCGAATTGGTAGTATGACAATATCCTCCACATGTGGTACAGAGAGCTTGCACAAGGATGCCCTTTTCTGTAAAGAACAGCAATGGATTTACCGTCTGTCCATACACATAAGAGTTTTTGCCAAGACCCAGACTCACTAGATATTTCCATCTCTCCACCAATGTTTCACCCTATCCAGCGCATGCCTTCCTGATATTGTGCCTAGTTTTAGAGTTGCCAACTAGGGGGGAGGATTCCAGTACCCACCTGATATACCGAGCACAGTGTCCGATCCCCCAGACCCCTAACAAGATTGTTATCTTGAAGGAATAGGTTCAACTCATCGACACCCTGTTGAACCATTCCTAGTGACTATGGATTTTCGAGAAGCCCGTTTGTGTTGTAACCCTGTAATACCATTGTCGATATCAACCAACACATAGTTTAACTTCAACAACTAACCCAAGATGGCGCACACTCCCGAGACAAGTTTGGCTCTCTTCCTTCCCTCCTCTTTTGAGGTTCCCAGTTCTTCCACCCTGGCTGATGCCACAACGGTTAGGGTAATACCCCTTCTTGCAATTAACCCCTCCTCCCTTGCAAATAATCACTAGTCTCTTGTTATAAATAATAGAACCACAGCACCGTGCTAAAGACAGTAAGGCGCCTACACGGTGACTGCCCCGTACAGCGTTTTCTGCTCTAGCCTCCAGCCGTATTTAGGAAGTCCGATAAGAGCTCCCATCCACCACGGGACTACTCACTTACCGTACAAGCAAGATGAGGGGTAGGTCGTTGTTTAAAAGACCACAGCGAACTATAAGTTGTACCTCTACCCCCCTCCCCCAGCTTGACGGGCTGCATTCCCTGTGCCCTATCCGGGGATCCAGGTACCCACAAACGTGCAATTTATCATCCCACAACAGCCCGTGCCCCCCATGACAACCATTACCAAAACCTGGGTGTAAACATGCTGTGCCCTGCCAGGGCACCTTCCTTTAGTTTTACAGGGGCCCCTGTTACCGATACATGTCAGTCACTCCTACCATTTTCCCGGAGGGTTTAAACAGGACGGATCACAACTGTTTGCGACCCATCTAGGCCTATTCCGAAACCTAAGCACTAGTGCCCATCATCACTCATAACAGGCCCACATCACCAACATCCCCGTTTTGGCTCCTAAAATTGGACCTTGTTCTGTACGAATACAGTTGATCATTTCATTTTACTCCATAGGTTCACCGATATGTCAATGAGCATTTGTCCTAACGCTTATTCAGGGCTTTAAGTGGGATGAAAAAACTGGGGGTCTCTCAAAGGGGCGTGGCCAATGTAATTAAGCGCGTGGCTTAAAACGCATAAGCTAAATATCTGTGCCAGCATAGTGTGTCGTCCGACTTGTATTTTGCTGTTTCTGTCATTGCATCCAGACATATCAAGGCTGCTGCTAGACTCTTCACTGGCTCCAAATGAAACAGTCACATCTCCCCCGACCTACGAGACCTCAACTGGCTACTATTCGAGTCTAGAATTCATCTGAAAATCTCTTGCATGACACACAAGGCACTACATCACAAAACTCCGAGTTATCTAGCTCAGAAATTAGTGCTATCATGTGGCAATAAATCCACCAGGAGCTCCATCAATCTCAGGAATGGCTCCCAGGATTTGGAATGCTTTGCCCCCAGAAACGAGACAGAATCCCTTCTCTGCATTCTTCAAAAAAGAAGTGAAAGCTATTCTCATGGCTAAATTTACTTGATCTATTTTTCTTGTACATATCACCTCTAATATACCTGCTAATCTGAGTTAGTAATATTTTTGTATTAGTCTTATCTACATTCTTTCTATGCCTGTATTTGTTTACTGTTAGAAATCAAGAGGAGAGTGAGGAACTAGAGTAGCTAGTTTGTTTTCCCGAGGGATATGTAGTAATCAAAATGAGCTAGCTACAAGGTAATGTACGTGTAATATGTGTTTGTTTTGGAAAAAGAAACGCTTGGTTTTCTTAAGAAGGCCCTCACCCACCAACCTAGTTGGTCATGCTTCATCATCGGGCCCCACCCGAGGCACCGAGTGTGCCTCAGGTGTGCTACGACGCCTGGTTACAGCGGAGCAGATTTTTTGTCAAGTGAGTGTGCAGTGGGGGTGTATTGAGTGAGATTTTAAAATACTGTCCTAGAGGTCCCAAAAGATTACTTTATTAGTGGGCCCTGGGCAGGGTTAAAAACAAGGCTTTTTGACGTGGTTGGAGAGACTTATGGTCTCCCACGTCCAGTGTGGTCAACTAGTTTCAGCCAGGCCTTATTTGTTATAACTGGCTTTCTTCAGGACCTATGTGTGGGGGGGTGAAGCAAGGGACTCACGTGTTGTCAGTGCCTTTATGTGAAACACACGCTAAGGTGCTATAATTGTAAGAGGAGGTTTTCCTCTCAGTTTGTACCTGAAAGGAAAAGGGACGAGACAAACACATTAAACATAAAATTATGTAACACGTAGTTTTTTAGGCACATGATGTGTGATGGCGAAGCCATGGTGCCTAAAGGTGAGCGAATCAATCAACCGTGAATTTGCGGAGGTGTCGGTTGTGTGGCATAGGCCGGATAGCCATGCTATGCGATAGCGGTGCTAATACCTGTAAGCGAGTAAAATATTGTGGTGACCAAGGTAAAGGTAATTCCTGATTAGGAGGAGAGCTTACTTCCTAAATTCGGAGGACAAACTTCATGAGTCTCCGGCGGGGATCCAAGACTCTTATGCACTCTGGGAGGGGGCGTTTGAGAGGGAGAGAGGGTGTAAGAGGGTTAAAAAATCACTGCGAGCGGTAAATGATGCGCACTCAGGAGAAGCCAAAGGCTATATCCTGGTGGCGGTCCCGCGAGTGAGCATGGTTCTCCCCACTTACTTGGCATTGTCCCTGGATCCTCTGGATCACCTGCTGTGTCCGGCCTGGAGCTCCGTGGATGTGGAAGCCGTGCGCCGGTGTGGCTTAAGTATGCAATTGAAACGCCGCAGCTGGGGATCGTTTACGCGGGGCGTGGCTCCCATGTGAGTAGCGTCATGAGGAAAGCGTCTGTGGAGGGAAGAGTAAACACAGAAAACACACTCCTATGGCATACGAGTTCTAAATCATGGAAATGTGTTCTGAATAATGGAATTGTAATCCGAGGTAGCCAGGATGTGAAGGCTAAATTTAAAATAAAAGTAACAGGTAAAGGTAAAGGTAAAAATAAAAATAAAAAGTGAAGCGTGGTATCGCTAAAGCGGCCCATGATAGTTTGGTGGGTTCCACTGGAAGGGGGTTTTCCCAGGGCTGTGATGTTTGGGAGGCCACTGTTCATTGGAATGCGGCAACAGGGGGAATGGGAGAATGCTACCCCATGAGGATGACGGTGGTAGACAAAGCCTGACAGAAAAATGAGGACCGGGTGCTAGTCCTGCCACATGCTAATGTGGGGATGCCAGGGCCAGCTAGTGCGTATGATGTTGCAAGTGGTGGTGACTCTGAGAGCTATGACATACAATAGATGTTATGTCTTATGTGTCAAAATTATGTAAAGGCGTGTGGGGATGCCAGAAAAAGAAAGCCAGTGTTCAGCGACTGCGGCTATTCCACGTTATATTATCATTCAACCCATGGGTATGGGTTGAAAGTCTGTAGATCCAGCGTTGCTCCTTGGTGAGGAGTATCTTCTCATTGTTGGTCTGGTGGATAGGTATTTGTTCAATGACCGTCAATCGTAGATCGTTGGGTGTGTGCCCTAGTTGTAGATAGCGGTCCATGAGTCTACTGTTGTTTTTTTTGCAACGGATCGTGCTCCTGTGTTCCACAATTCTTGTTTGTACCTTTCTTGTGGTCATCCCCACATATCTCAGTTTGCAGGGACACTCTATAAGGTATATCAAGTTAGTGGAGTTGCAGTTAGTGTGTTTTAGTTGGTGCCATGTTTTGCCTGGCTCCATGTCGAGGGTTTTTCTGTGACCTGTGAGGTGGCAGACGCTGCAGTCACCGCAGGGGTAGTGCCCGACCACATTGGGTAGGCCCCATGCTGTTTGTAGTGTGTTTCTAAGCGGGGGTGTAGTAACCTAAGGGTGGGTTGACACTAGCTGGTCCTTTAAACTGCTAGATTTCTTATAAGCAAACAATGGTTGATTTCAGTTTCTGTTGCCAGTGTTTATTATTCTCCAATTTTTGCGGATAATTCTGGCCACTTGGTTGGATATACCGTTGTATGTTGTGACACAGGTCAGGGGAGTTGTCGTCTCTGGTCGTCTAGTTTCTTCCAGGAGTGCTTCTCGGTTCTGATTCCTAGCACGATTCCTGGTGGTTTCAATTATCCTCTTAGGGTATCCTCGTTCCTGCAGTTTAGAGACCAAATCAGCCGATTGCTTATGGTAGTCAGCAGGGGAACTGCAGTTGCGTCTGATGCGCAAGAATTGTCCGAGTGGGAGATTCTCCCTGAGGGGTCGTGGATGAAAACTCTCAAATTAGAGTAGAGAGTTTCTTGACGTGGGTTTATAGTATGTAGAAGTTTTTAGTGTGCCTTCTTTGGCCTCTATTATGAGATCCAGGAAAGGTATCCTCTCTTTGCTGGCTGTGCTGGTGAATCGTAAGAACGGGTCTCTTTTGTTAAGCCATTCGAGAAAGTGGTTGAGTGAGTCTTGTGTACCAGTCCATATCATTAGAATGTCGTCAATGTAGCGGCGCCAAAAACATATCCTGTCTTTGTAGGGGTTGGTAGCTGAAAGGATATGTGTGATTTCAAAGTTGTATACATAGAGCCCCGCTACGCTCGGTGCGAAAACACTGCCCATTGAGGTACCGTTTGTTTGTAGATAGTAATTGCCCTCGAATTCAAAGTAGTTTTCTTTTAGGGCCAGTTTGGTGCATTCTAGGATGAACTCTCTTGGGGTAGATGTGTTCCCAGTGAGTTCTGGTTAGCATTTCATCAAGCATTTTTAAGGTGGCATCTTGGGGGAGGCTCGTGTACAGGCTCTCAATGTATAAACCCACTAGTAGTTGGGTAGAGGGATCAAAGCCCTTGTCCCCAATTAGAGATAACAGGTGTTTGGTGTCCTTGATGTAGGTGGAAGCTGCCTGTACCAGGGGGTTGAGAAAGAAATCATAAAACCTGGAGTGGCTCCAGGAGTGAATTGATGCCGGACACTATGGGGCGTCCAGGTGGTGGTCTTGTTTCCTTATGGATTTTAGGGACTGTGTAGAAGTAAGGGACTTTAGTTTTTTTTTTTTCATAGGTAGGCTGCCTCCTGTTTGGAGATGTGGTTCTGGTTCTCAGCTGTTAGGACCAAGTTAGTTATGGTTGTTTGTAGGGCTTCAGTGGGGTCTTGTTTGAGCCGTTTATAATTGTGTGTGTCATCAAGGAGTCTGAGGCATTCAGCAATGTAAACCTGTGCACAGATGATCATGCTCCTAGCCTTTGGATAAGAGATGTGGTTTGCATACCAGGCCAGTTGACTACCTCATGAAACTGTATCCTACTTTTACCACCCACCCTCAGCCCAGGTTGCCTAGGTACGGTGTGACCCAATGCGGACATTAACTGCGCAAACAAACGGATGCATAGGTACTGTGTACCACTGCGTACGTATCTAGTGTGAAAAGTTTACAAACACAGGGTGCATAGGTACTGTATGATACGACCTAGGCATTTAATGCCGCAATGCGCCCAAGCATAGGTACCTGTGACATAAACACAGACATCCAATGTGTAAGTGTTCAGGCGCCAGGGCGCTGAGGACTGTGTGACACAATACATTAATAGTATACGTGTATGCGCCCAAGGGGGTGACGAACCCCAGGCATATAAAGCTTGATTGCCCAAGCTCCAAGGGTGCATAGGTACCTTGTGACACAACACGGACATACCAATGCCTAAGCGTTCAGGCACAAGGGTGCTGAGATATTGTGTGATACTCATCATAAGTGTATGAGTGCAAGGTTGCATAGGTACTGTGTGACCATCTACAGGTATATATTGCGTACGTGTACCAGCACGCAGGTGCAGAGCTATAGTGCGACATAACCAGCTTCTAATGTATACGTGTACCTGCAATGGGTGCATAGATGCTATTTGACCACAGACGCCTAATTCATATTTGTAACAGCACCGCCGTGCCTATGGAACTCTCGAAGGTGTGACCAAGAGGCCTGGGATGTGTTGATGTGACATCACCAGTACTGATAATGTATGTAAGCGACAACACAGAGACAGGTGCTGTGTGATACAATACATCACTTATTATAAGCGTACGCGCATACGGGCATAGGTACTGTGTGACAATCCACAGACATATATTGCTTACGTGTACAAGCACACAGGAGCAGAGGTAAAGTGTGACATAGCCAGCTTCAAATGCATACGTGTACCTGCGATGGGTGCATATATGCTATTTGACACAGACCCCCAACTCATGTGTGACAGCACACGCGTGCATACGGCACTCTCGAAGGTGCATATATTGCATACGTGTACAAGCACACATGTGCAGAGGTAGAGTGTGACATAGCCAGCCTCCAATGCATACGTGTACCTGTGATGGGTGCATAGATGCTATTTGACACAGACTCCCAACTCATATGTGTGACAGCCCAATCGTGCATAAGGCACTCTCGAAGGTGTGATAACAAGGCCTGGCATGAACTGATGTGGTATCACAAGTGCTGGTAATGTATGTAAGTGACCTCACAGATGATGTGACGCCAACAGTAGGGCATCAGACTTTCAATTCTGACCGCTTAGCATAGACTCAGTTGCATTACATAAGGATCATTGAACTCAGATTTTCAATGAGAGCGCCTAGCATGGCACCAGTTGCATTAAGCGAGGAACATTGAAATCAAATTTCCAATTAAGAGCGCCTAGCATAGCACCAGTTGCATTTCATAAGGAACATTGAAATCAGACTTTCAATGAGAGCGCCTAGCATAGCACCAGTTGCATCAAGTGATGAACATTGCAATCAAATTTCCAATAAAGAGCGCTTAGCATAGCACCAGTTGTATTTACATAAGGAACATTGAACTCAGACTTTCAACGAGAGCGCCTAGCATCGCACCAGGAACATTGAAATCAAACTTCCAATTAAGAGCGCCTAGCATAGCATCAGGTCCATTACCTGAAGAACATTGAAATCAGATTTTCAGAGAGACTTTGAGAGCGCTAAGCATAGTACCCGTTGCATTAAGTGAGGAACATTGAAATCAAACTACCAATTAAGAGTGCCTAGCATAGCATTAGTTCAATTGCCTGAAGAACATTGCAATCAGATTTTCAGCGAGACTTTGAGAGCGCTAAGCATAGTACCAGTTGCAGTAAGTGAGGAACATTGAAATCTAACTGCCAACTAAAGGCACCTAGAATAGCATCAGTTGCATTACATGAGGGACATTTGACATTAGATTTTTACAGAGACTTCGAGAGCGCTAAGCCTAGTACCAGTTTCATTACATTAGGAACATTGAAATCGTACTTTCAAATGAGAGCGCTAACCCACGAAAATTTTCCTGAAATGTATTTTTGGGATGTGCCTACGACATGGATCTTTTCCACCCACATATCTGTGGAACCGTGTGCTATAGGATTCCATGGAGTGGGCGCAATGCACTCACTACCCTCATCACTCTGGGTGATTCCCATCTCCATCTACCTGGAACCATGAACACACAGTGGCAAATCGCTTCCATCCAGGACCATATCTTAATGGAATGGCTTCTGTTAAGCAGCTACCTGGAGTCCGAAATGCAGTGTGTGTAATGCAAGCTTGCTGGCTGACTGGAAAGCCAATTGCTGCGCCCTCTGAAGTTGGGAGCCTGTGACTCCAAAACCTCCCTTGTCAGCTGCCGCACGTTCTGACAAAACGAAAACACACATTTATTCTCTTACTGCTACCTGGATATGATACCGGTCAGGAAGTATCCCTAATAAACCTATTGCGATGCAAGTTATTCGGGAAGCAATCCCATACAGCACGAAGCACTAACAAGCGTAACACAGTCATAAAACCCAGTACTTATGCTATACAATGGAAGAGGCATTTTTCAAAATGATGATGATTGCTCATAACTGCCAACATCAACCTACGCGCGTGTTTCCTTCTTCCTACCGTCTCCTACATTAAACAGAAACCGAAAAAAGTTTTTTTCCCATAGATGAATGCCCATGGGCCACTTAAACAGCGGGGTAGCATATATGGGTAATACAGGTACATAAACCGCTGTGGTAGGAGGATATGACCTACACAACCAATGAATGGATGTACGCCCTGAAGTGAAAGGATGTGAAATCCCTACACATGACATTTCCTCTGCACGTACGACTGGCCACCAACCCCTATGTGTGGGTTCAGAGGAGACAGTGCCGGTTCCCCACTTAAAACGGAAATGCTTCCCATGAATAGAAAGAAGATTTTGATTCGTATGATTAACAGGTGTTCCTGTATACAGCGCTTGGGCAGGTCAATCCTTGCGCTTAGGGCTTCAAGGAGGCATTGTGCGATGTAGACCTAGGATTAATTTTCATTTGTTAATCAATGCACCACCAGGAGCATGATGAGAGCTTTAACAACCCCCCCGATAATATTTTAAAATAATCTAATGGGTAGCATTCCCATAGCAATTCTAATTCTACTCATTCCAGGCAGGCCCTCCGCCTACCCCATGGACAGATTGGCCAGCGAGACACATCCAACCTGCACACCATGCAGCTGCACCTAGTCATATTACAAGTTGGATGGAGCTACCTCACCATCTTGTCTTATCACTTGGCTTACATCGCACAATGCGGACTACTCCAGTGTCAGTGCGCAGGTGGAACGACATGGTTGGAGAAACCCGCCTGTGCGGCACTATGTAAACTCTAGCGTGGCACCGAGGGGAAACATCCTTTACCACGCAACCATTACAATGCGGTATGGTTACATCGTGGTTTTTACAACGAAAGTCGTTACACCGACTTGCACTGGAGGGCGCTCTAGACTAAGGAATAGTGTGAATTACTATTCCAACACCTTCCCTACTGCACGTAGACTTGAGTTGGAATAGTAATTCACACTATTCCTAAATCCAGCGCCCTTCAACGCAAGTCGATGTAACGACTTGCGTTGTCAAAACCGCGATGTAACATACCGCGTTGTGATGGTACGCGTTGTACCATCATACATCCGGCACCGAGGGCAATCGGAGCATAGCAAATGCCTTGTACCTGTTTATACGTGGAAAAAACCCTGGACAGCCTTTCGCTAGAACATTACTATGCCCATTTTCCCGGGCCCTTCAGGGCAGAGCCGAAAGAGTGACACTACCAAGAATCAGTGACTGTATTACTCCCCTCGAGCATAGAGTTCTACAGATGAACAAATTACTCCTGCAGTTCCCTCGAACATATTACTCCTGCAGTTCCCTCGAACCACATTATACAAATACGTGCTAACCATCTACCCTAAACATACTCACAAGATCACTGGATCTTGTTTCCCCCTTTATCTATGAACACTCAACAACATCCGCTTGGAGGGAAAACTTCTGTGATACAGCACAGCGCCTGTTCCCCCTCACCACCTCCGCAAGGGAAAACTCCCATCTTTCCGTCAAAGTATCAATACAACACATTGAGGCGGAGGGTAAACTGGGACAGGAATAGATCAGGACAAGGGGAATGTCAGGGAGAGACAAACAGGGTATAAAATTATGAAACATGACGAAATATGCCATAAAGGCCCTCCATTTGTTCGAGTACACGTATAGAATATGAAACCCACATAATACGGGTAACGGAAGCGCAATGTATACCCATGTTTACGATCCCTGTCTATGCTCATCTCACATTTTAGGAGCAGGTGGCGCTAGAAAGCACAGCGTCTAGTGCTTCTTTGAATAGCTGGACTATCGAGGATGCAGATAGCCATGGCATCCTTCTCACGGGACAAAACAGGGTCGGCAGGAGTTGCAGTGACCCGGAACTCACAAGCCCGATGGGCCGCGGGACCCCACTTACCAAGCTATCACACTGCGGCACCTGAACAGCGGTCCCATCTAGCCATTAGAATGAGGTAAACCCACGATAAATTCAGCAGCAAACTATCAGGGCAATCTTCCCCCACACACTCCAAGGCACCCCCAATACGCCCCAGCACAGCATTGGCTACAGCCCTATCAGTTGTGCCCCAGCAAGCAAAAGTGCGTGGAACGGGGAGCACAGGCACGCCAGGAGCATTTCACTTCACCCAAGCATGCTCGGGAGAAAGGGTCGGGCCTCCCCACCCACCATGGCGCACGATTTCCCCCACAGCCAGCGTGCGTTTACTTAACCGCTGGTATCGTCACTGTGTCCCCGTCGCCGAGCACCATCAGATCCTGCTGCCCAGCCGATAGCACTCGAAAAACCGCTTCCGTAGCCTCTGCTGCCGAGCACCATCGGATACTGCAGCTCCTCCGCTGCCCCGCCGCTCGAAGCCGCATCGAAACCCCAGCGCTTGCTGAGCAAACTCGAAGACTGCACTTCGCAACCTGTAAAGGATAAAAAAATAAAATTAAAAAAATTACGGGCCGCTGGTGGCCCAGGTGCTGTGCCTGTGGGGTGCGAAGGAACAAGAGACTGTTCTGTGTGTCTTGTTTTCGTCTGTCAGATGCCATCTGACAGTGGTGAGTTTTTGGAAACCGAGGCGATAGCCTCATTACTCCACATTCATTTTGAGTTTTTTAGTCGCTGTTTAGGTTGTCTTATTGATGTGTGATGCTTTGTCACAGTTGAGGTTGGATCACAGGGTCAGCGCTGTGATAGGCCGTGGGTTACGGTCAATTGGATCTGCAGTAGTGTCAGCAAGTTTTATTGCAGAGTCTTGTTTTCGTCTGTCAAATGTCTTCTGACGGTGATGAGATTTTGATGGCTGCCGCAGCGGTTGCCTTCTGACAGTGATGAGTTTTGGGTACCTCCCGGAGCGGTTTGCCCTCAGGCAGTGATGAGTTTTTGGATGCTGTGTTGCTGTTTCAGTTTCGCAAGGTTAGCGCTTCGATGGGCCTCGGGTAGCGGTCAAATGGGTTTGTAGAAATGTCTGCAAGTTTCCTGATCAGTGGGTTTTCTTTCTGATCCAATCCTTTGTAGAATGTCCTGTTGAGTTTGCGGAGATGATCATCCAACATCTCAACTCCTAGGTCTCTGTGGAGGTCTGCTGTTCTTGTGAAGATAGGAGCACCTGCTGCAATCCGTAAGGCCCTGCTCTGTAGTCTCTGTAGGTCTTTCTGATGCTGCGGGCAGCAGCCACTCCAAACTGGTGAAGCGTACGTCATAGTTGGTCGAGTTATTGCGGTGATTGCTCGCACCTTGCCCTGCGAGGGCATCGACTTGGTCTTCAGGAGTGGTTATAATGCAGACAGTTTTGTTGCTGCTTTCTGGCAGGTCTTCTCTATGTGGTTTCTCCATGTGAGTTTAGAGTCCAGAGTCATCCCCAGGTAGGAGCTGCTGTTTTCCCATTTGATCTCATCCCCATTGAGGAGGATCTGTGGGTGTTTCCTGTTCAGCTTCCTGGTGAATAATGTTGCTGTGGTTTTGCTTGTGTTCAGGGTGATCTGGCAGTCGCTGTACCATTCGGAGAGTCTGCTGAGTGATGTCCCAAGGTTCTTAGCCACTTCCTTTTCGCTGAATGATTGGGAGATGACTGCAACATCATCGGCGTAAAGAGCCAGATCTGTCTTCTCTAGGTCCATGGGGATGTCGTTTGTGAATATGTTAAAGAGGAATGGTCCTAGGATTGATCCCTGAGGCACTCCAGCAAGGATTGGGCGTGACGTTGTGCATTCTTCTCGTACCACCACGTGAAAGGTCCGTTTTGACAAGTAGCTAGACAGCATTTAACCAGGTAGCTTGGAAACCTGAGCTTGATAAGTTTGTAAAGCAGTCCCTCATGCCATACTCGGTCGAATGCTTTGGCTACATCCAGAAAGACTACTCCAGTAGACTTGTTGATGTTGAATCTATGGCTGATGATGTCCACAACTCTGAGGAGTTGGTGATTGGTTGAGTGGTCTTTCCGGAACCCAAACTGTTCTTTGGCGAGGAGGTTTTCGCTTGTCGCAAAGTCCACGAGACGGGCAAGGATAACTTTTTCGAAGAGCTTTGATAGGCCAGATAGCAGACTTATGGGGCGGTAATTTGCAGGATCTCGTAATGGTTTCCCATCCTTGGGGAATACGACGACTCTTGCTTCTTTCCAGGCGTTAGGGAAATACTGGTGCTGCATACACAAGTTGAATATCTCGGCAAGGTGATCCACTGCGGCATCTGGGAGCATCTTGATGGCTTGGTTGGCTATTCTGTCCTTTCCTGGTGCCTTGCCATTTTTCAGTGTCTTTACCAGGGCCAGTAACTCGCCCGTTGAGCATTCCTCAAGGATTGCAGCTTCTGTTTCTGGTGGGTCCTCCCGGTGGTGCTTAGCGACCTCTTCCTCGACTTCTGCTGCTAGTTTTCTTGCCTGGTTAGGCCTGAAGGATGCCTCCAACGTGTCAGCGAAGACCTCAGCCTTGTCCCTGTTGCTGCATGCCAAGTAAGTCTTCCCTTGTATCGGTGGGTTTGATTCCTTTTTCCCAGTCAAGCGTCGGGTCATTCTCCAGAGTGAGTTGTCCGAGTCCTTCAAGTTAGCCGTAGCTGCTTCCCACTTTTCACCTCTGTGCTGGCTTATTTGCATCTTCAGCTGTCGTGTCAGCTCATTGTACTTCTTCAGCAGGTCGGGGGTGCGATTCCTTTGCCACTCTCTCTGGGCTCTGTTTTTGTCAGCTATCGACTGCTTGATGCCCCTCGGGAGGTCGTAGCTAGAGCAGCGTTGGAGTTTCTGCTCGGGAACGCTGCACTCAATGGCAGTGTGGACTGCAGCTGTGAAGTGGTGAACCGCCTGGTCAATGTCTTCAATGCAGCGTAGGGGGCCAGGGACCAGTGTCTCCTCCAGGCTTCTCTTGTATAGGCTCCAGTCTGCCTTCTTGTAGTTGTGTCTGGTGCCCTGTTGCTGATCTTCAAGCACGTCTCCAACTGTGATCAACACTGGGTTGTGGTCGGACGTCAGAGCTGTTAAAGTTTCCAGTTCCATAGACTGGGAGAGATTCTTCATGACGGCGATGTCCAGAACGTCCGGTTTATGCAGTGCAGAGCCTGGATAGTGCGTTGGTTGAGTTGGGCCAGCCACTACAAAGTCCTCTGTCTTTGAGTGGGCAAGTAGAGCGTGTCCTTTGCTGTTCACCGTGCAAGAGTTTCAGCACTGGTGCTTGGCATTTAGGTCTCCGCCAATTAATGTTGGGATGCGGGGGTCCATTAAAGCATCCACGTCCTCAGGGCTTAGCTTGCCTGGGGTTGAGTAGGCGGCAATCAGCCGTAGAGGTCCTGCAGATGTCTTGATCTGTATGCCAGTTGCTTCAATACTCCCCACTGGGGGTAGTGAGATCTCGTGGTGCTTTACTTTTGTGCTGACAATCACCGCTGTTCCTCTGCCCTTGGCTCCGGTGGTGCGATCTGTGCGGTACACCCTGCAGTTTGCTAAGTTGAGCTTCTGGCTTCCTTGGAGATGGGTCTCGGAGATAAGCGCTATACTCACATCCATGGTTTCCATCAGGTGCAGGAGTTCTGCAGTTTTCTTCTGAATGCTGTTAGCATTCCACATCAAGAAGAGGGAGTTTCTTTTAGATTTTGCTGCCATTGCGGGTGTTTTCTTCACCGTGGAAACATCCGGCGAAGAGATTCGCCACCATTGTCACCACAGGGTGGATGTTCATGTCTGCAACTGTTTTCGCAATCTTCGTGATGAGTTCCTGCCAGTTGATGGCTGAGCCTATTTCACAGGATGGTGCTGGGGCAGTTGGTGGTGGTGGGCTGTCCTGTTTGGGCCCTGTTACTTCTGCGTATGTTCTTCCATCCACATGCGCGTTGCTATGGCTGTTGGTTGGATTGCCAGTTGGGATCCTGTGTGCCAATGCGGGTTTGTAAGTCTTCCTTTGTCCCTGGTCTGTTGCAGTTGAGTGTGGGGAAGTCTTTTGTGGTTGGGGGGGTTTGCGCGGTTCATCCTTCTTTGCCTTCTGCAGGTAGGGACAGCCGCGATAGCTTGCTGGGTGGGGTCCTGTGCAGTTAGCACATATTGCTGGTTCGGTTTCTCAGTTCCTTGTGCATTGGTTAGAGGTGTGCTCTCCTCCACGGCGTATGCACTTTGGCTTCTGATGGCAGAAAGCAGAGGTGTGCCCCAAGCGCTGACAGTTGTAGCACATGACCGGTCCTCGTTTCCCTCTATGTGCTTCTTTGGTGACGGTGCAACTGCAGAGCCGTGTGACTGCTGAGAGTTCTGCTGGCTTTCCATCCTGGCTTGCCAACAGGGTTACCACAAAGAGGGGAAACTTCTTGTTCTTGTCCGCTGGAGAGGTGATCTGCATTATATTTTTGACTGAAAGTCCAAGTTCCGATAAGTCCTGAGTGATGTACCCAAGGGATGCGTTTGCTGGGAGCCCCCGTATTACAAACGCTGTCTTTTGCAGCGGTCAATGAAAAGGTGTGGTACTCTATTTTCTGTTCTGTAAGCATGCTGGTCATGCTCCTGTAGTCCTCTGATGTGGTGAGCATGATCTGGGCGTGGTCCTGCCGGGGCTTGATTGTGAAGGTGGAGGTGCAGTGTTCCTCCAGTAGCACCACGAGGACCTTGTGGGTGGCTAAGTTCTACAGGATGATGGGAGGGATCCGTAGTCGCTTTGTGGGACCTGAAGAGGTTCAGGTGCCTTGTGGTCCTGAGGGTGGGCGTCATTGTCCTGGGTACTTTGGAGAACCAGATAGCGGTTTGTGGTTGGAATAGCATTGCTTGTGGGGGGTGCGCGGTCAAGCTTTGCTGCTTTTTCTGGTGAGTTTGGGCACGAGTCACGTCCTCTCTTTGCCTTAGTGTGCCATTCCATGTCGACTTCGGTGTTTTGCTGGATTGAGCCATGACGTCTGCCTCCATGGTTGATGCTGCTTGGTGGAGGTGCTGTGGAGCGCCTTGGGTAGTCTGGCGAGCCAGAGGGCGAAGGCCCAGCTTTGTGGTTCAGACGCACAGGGTATGGACTCTCAGTCCCTCTCCACTGTAGTGCGCAGCCTGGCCTCGGTCAAGCCAGGGAGACGCAGGCCCAGCACCTTAGAGGAGTGGGACCGCGAGTCTCCCGACGAAAATCGGAACGCAAAAAGAATCAACCAATCAAGCAGGGCGCATAAATTATGCATAACAGTACAAAATTAAACAAGCAGAGCGCATATATGATGAATCGCAGTACAAAATTAATCAAGCAGAGCGCATAAATGATAGATTGCAGTACAAAATTAATCAAGCAGGGCACATAAATGATGAATTTCAATCTGAATAAAAATCAATCAAGCAGAGTGCATCAATAATACTTTGTAATCAGAATATAAAATCAATCAGAGGAAATTAAACAAGCAATCAAGCAAAAATCGGTATACAAGATGAGTAAAGCAAGGAAGCAGGGCCCATCTATCACAAAGGATAGAAAATGGTGTTTACCAGGTCGACTTGCGGACTGGCTGCTTGGCAGGGATCATGGAGGTCAGTCATCAGGCATGTCCTTCTCTTGGTGCTGGTTAGAACCATGAGCGTCGCTGATCCTGGAGTCACCACCGGAGTCACCAAAGAACCAGGAACATCCGATCACAGTCGCGGCGCCGGCACTGAAGCAAAATGTCCTCCCACGAACGTATGATCATCGTCTCCTGAACGTCCGAACATCCATTGTCTCCCGAACGTAATCGAATGTAAATGTCAAATGAAATGTGAAATGTCAAGAGACTGTTCTGCTCCCCACACCCTCTTTTAAGGGGGGGGGGCACGGGCCAGGCCAGTCTAAACCGGTCGGACCCCCACACTGGATGCCCGGTTCACGTCCCGCCGCACGCCGCCGATTGGATGCTCATGGGGGAGGTGGGAGTGCTCTCACCTCCTCCTTTTCCTCCTTTGGCAGAGCATGCTACTTAGCGCTCGGCCTTGCCCAGTGTGCGCTATTCAATAGGGCCCCCTCACTTGCAACAGTGCTCGGAGTCTTGTGTTTTAAAAAGCAGTCACATGGAAGATGTAAGAAGCAAGGATTTCCCTTCCCCTACAACGCTCCCCTGGCTTGACGTAATGCCGTAACTTCTGCACTAGTGAGAAGTCAGCAGTGTGAGCAGCACATCCATGCGCCTGCTGTCACTGCAGTCCGGAAAACAACGGCTGGCTTGTGCCAGGGCACAAAACAGAGCCCGATAGAGACCCGTTCCGAGGCACCTTTTTGTTAAGAACTGCCGGTGCTCAGACCCAGTGAGACCCGGCCCACTTAAAGCCCTGGCCTTACGACTGGAGCCTGTAGACCTCCCTATTAGATAAGATGCTATCACGGGTTACCAAGCTTTTTTCCGGCCCCTGCATTGGCGTTTTACTAGGTGGGTATGCACCAGGGTGACTCATTGTCAGTAAAATTGCTCTCCCTCCCTCGCAGCTCCACTATTAAGTGAGGCCTTCCCCCAAGCCCCTGCACTCTCGAGTGTTGGTGTTTGAGGTCCTCCTCCACCCACAGGTTTCACCTGCGCCTCATCCCTGGTGGTCCAGTGGACCTCTGTCTCCATTCTCTTGCTCCGCTTTTTCGCTCATTTTCTCTCATTTTTCCCCTCACTTCTATCTCCCCCTTCACTCTCCTTCTGGGTCTTTCCTCCTTTTTCTGTCGTTTTCCCCTCATTTCAAGCTCCCCCTTCACTCTCCTTCTGTGTCTTTCCTTCGTTTTACACCCGTTTTTTACCCTCATGTCAATCTCCCCCTTTCACTCTCCTTTGTCCTCTGTGTGTTTCCTCCACTCTTTCTTGCACTTTTGCTGCCTTATTTGCACTTTTATCTCTCTTTATGCCTTTTTCCTTTTGTCTTTTTCAGCCTGTTTTTCGCTGTCGCTGCTGCCCCCGCAGCCCCTCCCCCCAAGCACGACCAGTGCGACCGACCCAATCCAGCTCCCCTACCCGCCTCCCAACTGTCCAGCCCTCCTCGACCCCTACTTAATGGCGGCCGCGCCGCTGGGACGCCAAAGGCAAGCTGGTCTGCGCCCGTCCGCTACCCGACTGCGACCAGCGCCAGGAACCCTGGATCTCTGCACCGCCAATGCTACGACCCAGCGGCACTCCACGCTCTCAACCCAGGCCGCAACAACTGCAAGCTAGCATCACCAGCCGACACCCACGGACCCTTCAGCTGTCAGCGCTGCCGGCACACCTGCAGCACCGCCAAGACCACTGACCCAGCGCAATCCGCCCGCAAGAACACAACCGAACCGAAGACCTTGCAATGCATCCTCCTCAACGTCCGATCCCTTTACAAACACGCCACTGAAATCTGGGACCTCCTCAACAGCACTACCCCAGACGTAGCATTCTTTACCGAAACCTGGACCAACACCACCTCGGGACCGGACATCGCCATTGCCATTCCCCAAGGATACAAGATCTCCAGGAAGGACCGCCCCACCTGCCTGGGAGGAGGAATCGCTATCGTCCACAAATCCACCCTCCGCCTGAGCACACTCCCCAATGAGCCCACAGACCTGATGGAACACCTTCACTTCAAGAATCTGGCCAGCCCTACCTCCACCCTCCGAGGAACCCTCATCTACCGACCCCCTGGACCCCTCGGACTTTTCGCCAACTCCATCACGGACATCATCTCGCCGCATGCCATCGCGTCCACCAACTACACCCTACTGGGAGACCTCAACTTCCACCTCAACAACCAACTGGACTGCAGCATGGCATCCCTCCTGGACAACCTCCACAACATTGGACTCATGACCGAACCCACGCACTCAGCAGGACACACCCTCGACCCCCTCTTCACTACAGGAAACTCCATCACCTTCAGCCACACCACCGAACTCCCATGGACTGACCATCGATGCGTCTACTTCACCTTCAGAACACCCCCCATGCACAGATACCAGCACCTGGTCCCACGAAGAAACTGGACCAGAATCGCCAACGTCCAGCTAACCTCATCACTCAGCAACTCCACCCCAACCATCGCCAACATTGCAGCCCAAACCATGCACAGATGGATCTCCGACAGCGCCAACACCATAGCCCCCCTCAAGAAAAACAACAACACCCACGCCAAGAAAGCTAGATGGTTCACCACCGAACTTCGAGAGTCCAGACACACTTGCCGCCACCTTGAAAAGGCCTGCAGGAACACCAAATCCACATAAGCCCACAACAACTTCACAGCCGCCACCAATGCCCACTACCAACTCATCAGAAAAACGAGGAAAAAAGCGATGGAAGACAGAATCTCCACTCATGCACACAACAGCTAAGAACTCTTCAACATCATCAAGGAGTTCGCCCAACCCACCAGCGAGTCCACCAACATCCCTCCCTCACAAGACCTCTGCGACAAACTCAGCACCTTTTTCCACCACAAAATCAAGAGCATCTACGACAACTTCGACGAAGACAACCAACACACTGAACCCTCACCAACCACCCCCGACACCCTGAAGCCAGTGATCGACAACTGGACAGCCCTCACCACCGAAGACACACTGAAGACGATGAAGTCAATCCACTCCGGGGTCCCCACGGACCCCTGCCCTCACCACATTTTCAACGACCTGCCGACACTACTCTGCCACACCATCAACCGCTCCCTGGCAACCGCCTCGTTTCCTGACGACTGGAAACATGCTGAGATCAACCCCCTCCTGAAGAAACCCTCGGCGGACCACACCGACCTCAAAAACTACAGACCCATGCTCCCGTTCCCAGCGAAAGTCATTGAGAAAGCCATCAACAGCCAACTCGCCACATTCATCGAAGTGCACAACATCCTCGACTCCTCCCAATCCGGGCTTCAGAAAAAATCACAGTACGCAAACCACCCTCCTTGCCGCAACAGGCGACATCTGTATCTTACTGTACAAAGGAGAAACAGCAGCCCTCATCCTCCTCGACCTCTCAGCGGCGTTCGACACAGTCTCTCACCGCACCCTAATACGCAGACTCCACGACGCAGGAATCCAAGACAAGGCCCTCGACTGGATCCGCTCCTTCTTCTCCGGCAGAACACAGCGGGTCAGACTCCCCCCCCTTTCCTCTCGGACCCTACACCTACCACCTGCTGAGTCCCCCAGGGGTCCTCCCTCAGCCCTACGCTCTTCAACATCTACATGGCTCCGCTCGCCCCATCGTCAGAACCTACGGATTCAACATTGTGTCATAAGCAGACGACACCCAACTCATCCTCTCCCTATCCAACAAACCCAACACCGCCAGACACAACTTTCGAAAAGGCATGGAAGCCATCTCCAAATGGATGAAAAAGAGCTGCCTACAACTAAACACCAACAAAACGGAAGTACTCATCATGGGCCCAAACCCAGACGCCTGGAATGACACCTGGTGGCCCCCCGCCCTCGGAAGCCCGCCCACCCCAACGGACCACGCACGCAACCTGGGAATCATCCTGGACTCAGAACTCAAAATGGACCACTAGATCAACTCTGTCTCGTCCTCCTGCTTCCACACCCTCCGCATCCTACGTAAGACCTTCAAATGGATCCCCCTCGAACACAGAAAGACAGTCACTCACACCCTGGTCACCAGCAGCTCGACTACGGCACCGCACTCTATGCCGGAATAAACAAAAACTTCACCACAAGCTACATAACATCCAAAACCCCGCTCCAAGACTGGTCCTTAACCTGCCAAGACACTGCCACATCTTCCAGCACCTGCGCACACTCCACTGGCTCCCCATCGAAGGTAGAGTCACCTTCAAGATGCTAACCCACGCTCACAAGGCCCTCCACGACACCGGACCAGCATACCTGAATAGCCGACTCAAATTCCACGCATCCCAAAGGACCCTACGATCAGTCCAGCTCTCCTGCGCCGGGGTCCCCCGCACCAGAAAGACCAGATCGGGAGGCCACTCCTTCTCCTTCCGCACGGCCAGAGCCTGGAACGACCTTCCGCTCCACCTCAGACAGATAACATCGCTCCCCATCTTCGCAAGAAACCTCAAAACCTGGCTCTTCGACAGACCCCCTTCTTGATGGATTGGAACCTGCGAACACCCTCCCCACCTTCCCCCAGTGCCTTGAGACCCTTGTGGGCGAGTAGTCACGCTTAACAAACACCTGATTTGATTTGATTTGGTGCCTTAAGATATCTTGTGTCAATATTCCTTTTTTATTCACCACTGCATTTGTGATCCAAATGTATCTGCATGGGTGTATTATTGGCTCGTATTGTGGTTTTTAACTATTTATTGTGGTGATTGGCCAGCTCCTTTACACACTGGCTGATAACTTATTGTACCAGCCAGCCTTTGCATACCCTAGTTGACAACTAAATGTGCCAGTTGACTTTGTGTTGTTTATTTTGTGTTGCTTATCTTTCTCTCTAGGTTCCCCAGAAGGTATACTATACTATAAATTACACCATTTTAGGGTATGGTATTATACACATGCACAAATCTACCATCCCCACATAAGTAGATAAGCATCCCTTGGTCCTGGTAAAATGCTGTGATCCTTTGGACAAAAATAGGCATGAAACATGTTGACCCTTTTGTTTTTTCACACACACTAACTAGGGTCTGAGAGGTTCCTTATACCCTGCTCTTGCCGTGACTTGTTTTTTAATCATAACCCAGCAAATGAAGAATCTTTGGGATTCCTCTAGTTATTTTTATTGACACACTCTCCCTTGACTTCTACTCAGACTCCTTCACCACAAGCCTGACCACTCCACTCAACTCACATCGGCAAAAAAAGAAAAGACCTCCGGGCAAGGAGCCCCCCCGGCTGGGCTGTTGGGCATTGCAGCGCCGGCCCAACGAGGAGCTGCCCGATGATGAAACATGACACCCCTGTGTGTGTGTGAGGGTCCTTGCTTCTAAAAGGAACCCCCTTCTGTAAAAACCTATTGCCTTATTTATGAGCCCTTTAAGCTGCCGTTGCGTCACTTTTTGTGACGCTGCGGTGGCGTAAAATATACACCATACTGTGTCATATTTACAAAGTGACACATCTAGGCAGATGGGTCACTTTGTAAACCCCTGCGCTACATTATACCTGTGTCAGGTATAATGTATGCAGGGTGGACATTCCCCCACACAAGAGGCTCATAGAAGTGGCGCAGTGAAATCTATGATATTTCACTATGCCACTGCATCAAATCCTTATTCCTGCTTCACAGCAGGCGTAAGGAGTGGCGCAGGCTGTATCACATGGGGCTTGCCCCTTGTGAAAGGACACATTGCTGGAGTTGCATCTGTTTTCAGACACACCCCAGCAATGCGCCACTTTTGTGCCTACAAATACATCAGGAATACTAAAGTATCTGTACATCCTTGCCACATGTGTTTCATCGCTGTTTTCATGCAGCAATGTAACACTTTTCATAAATGAGGCCCCAAGAACCTTTCTGTCTAATTGGAGTACAAGGGAGTAATTGAACCCTGTGTATCTCAAATGAAAAATCCTCGTTTTCCTGTTCTGAAACCTGATCATTCCTATCACATTGTCTTAGACTATAGACATTTAAATAGTCATACATGGACATTTGCAGTGCAAAATACATACAGTACGCTCTCATCACTAACGTTGTCCGTAAAGAATAAAAAATCTCTTTGGATATTTCTAATTGTTTTTACAGTCACAATTTGGCTCCTGAGAGCCGTGACTGGTCCGCCTTTAGCACCCTAGGCTTTCAAATGCACTACACTTGACTTCCTATGGGCAATTAGAATAGCCCAGGAGTTTTTGCAGCAAGAATTGTGTCGATTCTTCATGAGATTGACCCTGATGCTCTGTTCTATGTGGATGATATCTACCTGATGGTCGATGAATTAAACCCCCACTTGGCAAGAGTGAATCGCATAATATTGCGATTTGCTGAACTTGGCTACAAGTTCAACTTTAGAAAATCTCACATAGCTTTTCTCAGTGTCCTTTTCTTATGATATCAACTTACCATTGAGGGAAAGAGTCTTGCCCATAATTATTTGGAGAAATGTGCACAATTTCAACCTCCAAACACCCTTAAAAGATTGCAGTCCCTGCTGGGATTTTTACATTTTGGCAGAACGTATATACCCGATTATTCACAACGTATAAAGCCTCTTTATGCATTAATACATCCTTAATTTTGAGTTTCATCTTGGGCATCAGAACTGTCATTGTGGTGTCAGGTGGGAAGGTCACACATGTAAGTGGTACACATAGCAAGTCACTTACCCCCTTGCTTTACTGCAGAATGACTGGGAGGCGTGTGAGTTTGGAGAACTACGTTTCCCAGTAGCCCCAGGGACTGTGGACAGGAAGAGGCAATATTCTGCTGCATGCACCATTGTTACTGGTGTTAAGCTAGATGCCATTTTTCACCCCCAAACAACTCGCTTGCAGTCTTTAGGAGACTACTGCCCAGTTTTCTGAACTGAAGGCTTTGCTTCTTGCACTTGAAAATGTGAATCCTGAATTCCCCACTCTTATAGTGTGTGATTTATGTTACTGTGTACAGTCCTTTAATGATAATTTACATTTTTGGTGACAAAATGGATTCAAACGGTAGCACAATTAAGCACATGCTACTTTGGGTTAAGGTGGAAGATCTTAGGGACAGTGTAGGAGGCTGGCACAGTATATAGGGGCTCATTACGATGTTAGTCGGTCCGACACCGACTGCTCCTCGGTGTCGGACTCACCACATCTGCCTCTGCAGTCCGCCTGCTGTATTCCGATGTGGCGTGCGGGGCACTGGGCGGCGCTTTCGACGGGCTCAAGGAGCCTGTTGGTGCGTCAGAGGGTCAGTAATCCCTACAATAGGGACGATGCCTGCTCAGGCACTGCTGTAGAGATTACAGTGTCCCTTTCCGCCTGCCCTTTCATGGCGGTTCACCCGCCATGAAAAGGCAGGCAGAAGGGGACTTTGGGGACCCCTAGCAGGGCCCCCTTCTCCGCTAGCCCTCCGCCATGGGACCTGGGGGGGCACCTCTGGTTCCCCCCTAAGCCATCCCTGCACCATGTTTCAGGCACCGCATGTTGCCTGCCACACAGTGCAGAGATGTTTTTAAAGTGCGTATTTTCTCTGCAGTCCGCAGCACATGCTCCAATAAAAAATATACACATTGTGACTGCCGTGAAGGCGGTTGCATTGTAATCATGGCAGCAGGACCACCGATTTCTAGTAAGGCAGTCCTGCTACCGCTACAGTGCCTGTCGGACAAGAGTCCGACCAGTATCATAATCAGGCCCATAGTTCCACCTATGGTGAGGCACTGTGCACTAAGTCCAGGCAAGTCTTAGTGATAGTGTTTAGGTCCCTGATCACCAAAGCTCTCAAAGGGTAGCTGTGGAGAGCAATTAAGGGTCTTTCAGGTGGGTGTAAAGCGGGTACATTTATCACAATAGTCAGTCAGTAAGCCTTCACACAAGAAAGAACCACACAAATGTTATACTGTAGCATTTAGTATCACAACACTAATAGCTAACTTGGTGTATCTCCTACACAGAGATATCAAATACACATTAAAAATACTTAAAAAACAGGTAAGTATCATAGAAAAACACATGGGCCCCTATGTGGGGGGCTAACCATATAATGAGAAAGTGGCATAAGAGGTAAGTACCAAAATGAGACTGTTATCCAACGGAAGGAGAAGCACAGGGGAAGCACTGAACCACCAAAGGTGAGTAGCTAGGGACCCCAAGGCGGCTGGGTGCAGTGTGGTTACACAAGGTCAAATGTCTATAGGATAACGGAGGGTAAGTCGCAGTTGGTATTTTCTTATTTCAGAACCCTTCCCAAAGGACCAGCGGGCACCAGTTGGATTAGGAAGGTTGGAGAGCCACCCAAACCGTGGATACCCAGGGAACCAGGATACCTACACCAGGGAGCCCAGGTGTACATGGGCGAAGTGGTGTTGGAACCACCATTGAATCCAATGGAGGGTCTTGATATTCCAGCGGCTACAGTGACTAATGGACCAGGGCGGTGGAACCCAAACATGGATTTAGAACGAGAAGTCCAAATCACCGGAGGTGTCTAGGAGGTGCTGAAGCACAATGCCACCCCTTGTCAGAGAGTACTTGCTGTAGCACAATGGTCTTGATGAAGCAGCCGTGGAGCCCAGGTGATTATGCTGGAGCACAGGAGCCGTCCGCGAGCTGTCCCACAATGGATGAGGAATAGAGGAAGGTAAGTCGCCAGCAGGACCACCAACAAGCCAGGGCAACCTCAACAGTTGGGTCAAAGGAAAAGATACTTTGTTGCAGATCAGCAAGGTCTGTGGGACTAAGCCAGGGCCAGCCCACAGCACTCAGAAGAGCTAGCAGGATTTTTGAAGCCCCCTCGAGGACCCTCTGGTAGTAAGCACAAAGAGTTGCAGGGAAGCCTCATCAGCACACCGAAGCTGGAGTCCCACGATGCAGGCAGGATGTCATTCTTGGTGCTGTGCAATGTTGGTGTTTGGCACTTCTTGGAGATCGAAGATCTTACGTGAGGAGAGTCAACAAGCCTTGGTGACAGCAGACAGATGCTGTGCACAGGGTTGCGGTTCAGGTCTGCTGGAGAGGGATTGCAGTCTACCAAATTGTAGGGAAGACTGGTCGGGCCTCTGGGGAGCCAACAAACCACCACCTGAGTTGCAGAGTTGGGACAACAGGATCAGCTAACCGGTCATCAACGTAGAAGTGCCCTTGGGATGCAGGGAAGTGACTCCTTCACTCTGTTATAGTGTTAATGTGTTGGGCCTAATAAGCTATTTTTATCTACTTTAGTTTCTCTTATCCCAAATTAACCACAGCTATCATATTACATCTCATAGGTCCTCCAATGGGTTTTGTTCTGTGCTGATAGGGACTGGAATATTTAGAGGATGAGCAATTATCATATGAGGACCTGGAATAAGATGATTGCTAACATTCCAAGTCTGAGACAAATCTTCCAAGCAATCCCAATCTTAGTTGAATTTAGCCACAAACAAATAAATGATGTATTTTATCATAATTTATATTCTCAAATTAAGTTTCTGGAAAACTAGAATACAGCCTTAATTTCAAATTAGATCATGTTTAATAAGCATTTGCAAATTCTGGAAGATTCAGATATGAGAGAAACAATCTTTCTCAGCTTATGGAGATTTTATAATCTAAGGAATAGTAAATTAGCGGAAAATCCATCAGGTCTCAAACCAACCCTTTTAGGAAAGTTCAGCAAATGTCAAATGACCAGTTCCAGTTCATGGACGGAATTGTCTGCCCCTGTCCGCATTGCAGAGTCAATGCCACAGCGACCTGACGCGAACCCTTTCAGCCGAAAAGGTTCCACTACGATAGCAGACCAGGAGGCAGCAAACGCAGTATTTCGTCACAGTTCATGTTGTTTCTGGAAGTCCCAATCGTCAGTCTCTGGATCACAAGATGGGTAAAGGGGTGACGCCTCTTATTTCCAAATTTAGGCAATTATAGTCCATCGATTGCAGGCTTACACTACTTGACATCACTAAAATTGTCGGACCACTCTGTTCAATTGGTCACTCTCGATAGGATGAGATGATGTAGTAAGTAAAAAGTATACAAATCTGGAAGACGATTGAGTGTTAAATCACAAGTGGAGACTTTACGAAAAGTTCCCATAGGCTCCAGACTATTCAGTTGATAAGTTCATGCTAAGAAAGGAAGCAAAGTTTGAGGCCTTCATGAAATACAGCTTATCACAATGAGTTTGAGCTAAAATATGAATCTCACATTACATGGAATAGTGCATTAAATCTTCAAATATGCATATTAATATCATTTCAGTACGAATTGCAATTAATTCATGTAACTATAGGGTACTCATAACCTTTTAAATACTCATAATCATTTGACATATAATTTTGTAAATCTCTTTTGCATAAAGGATTTGAAAGCACATCATAAATAAAAAATTAAAAAAATACGAAATGCAAATAATAACACAACCTTGTGTAACACCTACTTTTCTTGTCAATGTCAGTGCTCATGTTACACATTCTAATGTTATTATCCGTCTTCTAAAACATGAAGCAATTTTATTCTTACAAAGAGGTTTTCTGTGTTATCATTTATTTACCACGTATATCTAAGCATAAGATAACATTTTACTGAAAATATCAAATTTCACATAAACTTATTAACATGCTTTTAAGATGCAGTACCTAAATTATTTGCGTGTTTCTTTTTTTTTAAGGTATCTTTATTGATCAGCTTGTAAGCAGCACAATTGAAGTCACCCCAACAGGAGGTGTAGTATTTTGGTTTCATTTCACCCTACAAAGGATATCGATACATGCCGTTTTCCTGTTATAGAACACAATACAAAATAGACAAACCCTCCTCCCAACACCCCCCCCCCCCTCCACAGCACTTGGCATAGCATTACAATAAGTCCTGAATAGCCTTTCAAAACAACATGCAACATAAGGTCTAACAGTCTATTTGCCCTCCACATACAGCCTAGCATTGTGTACAGTAACTTAACATAGGCCTGGCCTGCTTAGTAAATACCTCGTAAGGGGAGCCCAGAAATCCTTGGGGCGGGATGCCTCTGGTAGTTCCTCAGCATAGGTGGCCAGCTGGTCCCTACAGTACAGCAAGTCACGGATCCACTGTTTCACTGTGGGAACAGCCTTCGCCCCCCACTTCTGCACAACCGCTTGTTTTGCAAACAATGTGGAGATGGCAACCAGTCTCCTGTTACAAGGTTTAAGCTTATGAACCCACCCCAACAGACACACAGCAGGTAAACATGCCAGAGGTTCCATCACAACTTCTGTTAGCACTTGCGTGACCCTTGTCCAAAATTCAACGATTCCTGCGCAGTGCCAGGCTAGGTGCAGACAATCTGCATCGTCAAGTCCACAACGAACACAGCGCGTACTTTCTCTGAGCCCAAAACGTCGCAGCTGTAGCGGGGTATAATAGAGTTGGTGCAAATATTTAAAATGGATGATTCGGAGATTGCAATTCGCTGTCAGTCGTCCTGTCAATTCACAACAGAATTTCCATTTAACCAGTGTCATAGTGGTGCCCGCTACCGCCGCCCATCTGGCATATGAGGGGGATTCCGTTAGCTCATTCTCCCTAAGAGATGCATTCTACAATTTCTTGATCAGGCCCCCTCGTTCCTCCCCCGCCAGCACTGTCTGCAGTGCCTGCAGACTGCGCGGCTCGGATGGGAACTCTGGGTAAATATCACCGATAGCTTGTCACACCCGTACATAGGTAAACCCCAGCATTAGGCCTGCACTATGCCGGCTCTGCAAATCCAAAAGCGCCTGAAACTGGCCCTGAGTGTACAGATCACCCAGACATTTGATCCCCACCTTACCCAGTGCTTGCAAGGCAGCCGGTTCTTGTGCAGCCAATATGTCTGGATGTGCCGCGATCGGTAATTTGGGGGCATATAGATGATTCACCCCAACCCTTTTAGCTAGTGCATGCCACGCCCAAGCCGTACAATGAATCAGGCTAATTTCACCCTGGGGCCACCCCGCTCCACCAATCAGGGCTGCTGCAGCAAGAGGTACTGGAAGGATAGAGTCCGCCTCGACTGCCATGTGTGGCTGAAACTTCTGTACCGGATGTGCGTGTATTGCGCCTGAGCGCATAAATAATATAAACGGAAATCTGGGGCCTCAAAGCCACCACGCTCCAATGGCAGTGTCAAAACCTTCCAGCTGCATCGGGGTTTTCCACCCCCCCAAACGAACGTGAGTAGGACCGACTGCAGCGTACTAAAGAGCGCCACATTTAATCGGATAGGGATGTTTATGAACAAGTACAACAGCTTGGGTAGAAATGTAATTTTGATTATCGCAATGCGATCCGCAAGCGAGAGAGGTAGCTTAACCCATCGTGTAGCTTGGTCCGTGATCTTATCAACGGCACGTCCGTAATGAGTGGAGATGACCACTGCAGGGTCTCTATGGAGCCAGATGCCCAGATATTTCACTGGTCATTTGACCATTTCAAGGGAAAGTCCATCTCAATCTTCTGAGTGCGGGCTGTCAGAGGGATCACAGCGGATTTAGCCCAGTTGATGCCCAGACCCGAAAAGCGCTACAACCGGACATATTCTCTCAATAGATCCGGCAAATACGTGGCGGGCCTCCGCACGTATAACATCATGTCGTCAGCATATAGTGACACCAGTGAGGTTGGCTGACGGAACCGCAGCGCTGCTGGGGCGTGTCGCTGCCGCAGCCTACAGGCTAACGGCTCCAATGCCAAGGCAAAAAGCATTGGCAACAGCAGGTATCCCTGTCGCGTACCGCGTTTGATGGGAAATGCTTCAGAGACCCAGCCATTGACCCAGACTCGCACCACTTGTGCATCATATAGGAGGTGTACCCACTTTAGGAAGAACGGAGGTATGCCCATGAGCAGCAAGACGGTAAACATGTACTCCCATTGAAGGGAGTCAAATGCCTTCGCTGGATCAAGCAGCACAGCCACCGTTTGAAAATCCCGGTCGAAATAGTGCAAAGTAGAAAAAATAGTACGGAGGTTGTATGTCGTGGATCTAGAAGGCACAAAGCCTGAATGATCCGGCAGGACCAATTTGGGGACCAGAGGCTGAAGCCTAGTGGCGATCATTTTTGCCAATATTTTGGCGTCAATGTTTATAATAGAGAGGGGTCGATAGGAATCACAGGCCTTCGCCACTTTATCAGGCTTCAAAAGCATTACAATTAAGGCTTCCGTAAGAGAGGGAGGCAGCTTGCAAGAGTCATACGCCTCCGCAAAGACCTCCAACAGCTGCGGCGCCAGATCATCGGAATAAGCCTTATAAAACTCGCTAGGAAGGCCATCAAGGCCAGCTGCCTTGCAAGTTGGGAGGCACATAATTGCCTGTTTTACGTTTTCCACGTCAAATGGCAATGTGAGATATTCCCGTTGATTAAGAGATAGCCAGCCCAATGCAACATCATCTAGGTAATTATTTATCTCAGAAGGAGATGGCTGAGCACGCTTCCCATATACCATATTACCAAACTGCGCCTCACCTGCCTTGTCCACTAACTTGGTAATGTAGGCCTGACTGCGAGGCTCTGCCAATTTCTGTGCTAGTGAACGGCTGGGTTGTCCCCCCTCCCAGTAATATCGTGCTGTGTATCGTCGTGATCTATGCCGCATTTCTTGGTCGACAGTTTCGTTATGTTCCGACACAAGCTCACGGATTTCAGCCAATGTGGCAGTGGCTGGGCATCTGTCATACATCCGCTCCAGAGCGGCAATGTTCTCCGCAAGTTTCCTAATTCTATGGCGCAAATCTTTGTGAAACCCGGCCTGTGCTCCGATACAAACCCCCCGAATAGTCACCTTAAACACATCCCAAAGAACGCCAGCACTATCTATTGTGCCTACATATTCCCGGAAGTAGTTATGAATGGCGGTGTGTCTAAATACTTGATCTGATAGAGATGACGGCTGCAACCTCCAACTCAAATGGAGACTCACCTGCCCCCGGGAACTGCAATGTTAGCAGAACAGGCGAGTGATCTGAAAGTGTTTTGGCCAAGTGCTTAACATCCACAGCCCACTTACAGAGTGCCTCAGATACTAGCCAATAGTCCACGTGGGACCAGGACCCATGCACAGTGGAGATAAAAGTGCTCTCCATGACCACAGGGGTTCTCAAGCCCCACATAGCCTGCATCCAATAACCCCACTAGAGTATCTGTGGACTGTCTGTGTTGCGGGGCCCCGCTCCCCCCCATCCTCATTAACGTCCAAGCACGTATTAAAATCCCCCCCAAAATAATCTCAGCACTCAGAAAGTTAGATATCCTACGCCAGACATCCGCAAAGAAGGAGGCATCATCCACATTCGGAGCATACACATGCACCAAGAGAACACCTGTACCACCAAGCATACCGTGTACAATCGCCGACCGACCTTGTTCATCCCTGTCCGTGCCATGAACCTGAAACGATGTGCCCTTCCTAACAAGAGTCATCACCCCCGGGCATAGGATGAGTATGAAGATGTCATTCTAACCTCAGCCCATCGGGTACCTACATTTTTCTCAGTTAGCAAAGTCAGGTGCGTCTCCTGTAGTAAGGCCACTCGAACATTCCACCTATCCAGAGTTGCTAATACAGTGCAGATTTTCTTAGGACTGTTGAGGCCACGTACATTCCAGGTTACAAACCGGAACTCACCACCCATGTTGCATGCGGACCAGCCGATCAATATCTAGGTGAGATCCAACCTCTAGACCATGTCTTCCAGGCTTACATAAAATAGGATAGGATAGGATATATGCTTATAAAGCGCTCGAATGCCGTGGCGTCTTGGCGCTGAAAAGGGTAAGAACCTAGTGGAGCCAACAGGCCTATCACCTGCAACTATGTTCTGGTGAACAGCAGAGTTTTCAAGGCTTTTCTAAACGCCAATCTGTTAGGTTGCAGCCGCAAGGCTACAGGCAGTAGTTTCCATAGTAGAGCGGCACGGTGTGAGAACGCTCTGCCACCCCATCTCACTCTCCTAATCTTATCCAAGCAGAGAAGTTTCAAGTTACCCGATCGTAATGGTCAGGCTGGGATGTAAGATCTAAATAATGTGTGCATAACCCCTGCCCCACCTCCGTAAAGCGCCTTATGGACAAGACATAGAGCCTTAAATTCGACCCGATGCTGCATTGGGAGCCAATGTAAGGTTCGGATAGCCTCAGAGGTGGGTTTACCTCTAGGTATATCCAAAAGCAATCGGGCACCAGAATTCTGTAGTGATTGAAGCCTATTCATTTGCGTCTTGTCAATTCCCAAAAATAGGCCATTACAGTAATCCAACTTTGAAAGCAGGAGGGCCACCACCACTAGTTTCTGTTGCTCCTTCCTGATAAAAGGAAAGATCTTCTTTAGAGTTTTAATCAGGAAAAAACAAGAGGAGGTAAGGCTGTTTACTTGAGCTGAAAAGGTTAATTTGCAATCAAAAATAACCCCCAGGTTTCTAATCTTGGACGCCGGAGTAGGGCACTGTCCAGCCATCGTTGGCCACCATGAGGCGTCCCATCGGGGTTGTCCCTGGCCGAATTCCATAACTTCCGTTTTATCGGTGTTTATCTTAAGGTAGCTATGATTCATCCAGGCTATAATCTCCTCTAGGCAGGCATGGAACCTGACCGCCGTGTTCTCAGAATGTTTAGCCATAGAGACAATAAGCTGAGAATCATCGGCGTAAGCTGTAAACTCAAAACCATGCCTCCTGATCAGGGTGGCCAATGGCAGCATATAAATATTAAAAAGTGTGGGTGACAAGGCAGAGCCCTGAGGTACCCCACATGGCAGAGAGAAACTCTCCGACTGCAGACCCTCCCAGCTCAGGTTCTGAACTCTTCCATCCAAGAAGGAAGACAGGAGAGACAATGCTGTGCCCTTGATGCCCACCTCTTGGAGTCGTTGGACCAACACTGTGTGGTTCACAGTGTCGAAAGCTGCCGACAGGTCCAATAGAACCAAGATTGCGTTTCCCCCCTGATCTATGGTTCTACGAATCTCTTCTGTGACAACTATGAGGGCAGATTCAGTTGAATGGCTTGGTCTGAAACCGTGTTGGGCTTTATCCAATACTTCATTTGTTTCTAGATAGTCGGTCAAAGTTTTATTCATTGATTTTTCTATGACTTTGGCCATAATGGGTAATCCGGCAATCGGCCGATAATTCTTTAGCTCAGTAGGATCAAGTGTGGCCTTCTTCAATATCGGCTTGATAATTGCCCTCTTCCAGCAAAGCGGAAATGTGCCAAGTTCTACAATCTGGTTTAGCAGTGGGGCTAACACCTCCCCTATTCTACCTGCGATCCGATGCAGCATAGTGACAGGACAAGGATCAGTAGATGATCCTGATTTTAGGGAAAGAAGAATATCACCGACTTCCTCTGAACCAATCGCGGGGAAGCTAGCCAGTTCCTCAAAAGGTGAACTCACTGTCACTGTTGATTCTTGCCCTTTGTCTGGGAGTGGGCAAATCTGCGAAAGGTCGTTATAGATGTCTTGAACCTTCTTTTGAAAGAATATGGCCATCTTGTTACACAGATTTTGGTCTGGATGAAAGGCGGAGCCCAGCTGGGCTTTAGAGAGTAGATTAACTGTTTTAAATAACTCTCTGGCGGAGTTACCTGCTTCATCAATTTTGTTTGCAAAAAACATCTTTTTTGCCTCAATAATGGCCATCTTGTAGTCTTTAAGGGCAGTATTATATATCACTTTTGCGGATGTATCATATTCCTGCCGCCATTTACGTTCAGCAGTTCTACATTTAACCTTAATAGCTTTAAGCTGGGAGTTGTACCAGGGGGAGGTTGGCTTATGCCTTCTAATGGTAGACCATCTTACAGGAGCTACCTGATCAGCCGCTGACTGTAGCCAGTCATTGATATTAAGAGCAGCCGTGTTGCAATCTTGAGGTAGTAATCCCGGACCTGAATTAAGGGCCGCTAAGAGATCCTCGGCATTAACTTTATTCCACCGTCGAGTCAAGACTTTCGTAGATTTTATTTGTTTTTGTGACGGTGGAAGAGGAAATCTGATCCGAAACAAAATTGCATGATGGTCAGTCCAAATTAAAGGGGTAACTTTTTCCACATCTATATTGGGGTCATTCGAAAAGATACCATCCAGGGTGTGACCCGCCTGGTGAGTGGATTCAGCAACCAGCTGGGAAAGCCTAAATGTACTGAGAGTGTCAAGAAGTCTTTCCGTGTCAGCATTTTCCCCCAGCTCTAGATGGAAATTAAAGTCGCCAAGCAACAGGAATGAGCCTTGATCTGTTTGGGATTCTAGGTAGGTCATCAATGATTGAGCAAATCCTACTTTTGGGCCGGGCGGACGATAGAGTAAAAGACCCTGAAGATTAGTGACATTATTTCTAGTAATGATGAAATGCAGGGCTTCTGCTGAGAGATCTTGGATGGGCTGTATCCGTAGGTTAATGTACTCTCGGTGAATGATTGCAATGCCCCCCCCTTTTCCACCTTCTCTGTTATGTGATGCCACCACGTATCCTTGAGGAAGGGCTATGTTCCAATCTGGACATGAGGCTTTATCTGCCCATGTCTCAGTCAGGAACATCATGTCGATATTGGTGTTTTGAATTATATCTTCGATTTGGTACTTATGTTTGCTCAAAGAGCGAACATTAAGCAACATGCATTGGAAGTATTGTTCCTGGACATCCGGGTGATAACCAACCAACTTATTGGTATATAAAATACATTGCACAAGTGCCTTAAATCCCCCACCCACTTCGGCACCCCCAACTTGCCAAAGCCAACCCTGTCAAAACCAATCAGGCCCCAGAAAACACAACAAACAAATAGCAATGTGTGGGGTACTCCCATAAAGGGGGCATCAGAGTGCTACTGTCCTCCCGCTTTGTGGGGGGGTGGCTGATCAGGTCTATTACCTGTGTTACGATCCAACAGCAAATACTGAACTTAAGGCATCTAATCTAATATGCATAGAACATAGAAACAGTCATCCCGGGCATGTAAGTAAGAAGCAGGGAACAGAGAGGCTTGTCGCAAACTATAAAGCACATCAACATTAGAACACACTTAGCAAACCCAACCCCAAAACTCCCTCAACAGCATCAGTCCTCCTTTCCATAGTCAGTTTCGGTCTCACGCCTGTGTCTCTTCAGTTGCTTCACATGCTCCATCGCCGCTTTAGGGGTCGAGAAGATTTTGAAATTCCCCTCCGCCCCCACACGGAGCCACGTGGGATATAACATGGCGTAGGGAACGTTTTCAGACTGGAGGAACTTTTTAACTGCCCCAAACTCGCCGCGCAGTTTGAACTGCGACAGTAAAATCAGGGAAAAAGGACAATGTGTTCCCCTGATGACATATGTTGCCCCTTTCCCTGGCCAGCCGCAAGATGACATCCCGCACCCGGTAGTTCAATAGCCGAGCTATAATTGGACGAGGTGGAGCCCCAGGGACCGGTCGCGCTGTCGAAGAGCGGTGGACCCACTCCACTACGAACATAGAGGACAGTTGCTCGGGGCCAAAGATTTCCTTAATGAGAGACTCAATGAAGTGCTCCATTTTACCAGTATTCGTTGATTCGGGAAGTCCCGTAATTCGAATGTTATTCCTTCCAGACCTGGCCTCCAAGTCTTTGTTCTTGGCCTGTATGAGGGCTAAGACCTTTTCCATGTTGAGGGTCTTGCTAGTGACGTTGTTAAGGCCATCTTCCGCGTTGGATACCCTCTGCTCTACTTCCCCCATTCTCGGATTCTGCTTTTCTAATTTCGAAGACATATGGTCCAGCCTATGATTTATAGTAGCCATACTTTCCTCAATAGCCTGGAGACTCTTTTGCATTGCCATCAGCATAGACTCCAGATTAGGCGGGCTCTCTGCCTATCCATCAGCCTCAGAGTCAGAAGCCGCTTTTTGGTGAACCCTGCCTGATTTTCGCGCCTCAAACGTGAGGCGGGGTTGTGACTTGTCCGGCTTCCCCATGATTAGCAACGGTGGTTGCGGGTACTAAACAACCACCCCAGCAGTATGGCAGCTCCCAACAGACACAGTACCCAGCAATAAGCGCGATGTGCAGTTGAAACAGTACAGCAGGCTTTCCTTATAAGACAGGGAACATATGGACCAAACCAGTGCTGAAAATGAAAAACGACGTGGCTCCCATCCAACACTAGTATTCGTGGAACAGACACACCCCCACTGCCCAGAGACATAAAAATGACTGATTAACGGAAAATGTTCCAGAGGTGCTCCTGCCAGGAATCAGCACTGAGCCAGTGGGCAGTCCGTTATTTCCACAGACACAGTTAGGCCAGGTCCAACCAGATGAGGGAGCAAGGTCATGCAAGCGGTAGCGTAGTCATAGAGCCAGGTCCTCACTGCAGGCCGCTAATAGTCACCGCAGGGCCGACCCTCCTTCCCGCAGCGGCATCCAGAGGTGTCAGGGCCTCCACAGCTACACATACCCCACTCCAGGGGCAAAGCGTGATTGAGCAGTCATCCCCTCCCTACAGGCCACACAGGTACATACAGCACAGAGGTAGGAGGCAGGGCCCCAGCAGACAAGCGCCGATCCCAGCAAGGGGAGGAGCGCTGTACCACCAGCCACCCAACAGCGAGCCTCACGCGGCTCTGTCGCGATATCGCAGGCCAGGGGAGCACCCCAAGAAGTGGAGTGGCCAGTCCACAAGGCAAGGGCCTCCAGGATACAATGGCACACCGGAGTCTCCGAGCAGGAGGTATCCCTCCCCCACTCGACCGGTGCCAGCAGAGAGGCCGAGGCAGTCAGGCCCGTGCACTCCACACACATAGACCGCAGTCGTGGGCTGAGGCCTGGACCGCCCCCCACCTACCGCAGCCCACAGCGGACGTTGACGAGGCTCCTCCGTCGCAGACGATGACCACAGACAGGCTCCCGATTCCTCACGGGACATAGAAACACCGCCGTCAATCCTCAGGCAGCCGGCAGCAGGAGCGAGTCGCGAAGTCCTTCCAGAGCAGCAGGCCAAGCCAGTCCACCGCAGGCAGCTCACTGGAGAGGTAGGTGCCAGCAGCCGCCGGTAGCGCAGCGTCGGGGGGAAAGGGTGCAGCACTGCCCGCTCTCGTCGCCTCAGAGTCCCGGCCGGAGCTCAGTCCCCATTCGTCACATCTTCGGCCGCCATCTTGGCCTCGAGGTGATCAAGACAGCCTCCGTCAAAATTACCCCTATGCAGAGCTTCACCGGCCGCTCCAATGGCCCCCAAGTGCAGCAGAGGTGTCACTTCATGCGGGACAGCAGCTCAGATACGTGGATGCCCCAATATGTAGCAGATTTTAGGCGGATGGTAGATCAGCCGGGCAGAGCTGCACTAGAGTGTGGCCATCTTGCCTGGAGCCCTCTAGCGTCCCCACGTGTTTCTTAATACATGGATCTTAACACACTTTGTCATTATCATGTAAAATAGTGTCACAAACCATTTCTGTGTAAAATTGTCGTAAGTAGATGAAAGATAACATTCCTGCTCTATCAACACCAAGGGAGATTCCTTCTTGCTTGGATACAGACAGAGTTCTTGCTGACTTGGAGGATTCATGGCCAAGCAGTTACAGAAGCTTGGAAGAGCACAGAGACAAAGTTGCAGCAGGAATCTTCCCACCAAGAGCAGTCTTGTCTTTGGTTTTGGCTCGATCCAGCAGCAGAGTTCCAGTGTCCAACAGCAGAAGTGTCTTCAGACAGTTCTTGATGAATCTTCATGAAGTCCAGGGCGATTCTAAGGACCCACCATCATGGGTGCCCTAAGTAACCCTAAAAGGGGGATGGATGTCTTCTGCAGTGACCCACCTATCAGGGGAGGTCAGGGACGCTACTCAACTGGCCTAGCCAGTGAGATGCTCCCAGGGGTCAAGATTCAACATGGCAGAACCAAGTGGCCACATGAAAGAGCTCTGGGCACCTCCCTAGGGAGGAGCTTGACAGGGGGTGGACATTCCCCTGTCCTTTGTGTAGTTTTGCACTAGAGCGGGATCCAAGGGCTCCTGAACTGAGCAAATCTAATTTATGCAAGGATGGCACCAAATGTCCCCTTCAATGCAGTTTGGTGGCGCTCCTAAGCACCCCCACCCTATCTTATTCTAAAGGAGAGGTGATCACACCTCTCCTTTTCAGGAAATCCTTTGTTCAGCTCCCCCTGCCCGAATTAGGCTGCTCAGCAGGAGGGGGCAGAATAGTGTCTGGGGTCAGTAGCAGCACGAGCTGGCAGGCAGATTCCTGTAAGGCTACACTGTTAGGTATTGGGGGGTCCTCTAAGGAGCTCCGAAGTACATGTTATCACACAACTAACACTGAAATTGGTATATTTGCATGATTCCAACATGTTTGATACCAAACATGACAAGGTTCAGAACAGCCATTATGTAGTTGACAATCTCAACTTACCAGTGTCCATTTCATACCTTAAAATGGCTGCCCTGCACCTACAAAGCCCAGAGAAGGGTGTCTGAGGTTTGTAGGGGTACTACCCACACACTTAGAACCATGCACCCTGCCCTTGGACTGAAGGACCTACCCTAGGGGAGGCTTATAGGTTTAAAGTGCAGTGACCGGGATATAAGGAAATCCTTATATCTAAAGTGAAAGGCGCTTGCACCATTTCACGCAGACTGCGAGAGCAGCTCTGCAGACACAGTTTGCATAGACTTCCATTGGTGGCACAATACATGCTGCAGCCCATGGGAGACCCCTGGTGTACTAATGCCCTGGGTACCTCAGTACCATATACTAGGTACTTGGAGTGGTACCCCAGTATGATAATTGTGGGGTGTACAAACTACTTACTAGAAAATTTAGAGGAGAGAGTGCTGTGGTCCTGGGTAGCAGAATCCCAGTGAACTACAGTCAAAGCACACTGACAATCAAAAAGTGGGGGTATCTATGCCAGAAAGATACTACTTACAGATAGGTTGCCACAAACTCATGTAATACATACATTGAGTCATCAATTTGTGGAAACACACACGGTAGGGAATTCCCAGGCTGATGAAGCAGCCAAGTCTGCAGTAGCCACAGCTAAATTAGCAGCAGTTCCACACGCTAAATCTCATATCAATAATGATATCTTGGCTGCAGTAAATGCATTTCAAAACGGCACCCCTTTATCTAACAATTTTCCTTCTAAATCCTCTTTTCACTTAAATGACCAGAATGATCCTTTTGTAACTATTCCTGGAGTCGGAGATCGTGTGATTTTCAACAATGACCACAGACAGGCTTTGGTTGTTGCCACACATGAAGGGCTAGCTTCCGCTCATGCTGGAGTGACACTCATTATTTCGTTCTTACAGCATTGCTATTGGTGGCAAGGCTTATACCAACAGACCAAAAAATATGTCCAGTGTTGCGACATCTGTCAGCAAATTAAAAGCACTATAGTGTCTCGTCCACCGCAGACACACATCTTAATTTCAAATAAGCAATTTGGCTGTGTTTATTTTGATCATAGTGGTCCACTGATTTCAGATACTGCGTTCAAATTTATCTTGGTTGCAGTTGATTCTTGCTCCAGGTTCCTCTGGGTTTGGCCACAGCTCTTGGCTGATGCTCAAACTGTTATTAAATACCTCCATGTCTTCATCGGGACTTATGCATGCAGTGCTTTCCATTCAGACCAGGGTCTAGCTTTCGCCTCTAAAGCGTACCATGAGTCAATGACATAAATTGATGTACAGGTGCATTATTCTCCTCCATATCCGCGTACCTAGAGTACTAGGTACAGGACATGATTGGTTAAACCATCTCTATGGGGTTCAATGAACACTTAATAATCTTCCCCTAAGATCTTGGTGGGTTGACCCCATACGAAATGCTTTTTGGTATCAAGATGTATGTTCCAGACCTTGACAGTTCAGACATTGTGGCGGCTGGCGCAACCTTTGACGTCGATAACCAGTGTGCTGTCTTATAGGACCTACAAAAGGTCCGCGAAGCTCAGTCACGCAAACACTTGCCTCTCTTTGAGCACTGAAGACCAAGCTCCGGTTTCCAGTTGGCTTCCAAAAGTGGAGTTCAGGAGATGGTGGCGATAAAAAAGAAATTCGGACCAACGTACCCTGCTCCTGTTGCAGTCCTTGCATTTAAGGTACACAAAGTGTGATCTTGCCACCCCTTCCAGGATCTAAAGACAAACACTTTGTCTCCATTGAACATGTCACCATACAGCATGTGGCTCATTATCCATAGTATGCCACGAAGTGTTCATTCACTACCGCAAGACTTTCATTTACAGTCCATGAGCACCACCGATGCAGATTCGCCCCAGCTGGGGGTGAGTGGAAGGCTGAGTCCTGAGACGATAGTTTGACAGTATCTGTTTCTACTATAATGTTTATAATGGATGTTATTTATACGGATCAATTTTTGGCGAGTCCTTCCGAATTGGATTTTTCGGGTCTTACTGCTGAGTCACAGCCTCCAATTTTCTAGCAGAGTACCTCAGGGTACTTTATGGATTATTGATCAAGATGATTTTACTTCAGACAGTTCTTCTGTTTTGCATCTGCCTCCTGAACAGATTTGTATTTTTATTTCATGGCTAAAACGCACTTATCTAGTCCCACCGTGGATGTATCTCTGGATCATACTCTCTGTGGTTTTTCTGTTCATGTGAATTGGATTTGTGGCAGTCTTTTTCCCGTTAATCAATAGGCATTACCTCCCAGAATGTTCTGGTACGGAACTAGTCGATGGGGTGTTGGCCCCCATTCTTCATCACATAAACTGAAAAAAGACTTGTCCCTCGTCAAAATTTCAACTGTTTCAGTGACTGATGGAATTATTTTGGATAAAGTTCCTTTCGACATATTCGGCCCTACGGAGATTATGCAGATGCCATATGTGTTCAAAGTTTCTATGGGTGATGTAATAGTACCTGGGGTTACATTCGAATGATTGAAATGTTGATACCATAAATTCTATGCTTTCATAACTAGAGCATTATACTGTTTTCGAATCAGAGGACCAATTTCTATATTGTACTAACTACGCCAAAATGTTCTGTTATCATTATGGACATCATTTTCTACACAGAGCTAGTGGTCAGTGTCCACATTTTAATCACACACAATGGAAACATTGCCCAACTCCCCCACAAGGGAGTTCCAAAAGGCAAAAAGACAAATTCAAGTATTTTTGCACTTCAGATCCTGCATCATATTATTTCAAATTAGGTCCTACCCACCAAAAAAATATATGCTCACCCAGATTTAGCTCATAGATACAGCTTTGTTTGTCAACCAGTTGGCCCATAAAGGCTATGTTTACTGGAAGGACACCATTGATTTAAAGTAAATTTGGGGAACTAAATATTGGGAGGTTCAGAGAACGGAGTCATTATTTCAAGCCTGTTTAATTTCCAGTCAAATGATTTTCTTGAATGAAACGATCCAGCAGACTATATGTCTAGGATTTGCCAAAATTAAAGAAATGAACTGCCCGACAATTCCCTATATTGCTCGTTTTGATAATTGGCAGAGTTTCACAAATTACTCGGAAGAACAGTTAAATAGCATGATGCAGAATGGTACATTTAATTCCTAATTTTCAAATCCTGACGGGTGGTTGTTGTGGCCAGGAGACACTACTTGTTGCCATGCTTGTTTTTTTAATTCCACACCTGGATTCAAATCAAACAGACCTGATTCCCAATATGCTCTGTCAACACATTCCGGTATTATTACCAACCACTCAGTGGGAAGGTTATGCCAGCACTGGTTGGAAAATCCACACTGTCTGCAGTTAAGCAACACCTTTCTCGCTTGTCTGAAGACATACATTTATAAGATTTTCGTGTAGGTCCCAAATTCCCATGTCCTAAAGGATTTATATATGCTACATATAATGGAATTTGGAAATTATCCTAGATGGAAGCTGCTGCACGTTTGAGACAAATTGACCAAGACAATTTGAATAAAGTGCTTGCTGTTGTGGATAATGGAATTCATACGTTGTCATCTAATATTTACAATTTAAACAACATTGTGTCGTCTGTTATCGATATTGTGCAGGGTGACACATCAACACTGTACTGTATCATGGGCAAAGTCAGCTTAGATCTATTATGCAGTTTAGTTGAACACTTTAAACACTTAAAATTGGGCACGTTCAATGCCATTAAATTGCAGCAATTTATTTCTGCCCTTTAATTTAACACGCAAACAGCAATTGATGGCCACGAAACATGCAACCTACACAAAGCTGCATTTAGAAAAATTAGAACAATTTCCATTCACTATAGCTGAAACTCTTCCAGCTGTGTATTTCATACAAGGAGTTATTTCTCTACCTATCTCGCTATTTCAATCTACAGCTTGCATGAAACATTTGCCTGTAGATAGAAAAGAACACCTTGGGCTCAAGATTTTTGCAGAATGAGGGCTGGGATTCCGTTGTTTTTATCCATTTCCCAGTTAGTCACTTGTTGCTATCATATCTTGTTTCCCCGTCTGCCTGGGATCCTAGATAGCTCTTGCAGCCTTCCACTCCAAAGTTGAAGGCAGACTTAGACAAGCTAAGCAAACTCAAAGCATTATTGTTCCAACAAGAAGTAACTCTCACATCTGCTCACAAAACCTTTGAATTGCAAGTGGCAAAAACTTACAGTGAAATACAGTCATTGTTGAATCCAAACCTTGCCCTGCATTTCGGAGAATTAATACATCAACATTTTGATACATCTAGTACGGCTAGCCTCGCTCACTTTTTTAAGATTGTGGGCTCTGGTCTTGTTAGTTCATTCCAAACTATCTTTGGAGTAATCCCAGCTTTTATCCACTCCATCTTTTCCAGTGTATTTGGAGGATTCCCGTTGCTGTTATTTCTCATTTGCGGCATTCTCAGCCTGTTCCTGCTTTACAAGCCCTCTGGAATTAGAACCGATCCAACACTACCGTGGAATATTTCTACTGCATGAACTGGATCTTGATTGGTCCTTAACATTCCGGCCTGCATGCAAGCAGTGTTCCACTGTCTCTGGTGCCCCTTTGAATGGGCACTGGAAATTTGCCTGGCTTCGCAGACGCCCGCTGTCTTTAGACTGCTAATGAGTCCCTTAGCAACCCATTTTCAGGACTGTCCTCTAGATTTGCGACTTCTACACAATGCAAGGTTTGAGCCACTCACCTTCAAGGAACCATGTGCATTGGCACATGAGTTACTGGAAACCGGCACTACAACACGGTTGCAAGGTTGCCCGGTGACTATCTCGGCATCGGTTGAGATAGAGGATCATGTTTGTTCTTTGGAGCTCATGACTTGGGTTGTTGGCCAATCATCATATGCGGAGTCGGACTCCTTCATGGAGTCCCTAGCCTTTGAGTTGGCGAGTGACAGAATGGATTCCTAGGAAACACCATGATTTGACTATTTTTTCTAAATTGTCATTGCCGTTATCGTTTTCGAGTATATTGTTTTCAGACTATGCTTTGAGTTTGTTTACCTTCTAACTATATTCATTACATTTAGTATTCTATTTCGTGCTTTTATTTTGACCAAAGGGAGGGTGTCATGTGTTTCCTGCTTGGCCCATTGTCGTTTTCCCTATGTTAGGCTAGTTATACACATTGTAGCCTGTATTTCTTTTGCACGTTACTAAAAAAAACACGCTTGCCTTTGTACGAAATTGCATTTTCACACAAAACCTGCATATGTTTTCCTGTTCTGTTCTTTTACTGGGATTTACTCTGAACACCATAGACAAGGTCAAACAACAATGCCCCTTGTTATCCTCTCTGGTCAGACACTAGCACCTACACATAGCATTAGAATGCAGCTGCTGTTTGTGAGCACACGTCTTGTCATATAACTAACGACAAGAGTTCTAAAAAACACACACTGAGCGAAGGTCCAGGGGCAAGCTTACCACATCAGTTGAGATATAGAACGTCCATCTATGTGTGCAATGGTATGGGGTCTGCCATTCATCCCAGAAATCTTCGATATATAATCATTAAGCTTCAGTAGGAAGGGGGGAGGGTAGGCTAATCTGTCTAATAACATAATAGGGCTTTTTATGGTATATGGATTGGTAACCATGCTAGAGATATTTTTGTTGTCGGTTTGCCTTCTAATTGTGGCTCAAATACTGCATCTTAGAGCACAATAGTTTGAATAAATATTCTAAACTTCCTTTGTGTCTCTTGTTTATCTTATTGTGGACAAGTACGAGTGAGAGAGCGAAACAGTGTGTCCTGTTACAGCGATCCCTGAGAAGATCGAGATTGATGTGTTCTGGGGTGCCAACTCACTTGTTTCTCTGGAAAGGTTAGGAGGGCACGTGAGGCACTATAGCTAGTTGGACTCGGTCTCATAGATACTGAGATAGTATGGCGACTCAGTCCCTATATGCCTATGTTCTATGGTCCCAAGCATAGTTCTGTTACTGGCCAGAATCCCTGCAACACCAGGTGTGAAAAGGAGTGTCCTCCACTGTTGGCTCGGCGGATCTGTGGGTTGTCTGTGAGGGAGAGGGAAGCAGATAAAAGGTGTCTGGTCGATTGATGGAAGGTCAGGTGTTTGTTGATGTATTCTGGTCCTTTGTTGTGTAGGGCCTTGTAGGCATGGGTCAGCATCTTGAACTGGCATCTCTTCTGAATAGGGAGCGAGTGTAGTTTCTTGAGATGGGGTGTGATATGGGTCCTTCTGGGGAGGTCAAGTATGAGTCTTGTCATGTAGTTCTGCAGTGATTCCTATGTAGAGCGTGTTTCCTTAATCCAGTCTGCTGTTGATGAGGGTCTGTGTGATGGTCCTTATGGTGTTTGCCGGGAGCCACCTGAAGATCTTGCAAAGCATGAGAAGGGTGTGGAAGCAGCCTGATAGGACTGCGTTGACTTGTTTCTTCATGGATAACTTGCTGGATAACAAGTTATCCATGAAGAAACGCAAGATGCTGAGGTTACGGGCGTGGTCTGTTGGGGCGGGGCGGGTTGCCGAGCTCCGCCGGCCACCAAGTGTCGTTCCTTGGAGAGGTGTCGTTCCCAAAGATTTTTTGTTTAAGTTTAAAACAGTTGTCCTTCATCCAGTCCACGACAGTCATTATTCATCTGTAGCTTTTGTGATGGAGGGATCTTCTGGTTAGTGAGAGGATGAGCTGTGTGTCGTCGGTGTAGGAGTTGATGTTGAATCCGTGCGATCTGATGGTAATGGCCAGGGGGGTTAAGTTGGTGTTGAAGAGGTTCAGGCTGAGGGATAATCTTTGGGGGACTCTGCAGATGATCTGCTTTGGCTCAGAGGTGAACAGTAGGAGGCAGATCCTTTGGGTTCTGCGGTGAGGTACAATGCAATCCATTCGAGGGTGTTTCCTTGAATCCCAATGTGGTGGAGTCTGTTGATCAGGATGTAGTAGGAGATGCAGTCAAACACAGCGGACAGGCCCAGGAGGATGAGGGCTACTGTTTCCCCGCAGTCCAGGAAGACTCTGAGGTCATCTGAGGCTGCGATCAGCGCTGTCTTGATGCTGTGGTTAGCTCGAAATCTGGATTGGGAGGGGTCTAGGAGGTTGTGGTCTTCTGGTTGTTGGGTAAATTGCTGGCTGATCTTTTTCTTGAAGACTTTTGCTAGATAGGGGAGCAGAGAGATGGTTCGGTAGTTCTTCAATTAGACTGGGCTGCCAGGTGGTTTTTTCAGGAGGAGCCTCACTTCAGCGTTTTTCCAGTCTTCAGGGAAGGAGGCTGCGGTGATGGAGGTGTTCAGACCATCCTGAGCTCATCGCCAATTGTCTTGCTTCTAAGGTTGACGATGTGGTGGGGCATGGGTCCATGGGAGCTCCCAAGTGCACAGTTCATGATGGAGACACTGTCTTGCGTGGTGAGAAGGTGTTCAGGGTTTGTGATCGTGGGTGTGAGCTGGTTGATGATGTCCGCGTCGGTGGGTTGGCATTCGAAGTTGCCATAGATGGCCGAGATCTTATTGTGGAAGAAGTGCGTGAGATTGTTGCACAGTTCCTGGGAGGGAGTGATGTCGTTCTCAGTGGCCGCAGGATTGGTAAAGTCCTTCACGATGGCAAAGAGTTCTTTGCTGTGGTTTGTGCTGTCTTTGATGCAGTCTGCTAGGGCGTTCTTTTTGGTGTCAGGAGACAGTGTTACTGATTGAGAGCGGGCCTGAAGGCTGATGTGCCACTTCCTCAGTGAACCAGCTTGCTTTTTTCTTAATTCTTTGAACTAGGCTGTCTTGATGGGGATGATGGCGTTGCTGCATTCTGTGATCTACTGGGAGAAGCTCTTTGTTGCTTTTTCAGGGTTGTGTGTAGAGTCTGGGAGGTGGGGGCAGAAAGTGTTGTTCCACTGGTCTTCTGATATCTTTTTCCAGTATCTTTGTTTTGATCTGGGGTCACGATGCCGGGGTAAGTGAGACCTGAGATGGAAAAATGTACACTGTGGTGGTCAAACCGGGTGAGTGGTGTGGATGTTTCTGACTCTGTCGCTGGAGGTGAAGATGGGGTCGAGCTGGTGTCTCTGTAGATGATGGTGCATTTCGAGCCAGCATTGAGCCAGCACTGAGCAACCGAGAGTGAAGGAGGTAGCAAGGGGGCTGTGAAGGAGCCAAGAAGGGAGCCGGGAGCCAAGAAAAACACCAAAAAACCCCTGGGAATACTGGGCGGTTTTCTTTTCCAACCGCTCACTCAGAGCCTGATGGCTGACAACCCAGCACAGCGGGTGAGGACGGCGTTTCACACCCGTTTCATCAGGCGTTTACACCCAGCCGCAGGGTTGCCTGAGGCTGGGCCAGCTGAGGGGATCAGGCTGTGAGAAGTAAGGGGCGGCAAGAGGCGGCTGCGGCTGCAGTCACGGTTGCAGCTGCGAAACCCATTGGAAGGCACCCTTACAAGCCAAGGTCTTTGACAGCTGACTGTCGCAGTGTAAACAGGGAAAAGGGAGCAGCGTGACCGATCAGCTGTTGTGAGTCCTTCTTACTCCCTCTTCACATGCCAAGTACTTTTGCATTGTAGCTGGAGATTACAACGGTAACCACAACCCCATATAATCACATAACTAAAATTGAACTGCAAGACCTGTAGCCCCACCCCGAACATCAGCTGGCAGGCACCCTAAGATCACCAATTCGTGGAGAGTGGAGGGGAGGGGAGCGGAGGCGATTAAGAAGTGGGCACACTGTCAAATTGGGAGAGCCATCTTGCCAACCTGCCTGACTGGGGGTCTTGCCTTTGGTCCTGGGGCTCTGGTACTGAGCAGTCCGCCAGCTTGCCTGTCAGCCACCTGCAGATGTGCCGGTGAACAGGCTTGAGTGTGCATACCCGCTAACACAGTACAAAGACAACCTGGCGGGCCTGGTCTGACCTTCGGTTTCCACAAACCCAACAGCCTTATTACTAAGCCACCCGGCGCCAAACCCTGACAAAACCTGACAAGATATGCCCCAGCCTCTTTCAAGTAGTGAGGTGCGAGGTGGTTACAACAGCGAATAGGGAACCATGAGGTCAGGCAGAGTGAGGAAGGCACCAACCAAACCAAGACCAAAATCTAAGGCAATAAAACTGAAAAATTAGGGCAATAATGGGCCTAGCGAAATCAGCCCACTCAACTCTGGCCCAGACAGCTACAAAACAAAACGCGAAAAACTTGAGGAGTCACAAGTCAATCAGAGATCCAACATGACTCCTCGTACTCATCCTTGCCCTAGCCCCCACAATAGTCTGTCTTTGAACGGAACAATTAATGGTACAAATAACAACGACCTTTTAAGCCTCTCAAACTAGGGGGGAAAAATCTTCCATCTGTAACAGGAAAGGGAGTTGCGGCTATTCCAAGGCTTGTCAAGGCTGGTCCAGAACTAATCAATATAGAAGGGACACCACCAATGAGAAATTCTTGTTCCTTTCAGCCCAAGATATATATACCAAATTGTCCTTCCTCAAAGACCCTGGTACGGTAATATTTTCCACAAACAGCACAATAAAAGGGCTACAAACTCCTCTTCAACCTTCTCAACCCTTACAATTAAACAGTTTTGATCAAACTTCACCACCATTAACAACTCAAACCGTAGTATTGATCGACTCCAATGAAATATCTCAAGACAAAAATAACGGAAACATCAGAGAGGATAAGAATTCCATTCGACAAAATAATGAAGAAATGCATGTGGCTGAAGAGGCAGCCGAAGAATCAAATGTGTCAAATGTGTCGAACACGTCAAGTTCAAATAAGAAACACGACAGTCACCGGCAGGACTATCAAGTCATTCAGCAGAAGGACAGTAAAAACGAGCGAACACTGAGTACTCAAGCTGGGGGGGCTTGCCTTGCCAAAAACACCAAAGCTTCATTTCAACAAGGGGGAATAGACATGGGGCTTGACTTAAAGCTCCAACAAGCTCCCTCACTAGCAACAGCTCAGCAGGTATCGCAATTAAAAAACTCTTTAACCCACTACCTGCCAACTGCACAATCAGAAGTAGAAGACACAATGTTTCTGGTGGCTACAATGGCTTCAGGCGAACCTTTGGCAAAATCACAAACAGGGCCTAGCTTATTGCCCCCCAAGGAAGATCTTCAAACCTCCAACGACGATATGTCTTTTTTAGCCTCCCAAGAGTGGAAGGAATTAGTCGCCTCGTATAGCCATGATCCAAATAGTTCCTCAAAAATCGCGTGCTCAGAGAGAAGTGAAATGAGCATACAAATAAAGATTCAATTTGGGCAGCAATATTAAGCGCCTTGCAATATTCAACAGCCGCGCTACAATATCAATCTCACAAAATGGATCTTCAATTCACAGTCCTTCAAACCCTATCCGACTTCACTTCAGGGATTGATAGGAAGCTAGCTGATTTGAATGCATTAACCGCTGCAACGTAGGTTCAGCTGGTATGTACCTACGCGCAGCTTGCGCTCCGCGGCAGCTAAATTGGTCAGGATCCCGGCGATAAAAAGAACTACCATGGGGGGGCGAGCGTTCAGCGTTGCAGCTGCGCGCCTGTGGAATAGTCTCCCATTAGAGCGGAGACAGACACAGGATTTGTTGCTGTTTCCCAAGCAAGCTAAGACCTGGCTTTTTCCCAAAGCGTAATCTGTTGTTTTTCCCAGCCGCAGTTGTGTTTATTTTTTGCTGTGTCTTAGCGCCAGGATGCCCGTAGGGTTAAAGTGCGCTCTACAAATGAAAAATACAAATGAAATAATAATAATAATTAATAAAAAGGGAGCAAGAAGCAGCTTTTAAAACACAGCCTTTGCAACAAGAATGCTCCTGTGTTCCAATAGTGGACAAATTGCTAACGTTACCATCAATATTAGGTGACTTGTTACATGTCCTGAAACCAATAGTTACAACTCAAAACTCTGCGACCAGTGAGTCAAATACAGAGAATAAAATAAAATCGGACCTTCAACCAGTGATGATGACAACTTCTAATAGTGAACATCTGACAGGTGGAAGTGGGCCCTTGCTTAATACCCATGTGGGAATACTTGATAATAATATCTCACCAGCAAAAACCTGTCGTAAACATAAAAGGAAAGTAAGGAATAAGAAACCATCACTTGGTTAGCCAGCCTCAGGAAAGCCTAGCTACATTTAATCTCAATAGCAAGGAAACTTCAAATTCCTGTGTTCAAACGCAGGTAGACAGTACAAAGAAAAGGTTTACCAGATCTAACACTTCACAGTCGCAAAAAAGGAGTACTCACACTTTAGTAAGTGCTACCAACAATATGGAAGGTAGACAAACACCAGCTAGGAGATCGCCCGATATTAGACCAATTTCAAGCTCCTCAGAACAGGGTAGTAATTTGGTAAGCGTCAACCCAAAGCAATTGTCATTCACAACATCTCAAGTAAACAACACATTAATTGAAGGAATACAACCCATTTGCCTGACCCCGGGCACCGATCCGCAGGACAGCCATAAAGAACCACCACAACCCTTGAGGTTAGGTCATAAACAATGCACAATATGCAAGAAATTCCTATGACTCTAACAGACCAACCGTTAATTATTTGCAAAACCTCTAATCGTAAAACAAACAATGTCAACGACATCCAATTTCAGCCTACAGCCCAAATAGCAATCAATAAGGACGGCTTTCCACCACTGATTCCGGAAATACCGCGGCCAGAGGAGACCGATACTATTATCTTCTCTCCTCAATATAAATCACGTGGCCCCGTGGACACATTAAACAGAGGGAACGTGCTACGGCTCCTACATTCTATTCGAAGCTTAGCCAACATTCAAACTTCCGATTTACTATCAATAGAATTTCTGCCAAACAACAACCCCCCAAGCACTGAAGTAACAAAAACACCGGAGAGGTGGCACGTAGAATTATTCAGGAAATAAATAGATTTCATAGCTGGGGGATAATCCTGAAACCCGTCCCAACACAATTATATCCAACACCTTTCTTAAAAAATGAAGCAAATAGCCCAAAAAGGAAGATCACTTCAGTGCTAAAAGGGGGCAAAGAGCAGAACCCCAGGCACCACAACGGAGTCAAATTTGAAAATTGCACTGATACCAACTCATGGACAATCTGGTAAAATATACCCCCCAACTAACAACTGTTTGGGAATACAGCGAACCATAACATCAGTACACCCAAATTGACAACACATGCCTGCCTCTCAGTCATCGTTAGCAGTGCGTGATGAAATAAACATCTGCGTCTGGAATATCAATGGATTAGCATCCAAAACAAGTGATCATGAGATGTTGAATTATTTGAAATCCTTCGATATAATCCTCCTTAAGGAGACATGGGAAGACAAGGCCTATGACCTGCAAGGTTACACGTCTCATCTAACTCCGGCTATAAAGGGATTTGTCTTTGGTTGTCGTTTGGGAGGATTACTGCTTTGGCCTCAATAACTGAAATAGGTGAGATTGTACCTATAAGGATTCAAATAACATCTCCAAGCTGCATTCAGGCTATAAAAGTAAAGCTCAGGCTAAACCAGACCACACAGGAAGTAATAATAATAAATGTCTATGTGTATCCCAAACAAAGATTGAAAGCAGCAAACGAGCTAACATCAGAGCTAAAGAGGTAATGGAAGAGGAGGACATAGAACACATGATCCTGGGTGGAGATTTTAATATGCAACTTTTGGGACTCGACCAGGACGACGCCCCCAAGTTGGATCTAACAGCCGCATGGGGAATTCCGGTGCAAGATTCATTAAAAATTATTAAACCTGCGAGAAGTGTGAGGACCTTGCTCCAAGATCTGGAGCATCTAAATAGGAGAGCTTTAAATAGTCACTTTAAGGAGGATAATCCACCAGCAGCAACGTATCATTCGGCTAACGCATCATCTCATTTAGACTTTACGTTTGTAACATTGATTCTGTTTAACAATATTGCCTCCTTTAAGATCGGCAATAGCAAATTTAGTGATCACATGCCACAGGAGCCGACCCCTAAACCAAACTCAAGCCATTCGCTAGAAATTTGCAAAACCCTTGTGCTGGATGAAACCAATAACCTTAAACGAATAAGATGCAACTTAAAAAATATAGCGGAAATATATTCTACTGCTAAAGATCTAAATAATCATGGAGCAGACAAACTAGCCCGGCCATTGGAAAATTGGGACAAGTTTGTCTTATCTCTTGGAGAAAAATTTGCAAACAGGACAGGTCCAAAACAGAGGTATGCAGCAGTACCTTCAAAAATAGTGAAAAGTCCAGTCTCCAAAAAACGAAAGCAATCTATAAACCAAACTTTAATGCAACTTCGTAAATCACCAAACAACTCGAGTTTGCAAAGCTCACTTCGTGAATTAAAAACATCGATAAAACGGAGGAGATGGGCCAACAAAAGAGCTAAAGATAACGAAGTATGGGCAAAGCTCCTCCACGATGCAAACCAGATTAACAGTGCTAAGGTTTGGCAAACAGTAAATAAACTACAGCGGCCAAACCATTCTGGCATGAATTCTAACATCTCCGAAGCCACCTGGGTTGAGCACCTTTTTAAAGCATTTCAATGACCAGGAGAAAGAAGCAACTGCCCCCTCTGCCTACTTGGGGAATGATATCATCAAAAGCGCTACAATGGTAGTAACAACCCATCACCATCCCATGGATGTGGACAGTAGTCACCAGGGTTTAATACAACAGCCGTCAGCGGGTCCAGATTGCCTACCTAGTGCAGTAGAGGAACAAAACGATCGTACAGCACTGCTAATAAGGAAACAAATTTCTAGAGGCAGACCGGCAGGAGCACCTGGCCCCAGTGGCATTCTGCCAATGTTGTATAAATATGATCCGGAATTCTGGAGTAATGCATTAGTTCCGGTCTTCAGACATGTGCTGAGAACAACTATGATGCCAGAGTCATGGAGAGGCTCAACTATTAGCCCAATTTTCAAACAAGGCGGGAGGTCCGATCCAAACAACTACCGACTGATAGCCCTCATAGACACCGATGCTAAATATTATGCGGGGATCATTTTAAATGAACTAGCAAGTTGGGCTTCTGATATTCATCTAATACCTCTAACGCAAACGGGGTTTCGTCAAAGGCAAGGCGCCATAACAAATATCATGGCCTTAACAATGCTAATGGATGCTGCTAAGCAGGGAAAATACCCCCTTTTCCTTTGCTTTATAGATTACACAGCCGCCTTTGACCATGTAGATTGGACTAAGTTCTGGCGAAAACTGGACGGTTGGGGAATACCAACTCCCCTCTCAGATCAACTTAGGAACCTTCATACTGATACGTAGATCGGAATTAAGCTGGGTGCTGGGACGCACCTCTCAAAAAGAATCCCCACTACTAAGGGTTTAAAACAAGGCTGCGTCCGGGTCCCGTTGCTTTTTAGCCTTTTCCTGGCGGACTTATTGGGCGAAGTGGACAGCTGTTCACCACATGCTCCGAAGTTGGGAAATAGAATATTGTCTAACCTGTTTTATGCTGATGACCAGTGGCGGCTCCCCCATAGGGGCGTTGTCCCACTGCTTTCTCACAGTGGGAGAAGGCAGAAACATAAATGGTAATAACTACCATTTTATGTTTCTGCCTTCTTGCACGGCGAGAAAGCAGAAGTGCCTGGTTGGGGTGGGCGGTCGTGCTCGAGGGGAGGGGGGGGTGGCTTGTCTACTGTTATGGGTATTGGTCCGCCCTGGAGCCAACCAAACAGTCCGTTCGCACAACAGTGGACAAGCCATTCCCCTCTGCCCTGGAGCAGGACCGCCCACTCTCCCTTTTCTGTATGTAGGCTGTGCATGCAGCAGCCTACATAGAGAAACCCAGGTGGGGCGCGACCCGCTGCACCTGCAAGCGTTGTGATTGCCGCTGCCCGCGTCCCACGCAGGGGGACATCAGCAGGGCAGCCTTCTAGTGGCCTCCCCCCCGCCTGCTCCGCCTCGCTAGTGAGGCCGCGCCTCGGGGAGGGGAGGCCCCCCAATGGGTTTGTCGTGGGGAGGCGTGCCCTAGGGTGGGCGAGGCTAGACCCCCTTTTTAGGCGCCTCACCCCCCCCAGATCTTCCTCTGCTTCCTGCGCCGCTCCTCCTGGCCACGCGTATTTCCTGCGCTCCTGGCCACGCAAATTTTGTCACGCGAGATCTTGGTGTTCTGATGGGTCCATTGTCTGGCGTCGGTTCTTCCGCTGTCGGGTCTTGGCGTCGGCATTGTCCAGTGAGTGCAGGGGGGTTGTTGGCCCCCCCCTCCAACGTAGTCTTTTGCCGGCGGTGTGGGGCTGTGCGGGGGGACAGTCGGGCGCCGTGGCAGTTGTCCCCGGGCCCCATGAGGAGTGGGGGTCGGGTTTTTTGCAGTGAGTGCTTCCCTGGTTGCCGGTGTGGGATCCGTCCGAGCCCTGACCATATTTTGCGGTCATGTAGGAGTTTCTTGTAAATTAAGTAGGAGTTTCTTGTAAATTAAGCCCTTGCCTGAATTGGCGACCGCGCGGCCCTGACGCCGTTGCTGGCGGCGGCTGTCTCTGCGCAGGCGTGCCTGTGGGTGGCCGCGTGAGCCGGGATCTTTCCGAGATGGCGCCGGAGGGGCTCCTGGGCCTTGCATTTTTGTGGAGGTGATCGGGGGTCAAGTTTGGGAGTGGAGGAGGCGATCGTAGGAGAGGAGGGGCAGGACTGCGGCAGTCGGGGAGTGGGCCTCAAACCGCACTGTGTTCTTTGGTCGTCTCTGGGTTGTCATTATCCTTGGTGATCCGCACTCGGGCTGCCCAGCGGACTGCTTTGCTTGCTGGTCTGTTTTGGATCCGGGTGGTGCGCACGGCTGTTGCGGGCTCATGTGGTGGACTCCGATGTCCATCGTAGGTGGTGTTGATGGGCGGGGGCGTCCACTGGTCTTGTGGAGGTGTTCCATGTTTGACATCGTCCCTGTATCTTGAGGTGGAGTGTGCATGTGTCCTACATGTTCGGGCGCTCTGCAGGTTGGTTTGCGCACGGCAGGCGGAAGGTGATGCGGGGCCGCCCTTGTAGTTGTGGTTGTTTGGGCGCGATTGCCAGCGGCGTGTGATGTTGTCGCGGGCTTTGTGTGAATCTCCTGAGATATCTTGGGGCCCCGGTAGTCAATAGGGAGCTGCGAGTGTTTTTGATGGCGTGCGTTTTTTGATGACGGGGGTGGTGCCCCCTTTGTTAGCAATGCACTGTCCTGATGCAGCGGCTGGTATTTGCGGTGTGATTGCTCTCCTGGAATTCGTGGGGGGTCACGGTGAGGAAACACACTGCACAGTTTGGTGTTTCCGGGCTTGATGCACGTGCGTGAGACATGACCCGTCAGTGACGCGTTACATGCACTTCGGTCAGCGTTCCGCCACTTGACGTCAGCACTCTCAGAAGGGGGAGATGCAGGCCACGGGGGGTTCTTGCCCCCTCCTGGTAAGATACAGGCCCTGCCAGGGCGCACCAATGAGATGCAGGCTACATGGTCATGGTTTACACTTAACACCCGCCCCCCCCACACACACACAACGCGGGCAGCGGCAGTCACACTGCTCTCCATGGACCTTCTGCCCCCCGCTCTCTGTCTCCTGATGAGCGACCTTTGACCTCACCCACAGCCCCCCTGACCCCAACAATTCACCTTCCAGAGCTGCACTCGCCAACCCATGCGCACCCCTGAATACGAGGGGCGTGCCCCCCCTCTTCTCACCTCCCTAAGAATATCAGTAACATCATCAGTGAGCGCCCCATCACCCTTTCCTTGGGGTCACTCTCCCATGAGGAGCCCTGTTCTAATTACACGAATCTCGGCTTCACTTAAAGTGCCTTACTTTAAAGATGTGCTCACGTGTCAATCAAAAGTAATCAGTGCACGGGTCAATCAGTAGTCTATGTAAAGTTGAGGGCGCCTGGAATTTCAAACAAAATGCACAGACATTCATTGTGGGCAATGTACCGAGATCTGGGACACATCCTCCAGTGTAAAATCAAACTTCTACACAGGAGAATCCCTCTCTGAGACAAGGCGCCGTGACCCGGCCCAACATAGGACTGGCGCTACGATGTTCTGCCAGACAAAACAGCAAACGGAAGCAGGGAACTTGCAGAAGAGCACACTCGCAAAACTAATTAGCACAGATTCTGGTGATACACGCTGCGCTTCGGGGGTTTTGACTTAGTTGGATTCGTGCGGAGGGCTAATGTGCCTGCTGCAAGCGCATGTGCCTAGTAGATTCCGAGTGCGTGTTATGCACGTGGGCAAGCGGGTTGCTGTTTCGAAAGAGGCATCCCTCTGTTACTTTCAGTTTTTTTTTAAATCTCAGGGCCTGAGACGCCCGCACAGAGCGTACGAATTTAAAATGTTGATTATCTTGCAGAACGGGTTTAATTTGTCAAGCAATCTTGAATGGTAAACCTAACCTATGTCACTGTTGTCCTAACAATTTCCATGGTATTAGAAATGCGGTTGGGTAGGAGAGTGTGTGTGTGGCATTTTAGGACACAGGCAGAAGAGACAGGGCTTCCTCTTTACAGTATACCCTGTCCTCCATCGTACTCAATGAACACATGTATAAATGGAGAATTAACTGATGTGCGAGATTTGAGGCACTTTCTTCTCCCTTGTGAACTCTCTAGCTTGTTGCTTTGTAAAAATCATAAAAAGTTATCAATTCGCACTTCATCTTCACTCCAAACTGTTATTACTGCATTATTTGGATAACCCATTCACACTTTTGAGACAAGGCCCATAGTTCCTTATTGCTTAGTTTGTATTAGCTGGTGAACTCTACTCGATGCAAATGTTTCCCTTGTTCATACTCTCTACAGCACTTTGCTTTCATATCACCAGGTGTTATACCTTACCTACCTTTCGTGCAAAAGTGACCTTGGTGACTTTGCATATTATGAAACAGTGTTTCATGGAGGAGGAAGAGGCTAAGACATATATAATGAAATTGTGGCGACTATATGGTGCCCTAGACTTACATAGACCATGGTGACGGTAGTATATGATAAGTGGTGGGTCATTAGATCGTGAGCAACTTTGAAATGAAAGCAAACCAGATCTTCAATGAGAAGGAATTGGTCATCAAAGTGCAACAATATCCGAGGGTTGCAGCAGGTGTTATGTATCACTACAAGTCAATAGGAATTAAAACCCACATTGCTTATGCCCCTATGCAGTGTCTTATGCAGACTCCGGCGCCGCCGGCAATACAGCTGCTGTCCGTATGTACACATGTAGGGCTTCTTCTTTGTGTTGTCAGTCAAATTAAATTTTGAGGGGCAGTCGTACCTACGCTGCACGGTCACAAAAGTCGTGAGGCCGCTTCACTCAGCTATGTCTCTGGAACCATGCTATGCCGTGGCTCATTTTGTATATCCTTGGGCCGGCCACACATTCCTTCATCCCCAGCATGCTTTGCTGATTAATTGATTAAATGAATGAAGTCGCATGTTTTAGCTCAAACTGAGCGACAGTTACTAATCGCAATGACATGGGTTCACTCGCACTGGAAGGCCCCTTTACATTTATTCCCTGGTATCTTTGTCCCAAAATCCAGCATTTATTAGGGTTATCCGGTACAAGGGGGGAATCTCATTGGCATTAGTTCAATGCCTGTAGGTACGAAGGGACGAAGTTATGGGTCCCACGTGGTGCAACAGGATAAGGGAGTATATATAGATATATGTTATCTTGGTAGCAGGAGTACAAATATGTCAAGGTTCAGCCCAAAACCCAGTCTCAACCATAATGCAATGGTCAGCTTGTGGAAAGGTGTAACACAGAAATCGATCTACCAATGTTATTATTGTGAGTTCAACGCTTGAGTCAAGAGATGCTGCTGTCTTTCATCTTTGCCTTGCTATTCGAAAAACAGCTGGGGTAAGGTTTCTTTCAAATCAGTCATAGTGGCAGCTTAGTCTATACAGAAAAGTCTGCAGCCTGGGCTGTTTTGAGACAAGTTGTAGGCCTGGGTTTTTGTGTAATACATAACATCTTGAAGGTATTTATTATTGTGAGTTCCACGCTTAAGTCAAGAGATGCGGCTGCCTTTCATCTTTAGCCTTGCTATTCGGAAGCAACTGGGGTAATGTTTTCTGCAACTCAGTCATAGTGGCAGCTTAGTCTATACAGGAAAGGCAGCTGCCTGAGCTGTTTTGAGACATGCGGAAGGCCTGGGTTTGTGTGTCATACTTAACATCTTGGAGGTTATTCTCCCTGTTACACAGGGAAAGCACAGAGTGACAGGGTTTACCGAGACTTTGCCTGGCTTGCCTTTTCTGCGACCTTGTGAGGTCTGTTTATGTATTGTATGAAGGTGACAGAGGCTGTCACTGTTGTTTGACAGGCAACAGGGCCAGATGACATTTAAGTGCATTGTGTGCTGGAAACTAAAGAACGGGTCCATTTTAGTAAGTACATGGAGCACGGGGGCGTTTCTAGTGCTAAAAGAAAGTTGAGGCAACCCAGTTAAGTTTCAGTGCACGGCCACATTTGGTGGGGCAATTCCATGTGTAAAGCATTAAACCAGTCAGCCCTGGGAATTAGGCAGGCGTACGATTAGCTAAGATTTTGTCCAAACTGACGGAGAGCATATCGACCATAATTCACAGTGGAACCAGGGACAGCGTTACAAAGCAATGCTGTAGATTTCCTGTAGAATGCCGTATGGCTAAGCTTCAGGGATAAGGCCCTGACCTTTTACCCCTCGAGGGACCATCACCAATTGCGAGCAAACAGGCGAGGAGCACACTAATCCCCCAGTAAGTGTAACTGCGATGCAAGAAGTTTGGTAAACACAGCGTTAGAGCACAAATAATGACAAAGGGTTATAGACCAGTTGGCATTCCCGATATCCTGCCAGGGGATATGGTTCACCGCCGGTTCCAACAGACTTGTCTGCCCCACGGGCTATCCTTCCAGGGCCTAAAACCAGTGACTGGAAGGGGCATCTTTTTCGACCTGTGTTGAACTGGGAAAGGAAGCAAGGCGGGCTTGATAACCCTTACTTCTACCTGCGTTGGCACATCTTGTCAGGAGTGATTGTCAAAGGTATTGCACTTCAGCCAGGCTAGGTTAACGCCCATCCACTCCAAGCTAAGTGTCCAAGGTGATATTGGGCCGCATATACACAACCCAGTATCAGGCCCCTGGGGGTCGTCAACGTCGTGAATTACTAAATTCTACTGAACTGGAGGTGTGACCGGGTTCTACACTAGCAGAAGTTAGGGAGTGCAAGCCTCCGCCTAGGGGGTGGCTGGCTGAATTTGATGAACTAGTTCACACGTTTCACAGCACTACACGGGGGAGAGTGTCCACTACCTGTGCATACTTCAACCAGACACCCCAGAATGGCATGCCCTCATCTACATGGTCATAATTGAGAGGCCAGAGAGCGACCATTCCTCTTGGACTTTGCACTTGAACTTTCTAATAATGGAAAGGGCTCAACACCTTCTGAAACGAGCATGACCAGAGATGTGTTGCCTTCCAACGACATTTGACAGGTTAAATGGGCATAGCTAGCGGAAAAGCCAGATGTATTGTCATCAATTAAGGCAGACGTGACCCAGGTATTGGCAAGATAGAGACACTGCCAACTATGAAGATGTACATGAAATCATAATTGGGGCTCACAACAAATTATTTGATAAAATAAGAGGTTTCTTTTTTCAAGCCACTATGTCGGTGCCACGAATTACCATAACGCAACAACGCTGGTATAACAAGGTTTGTAGGCAAACCATTAACTCCTTGCAGCAGCAATAAAGTTTAAAATCTAGCTCATATTCAACCAGCAACGAAACTGTATACGCTGTCCCAGTGGAGAGCAAGAAAGATTGGGATGAACAGCGGGACTAGTTTAAGACCCTATCATCCAATTTAATGCAACTTAATTTGCAAGTAGAAAGGCTGAAACAAGGAGATGTTGCTAAGATACGGGTCGGTTTGCATTAAACAATAGGATAATACAATGTGAAAGGAAGCAAAAGTAGGGGGTCAATGGCCGAAAAGGTAAACGTGGCAGAGTTAGCAGTTTTATCGAATTTTCAGTTATTTGTACTGGCATGCTGTAGGAAGGTGAGATTGTCTCTACGACACATTTGCCAACAATGCTGCACCAGCTAAGGTTGTGGCATTAACCATCCAGAGACAGTGACATGATGCAGCCAGGGACAGTGAGCATATGTTCCTGTGTGCTGGGTGAGAGTACAAAGACAGAGGCTGTTGCCCCCCATACTGTCTGATGCTCACGGCTTTCAAGGACCCGCCCCCCCTCATGAGATACCCGTGATGTCAGCTTGTGTTTATATACGTAGGGGAGGTGGTTACTCTCCCGTTACCTTCACCTTGCTTTATTGTGCTGTAGCTGTTTGGAAACACACTTTTAAGCCAGGAAGGCCCCTCATTTGCAATTTGCAAGTGAAAATCATAATCGGGTTGCAGGTCCATAAGCGCCTATTTCACCATGCCTTGGTACCAATGCCATATTTTCAAGCCTGGGAAACAGATGTAGGTGTTGCCCTTCTCGCTCAGCCTTTCCTTGGAGCCAGGGAGTTGGGAAACGTTCACAAATTTTGGTCCTCGAGCTGAGAGATACGTATTCTTCAGCAGCTCAGTCAGTCATAGTAGCTTCATCCGGAGCCATGATAAACGGCGTCCATATAGCAGTTACGGTAAATGTTTTGCCCTGTCGAGACATCATGCAAACCTCGAAGCAGCAGCAATTTGGGAACCATGACACTCTCAATACATCACTTGGGGCATGGGTTTTCATCAGACATGCATTGCTCCACGAGAAGGTGGAGGGGTTCTACGAGCCTGATGGGGTACACCTGTCCAGGGTAGGGATGGACAGGTTCTTGCTGGACGTGCAAGAGGCGCTCGCAGGGGCAGGGCATCAGTAGCAGCAATAGAGGGAAGGGGGGGCTCTGGCATCGACGGGAGCCTCCCCAGAGCTGTGGCGGAGTTACAGGGCGATCTGGAGTCAGAAGGGTACAGTAAGGGTACCTCTGCGACAGGCGGTACAGTAAGGGTACCCCTGTCCGGCACAGTAAGGGTGCCCGAGCCAAGGTCCGGGAGCCGAAGGAGGTTCTGGGAAGACCGCGACGGCGCCCCGTTAGTCCTTCGGGCGGTTGGGGGGCCTGACCAACCGGGGGTGTGCCACAACACGCTTCGCCCCGTCAAAAGGGGCGGGAGTAGTAGACAGATCACGTGATCCAAAGGATGATCTGAAAATATGTGCCGCACTGCCGGGCATCGACCCACCGTGCGTGCTGGCTCGCCAGGCGGGCGGAGCAGCGAGGGGCTGCTTGCCCTGGATCGCCCGTAAGATAACCCACTTATCGTCATACTTATGTTGTATGAAATAAACCTGCAGCAGTTCTTCACCCACAATGAAAGTGTCAGTGTAATCTTTGGGTGACGTCTGTGCATGCGTGTTGTGTGGAGTGGATGACGGTGTGGTCACTATGCCGCTGCCCGCGTCCCACGCAGGGGGACATCAGCAGGGCAGCCTTCTAGTGGCCGCCCGTCGGAGCATCCCCCCCCCTGCTCCGCCTCGCTAGTGAGGCCGCGCCTCGGGGAGGGGAGGCCCCCCAATGGGTTTGTCGTGGGGAGGCGTGCCCTAGGGTGGGCGAGGCTAGACCCCCTTTTTAGGCGCCTCACCCCCCCAGATCTTCCTCTGCTTTCTGCGCCGCTCCTCCTGGCCACGCGTATTCCCACCCTTTCCGCTTACCCTACGTGGCGGAGGCAGCGCGCTATTGGAATGTTTTAATGTTTTTTCTTGCGTTGCAGGCGGAGTTACAGGGCGATCTGGAGGCAGAAGGGTACAGTAAGGGTACCTCTGCGACAGGCGGTACAGTAAGGGTATCCCTGTCCGGCACAGTAAGGGTGCCCGAGCCAAGGTCCGGAAGCCGAAGGAGGTTCTGGGAAGACTGCGACGGCGCCCCGTTAGTCCTTCGGGCGGTTGGGGGGCCTGACCAACCGGGGGTGTGCCACAACACGCTCCGCCCCCGTCAAAAGGGGCGGGAGTAGTAGACAGATCACGTGATCCAAAGGATGATCTGAAAATATGTGCCGCACTGCCGGGCATCGACCCACCGTGCGTGCTGGCTCGCCAGGCGGGCGAAGCAGCGAGGGGCTGCTTGCCCTGGATCGCCCGTAAGATAACCCACTTATCGTCATACTTATGTTGTATGAAATAAACCTGCAGCAGTTCTTCACCCACAATGAAAGTGTCAGTGTAATCTTTGGGTGACGTCTGTGCATGCGTGTTGTGTGGAGCGGATGACGGTGTGGTCACTATGATGAAGGGGAGGGAGGGAGGGAGGCTGCCTTGATGACGAGTTCTTCCAGCCAGGAATTGAAAATCGCAGGACGGCGGGAGCGGGAGTCGGGAGCCATTGGGAAGCGAGGGATGGTAAGTTTTAAATATTTCTTTCATTAAAGCCCTCCCGCCTCCCTCCCCCTCCCCCCCACGAAGACCCCATTTCCACCCCCCTACACCCCCGCCCGTCATGTCGGCCGCGAATTGCTGCAGCTATACATGACAAGTGACAGGCCCGAGTGACATCCTTGTGTCCTGCCATGGTAAATGAGACATCCCCATGTAAGGACCGGGGTCGGATGAGTAAAAGGGCGCCTTGTACGGCATCGGGAACTCCACACTTCTTCCGTAGGTGTTGTGTTCGCAGTTTTTAGCTAACTTGCTTCATAGGTGTATGGATTTACTTTTTCTATAATTATTTTTAACACTGTTTTTAAAGGTTAAGCTTTCCGGAAGCTGTTGTGTTCTGGGGGCGAGTATGGATGAGGTAGGCCTCAGAATGTCGAGCGCAGGCTGTGTGGTGCTGTAAATTAAACATGGGGCACACTAGTAATGGCCTGGTGTGGAACTGCCTATGCACAGTAGTGCCCGTTTATTGTAAGACCTGGCTACGTGACCACGGGTGACCTGTGAGCCTGTTAGTGGAATCGTGCTTTACAGCGTGAGCCGCTTCATTCCTAGCCTTACGTTTTTAGGTCGAGGACTACTGGTCTGCCGAAGGCAGAACCGGAAGTCGGAAGATTTAATGTTTTCTAGAGTGGCGATTTAGCCCGCCTCTCTTTTAGCTTCTCCTCCATTGGCTGGCTTCCTAAACGGAGGCCAGCTATTGGAGGAGAGAGCCGTCCCTCCAAATAGGCTCCGTCTTTTTCAGATTCGGGGGCGTGTTTTTTGGTGTTCTTTCCACTTTTTAGCAACGCCCTTTTTAGGCGTGTTTTTCTCTCCTCCTGCCAATGGCAAGAGGAGAGAAAAAGAAACACGCCCCCGAATCTGAAACCCTCACTGCGTTTCTCCGAGGCATTTCTGCTTTGCATCGGAGAAAGGCAGTGGTGTGCTTGCCTTTTGCTCTGCCTTATTCCTGTGGTCCCAGCGTGTCCAGCGTTCCCAGCGTGTATCATCTCGGGGGCGCCCGAGGGCTTCAGTGCGCGTCTCCCGGAGAGCGAAAACAGTGCCAAGTGCCATCTTCCTTCAGACCCCGCAGGGTAGCAGGGAGGCCTACAGAGTTCCTGCACCTCCCTCCTGCATTCATGCTTTCAGGAGGTTGTGGGCTCCCTGCTCGTTTCCCGCCCTGAACAGCGTAAAACGTCAGCCTGTAATTGAAATGTCCGCCGCGGGTCTAGGAAAGAGGAGATAGAATCTACACGGCGAGAACCGTTGGGTTTGCTCTCTCTTTCGCAGCCGGGCCAACCGGTTTGACCTGGGGGTCCTGGTGCTACTGCGTTTGCTGCACTATTCATATCTGTAACCCTTGGTACGTCCAATCGTGGCAGGGACGGCTGTTGAGACCTCTATCACCCCCACCCCTCCCTGTGGGACCAACATAGTTGGTGCTGGCGTTTGGAAATTGTGACGTGTTTCCGGAAATCACTTTTTGTTGATGATTTCCACCCGGGCTTCTGGGTCGGTGTTGTCAGCACGACTTCGGTTGTGTGCATATGTCGAGGTTGCAGTGCAGATGTTTTCCTAATATCCAAGCGTGGGTCTGGAGTCCTACAGAGGTGCGGTCCACGTGCCCCCACAATGGAGCACGCTGAAGAGCGCGATCGCTGCTGGATGAAACCGCACCTCCCCCTCCCCTCAGGCCTGGGAACCACGGCTGGCAGAAGCTGCCCATCTGGCCAGGCGTGAAAAAGTGTGTCTCTTACAAATGCTCTTCACACGGGTAGCACAAGTGAGCCGGGGCGTCGGTCACACGTCGGGGGCACATGCAGGAACGGCAGGCCTCCTCTCCCCGCGGAGGTGTCACTTTCCCAGCACGCAGAAGGGCTTCACACCTCCAGCCGGGGCCTGCCAAATGTGCCTCGCGTCACCAGGTCTGTGAAAATAGGCCTGGAACGGACCTAAATCTGTTGAAAATGATCAGGTATTTTCTTAAACCTCTAAAATAGGTCACAGAGTGGAGCTCCTATTAGGGGTAGTGGTTCGAATCCCAGCCATGTCAATAAAATGGCTCTTAGGTAATAAGAACATCTATTATGATCTATTTCTATCTCACTCTCACTACCTCACTATATCACAACACACTCTCTCAAGACTTCACTACATCACTCTCTCACTACCTCGCAAATTCACTCTCTCTTTCTAACTCACTAATTCACTCTATCTCACTACCTCACTCTCTCTCTCAAATACACAAAGTCACTTACACTCACTCTTTCACTACATCACTCTATCTCACTACTTCACTACATCACTCTGTTTCTATCTTAATACCTCACAACATCCCTCACTACCTCACTCTCTCTTTCACTACCTCAATCTTTCGCCATCTCACATCACTCACTGTTTCTATCTCACTACGTCAGAAAATACCTCGCTCACTAACTCACTCTTTCACTACCTCACTCTCTATCTACCTCACTCTCTCACTACCTCACTCTCTCTCTCAATACCTCACGCTCTCTCTATCTCACTACCTCACTCTCTCTCTGCTAATGCAATAGGTATCACATATGCAAAAAAAAAACTAATGCCAATAGAAATGACAATGCCATTTATTTAGGGGTACAAAAATGATTAAAAAAATGAGCAATACCAATAGCTCTACCTATAATATTGCCGAGACCATTGCATTGTAAATGCTTGTTTTATGTTCATTTTCACTGTCACGATTCAGCAACAATGAAACATGATATGTACTGTGCAGCGTGCTGCCACCGTGAAGAGGTTGAGAGACCGCTTTCATTTCTCTAAAGTCCAAAACTTCCTCTTAGTTTCACTCACAGTATAATCTGGTGGCAGCGATCCATTAAGTTACTTGCGGGCCAATCAGTGCGCCTCCGAGCGGTATTTTGAAGCCATGTAAATACCTCGGTTCAAATACACCCAGCTGTTTTGTACTTGGTGCATGCTTGGGTGTTAGTGACTCGAGGCATACTCCCAGTGAATGGACCGGCGTGAGCAGGACTGGTAAACGCTTTCTGCATTGATTTAAGGGAGCCTACCCTACAAAACCACGCTATATCAACGTCTTTGGGCACTGAAAAGTCTGAGATACTTCATGACTTACCAGAGACAAACATGTAGATCGCCTTTACCCAGGCAATGACTTATTGACTGCACCTAATACTTTCAGAAGCATTTCAGCAAAGTAACTACGTTTTGATTGAATAAGCGTGAGGCAGCCCTGAGTCATTTTTGATAAAAGATTATACTGTGGTGAGTAGTTATTTTAGTAGTGTATATATTTTGTATTTGCACTTTCTGCATTGTTATGATACCATTCGTGTAGTGGCCGAGAGTCTGTAGAGCTGGGGTCCTCCCTACCATGCCTTTTCACTTCCTCCCTCTTTGGTTTTCTCTCTCTTGTTCTGGATTAAAGCCTGTTGAGGAACAATGTGTGTCGGTCCCGCAAAATGTGTGCCCCACCTGCATCAAATTAAACACGGACAGTACCTATTGACTTGCTTTTAACAAGCATTTGCAATGCAATAGTCTCGCAGTTACACGAGTTAAAGCTATTGGCATTGTAAGTGACAATGCCTTTTATTTATGTTTTTAAAACGAAAACAAATATAAAAGGCATTGTTATTTGCAATGTCAATAGCTCAAAATCGTGTAAATGCGAGACCGATTGCATTGCAAATGCTTGTTAATCATATTTCTCTGAGCCTCTGTACATCAAAAGGTCAAAGGGTGCTGCTAGACTTGCCAATTTCAAAAGTACCCTTTGCTGGAAGGTAGGCAGGGGTGAAAGAGGGAAATTAATGAATAACGAGGCAAAACAGCGGTGCTTCCTCCAAAGGATAAATGAAAGATTTATTTATTTATTTCCTTTGTTCGTCCAATGTTTGATCTGTGCCGATTCATCGTCACTTTTGTAGTTTTTTTTAATGAAGCCTGTGAATCGCTTGCACTATCAGTGCCAGTAAGTAAACGCACTGACTTTCTGTATGTTGAACAATGTTGTAGCTGGGCTGCAACCCAAATACTGGAAGCGTGATATACAATATATAATAAATCGTTAATTGAATGCTGCTTTCGTGCTGAGGGCCTTGCGTGTCACAACATTCAAGTATGACTTGCGCAGTATTCAGAGCTCTGTGTTTACTGTCTTCTTCATAGTTGTGATTTAAGAAAACATTGGCGGTGCAGGCGTGTGTGACCCCTGGCTGGGGAGACAGACACAGAATTAATGCTTCTGCCGCTGTAGTTACCATGTTGTGTTTGTCTGCTACAGCTGAAAGCACCTTTCCGTTCACGGGGCATCTGAAAGGAGGTTTCATTGCAAAAGCCTGTTAGGTGGTAGGGTGTGGGTGCGACACCACCTTCTTCCTACACACTGCATGTGCCTCTTGGTAGAGAACTGTACCCAGCCCTGCAGTGGCGTCAAAATGCACTTTATCGTGGAGAGATAGCTTCCGAATTTTCAGATTGCTTATGTGCAACATATTCATAGTTTCATTTCCACAGTACTTGCATCAAATCATACAAGTGGCTCACACCAGTAACTGTTTAACATATTTAAGGCAGTAAGATATGGGGTAGGTTTTGATGTGTTTAAATATTTCATCACTGCACTTTCACAATTGCTTTATAAATCTTTATTTCTAAAATTTGGCTTTAAAATGTACCATTTGCCACTGGTTTCTTGAAAGTTTTCTCCCCAAACAGGAAATAACACTTATCCTTTACGCCTCACCACTTTCAAATGTCACCAGCCGCCACTGCTGATGACTTAGTCCTGATCAGCCGGACCCCCATTGGCTTGCAACATCTTCTGGACGTCACCCAAAACTTTTCGCTACGGAACGGCCTAAAAATACATTTAAAAAAAACAAAAACCATGACAGTAAACCACCATAAGAAAGGGAATTTTAACTGGTTTCCGGACGGGACGCGCTTAGACCAAGTAACAGTTATTTGGGCATTTTGCTAGATCTAAACAACTCCTGCAAGCCACAGATGGAATCTCTGCGAAGGAAGGGAGTTATGACTTATCTAGCAATAAAGCCCTTGAAGAAGCTGCTAACCGACCTAATACTAGAGTCTTTCTTAAAAGTTCTGAGAGCAAAATTGAAGCCCACAATAACGTATGGGAGGGAATCATTGAAGGGTAAAGATGCAACAGTTCTAGATAATATAATAGCAAACTCCTACCGAGCAACCTTCAACTCCCTAAATATGTCTCTCCGGCCCAAATAAGGTTGGAATTCGGCCTTCAAAATCAATCAATAGAAAGAAGGGGAGCTTATGTAAAATGCTGGCATAAGATTAGAGCAGCCGAGGAGGGGACTCTAGGCCTGACAGACCTCTGGAACACATCAACGGCTCATTCAGTATTTAAAAAAATAGTCACAAGGACAACACGATTACTATCAACCACAGAGGACAAGAAAGCTCTGTCAAAATGAGCGAATGGCTGGGTTGTGCTTAACAATTACGACATACTGAACCCCCAACCTTACCTTAAAGTAGGAATCAAGATAGCGACAAAGGAAAAAAATGTACAAGTTTGCTTGGGAGCTGGTTCGATCAACCCGTTCTTACCCCCTTGGGAAAGAAAAGGAGGCGATCAACCCTGCCGCCTGTGTGGCCGTGGTACAGAGGATCTCATCCATATCATTTGTATTTGTGACGAACTAAAGGACATGAGGAGTTCTCTATTAAAACCTCTTTTTAACCGGCAAGGAGTCAGGTCATGCAGACAGGCAGTAATGCTGTGCTTTAATCCAACGTTAGTGAAGTTAAACTGCCGTTTTATAAAATGTTTCGATATTACAGCACAGAGACTGAAATATATTTCTCCTTTGGTTGATAATCACTCTACAAAGAACGAACTAGAGTAGTATCTGAACAGTCCTGTTAAATTGAATTAGACCTCTTAAAGATGGCACTAAGACATTAAAACCGGGCATGTACTGAAGATGTTAATTTGTAGTCTAGGAAAACCGTGTGGTCCCAATCTACTCATATACCCACGAGCAAGGCTTGAAAAGGACTTTCTAGAGGGTTGACAGTTTAATTGTTTATTCTTCATTGACGCGAGTTTTAATTGATTATGTACTAACTGGCTCGATTGGAAAACATTTTTTATGTGAAAATCTTTTTTGTTTAAAATAACGTGGATGCTCCTAACATTATTTTAATTCATTGTATTTGAGCAAGGAGTCAGATTTTAACGTGTAATTAATGTATGCAATGGTTTTAATTAACCAGGCATAATAAAATTATCTTATCCTTACATGATGGTGATTCTGCCTTTGATGCTTGCTGGTTCGGTCCAGGTGTGTTATTTTGTAACCTTTAGGAATGGCGGCGGCTGTGTCTGGTGCGGAGGCAGGGTTAAGCTAGGTTTCTGTGAGGAAGGTAACATCCGGAGTGAGGGGGGAGATCATATCCCAGACCTCCGTGGCATATTTAGCGAGTGAACATGCGTTGAGTAGGATGCACTGGAGTTGTGTTGTGGCGGTCTTGGTAGATGTCGCAGGTTTGGCTGCGTTTGTGGTGTTGCTGGTATCGTTGGTTGCTTCGTTCTGAAGGTGAGGCGGCAGTGTCAGCAGACGAACAGTCCTCCGGTAGTAAGCGGGGATGTGCAGCAGCAGTGGTTCTTGGTGCATCTAGAGTCCAGGGCTCAGAGGTCAGCGGCGGTGTATCTTCATGTAGTGGAAGAGCCAGGGGTCCTGACGCTGGGTGCAGATGGGCTTGCACAGCCCTGCTCAGGCCTCCATTAAGAAAGTCGTGGAAAGAGGGAGAGGTGCTGGGCGCCAGTGGGCAGGGCTAGGTGGGAGGCAGGAAAACGGGCGGCAGGTGGGAACAGCAATAGGAACAACAAGGATAAACAGTGAAAAAAAACTTGGAAAAGCAGGAGAAAGCGCTCAGAAAAATGGCAGAAAGGAAGGAGAAAGCAGTAAAAACAAGGCAGAAAGTAGGGGAAAGCACTCAGAAAAACAAGGGGAAAGGAAAGAGAAAGCTGGAGAAAGCAACGCAGAAGCACTGAAGAACTGGTCTTGGGACCATGTGATTTGAGTCAGATTTTATATTCTGAGGGGCCTATTTAGGAGCCAGTTTGCACCATGCAATGTGGTACATGCGTGACACAAACCTGAAATGTGATTTATGAAACCATGCAAGGCCACTTAGCGTGGCCCTGAGTGGCTCCATAAATCTGGAATAAAGCAACGCAGCACACCTCGCTGCGTTGCCTCACTCTGCGCAAGGGAGGCATTCCATGAGCGTTGCCTGGGTGTTCCTATGCAACTTCCATGGTTTTTGACGTATTCCCAGATTTATCAGAACTGATCAACCTGGAAATGCACAAAAAAGATACGTCTTCCCAGGAGACACATAACGAGGATAAATATCTTTATTTCTCTTTGTTACTTCCTTTTTCTATGTGTGCTGCATTCTGCAGTACACATATAGAGGAATATGCCTCTCAGGATTGTTTTTGTGCAGGAAGATGTCCCTTCCTGCACAAAACAATCCTACATGCAATCCTCCAGAGGGGTGCCAACGCAGGGGAAAAGGCAGGAATGCACCGTGTTGCCTTAAATACTGCACATTCTTGCCCTTTCCCTGTCACACAGGGCAGCAAGGTGACTTGCTGTGCTGCACTGCGTGACATTCTCGTAAATAAGGCCCCTATTATGCAACTGAACTCTGGATACCATCTTTATTGAGCTTTAATTTTGGACTAGGAGGAGAGTTATTTGGGAGTTATCCTCCCCCCTCCCTTATTATAGGTAAGATATTGCTCTGTGGCATTTCCCTTGATATGTATGTATGTGTGCCTGCATGTGTGTCGCTGTCTCTCTGGGATTTTGGTAAGTCAGAACGCAGGCAGATGGGGTTTTATATGCCCCTGGGATGTGACAGTTATGTCTTCCAGCAATATAAATGGGTCATTATCCAAAGTAAGGCCAATGTATTACCATTATGAGTCTGCCTCTAGGCCAAATGTACGGTTTAAAAATCTTTATGCAAAGACAACAACTTAAAATGTCAGTCGCAAATCCATATTTAAGGATTAGACACTGGCTGGTCCATGAGAATAATTACATGACTAACATGGCATATTACATTTAGCAACTCAAGGCCAGTTAGAAATGACGAATCATTGAAGTGTCAAGCATGGATGACATCAAACGTGTTCCAAGGCACATTTCTAGGGCTGAAACAGTGCAGTATCTGGGAGTCCAGAGCATGGACCGCCAGGGTCAGCTAGGCAATCCTGAATAGTCTGAGTGTCAAAAAAACGACATAGGGGAAATTCTCTAATGAATAGCTGGGCATCCTAGTAGTGGAAAGTTTTCAGTGAATATTATAAAACTTTTGGGATATTATCCTTCTTTGTACCTGGAGTCACTATAGGGCATATACAGGAAAGCATAGAAATCCGTGTTGGTTGAGACATTTCTGTATTGTGGAACTTACACGCATGTGGGACATATAGAGGTGGCTTCTGGGACAGTAGTAGGACCAAACATCGGAATCCACTGCAGCACCAATGGAGCAGCTCCACAAAAACACCCTGGCACAAGTGGCAGTCACAGAAGTGTAGGGCATAGGGGCATATGTACAAGCCCCTTTCGCCACCGAAGCGTCACTTTGTTTGATGCTCCGGTGGCCAGCGCCATTTCACATATTTTCAAGGTGGCACTAAGCCACTTTATGTGACTTAATGCCACCTTGTAAATATGCCCCTTTCCGCTGCAGCGGCAAAGGGTGGGCAATGAGTTTTGCAGTGGACGTTCTACCACAACACTCATTGATTTTTGACGCTGACCCAGATTTACAATGCTGAGGCAGTGCCAAAAACTAACGCCAGGGAATACCTGGTCTTAGAATGGCAATACAAGGAGAAATTAATTGTGCAGCACATGTAGAAAGAGCAAATCGCCATTATTGATTGTCTAACTACAGGAAGGTGTCCCTTCCTACACATAAACAATCGCCCCTGCAGTGCAGGCACCCTTGCAACATGGCAGCAGGGTGCCTGTGCTGGCACTAGGCAGTTTTTTTTACCCAGCACTAGGAGACACACAGGGGTGAGCCGTATCCCTGCGCTTAAAATAATGTCAGAGTGCAACGTTAACAAATTTAGAGTAACAGCGCGCTTCAACTTTTTTTCTTCTAAATATACCCCATAGTGTAGTCAACCCAGCAACATGTATCGGATCCATGTGCACCTCCTCGAAGTCAACAGTACATCTTCACAAATGTGATCAAAAACATCGGAAAGACAAAGCTAATATAGCTTTATTTGTAAAAGGGTAAAAATCTAGTAACACACGTCCCATTGGTTTGGAATATATGAAATATAATGCACACAGGGACTTGTCGCAACCATGTATTCCTTTATGAAAGCACGCGGCAAGCATGGCACATCCATTGCAGCGGTGAAAGTGGGAGACAGTGTTCACATATATCATTTTTAATTGGGGGCATGTATGCTGAGATCTATTACAAGGGTCCCATCACACTAATGAGTGACAAATGAGTTCCATAGACACATGGATACTCTGGCAATTTTATCTAGGCTCTGACACCAATGAAGAAAAATTACTCTGCCATCACCATGGATCTAAGGCCATTCAATTGCCACCACAGCCTAATCTGCCACCCTAGCTTTGATGATCCAGTTACACACATGGAGGAGTCAAGTTCACAGCCACCAGTTGGCCACGGTTGCATTTTCCATACATCAGAAGAATGCAGGGTCCTGGAAAGATCCATCTTTGAAAGTTCAGAAAAACGTGAATGTCACGAATATTTTTGACATGATAAATGGGCGATTGACAAAAATGCAGCATCAAGGGTATACTGTTTGTCTGGGAAAGCACATATAACGACTGAATTCACAACAGCCCTCCTGTGAGTTTAATATAATGTAAACAATGGTTCCCTAGGGAAACAGTTAATTTCAATCGTAATCAATCCAACAACACAAATCAAAAACACATCAAAAAGCACAGCATTAATAAACCAATCAAATAATCAAATATTCAGTATTAAACAATGAATTACAATTTAGGAGACAACAATTTATTCTTGGTCTATTCAATTAGGTAACAACTCATTTGAATATATGCAAATAAACAAAAATCCTACACGAAGAATGAAAAGGCTGTATATACAGTATTTTAGAAAAACGACGCAGTGACAAAGTGAATAAAGTGACTCAGTGCAATAGTGAAAGTGTAAGTATTTACAATATAAGCACGTATTTCTTAAATAAAATCGAAATATACAAAAACTGTTGTAAAAAGTCATCAACTTCCTTATGGGTATATAATAAACCTTGTAAGGCACATGTCCTATCTTTTTTTATATAACAAGGAATTCCAATTGGTAAGGGACTGTGGAACCGTCAACGTTTCGACCCTACATCAACCATTCGTTGTAAACAGTCATATCGGGTCTTCTTCAGGACACTGGAGGTGTATAACAGCCTAAACAAAATAAATATGTATAAGTAATAGATCTCTATGCTGTGTTAAAGGTTTTTTGATGAGGAGAGCGAGGGTATCTCCATACACTCACCTAGATAGTAGGTGATGGAACAGATGTTCACACAAATTCCGCAGTTGCCACTCGTAATGAATCAAAGGAAACTGCCTGGTGACATATATAAAAAGTAATGAGAATATATCGAAGGCAAAGATAATTTTAACCATTTTAGCCCTTAGGAAAATTATTACCAGAATCGTAGAGAGTCTTGGTTGAAAAAAGATTCATCTGAGTCTAATTGAAAAATTCTTTCTTTATTTTCTGTCTTTTACGCTTCAATTGGCGGGACTTGTTGTGGATTACTACAAGTGTAAACCAAAATGAAAAATAATCAAAAAACCTGATCATACAATAAACATTTAACACCAATATAGGTTAATAATAACCCACGTGGTGGCTCACCTGGCTTCAAGCTTGAGACTTTGCGTGTATCACTACATAAGTAGACACCGCCATCAGGACACGAATTCAACTACAAATGCATAAGCAAACTAATTTTAGTTTCGCAGATTAATATACTCAAACGAGGTCCAGTCTACTAGAAATTCACTGGCCTCAACATTAGGTCTTTAAAATTCAAATTGTAAAGTCAGACTCGATTCACTACGTCAACGAACCATGTGTGGTTCCACGTGTTGTAAATCGCATAAAAAGATGTATGCGGTATCAAACATATTCAAGGGTAAATAGATCCTACCCAAATGATGTAAGCTGGTATTTCAAGGATTTAATTGCAACAAAACCATAATACACAATATGCAATGTATAATTAAAGTTCCACGGACACCCCATGTTTATCTAGTGCATACAAAATACTCATGGCAGTCTATTTGGCGGCATTTGGGCTAACGGCATACTCGAGAAATTAAAGCCCCTGAGCAAAATGCTTTCCGATTAAAGAGCAAACGGTGAATGCGCGTAGCGGCATTTGGGCTAACGGCATACTCGAGAAATTAAAGCCCCTGAGCAAGATGCTTTCCGATTAAAGAGCAAACGGTGAATGCGCCTAGCGGCATTTGGGCTAACGGCATACTCAAGAAATTAAAGCCCCCGAGCAAAATGCTTTCCTATTAAAGAGCAAAACGGTGAATGCGCCTCATACCTGATGTACTCCAATTATTTCTCTCACTTCAAAAGGAAGTCCGTTCGCTTGAGACAACAGGCCCTTATGTCTCTCAAGAATAATGAGCAGATAATTATTAAAGCTGCCGATAAAGGTGGCTCTATTGTAATACAAAATCGGATGGATTACATCAATGAGATCCAGAGACAACTCAATGATCATGGCAGTTACCAACCTATCACAAAGGATCCAACATCTGAGATAAAGATTTTGATAGACTCCCTGGTAACACACGGCCTTGAATTGGGATTCCTGAGTATCCCAGAGTCAAAATTCCTTTTGAAAACCAATCCGAGAATTCCCACAATCTACACCTTGCCCAAGGTCCATAAGAACTCTGAGAAGCCACCCGGACGTCCAATTGTATCGGGCTGTGGTTCTGTATTAGAGCCTCTTAATCAATTCATTGATTATTTTTTACAGCCATTTGTGAGTGAAACTAAATCTTTTGTTCGGGACTCTACACAGATGATTCAGTTTATAGAGGATTATCCTTTTGACAAAGAGAGACAACTGTTAGTAACCTTAGATGTGTCCTCTCTGTACACAAGCATTCCCCAGCATGAAGCACTTACTGTGGTGCAAGAGGTACTTAATACAAGACCGACTCCCCATAGAGTCCCCACGGAATTCTTTATAGCTATGTTGGACATTGCAATGACAAAAAACTATTTTGTTTTTCAAAATCAATATTTTTTCCAGTGCAAGGGCGTTGCTATGGGTGCGAGCTATGCGCCGTCCCTGGCAAATCTCTACATGGACAATTTTGAGTGGGAGTATCTGTATGATGAAAATAATCCGTATAAAGACAGCATCGATATGTGGAAAAGATATATCGATGACGTCTTTATGATTTGGACCGGTACAACTACGACTTTGACGTCATTCTTTGAATGGCTAAATGAAAGATCCAATGATATAAAATTCACAATGAGTGAGAACAATGAGGCCATAAGTTTTTTGGACCTTAATGTGAAAACTATGGATGGGGTACTGTATACTGGGCTCCATAGAAAACCCATTGAAAGAAATGCTCTACTCAGGTACAACTCTAATCACCCTCGCAGTCGCCGTGATAATTTGCCCTACGGGCAGTTTCTCAGACTGCGGCGTAATTGTACTCAGAGAATAGACTATTTTGCTGAAGCAACAGTTCTAACACAAAGACTAAGGAGTAGAGGCTATCCTAGTACTCTTTTGAAACGCGCCAAAAAGAGAGCGTGGTATTGTCCACGAGAGACTTTACTAGAGACGAAAACAAGTGATAAAGTGAATGACAGAATGGTGTGTGTCACCACCTTTAATCCAGACACCCAAGCAATCAAGAAAACGATAGTTAAATACTGGAACTTGGTAGCTACAGAAATTGGGACTGCAGATTTACCACTGTTTGCGTTTAAACGTGGCAAGAGTATTAAAGATGCTGTAGTCAATGCTTACCTTCAGAGTCCCCCAGCACCAGACTTACGTTCCCAATTATCACTACCACCGATCTTGGGTCATAAAAAATGTGGCAACTGTAAAGCCTGTGTGTCCACGATAGAAGGCCCCTTGTTTGTTTTTGGTACAAAGAGTTATACTCGACCTGCGTTCACTAACTGCAATAGTAACAACGTAATTTACGCAATATATTGCCCATGCGATAAAATCTATGTAGGGCAGACTACACAAAAAATAAAGTGCAGAATTTTACAGCACATGAGCAGGATCAAATGCAAAACACATGGGGCACCTTTGGTGGATCATTTTCTTACATCCAATCATTCACCAGATAGTTTGAGATGGACAGTAGTTGAGAAGGTGCGGCTGCATCCGAGAGGCGGCAACATACATTCCATTCTCAACTATAAGGAGTGTAGATGGATCCACTTTTTGGACTCTGTAAAGACAGAGCTATACGAAAATGAAGAAACCAACAAACAACTAGGCATATTATGCTTTGGATAAGCAAAGATATGTTTAAATTTTTTTTTGCCTAATATGTTTGTTTATCCTTTATACTCATCTATGTTCGCTTGTCCTGCTCACTAATAATTAACCATTGTTAAATGATGATCTATGTGTTGATGAACTGGTTTCTGTGAATTATCGGGGTGTTACACTGTGCCTTAATGATTATATAACTGTTAATATCTCCTGAGTTATGATCTTTGTAAGGTACTTTTCCTCCTTTTTTGTGACCATATAATTGTTGTTGGTTCCGCATGTCAAAAAAGTTGTGCTAAATGTGAAAAATACCGATTAGTGTTTTTAAACATTTAATTTGAAATGATTCATTTTAAAAGGGTTGCTATTTAATGTGAAAAAACATGCAGCTTTTGCGGAAATGTTATATATCTGGATGAATGACATAGTCTGCATTGAATTATAAAGCATCAACAATATGGCACTGTTTTGTCTTCGTATGCGTAAGAAGAACAGGCAGGCTCCGAAAGAGCCGTCTTCTAGTTCTGTGGACGCTGCAGCGAGTTAGTCCTGTTTCTATGTTCTCTGACAGCAGCAATATAGCTGCTGCACGCGCGTCTTTCTGGCTCGTTGTCTCAAGCGAACGGACTTCCTTTTGAAGTGAGAGAAATAATTGGAGTACATCAGGTATGAGGCGCATTCACCGTTTTGCTCTTTAATCGGAAAGCATTTTGCTCGGGGGCTTTAATTTCTTGAGTATGCCGTTAGCCCAAATGCCGCTAGGCGCATTCACCGTTTGCTCTTTAATCGGAAAGCATTTTGCTCAGGGGCTTTAATTTCTCGAGTATGCCGTTAGCCCAAATGCCGCCAAATAGACTGCCATGAGTATTTTGTATGCACTAGATAAACATGGGGTGTCCGTGGAACTTTAATTATACATTGCATATTGTGTATTATGATTTGGTTGCAATTAAATCCTTGCAATACCAGCTTACATCATTTGGGTAGGATCTATTTACCCTTGAATATGTTTGATACCGCATACATCTTTTTATGCGATTTACAACACGTGGAACCACACATGGTTCGTTGACGTAGTGAATCGAGTCTGACTTTACAATTTGAATTTTAAAGACCTAATGTTGAGGCCAGTGAATTTCTAGTAGACTGGACCTCGTTTGAGTATATTAATCTGCGAAACTAAAATTAGTTTGCTTATGCATTTGTAGTTGAATTCGTGTCCTGATGGCGGTGTCTACTTATGTAGTGATACACGCAAAGTCTCAAGATTGAAGCCAGGTGAGCCACCACGTGGGTTATTATTAACCTATATTGGTGTTAAATGTTTATTGTATGATCAGGTTTTTTGATTATTTTTCATTTTGGTTTACACTTGTAGTAATCCACAACAAGTCCCGCCAATTGAAGCGAAAAAGACAGAAAATAAAGAAAGAATTTTTCAATTAGACTCAGATGAATCTTTTTTCAACCAAGACTCTCTACGATTCTGGTAATAATTTTCCTAAGGGCTAAAATGGTTAAAATTATCTTTGCCTTCGATATATTCTCATTACTTTTTATATATGTCACCAGGCAGTTTCCTTTGATTCATTACGAGTGGCAACTGCGGAATTTGTGTGAACATCTGTTCCATCACCTACTATCTAGGTGAGTGTATGGAGATACCCTCGCTCTCCTCATCAAAAAACCTTTAACACAGCATAGAGATCTATTACTTATACATATTTATTTTGTTTAGGCTGTTATACACCTCCAGTGTCCTGAAGAAGACCCGATATGACTGTTTACAACGAATGGTTGATGTAGGGTCGAAACGTTGACGGTTCCACAGTCCCTTACCAATTGGAATTCCTTGTTATATAAAAAAAGATAGGACATGTGCCTTACAAGGTTTATTATATACCCATAAGGAAGTTGAGGACTTTTTACAACAGTTTTTGTATATTTCGATTTTATTTAAGAAATACGTGCTTATATTGTAAATACTTACACTTTCACTATTGCACTGAGTCACTTTATTCACTTTGTCACTGCGTCGTTTTTCTAAAATACTGTATATACAGCCTTTTCATTCTTCGTGTAGGATTTTTGTTTATTTGCATATATTCAAATGAGTTGTTACCTAATTGAATAGACCAAGAATAAATTGTTGTCTCCTAAATTGTAATTCATTGTTTAATACTGATTATTTGATTATTTGATTGGTTTATTAATGCTGTGCTTTTTGATGTGTTTTTGATTTGTGTTGTTGGATTGATTACGATTGAAATGAACTGTTTCCCTAGGGAACCATTGTTTACAATATATTGATGATGCCCAGGTTCCTTGGGTTATAGGGTTACCCCTGTTTGTTTAATCCTTCTCCTGTGAGTTTAGGCGAAGAGAAAGTGCAGTCCCTGGGAGAGAAAGCAAAGCCTAAGAAGTGAAGCTGTGTAATCGATCCAAAAAGTAAAAGATTTAACCACTCAGTAGTTTAATTTGCAGCCTAGCCTTCTAGGTTGGCGCCTTGAATAGTAAATCTGATGAAGGAGATGGTGTCTTCCAGTTCAGCTGTATCAAGGAATATGTGACATTGCAACGCATGCGTTTACATCGCGGTCATTACAACGACCCCGTTGTTACCACGTGTGCAATTACATCGCAATTCGTATCAACGACTTGCTGTAGGGGGGCGCGCTGGACTTAGGAATCGTATTAATTACTATTCCTACTCCAGTTTGTGCAACAGCAGGGAAGGTGTTGGATTTACAATCCAACACATTCCCTGTTGTTGCACGCTCCCTACAGCAAGTCGTTGATACGACTTGTGATGTAATGGCACACGTGGTAACAACGCGTCGTTGTAACTACCGCGTTATGAAGACAGTGTTGTAAAAGCTGTTTCCCGTATCAAGAGATATTGTGACATCAGTACTGGGGCTTTTAAGGCTGAGAATACCTCCAAGTTAGGGGTACCAAATCCGGTTTGTATACTGCGGAGGCACCTCCAGCCAAAGCGTGCGTGTGTCACTAAAAAAAGGCTGGACAACGCATGCATAGAAGGGTTGGGGACAACATTAGGACAGGCATCTCTTTCTTGAACCGTACAGGAGAAGACGTTTTCTACCATGTTTTGAACCCCAGCTAAGTGATAATTTTAGGCTTCTGCAACGAGTAGCTGATGAGCTTCTGGTAGCTCTCCAGCTACCTATAAGTAGAGCCACTGGAATTATGTGATTGTGCGGCCGCAGCCATTTTCTCATGATTATAAATTTGCCGCATTTCCCACAGAGTCTATCTCCTGCTTCATAATCTGCAGTTTTTAGCTAAAATATTTTTTAGCTCAAACGGTTCAAAAGTTACAAAAAATGCAGCAACACATGTTTTGGCGCAGTGGAAGGCCCTTTACAAAGCTGGATTGGTCACCTTTCTGTTGCTTATTGCTATTTTTGGGTCTTAAACTGGTACTAATGAGGTTAAACTAAAGCTCAGGCAGTGTCACCAAGTTTGAAAAAAATGAAGTAGTACTATTACAAAATGTGCTGCATTATGCCACATAATTCTCCTTTTTTGGCACATCATTTACTCAGCTTGGTCACTTTGCACGGATTTAGCTAGCCTGGCTGATGAGGGGTGTTACCCCAAAACCGGTCCCAGGATGCTTTTTTCTGGTCCAGTGAAGGCCTGGCTTGGCAGTTTGGGCTTGACTGTTCCCATAAGGAACAGGGTCAAGACAGATTTGCATATGGCTGGGTCTGAACTGGGGTGGCAAAGTGAGCTAAAGAACGACGATGGATTCAACCCAGATCTGCGACTGGGGGTGAGTGTCTGGAAAGTTTCAGCACTCCCTCCATCAACTCCTTGTGTTTGCATAATTTACTCAACCTTGCCGCATAATTTGGCACTTTCCTGCCGCATATTTCCAGTGGGCCTGCCTATAAGTAGCTCTCTTGTGTGCAGCCCAGTGTAATAAATTAGATGTTTTTGCTTGTTTGAATTATTATATGTATACCAAAATTGAAAAGCTAGTACCCATAAATTGTGCATATTTTCAAAACTCATCAGCTGATGTTTGGAGAAAAATGGTTTAATTTCCAAAACGTTTTCAATGCTGATATTTGAGTGATAAATCATGAGTTGTTGGGGAGACTTAATACCATGGTGCCAGGGGCATTGCAGCTGTGGTTGTTACGTGTTCGTTCTATAAGAAATGGATTATGGACACGATGTTTAACTGTTCAATGAGGATTTGAACCAAAATTTATTGATCAAATTTCTTCGTTTCAATAAATTTGTCGAACTGTGAGAAGAAACCGTAGTGTTTCATTGTTTAAAGAGCGCACTTGTTCCAGTGGGAAGGTGACACTCCCCACCACATTCTCTACAATTTCTTGCCACGGTCGGACTCCGTGGGTCACAAGGAGCGCCGAAATGAATGTTTAAAAACATTGTCTACATTGTGTGCACAGGGATATATTGTTTTTGCAGTTGTTACGTGTTTCTCATGTGGTGGCTTTCCACATCTACAAACCTTATTTTACAATATTGCTAGCAGCGATACATGATGAACCAAGGTGATAACTCCTGGAAACCTTGCATATGGTTGCTAGTTTTCTCTGAATGTGGCCAATATTACAATACTAATAATAATAGCTTTTCAATTACAATAAGTAGCTCTTATTTCAGAAAAGATTGGAGAACCCTGGTCTATATTCTATTCTAGGTTTGTACTTTATGTATGTGTATGTACTTCATGATGTTTTACTCTCATTGCACCATCAAGTGATTTTCCTTAATGACAGTTCACTTTTCACCGTCCGAAATGGTAATATGTTATTCTGCTATGCATTCCCTCAGTAAGTTTTACACACTTCTGCCGATGGGACAGGAAGTGGTGGATGAGGAGTCGCCGTCATCTGAGTCATCCTCCTATGCTTCCTCATGAGGACCTCTTCTATTGACTAACTTGTGGGAAATGGCATGGGTATATATTTTTTTGCAGCACCTTCTGGTTATTTACAGTGGTGCCTCTGCTGTTTTATATAGGTAGCAAAACATTGATTAGAGACATCTAAAAGTGTGCTCTATGAAAAACCTTGTCTGATGATGTGCATCATTATATCTACGTTTCCTAGACGTGGCGGGCTTCAAACAAGGCTTCAAAATCGTGGACAGAATGCATGGATACTGTCACCTAAATGTGAAAAGCAACATGTCGGGGATGTATTTGTGATGTTGATTATTTAGTTCCTTGTTGAGCATTCTTGCCTCGTAATCTTTCGACTCTGTGGTCACCTCTGGTACAATGGGCGTGAAAACCATTGTGGAAGAATATGAAGGAATTGGACATCCAAGCTCCCAGGATAAGGAGCTAGAATATCAATGAATATGTGGTTCAAGCTATACAGCCAATCACATTTTCTCCTATTTCAAAGAATAGCATTTACCTACTGCAGTCCTCTTGCTCCCAGTGACCCGTAGACACTGTCAGATTTATAACTGAAAAATTGGCATTTGTTTTAAATGGGAGGAATTTAAAGTGAAGTAAAATATTCTATGAAACATTAAGTCAATGTTTTTCTCCACTTTCAGTTGTCAATTTCGTCTTAATGTTTTATGAAGCATGTTTCTTCACTTTAAATTGCTCCCATTTAAACAAATGGCTATATTTTTCTGTTATAAATATGGCACCATGTTTACTGGCCACAGTGAGCAAGATGCTTGCTGTTTGTAAAGGTGACACTTTGAAATGGGAGAAGATTTAAATGATGAGTTTTATGGAAACCATGTAAACATAAAGTTAAGTTAAGTTACATTTTCTCCCATCGCCTTTAGACACAGCAGGCATCTTGCTCCCAGTAGCTGTTAGCCACAGTGCCATATTTACATCTGAAAAACGCAGCCTCTATTTTAAGTAGGAGAAATTTAGAGGGCAGAAAAATGTTTCATATTATGAACATTTTTGAGGATAATTTTTCTATACTTTAAATTTCTCCTATTTAAAATTTTTTTTAAATTTGTGTTAGACATATAAAAGTGCCACGTATGGCAAAAGTTATGTTCTGTGCCACAAGTACATATAGAACAGACCCCCTGTCACCCATACACATATATCCCATTCATACACACACGTTCTTACATACCCAAACACCATGCTCTCACTGACACACAATGCAGCCCTGTTGTAGTGCCCCCATTCAAAGTATTTAGTTCTAACCATCGTATCCGTCTTTAGACATTAGGCTTAAAGTCATTGAAGCTGGGCGTGGGTATGACTAGTAACAATGCACGAGTTTCTTGGGCTCCAGTAGCTCACAATGATTTTCACTGACCAGAAATAGCTTTAACTACAGAAACGTTCTGAAACGCTTGGTCTAGATAGTGTTATTTGGGAATTTCAATTAGTCAGAAGCGGTTTGGTAAGACTCTAAGGAGGGAAGAGTCTAGAAAGGGTTATTAGGATGATCATGGTAGTAAAATTAGGTTTGTGATGAGTCAGAGGAGGGATACAGGGGGGAAGATTCAAGGAAGTGTTATTTTGGAGATCATAGTTTGGAGTGAGTCAAGGCGGATCAGAGGAGGGAGGAGTCAAGAAAGGATCTTAGGGAGATCATAGTAGTTGAATGAGGTTCGGGATGAGTCAGAGAGTGGTGGTAGAGGATATATTGAAAGAGGACTAAGATGAACACAGTGTAGTGCATTGGAGAGAGTTGAAGGCTTTTTTTCGTTCAGTTAGAGGAAAGTGATAAATATATAGATACATAACTACATAGAGAGGGTATACATGCATAAGGATAATAAGAGATGTATAAAATTGTTTGCATAAAGTTCCATATGTGCCGTTATAGATAGTTAGAAAATCTGACTTTCAGATGCAGGTGTACGCAAAAGCTAATTTATTTGTGTATTTTCATGAAGTTATTTTTCAAATGTTTTTACTCAATGTTTTAATAGTAAAGCATTTATAGATACAATTGTTTTGATCATATTTACATATTGCAACAGATAAATAGAATAAACAGAGACCCATAAGAATTTAATCAAATAACTTATATGAAAACCATGTAGTGACCTACATACATTTTAAGCACAAAATGATGCGCATATTATATATATATATATAATAGATATATAAACCCATAAGTAATATATAACATTTTTAAGCTGACCTAAAGAATGTGTATCTTTCTAAATCCTAAGTAGTGTATATTTTTGCAAAGAAATGCACATATCTAAATAGTTACATATAATCCAATTATGCATATTTACATGCACAGGCATATGCTGTTTATTTGTGTTTGAGTGTGGTGATCATGTTGAAAAGAGCCAACTCTTTAGTAATCTTCTGAAGGAAAGATAGTTATCCGAAGCTCTTATGTTTGGGAGTAATGAGCTCCATAGTTTGGCTGCTTGAACAGAGAAAGATTTATCACCCATTGTTTTTTTATTGTATGCTGGAGGTTTTGAGTCGCGGTGTCAATCTTGTCAATCCTTGTTGGATGTATTTGGTGATTTTATTCCTGATAAAAAGTGGTCCTGTACTATGTATTGCTTTGTGGGTGATCCAAAGCAGCTTGAAGATGGATCTTCTGGCAACCGGTAACCAATGTAGGGCCTTTAAGGCAGGGGAGATGTTGGCTTGTGGTTTACATGTTGAAGTAGTCTGGTAGCAGAGTTTTGAATTTGTTGTAGTTTTTTCATAGTTGATAAAGATGATCCGTGGTATAGGCCATTGGCGTAGTAAAATTTAGACAGTACAAGAGAGATAGTAGCTTGGACCTTGTGTGCAAATCCTAGGTGGGGGAAGATTCTCTGCAGAATTTTCATATTAATGAAGCTTGCTCTTACTAACTTGTCTGCTTAGGTATTCATTGATAATTTGCAGTCCATGGTAATTCCAAGGTTTCTTACTTCCTTAGATACTTTTGGTGGTGTGTCATCTGCACATTTATAGCATGTGAGCTGAAATTCTTGATCATGGCCGTTAAGACTTCATGTAGATGATGAAAAGTATTATTGAGATGATAGAGCCTTGAGGGACCCCTGCTTTTGTGAAGTGCGTTCGGATGAGAAAGGGTGAGTATGGATGACATCTGTCCTGTTTTAAAGGTAGGGTGTGATCCAGTCAAGAGCAGTCCCCTTTCTGCCGGCTTCATAGAGTCTTTGGTTTAGAGTGTCGTGGTCTACTGTGTCGAAGGCAGCTGAAAGGTCCAAGAGAAGTAGTGCAGCAACCCCGTTCCGGTCTACTGTGTTTTTAAGGTCCTGCCTTTTGGCAATGAGGGCAGATTCGATGCCTCTTCCTGAACGGAATCCTGTTTGGAAGTCGGAAAGTATGGAGTTATCTTCAATGAATTTTTACATCTGGACCGATGCTGCTCTTTTTATCAGTTTGCGCAGGAAAGGTCCATTTGTAATCGGTCTGTAGTTGTGTCTCATGTGGGTTGTTTTCTTTAATATGGGCGCATGTTTGCCTTTTTTAAGTCTTCTGGAAAGATTTAATGATGATTCCTCTTACTGGTGTGTGAGCAGAGGTAGTTAAAAAAAAATCTTAAAAGATTTGTGGTGAACAAGGGTCAGAAGGGAAGCCGGCCGGCCTGCTTGCTTTGACCAGATCTATAAATTCACTTTGTAATAGTTGTTTGAAGGGCTGCAGAGGCAGGGGTAGCCTACCCTTAGAGGGGATTTTTGGAAATGGGTTAGTGCTAGTGGGTTTCCTTTGGTTTAAGTAGGAGTCCAACATGTCTGCTTTTGTTGTGTAATTATTTTTAGTAAGTTCTTGAGTCATGAAATGAGTTCCTTCTGTGCATTTAGGTTTACGAAATTCTGTGAGAATTTCATAAAATTCTTCATTTGCACAGTTAGCATTTTTAATTCTGTCTGAACAGTACCCTTTTTGATTGCTTACTTCTATATTCTGTTAAGTTTGTGTAGGTGACTTCTGTCTTGAGTACTATTTGTTTTGATACAGGTGCGTTTCACCTTTGCAATTTGTTCTTTTATCTTTTTGAGTTCTGCATTAGTCCAAGGTGATTGTTTTCTTTTGTCCTGTTATGTTGTTCTTAGTAGTAGTAGGATATCAAATGCTTCCTGGAGCCACTCAAATGTTTTGAACGGAATTTGTGTATAAATCTATGTTGGAACTTAGTTGTTTTTCTAAGTATTCAAAATCGAGTTTGTTCCATGGTCGATAGGTGGATGCATGTATTATGGTCTTAGGTTTGTTGATTTGCAGTGTTTTGAGTTGGAAAGCTATCAGATGGTGGTCTGACCATGTGATAAGAATAATTATTTGAAAGGTAACTAGTTCTGGATTTCCCAAAATGAGATCATGTTTGTGATGGATCTGATGTAGGCTGAATGTGTCCAGGCCAGTGATGAAAGTTCTTGGATAGGGCATATTGAGTTTGTCAAACCTTATATTTAGGTCACCAAAGATACATAGGTTGGAGTGTTGTGTCATAAGGTTTGAAACTGTGCCTAGAAACATTTCTGGGAATGTTGCATTGCTAGGTGGTGCTCTGTAAAGAAGGAGGAAGTTACAGGAGGTAGTTGGTGTAGGAATACATCTGGTCATGAGGGCTTCACAACCTTGTATGGAAATGTCATCAGCTTTGTTGAGTTTATTGTTTTCTTAAATATAACAACTATTCCACCTTTTCTTTTGCCTATGCAATTTTGCGTGATAGTTTGATAGCCTGGAGGAACGGCTTCATGCAACATTGAAGCCATGTCATCTCCTAACCAAGATTCAATTATGAAGAATTAGTCAGGTTGTGTGTCAGTGAATAGGGCGTAGATGTTGTGCATGTTTTTAGAGAGTGATAGAGCATTTATTCGTAGGCAGTCTAGAGATTGTGTTTTGGTTATGGTGTGACTTTGCTAGAGGAGTGAGTAAGACTCTTTGAACTTGTAGCAGGTGTATTTTTAGTGCTGGAATTAACTGTATAAAGATATCCATCATGTTGATTGTCTATATCGTAATCCTCGTCCAGGAGTTTTAGAAGGCATTTATTTGGGTCTGCGTGTGTAGGTGGTGGAGATGGTGGTTGAGAGTAAGTTAATGAGCGGTGTTGTTTTTGTAGAGTAGCTTTGTTGTGTAATAGATATGGAGATGCGAAGTTGTGAAGAATGGCATATTATTATTAGTAGTAGTAAAATACTTTATTCAGTTTTCAAGTACCATCAAAATAATACAATAAATAACATCAGAATACATTTTTGAAACATCACGTTGCTCAGGCTTATGGTGAAAAGCAGATGCTACTAGGAGTTCATTCCTACAATCATTACTGTATACAAAACAAAGTGCAAGAGTCAAGCAAGGGCTATGTGAAAAAAGAGCAGAGAGCAGCATAGAAAGCACAGAGAATGTTTTAAAAATAAAATATATATAATTGAGATTAGGTGGTAATTAAAAGATATCTTAATCCCTGGCAATCACAGTCTGTAATGTACCACGTTTAAACCAGACCGCCCTTAAAAATGTACTAATAGCAATAACAATTAGGGGAGTAGTATCACTCTTTAAGATTCTGAAAGCAGCTAAGTATCTAGTCTCCTCCAGGTCACGACATAGAAGAATGATCCTTTTCCGGCGAGGGCCTAGGTAACCAAGGTAAAACATAAAATATGTGTCTCATTTCATTTTCCAAGCCACACGACAGGCAAATACTGGAAGCTAAGTCCTTATTCCATTTGTTAGTGAAGGACCTTAGAGGTAAGGTGCCCAATCGAAAGCGGGTATAAAGACTTTGTGCTAAAGGAGAGGAAACAAAGTCTAAACATTCCTTGAAACGTGGAAATGATTTAATATCTAAAAATCTATTTGTCATTGGGCCAATTGACTGGTTATTGCTATAACCCTCTTGGATATAAATCCAATGGCATGTAATTATTTTCTTTGAGTCTGTTTATGGTGGAGAGTGTATGGGTCAGGGATGGTGGTGGATCATGTGGTTCATGTTTTAAGATTAAATTGTGCAATGGATGAGAGGCGGATGAATGAAAGTTGCTGTGTTGAGGTATTAGTGGTTGGTGTTGGTGAAGAGAGAAGATTTGGGAGTAAAGATGATTTAGGGTCTGTATTATTTGTGTAGTCATGAGGGTGAGATGGGTTGTATGTTATTTGTGACGGAATATAGTCTGAAGTTGTGTGTGTGTGTGAGATTTTGATATGCTGGTGTGTGTGTCATGTTTTGTTTTTGTGGAATAGTGAGATGAGATATTGATGTAGTGAATTACTGTGAATGGTTTGAATGTAAAGTACTGCTGGTGAATGGAAGTTGAGTTGTAAAGGGGGTGGTGATGTGCGCTGGAGGAGAGTGTATGTAGTGTGAGAAAGGGGATGGACAGGGGTTATGAGTGTGTTAGATCTGGCAGTAGGAAGAGGTAATATGTATGGTGGAGTGGAGTGTAAGGATTGTTTGGTGGTGTGTATTTGGTAGAAAGAGGTGTTGGTGGATGATATGAGGGAGGGTTAGTATAGAGTTAGTGGTGATGGAAAGCAGTCTGTTAAGAGTAAATAAAGGGTAGAGCTGGTGTTTTGTATGAACAGGAGGTGTGTGTTTGAAGGGATTAAGGTTATGTATAATGTGGGTTTGTGTTGTGTTGGTGAATTTGATAGTGGTATAGGATAGAGTGGTGTTCTGTGCGAGAGTGAAGATGCCATTGTGTGGCAGTTGGGTGTATAGATGTGGCTTGAAGGGTTTTTGTAGTGGTTGTTGAGACACTCAAGTGTGGATAGACTTTGTTTGTTGTCAGCGAGTAGTGTGCATTTGCTGAGAGTGTGTTAATATGTTTGTGGTTGTGGATGGCTTATGGGGGTTACTGATAAATGGAGAAAAGGACAGTTTCTCAGACCCTAGGTCCGACCTGACCCAAAGAGGCAACTACAGTTGTCCTCTCCGCCCTTAGCGTTGATACCCGGGCTGAGACACTCCAAAGTTTAATAGACCTAAGTGACCATTGGCCAATCAGAACCCTAGCCCTAAACCCTAGAGCCAATGGGAGACCTGGCCCTATCAACCAATCCTAGCCCTATTAGGCAATCAGAACCCAAACCCTAAGCCCCAAGTTGAATAGAAACCCTAGCCCTAGGAACCAATCAGAACCCTAGCTAATTGGTCAGTCAGAACCCAAACTCTAAGCCCTAAGTCAAACAGAAACCCTAGCCCAATGAACCAATCAGAACCCTAGCCCTATCAGCCAATCAGAACTTAAACCCTAAGCACTAGGTCCAGTAGAAAACCTAACCCTAGGTCAACATAATACAGATGCAACAACCAGTTAGAAACTTATACAAGGGGGTAAGTGACCTTAAGCACTTGCTGGTGTGCAGGGATGTGCTCCTGAGTCAGAATCTCCTTGGATACAGACAGGTTCAATACACACTTTGTAGTTCCTGTTCAATCCTGCAGCTAAAGTCCAATTCTAAAGCTACTAAAAATCCTGCTTTTCCACACTTATACAAACCACTCTTTCTAGCCAAATACATCCGAGTGCTACATACACTTTCGAAACACAATATAAACCACAAAGCAGATTAAACAGTCTCTTAAATACACTGGTTAGACTCTGGAGTGACTGTGCCTTTTTCATAGGTAGTGCCAGTCACAGGTAGAAAAAAAAAACTGTTTTAAAAGTACAAACTGCACAAAAACCAAGAGATAAATTTAAACAGCCACAGGTAGAGGAAAAGAGTAGTTTTAAAGTTTTAAAATACAATGCACAAAGTCTGTGTTCTTACTACCTTCTTTGTCTTTGCTCACTGGGCAGTTTAGGGCTCAGAGGGGCTGGAGCTACAAACATGGAGGTGTCTGTTTTGGGTTTCCCTCCACAAACTTAAAGGGCTGTGCAGGTGTAAGGGGAAGTTTGAGGGCTGCTGATTGGAAGCTTGAGGGATAATCAGTACAGCACAGACCGGTGTGGAGGGGGACAGGGAGGTGCCCCTGAAGTCAGAATCTTCTTTGATACAGATAGGCTCAGTCCACAGTTTGTAGTTCCTGTTCAGCCCTGCAGGTATGGCCCAATTCCAAAGCCACTAAAAATCCTGCTTTTTCCGCACTTAAACAAAACACTTTTTCTAGCCAAAAACGAGTGCTACATACACTTTCAACACACAAATTAGAGCAAATTAAGCAGTCTCTTAAACACACTGGTTAGTATATTAGTGTATTTGCCCCCTTTTAGCTTGAAAAAAAAGGCCATAGCACAGTATAGGGGAAAACCAGGAAAGAAATGTAAACAGTCACAGGTAGATAAAAACAGAAGTTTTAAAAGTACAAATTGCACAGAAACCAAGAGATAAATTTAAAGTCAGAGGTACAAAAAATGGGCAGTTTTAAAGTGCCAAAATACATAGCACAAAGTCTGTGTTCTTACCACCTCATTTGTCTTTGCTCACTGGGCAGCTTAGAGCTCAGAGAAGTAGGGGCTACATAATGAAGGTGTCTGTCTTGGGGATTCCCTCCACTGTAACTTTCCTGGGGTAGGGTGTGTGTGTGTGAAACAGCATCCAAAAATAGGAGAATTATCCAAATACGCACCTTGGAAACTGCACCTGCCAAAGCAAAAGTTGATTGGTAGTTTGGAGTGGTTAAAAGGTGTAATGATGACGACACCTGGACATAGGTTGTCAGGACCTAACAAAGCCATGCGTTTGGGCCTACCACTGGAAAAAAATTATCAATCTGCTAAACCAGAACCATCAATATACTTATTCCTCACACCATACGGCTAAGTCCCTTACCTTCTTACTGTTAATGCATGAGACCCCTGAGACACAATGGAGTGTTTATGCTGTCAGAAAGCGATTGAGTAGTCATCTGACAACTAGCAGTGCTTATACTTCCGATCTCCAAATTGTTTCTGATATTGGAAATACATATCCTTAGGCTTAGATACCCTACCATAGTGACTAAAGTGCTCAATATCCATCCGTGCGGATAGACAGCCTATTAATGGTGTTCATGACTCTCATGCTAGAACATTAAATTTTGTGGGGATGATTTAGAGTTTGGCGGACAGGATACTCCGTTGCAAAGGTGACAGAGTACTGGGTCCACCAAACCCAAGGTCCATCTGCCTTGTTTAAAGATGAGAAGACCTTACGTTTTCTGTTGATGAAGCCCCACCGGCTGTCTGAGAAAGAACATTACATCACCCATTCGATTTAGGGTGGATAATGTAATGTCTTTGTTTTCCTGTCGGTCACAAGGGACACAAGAACTAATGACTCCCACAGCAAAGGAGAAAGCTGTCAGGGTGATGGTTTCAGATCTGTTGGATCGTAACCACTAACCTGAGTAATCCGATCAGCGGGGCGATGGAGAGAAGACAGTCCAGCTACTCCCTTTGTGTTCTCCCCGAGGGACAAATGAGAACTGCCCACCCAAGTCGAACATACAGGGGAATAGAGAAGTGGAAAAATTAATAAAGAACAGCCTCAGAATACAGAGCAGCCTTTCTTGCTGCGACTTCACCTTATGTAGTAGTTTCTATTTTATATAAGAGGCCAACCCTAAATGGCAAGGGAGAGAGGAAGAAAGAGGCATTAATATTCACTCCTTCTACCCACTACCTCCTTTCAGTAACTCTACCACCTACAATACTAAATCAATCATGCACACATAGGCAGATAAGCTGTAGATGCAGAAACAGGATTAATGTACACTGAGTGAGTATCTTCATCAATGCTACTGGGTTTTATAGGGCGGATTAATCATTAGTATATGGAAATCTCAAAAGAAACGTACCCAAAATATCCAACAAACTAGGCAAGTACTCCAGAGATATCCTTTCTCTGATTCTAAAACAATATGGGCCCTCAATATGCCTCAATTGAAGCTGACATATGCACATGTACATAAGGAATCTTAACTATATAGCACAACTCTATCTGTGAACAAGCTGTCACTGGCAGGGAATTTGTAACAGTCAAAATAGCCACAGACCGCGGTAAATAATGTCAGAAAGCAGAATGGAAATGGGCACTTCCATTAGTGCATGGCATTTATTTGTGCGTCGTAAGAGTCCGTGATGGGACTCGGCCGACATCCATGAATTGCTGGCAGAGAAAGAGTACCAGGGGTCCCACCGGCAAGATAACAGACTTCAAATGCTGCTGGTAGCAAGGGGCAATTGAGTATATCCCTTTCCTTTCAACACCAGCCATGGTTTGGAGAAAGGACACGCTTCTTCCAGGACGTAATGCAGGCACATTACTGAATTGTTCGACAAGAGTGTAGATATGGGATGCGGAAAAGACTAGAAGCAGGACTGTCCTCCTAACTTGTTCTTCGAATGTTAAGCAGTGTGCATGCCGGGAGGAATGTTTTTTAAAACCCCGGTAACCATCAGAGAGTGCTTTCTCAGCTGTTTTTTTGGGATGCTGGAACATGGAGTCCTGAACCAGGTGAGTGTGTGAATACACATTCATTCCTTATTTGTTCCCCCATTAAGCGATTATACCACTGGGCTGTAGTGCTTAGCCATCGATTGTTTTTTACTATTGCGAAGACTTTAATAATGTACAGGGTCATGACAGAGGGGCCATTGTTTTTTTTGTTTTCTAGAAATAAACTCCCACTTTGGGGCTTTGTCCACCAGATATTTAGTACATTAAAGGGTACCGCCGGGTTGGTGGTTCCCTTCACGTACAGAGATAACCACTGGGCCAGCGGTCACCTCTAAATTTGACAAACAGTTTTCCACCAGGAAGGCAGAGAAAAGTATTCTGCCATTTTGACAGACGGCGTACCATCCGTCGAGCAATAAATCAGGTCCTTTGTCTTTAGTTCCCTAATATAAGGCCATCTAAATGAGGCGTCCATTTTTCCACAGATTTAGCAATCTTTACTGTGCCAATTCCTTGTTACAGATTCACAAAACATGGCTGTTCTTTGAATATGATTTACTAACACAAATCAGCTGTCTGAATCAGAAGTACCACAGCATGGAACATCAGCACCCTGAGGTTATTATTATGGCATGTGTGTGATAGACTGGAATCAGAAACAAAATCAAATTTGGGAAAATGCTAACCCTTGCAGTGCTGCAGTACATATTTTGCACCGGTCAAAGACATTTTTTACTTTACTCTGCAGGCCCCAGTGTATTTGGTTTTAAAGTGGTAGAGGCAGGTATGATTTCCCTTATGTTGATACTCTGCTAGTGCAATACATGATGTTTCTATAGCACTATATGAAAAGGCGTCAGTAGGTTCATATTTCTGAAGTGAAAATCACAATGTCTTTCATTTGATATTATTTTAGAGCAAAACTGCTCATGAAAAGTGAAGCAATTTCTAATGCAGTGCAATTTTCTGATGACTCAATATTTGTGTCTGTGTTAATGTGGAGTACTCTTTTGTGCAAATATTTAATGAGCAAAACTGGCAAAATCTGGGGTACATTACGTGACTCTTCATGCCTTTATGTAATAATGAGGAAAAAAGTGAATGATGGAATGTTTGAATTAATCGTAGTCTCCTGTTATTACTCAGGGTTGTATTCTAGTTCATAATTTTTGCACACTATGTGTTACTGAAGACAGAGACCAAACATTTATATCAGACTTGGTCCTTCTCTATTAAGAGCAGTCCAGTCAGAAATTATGTTGTGGAATGAGGTACAGAGTAATTACTAATTGCTGAGATTTATTCAAGCATTCCACCTACCACTATTTTGTTTTTCAAAGCGAAAAGCTATGATTATTATGGGTATTCTGAAAAATTGAGCCTGCGCTCACTGTGCCATTAGAATCAAGGTACACTTCACTAAAGAGACCCACCAAGGCCAATGCTAGAATATTTTCCTGTGCTCCCATCGAGACCAAACCTGGCTTGTCAGTTTGGGATGGACTATTCCTACTGGAATATGCCACAGTCTGTGTATATGGTTGTGTCACGTGGCTCAGTTAGGCCTGGTAAGAAACACTGCATTTTAAAATGCCCATGTTTCCTAAGGTGCCTTCTCTTTCACATGATCACTTTTGACATACATCTGCTCGTGCGACAGTGCAGGATTAGTTTCTCAGAAACCACTTTGCTTGCAAATCCTCTCCGCAAGAACACTACCAAGACACCTTGAACATTTCGTACAAGACCCCAAAACACATTGTGCAAATTTTATTAGGTATTTCGTTCATGAGGTGACGTTGCTATCATAGAGAAAAAACAATGTCAGCTAAGAGAAGCATCAACACAGAAGAATATAAGTCATTGTTATAAATTCACACGCACTTCCATGCTCAAATTAGAACACTCAGCAGTCACTCACGGGGTCATCGCTGTGTTGGCGTTTCAGCTTAGCTGGTTCTTGTTGAGTCATCTGCGAGGAGGGATGTCCAGCCTGTGACCAAGATGGGGACCTACTTACCTTGCCTCCAGGTAATGGGGAGATAGATCATCCTATTGGGGATTCTTGGCAGAGCACACACACCCTAGACAACTAGGTTAGGGAGTCCAAAGTAGGGGTACACTATTCTCAATACTTGTATGCCAGCATATATACACTGTTTTAGCACGATGGTGAAACTGTTTAGTCTCTTCATCGTCCTTATACTTCTAATCCCTTTTAGCAGCGTTCGTCTATTGATCATTGCAGGACATATATTTTATACAAAAATTACAATGGTTCAATAAATATTGAAAATGCCCCTTTTTGTATGTCTTGTATGTCTCTCCAAGAGTGCACAAGTGACTGAGTGAAAAGGTTCTAGATCTGTTACCACAATTCCTGAGAGGGATAAGAGTTGTCATGTTCTGAGGTTGTCCAAACCATTCATCACCTGTCTAGGTTAAAGGGACTTATGGTGGCACTGTGAGCTAGCTAGCCTATAGTACACCATATCCTGCGGGGATGCATAGAATTAGTCTGGCACCATCCCATCAACTATGTTGACCAACAACCATGCAGTTCCTACTTGAAAGTGGAAACTGTACAAAGTGGCATTGTAGACACCAAAAAAACGAGCTGGAATGCAGTTCTGAGTTATTACAACTGGCTCAGATTAATTTAAGCATTTCATGTATCACTTTTTTGGTAATACTGACAAATACATCTTGGGAGCTGGGGAAGAATACAGGACTCTATCCCTTTGAACCATACTATGTTGCATAATAAATTTGTAGTGCTATTACTGAGCTGTCTCTTTGTACTACTAGGCCAATACAAAAACTGTTATTTATTCTTATTTTGAAGAAACATAGATAGTGCTCCGAGCTACAGTGACTGCATGCATCAACAAATGGGCACTGATGATACTAATAAACAACAAACCTTTTTCGAGGGCCACATTGTTTTGCGTTTGGTGGCGGTATCGTCATATCACTGAATGCTAATCATTTCTATATTACTAACGTGGATTTTTAGATGGAAGATAAACCAGTTGCATGTGTCCTTTTATGCCTAATAAGATGACCACGTCGACGAAATCTACTGGGACATTCAGGACAATGATAAGGTCTCTCATCTGTGTGTATTCGCTGATGCTGAATTAAATTTGCGACATCGCTAAAGCACCTTCCACATTCACTACAAATGTACGGTTTCTCTCCAGTGTGAATTCTCTGATGTGTTGTGAGAGTCTGGGACTGTTTGAAGCTCTTCCCACATTCATTACAGCTATAAGGCCTTTCTCCCGTGTGTAATTTCCAGTGCATGATTCGAGACTTTGACTGTCTGAGGCCGTTCCTGTATTTTCGACCACCAACCAGTTTGTTCTGATTTTCCAAATCACTGGCATTCTTCTTGCAGTCACTGCATTTATTCAGCAGTTCTCGATTTTGTACTTGCTGAAGTGTTGTTTCATTTGCAGACTGGCTGTAATACTTTCCACACTGGATGCATGTAGACAGTTTAAACCCAGTGTGCATGTTCTGATGTGGGTTTATAGCTGGGGGTTCACTTAAGATCTTTCCAAATTCAGGCTGGGTATATGGTTTTAGCCTTGCGTTGGTTTCTTGATGTACAGGAACTTTTTGCCTCTGACTATAAGCGCTGCTATATGTATCGCAAGCAGATGCACTCTCTCTTGGATACACTCTGTAATGCCTAAAAGGATGTGATTCGTCGCTACCAACATTCTTTCTTTCAGTGGCGGTGTATTTTCTCTTCCTATGGTTTGCTTGATATTGCTCGATGGGGTTTACTGATGTATTGGCAGCTAAGATAAAGAGAGAAAGGGACAGAGATAAGTGAACATCCACCGTATACTTGAAACCTAGGATTAAGAAAACAAGCAAATATTAGATAGACCGGTCTTTGAAGAAAGTTATTTAGTGAATTATGTTTTGCGAGCCATGTTATCAATATTTTACTAAAATCCCTTGTAAGAACATTTATGGTTAGTGAGAAGGAAGTCGATTTCCCAACTTGGTCCTATTCTGGAGAAAGTTCAGCCATTCATTGTGAAGGACTGTATGCCTGAAGTATTGCACAAGGCACAAGGCCTGCCAACCTTATTCATAGAGCGTAGTCTATGAGCTGGTCTCTCATCCTCCTGTCTTAGATGAAATACCCTGAATAATCAGGCCTGATCCACAAACACTTTCTGGTACTACCTGTGCCTTACTCAGGCTTAAGTGTGATTTATCTTTGAGATTTTAGGAATACGCATGCTCACTCATGGAAAAAAGTTAGGACTGCAAATTCAGGTGTAAATCACATTTTAGATAGGAATAAGATTCAACTATTCACAGAAAAATCTTTGTGAACATCAATCTATTTTGCAATAATAGAAACTCCTCACTGAAGGGGTCATCTTAAGCGCTTTAAGAAACCGTTGAATATTCTTGGCATGCAATAGTAAGTATCAGAAAGCTGGATGTGACATTCAGTGGAAAACCAACTTGAAGAGATGTTATTTGAGACCGAATTGTGTAGCTCACATGCACTTTACAGCAGTGCCTTAAAATTATATATTGTTGGTCAGTAAAGGGCAGTCATTTATGATGTACTATGCTTGAAATTTTTTGATGCAAATTAAACATCCTGGAGCTGTGTGCTAGGTACAATATAGTTTCCAGATTTGGTGCCGGCTTGCCCTACAGGTTCTTAGCATATTCCAACCTTGATTTACCAAAATCGTGGACCACATTTTTAAATATCCTTCCCATCTACTTATATGTGAAACGGAATTTTGTCAGCATGCTTATGGTTCTTCACATCATGTGGTTTCGACTCCTCTGGACAAACACTTTTCTAATACAGACAGTCAAAAATATTTTGATAGTAGTCAAAGTCATTTGATTGGGCAAAAATGGTTGGGCTGGTCAAAGCCATTTATTTAAATGCTTAACAGGGCTGCTAAAGTTTAATGGATGTCTTGAAGAATTGTATTTTTATGGTGTCCGTTGGCACAATGTGAATGCCTTCAAAGTTTTCTTAACTTGGTCTGTGCAAGCTTTAGTTAATTATTGAATTTTGAAGGTGGTTTAAATCAAATCGCTGTACAAACATAATAAAGTGTTACAGGAGCTAATCACTTCAGGGAATAGAGTTCACAACCTGTGAACTAAAGTTTAAGCACTAAGTGAATTACCCTGATTCCTCGTAAATAAGGTCAGGAAGCAATTTCAGAACATCCTCGCACCATCTCATGGACTTTGGACTAGAAGCTGTTTCTAATTTGGAAATGTGAAAAATATATCAGTACATCTGAAAGCCAGACAGGAACTGTTCAAGAAATGGTTAGAGGTTTTGATTGTGAAGTCCGAGAAGCTCAGAGTAATTCAGGATCAATGATTTGACCCTTTACCAGTACTGTAAATAAAATCAGTGAAGTGAATTATTTTATCAGTTTAAAGGTCCCAAGGAATCCCACAGTGACTTTTATTTCAACAGACCTGACCCACTCCATAGCTGAAGTGTGATGATGATGCTAAACTGCTGAAGAGGAAGAAATGAGCCCTTCCTAACTCTGCTGCACAGACAATAACTAGATAGGTCGTGGCAGGTAGGGAAGTTCTCAAGCAAACAAAAAAGACATCAGATAAAAAAACTTTGATGCATCAGTTTTTGCCTTGTTCTCATTTTTTTCAAGGCGTGACAGGCTGATATAAGCGGTACACAGTCACTGGTTCCAACATACCTATTAAAAACACCATTTGCATGACTGAATGGTAAGACACATATTAAGGTCACGGTGGCCATGATGATAAATGTTTGAGTGATTATGTTCCTAGCTTATGCAAGTTATGCACTCGTCTCCAAAGCTGACAGGTTAGAACTTAGGCTATCTGTGGATAACAGAGGATTCAGCTCTGTCATTGAAGCAGGTGTCTACTGCTTTGAGCCAACGAGCTTCTATACAAGCTGCACACTTCTACGTATTTTCAGTTGACAGGGAGGTGGTTATGGAAGGTTGGCATTTTTACAACCAAAGGGTCACTTCCAATGTATAGAACTGCCCTTTGTTTCTCAAGGTTTGTAAGGGGCTTCCATTTTTTGAATCTCTGTAGGCCAGTCTGAAGGTTTCCATAGAGAAGGAGCCTGAGACTGTAATTAGTAAAGGGTACATTTAAAAATGATCCTAATTCTGCTCGAAGAGAGTACGATTTGAGCTCTATGCATAGGTTCCATGGTATATGTTCAGACAAAACATTGCCTGGTATTACAATTGTATATTCAAGAATGTGCAGCTTTGTTGAAGTAATGCAATATTTACAATTTAATGAGACGGTGGGAAAAAAAATCAATTGGAAAAGCTGATGCCAGCTGTCATACCGACAGGCGCATGAGGCCACTGTCATAAGCAATCCCAGGTTAATGCAACTGTTTGCCAAGGTCACCTCCAGATAGAAAAAAAATCCCTAAACTAGGTTTTTGGGCGACTTGTGTCTGTTTTTTAATCTTCTACGAGCAAGCATGGTCGATGAAACAGTACTTGGGCACAGAGCATGGTCAGGACTTTGGACAACAAACTATTAATGAATCTAGCTAAGACAGTGTACAGTCCTTAGAAACAAGAGGTTCTGGACAGACATATTTTCTGGAAATGTAGATTTCCAGAAGCACTCTGCTCTTTACCAGGACACGTTTTTTCACTATAGTCCAAACAAAAATAATAATATTACAAAAAGTAGGTGCTATACTTTTCCTCATAAACGTTTTTTGTAAATATAATAGGGAAAAGGGAAGTATGTTTCCATTGATATTAATACAGTCAGTCTTTGAAATCCAGCTTCCTTCGGCAAAGTAACTCACACCCATAACAGATTATGAGGGCTGCAACACTGAAACATAAGACCGCAGGCAGATGCATTTAAGAAAGAAAAAAAAGATCAATGGCCAATCTAGCTGTAATCCAATGGTCACTGACATAGGTGCATAGGTAAAAATGTCCAGGTTAATTCTTAGCACTAGCTATGTAGAAAAGAGCCAAAACTTCAAAAGGCAGCATCTAATACCATTCTTTTAACTTTCCTCGATATAAGGCCTACGGAACACAACAATCCATATGACATGATACAGGTGTAGCCAGGGGTAACGACTGCTAATCCTCGTTTGCCACTTGGTGCCCTTGACACGTCCCTTGTTAAATGCATCAGGGTTGGATAAGAGATCTACTTCTTAATGTCACTGAGAATCAAAATACATGTCATGTTACCTAAACTACCTCTGCCACTTTGGTGTATCAGGGGTCTTGTCTGCAATACTTCTAGGTAAAATTCAAAGAAAATATTTACTATAAAAATGACAACCTAAGTCCAAAATCTCTCGTAGACATTGGTTTAGAAAAACATCAATAACCTTCAGCAATAAGGAACAAGCGTAAATAAATACTAATACAAGTATTAGAAATGTCTCTTGCATCTGAGATATCCAGAGGTGAGGGGAATGTTCGCCTTACAGAGGAGGTAACTCAATATCTAAAACACATGCATCAGTTACCCAACAGCCCACAGTGCTTTTTTTTTTTTTACAAAGGATTTTGCATTTATATTAAATTCAGCTTTTTAAGACATCCACAAATGTGCTCATGTATTTGATTCTGTAGACAGTGGCCCTTCTTCATACTTACCAGGTGATGTTCCCTTAGGAGTCTGCTCATCCATAAACTGTGTTTTTTCCTTCTGTACATGAATTGGTGATAGAACAGGCTTGATGATAACTGGTTCACCTGATAAAGAGAAAGCAGAAATAAATGGTCCTGTGAAAAACTAATTCAATATATTGACACTAAGAACTGCTGCTAATACTGTTATTATGCATAATACCCGCTATTTCTCTTCCCCATTACACTACTTGTGAGTTCTAGCAAGAACTGAGACGGGTATTTGTCTCTGTTTAATACTCTCTGTAATCGGCCCCTCCTTTCACTGAATCTATAGGGATAAGAAACACATCTCATTTCCGGTTTCTAAAACACCTCATTACCGGTTTCTAATCTGTCAGTGACTGATGTTGTTCCTATCAAAGAGAATTCTCCTGTTTTTAAGTAGAGGCCTCCACGGGCCGGGTGACGTAGGAGATGTAGGATAACTTACATATATTCTAGGGAAGGCTGTAGAACAACGTTTGGATTATTTTGTATTAGTTAAATTTATGGTTTATGTAATGTTGTACTTGAACCTTTGTTAGGATTATAGTCTTGACTCAAGATAGAAACACTGAGTGTGCCTATAGAACAGCCTGTAAATCAGGTTTGTTGATCTGAAGAGGTACAGAGGAGGCAGACTTTCTTCAGTTATGTATGTCCAGGCACCTCAGCATTTGGTACAGGATACCTTCTGGGCATATCCGCTATGATGCAAGGATGTGTGGCCTGGGCCAACGGAAGGTACTTTACCTTTGACAGATCATTCGGTAAACCTTGATACAACGAAAATATACAATAACTATGAGCTATTAGAGCAAAAGTTTCTTTTGATGGGGGATATGTGTGCCTTCAAAAGCCGTGTTTACTTACAGGCTGAATTAATGTTGATGTCTTTGCTTCCAGAGTTCTGATGGTCAATGAAGCAGCCCTCTTCCTCGTCCTCGTCTTTAATGATGAAGGAAACAATAGGTGGGATAACATTTTTCTCTGCTGAACGAAAACATGCCAATTGTTGAATCATTTTATCTCACTTGTAATTTATTTTGGTGATTAGCGTTTCTCAAGGAAAATGCAATTAATTAACATGAATAAACACATGCTTAAGTGGTTTGCAGATATGCAACTGATCATCTATTGGGCAGTATAACCCTTAATTTTAGAACAACAAACCGCCATTTAAAACCTGAGCTGGTTCACTGAAAAAAAAAATGGAATTCTCCTCAGTTTAACTGTTTCAATGGGCCCAAAAACTGCAACCCTCTGCCAGCTGTAGAATATGCTGCAACAACAAATGAGGGACAGAATGCTGAATGAATCAAACATTCAACACCATTCCAGAGATCTGGGTTAAATCCCTTGTTCTTTTGCTCACTGCGCCACCCCAGTTTGGACCTAGCCATATGAAAATCAGTCTTGACCCTGTTCCTCATGGGAACAGTCCAGCCCGAACTGCTAAGCAGGGTCCTCCCTGGATCGGAAACAAGCATCCTGGGACTGTTTTCGGGGTAACACCCCTCATCAGTCAGGCTAGCTTGAATCCATTGGCACAGCGAGCAAGGGACCCATGTCAGGGCATGCCCATCCCACTTAGGGCGAAAGGTGCTGCGGCAACAAATGATGGATGGAATGCCGAATGAATCAAACATTCACCCCCAGTCTAGAGATCTGGGTTAAATCCATTATTCTTTTGCTTACTTTGCATAGCTGTAGAATATAGGCATACACTGAGGCGCTTTATAGTAAATGAAATTTGTCATGCAGTATTCAGATCCAAACCGTAGATTGTGGTATGAAATACTCATGTGTAGGTACAGTAGACACACAGTGCCTACAATTTTAATCTTCCTAACCTATAAATGAAAATAAACAACTGCCATATTTTACTAGCCTGGTGAAATCCCTGGACCTCATACTTGTAACCAACACGCTATGCTACTCTACGCCTACTATCGGCCCATTCCCATCTGATAATGACAACATACACAATAGTTAACATTCTTTCACAAATCAATTCCCCTACTTCCATGAGGAAACATTCATTGACTTCTTGCTTTTTCAAACTAAGTATGTGATGATCTCACTCCATTCCTACCCGTTACGTCAATCCCTTCAACAATAGTCTGAAAAACCTTTTAGTTCATCATATCCACGTATACCCTCTTCACTCACTGCCTTGAACAATAAACCAGGACGTCGCCTACTATTCGAAATTTCAAAAGCAAAGTGAGAGCACTTCTGTGCAAAAGGGGCTAAATTAAGACCACAACTTAAAGGAAATACCAACAAGCAGTGGGAACGTTAACTTGTGCAAAATCCTAATACTTTAAAAAATTCAGCACCCCACTTTAGACTTCGTATTCAGACGCACAGAACACTACCAGCAACCTACTCTCTCTACTCACTCAATGACTCCTCTCTAGTAGCTAAGAACTTTGCTACCTACTTTTCCAGTCACCATAACAGTTCTGCTTGCTACATTTATTACTGCTCCACCAACCCCTCCCCCCCAGCCCATGATACAACCCCATGACACTTGAATCCCGCTTATCTACACTCTCCCATTTTGTAACAACTTTTCTCATTAAACTCATTAAATTTATAAAAGCTGGTACTCGCTCTCATGCACAAGCGGACCTTTCATTTGAATTAAATTTTTATTGTGTATTCAACAGAAAATACAGTACAAGTTCCCAAAGTTAAAAATGTATTTAAAAATTAAAGACTCGATAACAAATATTAACAGAGCCAGATGTGTAAAACAGTGAACAGCTTCAGTCTATGTGGCATTATGATACGATATAAAATTGATGATAAATAATACTGTCTAGCAGACGCCAACCCAGAACAGGAAACAACACATGCATTGCATCCTGTATTGAGCAGAAGCAAAACTGACAATCTCTAGCTGCACATTTAGACTAATATGACCATAAATTTTAAACCACTTGAATGCTTGTTTTCAAAACCGATAAAATGAAACCAGGATGGAAATTACAAAATAACCCCAAACGTTATTTTTTTAATTTAGTGATTATAATGCAATCCTTACTTTTTAATTGGGCCAATTTTTAATCCACCTCAAAATTTACTTTGAGTTCCTTACGTCTAGTATAATGGGGTGACTCAGTGCCCCTCAGAACCTGGGTATAAGGTTTAGAGATAAAGTTGGTTCTGTCGGGAACAGAATTACTTTCTAGCTTTACTGATTAAAACAACCATATATCTGTGTATGGCCCGGCTTATTCATACAACTGTATCTTTCTTAAATCACGCAAAGAGAAAACAAAACAACAACAAAAACAAGGGAACACACAAATCATGAGTGAATCAATCAATATATTGAAGGAACTACTTTTTTCTTTTTTACATTATAAAGTGTGTGAATGACACTAATAGGCTGTCACACAAAAAGTTCCTTAGCAGCATTATTAACAACTACCTGAAACCAGCGATTGGTAATTACTCGGGGCGCACCCCCGTCCATCGTTATTTTGCACACCATGCCACCTCAGTTTGGACCCAGCTATATGCAAATCAGTCTGAAGCATGGATGGGGAGATGTTAGCTGACCAAAACGGCTTCTGCAGACTTGACCAGAAATGTCCCCTCCACCAGTGCAAGCAGCATACACAGAAGCAGTGAAATAGCATGCACTGGTGCAGTGGCAAAGGTGGCCCAATGGTCTGAAGGGCCCTTTAAACCCCGATTTGTGCTGTATTTTAAAAATCGAACAGCAGCCAGGGATCCTATTTCCTCCTACCGTGCACTAGACCCATGGTAGACTGGCTACACAACTGCACAGAAGCAAACTCTAGCTCAGGGATCATTGGAGATGCATGCTGTAGAGCGAAAACAATAATTGATGGACAGAATGCAGAACAATGTCAAACAGAGATCTGGGCCTAAATCCATCATTTTATTGCTCCCCATGCCATTCCAGTTTGAACCCAGCCATATGCAAATCAGTCTTGACCCTGCGCTCAGTAGGAGCAGTCCAGCTGGAACTGCCAGGCCAGGTATTCCCTGGACTGGAAACAAGCATCCTAGGAACGCTTCTGGGGTTTCACCCCTCATCAGCCAGGATAGCTTGACTACAGTGGCACGGAGAGCATGGGACCCACATCTGGGCATACCCGTCCCACTTGGGTTGACAAATGCAAAAAGAAAAATTGATGGACAGAATGCAGAACACTGTTATACATTCCCCCAGTACAGAGATCTGGGCTTAAATCCATTGTTCTTTTGCTCCCCATGCCATTGCAGTTTGAACCCAGCCATATGCAAATCAGTCTTGATCCAGCGCCCAGGGGGAGAAGTCCAGCCGGAACTGCCAGGTCAGGTCCTCCCTGGACTGGAAACAAGCATCCTAGGACAGGTTTCGAGGTTTCACCCCGAAACATCCAGGATAGCTTGACTCCAGCGGCATGGAGAGCACGGGACCCATGTTTGGGCATACCCGTCCCACTCGGGGTGACAAATGCAAAAAGAACAATTGACGGACAGAATGCAGATTAATGTCATACATTCACCCCAGTACAGAGATCTGGGCCTAAATCCATCGTTGTTTTGCTACCCATGCCATTCCAGTTTGAACCCAGCCATATGCAAATCAGTCTTGACCCTGCGCCCAGTGGGAGCAGTCCAGCCCAAACTGCCAGGCCAGGTCCCTCCTGAACTGGAAACAAGCATCCTAGGACCGGTCTCGGGTTTTCACACCTCATCAGCCAGGATTGCTTGACTCCAGTGGCATGGAGAGCATGGAAACCCAGGCTGTTTAGTTATGCAGCTGAGTGACTTAGCGAAGATGTTGCTTTTCATGTGTGCGCTTGTGCACTGCATACAAGGCTACACAGTAGCAGGACCCAGCAGGTGAAGCGAAACCCTTACAGCAATTGTAGTGAAACAGTTTAATGCCCCCCCACCCACTTCAAGTAAAAAAACAATTATTAGGCCCACAGAATGACAAACACATTTTGTCAGAATTATCATTTAGTACTAGCAGCTCTGGACATATTTAACAACTCAAACATTTCAACTATGTTTTAAAAATGCAATCCGGTACATGATTGCTAACATTCTAATGGCAGTCAGGTCTCCTTAAAAGTGTAAATGTAGCTACAGCCTGATTGTTTATCAGAAATCGGGGAAGGGGCTTTGAGGGTTATTTGGAACCCTCCATATCCTCCACGTCTTTGACACCTACTTCCAGGCAGGACAAGGATCAAAAAGACTTTACTGATAATTTGTCACATAGTGGCTTACTGTTACTCTTGTTTTCTTACACTGAAATCACAGCGCACAACACAGTTCTAAACATGATGCTTTCCTCTGTTCCCCATGGACATAATAAATGCTCCCCTAGACTAGAGCCTCACGCCCCCCCCCCACCCTTAGATTAAGTCAGGCACTGCCAGAGGTGTCCACTCCCTAGTTCGAAAACCTTTTCCATCAAAATTATACCACTGATTTTGTCTTCTCTCTCCTTTTTATCAGATGATGAAATAAAGCAATGGTAAACAATCCCTTTAGTCTTGCACTGGAAATTAGTAAATATTACAAAGGTCAGAAAGGCCAGTATACGAAGCTCAGGGATACCCCAGAAAATACGTTAAAATGTCGGAGCAATGGGTTGATTACAATGCGCAGCCCGAGGCTAGTAGATCCGCAGTCGATACAGAAGTTCAAACTTTTGGTGGTCCCAACCACTGACATGGCCTCTGGCATTATTTTGGGACCTACCTCCTTGTACGCTCTGGAGACCTCCGGGCTGCCTGTGGGTGGGGATTGTGCGGAAAGCATTGCACATTGTTGTTATATGTTTACCACGTCGTATGGTGTTGAAATGTGTTCTAAAAAAATATATTATAAAGGTCGCCCTTAGGGCAACTGTACTAAGAAAATCTTCTGGCTGCATCTACAATATTCAGTGTGCTGAAACCTGGGACGATGAGGAAGGAAACACTGCCTGTCCCCTACACTGGACCACACTTCTATGTACATTCATAGGGCTTGCTCTTCACAGTACATCCTATGCAACTGCACGGCCGTCAATCTCTACATAAGTCTCCTCTGTGTACGCAGAAAAAGCTATTTCTTGACACTAATAGTTCGTTGTTTATGGCATTTGGCACCACATTAAAGTGTAAAAAAAGAAAGAAAAAAAACATCACAGTCCATTTCCATTTGTGTACCCAGGATCTGGAACAACATCTCAGTATCCATCAGGGCTGCCCCAATTCAGGAAAGAGTTGAGGACACACCTCTTCAAAGAACACTATATCATGATGCAGAAACGGTTCACACACAAGTTACCTCTCAGATCACTTGTTGACCGTATCCTTGCCTGTAACACACTGTGGTGTGTGTGTGTGTGCACGTGTGAGTGCGTGTGTGTTTTTATTTGCTCCAGGGCAATCAAGTGTGTCTTAAGGTAAATAAGACTGAAATTGTGTTACCTAAGCTCTTATTTCCATTAATATGTTGACTGTTGGAGAATTTAGCACTCAAGAGCAGCCAAGACCTTCTACAGTGTACCTCCTGCGTGGGAAGAGACACACGTGATTGCCCTGGAGGAAATAAACCCAGAACACAATATCTTTTGTCATCAAAGCCTCCTCTTAGATAGATTAACCGAGGCCTCAAATGCCCTGATTGGGAGTTTTCAACTGAAAACTGGTTTTAGCAATGTACTGAACTCATTTATGAGTCGGAAACTTTTACCGACTCCTAAAATAGGTTAAGCGTTGTAGGCGTTACTTCCAAATAGAAATTCCTATCCACCTGTATCAATAATTTAAGGCAAAAGTGGCGATCACCGTTGAAAAGTTACTGATCTTCAAGCTGGCTTTTTAACCCATTCGTAAAAAGGGAAGAGGTCACTTAGGGACCCCTTCCCTTTTGTGAATGCTAAAAAAAAAAAAGTTAGTTCGGCCCACAGAACCACAAGAAACTCTCAAAAACTCGATTTCTTTTATTTTTTATTGAAATACGATCACATACATGGTGGTCTGCTGACCACTGCAGGCCACAATCCCTGTGCTGGGATTCAGTAGTACTGAGACACAATCTGCTACATACCTCATTAATATTCATGAGGTAGGTTGGATGCGACCCACTACGAATCAGATTTTTAAGAACCGACCCTAGTTGCAAAAATACTTGATGCGGACTGTGACCAGTATTTTGTGACTAGTAAAGAGCACACCTGGCCTCTAGATCCCTACCTGTGATTGACGTTTTTAGTACAAAGAAAGAGTGAAGTGCATAATCTGGCTGCAGTGCACTACCACAGTTAAAAAAATATGTTAAACAGTGTGTTGGTGGGGATCTTTTGGAGTTTACATGTGCCAAGTTTATTTGATGCACAGCAGCAAACTACTATTTACTCACCAGCAGAAAGGTTAAACTTTTTCTCACTTTCATGCTGTACCAGGGGATAGTCCTCAACCTCTTTTTTGATAGTGAATGAAATAACTGTCTCTTCAGTGTCATGCTCTGCAATGACAGAAACAAGTATAATTAGAGGCTGACCATTAGCAGTCTCGACCACTGGACATGGGCACATCTAGGAAGTGGTTCATATTTATTCACACTGATGAACAAACACACTGTTGCATCAGATGAGCTCTACTTCTGGAAAGAGCTATGGACAAACGTGATAAGATTACACTGGGATACCCCAGTGATAACAGGTGAGCTTCAAACTCCTCACTGACACCATGCAGACAGAAGCAACTTACCAAGGACAAACAAAAATATTACAAATTCAGTACAAATTCAGTACAACATCTTGCTCATATTAACCAATGGAAGATAAATAGCAAAAGAGAGAAATATATATATATATATATATATATATTCACTGAAAAAAACATAGGTTTCAGGCCTGATATAGTAAGGAATTAGCATTTACAAAACCTTAGAAATTCACTGAAGGTTTTAGGGGTGTTATAGTTAGCTGGACATTTCACTCGTACAAAACCATTGAAATTCCTCCGATATAGTTAGTTGTACTAACTACATCTCGCGCGCCCGCAATCCACTGCTGATGATGTCACATATTACATCATTCATGATATGGTCAGTGACATCACTGATGACATCTCAAACATGACATCCCACATTTTGATGAAGCCCCGGTGGGTGGCGGTCCCCGGGGCTGGTGGGGCCTGAGAGACCCTCCACCCAATATTAATAAACCCCGGGGGTGGCGGTCCCTGGGGCAGTGTGGGGGAGATTTGGACCCCCCACACTATTTTTTAAAAATGCCCCCGGGATTTGCCCCCCCCCGAGGGCCAATTACCAAAGAAGCGCGGGAGCCCGCGCTTCATTTTTTTATTTATTTTAGGCCGAAATTTGCGCTGGGTGCGCGAATCTCGCCGATTTTTTTTTTTTTTTTTTTAAATGCTTTTTTTGGCCCTGGGGGTCCTTGTGGGACCCCCTGAGCAGGCCTAGGGGGTCAGGGTGTTTCTACCCTGCCCCTTTTTGCGTTTTTCACGTTTCTTTTGCTGATTTCTTGTGCCTCGGTTCTACCGAGGCACAAGATGGCTGCCAACACTTCCTGATTTGGAGTGTTGACAGCCAAGTAGAGTACAGCTCGTGCACGGCAGGGTGCGCTTAGGGTACGCGGATCCTCCGAGGCCATAGATATATATGTACTTTTAAATATCATTTTCTCAGGAACTACTAAACGGATTTACACCATTTAAGCAAAAGGCACGAGTCTGAACTAAGGACTACCTCTTTGCCAAATTTGGTGTAATTCCGTTCAGCAGTTCGGGCTGTAGCTGCGGCTAAAGGTCCTATGGGAAAATGCATGGGGAAAACGCGTTTTGGGACCCCCCTTTTTTCTCGGACCGCGCTTGACGAATCACCGTGAAACTTTCAGGATAGGAGCGGACCGGAGCTGGCCAAAAGTTTAGAAAATTTTGTGAAGATTCGTCAATCGGCGCCAAAGTTATTCCAAATAGAATGTTGCGGATTTCCTATGGAAAATAGGTCCTAACTATATCTACCTACTGGCGACCGCCAGTAGGTAATATATATATATATATATATATATATATATATATATATATATATATATATATATATATATATATATTCTTGATTCTACCTCACTAGTCACAGCACTTTCTGAAACATGATCACTTTCTCCTTGCTCAGTACGTCAAGCTGATCGGCTTCAGAGCCAGCATGAGGCAGAAACAGCTGCAGCACTACAGATGCATGTGGGTTTGGAGAGCGGAATGAGGGACAAAGGAATGCTTTAGCATTGACAGAAAGATTTCCTAGTGCTGATTTGACCAACTTGGAGGGTTAAATCTTCTGAAAACAACAAGGATGCTTTCTGAAACGGAGATGCCTTTCTGTCCAAAGAATCATTCACATGTGCACAGGGAGGATTTCCCTGATGGCTCATTTGAGGATTTCTTGGGGGCATCCTTGTTACCTTAGGGCAGAGGTCTTCAAACTTTTTTGCTCTGAGTCCGCCCTACCCAAAATATTTTGAAGTCGGGCTCTTCTCCAAAATGTTATGGAAAGGCTTCAAGGAGCTGTGGGGTTGAGCTCAGGGGGTCGGGCTTATGAGATCATTTTAGAAGCACTTTTTCAGTAGCCCTCATTCCTCATTGAATGCGAGACATATTATAGAGCAAATAAAGAGCAAATACATTTAAAAAAAACTGAGCTAGACAAAAACCCTACTCTCTTTAATTGAGGTCTTGTGAGCCTCTCACACTCTTGGGTACCAATGCAACTGCGTCTTCCGCACTAATGATTGCTGGGTCTTGAATATCAGTCTGTCCCTCTGCCTCTTTCACCCCTTCCACGTCACATCTGGCAGTCGCTCCAATCTTGAAACAGACTGTCTGCCCCTTTCAAAAATAATGAGCTCCCAGGTGTTGCCCACCTCTTTTCAGCACGGGTGCCCTAATCCCTAATGCTCTCTCCATGTCTCTATTGTAAATTAAGACAGACATTATTGTGATGCAGATGAAGAATAAGGATGGAAAAGATTTAGGGCCTGATTTAGATCTTGGCGAATTGTGTCTCACCATTGCTTTTTCAACGGTCTTCCAGCCTGCTGACTTTGCGTTCCGCCCGCAGTATCTAGATGTTGTCAGATCTATGGCCAAAAGACAGACGAGACCCGTCGACTCCACCAGAATCGTCCTACCGCCTCGTCGGCATCAGAGGCAAAAGTTGCTTTGGGAGGGAGTCCCGCCAAGAAGAACGCCGAGCCCATTACGATGTGCCTTTCCATTGAGGCAACTGTGGCTGGAACACCTCCATACTCGAGTTGGTTGGTCACTCTACTAATACTGGAATGCAAGGTAGTTGTAACATAGACTGAGTCGGAATATACCGTGATTATGTCACCTTTTCAGGTTCACACTTCAGTTTGCATCTTGAACCCCATCATACAGGTCCTCACTGTGCTGCTACTACTTGACCACAACACTAAGTTACCCCGTTGTCGCCGGGCTCTGTGGGTGTACATTCAACAGTGTATGTATATGCTGTTGGTGTGCAATGTTATATGTTAAAAAAAGTGCATTACACATTACCTACATGCACATATTGACAGATCCATAACATGTATGAGCAGTGAGATCATGATAAGTAGTACAAACCTGTCTCCACACACCTATGGCCTACCTCCATTAGGTTTCCAGCGCCAGGACACCGCCAGCAAAACAGGAATATCTAAATTAGCTCAACACAATCCCGCCAGCCCGACAGAGTACTGTCAGCCAGCTGAGAAGACTACCGACACGGCGGACCACAGTTTGATGATGCCACATTTCAATACGGCAGGCGGGATTCCATCAGCTCGACAGAGTACTTGGAACCGCCGTTGAGACAGGACGATGGTAATCCCGACAAGGTCTAAATAATGCCTTTATAATTTCTGGGCGGCAATGCAAGGATGCTGATTTTTGGAAAGTGCCTTTTTAATGGACTTATAACAATGCCTACACTAGAACCAGTCTGGTTCACTATTACTAATATGTATTCTTTGAAAACACTTGTTTCATCATATACATGGCCACTGGAATTATGCGATTCTGCAGCAGCTGAATTTTTTGCATAATTATGGATTGGCCATTTAAACAACCATCTGCTGCATAATCAACAGATTTTAACAAAAAAAATATATTTCTAGCTCAAATTGATTAAATGTTACTAAAACATGGCGACGGGTGTGCGCACAGTGGAAAGCTCTTCGCAAAGGTTAACTGGTAAACTTTCCTGTAACTTATATCTGTATTGTTGAATTGCTACTAATGAGGTGAAATCTTTGCCCTGACAGGACTATCATGTAAAAAAATTACAAAAATAATTAATACAAGCGAAAAATGTGCCACATTATACTGCATAATTTGCCTTTCCTTGCTGAATAATTTATGTTTTGAAGCATACTTTGGTGCTCCCCTACAGCATAATTTCAGTGTCTCTGATCATATATACACAAAATGAAGGTGTGGCATCCTATCTTATACTGTGTGTAATACAATTTTAGAATAATGCCTTACATATTTACAGTGCTTTCTGTTACATGCTGGGACCTCATAGCACTATAAATACAAAAGTCACTAACCTGCACTGTACCAACCAGGATTTAATTCTGTGACTCTGTGGTCTCACATATAGACATCTTGAGTGATCACATTAACCAATTGACGTTTCATAATGTGAAAGAGTGCATTTCCCACCAATTAGTTTAATTTGCATATATTTTAAACTTACGGTTTGGCCATTATTTTAAATGCAATTGCTGTGAACCTGAAAATACAACAAAATACTTAGAAAATATCTTCTTGTTTTCCGCCATGTCTATGCCACCAATAGTTTAGGATCACAGTTAACTTACTTTTATATGCACTTCAACCTTCATGGAAATAAAGACAGTCTGGAAACGTGAAAAGAAAATACAGTTGCGCTTCCAGGCCATCTTCTTTAACACATACCTACAGAGGCATTTGCGCCCCCCTGGGAACGCTGCTGCGGACCCCCAGGGGTGCGCACCCCCTAGTTTGAAGGCCTTTGCCTTAGGGAGTGAATATGTGTAGGGTTGCAACTCTTTAATGTTATGCACCTCTGAGATGCTCATGGTCATTGTCTAGATAGCACCTTAAGATCACCCTCAGAAAATGGGTGATTTTAAAAGCTTACTTTTTATCAGAATTCTTTTTGACCCAGTGGAGAGTGTGTCATGAACAAAGAGGCGATAGACACTGAGAAAAAACAAACACAAGCCACTTTCTTTTTTACACCAAGCCTCCTTATCCCCTCCAAAAACCACAGAAGCCTATACAACCATTCCTCTTCTAGTAATAACTAATTCACCAAAGCCTGAGGCAGACATATTGGGCAACTCTTAACTTGTAAATCAACACTTCAAAGAAAGAATTGTTCCAGCTGCCCTCAACCAAGCCATCATCACACCACTGCTCAAGACACTTTCCCTTAGCCCCACTGTACTTGACAACTACAGTCCCATAAATGGCCTCTGCACTGTATCAAAAGTGATTAAGAAAACTACTATTAAAGTCCCTGGCCACCTTGATAATAACAACCATCTTCACTCACTGAAGTTCAGCTTCTTCACAGTGTTTCACAAAAACATCCCACAAAATCTTGGATGTTAATCACAATCCTACTGATGAAGGGAAGACAAACCTACTAGTCTTTGTGGCCTTCAGCACTGTTGATAACAAGATGCATGCCCTAAACTCTAAAGTCTCTCAACCGTCTTCGACCTCATCCTCTGTTCTTGTCCTTATTCTACAACCATTCCTAATGACGCAGACAGACTGGGTTCCTTCCTTTAATGCTCCTGGTCATTCCTGTTACTAGTTCTTTTCAACATCAAGGTTTTCTCCCCCTGATAAAAATAGCCATCTACCCCTTATTTACCACTGACATGCACATAAATATGAACTATAGCCATGCATCACCAAAACACAAAATAAATACCAGACTATAAAAGCAGGCCAGCTAGCACCTAGGTCAGTTCCTAGAAACGTCTGCAAATTTAGACCAATATTTTGCGACTAGTAAACAGTACATCTGTCCCCTACATCATTACCTGGGATTGTGGTTTTTAGTACAAAGAAAGAGTGAAAAGTGCATGATCAGGCTGCAGTGCACTAACAGTTTGATAAAAATATGTTCAGTGTGCCGGAGAGGATCTGCTGGAGTTTACTAGCGCCTAGTTTTTTATGTGCAGCAGCAAATTATTATTTACTCACCAGCAGAAACATTAACCTTTTGCTCACTTTTGGGCTGTTCCATGCGATAGTCCTCAACCTCTTCTTTGATGCTGAGTGGAATAACTGTCTCATCAGCGTCTTGCTCTACAATGAAAGATGCAAGTATAATTAGAGGCTGACAATATGCAGTTTTTGATCACTGGGCACGGGCTGATCTTGGACATGGTCAAGAAACGACTAATTTAGCCAAATGTCTTCGCTCATATTAACCAAAGGAATATAAATATCAGAACAGAGAAATAATTTACTTTATTTTCTAAAACACAAAGCCTACAGTCATAGACAATTCTTTAGTGTCCAAATCATATTGCACTTAGAGCCTGATGTACTATTTACTGGTCACAATTTGCGACCAGAAAAGACTTTTATAAACCGTCTATGTTTTAAAAAGTTCCAATTCAGAGTGGCTTGTAATCTGAACTACTGCAGGAATTTAAATGAGGTAGGTCGCAAATAGTGACTCACTCTGATTAGGGGACATCACAGGGAGGAGGCCTGCTAAGGTCAGCAGACCACCATATCTGTGATTTTCTTAAGGAAACAATGCTGCAATACTAAAACAAAGGAGAAAAAAAAGGGGTTTACTTTTTTCCGGTTTGGGAGTTGCCAGTGGTCTCCCCAACCTCTGAAACTACTCAGCAAACCTTTTTTAACATTCACAAAGGGGAGGGCGTTCTAAGGGTCTTCTTTCCCTTTTGCAAATAGATTACTACACCTACTTGGGAGTCTATAACTTTTCAATATTTGCGACCTGATTTAAACCCCAAAACAGATACATTGCACACTGATCAGTATTTGGAAGGGACGCTTACACGACCCTTTGAAAATACCAAATTGATATAAGGTTGTAATCCCATGTTAGAAGTCAGTAAAAGTTTACAGATTCCTAAAATGGGCTAGCACAAATTCAGAATCACAAACTCAGAATTGGAGAATTTGTACTGTAAAAATGATTTGCACATGTGGCCATTAGTTTCATATGCTATTTATATGACACAAGAAAGTGACAATGTCACTACCCAGTGTAACTTGGTTAAATCATTGCCAAACATCAATTAAAGGTGAAAGGTAAGAGTAACTTTCTCCTTGCCCAGCAAGTCAAGCTGATCTGCTTCAGAGCCAGCACAGGCAGAACCTGCTGCAGCACCACAGGTGAACAGGGGTTTGGAGGACTGTATGAGGGACAAAGAAATGCTGAAGCATAGACAGAATGATTTGACGACCTTCCAAAGTCTTCCTAAAGCATCAAGGACGTTTTCACCCACAGATATGCCCCTCTGTCCAAAGAATCAGTCATATGTGGACAGAGTAGAGGTAGATTTCTCCGATGGTTCATCTGAGGATTTCTTCAGGGCACCCTTGTTACCATAGGGAGGAAATATTTGTAGGTTTGCAACTCTTTTAAGTTCTGCACCTCTGACATTGTAATGGTCCTGGCCTACATGGCACCTCAAGATTGCCATCAGATGGTGGGTGATTTTGAATGCTCACATTTGAACAGAATTATTTTTGTCCTGGTAGACAGCATGTCATGAAAGTACAGGTCACAAACACTGAAGCAAAAAAAGCCACTTTCTTTTTCACGTCAATCCTCTTAATCACCTCCAAAAACATCAGACGTCCATTCAACCATTCGTCTTCTAGTAATAACTTATGCAACAAAGTCTTAAAGCAGACATCTTAAGCAACTCTTGTCATATAAATCAACGCTTCACAGAAGGAATTGCTACAGTTGACCTCAATCAAGCCGTCATCACCCAACAGATCAAGAAACCTTCCTTTAGCTACGCTGTACTTAACTAAAGTCCCACACATGGCCTCCACACTGTACCAAAAGTAGGTAAGAAAACAATAGTCATTAAACTCCCAGGCTACCTCAACAATCACTACCATATTCAGACACTGAAGTTCAGTTTCTCCATACAGTGTTTCACAAAACCATCCCACAAAATCTTGGATGATAAGCTCAATCCACTGATGGATGGAAGACCTGCCTGCTGGTACTTCTAGACCTCTGTCTCTTGCCACATTTTTGGTAACAAGATCCTTGCCCTAACCTCTAAATTATCTCCAACGTCTTTTCCCTTATCCTCTGCTTGTTCTTGCCCTTATTCTACATCCATTCTTAATGACACAGAGAAACTGAATTGTTTCCTTTCAAGTTTCTGGTCATTCCTGTTACTTGTCGTTTTCAACACCAAGGCCCCATCCCCCTGAAAACAGTAGCCATTTACAACTTATTTTACCACTCACAAGCAGATAAGGCTAAACTATATGCCTGCCTCATCAACACAAAAAAGAATCCCAGGCCCTAGAAGCCTGCCAGTGGGGAAAAAAATCATTGATGACAAGGAGATTGGACCACAACTCAACCACTGTTCCTTTGCCAGATTCACCTCCAAACTTTCTTTCATTATAGCCCCACCTCTGGTTTTGCATTAGTCAATCACGAAGATGCGAAGCCTATGAGACATATTTGACTTAACAATAACTCTCAAGATCCACATAAGATCCATACTCAGCATATCAAACCACCAACTCTAATACACTGTCCTCTTCACAATCCCTCAAAGATGCCCAAAAATGGAGAACAAATGATATACTATTAACTCAACTATGCCAGCTCACTCTACTGTGACAGTCCAAATGAATTCCTGGTCTTCAAGTGGTATGGAACACTACAGCAAGAATAACAGCTGGAAAAACATTTGATTCCACCTCAACAGTCTTAAAATCTCTAGGCTGGCTAAGGTTCAAATCCCAGATCAGTTTCAAGACCCTAAATCTTACCGAAATATGCATAGAGGAGGGGGCCATAAAATACGCCAGCAACAAAAAACAACTCAACATCCCTGTTAAACCCTGCCGTCAATCAAGACCTTCGCCAAACCCAAAACACAAGGAAATTCAGAAAGGAACATTATTTGCTATCCAGGTACTCTGGCTAGCCTAAACTCCCCTGATGGCAATCCATGCCTAAGCAAACCAACTCACCTTTAGAAAAAGAAATGAAAGTAATCTTTTCCCAATCCTGTGCATACTCATTCCTCCTGCTAAGAAGCATTTTGGGGCGATTCAGTTTGCACAACTTTTCTAAACACAAGGAACTCACTTTGGTGCAAGACCCGAAAATATTCCCTGTAGTTCCCCAATTTGTGTTCTGGTACCCTAGGTGCTTTTTATCAATTCATGTGGTCTAACAGAGGAGAGGATGTGGGCTAATGGCTAGAGCAGTCGACTTCGAAGCTGGGGAACCGGGTTCGAGTCTCGGGAGGAATGCTCAACACCCTGTGATCCTGGGCAAATCACTTAATCTACCCGTGCCTAACAAAAAATGAATGTGTCAGTCTGTAACACAACTGGAGCTCATATAGAGCACTCTGATACCTTCGGGTCTAGTTGCACTATATAAAACGCCCAATAAAAAAAAAGTCCAAAAGTTTTCCCTCCAACAGTGATTGAGACAGATTGGATGCGTCTTAAGTGGGGATACTGACAAAAAGGAAGAGCTTCTAATAGGATGTAGAAAGAAAAGGTATAATGGGTTGCCTCCTACCTGCCTGACCCGGTGGCAGTGTTCTTTGCAGTGATGATCCTCTCAGACATACATGCAATACCGCCAATTATAAATGGAGATTAGACGGCAATATGCCTTTTTGTCATTTTTCTTCAGGTACTGTGCGTTTATCATTTCACCTCAGATCTCACTGTATTGTAATTGTTAATTTATTGTATTGTACCGTATTCCATTATATTGTAGCACTTCTATAGTGCTTTTCTATGCCCTGGTGGTGGCCCAAAGTATTTGTTGGTCGAGTATTTGCTACTTCGTTTGCTGTATCTGTTAGAATAATGTGTTGGTTGAGATCTTGATTGGATACGTATCTGCAGGGATGCCAATCTGGTTATCTGGTTCACAGTTACTTGATCACCATATTCCAAACTGTTGCTCAAATCTCTGAAGATAATCAAACGGTATCCACAAACCTTGAGACTGGGTGTATAAATGTAAACACTTGCAAAGCATAAACAATCCTGATATGAATTACTTTGGATTAGAGTGGAGCCATCTCGAGGCACTGTATCCATTTGTAAAATATAAACATTGGTTTTCCAATCATATTGTGAAGAGAAACCTGTGGGCAAGCCAGGACACAGAGGACATTTTGTCTCATGCGACAGATACAAACGAAGAGGAGAGGTAAGGGGAGAGGTAAGGGTATGCGTAAACAGCAGAAAAGAATGGCCTGGGGGAGCAGGGGAGGTAATGACCTGGAAGATAGACAGACAACAGGTTGGAAGCAGGAGGAAAAGAGGTGCCAAGTGGAAAACACACAGACAGTGGGATATTCAGGTGAATGGGTTCAGATGTAAACAAACCCAGTGAAGAAGAGAGACAAAGGATGGAGAAGGGCTGAGACACAAGGTGCAGATAAGAACCAGGCAGAGTGAAACAAACAGTTGCACAGGTAGGATGGAGAGGGAAATGTGGAGGGAAGTAATATGTGGCCATGGCGTCTATATCTCATACAAAGGCATCTGAATTTCCAAAGTAACTGATAGAAATGATAAAGGGGTGTGGCGGAATCAAGACGAGACAACAGTCTTGCTGCTTCACACCTACAAATGTTGATCTGCAAGTAGGAAGGGGGGGGTGTTAGAATGCACAAAAACTCATATAAATAACCTGCCTTGAAAAACATGGATGAGCGCCTGAACTATTACATTGAACATAGAAGAAAAATAACTCTGGTCTTGGCTTTCAAAATTACTACTCACTGATAGAATTAGTGTTCTTCAGCACTCCGCACTCACTTGTTGGTTGATTATTCTGTTGTCTCTCCTGCGAATCCTGAAGGTTTGCAGGGTAAAGATCTTGACTTTCTTTAGCTCTTAATGAAAAGACAGAACTTGCAACCAGGGGACCTGTGTTAAGAGTAAAAGGACCAAGATTAGTTACATGCAAAATAACAGAAATAAAATTACATCTAGATGATTTCACCATAAAAGGAACCATAAGTAATATTGTGCAAAAAAAATATGGAACTCAATCTTGGTACTGAGAAGTGAATTGACTATAACCCAAGGGCCCACATTATCATATGGGTTAAAGAGCAAATACTACACCAATGCCCACCACTAATGTGCGACTGAACATACAAACTCGGCAATGAGTAAAACCAAATGCACGTGAGCAGTTCGCAGGCACAAGTTCAGAAAATGCTTGTTCACATTGCAGAAACTTTCAGACCACAGGACAGCCCCGTTTGAGGATGCCCACCGTTGCACCAGATATTTTTCCCGTAAATTGCTCCTGCATGTAGTGCAAGAGGAGCTTTGAGAGCCAAAAATATGGTGACGCGTCTGCACTTGTAGTACCGTCATCACATAAGTGAGTTCTGAAAATGAACTGTAAGAATGAGGGTTCATTTCCAAGACTCACATAACACATTTCCCTAATGCACTGGAAATGTTCTGAGTCCATTATAGTTTGGGGAAACGTGTGTATGTATAGTAGCATTAATATGACATTAATTAACATGTTTGTGAACTTGATTGCATTTATTTTAACAATGGATAATGTAGGCCTCGATTTCACAATGGGCAGTGCGGCTTGCAGCCATCTTTTCAGTATGTGGTCCTCTGTTTTGTTTCACTCTGCACACAGACTATTCGTATATAAATAACACTGTACATGCTGCTTTAAGGAGTAATGTCACTTTCCCAGATAAAGGATGATGTTTCTTTCTTTAGAGTTCGTTTCAAAGGTATTCCACTGAGAGTGAACTGTTTCAAGGGCTCTCCTATTGTGACCACAATGGTTTCTCAAGAGAACCTGTGCTTGTATCACAAATAGCAACATTTGTACAAACGGTTTCTGTGTCTGAAAGGCATCGGGGATGGGAACTGCATTACATGAATTTGTAGGATAATGCTTAATAATGTGATTTCAGAAACTGTATTGCTCTTTCTTTAACCTCAATAGTCCAAATCGTGAGACCCTACCTGAAACAACTGTATTCTGTACACTCTTCATTGTATTCTGCATATTACAAGAAGTCCATTCCTGAGGACTGTGGGCTCGCTCTCCTCTGATCTTTAGGAGGCTACACTATGTCAGTCTGACCTATGATTTATAACTTTGATTTATTCTTTAGAGCTGAACTATACTTGCTTCTGTGTGTCCGTTTCCTGCATTTTATTCTGAGCATCATTCTATTACATGATAATTGATTACCTGACTGACTTTTGACTGTTTCATTTTGCTTTCTATAATGATCTGAATCCTTTAATAAACCTCCATGGTTCTATTTTAATATGTGTTTCGTCCTGTAATTGCATTTGTATAGCGCTTACTACCCCTGACGAGGCGTCAAAGTGCTTTTTCGGCGAGTAGCACGCTACTCCGGGATCCATAGAGCCATCACCTTTCTCATAGTATTAGGAAATCAATTTTTAAAATAAGTATACTTTAGCACTATTGTTTAAAACACTAACCTATTTGAAAATGACATATTAATGTATTTTAGTTTTATTTAAGTTTAGGGTTAGTATTACCACTATTAATTGGAATTATTTTAATTAAAATTAGTTACAGTTAGTGTTAAAATAACATTACTTATAACTTTCATTATATTAGATGGACTATAAACCAATACCATTTATAATCAATATTAAAATAGTTGCAATATAATTCAATTAAAATGGATATATTCCAATGAAGGCTGAGGCTTTAGCAGGGCCACATGGGTTGGTCAGGGGTGGGATGGATCTTGTTTTGTTCCTAGGCTTACTTCTACTAACTTGCAATGTGCTTTGTGGGATCTATTAATCACTTTTCTGTTGTTACATGCGATCCTCTATTGTATGTCTGGTGTTTCAACTGTGCAAAACTCAAAAAGATTTTGTCATATAAAAATAGATACGTTAATAACAAGTTAGGGATTGCAATATGCATATAATATGGTTTATTAAGAAATAATTGGAAGTTAAGCTAAGAATGTCTTTAATACAACACATGTTAATTTCATTAGTTAAATTTAACAAATTATAAGGTTAGCATCAAGATTAGATTAAGTATATTATTTTTAATGTATTAAAGAACCTGGTTTAAATTAGTATTAAGGGTCCGAGATTTATGTTAACTTATTGCTCTAATTATTAGAAAACAATGTAATTAAATGTATGATAAGTGTAACAATACGTACTAATGGTTTTGTTTTTGATAAAGTGTTTTTATTGACATTTTGCTAATACGCAGACAACAACAAACATCAAGAAAAAGCCCAATAAGTATTAATGAAATTTGAGATGATTAAATACAATTTCAAAGAAGTTTAGGAAAATAATTGATACTATGGTGAAGTTTGGGGAAAGGCAGCAAAGAAAATAGAGAAAGAATTAAAGTAGACAAACAAATGGTCATTTCATTGATAAGGATAGGCAGGCAAAGTAAAGCTAAGACGAAGTAAATAAAATGTATGGGAAGTGGAGATGGGCTAACAAAAACATATAACAGTCATAAACTCAAGCCCACTGTGCTTTTTCACCTGTACAAATAATGCTCCTCCAGACTAATGATGTTGGGCCTTGAGCCTTTATTTAGGCAGCCATTTTTGAGTGACTCATATAAATTCAAACAATTCCCAGCAAATCATGCCAGTCATTGAGTCTTACTGAGAGGTAGCAGATTGGCTAGCTGCCTTGCGTTTTTCCATTGTAAGGAGGCCTATGCTAAAGACCTATCAATAATACTCACCACATTGTGGAGAGACTTACTTCTTCCATTTAGTTTAGACCTCTGTGCAAAAAGAATCAAAAGCTGACAAAGTGCAAGTCTGCAATCATGTAATACTTAGACAGCTATGGTGTGCAAGAACACGCAGGTCCATTTTACGTGTATTGTAAGCAGGTTACACTATATTCAGCAGTGTTAATGCAGAAGAAATACTATGAAATGCATGGGTTATATGGACAGCCCATCTTAGCAATGGCAAACCAGGAAACACATGAGAGGCAATAGTCAAATGGGGCTGACCGAAAACCCACCCTCTGTCTCTCTCAAATTCATATTCTACTTTTTGGTAACTGATGACATGAGGTCGCCAAAAACCTAAAGCAGTCTACAGCTAGACCTAAAATAAAATGCTTTGCTCAGGTACGTTCTTGTACCAGAAATAATCTTTCAGGAAAAATGTTGACTGCATACTTGACCATTATTCCCAAACATACAAACTGCCTATGTGAATGCAAAATAGAAATCATTTGCAAAAATGCTCTGTAAGGTTATGCCAATGCCCTGGCATGGTATCTGAGTTCTGTGCCTTTCTTCCAGCATGGCACTGTGATGTATTGTGAGGAGAAATGTATTGGTCTTTTGGGATCCACTGAAAACGTTCTAATCTCTCTGAGTCTTGCTGTACTTTTGCATGTGTCTTGTTTTGATGCCCTCTGCACTTATTTCCCTTAAGATGGTCACCTTGTGTATGTATTTATTTTCATGCATGTATTAGTGAAGCAGAACACATGAAATTCTCTAGGACTGTTATTACGCACATGCAGATTAAGTAGGAATGTCCATATGTGGGGCGGCCGCCACAGAGCTGCAGTTCGTATCGTCCCATCTCCCTCATAAATATGGAGACTAAGATTTTGGCCAGAATTTTGGCCAATAGACTAACTCGGGTCATTACTGGTCTTGTTCATAGGGACCAGTCAGGCTTTATGCCTAAGAGATCGACGAGGCTGAATCTCAGACGAGTCTCTAATTGGTTGGAGATGGTGCAATACAGGACTGACCCACATCTGGTACTGTCCATTGATGCCGAGAAGGCATTTGATACGGTCCACTGGCCGTTTCTTATGGCCGTTTTGGATAAGCTGGGATTTGGCCCAGAGTTTCGGAGGTGGATAGCACTTTTGAATGAAGGACCGTTAGTGAGGGTCAGAGTCAACGGGGCCACATCTAGGAAATTCCCAATAGGAAGGGGCACTAGGCAGGGTTGCCCCCTTTCCCCGCTGCTTTTCGCAGTGGTTCTGGAGCCCCTTGCATGTGTTATTCGAGCGCATCCACACATCTCCGGCTTTCGAGTGAACAACGATGATGACCGTGATGAACGCATTTCTCTGTATGCTGATGACATACTGCTATATGTCACACATTCAGAAATTACGCTCCCCAATATTATGTTGAGCTGTGAGGATTATGGCAAGTATGCAGGGTATAGAATTAATTGGGAGAAATCATGTGTTTATCCGGCAGGGCAGGGTGTTGGAAATGCTATTTATCCTAGCAACCTACAGGTCGCACCCAATGGGATCAAATACCTAGGTATCTACATTACGCTGGATAAGCTGCTGGCACTGGAGCGGAACCTCTATAAAGTGCTAGGGGAATTCCGTGTAGATGCGGATCGATGGCCCTCACTACCTTTGACGTTGCTTGGAAGAGCCACACTCTTCAAAATTATAATCCTACCGAAATTTGTATATGTCTTACAAAATACTTATCATTCTATCCCAGAAGAGGTGTTCACCAAAATTAATGACATCCTGAGAAAGTTCCTATGGGGAGGGAGACCCCCTAGGGTGGCCCTGGGGAAGCTACAATGCAACCAATACAGCGGCGGCATTTCCCTGCCGGATCTCCGGGCATACTACTGGGCATCCCATTTGATAGTGGTCAACGAATGGGCATTCAGAGATAGGGACCACCCCGCATATGCGCTCGAGCACACGCAGTTCCTCAAAAGGACGTATTCCCATTATATTTATGGAGGCTCTGGACTCGCAAAACTGCTGCCAGCCACTCAAAATTGTGATACTGGCGTGGAAGAAGGCAGAGAGGCGAATGAAATGGGATGGCATGGTGTCCAAAGAAACCACGCTCTAGTTGGGAACACGACTCAAGGAATTTGCCAAACTGAAAGGCTTTCAGAAATGGGATTTGGTTGGCATATCTCAGCTCAAAGATATAATATATCGTAAGGAGCTAGTGACGTTTTCTCGCCTCCAGAGTGAGTACGAAATGAACAAGACACAATATTTCAAATATCTGCAATTGAGGCATGCTTGGCAGGCACAACGTATCGACATGAAGGGCCTCCCAGAATATGACCCGCTAGAAGGAAGGCTCCTGATGGATGAAATTGGGGAGAAGGCTGTGTCCTGGACTTACAGGACGATCATGGATAACACACCAGACCCCTTGCGAAAACTGAGATCGCACTGGGAGGCGGACCTGGGGGATATAGACGACCTGGATTGGAAGATGGCTTTGATGCATCCTAGGGAAGTAGTTATTAGATCTAGATTGCGCTTGATTCAACTCAAGTATTTACACAGGATGTACTATGACAGAGCTCGATTGCATAAGATAGGCAGATCGGAGTCACCCACCTGTCTGAAGTGTAAGACCGTGGAAGGGACCTTCTTTCACACTGTCTGGGGGTGCACACAGGTACAGTTGTATTGGGGCGCGCTGTTGAAGGAGCTGGAACTTATATTGCAAGACTCCATATCCCCAGATCCTAAGTTGGGTCTGGTAGTAGCTAAAATAGACCTGGCAAGGGCATGGGGTGCTGCGATTAACCCAACGATAGAAGAATGGCGGAAAGGTATGGACATGTACATGCTGGGGGAGAAAATGACCTATAAAGCGAGGGGGTGCCCTAAAAAAGTTTGGAAAATATGGAAGCCGTGGCTAACCTATTATGGCCTTGCACTCACGGACTCGCAGTAGGATGAGGGGGGGGGGGGGACACAGGGGAGGGAGGAGGTGTGGGAAGGAAGATCTCGTTGACAGTAACTACTTGATGTCATTGATACCTTATGTGCTACTATTGCCGGACTCTGCTATGCTTGAACTGAAAACAGAAATGAGATGTTTTGAATATCTGATGTGATTTTGTAATGTACCTAAGAAAATGCAAATAAATACATTGCAAAAAAAAAAAAAAAGAATGTCCATTAACAAATCTAAAATATAAATTTACTTGTGATAGAACACATGGTAATGTACATTGTACAAATATGAGCTCAGGGTTCGAAAAAAGTAAATATTGAAACGTAAAAAGTGTGGCCAATACGGTTAGCTGCTGCTATGAGAAGGGGGTATATAATCAATGCATAACTGTTCCAGTGACTCAGTTCCTTAAGAAGTAACATTTACATTAAGGGCATTATTACAAGTTTGGCAGTCTTTTGCTGAGACCACCACCACCGCGGTCCCAGGAAGACCGCCAAGCCCGCGGTGCACCCGCCCGCTGGATTCTGAGTTTTATCCTGAGCGGGCAGGCAGTGCTGCGGCAGTGGTATGTTAGACTCATAGGAGAGCCTGGCAAGCATACCGCCGCCGAGAGAGCCTGCAGCACGTTTCTGCATGGTGTGGCATGCAGCATGTCATGCACGCCACACCGTGCAGGAATGAAGGTGCAATGCCAGGGTGGCACAACATGTGCCCCTTACCCCACACACAACCCCATGGCCAGATTCCACAGGGGGGTCTGTTTGAACCCCTTACTTGCATTTCTTTGGGGTCCCCACCATGAAATGGGCGCTGAAAATGCAGGCCGTAATATGCTCTGTGGTGCGGGCACCACCAGCATATTTAGGCCCTTTGAAGACTTCTGACGCAGTGGGATCCTTGGTCCCGGCGGAGACGGCAGTCCTGACTGCCGTACTTGTAATAAGGCCCTAAATGGATACACATGGGGATTGTTCAATATTTGTCATCTGTTGTATTTTTTGGACTGATATGTTCACTAACAAGGTGCCTCTTGGCACTAAGACAGACAACAAAATATAGCTGAAATCCTACAATGAGGTGGAACAGATGAATTTAAAATAAGCATTGGCAAAGCCAATAGGTAAGGGTTTAATGTGCTGTGGCAAAGCAAGCATATTAGAGCTGCAAGACAAATGAGAGGTAGCCAGCAAGAGCCTATAGAGGACTACAGTCGTAAAGTAGTTCCTCATGCAGTTCAATGCAAGCCCTCGAGTGACCCCCAAACAGTCAACAGCATTAGGTGAGAAATCAATACTCCACGGGGCTTAACCAAGACGTGATTGACAGAGTCTGAAGTCAATAGTTGAAAGAGGCTGGAGGAAGAAAGTCAATGTTTGAAAGGAGCAGACCCAAAGCCTACTTTGTGTATAATGTTAGCCATCGGTCAGTTTTACAGTTACTCTGTCAAAACCCGGACTTAATTAAAAGGGTTGTGAGAGTGTGAGAGCCCTCCTATTATAGTGATTGGTTTATCAGTCTGTTTTTAGCAATAAAGCGTAACATTCCTTTGTGGTACACAGAGGCAGGGACATCCTCCGGCTGAGGATGCTCGTATGAAACACAACGATTTGGCAAAACTAGGCAAGCATAGGGCTTTTAGTCGGGTTGACTAGTCAAAAAAGTTCTTATGTAATTAGCGTCTGTGATTGTCTATCACCAAATATACAATTAACGGGTTTAAAAATATAAATGATGCTAGCAAAGCTAGAGTGGCCTTGATCCCTTTTGTTCTATTTTTCCTAACTATTTCTCATTGAGCTTAATGTCATTTGCTGCTGGTATCTTTCTTTGGTCGTTGCTGTCTTAAACCTTTCCTCTGTTTCTTTATCTCACATTCTCCCTCACTTTCATCCACTTTTCTTTCTTATCTGCAGCTTTTTCTCCTTCCTTTCTGGTCTTATTCTCTGGTTTCTCATGGTCCCATCTCTATTGACTGTCCATCACTCCTTTCCTCTACCCTCTACCTTTATCGCTCTATCATTTGAATTTACCATATCCCTGTTCTCTCGCTTGTCCCTCTCGCCAGTCTCTGACATTATCCTTCTAACTCCCTTTCCTTGTGTTCTACTCACCCTATCTTGTCCGTCACTCCTGCTCCTCTCCTTCTCTTTTTACCACATTATGCCTGCTCTCTCTCATTCATCTCTTTGCCCTATTTTTCAATCCCACTCCCTTCATTTATCTTCTCCTTGCTCTTCTACCCCACACTCCACCAAACTAATCCCCATTCATCTTCAATCTCTCGTGTTTTGCTTCTCTTAATTTTCATCTCTTCCCGTTTGCTGCTCCCCATCTCCTCTCTTCATCCTCTTTTCTGCTCCTGGTAGCTGCTTTCCGACATGAACCCTCCTTTACTGAGCTCCCACCCATACTCCCAGTAGAGCTGCCTGCTCCATTGTTTCCCAGGCAGAGTACTGGCCAGAGCTAGGAATGAGGTAGCATCAACAGTCTCTGGGAGAGTCAGTGCCACCCACACCTCTTGTCAGTGGCGGCTCCTCGAGGGAGTGCTGCAGGGCGGTGCGACGGGGCGGGGGAGGGGCAGGGCGGGGGTAGTAACCTCCGGAATGCGCGAAACGGAGCTGTGTATATAAATAAATAAATAAAACGAATTACAATGCGCGTGCCGCAACGCCAAATCGACGTTGCATCGCGCATAGTAGTAAAATGAGTTTTGGGAAAAGTCAAAGGAGGAATTAATATGTGAGGGAGGAATTTAGTTGGGTTGTTAGTATTGAAATAAGGTTTGGAGTGATCCAAAGAGGGTCGGAGGGGGGAAGAGTCTAGAAAGTTGTACAGCGACTGGGTGAGCAACACAATGTACACTTACCCAGTGAAATCAAGGCCTGGTGAATTTCATTCATCACATTCCTATAAAGTTCCTTCTGCCACTCGTGTAACAGCCTCCACTCCTCCACGGAGAAACAGGCAGCAACGTCGTGAAATGTAAGCAGGGTCTGAAAGAGGTCATCCAGGCATTAGGCACTCTCATCAGTTAGATACACTACACAAAAACAAATTGTCAGGTTAAACTGGTCATTAACAACACTTGGGGGAAAAGCAAATCCCACCCAAAATACAACAGCTATGATACTAGATCAGACGTTTTATATCTGCATGCCCAACCTTTAATTGTTCTATATAAAACATCAAGGTGATTTCTGCAGCTACTAAGATATAATCGGAATATGTGTAATTAGGGGTCAGATGCACAAACAACAGCATTTGTAAAGCGTGTAAACAACTTCGTGAATGCAGACTGAATGTGCATTGTACATCCTAATGGCATTATTTTTTATTTATTGTTTTTTATTTACATAAGTGCATGCTAACAAAATGCGAGCGTCTCCACTGGTCGTGTTGTTGGTAGACATCAGGAGATTCCGAGAGTTTCCCAGAGACCACAGCATGCACTCCTCGACCTCTGATTCACAATATGCCACGGTTTGTGGCATTGTGAATGAAAATTGTCAGATGCAGGTCATTTGTCCCATGCAGGTCTCCAACCCAGCACTTATTGGTTTCCTCAAGGATTCCTGCCTCATAAATATTCATGAGGGGCAAATTACATCTATTTTTTAAAAAAATACGCTTTGTGGTGCGAGTGTACTGAAGGATACCCTGTAACGCAAAGAGTCTTTCGCTGTGCAATGCAACAATTGTGTTGTGATCTGCTTCTTCTGTGCCTCAGATCTCAGATGCCAAATACCTAGTAACTACATAGGGAGAGTCAGGCTACACAACTATCCAAAATCTGCATAGTGTAACATGTAGATGAGTGAACAAAAAACTAGTATTAACCAGCCAACAATTAACAATTGATTACAGATTTACTCCGGTCAATGCCAAGGCGGGATTACAGAGTGAATACTCCCAGACATGGTGCAGGTATAAGTCAATGGGTTTCTCTGAAAGGAACACTCTTTTCCATGTGGAAAAGTTAAATACAAAAGTAAGTGCAAAAATACTTTTTGGGAGACATTCAAGCATTTGAAAATACATGGATTTCACATGCAGAATTTTTTATGCATGAGAATATATGCAAATGTTGCAGCTTCTCATTAATACTCATGGAGGGGCATATCAGCAAGCAGGCGATAAAAAATTATCGCCGCTTTTGCGTCCGTTTTCAGACGAAAAGCGCCGATAATTTTATCGCCTTATCAGCAAGATCACGCTATCGCATGAACCCTTGCATTATTGCCCTTTCCCCCAACGCCCATCTTTGCATCTCTAATGAGATGCAAAGTGGGCGTTCCTCCCCAGGATAACGGGAGAAATGTTGCTAAGCGACATTTCTCCTATTATCAAGCCTCACGCAAAGCAGCATAGCGACAAGAAAAGTAGCAATAACCTCTGTTATCTCTACTTTACTTACGCCTGCTTTGAAACTGACTTAGACATGATATCCTATGGAAGGTGGATATCATGGCTAAGTATGTGAGGCCCTATCAGCAAGCTATCGCCAAACTTCTTGGGATTATCGCTGGGTTTCCAGCGATAATCTCACGTTTGGCAGTTAGCGCTAGGATTTTTATCGCTTTTGAGATAAGCGTTGCTAATAGCACGCTATCTCAGCGATAAAAATCCACGCTAGCCGGCGATAATTATCCTAGCACTAAGTGCGCTTAGCGATAATTATCGCCGGTTGTTGCTGATATGCCCCGGAATTCTTTGAGACTTAGCTGAGGACTTTGAAAGTGTATTCAAATCATCGGTCTAAGACTAGATGTAAATATCGGATTTCCAAGAAGGAGTCTTGAAAATAGAGCCCTGTATTTTTTCTATTACATGCTTTTGTAAAAGCCATTATACATTACAGTGGGGTGGTAAGGATAAATAAAAGAACAAGCAGTGGCAAAGCCTATTGCTCGGAACTTGGCAAGCCTGCAATGTTTTATTTAATTTATTTTTTTTGTTGCAAACGTACGCAGTAGCCATTAAAGGTATAATAGCAATAACATATAAAAATGCTGCCATCAAAAAGTGGCCTGAATGTTTTTTTTTTTAAATAACTCAAAAAAAGACCCATCAGTAAAAAAACACATGAAATGAAAACAAAGTGGCAGGTGTGCAGACGTGCACCAGCAAAATGCCAACAGCTACAGTGAAGAGAGCCAATGGCTGAAGTGGGCTGTCCCACTGCCCCATGCTGAATGCTGTTGTGGGCGGAAGCAAAATGTGAATGGCACTTGTACAGACCAATGGATGTTATGTAAAAACGTATATATTTTTGCTAAGAATTTGTTTGGAAAAATGAGGAAAATTAAATAGATAGATCTTTACAAAATATACTTTTTATTAAAACATGAAGGAGCTAGGAACTGTGTTAAGCTGTCTGATGTTTGGGTAGTGTGAGCCCACCCATACAAAAATAGAGATTCCCACCTATATAATTACATGGTTGATGCATCTCCGAGTTGAAGTAAGCATACAAAGCCTTGTTTGAATACTTTGGTTTTCAGAAGAACGGGTGGTCTGAAAATGAGTTAGAAGCTTTGAGAAGACTGAGGTTCTGTTCTCAGAGAAACCCGCCTATGTGTTTTCAGCACTTGAATTTCAATTCACAAGGCTTCGACTGATATAAGGTTAGTAGTCCATGGGAAGTGAGAGACAGGCTTCATCTTGTAGTAGTGGAAAAGGAAGTAATGGTTTGGAATGAGTGAGTAATTGCTTTCATTCCCAGAAATTATTGTCATCAACAACCTTGCATTTACACTAACATGCCTGAGAATTATGAAATGTCTGTTTCAGTTGTGTATATGTTTGTGTCTTCAACGCGGCTTGCCATGCTAATTTATACAAATACTCTTCCATCCAACTCCTCTTATATAGCCCTTCCTTCCCCTCTTCATCCCCTGAAACGTGGTAAGGAACAGAGTTGCGGTTCTGTCCAACACATTGCTTTCATTATTGCCATCTGGTGAGGTTCGGGTTGACAGCTCCCCTTGTTAAAACAGCTAGGTCATAGAAAATGTGGCTCAGTAACTTATCTGACATTAGGAGAAAGAGGTGTCAAAATATTTGATATCATGGGAACTGGGGCACCCATACCATCCACAACCACTACCGCACAGTTCCCTCTTTCACTTCCAGTTTTAATGGGTGGAGAGTAGCACAATGAGTGTGACTTTGTTGGGGTTCCTCATTTTCTAGAAGCCTCTCAGCAGGGGTGCGTATCCTGTCAGCACAGGTATGAGTGGGTAGTTGTCCTTCAGTACAGGGTTTTCACTTCTTAAAAACTCCAGTCCCTCACAGTCCGTCTTGAGGCTACTGCGTCAAGGTTCCAAAGTCATAGTGCCTTTAAAGTTTCCAAACCAGACATTTATTCTGTTTACTATTTAGCTTGTTGGTACAATGGATGGTCTATTCAGCTTGGTCACATATCCGGCCACCACTATTTCAAAAAATGTCAAAAGATGGTTAAATAACTTACAATGAAATCATTCCTATAGATCCTTGTTGTTAACAAGTACACACACTGATAAAACAGTGTTATAAAGACGCCCTATTGTTCACCGATAACCATGAGACCTGGCAAGATACATTCAAATCCTAGTATTTCCAAGGATCTGGAAAGCCAAGGAGCATGCATATATTTCAGGAATACTTACAATCAATACCTACACCAAGGGATTATTTTCATTCAACCCACAGAAATCTGAAATCCTTTGAGGACAAATTTCTGAAGCTAGTTAGAGCTAACAACTTCACCCAGACCATACAAAATGACCCACGAAAGCATTTAAATGCACCAGATGCTAGCTGGACCAAATGGAAGCAAAATTCTTAGCTATAAACTCAGTGTTACAGCTTGCGACTAGAACAGTGCAATTAAGCTTTGTTAGCCAGAACAATTTCAATGGATCACAAGGAAAGGGTTCAAGCTTGTTGAGGATTCTCATGTGCACTTTCAGACAAGACAGCTGCAGCAGATTTTGCCTCACCTGGCATATGACCAAGGTGTTTGTTGATAAGGAGGTACACTGTAGCACTGTTAAAGCAGTTGACGAGATTAAACACTAGGGCTTAATGAGGGAAGCAAACATGTCTTAATGACGCACAGGGAATAGTTACTGCCCCAGTGTTCCAAAGGAAGCCAGAGTCCAAACAAAACGATTTTACTAATTTGACTTGTTGGGTTAGACTCCAGCTCAGATCTCCTAACTAGAGAAAAAGGTGCATGCAGTACTATTTTTCTTTTTTTACCTTGCTTAAGCTCTGCTTACCTTGCTGTTAGCTACAATATGGAAGTAAAGAAATTATTTTGATAGTTATCTGGATATGTACTGCCTAAACGCCATGAGAGAGAGAGCTAGAGGTTGAATCATTGATACCAGGCATAAACACCAAAGATTATGTTCTTTTATTATGTATTTTCAGGTTTGACTTGCTGTTGCAAAAAGTGGGAACGGCTGACTGGTCTCCACCAATAAATTTTTCCAGGGTTCTCCAAGAGAGTCATGGGCTGTGAGGGCATGATTGGGGAGATGGAAGGCACAAAAAATGCAAAAAATGCTTGTTTCACTGTGTGGGAATTGGTTGGAATTAGTTCCCATCCAAGGTTCTTGACTAGGAAAAGAAATGGCTTGAGGTACAAACAAAAATGAGAGAACGTCTTTTTTTAATTTTTTTATTGCCCTTTATTTACTTTCACATTTCGACCTCATAGTTCTGCATTTCTGACAAGAGAGAAAGCCACATCCTACGCCCAAGTGCCATAGTGTGGTTGACCCTTACACACCCCCCTCCCCGCCCCATCACACAACGGCATCAACAAACAGCTCACCCGCTACCTTGAAGACAACGACATCCTGGACCCATCCCAGTCCGGCTTCCGCAGCAACCACAGCACTGAGACGGCCCTCATCGCCGCCACCAACGGCATCCGAATCCTCATGGACAAAGGAGAAACAGCCGCCCTCATCCTCTTGGACCTGTCAGCAGCCTTCGACGCGGTCTGCCACCGCACCCTAACAGCACACCTCCATGACGCTGGCATCCGAGAGAAGGCCCTGGCATGGATCACATCTTTCCTCTCCGGCAGAACCCAGAGCGTCCGCCTCCCACCCTTCCACTCCAAGACCAGCGAGATCATCTGCGGCGTCCCTCAGGGATCTTCCCTCAGCCCGACGCTGTTCAATATCTAAATGGCACCACTCGCCCGCATCGCACGACAACACTGCCTCAACATCATCTCCTACGCCGACGATACCCAGCTGATCATATCCCTCACCGAAGACCCCCACACCGCCAAAGCTAACCTACACAAAGGAATGAAGGCCGTCGCAGAATGGATGAAGCACAGCAGACTGAAGCTGAACTCTGACAAGACGGAAGTCCTCATCCTCAGCCGCACCCCCTCAGCCTGGGACGACTCCTGGTGGCCAACATCGCTGGGAACAGCCCCAGAACCCAGCGACCACGCACGCAATCTGGGGGTCATCCTCGACTCCTACCTCTCCATGGCCAAGCAAGTCAACGCGGTCTCCGCATCCTGCTTCAACACCCTCCGAATGCTCCGCAGGATCTACAAATGGATCCCCTCGGACACGAGAAGAACTGTCACCCAGGCCCTCGTCACCAGCACACTGGACTACGGGAACGCCCTCTACGCAGGAACAACAACCAAGCTCGTGAGACGGCTGCAACGCATCCAGAACGCCTCAGCACGACTGATCCTCGACATCCCCCGACGCAGCCACATCACACCCTACCTGAGAGACCTGCACTGGCTCCCCGTCAATAAGAGGATCACCTTCAAACTCCTCATCCATGCGCACAAAGCCCTACACAACGCCGGACCAGAATACCTCAACGACCGACTCAACTTCTACACTCCCACCCGCAGCCTCCGCTCTGCCAATCTCGCCCTCACCACAGTCCCGCGCATACGGAAATCCACCGCCGGCGGCAGATCCTTCTCCCACCTCGCCGCCAAGACCTGGAACACTCTCCCCACCGACCTACGACAGACGCAGGACCCGATTGCCTTCAGAAGACTTCTCAAGACCTGGCTCTTCGAACAGTAGCAGCCCCACCCTTCCCCCAGCGCCTTGAGACCCTCACTGGTATGTAGCGCGCTTTACAAATGTCATGATTGATTGATTGATTGAACGAACGTTGAGGGGGCCCCCCTGCCATGTACAAGGAGGGGCCCCCACTCCTGGTTTAATCCGGAGTTCTTGGGCCTGAGTATTGTGCTGAGGGGGCCTCCTGCAGTTCGGAGGCCCCCCGCAGCGCGGGGGCTTTGGGGGCCTGTGTTACGCCCCTGCCATCACACAGCATGGGATGGAGGTTCACAGCACAGGAGCGTCGGGCAAGAGAAGCTTCTCCAATATATTTTTCAGAAAGGAAGAGATGTGATTGGCTTACAGGCAACCCAATTCACAAAGACTGAGGCACATAAATAAATTGTTACCGCCCAGACGGGTAAATATAGCTTTTTCCCATGCTAGAGCTCTTCAAGTGGAGTTAGTGCCATTTTAGTTTGAATAGATCAGAGTTTCAGACTGCTTAACAAACAAGCCGACCCACAGGGAAATTGGCTGATCGTGCTTTCCTCCTTCTTTGAAAACTCATGATAATAATATTGGTTTATGGAGTGAACCTACACGATCCAAGCTATTGTAGGAAACTTATTAATAATGCCACAGTGTGCTGCTGCTTATTTACCAGCTGGAGATTCCAATGTGGTGTTACATATATCAAACCACAGACCTTATAATAAAATGATAAAATCCACACCTGTTTTAAAGAAATTAATTTGAGACTCGGATTTTAGGGTCATTTGCAGTGAAAGAGGGGCAAAAAAGAGGATCTACTTTCTTCGGGCAGATATGAACATTTCAATAGAATACATTATTTTCATATTCACAATAGTGTGGCTTCGGTGATGAATAGGCTAAAACATTACCCGATCCACCTTTCAGATCACGCTAGGGTTGAGTTGAGGCTAGATCTAATAAAGAATGGCAGTATGATTAAACAATGGACTTTCGATAGAACCCTTTTATTAGAAACAAATGTCATAGAAAGTATGGTAAGAGAGTACAAACAAATTTACAGAGATTAACTTGTGAATATCAATGATGAGAATAGTGTGGGATACAGATAAAGTTATTCCTAGTGGGTGTGTAACCTCTATTCTTATTCAACATAATAGTATTAAAAAAAAAAAAATCAGATAAAGAAGTGCAGATAAACATCTAGCTAGGAAACTGAAAAACTTAGTTCAGAATAGCTCAGAATTAAAGGTTACATGAAAATTATTAAATAATAAAAAGAAAATCAATTATAGCCTATGTTTGACGAGGTCATACTTATAAATGGGAGGCCAGCAAAAGATGTTTTTAAATGAATATGGAGAATGGGAATGAGCAATACTAGGCTGTAAAAACTACAGTTGAGGATCTAAGCTTAGTGGGACCTGAACTAACTTATTTAAAAATATTTGGCAACACTGTATGATTTCTATTTTTGTGTCTGAATCTACAACTTTCCAGTTTTGAAATCTGGTTAAAAAAAACAACAGGGGGAGATCTAGTATCACTCTTCTAAACACTGATCACAAGTTGTTAACTAGTATTTTAGTTCAAAGATTACAGAAAGTCAATCTGACAGTCACTCAGACAGTGACACATCAAGATTAAAAAGGATTTAACAGCAGTTTCCATAGTTAACTAACACGAGCTACGTTTCTCACACTACACATAGCCACAACAAAACACTTCTCTAGCTATTCACATGATTAATGCATAAAAAAACATTCAAATGCGTTAACTGGCTGTACTTGAGGAGGGTGATAGAAAGACTATGGTTTAGCCAAAATGTTATCAGAGCAGTAAAATAAAGTAAGTGTCTTGCTGAGTTGCAGCTTACTTGAGAAATCTGTATAGAAAGAGGGACAAGGCAAGGATGTCCTATATATTTCTATATATATATTACCCAGAGGCAGTTGCTGCTGGGTAGTTATAGATAGGACAGTGTTTCCATAGGAAACAGATTTTTGGGTTTGCTTATAACTTTAGCTCCGTCTGACAAATCTTCACAAAACTTTTTCCCAAAACAAAAAGTTTCATCCACCTCAGCTCCTTCTTTGGAAGTTTCAAGGTTATCCGTCATGCAGGGGGGTCTAAGAAAAAGCAATGGTCCTATCATGAGTTTTCCCCATGCAATTTCCCACAGGAAAAAGTAGAGCCAGGTACAACCATAACGTCAGAAAGGAATTACACCAAATTTGGCAGAAAGGTTGATCTTTTATTCAGAAGTGTGCTTTTTTGTTATTTGGTGTCAATCCGTTCAGTAGTTTTTGAGAAATTGAGGTTTAAAAATGTATGTATGAATGTATATAAAGGCACAGATGATCCTCGGATCCAACAAATCTAAAGATAAGATATGATTGGCTGCCAGCACGTCAACAAAGATTTTGTGGGGGCCATTTTAGGACTCAGGGCTTGGTCTCCTGTCCTCCAAAAAGAATTAAAGGAAATATAAGGGTGCAAGGTAGGAATAGCCTTCCCTCTAAGTATGGTATTGGGCCAAAAACTATTGTTTTTAATTGGAACCCCAGATTCAAGAAAAATCCTCTTACAAATTTAAAAAAGGCAGCCTCCAGCCCTTTTTCTTTTTAAGTCCACAGTGGTGGACAAGGTCCAAGGGAGTTGCTGGTACATTTATTTAATACATTTTTGGGGAGGGGCCACGAGTGGAGCCCCTCCCTCCCTCAGCAGCTATTTGCCCTGATAAGCCCATCCCCCGCATTTAGGATTTGAGCCCTTCAGGGTGGGTCATTGGTTTGTTTTTTCTTAATATATTTATGGGGTGGGGGCGTGCATGGAGTTCCCTCCCCAACCTTTATGAAGGCCCCGTGGATGAAGGGGGGTGATTGCACTTTTAAATAGGGAGTGGGCATGTAGACCCCGTCCCAGAGCCATAGTACAACCCTGATGACCCATCGCCTGGGGATGGATGTCCCAGCATCCCAGCAAAATGAGCATTTCCCGCCGGGCAGAAGCAGACATTTCCTTTTCTTCCTGTACCGTGAACCAGGAAGAAAGAGAAGAATGTTTGCTCCTGCAAAGGGATAGGTCTTTCTCACCACGAATTGTGGAACCTGTCAATGCACATGAATTCAGTTGGAAAGTCACCAAACATTCTGCCTCTCTATCCAACTTGAAAGAAATTGCTAAAAATCCAAAAATCATCAACATTTGCTTCGGACTGAGGAGAGCAAGGGAGGTGAGCCATTTGCTGGGGGGTATTCTATACATAATTTGGGCCCTGCAGAAAGTTTCAGGACCCTCTTTGAGCTGCTCATAAAGACAATGTTTTAGCAGTTGTCTATGCATATCATCATTATTACTGCAATTTGCCTCTGGGAATACACATTTTCCCTGTGAATTTCTGCCATGGTGGCAGGGTTAGGCCCCAAGATCACATAACATATCAGGACATCTTGTCACCCCCAAAGGATTTCCATTTGCTCCAGCCACCTGTCAGCTCAAACCCTGCCTTATCATTGCAGTGGGGGGTGGGCTCCTTCCTCAGTTCCTTTGTCCTTTAACCACTGCAGACTTTCCAATGTGAGCAGACGTTGACTGGCCAGCCTTGTCTCCATCTGGTGACATCCATTCTACTGTATGGTCACTCATGGTACAGAAACAACCATCATTACTTCACTCTTCAGGCAAACATCATTAACATCCATTTAGCTTCATCAGGTTTACGAGTGCTGACCTAAACGCAGGCACATATATGCAGAACCTTGCTAGTAGGTAGAGTAAGACATTTTTGTGTTTTCCTATTCTAATACTAGGATAATTCATTTTCAGAAGTTGGGGTTACTGAAATGATTTACATAATTGCTTGTGTTATGTATTGTACAGGGTACGTGGCTTAGCTGTTTTCCATGTTGCACATTTCCAGGCAACAGGTCTGCCTGCCTGTTCTGCTCACCTAGCCCCCTTCTCAGTGTTGTCTATGGCCAGTGGGTGAGCCACACCTGCCCACGTGGAACAGTATAATGTGGCGCTCCCTATCCCCTAATTTCCCAGAGACACCTTATTTCTGCACCCCAGGTCCCAAATTCTAAGCCACCAAAGCGTTTTTCTCTCTGAGACTGTCACCTATAGTGTGGATGATGTAGTGTCATGAGATTGTGCGCTAGGACCCTTGTTGTTCTGGCCGGATTCAACAGAGGAATTACGTAACTTACTAGAGGTTGTTATGATGTGGTTATTAACTGTTATGATGTAATTAGAGTGCAATGTGTGATTGTATGCTGAGGAATAAAGACGTCAGTTACAGAGCTCAATGTGTGGTATATTCATTTGCATGCTCCCGGGCTGGGGAGGACGCTACATCTGGCGACGTGTACGGGATACATGCTCCAAAGAAACAAGACTGCTCTCCCTGAGAGTTTGCAATGGTACAGCAAACCGCTTGTGTGTGCCACGTGTATCCAAAGTTAATGCAAAGCAGTATGAAGTTGGCGTATGTGAAGCTGAAGGTCCGCTCCAGCCCAGACACGGACGTTGAAGAAGTTGAAGGCCCTACAGAGGAGCAAATTCAAAAAGCCCACCAGAATCGGCTGTTAAAGCTGAAAAAAGAGACATTGAACTGCGCCATAACAATGCAATACAAAGCAAAACGCTAAAGACAGCCACAACCAGGTACAATGCAAAAAGCTAAAGGCAGCGACGACCAAGTGTAAGAGAGAAAAACAGTCACTTACAGTCAAGAAAGAAGATGGCGTCTTACGACCTCCAAGCAAGCATGACGGCCCAAGCACAAGGTCGGTGCTTGCAAAAGGTGCAGATACAGGTGCACAGCAAAAGCTGTCGGAAGAGCACATGCTTTCAATGGCAGCAGAAGGGATCACAAAATACACTGCAGCAAACCACCACCACCATTCAACACCACCATTAGCACAATATCGGTTTCACATGGACTGTATGGATCGAGGCGGTTGATGAATTCATAGACGAGCTGGAAGAAGCAGGCGATCAGTAAATCATAAGTACTTAAAAACATTGCTGGTGATGGAGTTAAAGATGTGGTAAAGAAAATATCACAAGGTGATGCAGTATTATACCGTCAAATCAAGGAAACCAAGTTGAATCAGATGGCGAATGTTGACTATGAAAGGTACATTTTTAATCAAGCACGACAACAAACTGGTGAAACAATGAATACGTTTGTTGAGAGACTTGACGTGCTTATCAAACACTGCAAATTCAGTGAATTCAATGATGAAGAAGCCATGTGCCTTAGGGTCATAGATGGTTGTCTTTCAAGAAGATTCTGCTTATGCACAGAACTATGCGCAGGAGACCAGGACCTCAGAGAATTGTGGTGTACCAGAAAACTCCGCTCAGAACCCAGAACCCCTTATCCGACTAACTTAGTATCCCATTCGTTAGCCTAGATCTAGCTAGGCGGTCCCAATGTATAGACAAACCAGAACAAGCGACTTAGATATTTCTCAGGAGTGGTGGGAATCCGAAATACCTGTTCGTATATATTTGTTAATCCACAACATAATAATACAGACATGGTAAAGTTTAAAGAGTTTATTTTATAAACCTCGCGTCCTAAGATGCAGTACTTTGGCTAACACGAGCAGACTAACAGTACAGATCAGAACCATAAGCATTATTACAATACCATACAGAATGAAAGGAGCAATCATACTAATAATGACAGTGGTATACAGCCACACTCCTTTCTCTAGAATCTAATACATTATTATTATTAGACTATTAGAAGGTCTCTTAGGTTAACAGGGGGGACCCCATACCGTATAGATCAGCTTAGTAGAATCACATCAAAGGATCAGCTAGCTCTCTCATGCATCAGCTCTTCTGTTCGAATGAATGTAAAACCAAACTGTTCTGCAATATTAAAGACGCTTGTCCTTCAGATATTGGCAGCTGTATGTATGATATGTCTAAAAAGTGGTACGATCAATCTAATCACAACACTCTGTACCTCCTAGTGATCCAGACTCGTTCTTTGCATGATGTACAGACCAAGGACACATTTCACTGTTAAGAATGTGAAACAACAGTTTGTTATCCTGTAAGGCAAAGTCGAGTCAGCATTTCTAAAATGAATAACACATACCAACAGTGTCGTGTGCAGCGCAGCAGAAACGACAAGCTGGCTTGCTAACAATTATCTCGGTTATGCTAACTTAGTGTTGTAAATAGGGCGTGGCTTAATCCATCTTACACCCCCCCATGATCGGAGCACTAACCAATAGGGATACCCTTATCAAGAACGCAGAGTCCAAGTGATATAGAACGGAACCAAGGGCATGAACTTTAAGTCCATATAAGGTATGTGTAAAGTCCGAGAACGAGAAAAAAGTAAAAAATCGTCAAAGAAAACAACAAAATAAAACAAAAACGATGTCTTTAAAAAAATTTAGTAAAAATTTCGATGAAAAATTAACAGCCCTGGATGCATCCTGAAGTGACAATGTCAATCAGTCAATCCATAAAGGTATAAGCACCGTAAGTTGCAACAGCTTCCAAGAGGAAATCATTGGAGCATTCCGCAAAAGTATCTGCCATCCAATTTAACAACGGAAAGGAACACACGTGTGCATCAATTATCGGAGCATCCAGAACCATGATAGGACAACTGTCAGCTTCCTCGATATAACTCCTTTCAAGGAATTCAATAGCCACCTCTCCGATATCCCAGTTACCAAGGACTCCGTGTGCAGCACCCAAAGCCATAAACCCGACACCAGAACAATCAAATTCATGAGCCACTAAGGGACACATTAGTTCATCAAAATCCGGGTCAGGTGACGCCAAGTTTGACAGGCACAAGTCCAGAGCCCATTGGAAGGGACAATCTAGGCAATGAAAGACAGGTTGCACACAAGTAAAAAAGGGAAAACGGAAAGACAATCCATATTTGACGCTTAAGACCGCCAGAGGTAAGGTGCCATAGTAATCAAGCATCTGGCTACGAAGATGGAGCAGGCGGAGCATGCTGTCTTGCAACTCCTGGTGTGCAGCCATATCGAAGTGCGCAAATCAACAAGAGGATCCCAGCCACCAAAGCGAGGAGCAAGGGGAACCCTCCGAAAACACTTGAAAAAATAGAATGTAAAAATGCGGGGATCACACCAAAAACAGTCTGGAAAGATGTCACGAGGCCCGAGCCCACAATTTAAAAAAAATGACTAAGGCCAGTCGTAGACGAAGCATTAAAGATAGTTTGAATCAAGGTTCCAAAATGGAGGGGGAGGTCAGTATTTAAAAGAGCTTGTACCTCAGTTCGTGTGTTCGCCACATTAAGAAGAAATGTTTCACGGGACGAAGTCAACGCAACCTCTTTTTTAGACAAAAGAGCCCTTATTCTGCTCATCCTATTGAACTCTGCGTTCAAGGTTGGAATCGCTGGCCAGATGGATATATCGAGTCGGCCTTGCGGGGGTGGGAAAAGGACGTTATTACAGCAAACTACTTTTTGCGAAACAGTGACTATGTAAGGAATACCCACTAGCATCCCACAGCAAGCTTCACTATTTAAAAGCAAATAACTACCGTTGGCAAGCAGCTTAAAAGAAGACGTTATAACTGGCATTGGAATCCCCTTTAGGACACAAGCCAAATTAGGAGCGTGTATATTGCAAGCGCCAGGTAATTGTATATATCTACAAACCACAGAATGATCAGGAGCGGAAGTGCATTCTTCACCTTTTAAGTAAACCTCCTTGCCATCCCTTACGCATCTGTAAGTGAACGGAAGTGACCAAACTTCGTGCAGGAACGCATCACCAAGTTGTTCATATCTGCCAATGGCATAATGCTTCATGCACGAACTAAATTTGAACAGACTAAAAGGTAAAGTGACTAGTCCGTGTATAAGCCACACGGCTGAATTCAACTCAGCAACAGAAAAAGGTAAAGGTTCTAATTTTTCTATGTGCAACAATGCGTAAGTTGCGTCTTTCATGGACATGAACTGCTGTTTTGCTGTCAAATTAAAAGGAAGGAACAACGATGAAATATTCATGTAATCCCAAGGGACTTTCCCTGCCTTTAACGTTTGTAATGTCCATGCAAACTGCATAATTGAACGCAACTGATTTTGGCCATGATACAACACAGATACATCATCCTGCACAATATCTACGACAGAAGAAACAATATTATCTAATGTATAAATTCTAGAAGACAAAGTATTAATACTATTATCTATCACAGCCAATACTTTTTCCATATTGGCCTGGTCAATAGCACGTAATCTAGAAGCAGCTTCAATTTGCGACAATTTCCAAATTTCATTGTAAATAGCATAAGCCCATCTTTTGGACCTGCCATTTGCAGGACCTTTAATAAAATCATTCAAATCTATTTTGTCATTTAATCGTGATAAATGAAGCTTAACTGAAGTTAACGTGGAATGTTGCAGCCACGACTGACATAACTTACCTACAGAGTAGGTAGTCACTGTGTGTGAAGATGTAAAACGAGGGTCAACCCTAAGTTGTGTATACCCCGGAGCCAAATCCAAAAACCGACGTTGACAGGAGTCTGAGCTTGTTTGCCAAACCAACCAACCCTCAGGATTCAATGTTGAAATATTGAAGGTGCCATTGGAAACAAGGGACAGCAACATAGTAAGGGACAGATCTGAGTGATTCTCCCAACCAGGATAAGCACCCAGATCCGGGATCGAGGGGGAAATTAATTTTTTAGATATAGCCAATCCAAAACAGGTGGTCTGAAAAATAGACAAATTCAAAAATAATATATGGTTTGGGATAAGACAGGCACGATGCAAGGCCTCCGTTCCCTGTACTTGCCACGGTTTAGTTCCCCAAACCGATTTAAGATCGATAGTAGCTTTCCATACTTCATAACCTCCAATAGCCAATTCATCCATAAAGGATTTGGAATATAATCATTTTGTGTGTGTCAATCTAACCTTAGAAGTGGGTTCTACCGCCACCTTAAAATAAAAAGAGGCAGGGTCTGACACACTAAAATTCGAAAAGTATGTGAATTTTTTCAATAAAGTGGCAGAGCTGCCAGTCACAGGGACAGGACAATGTTCCCACTGATTGAAATTAACAAAATTTCGAAAAGTATTTGCTCTGTGTAGGAAATGTGTGCCATAATGTTGAAAACAAAATTGCTCATCATAGTTTGCAGTATTTAAATACAGATCTTCAGCATCAAATGCAGCATAATATTTCAAATCAGAAAATAGTGCTTCTATTGCTTGTACATCCCAATCATCTGATCGGATGTTTTGTTTAACTACATCACCCATAGAAACACGAAAAACAGTTGGCACATTAATAACTTCGGTGGGACCATGAATTTGAAAGTTCACTGCATCCCACGCAATCCCATCACGTACAGGCCAGGCGGTGATGTTCACAAACGTCTGGTCTCTTTTCATGATGTGTGATGAGGAATGGGGGGCCAAAGTTCCATCAATTAATTGAATTGTAGAACGTTCATTCAGGTAGTGTCCATTGATAAGTCTAAAAAACACTACCACAAAGCCGATTGTCATGAATAAAAAAATACAAATCAGCACCAGCCAGATGTAAGTCCAAGGTGCAACCAAAAAATGTCTCTTGAACTAGGCAAAAAATTTAGAAATTTTGGAAGGGGCAGTGGAAGTCAATGATTCAGTTTCAAAGGAAGAATGGGACTGGGTAAGTGCTGCGGTATGTAATAGTGGTAAAGGGACTTCTGCTGGATAAGCATACTCAGGATCGTCAGGCAAACCACCAGCAGTAGGTGGCACAGGTGGATCAGCAACTGTGAGCATCTCAATGGAAACCTCAGGCACGATGATAGAGGGTGGCACCACAACAGAGTTTCTCAGCATCGAAGGGCAGGAAACCGAAGGTGTCATACTATGGAGAATCGGCCACCCTGTGTAGCTTGACATTCTCAATTGAAATGTACCTGTTATCCTTGCAACCAGGAAGTGGAGGCAAAACAACTGTAAGTGTACCCAGTACTCCAAGCACCGGGACTGGTGCACGATAAGAGGGGCCAAACTCCTTCTTGTTCTCCACCTTCTCACGGACCAGGTCACCAACTCGAAGTAGCCAGCCGATTACCGGAATCAGGAGCGCTTCTTCGGATGTAGAGGGCACGTGATCCTTTGCTAGAGTGTCTCTGGCTTCTTGTAGATTCTGCAATACAGCACAGTGGTCATCTAGGTCAAAAGGCGCGGCAGCCGCCGCCATGTCTAGACCATCAAGGTCTGGAACAAACATTCTCACTCCAAAGAGCATCATGTACGGGGTCCTCCCACCCAGAGACCTTCTAGGGAGGTTATTAAGTGCACGTTGGACGTCATACAAGTGGGCAAGCCAGTTCCGGCCTGTACCTAATACCTTGGCTGTCAACGATTGCTTTAGGTCACGGTTCATTCGTTCCACAACACTATTGCCCTCAGGCCGGTATGGAGACGAAAATTTGACTTGGACCCCCAAACTTCTCATAGCTTCTTTGTACGCCTTAGAGGCGAATGCCGGGCCCTGATCAGAGTGAAGGGTACCACATGCAAAACTCCCTATAAAGACACGCAATACTTTGATGACAGTCCTGGCATCAGCACTCCTTTGTGGCCACACCCACAGAAAACGTGTGCACGAATCCACTGCAACCAAGATGTACTTGTACGCAGTATCAGAGGTAAAAGGACCGCAGTGATCTAAATAAACACACGCAAGTGGTTGATTAGATATATGCAGCTGCGTTGGAGGTGGACGCGCAACAGAAGAAGGTTTAATCTGCTGGCAAATGTCACAATGAAGCACATAAGCCCGCGCTTGTTTATACAAACCGTACCACCAGTAACGCTGCTGCAAAAGAGACACAGTTGCTGACACTCCAGCATGCGCAGACGCAACACCTTCGTGGGCAGCCGTTATCAAAGCTGGTCTGCTGTCCGCGTTGGGAATCAATCTATCACCAACGTCGTTAATCCTCACTAACTGGACTTTATCAGGACTTAAGTGATAATGGTATCGAGAAGGGAAACCTCTAGGGAAGTTTGTCCCAGTCTCAGAAGCAGCAATAGCTGCCAAGATGTCAGCATCAATCTTAGATTTTGAACTTGTTACTGCTGCTACTAAATATGTCGCCACTGTGGTTTTTGCTGACTCGTCAGCCAAACTGTTACCGACAGCATGGACACCAACTCGTTGGTGACCAAGAGTGTGAATTACATTCACAAGTGGCAGACCTCCTTCAAGTACTGCCACTCGAGCCCAAAGCGTTTTATGCTTCACTGTGCCACCTTTGGAATCACGAAAACCATTCATAATCCAAAAAAGCAAATTGTCGTTGTAAGATTGAACACAATAGTAAGAATCACTAACTATAAGAGTAGTGACCCTGTGATCAGCAAACTCAAGTGCAAGCACTAGAGCATGAAGCTCCACCAACTGCGCGGTACAATCACCCAATGACTGCGTATGCACTGTATCAGATTGGAACTCTCCATTTACGAAAGTACCGACTACAATTGCGCAAGCCGCTGAATAGGCGTGCTTCGATCCAGTTGCGGGTTGCGCCGACCCGTCAGTGTATATGACACAATGGTATTCCTCGATGGGGCGTAATGACAGAGGAGCAGGATGAACAAATTCATACTCCAAACTCTCCTGAGTCTGCAACGCCGCGTCAAAGATGTATTCGACGTCAGGCGAAGCTAAGGAGGTTGCCCATTGTATCCACCTTGGATGCAAAGCCTTAGAATTCGGTACACTAGCTTTAGTGACTGCTTCCAGTGCAGGAAACGGTGTTACCACTAGCATGCGTTTTCCTTGTGATAGCGCTCGTTCTTTCAGGATCGCCATCTGAACTGCCGTTAAGACTTTCTCAACAGTGGAAAAACGCAGCTCAGCCGAAGTGTACAGATGAGATTTGTATGCAATGGGGACTGTGTCGCCCTCATTGAACGTTAAGTACGTGAAACCCTCCGCGCCTGGAACAATTCTAATGACCAGGTTGGTGTGGTTGTCACGAGTTTTTAAATATTTAGCAGTAAGAAGATCAGTCTGCAAAGAATACAATGCTAATGAATGCTCTGGCAGCCAGCAAGATCTGGTAAAAGTTGGTTGTATCAAGGCATAAAGCGTCTTGATACGCTGGGCATAATCAGGAATGTAGGATCGACCGAAATTCAGAAAGCCCAGCAGGGATTGTAGTCTTTTTAGTGTCGTAGGGATACGAAGGCGTGCGCATTTCTCAAGGAATTGCGGTGCCAAGCCTCGACCCTCATTATTGAGTTCGTATCCCAAGAATAACACTGTAAACTCAGCAATGTGGGACTTCTTAAAGTTAAACTTGTAACCGAAGTCTGCAAACATAGTCACTATGTTATCCACACGAGCAAGGTGTGGAAGCAACTCGTCGTCAGTCAGATAGATGTCATCAACATACGAGTATGCCTCAGGGTCTACCATCTCTAAGAGAGAGACCACGCGAGCGGCAAAAACTCCAGGGCTGTTTTTATAGCCCATTGGGAGCCGTTTGAACAATTTTTGTTTTCCACCCGAGGTAAATGCCGTCCACTCATAACTATGAGGGGCCAGGTTATGGCAATAAAAGCCATTGGATAAGTCGAGCGTGGTTTTGAAACGTTTTCGCACAAGACTATCGACGAGAGCCGAACTATGAGTATTTTGTACCGCACACGTCCGGCAATGCGAGTTTAAATGCCGGTAATCCAAAACTAGGCGGTACAACCCGTCAGGCTTCGTCACAGTGAATAAAGGATTATTCATGGGTGACACACATGTCTCAATCACTCCTTGATATTCCAATTGTTCAAGGATGGACGCGACGTGAGGTCTTGCCTCGCGACGCATGGGGTATTGGGGTTGAGGCTGGGGATTGGACCGCAATGGAATCTCATGATTGGGAGAACATTTATCCAAGCCAACCTGATTACGATATAACGCAGGTGCAAGCACCTGTGCCCACTCCCCGGCTAACCTATTAGACTCATCCGTGGGCACTGCGTGCCCAAAGGAAGGAAGAATTACTTCCTCTCCCCTTGGAGCTTCCAAAATGAAAGCCGGAGGCCAATCTTTCTCCGCCAAAAGAATATCATAGGTGGTCGTAAGATTATCCCAAAAAAACACTTTAATTTTACGTTGTATGTCACCCTCGAAATTAAGGACTATTTCAAATAATCTTTCTGGGGGAGCTACGAGAGTATCAGCAGTTTCAACTGTCACATAAATGTCAGTTGCTGTCGCCTCCAGAAATGGACGCAATGCTTCCCGCACTACTGTAACTTCCGCCGCGCTGTCTAGCAGCGTTAGTGCCCATGTCAGGTTCCGAAGCTGTGTCCTGACCATCTGAGGCATATCTCGCTGAGATAGCAGCAACTTTCTTTTTCTGAAACGGTGGACGTTGTCTGGCAGTGTCTTCCTGCTTGCCTTTACCCTCAGTCTGGCGGGGCTGGTCTCGACCTTGAGTTCCCCGTCCTCTCCCACGCTCTCCACCACCAGTATGCGAAGTCGATGTTTCCTGTGAAGAACGAGGAGAGCGTTGTTCAGAAACCTGAAATCTATCAGGTGACTTAATACGAGTACGATCGCGCAAATCATAAGTGCGTTCACTATACGACTGTACGGGTGAGGCAGGACGAGAAACCTGTTTCTGTTGCTGCTTCTCTTGTTTTTTGGCTCGCCAACTTTGTTTAGGAAAGTTGGGCTTTTCGTCTTTTGTAGACGAACTCACCTTAGTTTGCTGCACTACATCAGGAATTTTGATGGTGGGTTTCACGCCTAAGGCACTACGGCCAACCATCCTATAGGCTTTCGCAATAATTTTTGCGAACTCCCTGGGTTTATCGGCATCAGCCACAAGTTCCAGCATATTACCAACTTGGAGCTGCATGGCATCTCCTTTGAGGTTGCCCATTACCATGGAACAAACCACATCGAAACTGTCGACAAGCCTTAATCCTAACTCAATAGCTGCCTCCGCACCATGACTTTCTTGGACTTTCTTGATGACGGAGGGTAGTACAGACATAGACGGAGTGCCGTAGCACTTTGAATAGGTCGCAGCAAAGACCTTGCCCCAATTGTCACAATCAACATGTTCAGGGACCAAGTCCTTCGGCAAAGTAATGGTGAGTATCCTGTGTTTATCCACAGGTGTAGTGTTTGGAAACACGGCTTCTAATTGATCAAATTTTTCCGCAAGCCAGTAAGGAAATTCATCCTTACTGAGGGGGCGCTTGCCGACAACCGCATTAACCATAACAGGGCCAATCACCACCGCGTGATGGTGATCCGTCCCGTGCCCAGCAACCGCAGGTGCTCCCACCTGAACTGTGCGTGACACATACTGCACTAAAGCCCTATGGACCGTAATCAGGGCTGTGTGTAGTGTTCGTAAATCACCCACTCCCACCGTTAGGTAGCGTGGGTGTGGAGTATATCCGGCCAGTACCGGCCAAGTGGCCCCTGCAATGGACAACGGGCCCATTCTCGCCGGTACGACCTCATGGGGGAGGGCGCCATCAAACCAAATTGTATGCTGCCATGCAGAAATAGGTATTTCTAGCGTCCTATATGGGGCATAAACCGCAGGCACAGGCGTGACTGTATATTCGTGGAACAAATTATCGTCCGTATCCACCTCCTCAAAGGTCACCCAAGAGTAAAACAACTCATAAGGGTAGGTGGCATCAGCACTGACCACAAAGACCACGGACATCCCGTCATCAGGGACCCCATAAGCCCTCAAATGAGTACATAGAGGCACCCTACTATGAGCGGGAATATTAACCGCCATAAGGACACACTAAAGAGTAACAACGATATTTACAGTAGCACTTGGGCTCAAAAGTTGTAACCTTTTTAATTTTCAAGCTTGATAGAACCTTTAGTCAAAACCTAGGTAGGTTAAACCGTCACTCTTGTTTTCCGGAAACGAGAGTGAGGGTAGTTGTGGACTAAACTCAAGTACTACTAAAGCGTCTCAGATCATAAGACCAAACGTTAGGTGCGCCATGTTGCAGGGATTCTGCTTATGCACAGAACTATACGCAGGAGACCAGGACCTCAGAGAATTGTGGTGTACCAGAAAACTCCCCTCAGAACCCAGAACCCCTTATCCGACTAGCTTAGTATCCCATTCGTTAGCCTAGATCTAGCTAGGCGGTCCCAATGTATAGACAAACCAGAACAAGCGACTTAGATATTTCTCAGGAGTGGTGGGAATCCGAAATACCTGTACGAATCTATTTGTTAGTCCACAACATAATAATACAGACACGGTAAAGTTTATAGAGTTTATTTTATAAACCTCGCGTCCTAAGATGCAGTACTTTGGCTAACACTAGCAGACTAACAGTACAGATCAGAACCATAAGCATTATTACAATACCATACAGAATGAAAGGAGCAATCATACTAATAATGACAGTGGTATACAGCCACACTCCTTTCTCTAGAATCTAATACATTATTATTATTATTAGACTATTAGAAGGTCTCTTAGGTTAACAGGGGGGACCCCATACCGTATAGATCAGCTTAGTAGAATCACATCAAAGGATCAGCTAGCTCTCTCATGCATCAGCTCTTCTGTTCGAATGAATGTAAAACCAAACTATTCTGCAATATTAAAGACGCTTGTCCTTCAGATATTGGCAGCTGTATGTATGATATGTCTAAAAAGTGGTTCCATCAATCTAATCACAACACTCTGTACCTTCTAGTGACCCAGACTCGTTCTTTGCATGATGTACAGACCAAGGACACATTTCACTGTTAAGAATGTGAAACAACAGTTTGTTATCCTGTAAGGCAAAGTCGAGTCAGCATTTCTAAAATGAATAACACATACCAACAGTGTCGTGTGCAGCGCAGCAGAAACGACAAGCTGGCTTGCTAACAATTATCTCGGTTATGCTAACTTAGTGTTGTAAATAGGGCGTGGCTTAATCCATCTTACACCCCCCCATGATCGGAGCACTAACCAATAGGGATACCCTTATCAAGAACGCAGAGTCCAAGTGATATAGAACGGAACCAAGGGCATGAACTTTAAGTCCATATAAGGTATGTGTAAAGTCCGAGAACGAGAAAAAAGTAAAAAATCGTCAAAAAAACAACAAAATAAAACAAAAACGATGTCTTTAAAAAAATTTAGTAAAAATTTCGATGAAAAATTAACAGCCCTGGATGCATCCTGAAGTGACAATGTCAGCGACGACCAAGTGTAAGAGAGAAAAACAGTCACTTACAGTCAAGAAAGAAGATGGCGTCTTACGACCTCCAAGCAAGCATGACGGCCCAAGCACAAGGTCGGTGCTTGCAAAAGGTGCAGATACAGGTGCACAGCAAAAGCTGTCGGAAGAGCACATGCTTTCAATGGCAGCAGAAGGGATCACAAAATACACTGCAGCAAACCACCACCACCATTCAAAACCACCATTAGCACAATATCGGTTTCACATGGACTGTATGGATCGAGGCGGTTGATGAATTCATAGACGAGCTGGAAGAAGCAGGCGATCAGTAAATCATAAGTACTTAAAAACATTGCTGGTGATGGAGTTAAAGATGTGGTAAAGAAAATATCACAAGGTGATGCAGTATTATACCGTCAAATCAAGGAAACCAAGTTGAATCAGATGCCGAATCTTGACTATGAAAGGTACATTTTTAATCAAGCACGACAACAAACTGGTGAAACAATGAATACGTTTGTTGCGAGACTTGACGTGCTTATCAAACACTGCAAGTTCAGTGAATTCAATGATGAAGAAGCCATGTGCCTTAGGGTCATAGATGGTTGTCTTTCAGAAGACGCATGCTGAGAGACACACTCAATTTAGAGAAAGTGCTAATAGTCGCGAGGGCAGAAGACCATGCAGATCGACAGGCTGCTGATATGGAAGCTAGAATAGCACAAGGTAAATCAGCGTTGATCTTGAAGAGCAGGCACAATCACAAGGTTAATGCAAGCAAGTCGACATCTACAGAGAAAAAAAAGTTGTGTTTCTGATGTGGGTTTTCATTTCCCATAAAGGTAAGTGTCCAGCCTTGGGACAGACATGCAAAGGCTGTGGGAAAGAAAACCACTTTGTAACGCGAAAGAGAAACCAAATGCGTCACAGCGAGAAGAGTAAATGAGCGCCAGGTTCCAGAAGCATTGTCGCCACGCCCACAAGGCCAAACAGCAACATTAGTTACGACAAGTAGAAACCAGTCAAAGTGAAGCGTTGTCAAGTTCATCCTACAAAGGCTCTTCAACGTCATCAGCAAGCGCCAGTGAAGAAGATGGATATGCAATGATGGTATCAACCGAGGAACGACAGGCACATACATGTAGGTTTGGCTGCTTGCAGGGAAGAGCAAAAGACAAAGGCAAACAACCAAACAGAACAACTGAATTCATTTGGACACTGCCTCAACGATTGCACCATAACCTTTATCATAGATAGTGGAGTGTCGATTAACATCATGCCAGTCAAGAAGTTTAATAGCCTGTCTCCATTGCCACGCCTCAACCTGTCAAACATGAAGTATACATATGGGCTGCTTCAAAAGCGTTAAAGAGTAAAAGGTCATTTACAGAGACAATGTGACATAAAACAGTATCAGTGAAAGAGCTAATCCACGTTCTTCAAGGAACCTTATCCAGGACATGCCTACTCAGCTTTGCTATGGCTGCTGACATGGGACTGATATCTCTGAATTACAACCTCCACACTCAATCTGAAATTGTGAGTCAGTTCCTGTTGTTTCATGGCCTAGGAAGGGTTAAGACAATAAAATGGCGACTTCATATTAATGAGGGCATTACCCCTGTTGCCCAGCACCACTGCAGAGTCGCTATTCACTTGTAAGAAGCAATTGAGAAGAACTAGAAACACTGTTGAAGCATGACCTCATTGAGCACTCCACCGGTCCTACGCCATGGGTCTCGCCTATAGTGATGGCGCCAAAAAAGGACAGTGGAGGTGCAGTGCGCATCTGTGTTGATATGCATCAAGCCACCAAAGCAATCGAGGAAAAAGACATCCTGGTCCACACATAGAGGATATGATCATGCAACTGAATGGTGCCAAAGTCTTCTCCCGTCTTGACCTAAACAAGGGATACCATCAACTTGAGTTGGAAGAGAACTGTAGGTACATGACTACCTTTTCGACCCATGTTGGTTTGTCCAGATATAAAAGATTGAGTTTTGGAGTGTCGTTAGCTGCAGAAATATTTCAGGATGGTATACATCAAATAATTCAACCTGTCAAGCATGCTTTTAATTACAGTAATGACATACAGGCATTTGGGGCAACGCAAAAGGAGCATGGCAGGGCTCTTACACAAGTGTGGCAGTTACTTGCTGATGCAGGTCTCACTCTGAATACAGCAAAGTGAGTTTCACAAGACTAAACTTAAATTCTTTAGGCACATGTTCTCTAATGAGAAAATGACTCCTGATCTAGATAAATTGCAAGCACTGTCAGCTACTTGAGCCTCACCAGATGTCACCATGCTGTGATCCTTCTTAGGCATGGGCAGTTATTTTTCAAGGTACATACGCGACTGTGCTACTGTGAGTGGCCCATTAAGAGACTTGACAAACAGAAGTATAACTTTCCAGTGGTCTGCTAAATATGATCAAAGCTTCAAAAGAATAAAACATGTGATTGAGAATGCAACCGAGATGGCCAATTTTGCCCCTATGTTAAATACTGAGATCACAGTAGATAAGAGCCTAGTGGGACTAGAGGCAATCTTTGTTCAACATAATGATCATTTGAATGCTCAGAGACCGATTGTGTCATATGCTAGTTGAACCCAGTCTGACACAGAACGTGTCTATTCTCAGCCGGAGAAGGTGAGTCTGGCTGTATTGTGGGCCTGGAAACATTTTCATGTGTTTCTATATGCAAAGCATTTCACTGTCATTACAGACTACCAAGCGCTGTTCACTGTTATTGGAAACCCGAAAGCCAAGATGTCCCCTCGCATTGAGAGGTGGGGGTTGTGACTGCAAGAGTACAACTATTCAATTGTACACAAGTCGGGTAAAGATAGGGCCCTGCTGATTACTTTTCACGAGTACCGCTACATCATCACAGTTTAACATCCAAAATGGCTGAGAAGTACATTAAATTCATTATGAGGTCCAGCATGCCAGCTGCCCTATCCATTGAACAGATTATTGCTGCTGTTAATGCAGATAAGAACCTGCTTATCCCCAAATACATCATTTCAACTCAAGCATGGAAGAAGAATGCTCAACCTTTTGCTGATAATGTTGAATTTCAAAAATTCTAAACTGTACAGGATGAACTGTCCGTTACCAAGGAAGGTGTTGTATTGAGAGGCTCCAGAATCATAATAACTGAGAGCCTAAATCAGCAAGTCATTGAACTAGACCATGAAGAGCATGGTGGCATTATAGCCACCAAAAGAGCCATAAGAGAACAAGTGTGGTTCTTGCGCCTAGATGAGTGGGTGGAGAGGGAACTAAAAGAGTGCCAACTTTACAACTGCATTCCCCCAAAAAGATGCAGCATCCATTGACAATGTCTGACCTTCCTGCACATGTTTGGGAAAGAGTTGCAGTTGATTTCTTTGAAACCTTAAGAAAAGGACATCATCTCATGATAGTAATTGATGGGTATTCACACTTGTCTTTTGTAGAGGAGTTATCATCAACAATCCATAACAAGGTGATCGAGCGGCCGGATGACATCTTAGCAGCATGGAGTATCTGCGCCATTCTCAAAGCTGACAATGGTCCACCGTTCAATAGGAAAGAATTCAAGGAGTTTCTAGTCAGACTAAATTTCAAGCATCAAAAAAGTACACCTCTGTGGCCCCAAGCCAATGCTGCTGTGGAATGATTCATTGATACCCTCAGAAGGGTAATTCAAAGAGCACTGATGGAGGGGATTGAGTTAAACCAGGTCCTGTGTCAGACCCTCTGTGCTTATAATTCAACTCCTCCCTCCACAACTGATGAGTGTTCTGCCACATTGCTATTTGGGAGATCCATCGGAACCAAACTGCCACAGAGGACAGTAGACTGATCCTTGAGTGCTGTGAAGGTTTGTGTCACAGACACTTCTCAAAAGTACAAGATGAAATATATGCCAATCAGTGTTGACGAGCTCCGGAAACAGTCTTCTATGAAGGTGACTGGGTCCTGGTCAAGCAGAAATGAAAGCGGAAAACAAACACTCCATTTGCAGTTGATCCTCTGAGGGTTATGACATGCAAGGACACATGGTAACGGTGCATCATTCCGGAAAGATCATCACACTGTACTTGTCACACTTTGGGCACCTACCTCGACGTTCATTAGCTCCTGGAATCATTAATGAGTCGATGCCGCCTAATAGTCCAGATCAAGAAAAAGAACCTGAGCCATTGGTGCACAATGAGAGCAATCTTTGTGTAATTTAAAAAAACTTGAATCCTGTTTTTTGCACTGATAAAAGGATGTTTCTATTTTATATTTTTTTAACTGACCAATGTGTTGTTTTTTTTAAAGTCTGAATCTATGTTTCTATGTTGATGAAATGAATGCTCTTTTTTTAACATGTTGACTTTTATGGCTTTCAGTTCCTAATAAAGTAACTTTTGACTCTGACTTTGATTGAGAGCAATCTTAACCATCTCGTACCACTTGATTTGGCCGACTAGGGCGAGCACCTCAACGACTTATTGAGGAAATGTAATGTGACTGTTGTTTGTACTCTTTATTTAACAAAGGAGGGAAGTAGTGTTGTGCGCTAGGACTCTTGCGGTTCAAGGCAGACTCAACAGAGGAATTAAGTAACTTGCTGGGAGATGTGGTTATGAATGGTTATGACGTACTGAGAGTGCAGTGTGTGATCGAAAGCTGAGGAATAAAGATGTCTGTTAGAGAGCTAGCTGTGTGGCATATTCATTTGCATGCTCCTAGGCTGGGGAGGATGCTACAAATGGCACTTCAGGGGATTCTTCAAAGGTCACAAACCCTCCTACAGTAACATCTGAGGCAGACACACACATGTAGAATGACACACCCACATGTACTCACACACACAAACACCCTAAGAACATAAACAATCAAGGAAAACACAACAACCTGCCAAAGATCTGTTCATGGACCATTAATTAGCAAAATCATTAACCTCTGATATTTCAAACTGCACACACCTGGAAACTCTACTCCAGTGAAAAGCCACACCAAATCCCTGCAATTCATCACACTTAGCACCCTAAACGTGTCCAATCCCGTCAACTAGGCTGTACACGAGTTAAATTATCCTATTTCAAGAGTTATGGACATTATCACTCCCAGTATCCAATATGACTGCACATATCATGGCTAGAGTTTCAGCCTGGTAACAATATGCCCTAAATCAACAATAAGCATCTTTAAAGGTTCAGGCACACCTCTGAAATACTCATTGCCAGAGCCCACTAAGAAATCCACATTACCTTATCTTAAAATAACTATACTGGCTCCCTATTTGTGCCAATATGCACATATTCACTTCAGACTTCCACGCATCATCCATAATGAAGGAGTCACACCCAGTGACACCAGCTACCATACGTATAAATTTACAGTAAGACATTCCAGAATTATAGCCACAGGATGCTACTCACTATCCCATCCCATGAAGAAAAGATGAAGTGGCCTCCATGTATGCAATGCAGAAAAAAAACTCAGCCTCACATTAGCTATGCTTCTCCAACTATTTGTCTTTAGTCCTATTCCAGGGAAAATGCGATTATGCAGCTGCTGCGTTTTCCACTTAATTTAAGATTTACAACATTTGCTTCATAATCCATCATTTATTGAATATGCTGCAGATTTCAACAACACAAATTGTTGTATCAGCTTAAATGGATTAAAAGCCACTAAAAAAGTGGCAACATGTTTTGCAGCGCAGTTAAAGACCCTTTGCAAAGGTTGACTTGTCACCTTTCAGTTGCATATTGTTATATCTGGATGTTAAAAAGGTACTAATGAGGTGATACCTACCTTTACTTGGACAGTGTTAACATGTGCAATAATTAAGTAATACAGTCCCAAAATATGCCATATTATGCATTACAATTTGCTTTTTCTTGCCGCATAATAAAATGAATCCTGCTGCATAATATGATCTGGCCCATCCCTGCCGGTTTAATCCAGTGGTCCTGCTTAATAGCAATGCGTTCTGGTACCAGCTAGGAATGCACTGTGCAGTCACATGAAATTTTGGAAAAAAGTAAACTAAATATTGCTGAAGACATTCATAAGTGCCCCGGAAATATGTATTAATTAGTAAGTGGCGTATGCCAAACTGCTCTCTGATTATATCCTGTGCAACGACAGGTATCATTTACCCAGCATAACCAACCTTATTTGGATCCCGCTGTGACATTGTTTTCTTAATTTTCTGCTTTTCGTTGTATTTGTTCCAGATAGCGTTCGGTGTTTGAGCTCAGTTTGACAGATAACGAAAGAACAATCCTGTAACACGCAGCTTCCTCCAGGTGAATAAAAATAAACAATCGTGCACAACCTGTACAGACAGCTCGCAGACTCAAAGCAAAGGAGGTCAGACTCAAGCACGGCTTCCGCCCCAGTAATACTTCTCAATGCAACTCCAGTCGTATAGGCCACAGAATCTCTCTAGTGATGAGATCTTCAAGATTTATTCGGCCATGAGTGAGCATGCCCTTGGGAAGGGACACTTACTGGTGCATGCTCAGTAGAAGACCCCGAATGCAATTGTTTGCGCATGCTCAGTAAAGAGGAATTTATATAGAATGTTTTCTTCAGTTTTTTATAGCGTGAACTCTGTCCAAGGATAATAAGGGGCTCAACATTTGCATCAGTCACGTTTCACAAGGTCTTATTATTTCTTTTTAGGAGTGAGATTACGTGATTCGTCCGGATGTTGATCTAAACCCGGGCTCAAATGTTGTTCTCCAGTTCCTAAGTGGGATGTGTTGGTTGCAAAGGTACATCCTCTCCGTTGCACCGCTCTTTTGTATAAGCAGCTGCAGAGGGTAGATTTTCACCAAAAGATATGAACGCGCTGCTCAGAAATAAATCGAGTGAGTAGGAATAAATAGAATTAACTGATGTATTCATCGGTTTGTCCAGCGTTCGACATGTACCAGAGCTACCGAAACCAATCAATGGGTTGGTTGGTTCAGGCGCGCAACCCCCCTCCCCCTTCCGTCGTGTGTCTCAGCCCGGGCTGCTGGGGGCTCGGCAGGGCAGTGTCTGGAGTCTTGTCTCAGGCCGTCGTTCCCAGCTCCGCGTCTGTATGCGCTCCCCCTATTCAAACAAAACAAGCATTTGCAATGCAATAGGTCTCGCATTTACGCGAGTTTGAGATATTGACATTGCAAATGACAATGCCTTTTATTTTTGTTTTTAAAACCTAAATAAAAGGCATTGTCATTTACAATGCCAATAGCTTAAACTCGTGTAAATACGAGACCTATTGCATTGCAAATGCTTGTTTGTTGCTGGAACCGTAATCCTGCCTTCCTGTCCCTGCTTAGAGGGCAGCTAAGGAATGAGCTTCCCAGAGATAAGCACCTGATTTATGAGGTCTTTGAGCTCCGCATGAAGGCCCATTGATGTTTACAATCTCTTGTGTTCGCACTGAAAGCGGGGTGGTTTATGGCCTTCACAGTCGCCTGCTAGAAGCTTCTTAGATGTTAGCTGTATCTGGGCCCGTGTTGTAATCGATTGCCAATCCTACTATATAGGTCGAGCCTAGAACAGCGCATGCGCTGTTGCTCGAATTTTTGTAAGGGGATTTTCAAAGTGCTGCAGCCGCTGGCCTAAAGCCTGCGTGCATGTGCGCGTGAACGCGCGCAGCCTCCATATGTCTTCGTCACGGGTACTTCATGAAGGTGGGCGCAAGCTCCTCATAAACAAGCCCCTAGCTCAATGCACCTTTTAGTGCAAGTAGCAGTGCTGCAATTTTTGGAGTTTCAAAAGCTGGCGTTTGCCGAGTGCCAAACTATTTTGTGCAATATAAGACCGTCCATGCTAATTCAAGCAAGCCGTATTTCCGGGGGACTTCCCTGGGTATGGCACAAAGCCAGATACATTATATAATAGCCTCACTTGGCTTTGCTTCGAAACCTCATGCCAAGTGAAATCGGGCTTAAGTCAAACGCCTTTGATACTGTTATATGTGTGCTTTAGAGAAAAGCACATGTCGAACTTGGCTTCGCTTCTTTCTGCCTCTGTTTTCACACAAGAAATTGTACTGGACGGGACGTGTGCTTTGGGTACAAATCCCTTGTGCAAAACACCAGCACACCTTTGCGCTATGGCACATTGCCGTACGTCACGCTAAACAGCCTTTACTGTGCTAGCGCTGCTAATTACATCATCAGCAGGGGCTGGTGACCTCATCAGCAGGGGAACTTTCTCTAACTCTAGCATTTTCCAGCAGTCGGACAATGTAGCGCTGCTGTTTTTCCGGCCGCGCTCTTTTAAGTGAAGTTTAGTAAATGTGGGTCCTGGCACGGGGCTGGTGCAGTCATACAGAGCTTTCTGCATAAATTGTTCATTAACAAAAGGTTCCTCCTCTAAAGATCCAATCTATCTTTTCATTTTTTTTTTTTTTAAATAGCATGAGGCATTTTGAATGTTTATGCAGTGTGCTCGTTCCACTTTCACTATTTAGAAAGGTGAATTTCCCAATTTATTACAAAACACAATCTCACTTTCTCCCGCCAAATCTACTTCTTGGGTATTCTAAACGGGTGGCATGCAAAACGTACTTTGACTGGTGAGAATATCGCAGTTTGAACATGGCGCACCATGAAATAGCAACCCGAGGCCTTGCTGCCTTTGTTGAGAAGAGTGCGTCTTTATCTTTGAATTGCTTCAGCTCTAATGGAAGTGACAAGTTCTTGACTCTGTCCACACTCTTGGCGCCATGTTGCTTTGGTCTGAAGAGATTGATGACGTGGCTTTGATGGGCTCCAGCCTGCTTCTTCACACTTGGCAGTGTGATTGGCGTTAGCTCTGTATGTTGTGAATAGCACTGCGAGCGAGACAGCAGCTTCCACTTCAAAGGAAGGTGACACAAAATCCACCTCCCTTTAAAAGGGGTATTTGAGGGGGAGTTAGAAGACACAGGGGACTCGCCTCTTTGAGACACCAGGCTTAGACTGACCCCCACTGTGCCGTCTGCTTGCATCAAACAAACAGAAAAAACATGCTCCCAAAACTACACATTGACTTCAGGCTGGTTAGAATTTTCTTTTAGGACCGAATGCATACGTATTTTGTTTTCTCAAACTAAAGAATAATAAGCTATATAATATTTCTAAATGCACCTAGTAGCTGCAGAATTACCCAAAATTATATAATGTTTCTCAGACAGAAATGTCAGGTCACCCAGTAAAATTCCGAACCCTTTTTCTCATCTGAGCATCAGCAGTCGTTTAGGTCGAGCCTAGAACAGCGCTGCTCGAATTTTTGTAAGGGGATTTTCAGGGTGCTGCAGCCGCTGGCCTAAAGCCTGCGTGCATGTGCGCGTGAACGCGCGCAGCCGCCATATGTCTCCGTCACGGGTACTTCATGAAGGCGCTTTTGCTATAATCGGGCACCGGCGCTTTACTTTTAATATTAAAAATAAAGCGCCGGTGCCGCGATTATAGCAAAAGTAAAGAAATAGAAACAAGCATCTATTTCTTTACAAAGAACAAGCATTGGCATAGCCAATAGGTCTCGCTTTTGGGACCTTATAAGTATTTATTTATGCAGCACAATTTCTTTGGTGCAACAACAACTGTTGCATGGCTAAACACTTACAAGGTCCCAAAGGCGAGACCTATTGGCTATGCCAATGCTTGTTTTAAAGAGTCACCAGATATGGCTTCTCCCTGGAGATCTTTCACTGCAAGCTTGTTACAGGCCTTTTGGACATCTGGAGGAGTTGCCTTTGAGGCTGGATGGCCTATCGTGATATAGCTATTGAAAAACAATTGCCAATGTACTTGCACATGTGTTTTGTATTAATAATTATCGGGATCATTTTTTGTTTTAGTAAAATGAGTATTTGGGATGCCCCATTCTGAATTCAGAATAAACGCAATGCAAATGCAAGGTGTAACTGGTTTAAACATTTTTCTCAGGGATGGTTATGGTTCGCAGACCGGTCTGGTCGGCACTGCATCTTTGACTCCGAGGATAAAACCCCACATATTTCAAACTAACACAACAAACCTCCTCTCCTACGAATGAACACAATAAAAACGTTCGGTGGTAAATCTTCTACCTTCTTTACGGCAGAGAGTCATCAAACACCTCGTACTTTTATTTTACATAGCGCACAGGCCTTCACTTAGGCGTCAAGCTCTGAAAAACGTGAGACTATGTTGCGTACATTGCAATTATAAACAAGCGCCCGCTATTACTCAACCAGCGTCGTAAAAGACAAACATGGCGGCACGGGTGTCTCTTGTTGGAGGTTTGGTAGGAAATGGTAAAACGCACATCATGAAGCTGACAATTTTTGTGCAATGTGATCTGCGGCTTCCAGTGATGGACAGCGCAAGAGAAGCTGCGTGACTCTCCTTTCAGAAATACATTAACACGCTGCATGGAAGGCCTCTTGTGAGCTGGGGCCGCTGGAGGCTAGGTGAAGGGGGAGGCGGCAGTTATGTTCATGTTATATGATGAGCTCCACAGCAAACATGCAATGACTGACGGAGTGGGCGGTCAAGCAGCAACGTTTTTACCTGTCTCTAAGTTGGCCGCTGTTCGTGACTCAGTCACCATGCATGCATGTTCACTCTGGCTATCCAGTTTGAGGTCCTGTGCGTGAGAGTGCCGGTGTTTAACACCTGTTGATGACGTTGACGTACTGAGGTAAAGGAAACAAGCTTACCTGACAAACACGCATGCTTTACCTATGCCTTTGTTTTAACCCACTACATTGTCTCTTCACTAATAAATGTTGTGCATAACATTCGGCTATAGGTTAAACCAGCAAATGTGCAGATTACCACGAGACTGACCGTCTTCTACGTAGAAGAAGGGGAAGGCCGGTGTGTGACGGCATTTGTGAGAGAGCACATAGTGCCGGCTGTGTTTTGTAGCGCTGACGTGGCAGCGCTCAGAGGCACTTGTATTCAGGGAGCTGCGCTGTAATCTGTCTGCTGTAATCTGTCTGCCAGTCTGCTGAAAGGGCGAGTCACTTCTGTGACACAAGCGTCTCCGGAGGAGAAATGAAAAGTTACGCTGAAGTGTGACTCGGAGCCAGGCGGTCATGCATTAAAAGTGACGGCTGTTACGAGCTCCATTGGGGTGAGGGATAATTCTTAAATATGTTGACATTGATTCATTACATCCACTTTTCTGCTTGTTAAGCATATCTGCCTCCTAGGAAGTGATGCTGCTAATAAATATTGAACAGCAGCTCCAATTCAGTTTCAGCTTACCCTTAGTGCTGCTGGTGCAGAGCAAGTCGGTCTCTGGCAGAGCTATGTGCACGAGGCGCCACTTGAGTCCTCTAGTGGTAGGCGCACTAAAAAAAAAAAACAAGCATTGGCCGACCGCGCGCCTCGCGCTTAAAGTTAAAAAAAAAAAAAAAAGACAAGCCCGGCGGAGCGTGGCGCGCGCGCGCTTGGGGGCGGGGGAGCGAACCCTTTGAAGTGCTCCCAAAAGGCGGATTGCATGGCGGCACGATGTGCGTGATTGTGCGCGTGCTAGCCATGCAATCCGCTTTTTGGGAGCACTTTTCAAACCCGCTCTCTATAGTCTCGCTTCGCGATCGCTTACGCGATAGCAAGGTCGAGACCTAAAAAGCTTCTTCTGTCCAAATTAAATACTTAAAACCCAAAGAATCAGTGAAAACAAACATTTTCCTTTCATATCTGCATATTGTATGTTGCAAAAATAGATTAAAACATAGTTTAAAAGTATTTGTGTGCCTCTTCACGTATGCCATGACAGTTTTCGGTAAGGCACAGACAGAAACATATGCGGTGCTTTAGGGGAGGCATAGACAGACGGAGAGGCACCGACATACAGGTTGCAGCTGTATTTATAAGCATCTCTTTGACAAGGGGAGGCACAAACCATGGGGGAGCATACCTTTGATAACCGCTTACTGAGGCTTAGTGTTTTTTTCTGGTTCCAGTACCCCCTGGGCCCCCACTCTACCTATTCCTTTGCTGTAGTGTGAGGATGCATTTCATAACAAGCATTGGCATAGCCAATAGGTCTCGATTTTGGGACCCTCTAAGTATTTAGTTATGCAGCACTATATCCTTGGTGCAACAACATCAAGGCGCCGATCACGATCCTGTAAAAACCGGGTACGAACCGTCGGACAGAGCATATTCTCCGTCCGACGCGTACCCGGTCGGCAAAATATACAAACATGGAATTACGATTCGCACGGGAACACCATTTCCGTACGAATCGTAAAAAACCCCGACCGAACAAAATAAACCTACAAATGCGATCCGGGAAAGCGCCGACCTGACGTCGGGACGCTCGCAGCCTGCCATTCACGAACCAGGAATTACGATTCGCACCGACGACATCCCGCACGGTGAATATTTTCCGGCTGCCAAAAACTGCCGGGAAATCAGGACGACGCGAACAAGGACTACCAGTACGCGACGGACAGACAGGACGACGCGAACAAGGAGTACCCGTACGCGACGGACAGACATGGACCCGAACCTACGTGTCATCCCGGCCCTCATAGCAGTCGACCTCCTCTACAGGTTCGGACGCAGACGCCGCAGAAGGTCAGAACAACTAAGGGAGGGGGGAAAGTGGGGGGGGGGGTGGCAGGACCAGGGCAGGCCACAAACCCCCCACCAAAGTCACACAGCACACATGCCCTGGACATACCTGACTCCCAGGCCCTGGTCACTACGAGGGGGTGGGGGCGTGTCCAGCTAAGCCAGCGACCGCCACAACGGAAGTCCTTCACGACGCGAACCGGCAACACAACCAGACAGGTACGTCCCGTACCCACGCCTGAAGAGCGTGGGTACGAGTCGTACCATGCCCACACCCACGTCACCCCAACAATGGCGGGACGGCTCGTACCCACGTGGCAAAAGCCTGGGTACGGGCCGCACAAGCATCACATATCGTGGGGACGGATATGTACGGACCGTACCCCCACCCCGTATGCATGGAGCGTACCCCCACCCCAACAGTGTAAGTACGACTCGTACCCTCACCTCGAATGCATGGAGCGTACCCCCACCCCAACAGTGTAAGTACGACCCGTACCCCCACCCGCGTACGTATGGAGCGTACCCCCACCCCAACAGTGTAAGTACGACCCATACCCCCACCCGCGTACGTATGGAGCGTACCCCCACCCCAACAGTGTAAGCACGACACGTACCCCCACCCGCGTACGTATGGAGCGTACCCCCACCCCAACAGTGTAAGTACGACCCGTACCCCCACCCGCGTACGTATGGAGCGTACCCCCACCCCAACAGTGTAAGTACGACACATACCCCCACCCGCGTACGTATGGAGCGTACCCCCACCCCAACAGTGTAAGTACGACCCGTACCCCCACCCGCGTACGTATGGAGCGTACCCCCACCCCAACAGTGTAAGTACGACCCGTACCCCCACCCGCGTACGTATGGAGCGTACCCCACCCCAACAGTGTAAGTACGACACGTACCCCCACCCGCGTACGTATGGAGCGTACCCCCACCCCAACAGTGTAAGTAAGACACGTACCCCCACCTCGAATGCATGGAGCGTACCCACATCCGTGTATGTCATGAGCGTACATATTGTGAAATAGGAGGGGTGTGTGCAGAGTCCTCCCAGCAGTGCCCAGAGACAGGAGGGGTGGGGGCCTATCACTCCCAGCAGTGCCCAGACACAGGAGGGGTGGGTGCCTATCACTCCCAGCAGTGCCCAGAGACAGGAGGGGTGGGGGCCTATCACTCCCAGCAGTGCCCTGAGACAGGAGGGGTGGGTGCAGAGTCCTCCCAGCAGTGCCCTGAGACAGGAGGGGTGGGGGCGTATCACTCCCAGCAGTGCCCTGAGACAGGAGGGGTGGGTGCAGAGTCCTCCCAGCAGTGCCCAGACACAGGAGGGGTGGGTGCCTATCACTCCCAGCAGTGCCCAGAGACAGGAGGGGTGGGGGCCTATCACTCCCAGCAGTGCCCTGAGACAGGAGGGGTGGGTGCAGAGTCCTCCCAGCAGTGCCCAGAGACAGGAGGGGGGGGGGGGCTATCACTCCCAGCAGTGCCCTGAGACAGGAGGGGTGTGTGCAGAGTCCTCCCAGCAGTGCCCAGACACAGGAGGGGTGGGTGCCTATCACTCCCAGCAGTGCCCAGAGACAGGAGGGGTGGGGGCCTATCACTCCCAGCAGTGCCCTGAGACAGGAGGGGTGTGTGCAGAGTCCTCCCAGCAGTGCCCAGACACAGGAGGGGTGGGTGCCTATCACTCCCAGCAGTGCCCTGAGACAGGAGGGGTGTGTGCAGAGTCCTCCCAGCAGTGCCCAGAGACAGGAGGGGTGGGGGCCTATCACTCCCAGCAGTGCCCTGAGACAGGAGGGGTGTGTGCAGAGTCCGCCCAGCAGTGCCCAGACACAGGAGGGGTGGGTGCCTATCACTCCCAGCAGTGCCCAGAGATAGGAGGGGTGGGGGCCTATCACTCCCAGCAGTGCCCTGAGACAGGAGGGGTGTGTGCAGAGTCCTCCCAGCAGTGCCCAGACACAGGAGGGGTGGGTGCCTATCACTCCCAGCAGTGCCCTGAGACAGGAGGGGTGTGTGCAGAGTCCTCCCAGCAGTGCCCAGAGACAGGAGGGGTGGGGGCCTATCACTCCCAGCAGTGCCCAGAGACAGGAGGGGTGGGGGCCTATCACTCCCAGCAGTGCCCTGAGACAGGAGGGGTGGGTGCAGAGTCCCCCCAGCAGTGCCCAGAGACAGGAGGGGTGGGGGCCTATCACTCCCAGCAGTGCCCTGAGACAGGAGGGGTGGGTGCAGAGTCCTCCCAGCAGTGCCCAGACACAGGAGGGGTGGGTGCCTATCACTCCCAGCAGTGCCCAGAGACAGGAGGGGTGGGGGCCTATCACTCCCAGCAGTGCCCTGAGACAGGAGGGGTGGGTGCAGAGTCCTCCCAGCAGTGCCCAGAGACAGGAGGGGTGGGGGCCTATCACTCCCAGCAGTGCCCTGAGACAGGAGGGGTGTGTGCAGAGTCCTCCCAGCAGTGCCCAGACACAGGAGGGGTGGGTGCCTATCACTCCCAGCAGTGCCCAGAGACAGGAGGGGTGGGGGCCTATCACTCCCAGCAGTGCCCTGAGACAGGAGGGGTGTGTGCAGAGTCCTCCCAGCAGTGCCCAGAGACAGGAGGGGTGGGTGCCCATCACTCCCAGCAGTGCCCATGGAACGCAAAGGGTGGAGTAGCCACAGATACCATGCCCACAAATGTCAGTCAGGTGCACAAAGACCCTGCAGTACATGTACCACATGTGTGCGAGGCTGGGAGTATACGCATGCATAGGGCCAAAAAGAAAACATGTCCACATGAAGTCATGTCAATAGGCCACATACACACGTACAATGACTACCAAGGATGCCACGAATGATGCAGGTGGAAAATGGCTCAGCATGCATGTGCAAAGGTGAAGGACTACGTCACACACCCAGCTAATGAACACACAGCTCTGCGCTAAAGTCAGGGGACACCCTGCAGGGAAGAAGTCAGGGTACACAGAGGAAGGAATACACCTTGGGACAATTGCAACATGCAGCAACTGCTTACATGAATGGAGAAAGGTAGCTAACACCGTGTGATGGCACACAGATCCCAGGGTCCCCCCTATGAGCAGCACACTACTACATTTCCCACACACCCAACACATGACCAACACCCACAACCATGTAGCAGCCCCACCAACAGCAATGCCAGCAAAGCAGGAGTGTTCCAAGGGCAAAAAATAAATAGCTTTATTCAGCATGAGCAAAAAACTAGTATGAAGTAAGTCCAATATTAACAAAGCCCATAGGGCAGTCCAGGAGTCCCAGCTGGATGGGGGACACAGTGGGATGCGTGTCCCCTAGCTTGCCTGCACAGTTACAAGCCGTTGTCTTCCACAGGGGTCAGGGCATCATGTTGGGGGGAAGGAACAGGCACCGCAGGGACAGGAGGGCGAAGGGTAGGCGACGTGGGTGCAGGGATGGAGGACTCCACCACAGGGGGTGGGGCAGGGCCAAAGGTGGATTCTAGGAGCGCGCTGCACACCTCGGCAAGGTCCTCCAGGGACTCCCCTGCACCCGAAGGAACTACAGGCCCCAAGGAGGGGGGGGGGTCAGAGGGATGGGTCGCAGCGCCACTGGGGGAGGGTGTGGACAGGGGGGGGGACTCAAGCACCCTGACTGTGGACCTCCTTGACCGCATGCGGGGTGGTGTCACTGTGGGGCTCAGGGACAGAGCGGCCATGAAGGAGTCTTTGGGGGAGATGTGGCCAGGAGAGCTGAGGGGAGGGGATTTGGAGGGAGTGGATTGGGTGGAATGCGGACTCCCACTCTGGCTGCGTGTCACACGTTTGCCCCCCGACCCAGTGGGTGTGCCTACTTCACCCTGTGTGTGCGTGTCAGGAGGTGTGCGGCGGACCTTCCCTGCTGGTGTGGTGCCTGTGTCTGTTGTGGTGGGTGCATGCTTACGTCTGGGTGTATGTGGGACAGGCATGGGAGTGGGAAGTGTGGAAGGAGCAGGGGTAGGGGGTGGGACGTAGCGCTGCAGGAGACCCACTGCTGCAGTCAGTGTGGAGTCTATGGACCTCAGCAAGTTGCGTTGGTCAGCCTGCGATGAATGAATGCCCTCCAAGTATGCCTCCATGTTGTTGAGGACCTGGCTGTGGGCATGGAGGACATTAAGGATCGCAGTCTGACCAATCTGCAACTGCCGCTGGATGTCCACAGACTCAGCATTGGCGGCAGCAGTGGAGACAGGGGCAGGGGGTGCGGTGCCTGGCAGGAAGGAGACATGTGGTGACCGGGCACGTTGGGAAGGGACACGAGCACGTGGGAGGCGGCTGATGCCAATGGAGGGGGCGGTGCCAGATGTAGGGCTGCTGTCAGATGGTGGTGCAGCCACCGCCCACTCGGAGAGATCATCCTCGGACCCGTCAGCTTCATACTCTGTTGTGCCAGTCGACAGGTCCCCGGGTTCACTCTCCTCCGCCTCAGTCCCACTCGAAGTGCCAGCCCCGATGTCACCGCTGGCACTGGTGCTCGGTCCCTCCACGCCGTCTGTGTCCATGTCTCCCTCCGTGTTCCCCGACAATGCTGTGGGCAGGGTGAAGAGACAGAAATTAATCATACACCTGTATACATATGTCACATGAGTCAAATCTACTTAGGTTACAGTGCATAGCCTGAAACAAAGGATGAGTTACAACTACAAAACAAGGTACATATGTAGGCCCTGCAAGACACAGTTGTGTGACCCACCATGCCATGGAAAAACTATGGAGAGCATGACACAATAGCAAATGAGATGACATAGAATTTTGACTGAGGAGCAAGGCCCTGGGGACAATACAGCACTGCATCTTCACCACACAGCGTGGCAGGAAATTGGGATGAGCAGGGACCACATCCAGGAACTAGAGGCACATGCAGCATAGGTAATACTGATAACATGCCCACCCTGACTGGCACGCTGCACCTTGAGTGTATGTCCAGACAAACATCACACACTGGCCAGTCCGAGCAAGGAGAGTACAGGTCTTGACATGTAGGCCATGGCCGCACCACCCACCCCCTACATGAGACAAATCTGTGGAGACACAGGAAGCACTTACATCTCTTAGTCTGGGTGAAATACACATGGGATGCAATAATTCAAGATTGCACACCAAATACCCAAGGTGCGCCTGTCCAAATAATCATGTACAAATGGGCATCATCAGATGATTGCTACAAGACACACAGGCAATGGCCACCGTGAGTATGTACTTGGAAAATCAGGTCAGGCTGGACAGTGGACACTTGTAATACATCTCACGTCAATAAACATGGTGCCAGGGGACAATGGCACAGAGCACAACCTATGCTGTAGACACAGAGATTGTCGACATTCTCGGATTACACACATGATACCTAGGAAAAGATGCCCCTGGGGACAGTAGTGGCCACACAACTCCATGCTCCAGAATGGAAATGACTGCAACACACGCTAACATCCCTGCACTATGCGTAACGCACACTCATGCACATCATGTCACAGGCCACCACATGGGACATGCCTGCTGGAAGGCCTCGCACTCAAGAGATTAACTCCCATGTCTGCAATCAGCATTAGTGCCAACTTACATGGAACCCACAAGTCCAGAACTGGACAGGGCACAGGCAAGGTCACTAAACCTGTTACACACCACCCCCACACATGATGCTGCAGGCATTGTACACTTGGAGAATGTGTCAGGCTACATAACTTTGTGATGGAGTGACTACACAGAGACCAGTGAACACATTGCAAGGTGGGGAAGGGAGGCAGGAGAGGCCTGCAACACTGTGGGTAACAGGATCTGCACAGCACCATAAACCCTGGAAGTGTATCCATGGAACAGTGCAGTTACAAATGCTGGTGAAACACAACAAACACACACATGTACCTACCCCCTTCCGGCTGCTGCATCTCCTGTAGGCGCCTGTCCAATTCAGGAAAGACCACCGCCAGCACACGTTTCTGGATGTGGGAGAGACGGCGGCGCCCGCGGTTCTTATGGCTCTCAGGTGAGTCCCCCAGCAGGACCCGTGCGATCCTCCGCGTCCAGCACCGGATATCCTGCCAGCGTTTCCTCACCTGGGGCAGGCGCCGCTTCCGACCATCCGCACTCCTCACGGCGCTGACGGCGTCCAGCCATATCTTCTCCTTGGCAGAGGCGTCTACCTGTGAGGATGGACAAGTGACACTACCTCAATACACCTGGCACATGTCACAGGGACACAGATTATAACACATTTGCTGTTTACAACAAGGCATAGTATGCATCCAACGCATTGCACCTTTGTCATAGGGACATGATCCTCTGGGGGAAGGCCAAAAGCAGTACGTGCCATTTAAAGGACACAAGTGGAATGAGGGCAACTACACAAGCAATGATCCAGGCTCACACTGTGCATCACACCCACCCCTCCTGTCTCTGGGCACTGCTGGGAGGACTCTGCACCCACCCCTCCTGTCTCTGGGCACTGCTGGGAGTGATAGGCACCCACCCCTCCTGTCTCAGGGCACTGCTGGGAGGACTCTGCACCCACCCCTCCTGTCTCTGGGCACTGCTGGGAGTGATAGGCACCCACCCCTCCTGTCTCAGGGCACTGCTGGGAGGACTCTGCACCCACCCCTCCTGTCTCAGGGCACTGCTGGGAGGACTCTGCACCCACCCCTCCTGTCTCTGGGCACTGCTGGGAGTGATAGGCACCCACCCCTCCTGTCTCAGGGCACTGCTGGGAGGACTCTGCACACACCCCTCCTGTCTCAGGGCACTGCTGGGAGTGATAGGCCCCCACCCCTCCTGTCTCTGGGCACTGCTGGGAGTGATAGGCACCCACCCCTCCTGTCTCTGGGCACTGCTGGGAGACATCAGGCATTCCCCCCCCCCTGGGACCCACCCTACAGTACATAGCATGTGTGTCACACCTGGACACAATGGCAGAAGTCACAGTCACAAAAAAGGGACACAGTCTGTGCCAGTGGACACTGAACTCACCTGATAACCTGGTCGCCCATACAGCATGGGGTACCGTGGGAGGATCACATCCACCAAAGCCATGTTCTCCTCCAGGGTGAATGGCTGTGACCTCTCCACAGCCCTTGACATGGTTCCAGGGAATCAGTAGCAGCAGCTGGGTCGTGGAATACAGAGATGTGCAGGCAAGTGCTCCCTCATGGGACCTGGCTGCCTTATATCTGCCTTGCTGGCCCATCTCATGCACAGGAGTACAGAGTGATTGGTCACTCACATATGCATCCTATGTTTCCTCCAATCCCTTCAAACCTAGCAGTCTGTGGGTTCTCAATCTGTTTTTTTCTCCTGCATGATGTCAGCCCCACAAACACATTGCAACAAAGTAGATTCATTCCAACTGACTTCTGCTGTGCACCTTCCTGAACAAAATCAAAATTTGAACTTGGTCTCCATGACAACCAGCATGCATGTAGGCCTTAATACTTGTCCCTCATGTGTCCCCTATGTAATCTGGAGCTTCACACATAGGTACGGTGCGTTCCGGGGCCCTAGGGCACCCCAAATGCATAGCAACGGCCCGTACACGCGTGCCTACGTTCACTATCACTATGGGTGTCCTCGCGTATGCGTACACGTAGTTGTACGGGCCGTACACACGCCTGTACTCTCCCTATCACTATGGGTGTCCTCGCGTATGCGTACTCGTAGTGGTACGGGCCGTACACACGCCTGTACGCTCACTATCACTACGTGTACGCATACGCGAGGACACCCATAGTGATAGGGAGAGTACAGGCATGTGTACGGCCCGTACAACTACGTGTACGCATACGCGAGGACACCCATAGTGATAGGGAGAGTACAGGCGTGTGTACGGCCCGTACAACTACGTGTACGCATACGCGAGGACACCCATAGTGATAGGGAGAGTACAGGCGTGTGTACGGCCCGTACAACTACGTGTACGCATACGCGAGGACACCCATAGTAATAGGGAGAGTACAGGCGTGTGTACGGCCCGTACCACTATGGGTGTTCTTGCGTATGTGTACTCGTAGTGGTACGGACCGTACACATGCCTGTACGCTCGCCATCACGATGGGTACACATACGGCAGCACTCCCATAGTGATATGGGAACGTACACTGGCCCTCTTAGCAGCAGTACGGCGGTTTTCACACATCACAGTGGTGACAGGCAGCACACAGGAAGGAATAGGGCGGACATACTTGTCCATGGATGGACATACTTGTCCATGAATGGACATCAAGGCATTGTCTGTGCATTACTACATGTGTGGGGCACAGGTGTGACAGGCTGTGATGTGGCACATTACTCCTGAGTCGAGAAGGCACCAGATGTATGATGAGATGTGTACAGATGTAATGTGTGACGGTGCAATGTGTGCCAGGCATGCCCTTGACTCCTTGGACATGTGTGCATGTCGTACTGCACACTTGGGATGACCGACACTGGCATGGCACGGACACCACCACACGGGAGTGTCCCCTGATGCCCGTTACAGGGGTTACCACACCTGACTTGTCACTACCCACGGTGCACGATGTGTCTATGTCATGTATGTGTGGGGGCTTCCCATTTGGTTGATGTTGGAGCACCCTCAAAAGCTGCAGCTGTTGCAGCAACCAACATGTGTCTGTGTGTAGATTGACATTGCACACTGTTCCGCACACCATGCCACATGTGGTTTCGGATGTGAGGTGCGCATGTATGCATGGGACACGGAGTAGCGTGACAAGGACATGTCTGCATCCTCTCAATGAATGTGTGGTGAGTCATGACATGTGCACCTTCATGGCAAGGTGTGTGGGCTGTCCTAGTGTAATGTCATGTGACCTGTGGCTCTAGTGTTCCGCTACCAGTCTCTGCAATCGGCCTCCTACTTCTGCTGATGTGTGGGTGTATGTCACTCCTGTCTTGCGTCTGGCTGTTCACTTGCACTGGGACACAGCTAATCCCATGGCATGGCATGGGGAGGTTCTCAATCTCCGTGTGTAGCTGGGTCTTGGTAGGAGTGTCACCTGGCAGGCATACGTGTCCAGGGCATGTGGCACATACCTCACTCTGTATGTAGCATATGTGTATAGACAGAATAACATGTGCTCAGTACAAATGATTTGTTGTTGTGGTGCACTCACTCTTCCTTGTCACTTCCAAATTACTGCAGAGCGCCGCCTCTTCCCCGAGCAATGCCGGACTTGGCTGCCATGCGGGAGAATGACAGTATCCGGTGCTACCGCTTCCCCCAACGGTTGATTCTGGAGTTGACGGCGAGACTGGCACCACACCTGCAACCGCTGCACAGGTATCCTACGGCACTGACACCCAAGCTGAAGGTAATGGCAGCCCTACATTTTCTAGCCACGGGTACCTTTCAAAATACCATAGCTCATGTTGGTCGCATGTCCCAGAGCATGTTCTGCCGTGTGCTGCATGATTTCTTAGAGGCCATGTTGATTCACCTGGATGACTTCATCAAGTTCCCAACCCCTGAACAGATGACTGGGGTCAAGCGTGGATTCTATGCCCTGGGAGGGATGCCCCATGTCATTGGGTCCATAGATGGGACACATGTAGCTTTGGTACCACCACACGCACGGGAGGTAGCGTACCGCAATCGGAAGCACTACCACTCCATCAATGCCCTTGTGGTGTGTCTGTCCAACATGGTGATTTCACATGTCTGTGCTCATTTTCCAGGATCAGCACACGATGCCTACATCATGAGGCGTAGCAGGATGCCTGAAATGATGATGCAGCTGCGCAACGAACGAGCATGTGTTGTTGGTGGGTACAGTCTGTCTGTCCTGTATTTTGCATAGCCTACCAGCACGACCGCTTCACCACTTCGAACGATGTCCATGTGCTTCCCATGTAGGGGACGCTGGCTATCCCAACATGCCATGGCTGCTCACACCTCTCCGCAACCCCATCACGCCGGCCCAGCTCCGCTACAACACCGCCCATGGCCGGACAAGGCGAGTGATAGAGAGGACGTTTGGCCTGCTGAAGAGCCGATTTCGGTGCCTCCACAAGACCGGCGGCGCGCTCCCATATGCCCCTGCGAAGGTCTGCAAAATCTTCATGGTCTGCTGCATGCTGCACAACATGGCAGTTGAGAAAGCTGTGCCACTCATCCTGGATCAACATGACGAGGACCATCCACCCGTGGAGGACGAAGGGCTTGGCAATGGGGCTAGTGATGTGGAGGATGTGGAGCCGCAAGAGGACATCCGGACTCGGCTCATACGCGACTTCTTTGCTTAGTGGTGAGTACCAGTGTCTGAGTGTGCACGCATTGGTCCCCGTGTGGCATGTGTTGTGATGTGTGTCTCCACCTGCATGTATGGCACGTGAGTCAGAGGTGTGTGTGGTTGTGTCACTGGAGTGATGGTGCCAGTGATGGTTGTATTTCCCCACTCATAATTGTGACCTAGCATGTTGTCATCCATACATGTGTCAAGTAAATGCACATGCAAGTGGCTGTGCTTCTTGTGGCTGACTTCTTGTGTGTCTCTCTTCCCCAGGTACTTGCGCATGCCGTCTGCTGCTTGCATTGTTGTGGCACTGCTATTCCTCATGGACACGTCATCGTGTGCTGACTCAGCGTTACAGGCACGGACACGTTTGGAAGTCTCCATTAAGTAAGGGATGCATCAGGGGTGTATTGGGTGTGGCAGTTGTTCACGATGTATGCACACTGCCCCTGTCGATGTTTGGTTCCTCTGCAGACATGTCGCATCACCATGGTACACATAACATGCAGCTGGGTACACCTGAATAGATGGTCAGACTTGTTGACAGTCATCAGTGATGGGATAGTGGATTGTGATGATGGCATCAATGTGTGTAACACTGCCCTCGGTCACATACGGTTTGCATTGGCTTGACATGGTGTGGGACTTCTACATCAGCGGATCTATGGTGTATGGCAGGATCTCCGTGAGCAGCTGTGGGTGTTTAGCTGTTGGCCGACAATTGTGTGCCAGTTCCATGGCTATCACGCATTTGTGCTGCAGAAGGGGGGTGCCAGTGTTGGACCCACATGTTACTCCACATGAAGTGTTCATGTGTACTTCAAGTTGCCTCTGCAATCCCGAAAACATGACTAATAAAGGTGTCCCTATGCCTCCAAGGTGCCTCTTCTCAGTCAATGCTGGTGTGTTGCCACGGTGCATCCAGCATGTTTGGCATGGTTTCCCCTGATAGAGGCTATGTGTCTATGTGTTGAGTAGCAAGATGCAAGCTGTGTGTGTGGCCTGAGACTGTGTATTATGCATGATGTCCATGACTGTGTGGGTATTGTGACATGTGCCATCCCCATGCATCCAACGTTGGCCAGGCCCCCATTCTCTGCATCCACCGGACTCAAGCTTGCAGGACATGGTTCTGCCACCTGTCTACACATACCTGGGTGCCCCCCAGGACACTGGACTGGATCCCTGACCTCTGCGCATGACTGTTGCTGTACTCAATGTGTCTGTCAGCACGGTTGTTCGGCCACCCCCTCAGCTGGTTGGGCCCATCACGGGTGTGTGTGGTGCTCCATGTCTGTCTTGCCTAATACACTGTGGCCCGTGTGTCCTGTGCCAGACTCAGGCCCCAGGGTGTGGATGGTTGAAGTCAAAAGAGAACTCTGGCATGTTTAGACTTTACAAGACACATGTAAGGTAATAATGCAACCAGCAGGCATCTTCTCTTCATGGTGTGAATTTTTATTTTGGGGGGGGGGTATGACGTGAGGGGCTTTCCGGGAGTTTGGAATCCAAAGTTCAGTAGGGGAGTTGGTGTCCTTGCCATTGGAAGTCCTCAGAGTCCATGCCACAGTCTTTGTCTACATTGGTCAGACAGTGACCAGCAAGGCCATGTGGCAGAGAATGTCTCTTGATGCTGTGATGCTGTTGCTCCAGTGGGCCAGGTGCCAGGCCAGGTGTCCTGGGAGATGGTGATGTTGCGCCGACCCTCACGGTCTTTTCCGTGGACGACCCGCCCTCCTGCGGGGACCCTCAGAAGCAGGCCGTGACGACGTCTGGGATGCTCCATCGGATGTTTCCTCCTCCTCCTCCTGATCCCTCCCTGTGGGTGGTGATGTTCTCCGCCTTCTGGCACAGGGAGGGTCGGCCATGTTGTCGGCCATCCGACGGAGTGTATCGTGAATTCCCGTGTACGCCGTCACGAGCTCAGCCTGTCCGTCCTCCATCCTCCGTTGGTGTTGCAGTAGACAGGCATGTAGCTCCGCATGTTGCTGGGCCTGCTGGGTCTTGATCCCCTCGAGGACGGACACAACCTGGGCCAGGCCCGTGGTGTCCTGCCGGTATGTGTCCAGGATGTTTCGGACATGGGAATACACCGGTTCCGCAGCCAACTGGTCAGGCTGGCGCCTCCGCCGTCCTCCACTCCCGCCACCCTTGCCCACTTGCACCTGGCCTGCCCTTGTGGGGACATCGGGTCTCCGGGACCCCTGAGGGGTGGCATTTGCGTTGTCGCCTGCCTCCTCCTGGGTGCCCGGGACACCGTGTCCCTCCTGGCCAGCCTGGCTGCTTTGTGGTGGTGGGGCAGGGATCCTGGGTGTCTCCTGGGATGTGGCAGGAGTGGGGGTGGTGGTTGGCCCCGTTGTACCTGACGCAGGTGCTGCAGGTGGTTGGACACCAGAGGGGCCAGGTTGGTCGGGGTCGTCCACAGAGTGGTGAGAGTCGTCGCTGCCGGTGGGATCGGCCTCCCGCAGATCCGGGTCCTGTGAGTCTTCTCCCCCAGTGTTGGGGGGTGAACCACAACGTTGACCTGTGTGTGAGAGAGACAATGTTAATTTCGGTCCATGCAACATCCATGTTTCATCAGTTTCAACGTTGGCACATTTCCTCTTGGAATTAGGATCTGTCTTGCATTCCACTCACAGTGCACTTGTGCATGGGTGTGTCACTTGTGCTCCACTTTGGCCCCTTTAACTATGTGTGGCACAGTCTTACTTGCTGTGTCAAGTGTGACTGCAGTCAGCAGTGGAGTGGGCAGGTGTGGCGAGCCATGCATTGGCGCCTTCCGTGTAGCACTGTACATGTGCACATGGAGTGGATCCACACACTTATATAATGCAGGTAGCTGTCGTTGTGCTCGTGAACAGGTTGTGAGATGGCCCTGTGTTTGGCCATGGAGAAGAGGGGGGGTTCTGGCACTGGCCACCCTTGGCTACATGCACGCAGTCTACCTGCTGACGAGCAGACATTCTCACACACCACACGGCTGATTTGCTCTCCCTGTGTCTCCCTCCCTCTCTGTCCCCCTCTCCCTCCCTCCGTGTGTCAGCCTCCTCCCTCTGTCCGTCTCCCTGTGTCTCCCTCCCTCTCTGTCCCCCTCTCCCTCCCTCCGTGTGTAAGCCTCCTCCCTCTGTCCGTGTCCCTGTGTCTCCCTCCCTCTCTGTCCCCCTCTCCCTCCCTCTCTATCCCCCTCTCCCTCCCTCTGTGTGTCACCCTCTGTCACCTCAGCCCAGCTTCCTGGGCACACACTGTTAGGAGATCTTTGAATGGCCCTTGGCTTGTTGATGTGAGTTTGTTTCTGATCTCCAGGCACCCATTGGGTGTAGTGTGTGTCTCTGCGCTGCTGCTGTGGTGGTGTGTGCTGCCACTCTTTCACAATGTTGGCTGTTCATTAGCTGCTGTCATGTGCAAAACAGTGCCTTCACCCCCATGTGTTGATGCAAGGCGTCCGCCATTTGCTGGAGAGTCTTTCCTGTGTGGGGACACAGTGTGTGTATGGCTGTGACCTAGGCCATTTGGGCAGAGGGCATTGTTGTCTGCTTCTGAGTTGCACTATGTGAATTTTGGGGCCCACCCTCCCGCCATCCGGGTTACCGTGTCATGTGTTGGTGTCTTCTGTGGCCTGTGACTTGACATTGTCCAGCTGGGTGCATGGGGCATGGTGGCGGCAGTGGCATGTGCGTGTTCATGGAGTGTGGTTGAGTCATGCGATAGCTTGGGGTGGTTGCGTGCCTGTTAGTGATTTTGGTTGTGGATGACGTTCCCCCCATGTGAGGTGCGTTGTTTGTGTACTCACCCGGGTCTCGGAGTCCTCCTAATCCTTCGACTGCCTCCACCGGCTGTATGGCCATCACCCTCTCCTCCCAGGGCTGGTAGTGTACGGGTCTGCGGGAGGGCCCTCCTCCAGTGGCGTTGGCCTGGTTGTGTTCCTCCAGCATCTTGGCTCGGACCCTCCTCCGCAGATCGTACCACCTGGCTTGGCATTCATGCCTGGTCCTTCTGGTGTCCGCAACAGCATTCACAGCATCGACGATGGTCTGCCACATGGCTGTTTTTGCTGCAATGCTGGTCTGTCTGACCAATGTTCCAAAGAGCTGTGGCTCGACTCTGAGGATTTCATCAACAAGGACCTCCAACTCTCGGTTACTGAACTTTGGATTCTTGTTAGTGGGCATGGTGAGGGGTGTGGGTGTGGATGGTGGGGGGGTGTGTGGATGGTTGTGGGTGTGTGGGTGTGGTTGTGCAGGTGTGTGTGTGTGAATGTGATGAGGGGGTGTTTGTGAAGGTGGTTGTGTGAAGGTGTGCAAGTGTAAGGTGTGGTGAAGCTTGTAGGATGGTTCTGTGGTGTCTGGCAGCAGTGAGTCTGTTGCAAAGGCTCATGGTTTGTGTGTGTGGGCCCTTTTTATTGGTCCATTGGTGGGTGTGGCTGTGTTTGAAGTTTGGGTGGGTGTGTTATAAGGAGTGGTGGTGTTTTGGGCCTCTGTTTGTTTTTGGCAGTTGCAGGTCAGTGAATGTGTTTTTTTAGTGTTTGTTGGCCATGTTTAGTGGCTTTGTGCCATTCGAATAGTGTATTCTTGTGTTGTTTTGTTTTGTCCTGGTTGTGTACGTGCGTTTTGAGCGTGTGTACGGTGTGTACATGGGCCATTTGGTTGTACGGTGCTGTCCTTGTGTGTGGCTTGGTACGACTCGTACATGCGGTTGTGATGTTGGGGCCTGGGGTGCGCTCCGTACTTAGGAGGTTGTGGTGGGGGTGCGATTCTGACGTACACGGGTGTACATACAGGGGGGTAGGACACGTACAGGGGTGGGGGTACGACGCGAACGTACTGGGGTGTACATACACGGTGGTATGACACGTACAGGGGTGGGGGTACGACTCGGACGTACAGGGGTGTACATGCACGGGGGTAGGACACGTACAGGGGTGGGGGTACGACGCGAACGTACTGGGGTGTACATACACGGTGGTACGACACGTACAGGGGTGGGGGTCCGACGCGAACGTACTGGGGTGTACATACACGGGGGTAGGACACGTACAGGGGTGGGGGTACGACGCGAACGTACTGGGGTGTACATACACGGTGGTACGGCACGTACAGTGGTGGGGGTACGACTCGGACGTACAGGGGTGTACATGCACGGGGGTAGGACACGTACAGGGGTGGGGGTACGACGCGAACGTACTGGGGTGTACATACACGGTGGTACGACACGTACAGGGGTGGGGGTACGACGCGAACGTACTGGGGTGTACATACACGGGGGTAGGACACGTACAGGGGTGGGGGTACGACGCAAACGTACTGGGGTGTACATACACGGTGGTATGACACGTACAGGGGTGGGGGTACGACTCGGACGTACAGGGGTGTACATGCACGGGGGTAGGACACGTACAGGGGTGGGGGTACGACGCAAACGTACTGGGGTGTACATACACGGTGGTACGACACGTACAGGGGTGGGGGTACGACGCGAACGTACTGGGGTGTACATACACGGGGGTAGGACACGTACAGGGGTGGGGGTACGACGCAAACGTACTGGGGTGTACATACACGGTGGTACGACACGTACAGGGGTGGGGGTACGACGCGAACGTACTGGGGTGTACATACACGGGGGTAGGACACGTACAGGGGTGGGGGTACGACGCGAACGTACTGGGGTGTACATACACGGTGGTACGACACGTACAGGGGTGGGGGTACGACGCGAACGTACTGGGGTGTACATACACGGGGGTACGACACGTACAGGGGTGGGGGTATGAGTTGAACGTACTGGGGTGTATATATACGGTGGTACGACACGTACAGGGGTGGGGGTACGACTCGAACATACTGGGGTGTACATACACGGTGGTACGACACGTACAGGGGTGGGGGTACGACTCGGACGTACAGGGGTGTACATACACGGGGGTAGGACACGTACAGGGGTGGGGGTACGACGCGAACGTACAGGGGTGTACATGTACAGGGGTAGGACACGTACAGGGGTGGGGGTACGACTCGGACGTACAGGGGTGTACATACACGGGTGGGGGTTCGACACGTACACGGGTGTACATACAGGGGGGTGTGTGTACATTAACGGGGAGTGCGACTCGAACGTATGGGTGCTGGGGGGAGTGTTGGGTGCGTATGCGGGGACATGTCTCCATGGTTGCAATGGGAGTTCGGTGCGGACGGTGTTTTTACCATACGGTTGTGAGATCGGACGCACGGGTTGGATCGTGATTCCTCGGTCGGACTTGACTTTTCACATTTGTAAGGTAAATCGTCCGAGGACGTGTCGGACACATTTTCCGACCCGAGGACGTGTGGGGAAATATTCCGACTGCGGTTCGTATGGACTTTTTACCATGCGAATCGTGATTGCCAGTTTGTACGGCACTTGTACGATTCATACGGTAAAAAGACCGGATACGAGTCGGACGGGGAATTTTTTTGCCGGATCGTAATTGCCACCCAAGTGTTGCATGGCTGAACACTTATAAGGTCCCAAAGGCGAGACCTATTGGCTATGCCAATGCCAGTTGCTGTGGCTTCTGAGAGGGGAAAAACAGGGCAGTGCACCGGGTAGAGACGACCCCTGCTAAAGAAGCTGTTATGGAACAAGTATTCACAATACTCGGTGACAGACAGGAAATTATAAGAGATGTGAAGGACACATAGGTGCACAGAGGGACAGAATGGCACATAGAAAGAGAATGAAGAATAGAGGACTTTATTTAATTTTATTTATTTTAAAAGTTTTATATAGCGCTAGCTTGACCCGTAGGTATCAGAGCGCTTTACACACATACTGTAAAGAAAAACAGACGGAATTTGCATTACATAGTACGCAGTAAGGAAGCAAAACCAGGGATAAAAATAAATACAGCATGGAAGAAAAGGTGGTTAACACAGTCCGGTAGCCAACTATCCTTGAATGTCAAGAGAGAGGAGTAAACTCGGATATTAAAGTCTAGGTTAGTTGACGTTGGTCAGGAAAGTATTTGTTAAGGAGATGGATTTTCAGGTCTCTTTTGAAACAGGAGAAGGAGGGTTTGCATCTGAGGACTCTAGGGAGAGCATTCCACATCCTGGGAGCGTTGCCAGAGAACGATCGGTATTGTGTGGTTTTCTTATTCAGTTTCGGATGAATAAGAAGGAGTGAGTTGGAGCTTCTCAGCGATCTGGATTGACCTGCTCTTACCAGTTTGTTGTTCAGGTAGTTAGGGGCCGGAGCGTGGAGGGTTTTGTGTGTGATGCAGGCCAGTTTGTAAATACACCTCCCTTCCATGGGAAGCCAGTTGAGGGAGTTGAGAGCTGGAGTGATGTGATCAAATCTTTTTACTCCAGGACGAGTCGAGCGGCCATGTTCAACACTGCCTTTAGAGGGGCTAGGTGAGCTTTTGGAGTCCCTGTTAGGATGGCGTTCCCGTAGTCGATTTTAGAGAGAACTAGGGATTGGACTACTGTCTTGAGGTCATCATGGGGAAGAAAAGGTTTCAATTTCTTGAGGTGTTTTAGAGAGAAAAGAGCACTTTTTGCAGAGTTTTTGATGTGATCCTCCAAATATAAGTTCTTGTCAAGGGTGATGCCTAGAGACTTAACTGAGTCGGATAGGACGATGGGGCAGTTTAGGGCGACCAGATTCTTGAGCCACTCTTGGATTGGACGATGGTTGCTTTTTGGAGAGAATAGGATTAGTTCTGTTTTATCTGGTTTGAGTTTTAAGTGGTTAGTGTTGAACCAAGTTTGGATCTCCGTTAGAGTGGCATTGAGGTGTTGGATGTCGCTGGGAGACTTGACTTTGAAATAGATTTGGGTGTCATCAGCGTAAATGTGGTAATTCACTCCAGCTTTTTTCAAGATGATTGTGAGGGGCTCCATGAAAAGATTGAAGAGGGCCGGGGAGAGGATCGAGCCTTGCGGAAACCCAAGTGTGACTTTTGTTGGCTTCGAGAGACAGGAGTTGATTTTAATTTGTTGCGAGCGGTGTTGAAGGAAGGAGGTGAACTATTTTAGTACTGTGCCATTGATGCCGGAGCGCTTCGACATGGTCTCCAGAAGCGCTGGATGATTTACTGTGTCGAAAGCCGCAGATAGGTCAATAAGGATGAGTAGGCAGGCATCACCTTCATCTAAAGCCTTGTGAATATCGTCAGAGACGTTGAGCATAGCTGTTTCCGTGCTACAGCCTTTCCTGAATCCTGATTGAAAGGTGTCAAGGAGGTTGAACTCATCAATGTGTTTGTTGAGTTGGTGAAGAACGCATTTCTCCAATGTTTTTGCAAGGAATGGGAGGTTGGAGATAGGTCTGAGGTTGTTGAGATCATTAGGGTCGGCCCTTGGTTTTTTGAGAATGGGTGTGATTTGTCCAAGTTGAAGGGAGTCAGGGACACAGCCTGTGGTGAGAGAGGCGTTGATGATTTTAGTCCAGAAAGGGGAAATGGTGTGATTAAGTTCTTTTATGATTGTGGATGGGATGGGGTCCATACTGTGGGAGGAAGGTTTTAGGTTAGAAATTATATTGAAAACCTCATTATCCGAAAATAGCTCAAAGTCGGACCAATGCGCATTTAATTTAGGCAGCCTACACAGTGAGAAATAGGTGAACCTCCCCCCCCCCCATTCCCATCAGCCCACGAGTGAACTGCAGCAAGGAAATCAAATGCTCAGATTTTGCCTCATACCTTCAGAGTCCATAGCTGTCATGATTTCAGATTGCTTTTGTATTACATGTTAAACAAGCATTGGCCGCACGCGAAAGTGAAAGCAGCGCGACACGGCGGGGAGGGGAGAGGCGGAGGAGCGTTCAGAGGAAAGACAGATGGCGCCTGATCGGCGAGCAGTGATGTCAGTTAGTCACAAGGCATCTAATTACGAAGGCAGGTCCGGCATCGGACATGCCGAATGTATGGCCGTCGTGCCGGCCTCCGATGACCACACAGAGGCGGGCCTGTCGCGTGCAAGGGTGAAGCGACAGGCGCGCCCCGCCAATGGTTGGTCTCTAGATTGTTGGGGCGTGCCCCGGAAGTGATTGTAATCACTTCCGGGGCACGCGTCGCATCAATGCTAGGCCGGTTAGAACCGGCCTGGCCTGACTAGGTTTGAATAAAAGACTGGGGAGCGGCGGAGTCTACCTCTTTACTCGCTGCTCCCACAGCCTGCCCTTTAAGGACAACAGCCTCGCTATGAGGCTGTATTTGTCGTCTGTTCTAGACCCGACCGGCTCAGGCGCCAACTTTACATAAAGCTCCAATCGGTTCTACTAGCAACAACTTCCCCTCTTCTAGAACACAAGCAGGCTGCAGTCTTCTGGCGCCTTTACTTATGCTGCCTATCTTGTGTCATACTGCCTGCCCAGATTGCGATATACTTCCTGGATGAACTCAGTCTACGAAACAAGCTTTCCACAGAAGGATCGTAGATCACTATTAAAAGAAATGTGCGTGGGAGGGCAAAAAAAGGAGGCGACGTGGCCAAAAACTTTGCATCTGTCGTGCCCCTGTTGAAATAATAACAAATAAAATAAATAGGTTGTGGACCGGGGTGCATCAGAGCAGTGAATGGGGTGGGGAGTAAACAGAGCATGTGCACGCGCAAAACATGTATTGAAAACAATAGATAAGCAACAGACAGCTGACGGTATCAATAGCCAAGACCTAAAAAAGCAATTGAGTCTCCCCTTCTCTGTCTACCTTGAAAATAAGGCCTCCAGTTGCGCATCTGCCTTCTCTGGTGCAGACCACGGCATCTCAAGTGCAAAGGAGATTCAGCGTGCCAGCAAGTCCTGCGCCCATCGAGCTGGAATCGCCCAAAGGTTTGGCTGATTTCTGGTTTGGAAAACTCGCCGTAACTTTTTCGAGATTTGATGTCATGCCTATAACTGCACAGCTGTGACACTCTTTCATTTTCTTTGCTGGCTTGGGAAGCCTGGTTTTCAGCACGTGCTATCAGGGCTGGTAGCCAGCGAATAAAACATGCTGCATAGACGTAAAAGCCGTGCTCATTTCAGAACGTTTTTGTGGCCATTTTTAATGAATTGAGAATTTGTTTTGAGCCTCGGCTTTGCAAGGCATAACTTTCCTGAAAGGCAAAACACAGCTACATACACAGCTACATATCTGAATAATGCTAGTTTCTACTTACTTATAGAAAGGGGGCACAGCATGTATTTATTTTAGATTGGTTTCTGTTCAATAAATGTTTCAAATGTACGAGCTGACCACGGAATTCGTAAAATGATTTCCGGTGCATTATCTACTGTAGAGTCTGCAGTTTGCTACCTTGCCACATGCGAGCAGTGAATTTCGCATAAACCCGTTTAATTTCTTTGCATTTTGGAAAATATAGGCCTGCCTGTATGGTAAGTTAAGATGAGAAGAAATCCACATGTACCTAACTGCAAATAACGAATCTATGGCTGAAAACCTTAACATACATGTGTAACAGCAAACATTTTTCTTGATGGCTGTTCCACTACTACTTCTAATGCCGCCGGTAATATTAACAAGCACTGGCCGCGCGCGCGAGAACAAGCATCGCGGCACTGGCGCTTTACTTTGAACATTAAAAGTGAAGCGCGGGTGCCGCGATTATAGCAAAAGTAAAGAAATAGATGTTTTTTTCTATTTCTTTACTTTTGCGAAAGTGAAAGTCATCACGGTTCTAATGACCCGTGAAAGACTGCTGGCGGCCGGCTGCGCGCGTGCACGCTCGCGTGAACGCAAGCGCTAGGCCCGCCAGCAGCACTTTGAAAACTCATCTACTAAATGTCTCCGAGCAGCGCATGCGCGCTGACTCAGCGAGACCTAAAAAAGGAATATAAAGTTGCCAAAAGAAAAATGCAAGCCATGTGTTGTTTAAAGAGCCTGCAAAGATCTTGTCTTGATAAAAAAGAGTTTTAAATAAAAAAGTTTGCATTCATTTGTAATGTGACTTTTCTGTCTGTGTTCCCTTTAATTATCAGCCATGGATCATTCAGGCAGCCCTAGATCCGAACACAATTAAAAGTGCTTATTATTTATATTTGCTGTTCTAAGTATGCTCAGATAAGTGTTGAAAATATGGCTTTAGTGACTGTTTTTTTTTGTACTGGCTGGCAATCCTAATCATAAGACTGGAGGTTTGTTGCAGGATCAGCACATTATTTATTTCCTCCACCCTAGATCCCTTATTAATGCCATAATAGCAATAGTTGAACTTTTATCTTAAACCCTACGCCGCCATCAATAACATGCTGAATTACTTCAAGCGTTGTCTGAATGCAGGGTACATTCCCAGACACACTCCTCATTCTTGCCCTTCAATTAAAACCAACATGTTAGGGAGGGACTGAGCGTTGGCCGGACACCCATGGATATATCGACTGACTAATTGCAGTGACAGATACGGGAGCTGTTAATGAATTTCAGTTCACATATCGAGGTTGAACGTATGCCGAAGAGGGGCAACCAACCGATAGAATAAACGGAGATAAGAGGTGCAGTGAGGACGCTGACCCTAACCCTGACGAAATTGCCATAAAATCTGTAAGGCAATGAAACATGTTGGTTTTAATTGAGCAGACACACAGCAAGGAATAAATTAATAGAGCTAGTGTGTCTATCTCGTTTTTAAATCAAGGTATATCGGTTTTCTATGCTAGATCCCGGTCTTCCTTAAAGGGTCACCTGTAGTATCCATATCACAATTTTAGATTTTTTCCTTGTTACCTTATCTGTTTTTCAAGTTGGCAGATGCTAATGACGAGAACCTGAGGATACAGGCGAGTACCAGCCTGCAACCTCCCTTGGTGTTACTCCCGTGAGGCACTGCCATCTTATCCTCACCTTTTTCACTTTTTTCCTCTTCTAGTCTCTGCTTTCTGTTCACCCGCACGTTGGTAGGGGATCACGTATAAGTAGACAGCGTACACCACAGCTAAAAATAGTGATTTTGGTCACTGTATGGCAGAAGCAAGATTTGGATTCTCTGCTGAGACACACAAAGTTATGTGTCTTCCCTAAAAGTATATGGTGAACATTGATATATGCTCACACAAAATGATGGAACAGGTCTATTGTTGAGGTGAAGTGTAATAATTATCACACAACTAACTATAACACAACTCATAATTCCAATCGCAGTGCAGACGGGATCGGAATTTAGCCCTGAACTCGTAATAAGGGTCTCAGGATTGCTTTTGCCCAAATCCAGAAATGGGCAGCACGTTTTTATGATCAGCAGAGTTTTGCTGAAAAACATTTTAAGCTGACAGCCATGCTTCTTACACTTTGAGTCACCAAAAAGGGCCAACCAGAGTGTTTTTGGATGTCAATTACATTGAAATCCATGGAGACTGTAGTGTTGTCATAGCTTTCCATAGTCACTTCGAAGGGCACATTTGTTCGTGCACCAGAAGAGGTGTGTTGGAGAATGGGGGCACTATGAGTCATGTAGTGCATTTTGGAGGTTTTGTTCTAAACCCCCTGATCTAAATCAGGCCATCTTCAAAGATATAACTTGGCCAGAGATTGAGTTTATGGAGTGTAATTAGTATTCATATAGTATTTGCATTCTAATCCCTTTACCTCTGTGGTGCCAGGCCTAGAGTGCTAGAATAACAGGCATGCTAAACTCCCTATGAAGTTAATGGTACTGACCTGCATGGCAAGCACCAGTCATATTCATTAACAATATAGCATTACAAGTTATAAACCAATTCACCCCCCAAACAGCAGAGTCCACTAACCAACATAGCCCAGGGGTGCGAATGCGCAACACTGCAACCACCTCCGGCAGTAACCCTTGAGTGCTCGCTACTGCAACTTGTGAGAGAAAAGTTTAGAAAACACTGGTATCCAATTGGAATGGAATAGTCTTAATCTTTGAAACGCTAATGGTAAAATATCAATATCTACCACTTACCTTGTCCAGTAACTACCGACTGTCAAAGAAAGGATAGTGCTATGGAAAAAACCTTGACAGTACTCCCTATCAAGGTGGGCAAGTCACTGAGGTGAGCAGATAAGGGAAACAGATGGTAGCCTGTGGGTAGGTATCTTCTAGTTATGGAACTTAGAGACTTGACATCTAATCCCATTTGTATCTAAATATACTTAAAAGAAGTACTGTATTAAAAATCTAAATACACATTGACATTTTCCAGGAAAGGGTGCGCCCTCCCCATTGCCATCAGAATCACTGCCAACCCTGTAGTGGGTTTGACTAGTCAGAAAGTGAGGAACCTGGAGACATGGTTTTTATTGCCGGTCTCCCATTTGGAGAAAAGTGTGCTTTTGGGCAATCACTTTTTGGCTTATTCCTCAGCTCCATTCTGAAAGATTACTGCCATTTACAATCAGTGTAGAAGCTGCTAGTGAGCATGTGATTGTAACACTGGCCTAGATATTACATGGGGAAGAGGGGTGAAGTGCCTCGCCTCATAATATATTAACCACAATGCAATATGTTGATAGATGTATATTTTGCTGCAAGTAGCAGTGGGCTGCAGTCTTGGGTCTACTATTTTAACAAACTTTTTTATGCTGGACAAATCGTACTCTCCCCGTGCTTCTGGCCACTGAGGAGACATTATGTGTGTACTGAGTACCAGACTTAATGGAAGAAACAAACACCAAGGACAGGGCACCAGCATGGTTTTCAATGACACATTCAGGGCAGATTATCCATAGGCAGCGCTATGTGCATGTCTATAGTTTAATAGGCTCCTGAAGCCACATTGTGCAGGATCATTTCTGGACTGCTACTGCTCCCTCCAGTCACCAACAGACACCTATTTACAGCTCAAGGGTGAAAGATGCTTTATCTATGAGAGGGTTAAAAGTGGCTAGGTACCAATCGGCAGCACAATTGGCATCCCATAGTGTCTCTATGCTTATTTTCCCCTTTGTCATATATTGAAGCAGAGGCAATTTTAGGTGAGAGACAGCTAAAATACAGCCATTTTGGCATAAAAAAGCAGGACTTTCCCATTTGAATAGGGTTTGTTGGCATGTATGGGATTGGGATGTGTTGTGGCAAATACCTGACACACATAACCCCCACATGCTCGCCAGAGGGCCTTATGCCGTGCAGAGCAGGTGCAGCGTCAACCAAAAAAGGACTCTGTGTGTTGGTCTGGAAACTCAGCTCATGCACTTCAGGCCCTCTTTTTTGTGGCTCCTGTAAGCCGCACCCCACGCATGAAAAACACGAATGAGCGAGTGGGTCTGATGACATTACAGCTTATATGTTACACATATTTGCAATGTGTCAGGAAAATATGTGGGCAGACCCAAAGCCTTAGGGGTAGGACCAAGGGATTCTCATGTAGTTAGCAGTGGGGGCAGATGTGCTCGGAAGAGCTGCCGTCCCAACTAGAGGTGGGTGAGCCGCTGAAAGCTTGAGCCACGCTCATGCCAGAGGTTTGGCTGTGGCTCGGCTCAAGGTACTCTCGACTTCTCAAGCCTAAAACAAGCTGAACTTTCGAGTGTCTGCTGCTTGCTACTGAGGCTGTCATCTCATGCACCAAGAAATAAAGATAAATCTTTAAGAGCATATTTTTTTGTTATAGTACAAGAGAGAAACCCATCTAGCGGCTAATTACATAGTGTAAAATAAGAAATTCGGACTTCCCCACTTGATGTAATTGTTTGATCCTAGGCAAAATATTTTATTTCACCAATAAAGCTTTTTCATCATCTCATTTGAGAGAGACGTCAAATACATGTTTTCAGGATGCGTGCTTTCTAAAAACCCTCCTGGGGTTTATTTACAAGAAACTGACGCATCTTTATAGATGCATCAGTTTCCCTGCGTCTGCGTGCAAAACCCTTGCACCACCATGGATGCACCGTATCTACAATATGGCACAGAATGGCGCAAGGATTGACAGATGCGTCAGAAATTCTGACACGTCTGTCAGCTCAAAAGTCACGCATTGCTTGAGTCGTGTCGCAAGCATGACGCAACTCCAGCAATGCATGGGGACGCCTATTCCTAATACACTGTGTCACCCCTTATGCCTGCTCCAAGCAGGCATAGGCTTTTGAGGCAGTGGCATCAAGGAAGTGGCGCAGTGAAATCTTTTACATTTCAGTGCATCACTTCTGCGAGACTTTCCAGCGAGGGACCGACCGACCTGCATACATCTCCCTAGATGCAAAAACAACAGTTGATGGACAGAATGCAGAACAATGTCATACATTCACCCCAGTACAGAGATCTGGGCCTAAATCCATCCGTTTTTTTGCGCACCATGCCGTTCCAGTTTGAACCCAGCCATATGCAAATCAGTCTTGACCCTGTGCCTCATGGGTACAGTCCATCCCGAACTGCCAAGCCAGGTCCTCCCTGGTCTGGAAACAAGCATCCTAGGACCGGTTTCGGGGTTTCACCCCTCTTCAGCCAGGATAGCTTGATTCCAGTGGCATGGAGAGCATGGGACCCACGTCTGGGCATACCCTTCCTACTCGGGGTGACAAATGCAAAAACAACAGTTGATGGACAAAATGCAGAACAATGTCATACATTCACCCCAGTACAGAGATCTGGGCCTAAATCCATCAGTTTTTTTGGCTCACCATGCCGTTCCAGTTTGAACCTAGCCATATGCAAATCAGTCTTCACCCTGTGCCTCATGGGTATAGTCCAGCCCGAACTGCCAAGCCAGGTCCTCCCTGGACTGGAAACAAGCATCATAGGACCGGCTTTGGTGTCTCACCCCTCTTCAGCCAGGATAGTTTGATTCCAGTGTCATGGAGAGCACGGGACCCACGTCTGGGCATACCCTTCCCATTCGGGGTGACAAATGCAAAAACAACAGTTGATGGACAGAATGCAGAACAATGTCATACATTCACCCCAGTAGAGAGATCTGGGCCTAAATCCATCCGTTTTTTTGGCTCACCATGCCGTTCCAGTTTGAACCTAGCCATATGCAAATCAGTCTTGACCCTGTGCCTCATGGGTAGAGTCCATCCCGAACTGCCAAGCCAGGTCCTCCCTGGACTGGAAACAAGCATCCTAGCCGCGGTTTCGGGGTTTCACCCCTCTTCAGCCAGGATAGCTTGATTCCAGTAGCATGGAGAGCACGGGACCCACGTCTGAGCATACCCTTCCACTCGGGGTGACAAATGCAAAAACAACAGTTGATGGACAGAATGCAGAACAATGTCATACATTCACCCCAGTACAGATATCTGGGCCTAAATCCATCAGTTTTTTTAGCTCACCATGCCGTTCCAGTTTGAACCTAGCCATATGCAAATCAGTCTTGACCCTATGCCTCATGGGTATAGTCCAGCCCGAAATGCCAAGCCAGGTCCTCCCTGGACTGGAAACAAGCATCATAGGACCGGTTTCGGGGTTTCACCCCTCTTCAGCCAGGATAGTTTGATTCCAGTGGCATGGAGAGCACGGGACCCACGTCTGGGCATACCCTTCCCACTCGGGGTGACAAATGCAAAAACAACAGTTGATGGACAGAATGCAGAACAATGTCATACATTCACCCCAGTAGAGAGATCTGGGCCTAAATCCATCCGCTTTTTTGGCTCACCATGCCGTTCCAGTTTGAACCCAGCCATATGCAAATCAGTCTTGACCCTGTGCCTCATGGGTACAGTCCATCCCGAACTGCCAAGCCAGGTCCTCCCTGGACTGGAAACAAGCATCCTAGCCGCGGTTTCGGGGTTTCACCCCTCTTCAGCCAGGATAGCTTGATTCCAGTAGCATGGAGAGCACGGGACCCACGTCTGAGCATACCCTTCCACTCGGGGTGACAAATGCAAAAACAACAGTTGATGGACAGAATGCAGAACAATGTCATACATTCACCCCAGTACAGATATCTGGGCCTAAATCCATCAGTTTTTTTAGCTCACCATGCCGTTCCAGTTTGAACCTAGCCATATGCAAATCAGTCTTGACCCTATGCCTCATGGGTATAGTCCAGCCCGAAATGCCAAGCCAGGTCCTCCCTGGACTGGAAACAAGCATCATAGGACCGGTTTCGGGGTTTCACCCCTCTTCAGCCAGGATAGTTTGATTCCAGTGGCATGGAGAGCACGGGACCCACGTCTGGGCATACCCTTCCCACTCGGGGTGACAAATGCAAAAACAACAGTTGATGGACAGAATGCAGAACAATGTCATACATTCACCCCAGTAGAGAGATCTGGGCCTAAATCCATCCGCTTTTTTGGCTCACCATGCCGTTCCAGTTTGAACCCAGCCATATGCAAATCAGTCTTGACCCTGTGCCTCATGGGTACAGTCCATCCCGAACTGCCAAGCCAGGTCCTCCCTGGACTGGAAACAAGCATCCTAGGACCGGTTTCGGGGTTTCACCCCTCTTCAGCCAGGATAGCTTGATTCCAGTGGCATGGAGAGCATGCGACCCATGTCTGGGCATACCCTTCCCACTCGGGGTGACAAATGCAAAAACAACAGTTGATGGACAGAATGCAGAACAATGTCATACATTCACCCCAGTACAGAGATCTGGGCCTAAATCCATCAGTTTTTTTGGCTCACCATGCCGTTCCAGTTTGAACCTAGCCATATGCAAATCAGTCTTGACCCTGTGCCTCATGGGTATAGTCCAGCCCGAACTGCCAAGCCAGGTCCTCCCTGGACTGGAAACAAGCATCATAGGACCGGTTTTGGTGTCTCAACCCTCTTCAGCCAGGATAGTTTGATTCCAGTGTCATGGAGAGCACGGGACCCACGTCTGGGCATACCCTTCCCACTCGGGGTGACAAATGCAAAAACAACAGTTGATGGACAGAATGCAGAACAATGTCATACATTCACCCCAGTAGAGAGATCTGGGCCTAAATCCATCCCTTTTTTTGCTCACCATGCTGTTCCAGTTTGAACCTAACCATATTCAAATCAGTCTTGACCCTGTGCCTCATGGGTACAGTCCAGCCCAAACTGCCAAGCCAGGTCCTCCCTGGACTGCAAACAAGCATCCTAGGACCGGTTTCGGGGTTTCACCCCTCTTCAGCCAGGATAGCTTGATTCCAGTGGCATGGAGAGCACGGGACCCACGTCTGGGCATACCCTTCCCACTCGGGTTGACAAATGCAAAAACAACAGTTGATGGACAGAATGCAGAACAATGTCATACATTCACCCCAGTAGAGAGATCTGGCCCTAAATCCATCCATTTTTTTGGCTCACCATGCCGTTCCAGTTTGAACCTAGCCATATGCAAATTAGTCTTGACCCTGTGCCTCATGGGTAGAGTCCATCCCGAACTGCCAAGCCATGTCCTCCCTGGACTGGAAACAAGCATCCTAGGACCGGTTTCGGGGTTTCACCCCTCTTCAGCCAGGATAGCTTGATTCCAGTGGCATGGAGAGCACGGGACCTACGTCTGGGCATACCCTTCCTCTTGGGGTGACAAATGCAAAAACAACAGTTGATGGACAGAATGCAGAACAATGTCATACATTCACCCCAGTACAGAGATCTGGGCCTAAATCCATCCTTTTTTTTGCTCACCATGCCGTTCCAGTTTGAACCCAGCTATATTCAAATCAGTCTTGACCCTGTGCCTCATGGGTACAGTCCAGCCCGAACTGCCAAGCCAGGTCCTCCCTGGATTGGAAACAAGCATTCTAGGACCGGTTTCGGGGTTTCACCTCTCTTCAGCCAGGATAGCTTGATTCCAGTGGCATGGAGAGCACGGGACCCACGTCTGGGCATACCCTTCCCACTCGGGGTGACAAATGCAAAAACAACAGTTGATGGACAGAATGCAGAACACTGTCATACATTCACCCCAGTACAGAGATCTGGGCCTAAATCCATCCGTTTTTTTGGCTCACTAGGCCATTCAAGTTTGAACCTAGCCATATGCAAATCAGTCTTGAACCTGTGCCTCATGGGTAGAGTCCAGCCCGAACTGCCAAGCCAGGTCCTCCCTGGACTGGAAACAAGCATCCTAGGACCGGTTTTGGGGTTTCACCCCTCTTCAGCCAGGATAGCTTGATTCCAGTGGCATGGAGAGCACGGGACCCACGTCTGGGCATACCCTTCCCACTCGGGTGACAAATGCCAAAACAACAGTTGATGGACAGAATGCAGAACAATGTCATACATTCACCCCAGTAGGGAGATCTGGGCCTAAATCCATACGTTTTTTTGCTCACCATGCCGTTCCAGTTTGAACCCAGCCATATGAAAATCATTCTTGACCCTATGCCTCATGGGTACAGTCCAGCCCGAACTGCCAAGCCAGGTCCTCCCTGGACTGGAAACAAGCATCCTAGGACTGGTTTCGGGGTTTCACCCCTCTTCAGCCAGGATAGCTTGATTCCAGTGGCATGGAGAGCACGGGACCCACGTCTGGGCATACCCTTCCCACTCGGGGTGACAATTTAAAAAACAACAGTTGATGGACAGAATGCAGAACAATGTCATACATTCATCCCAGTAGAGAGATCTGGGCCTAAATCCATCCGTTTTTTTTGTTCACCATGCCATTCCAGTTTGAACCCAGCCATATGCAAATCAGTCTTGACCCTGTGCCTCATGGGTACAATCCAGCCTGAACGGCCAAGCCAGGTCCTCCCTGGACTGGAAGCAAGCATCCTAGGACCGGTTTCGGGGTTTCACCCCTCTTCAGCCAAGATAGCTTGATTCCAGTGGCATGGCATTGAAACCGGTCCTAGGATGCTTGATTCCGGTCCAGGGAAGACATGGCTTGGCAGTTCGGGCTGGACTTTTCCCATGAGGCACAGGGTCAAGACTGATTTGCATATGGCCATGTCTGAACTGGGGTAGCGTGGTGAGCAAAATAACGATGGATTAAACCCAGATCTGTGACTAGGGTGAATGTTTTGCTAATGTGCAACATTCCGTCCATCATCTTGTGTGTTTTGCTCTCCCTAGATGCGTCACATTGTAAACGGGCCACAGCGTGGTGCATTGTTTCGCCGCGGCTGTGTCACAAAAAGTGATGCAACGGCGGCGCAAAAGTGTCACAAGGGGCTTGTAAATCTGTCTGCTTGTATTTTGCAATAGATTATAATGTTGCTCCGCCTACAATAAAAATCAACACCACTTATATAAGGTATGCACGACAGCTGACTTGCCTCTTAGTTCACTAATGGCAAGTTCATGTTTAAAAACATTTAATAAATACTACTCAATGCAGTTATATAATCTGAAGCACTGAAACAAATCTGCATGTTAAAGAATACATTTTTATTTTTAAATTGAAGCAGCTTCATCATATTTTAACATGATTTTTGTTGCATGACTTACATGCCAAATATTTTCAGGCCTCAGCTCAGGCACAGGCTCTTAGAGCCAAGATGGAACCTTGGATCAGCTCTGACTCAGGTTTCTCTGTAAATTTGTTGGCTCACTCACCTCCAGTCACAACATAGACCAGCTGGCAATGCTGATCTTGCTACACAGATGTTCCTGTTAGCTCATAGTTAAACAAGTGTAATGAATGTGAGAACTTTATAGACAACGAGGCAGTTCATAAAACAGCTTATAGTTAATTACATTCCCCCCGTGCATGCTAGCCAACAGCTAGCTACTTTATTGAATCATCTTGTTGTGTCATCTCCCAATGTGTCGCTGAGTGGTAACCACAGAACAAAATTAAGCTGCTGAATGGTGATACTGTGAGTGACATTACACCATCTTATGCCCTGGCACTTGTTCTGCTGCTACACTTTGATGCTGGTGAGTCCACGGATTTGGACCTTTGTGTGCCACATGGATTTGGTACTTCAAGATTTTCATAGCTGCCAAGGGGTTCAAGGAAGTGAGTACAAGAAGGGCCTTCTGCTATACCATTTGGGGCAAACACTCAGGATGTTGGTTCTGAACAGCCTGGCACGTATTCCAATCTGAAATACAGGCTGACAAAGTATTTCTTGCCTCAGAAAAACCTACACTAAGTGATATGTCTCCCATTCAATGCGTCAGAACCATTTGACTACTATTGACTCTTGAGTTACATGTTTGAAAGCGCAAATGAAGACTGCAAATTTGACTGCAGCGTGGCACTGAAATCTCAGACCAATAGGCTGTGTGATATGTCTGTTTTACAGCAGGAATTGCTATAGAAAACAAGAAAGTTTAAACAAATTTAGGACACTGCTGTCCTCCGTGTGGAGGGGATGGATCGGTCTACAGGCTCTGATGTAGTGCAATGTGCTCTGTATCGCAATAAAAGACTGTCCGTAAAATGTAGATGTTGATACCTGTGGGTACTATCCTCCTCACATGAACGAGCGTCCAGTCCTAAAGCAGATGTGCCATGGATGCAGATGAATGTCACTTTTGGAAAATGTGAAGGCCCAAGTCAATCTTTTTTAAGGAGGTGCCCAAACTTTTGTCCTCAGGCATATTGAGACTTGACACAAATGATCAGAAACAGCACGTGAAGCCGAAGAAGCAGGTGAGGAAAGTTATGATTGGGGTGACTTAGCAAATAACTCATCATCAGCGGAAGCTGAATTCTATACATACAAAATGTACTCCATCAGAAGCAGCGTCTTCATGGTGACATTAAGCAATCAGCCCTGGACATTCAAGTTGAAGATGTGTAGATTCCATTTCTGTTCAGCATGGAGGCAACCATCAATTCATTAACTGATTTTGACTTTATCAAGCAATCTTTGAAAGAAAAATAGTTAAAATCTTTAAGAGATCTGAATCTTCTGTGTGGTCACTCCACATTTTTTACCTTTTGCTGGGTTTAGAACCCAGTGCATTTTACTCCTGCTAAAGAGGAGTAAAGTGAATATGTTTCCCTTTAAACATGGTTGAATTTGCTTATTCATAATTGGTATATTTAATTTACCTCTAAGTCCATTATATATGGTACAAGATGTACCCAGGGCCTGGAAGTTAAATGCAACCAGTGGACTTCAGCACCTGTTGTACCATCAACTATTGTGACAGTGCAAACATGTCTTCAGGCCTGCCACTGTAGCCTTACTGTAATAGTGCAAAACATGCACTGTAACCGGTCAAAATAAACCCTTTTCAACAGGTAAAAACTGTTCTTTTAAATATTAATTAGTCACCCTATGCAGGCCTAGTAGCCCACAAGTCAGGGGCCATGGGGTTTAAAAGTAAGACGTGTAGAAATGTAATATTTACATATCCCTACAGTGACTAGCACTAAAAAGCTACTTTTACAGTGGCATTTTTAATAGTTATTAAATATCCATTTCAATGGTGAAGCCATATTTGTTTTATAAATATTAAGGGACATTAACATTTAAAACGTTACCTTTTCTATGCCTGAAGTTCCTGGAGGCTAATTTGCATAGGCTCTCTAGCTTCTCCTGGCCAGTAATTAGCTTTGAATATGTGTGAAATATCTCCCAGGAGCATAAATAGGCTGACATGAATGGGTAGAGATGCATCCTTAAGAACGCCACTGAAGGGTGGGGGCTAAGGGCATCCTTTTTGACGCTACAGCCCCACATCCTGGTTAAGTGTCAAAAGCTCTGGCAAGTGTTCTGAGTTCGTCAATAACATTTGGGACATACTTGAAAGAGAAGAGAACAGGATGCCAAGGCAATTCTTGTGAATCTAGTTAGTTGTTGAAGGGTTCTGCTTTTGTCCTACTGACTCATGTCTCTGGGTTTACATATAGTCCTTGGGGCACGCTTAAAATGGGAGATATTGACACGGTGGAGTGGGCATACTTATGGGCCGTGCTGGCCAAGTTTGGTTTCGGTCGCGGTTTTGTGAGTTGGGTTCGGTTGCTGTACGAGGGGCCACTAGCGAATGTTGTGGTGAATGGTCGGGCATCTACTCCGTTTCAGCTTGGTAGGGGTACTCGGCAGGGTTGTCCCCTGTCGCCTCTGTTGTTCGCCCTCGCCCTTGAACCGTTGGCGGCGTGGATACGTTGGCACCCCGATATACGGGGCCTTCGGTGGTCGCCTGATCACGAGGACCGTATTTCGCTTTATGCCGATGATATCCTGCTGTATCTTGCCTCACCTAAGAAGTCACTTATAGTGGTCTGTGACGTACTCGCATCGTTCGGTAGGAACTCGGGGCTTGTGATTAATTGGGGCAAATCGTACTTGTACGTTCTTAGTGGCGAGGTCCCACCGATCCCTAGAACATGTTCGATACAGGTTGCCCAGCAGGGTTTCGTGTATTTGGGGATTTTTATATCCATGGATCCTGCTGTGCGCTATGAGAGGAATCTGCTCCCCCCTTTGGCGCGCTTGAGGCGAGATGTTGAAGGTTGGCGAAGGCTGCCGCTCTCCCTTGTTGGGCGTGCGGCCCTGTTCAAAATGATGTCTCTTCCCCGCTTCCTTTACGCCCTCCAGAACACCTTGGACTGGGTACCGGCCAAATACTTTCGGGAGGTCGAAGGCCTCCAACGGACGTTGCTGTGGGATGGGCGGCCGCGAATAGCTATTTCAAAGTTGACGCTACCATGGTACGATGGGGGCATCGCGCTCCCAGACATCCGACGGTACTACTGGGCCACGCAGCTGAGCGCGATCAACCATGGGCTTTATGGCCCTACCCTCAGTCCTGGGTATGCCATGGATAGGTGGCTGCTGCGTGGCGGCAACTACTACAGGGCGTTGTATTCGCGGTCCTTAGACTCGTCCCTTACGGGGCCCACAGGTGTGGCGGTGCGTGTATGGAAGATGGCGACTGATTCGTTGGGCTGGAAGGGTAGGCTCACCCTCGCTACCCCACTGTTTGAATCGGAAAGATTGGGAAGACTCTGGCATACGAAGGGCTTTGATAAGTGGGTCCTGATAGGTATATCCAAGGTGGGAGATGTGCTGCATAAGGGGAGGGTGAGGTCCTTCGAGGAGTTGCAGACTGAGTATGAGCTAGGGCCCTCAGAGTATTTCAGGTATATCCAGCTGCGTCACGCCCTCCGATCAGTCCTCGTGGAGGGTGAGAAGGTGCCGGAGTCCTCTCCCCTTGAGGACCGAGTCCTTGATGGTCATATGCCCGAGAGCACGATCTCGCTTATATATAAGAAGTTGATTAACGTCCGGGCAGACATGCTTTTGGGGCTGAGAGAACAGTGGACTAGGGATGGCCTTGAGTTGGATAATGGGGACTGGCAGTCAGCGGTTTCTTCTCCTAAGGAGGTTGCGATCCCGTCGCGTCTGAGGCTGGTGCAGCTTAAAATACTGCACCGGGTGTACGTGACGGGGCCAAGGCTGGTCCACATGGGATTCTCGGAGGACGGCCTGTGCAGAAGGGGATGTGGTATGGTGGGTACTTTCCTGCACATCATTTGGGAATGTAGTGCCATTGTGGAGTTCTGGAGGAGAGTCCATGCAGTTATGGGGGAGGTGACGGGCACTGCGGTACAGCCGGAGGCGCGGTGTTGCCTCCTGAACGTCTGGGGGCCCACTGACCTCGATGAGGCGCAGACCCAATGGGTGACTCTGGGTAACATGGTAGCTAAAAGGGATATCGCGCGATTGTGGGGCTCCTCGGGACCCCCTACACTGACCGCGTGGAAGGAGAACATGGACTGGAGCATGTTTAGGGAGAAGACGGTCTACTGCTCTAGAGGTCGCCCCCGGAAGTGGCATGCTATCTGGGGGCGGTGGAACCAATACAGGGGGGGAATATGTCTTGCCCCGGATCTGGAACCTCCCGAGGAACAGCTTTCCCCCTGACTTACTTTCCAGCACAGTTGGGTTCTAGGAACCGTTTTGGGCCTCTGCTGTCCCCCTTCTTCCTCCGTACACAGTTTTGTAACTAGTAGACGAGTGGGGTCCTGCCTCCCCTGGGGGCTTTCGCCATGGGCTTTCAATGTCCTTGCCTTGCTGGGGTTTGTTGTGAGTTTTTTCTGTATTTACTTAAAATTGGACCTTTGCATTAGTATTGGGGACACATCACTTTATCCAACTCTCAATGCTGCCGAACCTCCGGGCTGTCGGCTGAATAGCTGTGTCCTGAATTTTGAAATAAAGGTTTTCAAAAAAAAAAAAAAAAAAAAAAAAAAATGGGAGATAATTCTTATGAATCCCTGCGTTTGTTTTACCAGACTACTGTCTCTGGGTTTGTGGTAGATACAGTACCGGCTACAAACTGGAACTTAGTGTTAGATGTGGGAGGACACTAGGATTACTATAGTATACTGCCCACACATTCCCCCAGCCCTCAAAGCCCAATATGAGTGTGTGGCTGAAGGCTTTTGACAGATTGAAAATGTCCAAATGGGTAGGTTTGGTCTTGAGAACTCTTACCCCTTTGGTTTAGGGCGTGCCCAGGAATTATTCTCACCCACTAGCTAATGCCAGCGCACCTCCAGGCACCCACGTCAGAACTCTTCCTGGACTTGCGGAATATCAGAAGAGGACTGGGCCTACTGTCTGTGACTAGAGAGGAGCCCTGAAGGACCGACCCTTGTCCTTCTTCTACCCAGGATAAAGATGTGGACTCTAAGGGTCACAAGGCTGACCTGTTCAAGCTACAGGGACACAACAACCAGCAAAATGCCTTTTTCTGGAGGTGCCCAGTTGGCCAGTGGCAACTAGAGTTGTACTGGCCCCTGCTTTTGGCCTCTGCCTGATACCATGTGAGCCTCTACGTGCCTCTCCTGACGTCCTCGTGGCTTTAGAAGTGAACTCCTGTAGTGGATTGGGACTTAAAAGACTAAGTCTTTGACCAGGACCAACCTGGCTGGTGTATCTGACCCGTGCCCCATTGCAGTCAGCCTCAAATTGCGCCTAGGCCCCGGTCTGCTGTGACCATAGACTATGATTGGAACTTTGTGCATTTTGGCACTATTTTCTCTAAAATCTTTAAAAAATCATACTTGCGGGTAATTTATTTGTATTTATGTCATTTTGGTGTAATTTTATTGATTAAATAGTGTTGGGAGTGTTGTCCCAAAGAACAGCATCACCTTCATTGTCTAGTGCAGCTTCCAGTGTGTCCTCTTGCATCTTATTCTCATCAAAGCTTGAGGGGAAAGGGCCACGAAGTTGCAACTGGCTACCCTTGTCCCTGAGGAGAGAAAGTTGACTGCTGAGGGGGGGGAAAGGCAGCTCTTGCTGCTGAAGAGAAGTAGGCAGCAGCAACCCTTACACTGGAGGAGTAAAAGATGACCTTGGCCTTAGAAGAGGAGAAAGTCCTGATGGCCCTTAAGAGAGAGCCAGTGCAAGATGGACTTAAGGCTTCGAAGGGCATCTGAGTATGGTGATGCGCGTAACAGAGTCCACGCCCCAAAGACCTTGTAGCTAGTTATTTGGTGGGGGATGACATATATGAGTGGTTTGCAGCATATGATGTGGCCCTAAGTATGTCCCAGAGATAGACTGGGGGCCAGTCTGTGGAAGCACATGCTCATTGCTGTGAGGGATACCCTATTCACCCTAGTGGTAGCTGACCAGATAAAATATGCCCCTATGAAGGAAGCCTTTATCAGTAAGGTTGATGTGATCCCTGATAAGTATCGCCTAAAGTTCAAGGATAGCCAGAAGCAGTCACACCAGCCATGGGTCAATTTTGTGGATTTTCCTAGCAAGGCACTGGATGGTTGGGTAAAAGACAGAAAAGTAATATATTATGATGGGCTGTACAATTTGGTTATGAGAGACCACATTTTAAGTAATTGTTTTACTGAGTTGTGCCAGCACCTGAGAGACACTAAGCTCAATGTGCCCAGAGAGCTTGGGAAGGAAACTGATATTGGGATCAGCACCAGAGTATCAAAAAAGATAGCCTGGGGTGAAAACAGGAAGGGTGGTTCATGTTCCTCTCCACAGAGAGAAGAGGAGGGCCAATACAGAGAAGTTCCAAAAAGGGCCACAAAAGAGTTTTGAGGAGGTGAATTCCAAAGCGGTGGCTCCTCCGCTATGGCGGAGGAGCGTCGCCTCACCTGCCAGCAGCCAATAAAATGACAAATAAATCGATAATAAACCCTTCTTTATTATCGTCTTATTTTTTGTCTCAGAGCAGAGGCTTGGGGGTAGGGCCGGGGTGATGACAGGCTGGTGGAGGAGTGTTTTGCACTGCTATTCAGTGCACATGACGGGCCGGCCAGCCGTCTCAGGCCGGCCAAACCATCATGCGCACTGAAGCACTATCCAACCCAAGCTACGTTGCTGGGTTGGAGAGAGCAGGCACAGGCTCCCAGTACAACTGGGAGCACAAATCATCTACGCTTAGGACAATCCTGACACTACTTTCAGCAGCATGAAAGAAGCGTCAGGATTAGCCGCAGTGCACTCTGGGAGCCTGTGCTTGCAGAAGAGAAGGACGTGATGCTGCAAGGCAGGTAAGTGTTTTAAAAAAATTAATTTTATGTCCGTATGTCCGTCTGTCCCCCCTGAACCTCCTCCCGCCCCTTTACTCAATACCCACACCGGGCACTTCTGGATTCCAGGACATCCAGAGCACAGGAGGGGAGGTTTTGATATGGATTCCTAAACCAGACTCCATTTTCAAATATACTTAGTGTTAGCCTGACTTTTGTTAGTCCCCATTGTCAGCTCTAAATGAGATATTCACAAAGTTTCATGATACAAAGGCATATTTAACTTGAACAACAATGGTTTGTTGTTAGTTTATCAATAGAAGACATGAGTCTGGCCAAGATGCCTATATATCTGCATCTCAGGGTTATCGAGTACACATATGACATATAACGATAATATGTGCATTAAGGAATTAGGAAACCTTAGTGCTTTAAACCATGATAGAAATGTTTGTAGTATTCACTCTCAAGGTAAATCTTCTAATCTCAATCTGTTTCATATGTCTTGTGGTCACAGTGCTTGTACTAGGTAACAGAATACTACAATAAATGTTTTTAAACATACTTTGTGTCATTATTAGCACAGATGCTTGAGTGAGCAAAATACCTCTGTGTCCCTGAGAGAGGGACTGTTTTGTTTACTAGAAAGCATGTATTCCCCTGTGAAACGAGACAGAATGCAGCTCTTCAGTAAACCAGACCCATCTACCTCACACATAGCGCATTGAACTCAGCCCTTCTCCTAGAGGGTCTGACCCTGTAGACTTAGTGTATATCCCTAAGATACACAACAGTTTTGATGGGCTGAAGCCCAGGCCCCCCCAGTGTTATGACTGTTTCCAGTCAGGGCACAAGAAGGGGGACTATGTCCCAGGAAGCCCCCACAGGTGGACACTTCACATGGGTGGCTAATATAGCCATAAAGGGAGGTTATTCCTAGGAGGTGAGTGTAGAGTGCTCCAGCGCGGAGTGCAAAATCCCTCCCTACCGTCACGGACCAAAGATCTCACATACACACACTATCCATAAATTCGCTGGTGGGGCCCATAACACCAACATTCACTCACCATCAGTCTGTGTGGGAGGCGATTATCCTTCTGAGCGCTGGAAAATGAGAGGAAAATACCACTACTACCCTAATGAGCAACAAATATACACAACCTTCTGATACTCATTAGGCCCTAAACTTCACCTTTAGTATTCCTCTCATAAAACGGGACGGATCAGTTAGTTGCAGGTTTAAGTGACTCTCTAATTCTCTAATTAACCTTCTCTTTAATACATTTCAATGAATAAACAACCCAACTCCTTTCTGTAGATATTCAATTCAAATTGTATATTAATATTGCAAATTAAATCATTTATTTGATCAAGTTGCCATCCATATTGACCTATTCTGGCTAAATGTCGTCCTCTATGTCAAATCTGGCAGTCTCGCAAATCTATGCCCATCAATTTAGTAGGTTCAGTTCATCAAGAGTTTGGGCATTAATTCAGTTCATCAAAGATTCAGGCAATCAGCTGTCCTGCAGTGTCACCGTCCTCTCCGTCAGCATAACGTCAGGAAATAGAGAAAGACCAGAAACGAACCCCCCAACCTCTCTATTCTACCATATTTTATAGTAAAAATCATTGACAATTTGTATCGAAAACGGGTCTTCAAATGTTCTGATTGGTCCATTGAAATAGTCTGACAGGATTCTCATCAAAATAAAGTCTCTGATGTCATTGTACTTGAATTATCCGGTTTTTAGTAGCACATTATTGTTCATTCAGGAAAGCTGGCTTGTGTCCCAGAGCGACCTTGAAGGGTACATGTTCATCAGGGGTCAGGACGATGCCACTGTGTATCTGTTGTCAGCGCAGGCGCACTTCACCCAAGCCTTGTTCGGCGTCGGCAGTCGGGTTAGGCACCAAAGGCAGCCATCGTTCGATAGGCCAAAATGGTCAACTCAAGCAAAGAAACACAAAATCGTAATTAATACATGGAAATGACTAATTAAATGTTATTCCCTCGCTAATACCCATATGTGTGTGTATTTATCTAGCAAAAGCAACACTCAGTGCGGTTTATACTTACTAAATAAAGCACGAATCACAATTACATCACAAAAGCGACAAATATCATGCAATATTCTAATTGTCTATCATTAATATGCGTACAGGGTTTAGTTTACGTAATTAATTAAGCCATGCAGATGCAAATCCCACGTGTAATTCATACATTAGTAAGGTTGATAAATATTTTCCACATCACTCCAATCCATTAATTCAATTATAATTAATTAATTACTCTTATTAATAAAACAACATGCAAAATGGCGTGGGTATACAAAATTTTAAGCATTACCCGCTCCAGCAAGAGCATGCCTTGGTATCCCTTAGTTGGGAGGTGGATCCCGAAGCTGGTGATCCCTGAGGGGGGGAGGCAAACTAACCTGCCTTGCTTGAGCCGCAACCTTGCCGCCACCGCCGGGAGTCACGCGGAGCCATTGTCCAGCAGGCCAGCGCCAGAGGCTGGTACACTCGTCCGCGTCGCCGCCCCAGGACTCGAACTCCCGGCTGTCCCAGCGGCGGCGCGTAGAGCTGACGCAGCGTAAGCGCCAGGAGGCGCCCATAAACATCCCTGAAGCCGGCGGAGCGGGGGGAGCAGCCAAACTAACCTGCCTTGCTTGAGCCGCGACCTTGCCGCCACCGCCGGGAGTCACGCGGAGCCATTGTCCAGCACGCCAGCGCCAGAGGCGGGTACACTCGTCCGCGTCGCCGCCCCGGGACTCGAACTCCCGGCTGTCCGAGCGGCGGCGCGTAGAGCTGACGCAGCGTAAGCGCCAGGAGGCGCCCATAAACATCCCTGAGGCCCGCTTCGCGGGACGCGCCGGGAGAAGCCAGGGACAAGGGCGGGACCGTCTGTGGCTGTCAGGGGCCGGAGGAGGCCGGGCCAGGCCACCTCACTAACATTAACTTTGCATTGTAAGTACCCATAGTATACTTTCCATCAATTAGCATTTATTACTAATGGCTGGAAGAAGGGCCGCAAAAGCTACACCTGTTGGGATGGTTGCAGGGACACTGGATCAATTTATATCGAGGGCATCCTCTGTCTTGGAGCATGAAATTGAAATAACACAACGTCTTTTGTCCCAAGACCCGGTTTTCTTAAGAAGATCTTCTTTGGGCCCTGCTGCCCATGCACGTTCACCTGCACCAACACAACCACATTTAGCAAGCGTGGACCCATTATTAAACTCCCTTAATACCGGGTCCAGAACTGATGCTCAAGTTGAAGCCCCTCTGCAACTACATTGTGGTCAGTCTATTAACCTAACTACGGCCTCAATTGAACCGAGTTTAAATAATGACAAGGACTTAAGACCCAAGGAAGGTGCTATTCCAAAGAAGAGGAAGGCTGATACCTCGTCACGTGGTAACAAACTGAAGCAACCTAAATTGACTTCTAAATTGCCACCCCGGACTGCGGAACGTTTGGGGTCTTGCTCCCCTGAGACCCCTATAGGCAGTCCTGTTGAGAATGGTAGACTATCCGCAAATTTATGCTCCCTTGATCTAGATTTATTAGTGGGAAAACTGAGTCTGGTATTATCCTCTCTCATTCAGCCAGTGGAGGACAAGCTGCAACTTTTAGATGCTAGACTTGGGAAAATGGAGGCCTGTTTTGTGGAAAATCTGGGCCTTAGGAAAGACTTTCTTGCCATTCAATCCCAAGTTAATGCTCTAGTTCCACCAATTAACGTTTTTCCCCCACATTATAAACCTACTCACATTGATGCAAAGGCTCAACCCCCCACGACTAACACACATGGATCGATCTTGGGCTCTTCCACTATCGACCCTATTAAAAGCCCTAATCCTGTGGATAAGGTACATCCCTCCCACCCCTTACTATCGGTACCTTCTGCACATCCTGTCATTCCAAGGAAGGAGTATGTTGCAGGCATTACCAACCCTCAAGCCTTACCATGCATCAACCTACCTCCGGAGTGCGCTCCATATACTGTTATTCTAACGGAGGTTCCAGAGTTGCCGAGTAACAAAACAGAATCATACGAGGAACTCAGGAATAAGACTATGCATTGGCTGAATACACATAGACCCCTGCCTAGAACTATTTATAGTAAAATTCTATTTGTTAGAAGAGTGAGGTGGGTGGGCTCTAGATCTAAAAACGTGGGAGGGGATTGTGTGATTATTAACTTTCAGGATTTTAGGACAGTTGATCATATATGTAGCTTCCTACAGTCAAGTTTTAACACTATGATTAAACCATGGAGGTTAGACTATTTTTATCCCACAGCTCATGCTCATTCCCCTCCCGACTACGGGAGGACTAGTTTGAGCTCCCAGCAAGAGAACTCCTGGCACCTTGTACCCAGAAGTAGGGGTGGTCAATTAAGGGGGGAATTGTTGGAAGTCCCGTTATGTAATCGAGATAGCCTGCTAGACCAAGTAGATTGACTTCCTGTTTCAGCCAGCAGATTCCCGCCCTACCAAACTGATGATCACAATAAGGTCGAAGCCCTGATGACCACAGGGAACAAGCATCTGCAGGTGGCAGAAGCCGAAATTAAACTTGTATTACCTATAGAGGTTGGGCTAATGGTTAAAGAGAATCCCCTCCCATTAGATGGGGAGCTAGGGGTTGACTTACCCACCCCTACGACTACTATTAGTACACTGGTGTCACAAACTCAGTCTGCTAGTGAACATGCAGACTTTTATTCACTTGGTCTTGGGACTCATGGCTCGGCCGACTCCCGCTATGAGGGTAGCCTGGCTGCCGAGCTGTCAAAACCAAAAGGGTCCCTAAAAATTTTATCTTGGAATATAGCGGGCCTTTTATCTAATTTAGACATCCCGGATTGGTGTTCTTTTGTGGACTCCCATGGGATCTGCTTATTCCAGGAAACATGGGCTACAGGTCCCACCCATAGAGTTGGGTATGTAACCTTTGCGGAACCCGCAGTACAAGGAACAAGAGGCAGACCGTCGGGGGGGTTGTGTATCTGGATAGGCATCCATCTTGGATTTACGCTAAAAAGATTAGAGACCAATAGCCCTGATCTTACGTGCCTCCTGATGTCACATAAAAGAATACCCAAGCTGGCCTTGATTAATGTTTATTCACGGCCAGTTAAACCCGGTGGAACTTCTTATACCCTGGATAGGCTATCTGACCTACTGCACACATTGGGGGGTAAGGTAGTGCTTCTGATTGGAGGTGACTTTAATTGTCATTTTGAACCCTTAGAGGGGGTCCCCCCAATCACCAAGACTGAAGACGAAATATGGTCAGTTCCCCCCCAAATGCCTACCCTGTAAAAAACTGGTCAGCATTGGTTCTCCAACTGACCTCTCTTATCCTTACATTCTCCCTTAGAGCCTGTAATGGTCGCTTTAAGAGTGACACCCCTGCTCTTTATACTTATAATGGCATGGGGCATACATCAGTGATAGATTACTTTTTGGTGAGCCTGACATCCTGGTCAAAAATTTTAGATTTCACCGTATGTCGGCGCGCTGAAAGTGACCATAATCCTCTGTCAATTGAGATGGACTTCCAACTAATCGGTGGGGATATTGCTATAAACAATTCCCCTAGTAGTGATTTAAGACTAGAGCAAGGTGGGAGAAGAGTTCGATGGGCAGCCGCGAAATCTTCTATTGAAATAATGTCTAATCTATATAGGAATGTAATCCCCCTTCTCGAAAAGGCAAATTTTGCCTTTAGTGATCCTTCTCATATCGACATGACTGTAATCACTGATATTCATAGTGAGATGGTCACCCTATTAAAGGATACCTTCTATAAAGCAGGTCCTATTAAAAATAAACCATGCTCTGGAGATAACCCATGATTTAATGGAGGATGTAGGGATGCAAAATCTGCACTTCTACTGGCTATCAGCCATGGAAACAGACAGTGCATTGCTCAGGCTAGACATGCATATAAGAAAATGCTAAAGAATGCGAAATCTGAATGGGAGGCTGACCGTTGGGCTGCCATCTCATCTGCCCTTGCGGCAAAGGATTCGCGGTCCTTTTGGAACCTTGTCCATACAGGGAATACAGTAGGAAGATCTGCAATTATCCCTAATATATCCGAGGAAGCCTGGTCCACTTATTTTAAAGACCTTTATTCTCTTTCTCCTTCTTGCATCAGTGAAGCCCCTCAGAGCCCCTTGGCCCCGAACCCTATATGCCCGGCGCAATTATACACTTTGGAAGAAGTAAAGTCGGCTATTCTCAGGATCCAGCCCAATAAAGCTCCGGGTCTTGATCGCATCCCGGGCGATCTATATAGAGAAGAACTAATAGTTTGGGGCCCCTATCTTTTGGTCTTATTTAATGCGATACTGCAGGGGTCATCATTGCCTAATACTTGGCTTGGGGCGGAGATTATCCCAATACATAAGAAGGGCTCCTCGCTCCAACCCTCAAACTATAGGCCGATTAGCCTTATTGATGTTACACAAAAAATCTATGCCAGGGTACTGTTACAACGTTTGGAGGCCTGGTCCACTGATAATAATATCTTGACTCCGCTTCAGGCGGGTTTCAGGGCGAAAATCTCAACTATTGACCAACTATTCAGGTTACAAGTGATTTACTGGAAGCATGTGACCTTGGAAGGGGGTAGTCTTTATCTTATATTTGTCGATTTAAAATCAGCCTTCGACATGGTGGATAGAGAATAACTATGGTCAATTTTATCAACAATGGGGGTTCCATCTTACCTATGCCACCAGCTTAAAATTTTACATACTGGCACTTTCGCTAGAGTACGCTTCGGTAAACAAGGCCAGTTAACAGGAGCTGTCCCGATTGAGAAAGGTGTTAGGCAGGGCTGCGTCCTTGCCCCAACCCTATTTTCTCTTTTTCTCAACGGGCTTATCGAAGATCTCTTAGCTAAAAATGATATAGACTCCCCCAAATTGGGCGCCCGAAGATTTCCCGCCTTAATGTTTGCGGATGACACGCTTCTGCTTTCAAAATCACCAATGGGGTTGCAGCGCGTGTTAGACCAATTCTCCAACTTTTGCCTCAAAAGAAACCTGGTGGTTAACATAAATAAGACTAAGTATATGGTTTTCAATGCAAAGACAGTTAACTGCCCCCATCCAATGATGGATGGCAAACCCCTTGAAAGGGTTTCAACCTTTGAATACCTGGGTCTGACCCTGAATGACAAAATGGGTTGGGGCCCTCAAGTGGCTAAGGCCAATTTAAGGTTAACTCAAGCAGCAGGGGGTATCCTGAAAGTTCAGAAGAGTTGTTCTCTTAAACTTATTAGCCCCCCACTTGAAATTTTTAAAGTGCAAGCTAGGGCTTCATCGCTCTATGGGGCTGAACTTTGGGGTCATACATCAGTAAGTAACTTATCTATAACTGAAAATAATTTTGTAAGACAACTATTGGACCTTCCCAAAAGCCCTCCTTTAATCCCGCTAAGACTTGATCTAAATGTCTGTCCAATTGTTGACGCTATCACTATTCGACCGTTACTTTATTGGAGGCGTCTCTGGAGCACTCCTGAGCTGGTGACCTATAAGGAGGAGCTTAAAGTTGTCATGGCTTTAACTGGTTCTGGTGGGATTCCTTGGCTAGCATTCGTCAAACATTCACTTGCATTGACTGGTCTTGAGGAACTCTGGTTCACCCCTGAAGTTTCCTGCCCAGTTATTTCTAAGAAGGCAGTGGCGAGTGCTGTCAAGCAAATTAACTTAAGGAATCTCTTTCGCTTAGTAAAATCCTCAAGCTTAACAGATGCTTTTTTGGATGTAAAGTCCGTTTACAGCTTTGAGCCTGCGATTGATTTAATCCAACCAACACTAGCAAAAAAGCTTTATTTACAGTTTAGATATGGCACTTTGCCCCTTTTTAATTTCTCTGATAGGTGGAAGGGGGGACTAGTACGCCCCTGTCCAGGTTGCCTCATTGAGGATGAAACCCCGGTTCATGTTATCCTATTCTGTCCCGCTTACGCTTACATTAGGAAGATATCGATAATCCAGCTGTGCAAGAACCTGGGGACAAATCACTATTTGTTTTTTTTTAGGATATTAAAAACCGATACTGACCCATTAATTGTCTGTGCAGTAACTAAGTTTTTACATTCAATGTGGATTGCACGAAGGAACTTGATCAATAATGCTGTTTTGATCTAAGATCAAGCAAGATGAATTCTGAGAGACCATAATATTTTAACTTTTATGAATATTATTGTTATGTCAATTTTAAATTTTGGACTTATTTAAATTTTTAAAGGAACAAATGTCTAACAACCATGCAATTATCTGAGGTTATATGTATGTAATGGATTGTTTGTTTTGTTAATTCTGTATTTTTATGTGCTTTTATGGTAAATTCAACCGAAATAAAGCTTAAATGAATGAATGAGTAATTCATACATTAGTAAGGTTGATAAATATTTTCCACATCACTCCAATCCATTAATTCTATTATAATTAATTAATTAATCTTATTAATAAAACAACATGCAAAATGGGGTTGGTATACAAAATTTTAAGCATTACCCACTCCAGCAATCCCCCCTTTGGTGATTTTATCACCACACCACCCAAATTCTTTTTTTTTCCCCCTGTTTTACGGAATTTTTTAAATGTTTTCTTGCTCTTAATCATAATCCAGTTTCACCTAAGTCTTCTCTTTTAACTGATTCATACATACTTTACTTCCACTCCTCCAATTCTATTTCCTCAATTTCTCTTTCTTGTTTCTTATCTTTTCTTTTTGAATTTTCACTTTTTATTCTTTTCTTACTTTTCTTGTTTCTACAGCACATACAACCTAATCTTATCACTAAAATTATGCAGATTACACATGTTAATGGAAACAATATTTTACCTATAAGAGTACTACCCAATTTTACTAAGAAATTCTTAATAGCAGCTATTTTCTTTCCAATTCTCTCCCAAACACCTTCAACCTCCAGTGGTGCAAGTTCATCATGAAATTCAGTAATATTCTTAATATAAGTTTTCAGATCTTTGCTTTCGTCAGGAATGTAAGTACAACAATGTTGAACTTTCAGCATTCCACAGACTCCACCCTCTTTTGCCAATAATATATCAAGGGCAAGTCGATTTTGCATTACCATATCACGCATGGCAACCATTTCAGTGTTAACCAATAAAAATCCTCCAGCGGTGCTTGTTGACAAGCGATCCACTACTGTTGATAATTTTCTAATTTTGTTTGCATTCAGAGTTATTCCCACTGCTGGTATCAATGCCTGAAAAATGTCACCTACAATTTCTGCCCACGATTCTCTCTTGTTCCTAGCTAAATGATTACTTAAGCTATGTACACCATCTTCTCCTCTATTCATATGAAAATTTTTCGGAAAGACCAGGCCTATGTAAAATGTGCCATACCAATGGTCTGGCAAACGATAATATGCCCTGTTCCCACAAATAAAATATAATCCAGGAAAGACTGGATCTCTACCACCTTTGAATCCCCATCCACCCATGATTCGGATTCGATATGTATCATGGCACTCACTATTACCTACAAAATAATTATCATACACAGTTTGATTCCTTCGAATGCAAAACTTCCCTTTCTGAGGCCAATCTAAAGCTATAGTTGGACTAGCTTCTCCTTTTAAATGTTTTTCTTTCTCTATATCCCAGACTGTTTTCTCTACTTTTCCTTCTGCTGCCTTTCTTTGCATTTTCAATCTTCTTTCCTCAACCATGTCTAGGAATGTCTTTTCCTCCTTCTTCAAACTGCATGTCAGATTGTTTCTAAAAATATACTCCAATGTTAGTTCCTTAGTTTCTAAGAAGAATACACCTAATACCTTAGCAGGTTTTACTTTGTTTAATTTATTATAAGAAGGCACTTGCGCAAAAATGTTATCTACATCTGAAAAATAATATTCTAATTTCCCTGTCTCATAAAATAAACTAGCTATTACACTACATGTTATTCCATACGTTGCCGGAAGGTGATGATATGTCACTCCCTCAGAAACAGATGCAGGTAACTGCATACATACGTAGCAGTCCCGTACGTCCATTGTCTTTACATATTCATACAATAATTTTGAAAACACATTATTAGAAAAATCTGTTATTGACCTGTCTTTAATTAAATATTTATTATCTATTCTAGTTGGAACTACCTTTAAAATCTTCCCTATATTAGTTTTATTCTCACTATGTCCTTCTAATGTATCTATAGTGGCCTTAAAAGAAATGACAAGAGCAAGGATGCTCCATAAAAGCATTAATAATCCTGTACAACAACAACACATTTTACACCATCTTTTCATGAATGTACATCTACCTTTACTATTTTCTATGTTAGCCATCTTTGCTAAAATGGACCGTGTCTTTTGACTTAGCCTCTTTTACTTCACAACTAGTTTTTCTAACCTAAGGTTCTAACACCTATTTGGTTCTACCAGTCTCTGTCTTTGATTCAATATTTGGTTTTCTTCATCAGTAGTTTTCTTAACTTATTCAGTTTGGCATCTCATCGTTCTTCACTCTCCTCTCGTCATCCAAATACGGATTTCCCTGAACTTCCGTTTCTTCTTCTCCAATGTCGGACAAGAGAACTCTCAGGATTTCCGATTCTATTTCATCCTCAACCACTTTCAGTACAGTCTCCTCTGGATTTCCTTGACTATCTGCCTCTTCTCCCTTTTCAGGCAGAGCCACGTACGTCCATTCTGGTGACTTATACTTCTGGTTAGGTTTCCTTGTTCTTCTACTCTCTTTGTCTTCAGTTAATTCGTCTTCTTTTGATTTTTCTTGACTTGTCACTTCATTCACCTGATCAGCTCTCGGTGAATTCACTCGTGTCAGTCGGTATCTCAGTTTCCTCATTTTATTGGGCCAAACATCATGTCTTGCAACTCTTTTTACTTTGCTCCCTTTGTCATTCTTTTAATTCCTCCAAGCTCTCTTTCTTAGAACTCGACCTTCAGGTATTTCATTTTCACTCTCTTCAGACTCTGTCTCAACTTGCTTTGTCTTTTCAGCGACTTCTTCCACCACTTGTTTTGTTTTCCCTACTTCTGTCCCTCCTCGGATCTCCGACACGCAATCTTCCTGCTGGCTACTTGTCCCTTCACCTTACTGGATGTTGCAGTTCCCTACACCTCCACGGGGGTCTTCCGCAGAAATCTGTCCCTCTCTCTCTGTACCTGTCCCTTGTTCATTTAAATGTGTTACTTCAGGTGGAATTTCTCTCAGTCTCTCATCTGGTACTTCCTTTTCACGAATTTCTTTTGTTGTGTCTTCAGTAGTCTTTCCTCTTTTCTTTCTGTGTTCTTTCTTAGAACCCTGCGCCTCTTGCTCGTTTCCAGAATCACTTGATTCAGAAATCTGCAATCTTCTTCTCAGAGAGCTACTTCTGGGGACCAAAGCTGAACTTTGTTCTGTTTCCCACCTTTCAGAGTTTCCTCGTGTCTTTGACCCTTCGTCCTCTGACTCAGTACTTGATTCTGATTCATCAAAGTATTCTTTTCCTGTGCTGTCCACCGGATTCGGAATTCTCAATGTATGACTTGCATGGATCCAGTTCTTCAGTCCAGCACACTTCACAGCTGTGGTCAAAATGACTTGTCGTGGTTTTCCCCACCTTGGAACCAAACAATTTCTTCTTCTGTGGACCTTTATCCTTAGCCAATCACCTGGGCTCAGATCATGGGCTGGCTTCTTTTCAAGTGTGGTGGCATCTGGTCCAACCTGATGAAACACAGAATGAACTGCGTCAGCCAGGCCTTTACAGTATTCCAACACCATGTCATCAGTTATTGTCATCAGCTTGTTGACTGGTATAAACACATGTCTCATAGCACGTCCCATGATTATTTCATGAGGACTCAATCCTGTGGTTCTGTCTGGAATTGACCTTATTGTCATGGGTACTAGAGGCAAGACATCAGGCCATTTCATAACTGTGGCCAAACACATTTTCCCAATTCTATTTTTGATAGTACCATTCATCTGTTCAACCACACCAGAAGCCTCTGGTCGATAGGCACAATGTAATTTTTGTTGTACATTCAATGCTTCACAAATTAATCCTACAATCTCATTATGGAAATGTCCTCCTCGGTCTGACTCAATTGTTACTGGGAACCCGAACCTGGGGATGAACTCTCTTAGCAGTAGCTTTGCTGCTGTCAACCCATCATTTCGTCTTGTTGGGAATGCTTCCACCCACCTAGAGAATAGGCAGACAACAACCAAAACATACCTCAGTTTGTTACAGGGAGGTATCTCAATGAAATCTACTTGCATTCTGGTGAAAGGCCCTCCTTCTCGACCTATTGTTCCCAGACTCACTACTGTCTTCCTTCCAGGATTGTTCTGCTGACATATTAAGCATCTTTGACAAAGACTTTCTGCTACAAGTCTGAATTTTGCATTGTACCAGGTCTGCTTAAATGACCTGATCATGGCATCTCTCCCAATATGTCCCTGGCCATGATACATCCGTGCCATGGTAGACATCATGCTATCAGGCATAACTGGTCTTCCATCTCGATAGACCCACACATGATCCTTTTCCCTTGGGGCACACCCTGCTTTTACCCACTGTCTCATTTCCTCATCTCCTGCCTCATCCTGCAATTGTCTTACCTCTTCCCAAGTTCCCACAATGTTAGTGAACATCAATGAGCAAGAAGACATTTCTCTTTCCTTAGCCCGATTAACAGAATTCTGATTTCGTGCACAATATTGTGCCATGTCGTTTGCGTACCTGTTCCCGGTGGTAATATAATCACCACCTTGACTATGAGCAGCACATTTTACAACAGCCAATTGTTTAGGCAGCTATATCGCCTCAAGCAACTTTCCAACCACTTCTGCATTCTTAATGGGAGTTCCACTCGAGGTCAGGAAACCTATTTGTAGCCATAGTTGGCCGAAGTCGTGGACGACTCCAAAGCCATACTGGCTGTCAGTTATCACAGTCACTCTCACACTCTTCCCAATCTTGCATGCTCTAGTCAAAGCCACAAGTTCTGCTACCTGGGCTGATCTCACTCCTTTCAAATATAATGCTTCTATTACTGCTGCGACTGTGCATACTGCATACACTGCACTCAGCACTCCTTCATCTGTACTCAAGCATGACCCATCAACGAACATCACAAAATCACTTTCTGGCAAAGGTACATCTTTTATATCTGGTCGTGGTTTTGTACAAAAATCAAGTACATCCAGACAATCATGATCAACTTCACCTCTTACTTCCACAATCTCAGCATCAGGCAACAATGTTGCAGGATTCACATTCACACATCTCGCAAGACTCACATTAGTGGCACCCAATTTGACCTTTTCATACTTAGTCAGCCGACTATGTGTCATATACTGAGTATGACTCCTTGTCAACAGAATTGCTACATCATGGGGTACAAACACTTTCAATGGATATCCCATCACAATTCTTTCACTCTGCTCCAAACTTCGACATGTTGCAGCCACCGCTTTCAAACATCCAGGTAAACCTACAGCTACTGGATCTAGCATTGATGAAAAATATGCAATTGGTCTTCTCATTTTTCCATGTTTCTGGGTCAACACAGAAAGTGCACATCCATTTCTCTCACTGCAATACAACTCAAATTCTTTTTCATAGTCAGGCATACCTAATGCAGGTGCTTCACACAAACCATCTCTCAATTGTCTAAAGGCTGCCAATTCTTCCTTGTTTAATACAAGGGGATCTTTCACATCACTTCTCGTTAATCGCACCAAAGGTTTTGCGACCAAGGAAAAGTTACCTATCCACTGACGACAATACCCAACCATTCCCAAAAACATTCTCACTTCTCTTTGAGTCATGGGAGCTCTCATTCCTTTTATTATTCTGATTCTGTCTATGGTTATTTTCCTTAGTCCTTTCTCAATGTTATGTCCCAAATACCGCACTTCCTTCTTACAAAACTGTAGTTTCGCTGGTGACACTTTAAGTCCTCCATCTGCCAAATGATTCAGCAAGGCTATTGTATCTACCTCACAGGCATCACGTGTTTTTGACGCTACTAAAAGGTCGTCAATATATTAGACCAATACAGAGCTTTCTGGCATTTCTAAACTCTTCAAAGACTTCTTTAATAGCTGATTGAATATTGAGGGGCTTTCTGTATACCCCTGTGGGATTCGGCACCATGCCAAAATACGCTTACCAAAACTAAATGCAAACATTTGCTGACTGTCGTGATGCAATGGGATGGAAAAGAAAGCATGACACAGATCAATCACTGTATACCATTCTGCATCATGGGGAATCTGATATAAAATCACTGATGGATTTGGTACAATGGGACAAAATGATACCACAATTTTATTCACCTTTCTCAGATCTTGCACTATCCTAAATTTCCCATTGGGCTTTTTCAGTCCCATTATCAGTGAGTTACATGGACTACTCATTATTTCTCTCAAAATTCCTTGCCTAATCATTTTCTCTATTACAGGAGTTACACCTTCAATTATCTCAGGTGTCAGTTTATACTGCGGAACATTAGGATATGTTACTCCTTCCTTTACAGTTATTTTGACTGGATCAACATTTCTCATTAGTCCTACATCTTCTCCAGTGAAATCACAAACTTCTGCCTTTACAGATTTTCTCAGTTCTTTAGGTAATTCATCAGGGTTGAATACAGCATATGTTTCAATAACTTCATTTTCTCTGTTAGCTATGGTCATCTTGTACAACACATCATCATCTGGTGTTTCAAAAGCTATTCCATCCGGAGTACAAAACATAGTGCAATTCATTTTGCACAACAGGTCCCTACCTAATAAATTCACAGGACTGGAGTCACACACCACAAAGCGGTGCATTTCTGTAAATTTCCCTATGCTAACTTTCACTGGTTCTGTAAGGTATGTCTTAATCTGTCTGTTGGACACACCAACTACTTGGATCGTTTCATCCGAGAGAGGAAGATTCTTAACATCAGCTGATCTAACAGTTGATCGAGTAGCACCAGTATCCACTAGGAAAGTAATATTTTCATCATTAACCCTCCCATCTACAATAGGTCCTGTCTGGTCTACTTCTAGAGTTGCGCCATGTACGCACTCTTCTTCCTCCCTTCGGCACCGTCAATAGCTCTCTTCTGTGTCACTCTCATCGCGTTGCAGCCAATACTGCGAGACAGCGCTAGGGCGTGGCGGCTTAATTACCTGTTCTTTATTGTAGAATCCCGATTCACTACTATACTTCTGTGTGTTTCTGCTCTGTGGAAAAGGCGGGTTTGGCTCCTGATTCTGTGGGGGAACAACTTGCTGCTGTTGCTGCAGTTGACCACTCACCTCATGCTGCACCTGTGGGTTCAATGATGGATTTTCATTGTTAGTACTCGGGGGAAACTTACACTCAGATTTCCAATGCCCTATCCTGCCGCAATTATGACACGGGAATTTCTTTTTAGCTTCTTCAATATTCCCTTTATACTTTCCATTATTAAATTTAGGCTTGGTCCCTGCTTGTTCCACCAATTGTGCTTCCTGTCTCTCCGCCACCTTTACCTGTGCCCACATTGCCTTCTCTTTCAACTTCCGCTGTTTTGCTTCAATTTCATCACTGAAGTATTTAGCATGTCGCAATACTTCATCCATTTTCTTGTGTTGCCAATCTACCGTATGCTGTTTAATCATCTCACCAATTTCTGGACGTAAACCATATACAAATCTGTATACAAAATGGCTCAAATCCTTTTCACTCAGATTCTCATCTCCGCTAAACTGCTTAAAAGCTTGTATTAGCCTCTCGTAATATGCATGTACTGACTCTTTACTTTCCTGGTGTGTTCGATCAATTTTTACCCAGTCTGTCTCTTTAGGGGGCACTTTATTTTTCAGAAATACCATAACCTGCTCATATTTCTTCATTACCTCGGGGTCCGGAGCTCCTGTTTTTGGATCCCTAGGATATTCTTTGGTTGGCCAATTTATCATCAACTTGCATTCTGACCATAGATCTGCTGGGACGATTATGTCAAACAGACTATTCAAATCAATCCATAATACTTTAGACAATTTCACAAATCTGGCTACCTGTCTGTACCACTCGACGGGCTTTTCGCGTAGTCGAGGGAAATCATTCGTAAAAGACAACATATCCTGTCTCGTCCATGGGACATGTACATATCCTCCTCCTGGAATCTCTCTCATAGGGCACTCTGTCACTACCTTCTCCTTTTCTCTTACAGGAAAAGCTGAAATTGTCTTATCTGAGGCATCATCGCGTTTTCTATACCACCTGCTTCTCCATTTATCCACGTCTCCCTACTTTCTCAGCAAAATGATTATGTCTTTAATTTGACCTATTCGTCCTGTAGTGTTCATATTCTCAATATCTTTTTCAGTAAATTCTACTCGATATGGTTTCTGTAAGGCTTTTACCTTTTCAATATCAATGCCCATTTCATTTGCTACTTCTTCTAACCTTTCATGCAAGTTTTTCGCTCTCCAGGTCACACTTTTGCACAAGAATAATAGTTCTTCATCCTGATAGGTTTTCAATTTTTCTGTCGAGATAGTCCCTACAATTAATTCTTCCAATACCATTCGTAACTTGGCCACATCAATTGATTGGGATTCCTTGTCTTTCCTCTGCAAGCTTCTTAACCATTCACTTAACTCATCTGTTGATGGTCCTACTGGTTTTTCTATACTTCCATGTCCAAAATCTTTTTGTGTTTCTGACACTGTCTCTATCATTGTCATACGCCTCTCTGCACAATTCTGATCTACAAATGGATTGTTTGTAAAATTTGGTTCCATTACACTCATAGTCTGTCTCCATGGATTCTCATTCTGACTCACTCTTGGTTGTTCTACTGGTTTATTACTTCTATAAGGGACTGTCAAACAATGCTCACTGTCCTTCTGTTTGTCAAAAATAGGCATTACTGGACCTATCGTTACTGGAACAGTTACCGCTTCTAGATTCTCAGATAATTCTCTTATTTTCTCAGTTAATTCCAGGGTTGTTTTTGCCAATTCTACAGAATTTTCTCCATCTGTTCTTTCTTCCAACATCTTTTCTACTTCCCTAGTAGCACTGTTTTTATTCAAACTTAAGGATTCTGGTTCCGATTTTATGATTCGCATTGTTTCTCTCATTGGGGCACTTGAAGTTAATATTTCTGGTTCTGGACGATACGGTGGTGGATTTTTATAGAACATATCATCAAGAACATCATCCTCAGATTCATTCGCTCCATACCCTCTCGACTCCACATTATGCCTCTTTTCTACACACTTTCGTCCTTCATTCTCTCCTACAGTTCTTACAGGGAACACACCCTCAGTCATACTCGCATCCCGCCATCGCTTCATTCGATCATTATGCTTCTCATGTCCATATAGTCTTCCAAACCAGTACCTATATCCTCTACCACTTCTTTGTCTCTCTTGTTCATGCATTTCGTCTTCCCATTCCGTCAAAGCCTCAAACTGCGTCGGTCTAGGTCTTGGTTCCAAATTCATCATCTTTTCTCTCAGATTTCTCAAAGCAGCCAAATTAAATGAACCATGCTCTGGAAAAGCTAATACTCCGTCATCCTTGGTGTATCTCACCCAGTTATCCAACCAAATACAAGTATGATACCCATATTTCGCAATCATAAAGGATGCAGGGGTTTTCGGTGGAGGAAGTAACTGTCCTTCTCTAGTTTTTACTGGTTTGTCCTTCTTAAACCACTTCTTGATTCTCCCTAACCAGGTTTTCTTTTCTTTCTCTGGTGGATCGTAATACATTTTCTTGTCTTTCGCGCAACGCTAGTCCCTCTTTACAATTGTACCGCTAATCTATCCAATCACAGCGCGACTTCACACTAACGCACCAATTCAGAGCGTCCACGTCACTGTCACAATCCTCAAATCCCAGCGCGACTCACACTAACGCACCAATAAGGAGCATCTACGTCACCCTGTTTTCCTCCAAACCTAGCGCGGCGTACACTAAAGCACCAATCCGGAGCGTTTCATAGTTCTGACCGACTGTCCAATCCCAGCGCAGTTGTTCTGACGCCAACAGCCGCTGCGGCAGCTCCTGCTCCTGCTTCTGTCTACCCCTCCTTTACAAATCCGCTCAATAAGTTATTGTTTCAATTTTTGTTAGTAACAACATAGAAACATCTCCATTGTCTGCTTCACTAACCAAAGAACAGCAAAAAGACCTTTCTCACGAGAATTCCGTCTTTCCCGAGAGCAGCGCTTACCTCTGCCCTACTACGGAATCATTTGATAAAGTAGCACATCCCTCTACTTCACCCTTCTATCATGCATTAGCTAATTGTTTCTCTAGTATTTAAGACCCATAGTTGGAGACCCAATGCTCCTGAGAAATAAACCTAGAGTTTCGCAATCAACCCGAATACCTTTACATTCACACTCGTTCACACAAGAAAATGTAGTACAATCACACAGAATCCTGTCTTTCCCGAGAACAGCGAACAGTCTGTTCTACTACAGAATTATAACATATGTTAACAAAGCAGCGCTTACCTCTCCTTTGTCCTTCTAACAAGCTCAAAGAGTACCTATTACCTTTCCAGTGATAAGCGTTATCGGAATGCCAGTTGGATCCCTGGTACCTAAGACCAGAACTTCACAGATAACCTTCGCTATCATACACACTTCTCTCACACTATAAATGTCTCTAATGGCAACACACGACGATGCTACCAAATCAAACCCAGACAATGCGCCGTGCAACTTCAATTGTCACACGTTTCCCCTGTGTACCTACAGGGCAACAACAATGCCGTCTTTCCCGAGAGCAGCGCTTACCTCTGCTCTACTATGGAACCGTTACAAACTTCCGACTTCCTACATCCCAGAAGTCGTGCATACAACATATAACTCAACGTAACTCACCATAGAGTGTTAGTATATAAATAAATACCAATCAATAACCAAATCAATAAGCAATGTACAAGCAATAATCACTAAACCAAAACAACAACAACCATCATCTTGTTACCAGAAAAACTGCTCCAGCACGGAGTGCAAAATCCCTCCCTACCGTCACGGACCAAAGATCTCACATACACACACTATCCATACATTCGCTGGTGGGGCCCATAACACCAACATTCACTCACCATCAGTCCGTATGGGAGGCGATTATCCTTCTGAGCGCTGGAAAATGAGAGGAAAATACCACTACTACCCTAATAAGCAACAAATCTACACAACCTTCTGATACTCATTAGGCCCTAAACTTCACCTTTAGTATTCCTCTCATAAAACGGGACGGATCAGTTAGTTGCAGGTTTAAGTGACTCTCTAATTCTCTAATTAACCTTCTCATTAATACATTTCAATGAATAAACAACCCAACTCATTTCTGTAGATATTCAATTCAAATTTTATATTAATATTGCAAATTAAATCATTTATTTGATCAAGTTGCCATCCATATTTACCTATTCTGGCTAAATGTCGTCCTCTATGTCAAATCTGGCAGTCTCGCAAATCTATGCCCATCAATTTAGTAGGTTCAGTTCATCAAGAGTTTGGGCATTAATTCAGTTCATCAAAGATTCAGGCAATCAGCTGTCCTGCAGTGTCACCGTCCTCTCTGTCAGCATAACGTCAGGAAATCGAGAAAGGCCCGAAACGAACCCCCCAACCTCTCTATTCTACCATATTTTATAGTAAAAATCATTGAAAATTTGTATCGAAAACGGGTCTGCAAATGTTCTGATTGGTCCATTGAAATCGTCTGACAGGATTCTCATCAAAATAAAGTCTCTGATGTCATTGTGCTTGAATTATCCGGTTTTTAGTAGCACATTATTGTTCATTCAGGAAAGCTGGCTCGTGTCCCAGAGCGACCTTGAAGGGTACATGTTCATCAGGGGTCAGGACGAGGCCACTGTGTATCTGTTGTCAGCGCAGGCGCGCCTTCACCCAAGCCGTGTTCGGCGTCGGCAGTCGGGTTAGGCACCACAGGCAGCCATCTTTCGATAGGCCAAAATGGTCAACTTAAGCAAAGAAACACAAAATCGTAATTAATACATGGAAATGACTAATTAAGTGTTATTCCCTCGCTAATACCCATATGTGTGTGTATTTATCTAGCAAAAGCAACACTCAGTGCGGTTTATACTTACTAAATAAAGCACGAATCACAATTACATCACAAAAGCGACATATATCATGCAATATTCTAATTGTCTATCAATAATATGCGTACAGGGTTTAGTTTACATAATTAATTAAGCCATGCAGATGCAAATCCCACGTGTAATTCATACATTAGTAAGGTTGATAAATATTTTCCACATCACTCCAATCCATTAATTCAATTATAATTAATTAATTACTCTTATTAATAAAACAACATGCAAAATGGCGTGGGTATACAAAATTTTAAGCATTACCCGCTCCAGCAAGAGCATGCCTTGGTATCCCTTAGTTGGGAGGTGGATCCCGAAGCTGGTGATCCCTGAGGGGGGGAGGCAACACTTCTAGGAAGTTGCAGTGAATGGGGTCGCTGTCACTGCTCTGCGGGATACCTGTGCAAGCCGACCATGCTGGTAGCAAGGCTGGTTCCCCAGAAAAGTTAACTGCCAGGACAGGTCTCTATGGTAACGCAGGACCACGGGCAGGAGTATATCGGCCCTATGACCATAGTGTCCTTAGAAGGGAAGCTGGAACTTGCCCAGAGGAGACCATTGTCAGTCCCCAGAAGTCCATTGTCTGCGTCCTTGGCAATGAGCTCCCACTGTTGAGTAAAGTGCTGGGAGCAGTGCACCCCCCCCCCCCACCCACCAAATGCACAGATTCCTATGGGTACAGTCCCTAAACAGAGCGTCCAGATGAAGAGTAAGGGGTAGGAGGCGGATGCCATCCACAGTGGGAGGAACAGAGGGTCATGGGTTACCTGCTCTGAGTGGAGAGCACCCCAAAGCTGACCCTGGTGCTGGCACGTCTGACCTGGATGTGCTGTTTGCGCTATCTCAGAGTCAGCATACTGGAGACCTGCACCAGGCTGACCTCTCCATGCCTCTTTCAGAGTGTGTCACCCTTGAGGGAGACTGTGTTTCTGTCCAGATAGTCCTGGACTGCCAGGCACATATTCAGTCTTGGGGTACAAAGCTTGAACAGAGCAGTCAGTTTCAGGGCGCCACCCTTAAGATGGTGGAAGTAAGATTGTAAGGAGGGTGTCTACAAGTTGTAGCCCCCCCTCTCTGAGAAACCTAAGAGGCCAAAGGGAGCTCAGGGGCAGGTTGGGGACTCCTTGCCAGCCCAATGTCTTGAAGTGAGGCCTAACCAAGGACCGAGATTGGAGCCTCCGCCTGGCAGTGGATGGTTGAGGTCTGGTTCCTAACACCGAAAGCTGTTAGTGGCCTCTGTCATTGTTAGCCTTTTAGGTAGTGCTTACAATGGGTTGGGAACAGAAGTCTGATGTAGGAGGCAGAATGGGCCATATCACCTTGTTGGTAATGATGGTACTATATGTACACAGAAAGGCAAATGTTGCCTTGAAATCACTAGGGACCTGGGTTATAATGTAATAGTCAAGGAACATTGCCCCCGAATTAGAGAATTAAATCAAAATGTTTTAGTATAAAAAAGATTAATAATACATCATTTTGAAGATTTCTCCAAAAACTAAAGGGTGCTCAATGCTCAGAAAGTATGATTCACTGATAATAATAAAGCATTATGTGAGGGTATCAGAATAAAGTGGTGCAAGTATGGCCCACATATAAATATGCATAGTAATTAATGAGGTTCCTAAAACAAGTCGATGGTGTTTCAATCCCTTACGAGTATGAGATCATCATCAGTTCTCAGATCTGAAAGAGCACGAAAGTATCCTAGAATGAGTAAAATAAAAAATACACCAGAGAGTATTAGAGATAGTTTATAGACACATTTATTCACTTGTGAAGTGAAATTAGCGTACCATGCTTCCCTGACATGGAAGGACATGATAATCACTCAAGAAAGGGGAATGTTACTGATTAGGAATGCTTGAGGATGATCAAGCACTTCTACAAGGATTTCATTGAGTAAGTGAATACTCACCAATACTGATGAAGGATGTGGTGGCTTAGAAATGGCTGGAATGATATGGAAAGCTGTGGAGGAGCGCTACTGGTGATGTTGGTGGGGCAGTATGGGCCCATAGTGGGAGAGTTGGGGGTAATAAATGAAATGCTTATTAAGTGAAAAGAGCACCTCGGTATAGGGCGATTCTAGGACATTTGAATTTTCTGCAACGTCACTCCAGATTTTCCGCCTTGTGCTGGATCCTGCATTTGTTTCTGGCTATAGAACTTTGTGCAATATACCCCTGCTAACCAGTGATAAAGTGCTTGTGCTGCCCCTTTCAACATGGTGAAGTTGGCAAACCCCTGATTGGCATGTTTAATTTACCTGTATGTCCCTATTATATGGCACAAAGAGTACCTGCGGGGATAGGTATCCTCCACTCCAGCAGCAGTGGGAGGCTCGACAGCAGTTAGAGTCCTAGGAGAGGTCCCCCCGACTGGAGTCACCAGTGGGGAGCCCTTTGGTGCAGCGGGACCGAGATCCAAGATGGCGGACGCAGTGCTCCAAGGGGATTGAGAGGCCCGGCCAGGAGAGTACAAGGGGGGCCACCCTTCACAGTAGGCGTGTGAAGTGGGCCCATTTTTTCGAACCCTGGCCTCCCCCGCCCCTCCAGGTTGGGTGAACAGTGACCAAGTGTGGTGACTCTCGGGTCCCCTGTGACATGCTGAACCAAGACCACAAAAGAAGGAGGAGTGACTCGGGCATCCTGCTGGTGACTCTGATGATGCCTAGGGGACCTATTAGCCAGAGAGTCTCGGGGAAAAAAGCCCCAGGAGTACCCAGGGACGTAGGAGAGGAGAGAGAATGGCCCATTACACCGAGCCCTAAGATGGCACAAGACCGAGTGTGTTGACTGTGGCCCCAGACCCCGCAGTGATCAGAGGGGCTGAAGTCAGCGGGAGAGGGAGCCCATGGAGCATGGCTGAACGTCCGAGGAGCTAATCTTGGGTAGTGGTAAAGGTGGAAACGCAATTGAGACCCAGGTGACAGCAGCAGCATCAAGATGGGGAGGTCTAAAACTCCCGAAATTACATGGCCTGATGGATTGGGACTAAACGAAAACAGCGATGGTGGCCCAATCTGGCTATACGCGAAACAAAACTGCCCTTGAACAGAAAATTGACTCGGTGCCTCAAGACAAGGGCCTGCTGAGAGCCAATCATCATAATGTGGCAGACTGAATGAAAGAGACAGAAACTGAACTTGGCCCAACTGAGACCCGCTGTAACAATGGAGGGCGTCTGCATAAGGGCACTTAAGGTGGCAGTTGCCACACTGGAAAGTAAAATGGATGACGTGGAGGGCCGCTTAATGTGCTTGGTTGGTATCTCCCAATAAAATTGTGGGTCCATGCATGGAGTTATTCTTGGAAGAGCGGCTGTCCGCAGTGGTGCTCGAGGAGAAAACATCCAAGTCATTCTCTATTGAAAGGACCCAAAGAGTCTCTGGTCGGCCTATGGCACCGGCTGCCCCACCGGGGGTGCTCGAGGTCCTACTACTACACCACAGCAGTGCAGAGACAAAGGGAATCCTTTCTTGAAGGTAAAAGGCACCTGTGTCAATATGCACTCTTCTTCCCAGAAAAACTCAGGGTAACCGACAGGGGAGTCTCTCGCTTCTTCATGGGGGTCTAATGGTGAGAAAGACACTGCTGCTACAGGTCACTCATACCTGGACTGACCCGCAGGGCTAATACGTGGCAGTATGTGGTGGCTGGAATGGCATGAGAGTGGGGGTGTCCTCCTGGTACTTTCCCCTGTGTCTCCAAAAAGAGGCGCTTGTTCAGCTGGGCAACTGGATAACGTCCATGCTCTTGGTGGAGGGGAGACCTCAACTTGATGTTACAACAGGAATTCGACCGACTGATGTACTCTGGGACTCCTTCGGAGCGGATTCTTGACTGGGGTACTTCTTGGCCGGGACAGGACTGGTTGACTTATGGAGAACCTGCTATCCCCAGAACAAGACAGTCCTCGTATGTCTCAAACTCCATGTGGTCAATGGCCAGGATGGTCTATCTGTCTATTCCTTATCCCCAACTGTCAGCCTGTAGGAGCACGGGATACCTACTATGGGGAATTTCAGATCACGCACCGGTAATGACAACATTTCAGACCAGGCTGAACAGGGGATGGGAGTTAGACCCCTGGGAGCTGACGGATAGGCATACATGGGACATGATTGCACATGCCACAGAACAGTACTTTGAAGAAAACGAGGAATGGTGCACTCGTGGGGTACTGTCTGGCAGGTGTATACGTGGGGAGAGGATGTAGCCTTATGGCTAGAGCGGTAGACCTCGAAGCTGGTGAACTGGGTTCGAGTCTCAGCAGCGACGCTCAATATCCTGTGTTTCTGGGCAATTCACTTAATCTCCCTGTGCCTAACAAAAATGAATGTGTCCAAACTGGTGCTCATGTAAGGAGCTCTGATACCCGATGTCTCGGGTGTAGTTTGCGATATATAAAATTCTAAAAAAGAAAAAGACAGTGTTAAAGGGGGACCTGATAGGCCATGAGATTGGGAAAAAGAGCATGCAGGATAAACGATGCAGGGAGCTAGAGGGAGGGCTGGTGGGCGTGACACTGGGAGAGATTGGCATCATGTACAGCTCAAAATTGGGAGGCTGCTTGACCGTGATTGAGGATATTTTCAGAGACCTCCCTGCCCCGCACATAGGAGAAGAGACAAGCAACACCCTGGAGGCTGAACTCACCAAGGCAGAGATCGCATAGGCTATAACTCAGATAAAGAGTAGATGGGCCCACGGCCGGAATGGCTTCCCAGATGAATTTTTTAAGGGAGTAAAGGCTCGTGCATAGTCACTCCACTCAAGGCAAAGTATGAGAAGCACTGAAAGAAGGGATTCTGCCAAGAGACCTCCGGCAGCCTGAAGTAGGTCTCATCCAAAAGGAAGGAAAGGCGAGAGATGTGTGTGCCTCCTATAGGCCAATCTCCCTACTGAATGTGAGACAAAAATACTAGCCAAAGTACTGGTGACCAGACTAATTAGGGTGCCAGAGAGCATAATTGTCCCAGATCAGTCGAGGTTTATGCCTTATAGAGCGACCAGGCACAACCTTTGTTGCCTGTTCATGTGTCTGACCCACAGAGGGTGGATAAGGGAGCCAGCGATATTGCTTTCTCTGGATGCCGATAAGGTGTTTGATTCGGTGGAGTGGCTCTACCAAATGGTAGCCCTACAAAAGATGGGCTTTGGACCAGCATTCTGGAAATGGGTAGGCCTGCTCTACCAGAAACCCCTCGCCCGTGTACGGGCAAATAGAACGCAATCGAGGGAGTTTCAACTGGGCAGGGGCACCAGGCAGGGATACCCTCTATCACAGCTGCTGCTCACATTGGCAATTGACACCCTGCCTACGCTGATACGGAAAGATACCCTGCTTAGGGGCCTGCGATGGGACCTGGACTGGGAAGATGTAATCTCCCTATACTTGATCCAGTGTGTCTTGCACATACTCACAATATTTGACGTATATGCCGGAATCAAAATCAATTGGAACAAATCCATCGCATTTCCTCTCACGGGATAGACCCTGCCTGGGGATTGGGGCCCCCCCTCAGATGGGAATGGATGGGATTCAGATACCTGGCATATATATTTCCACACACCCGGCAGCATCTTTTTGAAGGGAAAACCTGGGGCTCCCCCTACATGATTACAAGGTGGAAGTGACCCACTGGAGGAAACTCTTGCTTTCTGAGCTGGGCCAGGTGGCCCTTTATAAAATGATATACCTCCCTAAATTTCTATAGATGCTGCATAATTTGCTGTACACCCTCCCGGACAGTTTTCTCAGGGATCTGGATGCAGTGACTGTTGATATGGGAGGGGGCCGACCTTGGATAGCCCTCCCGAAGCGGACACCAAAGCCTGAAGATGAGGGGATGGCCCTTTCAAACCTAAAACTGTACTATTGAGCTGCCCCACTCCAGGTCATTAATAATTGGGTATACACAACACAGCAGAAACCATCAACCTGCGCTGACAGGAGAGCGATGGACCACTAGGGCTACCCTCGATGGCTGTACAGGGCAGGCAGGGAGCTGCCAGGTCCCACCCCAGTGGTGGCATGGATATGGTGGGAAGCTACTAAACTAACAGGCTGCAACACTAGAGTGATGCTTGTGACCCCACAGTGGGAGTTGGCGCTTCTGTCCCACCTGAGGACCGTAGAGGGCCACAAGAAATGAGACCTGCTGGGCATCTCTAAAGTGGACGACATATGGATAGAAGAGGAAACGCCTCTAAAATGTTGGGTACTGGGGCCCGCTACACAAGCATTTGGTGTCACGCATATATGCCTCCATGCTAACATGCAGATTTCCCCCCTAGAAGCGATGTGGAACAAATGGGAGCGGGACTTAGGGTGTTTGGAGGACAACACCTGGGGGGATGCTTGCAGGTATCCATGGGAGGTTGCTATACATGAGGGATTCTGACTGGTCCACAGGACATACTACATGAAAACTCTACTTCACAAGATGGGGAGGATAGATAATGACAGTTGCCTCAGGGGCTGTAGACAGAGTGGGAACCTGATACATGCCTTGTGGGAATGCCCAAGGCTCAAGGGATACTGGGAATGGATGAGAGACAAGATTTAATTGGTCCTAGAGACTCCCTTGACACTCACTCCACAATTGGTAATGGTGATTTTCTGGGGAGAACAGACTTTGGACAAGTACTACTTCCTCTTTGCAACATGGCCCTGATGGTGTCCAGAATGGATATTGTTCGATGATGGGGGAGGGGGGTAATCACTGCCAACAAAATCTGACTGTGTATCCAATTTGAACTGGTCATGAGGGCAGGGGAGCTGTTCTACTAGGCTAAAGGGTGCCTGCGTAAATTAGAGCAAGTGTGAAACCCATGGAGAGAGGGTATGGCAGACCTGGAACTAGTCTAGTAGCATGGGTGAGGCCAACACTAGCGTGGGCGGGACACCTCCCCAAGAGACACTGCTAGAAAAGTAATTAACCAGCTAATATTATCTGTTAATAAAAATCCCACTCAATGGTGATGTCAGACTTTTGATAAATATTACGGTAAAGGTACTTTTAGAATGTTACCTTTTTCCCTGACTAAACCTTCTAGAGGGTCATTTGCATTTGTTCTCCCTCTTTTGCTAGCCAGTAATTAGCATGTGAATAACAGTGAAATGCCTCCTAGGAGCAAACAATAAGCTAACCTGAATGGGCAGAGATGACCCCTCTGAACCGGACAGAATATGCGGGGTGGGGTTGTGAGCATTTCTTTGATATTACAGTGTAAAATCCTGCTTGAATATAAAATTCCACTTGCCAGGTCTTCTGGGATTTATATATAACACTTGGGACGCAGTTCAAAGAGATCTCTCCTGTCACAGGCAAATGCTAGCTGACACCTGGGCAGGGCCTTTCGTTTGTCCCCTGACCACCCCACACCCCCAACCCTCAAGGCAGGCTCTAATCACAGTGGGCCTCTTTTTTTTTTTTTTTTACAACAAATTGTATTAAGTTTCCTAGCGTACCACAAGGGCAAAGCCCAGCGAGCATAATACAATCGGAGTGCAAAATGATGAGTCCTCGGGTAGCGCATAACGCCCATCCCAAAGGTCTGCAAAACATCAGACCACAGAAAGCAAACCACCCCCCCTCCCCCCTTGAGCGCACCATACAGACTTTGATAACGTTGTGTACACAAACCAAAAAGATCATGTTCACGTCGTCGTAACACCAACACTTTATACAGGTAAATCGCTCACCATGAGTCAATCAATTGGATCCCTAGTGACTGTCTGGGACATTAGGGACAGATCAATACCCCTGTATTTGGCCCACGTAGACCAAATCTTCCCATGCTTCTGGGGGCACCCACTCGCCTGGAACACTGCAACCTCTGCTGACATGCACCTATCCAAGGCCTTTTTCCAATTGGCGATGCCCGGTGGGAACGGGTCCGTCCAATGTTGTGCTATGTCCCGCTTAGCTAAGAGTGAGCCCCAAAAACAACAAGTGTCTTTTATACATGTTCCCCCAATATCTTCTGTGGCGTGTAGGAGTGCCATCCGAGGGTCTGTCGGAATATCCCACGCTAGCACCCGACCCGTGCAACACATCCCCCCAGACCAGAAGTGTTGCAGTGCGCCGCAGCTCCACACAGTGTGTAGGAATGACCCCTCGTCCACGCCACACCTGAGACAGGCAGGAGACCCAATCACCCCCATTTTCCACAGATGGAGACATGTATAATAGACCCTGTGGAGGTATTTGAATTGGATAAGTCTGTATCTAGTTGAGACAGCCTCATACCGGGGGCTAGCCAGCGCCTCGGCCCAATCGTCGTCCGTCAGAGCTGGCAAGTCAGCCTCCCAAGCCAACCGGGTTCGATGAATAGTGGTCTTGGAGTGTGTAGTGAGGGTTTGGTAAATTTGCCGGATTTTGTGGGCCCCCAAGTCTCCCATAAGTAAACGACCTTCTAGTGGGTGGAACTCTGGTAGCGACTCTAGTCACTGAATCAGAGGGGTCAGGGTGTGACGTAGCTGCAAATTGCGATGAAACTGCGACTTATGAAGATCATAATCTGTCTGTAGCCTTTGAAAGGATTTAAGTTTAAGGGTAGTTCCTTGCATAATATCGCCAAGCGTGGAGATGCCGATGTCATCCCATCTACGAAAACACACCAATGACGAGACGGGTCGAAGATACATTCCCTGCCACAGAGGAGTGGCACGCATCAACCTTCCCCACCAACCTGTGGACCTGACCACCTGCCTCCATGTCCGAAGCACCACCCGGCAAGCTGGGGGGAATGCCTCCAGGGGGAGTTACTGTAGAGGAGATGTAGGAGGGGGGTGCCAGCCATGGCCAACTGCTCTACGGCGTAGGCCGGGTCCGTCTGGGAGCCATACCACCATTCATTAACCACTAGGTGATGTGAAGCCCAATAATATGCACGGAAATCTGCCGCCGCAATCCCACCACAGTACGTGGACTGAATGCACGTCGTGAGTGTGACGCGAATCGCACCCATTGCCAGAGGAATCGATTGAGTAGTGCGTTGATTTGGTGGAACCACGACGGGGGGATATGGAATTGGTAGTTCTGGAGCCTGTATAGTAAGCGCGGCAAAGTCACCATCTTAAAAATTGCGGACCTGCCGTATAACGATAGAGGCAGTTGAGACCACACCGTTGTCTCATCCCTGATGGCAGGGAGCAGTGGCGCTATGTTGTGTGTCCAGGCGTCACCAGGCGACTGTGTTATGTAGACCCCTAGGTACTTCAGACGCTCACCCGCAGTGATTAGGTATGATGCCCAGGCCTGGATGCGCTGTTCGCCGCAGATAGGGAACAGTGTGGATTTGGACAGATTGGCACAGAGGCCAGAGGTCCCCCCGAAGCCTCAAAGGATTTGGAAAACCCGGGGCCCGGAAGTCCAGGGATCCCACATGAAGAATAGGATGTCGTCAACATAAAGCGCGATCCTGTCCAAGTACTCCGGCGTCCAGACCATCCCTCTAAGGACAGAATCCAGATGCACCCACACAGCTAAGGGTTTGATCACTGTCGCGTGCCCCTGTGGTACAGGAAAGGGGCAGAGCGGCATCCAGCCACACGAACCGAGGCCGTGAGATCTGTATACTGTAGCTTCACATATGCCAGGAACCAAGGCCCCAGGTTAACGGCTTCTAGAAGCTTGAACAGATAGGTCCGACTCAAAGAGTCCAATGCCTTGTCGATGTCTGCCAACAAAAGTGCCGTGGGACGGCCCAAACGGAGAGCTTCCATGAGGGCATTGTGGACCCGCCTAATATTGTGCCGTGTGGAGCGCTGGGGCATGAAATGGACTGGTCCGGGTGTACCTGGTCCTGAATGCAGATGCGGAGGCGATCGGCTAGATTTTTCCTGAGAAGTTTTGGCTCAAAATTCAGCAGGGAGATAGGACGGTACGAGCTCGGATCTTCTGGAGGGCGACCAGGTTTAAGAAGGACCACTATTTCGGCGTGTCGCTAATCAGGAGGCAAGACACGCTGCTCCAAAGCTTTATGTAACGCACCCAGCAGGTGAGGTCCCAGGGTCGACACATGCGGGCGCAAAAACTCGCATGGAAATCCGTTGGGGCCTTGATCACAGCCGGGGTGTGTATTGGACAACGCCACCTGCAGCTCATCCAGGGTGATCGGCCTAGCAAGTTCATCACGCACTCCATTGGGAAAACGGCGGGGTGGAATATCAGAGAAAAAGGCATCAATGAGGGGCTCAGCTATGACCTTGCGCTCCTCATAGAGGACTGCGTAGAAGCCGGCAGATGCCTGGACAACCGCCTCAGGGGAGGCACAGATAGTGACATCTGGGGACCGCAGGAGGGGAACCTGCGTCGGGGACGTCCGGACCTGGCACAGCCTATGGAGCATCTGACTGGACTTATCGCCCCACTGAAAAATCCTGTATTGGATCGCCAACCAAGCCTCTTTAGCACTGTCCACATGTAACTGGTGGAGCTGTTGTTGGACATGCAATAAGTTCCGGCGGGTACTGGGATCTGCGCTCTCTACCAGCTGGGACTGCAGGTGTATCTGACGCTCCTCTAACTTCTGCACCTGCTCCCAACGTCGCAGTTTTCCCCGGAGCGATAACTGATGTCAGCCCCTCTAATCGTAGCTTTAATGGCTTCCCAGAGCGTAACCAGGGACGGGGTGGTACCCACGTTGAGGTTGAGATATTCCACAATAGCACGGTGTATCCTCTCTCGGTAATCAGCATCACGAAGAAGCCATGGGGACATACGCCACAGATAAGGGGTCCGATTAGTCTGCAGGCGGAGTCTGAGTTGAATGGGTGAGTGATCAGAGAGACCCCTGGGCAGGATACAGGCGTGTGCCACTCTGTGAAGGTAGCTATGTGGGAGGAATATATAGTCTAGACGTGAGAGGGTGGGATGAACCGAAGATGCGTATGTGAACCCCGCTTCAGAGGGATGAAGCGCCCGCCAAGTATCTGTCCAGCCCAGTGTGTGTGTCAGTATATTTAGTTTGGACCTGGGGGGGGGTGCATCCGGCGGATGAGCCCGCCATCTGTAGAGGGGAGCCATGGTGTCATTCCAATCTCCACACAGAATCGTCAAGCCATTGGTAAGGTCCCCCCAGAGCTGCGTGAGCTTGTCTATGAACGTCTGGCCTGGTTGCGGGGGTCGTATATACTCTCAAGTGTGATCTTTTCACCAGCAATGGTACCTGTGATAATAGTGATGTGCCCTACGGGATCCAGCCAGTGTTGTGCAACCTGAAGCGACATGCGGCGGTGGATGAGTGTTAGACCTGGCACCATTGGCGTGGGTCTCCCTTCCATTTTTTTTGCTGTTGCCTCATGTGTTTTTGCGGGTTATAGATGCTTTGGGCACTGTGCCACTGCTGTTCAGTGCCACAGTGCAAGTGCTTCCTATGGTAAATTGATGTATGGATTAGTGACTCCATGATTGGCTTGATTGGTTTACTTGTCAGACCCTAGTACAGTGCACTACGTGTTCCCAGGGCTTGTAACCAATGCTGCTGGTGGGCTTGCAGCACTGATTGTGCCACCCACCGGAGCAGCTTGTAAAGTGTGTCTCAGGTCTGCCATTGCAGAGCCTGTGTGCAGTCTGGTACTGCCATGCTGACTAGGCAAGTGCACCCACTTGCCAGTCCCTAAACCTTCCCTTTTATACATATTAGTCACCCCTATGGTAGGCCCAAGGGCAGGGCGCATTGTAGGTAAAAGGTAGGACATGTCCTGGTGTGTGTGGCATGTCCTAATAGTGAATTACAGCCATTTTAGTTTTTCACTATTGCAAGGCTACCTGTTCTCCATAGGCCAGAATGGGCAGTTTGGTTATTACATTTTATAACCCTAACTGACTCAGGGAACATGGTAGAAATTCGAGTTTAGTATGCCTAAACTCAGAATGATAAAATACATATTTTAGTGAAGTTGGTTTTAACATTCTGTGTTTGAAAATACCACTTTTAGAAAGTAGGCATTTTCTTGTCTAACCATCCAAACCTGCCTCTGCTAGGTTGTGTATTCCTTGTCTGGAGTTTGGGTGACAGGGCTGTGGGATTCCAGGAGACAGGGTGGGTCAGCCCAGTGGTGAATAGAGAGATCTGCAGCTAGATGGGAGGGAGGAGTTGCACCTGGGACCTGAATAGGGCTGGCCCTTCCCTCCACAATGCTGGCTCCACCTCCCGTGGTGTGTCTGATGTCCCTGCCCTGCATTGTGAAAGGAAAGAAGGAGAAATGTCAACAAAGTGCTTCAGGACTGACCAGAACTGGTTTGGACTAGGCAAAGGCCTCTCTGCCTTCAGAGAACAAAGGGAAAAGGAGAATAAATATTGGGACCCAGACCCAAGGACTTTAGATCACTTCTGGGAATCAAGACGAACCTTTGCTGAGGAGAAGAACCAGGATGTGGAAGGAGGAGACTACCCCTGTGATGTGTGTTTGGGGGTTGGCCTGCAGTGGTTGCTTCATTGCCAAAGAGAGGAGAAAAGGACTAAGTGTGCTTTCTATCAACTTGAAGAAGAATCTCTGAGGGCTTGAACTAGAGCTTGCCTCCTGCCTGAAGTCTCAGGGATACAAGACTTCACCAACCAGCTCCCCCCTGAATTCCCTTGCTGGGAATTGAAGTGCCTGCTGTTGTGCTGGGCCTTCTGAGAGACTGCGTGTCGCTGGGAGCTGGAAGCACGACGCAGCAACGAGAAGCGTGTCGCCACCGCAGCCGCTGTCATCGAATCGCCGAGGAAGCGAGCCGCCGCTGTCATCATCGCAACGCCGAAGCGTGGCGCATCGCCGGAGAAGCGGGATGCTGCCACAGAGGTCATCGTCGCATCACGCGTCGCAAGGCCTGTCGCGACTCCAAAGATCATCGAGTCGCCGCACAGCCGTCGGGCGTGTCGCATCACACCAACGTTGTCGCATCACAACCAAGACGCCATTTTGTCGCATCGCACCGGAGAAGAGTATCGCATCGAGGTGCCAGCATGTCGCATCGCACCGGAGAGCAGTAAGAAACCGACGCATCAACTCCCCACACAGTAAGGAAGCGAGCATCAACTCCTCTGCGCAGCAGTAAGGAACTGACGCATCCACTCCCCTGGGTGTAAGGTAGCGACGCATCACCTTCCCTGCAACCCTTTTGTTTTCTTTGCTCTACGCATCTTAGGTACACTGAGAGTAAAGTGTCGCATTTACAACTTGAGAGAACTGTGCTATTTTACAACATTTAAGAGACTATTTTTGAAGTACAGTATTGTGGATTCTTGTCGTTAAGTCTATATAAAAATACCTATTTTTATAATGCAACCTGTCACTGTATTGCTGTATGTGTTCACAAATGCTTTACACACTGCCTCTGAGATAAGCCTGCCTGCTCGTGCCAAGCTACCAAGGGGGTGAGCAGGGGTTATTTTAGGAGTGTAGCCCCTTACCCTGACTAGACACAAGGGTCCCTATTTGTCACAGGTACCTACCGATGCCAACTAGAGATCCCCAAACCTAACAATGAGTATTGCTGTGCCGCGCGCCCACCTCGTGAAGCCAGAGTGGTAGACTGTATCGAACCTGTATTGGGAGAGAGAGGGGGCTTTGGTGCCCAGGAGATGGGTCTCCTGCAGTAACAGGAAATCAGCCGAGTAACGCTTCGTTAAATGGAGCACAGCCCCCCGTTTGACCTTATCTAACAGTCCCCGAACATTCCATGCCAAGATATTGAGCTCCCCCAGCGGAGATCTATTTGTGACTTGAGTCATCCCTACCATCTAAAGTATGTAGTGACCAATGGTGCATTGATGACGTGTTTAGGAGACGCATGTCTGGTGTGCAAGCCACAAAACAAACAACCTGAAGCCCAACGTGACCCCCCCACTACCCCCACCTCATACTTCCAAAAACAAAGAGTATCTGTCGTGGTGGAATCCTGCCCAGGCCTCCAACATGATGACCCAGGCAAGTCCCCCACTGGATCCCCCCCACCCAACATTACCCAAACCGTCCAGGGCGGTCAACGACAGTCACCTCTCAGAGCAGCGGAGTAGACCCCAGCGTACCAGGATCTTACGCTGCCCAGTGAAAGACAGCAGCTACGGTAGATTGTTCTGCAGAGAAGGAAACCAGGATATGCCCCTATCCAGGGCCGTTTCAGTCTGCAGACCCCGATGGGCCCTGGGAGCCCCAATTGGAGCGGGACCTGTGGTGGGATCCCTGCGATTAGTCTGAGTCCAGTGGCGGCGGCGAGTGTGACTTGAGAGTATGCTTTTCATCAGTCCAAGCAAAAATCTCCTCAGCGGAGTAAAAAAAAAATGTTTTTCCTTGTCTATCACCTTCATCCTGGCGGGGAACAGCAGTGTATAAGACAAGTTCAACTCCCGAAGGCGTCACTTAGCCGCCACGAATGACTGGCGTTGCTGCTGCACCAGCCGGGTGTAGTCCGGGATGACCATGATGGGATGGGATTCAAAAGACATTTTTTCCTTGTGGAGCCTGGCGTAGCGGAGGATCGCATCCCGGTCAGCATAGTTGAGGAGTCGTGCGATCACTGGCCTCGGGCGCTCCCCCGGAGGCGGCTTCCTAGTCAGAGCGCGGTGGGCCCTCTCTACTACGAAGCAAGGAGAAATAACTTCGGGCGGGAGCAACACCTTGAGCCAGCCAGAGAGGAAGTCATCCATGGAGGTACTTTCGCAGCCCTCCGGAAAACCCACCAGGTGGATATGGTTGCGTTGGGCCCTCCCTTCTGCATCTTCGACCCACGATGCCAGTTCCTTTGAGACCGTGGTAAGTTTGTTCACCTTCTTCTGGAGGACGGATACGGTGTCCTCCACCGTGGAGACCCTGGTCTCCGCCTCAGTGATCCGGTCCACCGCTTTCCGAATGACACCTCAGAGCCTCAGCCCCGATCTGGGCCTCAAGTAGTGTTGTACTGTCGGAGGACAGGCCCTCGTCGACCTCCTTCCCTGCTGGGGCGGTGGTTTTTTGATCTATGGTAGGCTGCTTGGGGGCCGCAGCGCCATGCTTATCTTTGCCCATTATGGAACTGAAAATCCAAAAGGGGGGTCCATCTCAGGCCCACAGTCCTCTCCGGTAGGTGTGGAGGAGGAGGCCCACTCGTGCCGAGAGCAACGGTCCGCAGAAAGTGGAGAGTTGCGTGGCACCAAGTCTAGCTCAGGAGGGAGCCCTCCGTCCCCGGATGAACCCAGTTTGGCCGGGCCACAACGAGACCAAGGACCCAGTCTCCACAAGGCCCCGGTCCGGACACTGCCATCCCCCGGTACCAGGGGCAACCAGGAATGATACAGAACAAGCCTCCCAGTGACTCCATGTAGGTAAGGAGAAGATGGCCTCCAGGGCACCAGCAACTGCACTAGCAGGGCTCCACGGCCAAAAGAGGGGGTGACCACAACACTCAGAGCGCAGGCCCCGGAAGCCCCACAGGTGACCACAGAGGCTCCAGCCTGGTCCCTCCAGCGTACCTGTAGTGTGCTCGGGCATGAGCAGCCACGAAGTCCAGGGCCCCACAAGTCCACCAGGTCTCTTTGTCAAGCCCCTCCGGGGGGAGGGTGGGAGGGGGGCGACCGGACGGTCCACTATGTAGTTGCCGGGTTGAAGAAGCAGGCATCTGGGAGGCGTGGGTGGGTACACCTGCCGGTCTCAACCTCCACCTACACTCTCCCAGTCCTCACAAGTAAGGGCGAGGTCTCGTTAGTGGTCTGCCACTAACCGCAACCACGGCATGGCCACCCAGCACATTTTCTACGCGGCGCGATCTCAGGGAGCTGCCGGTGTCAGATGGAAGACGTCCCGATCCCCACAGCGCAGCAGGTTCAGCCAATGCTGGCCTCCACACAGCCCGTGAGGAGCTGCGCCAGCCCCCGTGGCCTCCGTGTGTCACTCCACTCCACTTATTGGGCGGGGGATGGGCCCGCCCAAGGGCGCCACTACCGCAGCCTTGGTAGCCAGCAGGCCCCGGATCCCCAGAGCTCTCTCCAGCCTCCGTCAGCAGCACCACGGGGAGGCGGCCGTCTCGGCAGTCAGGTCACACAATCGGCCTACGGTGATCGACAACCGCAGCCCGGCCCATACGGCGCGGCCCAGCGCGGACTCCACCTGCAGCAGCTGCCGGCTCGACACCGCATCGACACGGAATCAGGGCTCCCTCTGCATGCCACCGGCACCTACTTCGCCTCGGGAGTCCCGGTGTGTTCCACCAACAGTGGTCCGCAGCAGCGGCATCTGGGGGTTGGATATATATAGGATTAGGGATCTGACGGCACAGGCTAGCGGAGCTCTAGCAGGACGCGTCCGACATGCTCCGCTACGAAGCTACGCCCCACAGTGGGCCTCTTTTTGATATTAAAGTGTCTGATCGTACTTGACATGTCCGCTAGAATTTTAATTTAATACTTGGAAGGCACTTCAAGGGGTGAGATCAGGATGCCAGGACAATTCTTGTGTGTTCACTGTCTGGTTGCTGGAAACCCCTGCTTTGTTCTACCAGACTTCTGTCTCTGGGTTAATTGGTGGTATAGTGACTGCTTCAAATTGGATTTTAGAGGTAGATGTGGGAGAACTCTAAGGATACAATAGTACACCCCTCCACACACACCCCATCCCTCAGAGCCACAGTTTAGAGTGACTGAAGACTTTCACCATCTTGAAAATTCCCAAATTGGCTAGGGTTGGCCCAGGGATCCTTATCCTATTGGTTAGTCATTTCCACCCACTAGCTCATGCCAGTCATACATAAATCAGAATACTCGTGGACCTGTGGGAGACCAGAAGGGGACTGAACCTACGGTTTGAAACCTGAGAAGAGCCCTAAAGGATTGGACATGCTTTCTCTCTTGTACTCACAACAAAGAAGTGGACTCCAAGGGTCTTATGGCTGATCTCTTGTTCAAGTTACAGGGATTCAACAAGGTACAAGAGGTGCTTCCCTGCAACTGCCCAGGTGACCAGTGGCAACTGGACCTAGATTGGGCCCTGCTGTATGACTTCTGCTTGACACCCTGTGAGTCTGTAAGCGCCTCACCTGATGTCCTGGGGGGCTTTAGAAGTAAACACCTGTGGTGGATTGGGATTTAAAGGACAAAAGTTGGAAGGGAAAATCTGTGACCATGACAAACCTTGATGGTAAATCCTACCCACGCTCCATCGTGCTAAGCATCAAATTGCACCTAGGTCCGGGTGTATTGGGGCATTTGACTATCATTGACACTTTGTGCATTTTGGAGCTATTTTCACTAAAAACTTTATAATGTTATATATCCAGATCCCCTTATTAGATTGTAGTCATCTTGGTGTAACTTTTATTACATTTTTCTCTTTTTTTCTAATTTGGTTTGGAATTTTTATCGTGTTGCATATTGATTTTACTGCTGTTTTTGTACTGCATAAATATGTGACACATTGCCCTAAATTAACCCTGTCTGCTCTGTGCAATAGCTACCAGGGGCTTGAGCGCAGGTTAGTTAAGTCACTTTAAGAGTTTGCCCTAACGAGGATTGTGATTGTTTGGAGAGGCGGGTAGTTACCCACCTCAATTAATAATCTAATTTCCTACAGTAAGTAATCTTAACCTTAGCCAGGGTATCCCCAGAATCTAAAAGCTATTGTGTCTCAGGAATGATCCCACAATTTGGAATCCGCATCCTACATGGCAGGATGAGCTCAAAACGAAGGGTCTGGAAGGAGAGGAAAAAACTCTATGAGAGTGCTCTCTGAGATCTAAGTCACCTGAGGGCAATAAGGGGAGTATAAGAATGGGTCATGTAAATGATTCTCAAAGTGATCACAGCGTCCTTGTAGAGTGGGTTGACAGGCATCAACTGAACGGTGTTCCTCAATGGAGAGTGCAACCAAGGTAATCACTGTGAAATATTCTACGTAAGAACTGGGGATAGCATGACCCTAGAATAGGACTGGACTCATGTGCATAGGATATGAAAGGGGAGGGCAGCCATATGGGGATAGGTGGACGTGCTCAGGTGGACAACTATCTCACAGAATGAAGTGTAACTGTCCTATTTTGAGGGGGAAAAAGGGCCATCACTCAAAATTCATCCATCAAAGCCAAGCACCCGAACCCTGGGGAATGCCTCAAATTCCATATTTATAATTTCATCCACACACTACAAGAAGCAGGGAAGGTGGGGCTTGCTTCAGGTGACCGGAACGATCCACCTCTGTGCTGATGTGCTGGAGGTGGGATGTTTTATCAAAATAGATGAAATGGGGGACTACTCCCAACTCCACAGAAAGGGAAGGTCAGTTTCATCCACAACTTCAAAGCAGTCTTTGTATGTTAGGGAGAGTTTAGGATGTCCAGTTTAGCAGCCATTCCTTACTATAGCGAGTACCTAAGGTGGTGTTTGTACTGGTAGATGAAACAAAGTTTTAAATTTCAGTTTTCGGGTGGATTCATGGCTAATGAATGACATGGACATGGACTCACCTGAGAAAACACCAGTTAACATCTTGGGCTCAGAAGATGAGGATGGAAGTACCAATTCACAGATCATCTTCCTACTAAAATTCTCTGTGAAAACAATTTACTTGCATATCTCATCATTGCATCTCATAAATTAAGGTTGTAGGTGGCTATAGAGAATTTTTCACCTGTGGAGCAAACACTAAATATGTTGCAACAGACTCCTAGTAGAAGCAATTCATTCAGTTCATTTTACTCACATTTCAATACTTTTTGATGCCAATTACTTGCTCAGCCAGTACTGGAAATCTTGTGAAACGTCTCATGGTTCTTGTTACTCATCATTGAAGAGTATCTCTTCATTTGGGGATGTGTACATACTTTATGCCAGTAAATGCAATAAAAAACCAAACAAAGCATAGGTGTGTTCTAACAGAATGCTTCTACAACCATTCAGCCATGTGTAGTAGCTGGTGGATCAGCAATGTGGGCCATTCTGCATTCACTCAGTCCATGCTGGGAAATGTTGGTATTTTCTTTCAGCTTTGAATTGATGGACCAGTGACCTAAAGAACAAGTTACTAACAGTCAGTAATGCTCTTTCTGGTGGATACTTTATCTCACTGCAGGTTTGTCAACTTACGAAACTTCCCAGGTGCCAGACTGGATCTGAGGAAGCGATACTAGATTCCAAACCACCCCGGATATGATGACATGGAGCCACATATAGGCCTCACCTCTGTTTGGAGATGTCAATATCACCATTGTTTCTTGCACCCTCACACATGTAGTGACGGACAATTAAAGATCAACAGTGTGCCAAATCTAACTTGTGGCCATTTTAACATGCAGTGCAGAACGGGGAGCAGGGCTAGCGGTTCGATGGGGATACCACCGGAAAAAGCATTACAAAAGGTAAATTTGTTCTTCTGATGGATACTGCTTACCAGTTACTACAGAAGTATTAAAGCAGTACCTCCCAAATAGGTGGCTGTCTGAGGGATGGATTTTGCACCAAGACGTCATACAGAACTGAGAGGACAAAATTGCCCTTCCTGCAGACATAAAAGTCAAGGCAGTAATGCCTGGAGGCAGTGCCGGAGCATGTCCATGTAGTAGCCTAGCAGATTTCTAATACTGGAATGCCTCTAGCAAAGGTTGTAATAGCAGCTTGGCTTTGGTGGAATGAGCCCACAGAAGACTTTCTTGGCCAAAACATGGCAAATCTTTATACACAGAGCAATCCATCTGGACAAATTCAGTTTCTTTACTGCCCTAATTTTGTTTGCACAGGTGAACCTGATGAAAAATTTATTGTCCAAATGGTTTTCTCTAGTCCTAACAATATTGATCCTTATTGCCCGTTTAGGATCCAGATGGTGCAGCCCCTCCTCCTTCTTAGAGGGATGTGGCACATACACAGGGAGAATGATAAGACGGCCCCTATGGAAGGATGACATCACCTTCGGGAGAAAGGATGCTTGAGAATGAAACATCAAGTTGTCAGGTTAGAAAATGCAACAAAAGCACTTGCAGCTCACTCATATTAAGTGAAAGTGATTGCAATAAAGGAGATCTAAAGAGTCAGCAGTTTCAGAGTGCAAATGTGCATGGTTTCAAAAGGAATGCACATCATAACATAAAAAACCAATTAAGGTCCCACTGTGGCATAACAAAAGGGACAGGCAGAAAGATATCACTTATCCCTTTCAGAAAAAGCCTCACAAGAGGTGATTTGAACAAGGAGGGCTGATCAGCCAAGTCCAGAAATGCTGAAAGGGGCTGATAGATAACCATTAGCAGTGCTCAAAGCAAGGCCTTACCAGGCCACAAACAAAATAAAGAGGAGTATGTCAGACACCTTGGCCTGAAGAGGGTCAATTTAACAATCCCCACTGTAGGCCACAAGTCTAGCCTAATGTCCAGAATAGATGGACTTACTGGAAGGGCATTGGGCCACCAATATCGCATCCACAACATTTGTGCAGCTAGTAAAACCATTCAGCTAGTGCTGCTCAATCTACACACATGCAGATGTAGATTATGGAGGTTTGATTGTAGAACCCTGCCTTGTTGCTGGAACATCAGATCCTCCTGAAGAGGCAGCCGAAGTATTGTGCATTGGCACAGGTTCAGTAGTCCAGACTACCAAACCTTTTGGGCCAAGTCCAGGAATAGTAGGATGAACTGCACTCAGGCAATCCTGACCTGAAATCGGTGGCAGCAGCGGGAGCACATACAGGAGTCCAGAATCCCACTGAAGATGGAACATGTTTCCTAGAGAAATCCTGAAGGTGCTGAAGGCCTGACAACGTGCATTCTCAGAGTTAGAAAAGACATATACCATGGTCACACCGCACTGTACAAAAATGTCATGGACACCTCTGAATGCAAATGCCACTCATGGTAAGCAAAATGACGTCGTCTGAGTTTGTCCGCTTTGATGCCCAATGACAATGCATCTATCACAACGGTGATCTCCAGTAGGTGCAAGGAAAACATTTCCACATGTCAGACTGGCATCTGTCTTTTACTTCGGAATGTCCCAGGATGCCTTGTCTGAGATACAAATGTGATCCGACCGGCCCCCGTCTCCAGTGGTGAGCCTACTACAGCCAAAGGTTCCACTGAAGAGTCTGCATGTTCAAATGAGCATCAGGTACTAGCAGGATGCACACGACTATAGGACCATTAAGATTCAGAACCAACTGGCCAGAACAAGGGCTTGTGCCTGAAACATTGGGATCATGGCCTGAATGTCCTGGACTGGCCACCATGTCCAGGATGGTCCCTATAAAGGGGATCTGCTGTTCAGACTGAAGGTGGGACTTTGGTTCACTGACAGAAAAGTTCAGAGCAGACAGCAATGAAACAGTCACCTCTATGTGAGAAGGGACTACATGCAGAGATGTTGCCTTCACAAACTAGTTGTAAAGGTACGAAGATGAGCTTCGATCACCGGTATCACATTCATGACAGCCAGGATGGCTGAGGTGATGCTGATTGGCAGAACCATGAATTGATATTGATCCTCCCCTGCCGTCAACATGAAGTAACTCGTAGGACTACAAAAGTATGCATCCTGTAGTTTCAGGAAAGTTTTCCAGGGTCCAAGACTGACAGAACTTTTGGCCAGCATCAACATTTTGAACCTGTCCTTCCAAAGGAAAGAGTTCTGCAGCTTGAGGTCTCGATCGTCTGTTGTTCTTGGGGATCATGAATTAACTAGAGTAGCAGCCTGTAACCCTCTCTGCATCAGTTACTACATTGATTGCATCCTTGGTGAGCAAGGATTGAACCTTTGTAGACAGCTTAACAGCCTGGTCCACCGACATCCGAGACACGATGGGGGTCGGAGGGGGGAGATAGCAGGAAAATAGGGCAACAAAGGAAGTCTGTTGCAAAATTGAAGAACCCATTGACATGTTGCGATGGGCCTGGGACAAACTTTGCACCTGAGCAGGACATTCAGTACTGTATGCGTCGTCAATGACACTTGCGCATAACCTGCAAATACCCCCACTGGCAGACAAGGGCAATTCAACTGGTGCATGCACTCTGGGATGGCTCACGTTTGCCGATCTCTCCCTTCACGACACGTTTCTCCCTCCTCCCACCTCACTACATGGAGATGCAGTCAACTTCAATAATCTACTATTATATTATTCCATTAGGAATATGTTGCAAATTACACGATACGTTTCCTTCGCAACACCTTATCTCTCAGGGCTTGAATCGATGCTCATGAATCCATCCCTGGATAAGCTCATTGCCCGACTATACAGCGGCATGCAACGATCGTCCCCATTATACACCCGAAAGCCATGGCTAGCTGGAATATGGACCTAGACGATCCATTGTCGAAGGCTCAGTGGCAGTTCTGCTGCGGGCAGCTTGAGATGCTTTCTCCTAATTACAAACTACGCCTTATTCATTTTAAGTATCTACATCGCATTTACAGAACCCCCCTGCAGCTTAAACGCATGGGCATCTGCTCCGAGGTGAACTGCTGGAGATGTGCATCCCCGGATGCTTAATTTTTACATATGGCCTGGGACTGCCCCAATATTGCATGCTTTTGGACGGCGTTCCTTCAATCAATTAATGAGATCCTAGAAGCCCATTACCACCCTACCCCCAAAACTATGTCTCCTAGGATATGTCAAAGAGGCCCTGCCTGGTCACCGCAGGCTTCTAGCCTTGTTATTACTCCTAGCTAAATGCCGTATTGCGATGCATTGGGGCACACGCATCCCACCCGCCACCAAAACCTGAATCCTAGACATCACTTTCTGTCAAGAACAGCTAAATATATACTGGGAACTATTGCAACAGGTATCAAGACCAAAAGATATCTGGGGTCCTTTTTTGGCTTGGCTGTCAGCTTGTAGTTTAGATGTTGCACCAGACTCTGAGGCTCCTGCTAGCCTCTGTCAAGAACCATCTGTCAATAATGTGCCCATCTCATAACCCACTGCTTGACCAGGCACCCGATAGTATTGTACAGCTCCTCCCCTTTTGCTCCTCTTTAATAACTCGCAAATATACATGATGCCCTGGCTGTGCATGTGTGATGTGTTATCCCACTCATATAGTCAATTAATGTAATGCTTCTGCTTTGGTTCTGTTGTTTTGTTTGCTTTAATCATAAAGGCACCTACTGCTTGTACTATTGGATAGTACTTGCTGTACTGTTATACTCCTGTACATGTAAAATGCCAATAAAAAAAAAAAATGAAGAACTCATTGGTCTGATTAATGGCATGCCAGGTAGGGAAACAAAAAAGACCCTAGTAGCCTCATGTGACAGGACGAGGGGGAGCTAAAGCAGTTTGATAGTCTCAGCAGCATGCAAAGACGAAAAAGAATGCTGCCCTTGTTGCAGGTTACAACCTCAGCAACTCTCCCTGCTGCCTGAGTCACAAAAGGCCTGGACAGACTGCTGGATAGGCTGTCTCTACTGACAAGAAGCCCCAGGAGTCACTTTGTAGGTGCCTGGCCTCATTAAAGTACATGTCCTCAAGAAGGTCTGGACTGTCCTAGAAATTCTAGTTGTCTTTATCGACGCATGCAGCCGGACAGCCACACTGGAGTCAACACGATGGCCAACGCAGTCCCTAGTATCCATGACAAGCTTACAAATGCACTTGGCTGCATCTTGGCCATCATGTACTGTCTGAAAGAATTTCTAAAGTCTGCTGAAGCAGTGGGTAAAGGCTGCTGGGGCAGTGGGTAACATATAATTTGCCAGATCCCACGAGGATATAGTGACCCAAAAGGCACAAAGCATTCAATGAGCGAAGAGCTAATGAAGAAGGAGAAAGCACACATTTGCCCAGTGCATCAGTTCTTTTGGACCTGCCATCAGGGAGAGCTGAAAGAAATGCATTTTGGTTGACCTTACTAGCAGATGCCTGAAGCACCAGAGTTTCTGGAATGGGATGTTGAGTGAGAAAGGATGTCTCCTCAGGACTGGCCAATGCTGGTGAGCAGCTCACTAGGAGACCAGAATAAGGGTTCGACCGAGCCATAGACAATCAATCGATCAATCAGTGCATGGCTGAATGGAAGTAAGCGTTGACAGTTAAGGCCCAGGTTGTGAAATTTCCATAAGTAAATTGGGTTTAGTGCAATAGTAGGTACCTATAGGTCTAGGACCTCTGCAGCCCTGTGAACTATCATGGAAAAATATGCACTCTTCTTCGTGGGGGGGGGCAAATTTGAGGTCATTTTCTGTGAGGTATTTAAACTATTAGCTTTTTGTAACTACAAGTAGAAGCCATAATCTGCATAAAGAGGGAGGAGAAGATGGTTTACCTCCTCATCATTGTCCTGATGCTGAGGGGACCTGTTCGAGGTCCTGGCCTCTTTTGTAGTCATAGCTGAAAATGGCCTCCAATCTCTGGTAATAATGGGACTGTGGCAAGGGAACTGGTGGGAGTTCTGTAGAGGCACAGATTTGGCCTTTCTAAATGCATACTGTAATGTAGGGCAAAAATGCGTTGAAGTCTGTTTCGGATCTGACAAACAGTGTGAAGTCGGGTTTTGGGGCTGGAGTTGATCCAGCAGTAACTGGCAGGGCCTTCAGGTCAAAGCTCAGGGCGATGCCAGTAAAGGACCAGATGATGGCATGGGGTCAGATGGCGCAGAAGGACCTTTCATGGAGGAACGCCTGGAGCTCCCAATGGATTGTGGAGCTTGAAGGAGTGCCAGAGGAACGGCTCCTAATAACTGTAGCAGGGCTGCCCTTGTTTCGACGTCGACGATGGCCTGGGAAATGCAGGGCACATCTGTGGGTCCAATGATGCAATCAGAGTCTGTCCTTTATAGAGTTCTGACAATGCAAAGTCTCTCTGGAACGAAGATGGTAGGGAATCGGTGAACCATTTTCACTTTTTTATGAATCCATAGTGACTTGTCTCTCAACTTCGCTTTTGGCTTACCTGCCAATGGAGAATTTGACCGGGACGAGGACTGTGAACAACCTCAGGACTTCAAGCATGACCGGCATCTCTTTTTGTGTTCTCTAACATACGGCTTGGCTTTGTGATCCCTGTTGACCTCCTCAGAAGGCATTTGTCACTTGACATTGAATATTGCATGGTGCAAAGACATATAGTGTGGTGCAGCCATGGCGCATGTTGAAAGTTGTTGTCTCTGATGCGGGCATATCACTTGCACACTCGCTCCTGAACTTTGGAAGCCGGTAACTAGGATCACAAATTGAGGAATCTGCAGTTAGAAGTTTCTATCACAATGATCATAATTTCTCTCGCTAAGTCATTAGCTTTTTCTCTTGAGGAACCATCCTCTCAACTGCAAGCTGCCTTATCTTGCCACATGGCAAAGAAGAACAGCACTTCTGCCATGCAAGCTTGTGGATAAATGGGCATCTTATGTTCGCTTGGATTCATTTCAAGCTTCCCACATTTTAGCTTTTATGCTGATTTTTGTGTGTTGGCAGGACCCTTCTTCTTACACAGAGCCAATGTTACAAGCACAGACCACGTTGAACCTTTTTTCAAATACCATGGTCTTTTGGAAATTAAATTTGTTTTTACCCCAAAATATTTTCCTTTAAGATCTTTAATGGCTCGTGATTTAACACTTTTAACAAGTAGGGTTCCAGAGGGATACTCGAGCACCCAAAGAGGTTAGAGAGAACCTTTCAAAACAGAAAGGAACGGGAATACATACTCCCAACACTGCATTTCTCATACCATTATCCTGACCACCTTCTGCAAGGATCTCAGACAGCTGGAAACTTTGCATACCCTGGAGGAAATTATATTGTGTCCTTCAATGTTGCCGCGAGATGTACAGAATGAGATCCTTGACTTATCAGGGTGTGGGTTGAGCAGTTGGGGACACGGTACAAAGGGAAGCTAGGGCAGCTCTTAAGGGAGTGTCTGAGAGACGACATAGGGGCTGGGGGCGTTTGTGCTTCAGAATAGACATAATTCACAGTGCACCAGTGTGCTAGCAGAAGCCACTGGTGTTGCACAGAGGTGATGTGCATGACAGCACACACTGTTTGCTCATGAGAACTGAGTAAGGAGAGTCTGATTTACGACATAGTGTGTAGCTGGCAAGCTTTCAGGTTGCTTAGGTGTGATATATTCATATTTTCAGCCTGATGTTAGGAATACCACCTGGTCAGTATGTAGCTGGACCATTACGGGTCAAAATAAATATGTTTACCTGTCCTATCTCTTTTTGATTCATTTTTGATTATTTGTTTGCAGGACACGTGGGTGCGTAAGGATTTCGATTTCAAAAGTTTTGTCTTCTCTGTTCCAGCAATTCCCTCCAAAAAGGCTCACGCTAAAGGGGGTGCATGTGCATTGTTGAAACCATCAAATAGATGGAGGATGTTAGGAGTGATGTTGTCTGCATTGTTTGCGTTCTTGATGTATGTTTCCATTGTAGACACACAAGACTGGCTCTCGGAATACCTCACCTTGTAACGTTTACTAGCCTCCTACGTGCAATTTTAGTAAAGTTTCGTCTCAACTGCAGCCAGGAAGCAATATCAGTTCATTTTCAAATGCTACCTTACAATCAATGGGAACTTTAATACCAAAATGTTGTCCAACTCTTATAAGAATAGCTGCCTTTTTTAGCAGGAAGCCCTCTGGCGAATTCCTCCTAACGAAAAGGATAAGCAAGCCCAGGAAGCTGGAATTAAACCTGGCGTTGGCCAGTGGCAGGTTTAATGACCAAGTGACAGATAATTCCTCCCGGCAGTGTGCAAACTCAAAATCTTTGTTGGACAATGCATTTTTTCATTACATTGATTACAATATAATGTCCAATATATGTTTGGGTGATCGCTAGTTTAGTGACTGCCGTCAGTGAGTCACTGTTTTACACTTGCTAGATGATTTGGTAGACACTGATCATGTTAGTGTGGGAGACATTAGAACACGTGCAAATAAAGTCTACTCGTGATGGAGACCTCTAGATGAAGTAACAAATAAACAAATCTATCTTAAATGGGCTCTTTTGCAAATGTTATAAATCTCTCTTCTTTTGAAACTTTGGTGCATCAGATTGGTATGTGGCTAACAAATCCTTCACCCACTTGTTCCACATATTTTCAGTCTACTTGTGTTTGGCATTTTGAATAATACCGAAGCAGGAACCGAATGGAGAATAACGCTTATGCCCATTCAGGGAGAAACATTTCCCAGATTAGCCCACGTTGTCCTATAAAAACTGCTTCAATAATGCTGAATGCTCCTAAACTGCTTATGGAACATCACTAACTTCCAGTTGCTACCAGGAACGCATTGTAGTCACATTAAGCACCTTAATAACTAAGAAATATGGGGCATAATATCAAGACAGGCGATAAAACGCTAAAACGGCGATAATGGGCTTGATAATATGCTCTATGGAATTCCAATTGAAGCCCATGTTAGATGTGAAGGACGTCTAACATGGGCTTCAATTGGAATTCCATAGAGCATATTATCAAGCCCATTATCGCCGTTTTAGCGGCAGTTTTCTGCCGCTAAAGCGGCGATAAATTTATCGCCTGTCTTGATAATATGCCCCCTATATGTTTTACAGTCATTATTATAGTTTAATGAATTTGTATGTTATGCCACGTCAGGGTGCAACTAAACCCAACTTTCGGGAGGGGGTGCTAACTGTTCAGTCAGTGGGGCGGGACAAGCATTTCATGCAATGTAGGGGATATATCTTTATAGCCAATATGAGGGAAAGAAATGCCAAACTGCAGTTTAAACATATTCGGCAAACACAATCTTATTAAGAGTGACAGACTGGAATCCGTATTTATCCCTAGATTCCTGATTTAAACTAAGTTGTTGTTGGCTGGCCTATTTGCTGAGGCCACATTATCTACGGAATGTGTTTGATCCATTCACTGCATATGGATATTTGGATTTGTGACATGTATATTTTGCTGTGGCTAGATAGCTTCCATTATTTGGCTTTTTAGATATTGTCTGATTGAGTATGAGTCAAAGTCAGATGAATTTCCATACTTAAGTATGATTTGTTCATAATCTGCTTAACAGTGACACTTGAAATTGAAGTAGCAGATTGGGTGCAATATTGAGCTTGGGTAAATATTAGAGAGGGTAAATATGTTTTGTACATTAGTTGTGAATTAATGGAGCTGACATGAAGGGAGCAGTGAGATGATGGTCAGTTGATAGAAAAGATGCAATTTAATCAGTTATGCACCCTGCACTCTCATGCTGTCAAGTCTCTGTAGTAGCTTGGGATGGTGAACAGTAACAAAGGCAGGGTAGAGATTGTATGATGGAACCACGCATGCAATTATCACGCCATTTATACTACGCATGCGTCATTACCACACATGCTTTACAACTAATATTTTCACAACGTGTATCGAAAGGCGCTACTAGGAGTCTGGGTTGGGAGGGCAAACTCACCAGGGCCACCCCGCTCTGGCACAGTGACCGGCTGGGTCGACTGTCGCGGTCCCAGGGATTCGACAATGGGAAACCATTGGCATCTCCAGAATTGGGGACCTATGGAAATCGGGCGGGGTCATACCATTCTCCCAATTGCAGCAAAAATATGAAATGGCCAATTCCGAACAGTTTCGGTATCTCCAAATCAGGCACGCTTTGCTCGCAGTTCTCCCAAAAGGGGCTGACCTGCCTGAGTCCCCTCCACTGGAGGACAGGATTTTGGATGGCAATTTGCCAGAGAAGGCTATTTCTCTTTTATATAAAAAACTCATTAACAACATGCCAGATCCCCTGCTCCACCTCAGAGGTAAATGGGACCACGATGTTGCTGGCTGGAGGACGAGGAGTGGCGGGCTGCCGTGGCGTCTCCTCGGGAAGTTGCCATTTCTTCCAGATACCAATTAGTCCAACTTAAAATCCTCCACAGAACATATTTGTCTGGACCCACTATGGTCCACATGGGCGACTCCCAGGACACTACTTGTGTCTGGCACTGTGGGCAAGAGGGCACCTTTATTCACACACTGTGGGAATGTGCTACAATACAGAAATACTGGGAGAGGGTGGTACATATGATGGAGGAGGCGTTGGGACAGCAGATACCATGTAACATCAAACTGATTTTATTGAACATTTGGGACCCCACGGACCTCAGCGCTAAGGAGAGAACTTGGGTGGCTCTGGGCTTCAATGGTGGCCAAGCGCAATATTGCACGACTATGGAGAGCCCCGAACCCACCCACCATTGGCGACTGGGCTAAGGACATGGACTGGTGCATGGTGACGGAGGTGCCTATCTATGTCTCTAGGGGGGCCCGATGAAATGGTTACAAATATGGGGGCTCTGGAACACTTTTCGTGGAGATATATGTGTACCACCCAGGAGCGGAGAGGAGGATGCGGTTGTAATGCTTTAACATGTGTTTTTTGATGACATTTGGAATGTACTGTGCCATGAGCTACTGTTGCTGCATTCATGTGCTCTACGGACCCTTTGAGTATTGTGGTGCTTCAACTGTTTACATGCCTTTTTCAATAAAAAGATTTAAAAAAAAAAAATATATATATATTTTCACAACGCATATGCCTTTACCACGCATGCCTTTACCACAAAAATTTCGTTGTAAAGGCATGTTTGGTGAAGGCATTTGCGTTGTGAACATTTTGCAGGTAAGCCTTAAATGAAATCACCTGAATCCCAGGGGGTGTGTTAATCAGAGATATTTTCTTTTTTATTATTGTAAAAGATGATCCATGTTTTGTCATCAAGTCCGAGTTCACTCGCTGACTGCTAATTGACCAACAGTAACCAATGGGCTTCCTGCAGCACACACAGGGTCTAATGTCCAACAACCAGGAAACGGAGTGCAGAGTTCGAGAACTGAGGGTGAGAGCCAAAGCAGAAACCACGCATCAAACTGAAAGTGAGGGTAGAGTGACACTACCCTGGCCTCACAGCCTTGACTCATCTCCGCTGCCTTCTGATGTTTTCTGCTTTAGGGCACTGCGGACGGAGTTCTGGGAACCCCTGGATAAGTGTCAGACTATAACTCCCATTTGGTTGTATGATGATACCAAAACAAAGGCAATCCTAAACACTAAGACTCGAGCGTGGCACCTGAAAAACAACCCTAAACACTACGGGGTCTATTATAATGTCGGGCGGATCGCCACTGCCATACGGGCGATGGCGATCCGCCCGACATTATACACCGCCCGCCACCCATTTCCCCCAACATATTACTATGGCAGGGGGGACCCTGGCGGATGGAAAGACCGTCCACCGGTTTTCCGCCGGTCGACCAGTCGACTGGGCGGAAAAGGGGCTGAATATGGTAGCAGTGTCTGGAAGACACCACCATCCATATTAGCATACAGGCGGATTAGTGCCTTTACATGGCGGCATTGCTGTGGCAGTGGCATCCTAATTGCCGGTGCGGGACCGCCACACCACTGGCGGCTGTTCCCAGCACCGCTAGGGTGGCCATCCTAATAGGCCCCTAAGACTTGAGTGTGACACCTAAAAAACAACTCTAAACACTAAGACAGGAGCTCGCCACCTAAAAACTAACCCTAAACACTAAGACACTAGTGCAGCACCTAAAAAACAACCCTAAACACTAAGATTCAATTCCATTGCTACGCATATGCCTTTATCATTTTATTCGTGGTAAAGGCATGCGTGCTAAAGTCATGCGGGGTAAAGGAATGTGTGTGGTAAATGCATTGTGGTAACAGTCACGTGTGGTTATGGCCGCTTTGTAATAGCTGTTTCCCGAAGGGAGAGTACAAGTAATCAAGTAATAGATGTGCCAATACTCCAGTTTTAATCCACTGTTTTAACATGATCCCATGTGGAAATAACTGTTGCTTCTGTGCCTCAGCCATACTAGAGTCTGTTTTGGTGATCTTAAAGCAGGTTATTGTCTTTGAATGTGGGTATATGTTTTGAGGCAGATCTTTTGATCGTTCAATCGTTTTGACTAAAAACAGTCTGTTATTGGCCAGCATTAGAAGGATCGCTTGGCTCAAAGTTTGTTTGGTTTAGGGAGGGTTTTATGCAAGGCATTTAGAGTTCCTTTGAGAAAATACCTATATTCAATGAGTTGTTGACTGTTCTGACTGGATTGGCTGCAGAGCTAGTCATTAGCATCGGTCGGCAGGCAAGTCTACTGCCCACAGGCATTTGCAACATTGATGAAGGATTGATGAAGCCTTGTTAAAAAAATTATAGATGAGTGACTGTAAACGTTTTTCTTTTTGTTATCTGTTAAACTGTATTGAGCTTCTGGAATAGTGGTTGAACAGGGGGAAGGGATGCATGAAGAGTGAATTTGGTGGGTGAGACGTAATGCAGGTTTGTCCTCCAAACAGCAAGGGCCACTGGTGAGGAGGCCTGCAGCTGTACCGCCAAGGAATAAGGATGTTCCAAGGTACTACCACTTAATCTATTATGACTTGTGTACCCTTTTTTCTCTGAAATCTTCTAGCAGAGCTGTTGTTTGTGACCTTGAGACCTCTCATCAGGCCCAAAGGCCCCTCACCAGCTCTCTCTATTCAAATCTTCTGCCCATGTTAAGGGTTTTTGGCTACTTTCAGCTCTACAGCCTGTAGTTAAGCTCTCCAGCACATATGGCAGGTCTCCTTAGAAGAAGGCAGACACAAGGTCACAAGGGGTTGGACTTTACTGTCTCCAGTCAGCTTTCCTTGCTACCAACTCATCGTTCTTGTGAAGAGAAGAAAACAAAACATCCTAGGTACTCAAAATGTAGAGTGTGAGAAGCAGCTATTCCTGCATGTGTGCACTGTGTAGGGATGGACAATGATTGGAAATAATGTATATTTACATCAATGATAATGCATTCAGACACAAATATGCACTTCTTTAGTATCCACAAAATAGCACGTCTATAGGAGTCAAGTAAACATATATGTAGTGAAAAGACCATAAGATAAGACTTATTAATTTCAGAAAAACATAATATTGCCTTGACATGCTTAAGGACTGAGAATGTTTCCTGCAGTCATGTTGGCATGTTCTGAGTGCTTAACTGTGATGTACTTATATCCCTTATTTTGGCTCTAGGTTCACGCTAATATAACATGTGCAGAGGCCTACCCCTGTCCTGCAACTGTTCTGTGACCTGGAAGGTTTCACCAACTGTGCTCTCATATTACTGACAGCAGACTACCGCCCGACATGGATTTAACATGTACCACGGTGGTGGCACCATACCGTGTTTTGTGAATCCAAAGTCATCAGAACTTCTATCTGTGCAGTCAGTCCCATTTGTGTAAATTTCTGCCTCAATGTGTACCCTATAATCTAATACTAACATCCAAGTGGACTGTGTGTGTTTGTGGCTTGTGTAGTACATGCAGTATGTGCATGAGTGATCAAGAGGAATGGAGGCCTGCAGGTCTCAATTTGGAAAAATTCTGAGTGGGATTCACCTGACAACTAACTTACCTTTTGGTTCACCACTAGCCAGGGCCACTGGGATTATGTGGCAGGGGATGACCAAATTATGCAGCAGTGTAGACTAAATTATGAGTCAAGAAAAGTCAAATTATGCAGCATATTTTGTGATAGTACTACCATGTTATTTTGTCATTTGTACACGTGGTAACACTGACTCTAAAATATTTCACCTTATTAATACAAATTTAATATCTAAATACAGCATTAAGCAACTGAAATGTGACAATTCAACCTTTGCAAAAGGCCTTCCAGAGCACAGGAACACGTATTGCCATGTGTTTAGTAAATTTTTGTCTGTTTGAGCTAGAAACTATTTTCTATCCTGCTCCTGTGCACAAGATGTAGATGAGATTTTTTTCACAGACAGTGGAAAAGTATTGCTGTCATTCCTGAAAATGGAGGAAGGCGACATGGCTCCTTTAAAATTCACTTACGCAACTCCTGCTGAGTGGAGCTGTGGTACTGTCATTTGGTAGGTGTTCGGGGTGGGACTCATCTTTGTTCACGGTGAGAGACATCTTTTAGGTGAAGCCAGCCTTTTGTCTTCATCCTGATCACTGTTCAGTGTGGCTGGTGAAAAGCCAGTTGCAGAAACTTCACACATCTTTGTGCCTCTGTTGTGAGCACTCTAGGCTGGAGAATACCCTGTTGTGAAGAGCATTACTCCACACAAAGGCTTTGTCTGGAGAATAGCCTAGAGAGGACATTTGACACAAGAACTGCCGCAAACCTATTTGAGATTGCAGACTAAGAATCCACATTCCCTATCTGCTTTGATTGCATAAAAGTGCGAGCTACTTACATCTTTGTAGTTTCTGTTCCAAATCCTTTCACCAAGGAGGGGAGTATTCTGCAGCATACTTTGAGGACTGCTCTACAACAATCAGAACTGGTGTCTGTGTTACAGCCAGTTTCCCAAAGGAAAGGGTACATCAACTGGTGTCATTACTTGCTGGAAGAGCTATACCCCTGACCTGAAGCGCCTGGAAGCAAGCCTGCCTGCTGAGAGAGTGAAAAGGCCTGTCAAGCCGCAGGAGGTGTGACTGTCCAGATAGTGCCAGAAACTGCCAGACTCTAGTGTGGAGTTCCGATCCACCAGGAGACAGAAGACTGCCGAAAGCAATCTACGAGTTCAAAGAGAGTGGATGCAGTCTCTACTACAGAAGTGCGGCTTGAAGAGGGAATCCTAGACAGGCAGTCAACCTTGCAATTGGAACAATTCCGGTTGTACCTCACTGCTTAAATCAAGAGCTGCGCCCATGGTGAATGTAGCCACCAAAACCCAGAGCTATTCCTGTGGATGACGTCGCCACAGAAGTCAAAAACTATGTCCATGGTGGATGTCACCGTCATAGCCAAGACTTGTACAAATGACAGTCATCACTGCATTATTTGCAAAGTGCATACACGGGCTACTTGCATGCTGTTGTGACACGTGTAAGTGGTGGCTCATCTGCCGCACAGTAACCCAGAAGCGGGTCTGATGCCTGACATGAGACCTCACTGACTTCCATAACCTACATTCTCCGAAGGACCTACAGCTCCAGCTCTGGTTGTCCCATCCTGCTGCGGCCTACTCAGACTGAGGGCTACTCCTGCAACCATGCCGTCTCATCCTAGAAGCGGGCGAGATCGGAGACACGAGATGCTGAAACACAGAGACCTGCATTGTGGTGCAGCTGTATCTAGGAGACGGTACTGAACTGAGCACAACCATAATTAAACTGGGGTACCTGCACCTGATCCTTGATTAATGTCTCACAAAACTAACAGAACGGGGATCTGCTTAGACTCACAAAAGTTGGGACTCATGTGAAAGAGAGAAGAGAAAGACAGTATAGCGAGGTGCAGTAGCCTAAGTGGCTGTGCATATTATTGCACCTGCAGCAGGGTAAACAACCTTTACAACGCAACTTTTACAACGCAATGCTATTACAACACATTTTTTACAACGCAAATGCTTTTACAACGCATGCATTTACAACGCATGCTGTTATATGGTATATGGTATGCGTTGTAATTGTTTTCGTTGTAATTGCACTTTTAAGCAATTTACTCACTTTTGCGTTGTAACAGTATTCGTTGTAAAATAATGCGTTGTAACAGTGTTTGCGTTGTAAAAAATGCGTTGTCATAGCATGCGTTGTAATAGTATGCGTTGTAACATCATACATCCCTGCAGCAGTACACCATTTTAAGCATGTCCAATAAAGTATGTTTCTTATCCAAATAAAGCACTGTGTTGGATAAACAGATATTGCTCTGCTGGGTAATCTGAGTTTCCATACCCCTACACTACCTCCCTGAGAAGTGTGTGAATGCTCCAAAGTGCTACCACTGAGAGTCAATTTCTGAAGGGGCTATACATGGCCCAGTATGTGAAGCGAAAGTAGTACAGACTCTAGGACATCCGAGGTAAACCCCCCTGTCCCCACGACTGAGGCCCAGTATCCGCTGCTTGCCCCATACCCAATGAACTGGATCTGAATCATGCCCTCTGCCACATAGGATATGCATTCAAAGTGACCAACTATACACTCTATGCCACCTAAGTCTATATAATCAGTGTCATTCACTTAATACTAACTTTTCAATGGGAGTCAAGGGCAAAATGGGTTGAGGAAGGAACGGTGCAAGAGGCACTAATGCCACCGAAGAAAACAAAGATTTTAATAATAAAACTGATATGGTTTTAAAAACTGCAAATTTTGGATAATCACCAGTACTCTACAATACATGACATAACTTCTTGTGTAATTCTTGAAGCGTTAAAGTACTTAAGTCACCGAACATGGCTACACGATTAAAATGCAATAATGTGGCAGTGTGCAAGAAGAACACCCCTCCACAATGATGTGATAGTATTGACTAAGAATATTACTCTGTGAGCCAACAACAGTATAACAGGTAGAAGTGGATGTTCCTAGGATTGGAGGCTGACCAATCCCCGCTCTGATTTATGCAGATGACACTGTCAGCCAGACAGACAGTTGCAGTGGCCCTAATCACGTCCAGACTGGACTACTGCAACAGCCTTTATGCAGATACAAACAAATCAGTTTTACACAAGCTCCAAATGGTCCAACATGCAGAAGCCCGGCTAGTGCTGAAATGGCGTAGGAGGTCTTCTGCATCAGCAACTTTAGAAACACTCCACTGGCTGCCAATTCACAAAAGAGTTCTGTTTAAGGTCCTGATAATCACTTTCAGGATAGTCCACTCCTCAGGTCCCCACTATCTCCGCACCAGATTCATGCTCTACACACCCTCCTGGAGTCTTAGGTCGTCCAACGCTAACCTGTTGAAAATACCAACATTAAGACTTGTCTCAAAAGGAGGAAAATATCTTGCAGTAATAGGCTCTAAGACATGGGACAAACTCCCAAACCAGCTACACCAGATCGAATCCAAGACTCTTTTCAGGAAAGTACTAAAGACTAGTATTTTCTCAACATCTGACGCTCTATGCAGAACTCTTATCTAATGCCTTTCCCTCACTTTTCGCAGCCACCCAGTATGTTTCCAACCCCGGGTCCCGCTTAGCACCATGATGCTCCTCGGAGTGATAGTAGCGCTCTACAAGTGTCCAATTACATTACATTACATTAATTGCAGGGACCGTCAGGGGGTTACAGTGACTTTCAGATCTTTTTTTAGATTTTTTGAATTGCTTTCACCTGTCCACCAATTCCTCCAAATCACATGTGATGAGGTTCAGCCCGTCTAAGACTTAAACTATGAAATTCATAGTGGAGGGTCACCACATTAGGCAGTTTGGAATTTTCCGATAGTTGGGTGTCACATTGGACTCTTGCCTTAATTGGAGCCCGCTGATAAATCACAGTGTAATGTCTCCTAATATGGCTATGTACAGTGTAGGACATTTCTCCCGCCAGTTGAGGCACACCCAAATAAAGACAGTTTTGGATATTTTTAAAGCAAAATGTATCCCGCTGGTCAGTTATGGTTGTGGGATTTGGGGCTATGGGTCTGCTGCTCCAATTCAAATAGCCGAAAATAAGTTCCTTGGGAGCTCCTAAGGTTTCCACAACGTACATCTTCTGAGGAAGTCCACTTAGAGTTGGGCATGGGCTATGTTATAGAGTTTATTTGTCTTTGTCCTTTGCTACTATGGGTCTCTGTTTGGATGAAGGGTGAGTTGGGACTTAACAGACTGATCGTGCAAGATTGCCTGGCTCTAGACAACTCATGACAAATTCCTTGGATGCATTTTGTTTTCACCGTCATGGAAACTCTAGGGAGAATTGAGCTTTATACTGAGCCAAGTTGCATTGTCAAAATTGATCATATATGGGTTAAACAAGCGTTTAGAGGTAAGATGCTAGCAGAACACCAGGCACTAGTCCTCAACAAGCATTCAATACGCCATGCAATGCTGGTGGAAACTGTGGGTGGTGTTGAGCCTCATCTTGCCGTAGACATGTCTAGGTACCATTGAAGACTATTGACCTTTTTTAGGCTTAATTTAATCCCACAGTGTTTGTCCTCTAATCATGGTTGTTATAAGGATTACATGCTGCCTGTATGTGAATAGACAATGTCTCTATCAACGAAAAATGGCAATTTGCACTATACATTCATACAGCCCCTTTTGATGCCCATGAATTTCTATCAAGTGAGACCTGCGCTATTGTTTTGACAGTTTTTAACTTCCCCCACAGTATATTATTTTTTATCATGGTATCGGTCTGGTGTTTTAAAGCAAGTTAAACTGTGATTCGTGTTGCTGTTTTCATTTATTTAATGTATTATACTGTGTTTGACTTTTATGACTTTATTTTTAAAATCGAATAAAGTATATTGATTGATTGATGGTAGAAGCATTGGTGAACAGAGCTTCCCAGCAAGGGATTTCCCACCTCAAAAATGGTTGCTATGTCCGGCGTGATGACGCAAAGCATCTGAGCCTGTTTGCTTTTTTTCCCTATTTGCATTAGTGACATTCAAAACAAAAAAGTTTGTTTGCCCAAACTTCTTTGCACTCCAGAAGTGCTGCTCACTGCAGCCTTAGCCTGCGGTTCTGCATCGCAGCAGCCTTGTCTCTCCTCCTACACCAACCTACAACCTCACTTCATTCTCAACTTCACTGGCTCCTTCGGGGACTGCTCCCATCTCATACAACAGCTGTAGCCTCAGCACGCTCTCCCTTGAATACCAGCCCCTGCAGAGCGCTATTGCTATGCAGGCTAACAGGGCCCAGATGTTAGTCTATATCATGGCTTCAGAAGCAGCAAAAACAGAATGTCTGGCCACAGGTAACCCTCCCCACCTTTCTTCACTGTGGCTATTATGAAGGCCAATGAGACTCACAGCCGGGCCAACAAGTACCTCTTGGGTTGTACATTCTTTCCCCACCTGCACCACACCCTTAGCCTGCAGTACCAGTCAACTCTCACAGCAGTTCACAGCCACAGTCGCAGTGCTTCATCCTAAGCCTGTTGTGCTGCTCCCCGTCCTGGTGCCTTCACCTGATTTCACCACTCCCTCTTGGCTGATCCCCCCAGCCTGAGACTGATCCCGACTCCCATACCAGCCCTCACAGGCCCAGCTCAATCTCCTTTCCCGTACGATCCCACAGTCTAAGTACACTCTCCCCTCTTCTGCACCATAAAATCAGAAATCCTGGTTTCAAACATGGTTTACCTGCTAGGCAAAATCTGTTTTACTCTAGGCAATTACCTCCTTGTCTTCGATTGTCTCGTTTAAGAGTACCTTAAAAAAACCTCAACTTAGCATGTGCCCTCTAAAAAAAACCTTCACGTTTATATGTTTTAATGCATTTTAATGTTGCTTCAAATGTTCTAAAAATCTAAGCGGGGTTCACATGACAACTGACTTGCCTCTTGTTTCACTACTAGCCAGGGCCACTGGAATTATACGACAGAGGACCACCAAATTATGCAGCAGTGTTGACTAAATTATGCGTCAAGAAAAGGCAAATTATGTGGCATAACACTGCACATTTTGAGGCAGTATTACCTCAATTTTACACATTGTAACGCTGTCTCTGAAAGAGTTCACATTATTAATACCAACTTAACATTTAAATACAGCATTAGGCAACTGAAATATTACCATTCAACCTTTGCGAAGGGCCTTTCAGACCGCAAGAACAGCTATCACCATGTTGTTAGTAAATCTACATCCGTTTGAGCTAGAAACTATTTTCTTTTGTCAAAATCTATAGGTAATGCAGGAGACAAAAGATTATGTGGCAAATCCAATATTATCATAAAATGCTTGAACTGCATAACTTCAGTGGCCCTGCTAATAGCATCGTCATCGCAGGCATGAATGTTGCAAGCATGCAAGTAAGACCTGCATGCTGAGGATCAAAATACCCTCTATGCATTAAGTCGGGTCGAAACATCAACATTTATGCCCAAGGGGGCCTGTACCATATGTCACAATTATCCCGTCCAACCTAAAGATGATACCTCTCTGCGTTTTTTAAAAATTATTAAGAGTAACAACGAAAATTATTTACGATGGACAGGCCACAACTAACTGGTGTTGATGTTACTTATAACCAGTTCAGATTATAATTGTTGTAATCATTTTCTATTGAACTATCCTCACTCTGTGATCACCTATTTCACTTTTATCTCTTTCACACACGAGCACTACTCCTTCACATCCCTTGCTTTGGAGCAACCTCTTGATTACTATATAACTTGGTAAAGTGTTTACCTGCTAAATATGTTTCTGTGAATAAAACAGATAGTTTCCTGAAGAATCAGTGGGTGCCTTTTTCCTTTTTCGAAGGTGCACATTTGGAAGCTGTATATGTATTAAGTACCATGTGCTGATCTTATACATGCCAAAATGTATTTTGAATCATAAACGTCTCTTGACTTGATGCGTGATAAAAAAAGTCTAGGACCATTTGTTTTCTATACTACATGATACCCAGGTCCGCGTACAATGATTGGGTTACCCCATTAGTTTATAATTGCAATCTAAAATCTGCAGCAGATTTCAAATTATCAGTCGACATCAAATAGGAACATTTTTGACTCTTGCATCACGGATCCAATCCATGTGGTTATATAGAAACAACTAACTTCATTGAGACATTTTATGCCCTGAGGAAGCAACACATTAAAAATGTATAAAGTAGCCAAACACTTGTCGGCAAATTAGCATCTTGTAAAATAAGTATAACTGTGGATGGGCAACTAATTTGAAATTCTAAAAAATCTTGCGCTGAACCATATGAAATAAGTCATTCTAAAATGTAAAAGTGTTTTTTTCCTTACTACTGATTTAATAACCACGGATGGCTAATGAGGTCACCCATGCTGGAGTATTTATGGGATTTTATGCCAATTTTGTTAACGTACTTATGTGTGTTTGTCACTTACACACATTTCTGTGAATCCGGTAACTTCTGGACAAAGTTCTGTATTTCCTCTTACTTGTTCGCGTTTCTGTTCGAGTTTTCAGCATTCCACTCCTCTTTGTTCGTTTGTCATTACTTTAAATAATCATTCCATTCCTGCCACTAGTGCTGATTTTTCCGTAACAACTTTTTCCATTGTGCACGTCTCTCAGATCTGTCACTATTACTCATATTTCTAGAATGTCTTTCTCTGTTTCACTCATGTATTGTCTTATGTAGATCTTTAATAGGAGAAAAATGGAAGTAGACATTAAAGCACATTCATTTGAAAGAACCCAAATCTTTTCGGATTTGCCAAAGCTTATTTTCTGTAGCATCCATTTTCAAATTATTTTGTCTGTGCTCACCTCCACCACATAAATCACTGGCAAAGCCAATAGCTAGTACAAAAGACAACAATTTTAGCTATGTTAATGCTAGTTTTCTTTTCTTTTTTCCAAAGCTTTTAAGCATCGGCAATAAGCATACGCAAAGCCAAAAGGTCAGCTACCTCCATTCAAAACGAGATCTATTGGCTTTGCCAAAGCTTTCTTAATATAATTTTAAGATGATGACATGTTTGTGGCAGCAAACTTTGGTGAACTTTTACAATTTAATTGGTATACCATTTGCTGTCAAAATAATTGGTTCTGGTTGAGCATTGTAACTACAGTTTCTATGTGATCGCTTCTCACATAATTTGATAATATTCTGCATCACCTTGGAGAGGATGTAAAACTCAGTGGGAAGAGCTTCTTGTAGTTCTGCATTTTCTGTTTCCCAAATCATATTAAGGAATAACGTATGTTACAATTTTCAAAGTCACAGGCAATGAGTCAGTTTTCGATATTGTGTATTTTCTGTGCACAATTCCACAGTAATGCACACATTAAACTGGAAGTTTAGATAAGCGATTGTTTACAAAATTACATGGTAAGAATATGTGTTTCCCTGATATTTTTCTATGCATGCTTTAAGATATACATTCAGATTTCCAGAGATACCGTGATTATTTCTCTTAGCTTTACAATGCTATAATTTAATCTGATTCACATCCCGATTGCTGGTAAATGTGTAGGTTTTAACTAACTGTATAATCACTGTATAAACATACAAAATAATAATCATAATAAAAAGTACACATATTTCTTTCAAGTTAAATAAAGTAAAAAATACAATTATATTACAGTTTTTCACACATATTCTTAGATTCATAAAACATAATTTAGTCAATTATCTCAGTTTTTTCTGGACATCCACAAACAAATTCTCATATAAAATTGACAAAAAAATCACATACAGAGCAACATATTAAATTGACTGTGGTTTAGTACAAATCTCACAAAGATGCTTAATGCTTTGCCAACCTAATTTTACTGGACTCATTCTGAAAATGTAATGATATTGTATTCCAGCTTACTGAAAGCAGATACTATTTTATATAGAAAACTGATTTCATTAAGAGTATCAACTAAAACTTACTATGAGAGGGTACTTTTTAATCTTTCTAATTAAGATATTTTGGTTTCTATTAAGGAGCTGAACCTCACTTACCCTTTACTTCTTCATTACAAAATACACCTGTCAGCAATGACTCACCTTTTGTAAAATACAAGAAAAATGAGAGATATAAACCTTGCCACATTCTGCCTACTGCTTAGTAACCCTTTAAGGATTTGGGTGTACTTTTATAAACTTTCTGTTTCCCTTAAAATTAATTTTCAGCCTTCTGTATACCTTTTGGCCCATATGTGATCTACATTTCCTGAGATTACGCCTTTCTTATTTTATCTCACATAGATGGAGGTATTTAAGCAAGGTTGTCCGCCATTTTCTTTGTAGAGGACTGTGTAGAGACTAAGTTATTGGAATGATTTTCAAGCGTGACAAATACACTTCTGATAGGTCAAATGTGACCAAAATCAGAATTGACAAAAAGTGAAACTAGAGAGAGGAATATGTATTAAGATTTCATGGAACAAATACTCATTGGTTAGTCTGGGAAGAGAAATAGGATTTGGCAAGGGAAAGAAAGAAATTTGTTCAGACAAATCCAAAGCTACAAGGAATGGTTTGTAAAGTGTCCATTATTTGAATTAAAAGAGACTTGAAAGCATATCTACTCCTGCTCACACAAGTAGGAAAAACAGAGAAGAAAGCTGGAGACAGCAGCCAAATGAGAAATTAGTAAGGATGAAGGTAAGGAGGAACAGAAAAGGGGGCATGGACTGAGTGAAGTCTAGCAAGCTGGTGAGGGGGTAGGAAAAACGAAAAGAGAGAGAAGAAAGCAAAAAAAATAAAACAGAGTAGAAGACAGGAGTAGGGAGAGGGGAGGGTGGAATTGCAAGTGTATTGGAGGTAAAAAAGGAACCATAAATTCCCAAAGAACTGAGCATGTGAAATGACCTTCCTGCTAGACCTGGCTGTCAAGGCAGTAGTGTTTTGTGATTGTATGAACTGATGCCCACGTGACAACCCAGCAGATGTCTAGAACAGGTGCCCCTCACACCAAAGGCGTTGCAGCCGCTTTGGCTGTGATGGAATGGGCCCGTGGGCCCGCAGGGGGTTGCTTCTTGACAGGTAACAGCCTTTACAACAAAGTCATTACCATGCAGTGCCTTCACCACACAGGTAAGTATCACACAGGTATTTGTGCATTTGTAGGTAATCTTTTAAAAATGACAGCATTATTATGTTTTTTAAAAAAAGGTGTTAGGTGCGGGTAGTAGTAAAGCGAGCTAAGGGTCATTTTTGGTTTTAGGGGTGGGCAGTGGTAGGGAGAGGCAAGGGTAAATTTGGGTTTGGGTAGTAGTAATGGGAGATAAAGTTAATTTTAGGATTTAGGGCTGGGTAGATGTAAAGGAAGGTATGGGTAATTTTAGGGTTTAGCGGTGGGTAAGGAAAAGGAAGGTTAGGATTAAATTAAAAACAAACCGGGGTTTGGAGGGTTTCCCCCCAAAAAGCAGAACAATTAGATTTTATATATACATACATACAAACATTGAGACACTCATATTGTGCCTTTACATCAGCTGCATTATGTCCTATTTGCAGTATGTATTACATCTTATTTTACATTGAAGTTGATTTGTATGTTGCTGTTACACGAACAATAGATCGTTTAAGTCTCGAGCAAGAGGACATTGCATGACAGCCGGAGCATATGCCACTATGGCATTCACTACCAAGTACATACTTTTTCTGAATATTTGGCCTAATGCTGATGTATGATTACATGTTCTATTTTAGCATTATGATATTCAACTAGACATATCCGGTAGTCCGTAGAACTGTTGACATATGTATCATGGCAGACTACATGGATTCCCTTGGTGAGGCATTTACCAGCAAGTCCTTTGACATGAGGTATTTACACGGCGCAAGTGAAATATGTTTTCCTGTTTGCTACTAATACAATGGCAAGCGCCGTATGACTGTGTTGAGATTTTGCCTTGATAGCAACAATTAGCGCATTCAAACGCTTATTACAGCGCGCTATTCGGATTTTCTAGGTTACTTTTCACACATGATCGCCAGCAGGGAGGTAGATGGATACTACCTTACACAATGCAGGCAGACTGTAGCACTCATATGAGCTTATATCTTAGTATTAGCATACCACAACATCGCCTTCTGGAACACAGCGCTCACTGTTCATTACATCTTATGCAATAACGGATTCATGAGTATGATTCGTTTCCTAGGCAACAGTTGATGCTTTGCAACTTTATTGAGACTCCTGCCTCCGGCATGAGCAATCCGCGCTCATTGCAGCTATGACATGCGCGCCACTTGGTTAGACTCTTTCATGGTTAATTCGAAACTATGATATAGTTTGCTGCCAGTATATTTTATCCATTCAGATAGACTGCTGTATGAGCATGCTGGACACCTGTAGCACAATCTAGCTAAAACACTGTTTTTTGCAAATACAGATTTCATTGTATTTTGAACTGTGGGATTTTAATTGTTATTCTCAAATTGTGGTGCTTATGTTTACATTTGTGCCATTTTTGTTATAATTTACAACGTTACAATATGTCTGCCCTTGCTTGTGCGCGAGTCCCATTTCTATTGTCATGATGTTTTGCCTTTATATGGTTTGCACATTGGTTGTTACATTCACGTGATCAAGCTTCTTTGGAAGTGAAACGCGTTGTGAATAAACGGAGAAAATCATCTATTTGTTCAGAGTCCCACGTTTCCTGAGAGCGTGTTTATTGTTGAATTACGAGTAGGATTGCTACAGCCGGCTAGCTTCGCCGGAGCGCACGCCACTCTCCATGGGTCCGTAGAAATCCGGAAGAAGCGCTGATTGAATTAAATACATACAAACATACACACACACACATATATATATATATATATATATATATATATATATATACACATATATACATCAGCCTTTTACTTCCCTTACATATACTAGCCATGCGTGGAAAAGGCAAGCATGGTAAAGGCATTGGTGTGGTAAAGGCTGTGTGGAATAGGAGTGCATGCTAAGGGCATGCGTTGTAATGTTATACATTTTTCTTGGCCACTGTGTAGCATTTTTTAATACAGAGGACTATCCACCTCGAAAGGGTCCTCTTTTGCACTGCCTTCTCTTTCTTTACTCTGGAGAAACCCACAAAGAGCTGCCCATTTGTGTGATGTTTGATGTAAAAGTAGCCATGTCCCAAGGCATTGCTCCTCCTGCACAGGATACAGGACCAAACTCTACCCTGCTCATTTCATTACAACATGGCAGTCATGTTGTCCCTGAGGACTTGCACCACCTCACTTAGATGGATGCCAGGAAGAGGTTTAAGGCCAGATGGATCAATGAAAGCACCAGAAGACTAATATGGAGCTGGCTCTTCGGCAGAGATCAGAGGCCTCTTATCGCCACCACCACCCTGATGGCCTCCCCAACCAAAGCGTGATGCGTCTATCACCAATGTGAAATCAGGTGTGGAGAAGAGAGAGTGGCCTGCCACAGGTCAGATTGGCATTTACCAGCTACCACTTCGGGTCCTACGCCATTTCCTTTCGGATAAGAATAGAGTTGGAGAGGCAGCCGTGAAGTTGGGTTTACTGAGATATAAAAGTCCACTACAGGGCCCGGACGTGCCAACTGCTGTTCAGGATAAGAAGGATACAGAAGGCAAAGTAGCCTCAAAGCCTTCCTCATGACCACTCAGGACTGATCCCAAACCATCTGGATTATATCTTAAATATGCTAGACTTGCTGCAGCAGCGGAAAGGCTTTGAATGCCAAGTTTTCCAGAGTTGCCCGCAATGAATGGGTTTCTCTTCGTGGGGCTTAGGTGGGACTTTGGCTCATTGACCGTAAACCCCGACGATGTCAGAGGTTCGTTCATCATCCATCATCCAAAGGTGGAGGAAAAACAAAGGTGGTGGTGTTCCACAAGGGAAATATCCGCACTTTCAGTTTAAATTTAAGTTATTGTTAATTTAAAGCGTGAAAAAATATACAACAACGGGTGCCCCACCCTAAGAGAGCCTACCACCAAACTGCTCTAATAGCACAAAAAACAAGAGTTTTCCGAGCAACAACTTACAAACAAACTATTAGGGTTACTGTGGCACACCTACAAGTATTATATAAATCTCAAAAATGTGGAGATCTGGTTCCTAAGCAACATAGGGTACAATATTCCCTTAGCTTTTTTTCCTGCTCAACAAGATCAATTGACAAGGATTGCAAAAGAATATAAATTTGACACCATCAAGTTCAAGAATGGAACTGTAATTCTTTATTCTTCCTTTTGTTTAAGTCCATGAAGATTGTTCATTAATTTTTTCATAAAATATTCTCAGCACATTTTTGCCAACACGTGTTTCGTCTTTCCAAACATTAGCGGGAGAATATCCAATGACACTACAAACTTATAGCCACTACAATCTATAAGGCTATATAAATAAACAGAAGGCTGGTTCCTGAATAACAAGTCTGAAACTTTCCTCACAAAGTGGAAAGAGCGCCAAAAGTCAAATGTTCGAATATTTTATTAAAGATACGTGGGTGCAGAAATCATACGCTGCTACCTATCACTTGACGAACTAGTTCTTTGTGGATACATTGACACGCAGATTGGCGTTTGCGATTATTACCGTTCTCTGGGGGGCTCTTTACCTTATTTGCACCTAGAAATCTCATAGCACCTAGGAAGCCGCATTTTGGCGTTTCATTATTTCAACAGTTCGTCAAGTGATAGGTAGCAGCGTATGATTTGGAAAGACGAAACACGTGTTGGCAAAAATGTGCTGAGAATATTTTATGAAAAAATTAATGAACAATCTTCATGGACTTAAACAAAAGGAAGAATAAAGAATTACAGTTCCATTCTTGAACTTGATGGTGTCAAATTTATATTCTTTTGCAATCCTTGTCAATTGATCTTGTTGAGCAGGAAACAAGCTAAGGGAATATTGTACCCTATGTTGCTTAGGAACCAGATCTCCACATTTTTGAGATTTATATAATACTTGTAGGTGTGCCACAGTAACCCTAATAGTTTGTTTGTAAATCATCCAAAGGTGATTTATGACTGATTGCTTTGAGCAAACAGCGGGCAAGGTATGGAAAAACGCATACTTTAGACCTCAGAAGATGGGTAGCAACCACTGACAACACTTTTGTGAACACCCAAAGGACAGAGGTAAAGCCGAAGAGGAGCACAGAACATCAAGTGTTCCTGGCCTACCTTGAACTGCAAGGAACACATGTGGGACTGCAGGACAGATATATGGATTATACACGTCCTGCAAGTCAATCCAGTCTCTTGCACCCACCGATGACAGGATCTGAGCCAGAGCGAACATTGTGAGCCTGTCCTTCCTGAGGAAAGCATTCAGCAGGTGAATGACCAAAATAGCACGAGAAAGTAACATGAATAGAATCATTCCCCCTTCTCTCATTCCTGTACCCTCTGGATGGCACCCATGGACAACAAAAGGTTGACTTCCTGCATCAGCATACCAGAGTGCTCACCCAAGAGTCGTTCCGGTGTGGGAGGAAAGGGAGGTGAGGAGGAGAGAAATGGCGGAGCTTATACCCTTCAACAGTTTGAAGGCTACAGTTGTCTGATGAGATAAATCTCCAGCAGGGGAAGAATTTATTAACAAAACCACTAATTCATCAGAGGAAGGAAGATATTGAGGAATGTGCAGAAAAATAATCCACTGGAAATATCATTCCCGAAGGTAAATAACATTTCCTTCTAATGGATTCTTCTTACTTTAGAATCATCCCCTTATGAATGAGTGGCAAAGCAGTAACCTCCAGGAAGTGGAACTGAGTAGTGCCAATTGACAAAGAAAGTCATGCAACACAGCCCTGGCGAAGTATATATCACTGCATGCCTGAGCTGTGACACAGTATTTTTTCCACAAAAGACCAAGTCCCCGCCTTGCAAATATCAGCCACAGAGATGCCCTCTCTAAAAGCAGTAGAAGCAGCTTTGGCCCTTGTTGGGTGGGCACAAAGGCCTTTCTTGGGTCAGGCGTAGCTCCAATGAACCCCCACAAAGAGCTGATCATCCACTCTGTCTTGTCTTGTGCGTAGTTGCAGTACGATACCGTATGCCTGGGGTTCAGTTTATCCGTCTCTCCTCTTCCAAGGAGGGGTGAGAAGGAAGAAACAAAGGCGCACAAGTGAGGACTTGACAATGTAGAGGGCACGACCTTCAGTAAGAAGGAATGACAAGTGAAAAGAACCCGTTTATCTGGGTAGAAAGAAGTGAAAGGTGGCTTGATGAAAAGGGGAGTAACTTGTGGCGCAAAGTCATCAGCACAAGAAATACAGTTTTAATGTGAGAAAAAGTATTGGGCAACTGTTCATTCATTGGAATGGCAAACCCATGAGAAAGGTTAACACCAAATGTACTCTCACTATGGAACAACAAATGGTGTGGGAGTAAAGATACAATTAATGCTTCAGAAAAATGCCACATGGCGTGACTTAAACCGAGAGGGTGATCACGCATGTGTAGGTGTTCAAGACAGACAAATATACTTTTACAGTGGTGACTGTTAAGCTTTACTGGCCACGGGAAAGTGCAAAATGCAGAACATTTGAGAGGCAATATTGGAAGGGATTAAAATCTTCTGCCTGGCACTAGACAACAAAGCTTGGCCATTGGAACACAGAGTTTGTAGCAGGGTTCCTGTCTGCCACAATAATGCAGGCCATTTCCATTGGCAAACAGAAGGTTGTTAGTTGGACTGCTCAATCTCCACACATGCAGCTGCATTGTCAGAGGATTGGGGTGTAGGACCAACCATCCTGCTGCAAAATCAGTTCAACTCTTTGCTGTACAGGGAAAGAAGGGGTGAAGGCTGAGTGGAAAACAGATATACCAAATTCTCCCAGCGATCAGGAGCAGTTGTACTCTATATTCCTGTGCCTTCTGTAGGACTTGCGACAGAAGTGGTATCAGTAGGAATACTTAAAGCAGATCCTGTGACCAATTGAATCATTTGGAGGTAAGTGTATGCCACAAAATGGAAGGTACTTTCTGTTCCAGGCTGTGGTAATGAAATGCACTCGTAGGTATCCCAATCTGAAGAAAATAACATCTGTCACATTGGAATGTGTTTTACACTTGTGGCCCTCTAAAGAGACATCCGTGCATCCACCCTCACATTGAGGGTGCCCGCAAGGTGGCTTTCACTTGGAAGATGTCCGACTACATGACCTACCTCCACAGGCATAGACGGAAGGCATCCAAACATAGTAGATGGTGGGTATGTTGTCCAAGATTGTGTAGGTGGTGCTTCTTGAGATAAAAGCTGATAGGCAAACTGCTCACATCTCCAGCACATTTATGCGGCCATTTCTCCAATCTTCAACAAAGGCAGGCCCAGTGCTGTCATGTTGTGAGACTATGGTACCCCTCAACTTTGGAGGGCTGAAGGGGCGATCTACCATGAGTTTGGAAGAAAAACATCCACCAATGGACATCTATGAAGACATAGTGGATCATCTGCATCCTAGTCGAGAGACTCCCCTAATGCGGAAATCACTAAATGCTATCATATGCCATCTTGCATGTGACACTAAGAGGGTGTAGAATGCAATCAGGCTTTCAGACTAGGACCAAAACCTGATTCAGAAAAATTGGACTCATATCCTGAAATCTGCATTCCTCGAAGGAGGGCAAAAAGCCTTCATAAGGTGCAGGGTTCTTCCGGCAGCCAGAAAAGTTCCCAACCACACTTACTGAATCCCAGCAAGGGTCTGAAATTGAAGAGGATGGGTGCAGGATTTCAGTCAACATGCTGGACTTTGTCCCGGCATTAAGCAAAGTCAAAGCCAATGCAGTTGCTGATTTTCATACCACTGAAGTGGATGAGCACATTTCTTCAGAAGGAGGGCTGAGGGATAGAAGGATTCCCCATCTGGAGATGTGTCAAGGCAACTTGCATTTTGTATCAGCCTCCGAACTGTCTTCCTCTGTGTACTCATAATCTGTACTAGGTATTTCCAAAGCAACAGAATCTGATCAGAATACTTCCTCCATATGAGTAAATCACTGGGCTCTAGGGAAGTGCTAAGATGGTGGCTCATCATCAAAACATGCTCAAACCTTTTCTTTAACCACTCACATAATGTCTGCTGAATTTAAAAGTAGGAAGTGGCATCAATATTAGTTCTGAGGATGGTACTAGTGATGGTGCTGTAGGAGGTACTGATGGCACAGAGGTCAGCACTTTCATAAGCAGGGTTTTCGTTGGAGAGGGACCACTTTGGGGTGTCTTTGTGAGCCACAGCCAAAAACTGAATGACCTCCTGTTCCTTGATGACCTTTGTGTGCACTGAATAACAGTAGTCACTGGTTGTAGTCAGACCCAACAAACGACATACAGATTCCTTGTAGATTCCATAAAGACATCTGTTGAGCCTGGGCCCATGTCTAGAAGGCACAGAAAAACAGTAACAGACACCAACACATAAGTTGGCTTTTCATCTGTCTTCATATTGTCACATCCAGAGTGGGCAAAGCCATAACTGCAGCTGTGTGGCACCACTTGGTGATGCTGGAGAGCTATTGCAGTGGGAAAATGTTTTTAGGATCCAGTCTGGATATTCATGATATGAGGAATCTGTGGGAAAAAAGTATCGATCAGGACGGATGACTGCATAGATGAAACAGGAGTGTCTGATGTCTGGTAGTTGATAGGATGCCATTTATTGCATTACTGGTAATCTGAAGCATAATGGCCGAAATAAAAATGTAATATTTTGGTTGTTATATATATGTATGTAGGTTATAATTTGTTCTGATGTCAGGGAGTAATATGTCCCACAAGGTCACAACTTCTGAATGGCACTCTTTCAAAGTTTTTAGTGACTTGCGCATAGAGGTTGTATTGTTAGTGGCAGAATCATTCTATATGAGGGAGGTTAGTCTTCCCATGAGATCAGCAGATTTGCAGATCAAGAGTTATGTGTTGCACACAAAAACATATTCATCAGATTCTGGAGCTCGTGGGGATACTGAGAGTTTATCAAACTCTGCACACACTGTTAAATCCCAGCCTGAGCTACAACCTTGGCTGCAAAATCTTGGATTAATTGTAGGAAATGAATGTCAGACCTTCCAAGGACCAAGAAGAGAAACCAGGCCTCTATGTCCCCCTTGCCACACTAGCAGGAGATAGGCATGGGAGTGAAGGGGAGTGACAAGGTAGGGATGCAGTGGCTATGCAGCATTGTAGTGTCACAGATGTGACCAGTTAGCTTTGTGATGTAGGGGGTGAATGTGAATAGCAGGTCAAACCCAGTTCTATGGCGTTCATAGCATGTGCATGCCTGCGATGTGGGAAAATGTGGTTAATCTGTGAAAAAAGGTTTTGGGCATGGTGTTGTGTTGTTCTGAAACATAGGGTAAGTGGAAATCTCTATGCTTGTAATCAATACATTTAGAAGAATGAACTGAGCCGTAGATCATCTTTCTACTCTATAAAACAGTTTTTGTCTCATTTTCCCTCTGAACAGTAGTTTTCCTCAATTTCCACTTCAATGTGTGGCATTGGGTCTAAATGCTCCCAATAACAGAAAAGTTAATAATACAGGGGATGGATACGTTGACATCTCACTCTACATTTGAAATTCGTTGGCTGCTTATTTCTACATGGCGGTTGATTATGATTATGAAATTAGTAGCTACACCATAGTCAGAAATCCTGAGGAAAATCTAGAATGTATTAGTTGTGGTACAATAGTTGTTTGTTCCTATCATCAAAAGTGCTTACAATAGAACCTCAAGGATGTTAATGCACTTTCTTGTCTTTCACCCTCTACCCTCTGCATTTGTGTTCTTTCAAATATGGTTCTCTCAGTTAGTATACTTAGTGTACCTTATTTTCTGAATTCATAGTTTTTTTTATATTTCTATTTTAGGGATGACATTCTGTCAACTTTGTACCTGCAGAAGCCTCAATGTCCGACTATGCAACACCTCCAATATCCTAATACTGTGCCCAATATTATAGCAACTTGAGAAGAAATGATACTCTGAGGGCCATAAGTTCATACCCACTGCTTCCAATTATTATTATTTTAGTCTGGTTTTTGTAAAGTCTCTGGCCGTTACTGTCTCGAGGTTGGTTTATAATCTTGTGGTTTAATCCAAGAACTTCATCCCGGATTATGGGTGTTAAGATGTCCTTCTAAATTAGAAGCAAAAACACAAGTTTTTTTTTTCAGCTGCAGAAGTTCATTTCAAAGTTTCCAACTGTGTGGATCCATGTGTGTCCTGATATTTGGATGTGGGTCTTTGGGCCTTTTCTCTTCCTCTCCAATATGTATTCTTCTGTGTTTATTGAAATGATCCTTGCGACTGAACCGTTTCTGACAATCAATGCAAGTGTACGGCTTTTCCCCTGTATGTATTCGTTGATGCCGATTACGATCACTTTTTAGACTGAAGCTTTTCTCACAGTGAGCACACACAAAGGGTCTCTCTCGTGGACTCACAGCAGTATGCGTTCTTCTGAAATGAATGAAGCTTTCATTTAGGCTAGTGTCTTGGTCATATTGTGCAGACAAGTTTTGTCTCTGTTTGTGGAATGTGTTATCAAGGCATGCATTAGTCACCAAATTCCTTTGAGTGATATCATATTCATTACATTTATAAGACTTCCCTAGTTTGGTGGGTCCATGATGCAAACTGAAAGGCGCTGGATTCTGAAAAAAACTTTCAAGCTCAGAAGTCTTTTTTTCTACCAATTCCCGGTTACGTCGGGGCCATAACTGTTTCCTAGAAAATGGCAGCTTATTACACCTCTGCAACTCCTCTTTGTTTGTTGTTCCAGAAGAACATATGGAAGGTTGAGTTTGTTCTGTAAATACCATTGAACTAATATCTTTACATTGACTGTTCATGGTTTCATCACCTGTTTAGAAAAAACAGAAATCAAGTCTCTAGCGTATGGAAAATATTCAATCAGAACAGTAAAACTATATAGATGGTTTAAAAACAGGAACGTTAACATGTATAGTACTAATGTACTTATTACAAAATTATGGATTTGCATTAAAACTTTTCAGATGTGTACTTTACTAAAATGACATATTTACAAAAGAGTGCAAAGGAGCATATCAGTAAGATGTGAATACAGTAATAGCATTTTAAAGTACATCTAATTTTAAATAGCATTCTGGGTAACTAAATATGAACAATATGACTTGCCGTGTATATTTTATGCTCCTGCTGACAACAGTCTGAAATGCCATCCTAATACAGACACAAATGCAAGATGCTGAATATGCTGTTTCTTTGCAATACCTCATGGCAATCTAAAATGAGTGAATTAATCAGACCATAGCCCTTAAGGATCATACTATGTGATATAAGAAAGGACCAATGTTTTTTTTTAGTTTAAATGCATTGCTCTTCTATTATCCAGGGATTGTTTGCTAAGGAAGTGTTAAATTGAGGTCTTCTATACTGACATATGGCTAGCACCAAAAATGTGGTATACCTCTCTTAGATGATTCTAAAATGCAAGGTGTGACAAACAAAATATCCTTATTTATATACCTGTATTAGCTGACAGTCCCACTAACAACTCATAGATGTTGCTAATACTATATAGGTCGATCTGTGAACTATTTGTTTCCTTCAACAAATCCAATTGTTTGGGTAATTTCTCCAGAGGGTAACTGCCAGACCCTGTTTGGGGGGCTCACAGGGCAAGCTGGGGCTTCTGGACCTTTAATGTGGTGGTTGCAGATTTTTGGTAGTTCTGGGGTCCTTCGACTATGGACCTTAGAAACTGGGCCAGGTACAACCCTTTCCATACTCCCAGGAGAGCCAAGAGAAGCAATCCCTGGCCTCACACAGTTAGAGCTGAGAACTCAAAAATCGACCAGCAGACACAGAAGAGTATTGTTCAAGCCAGTGCTAGTGCTGAAGCGTTGGTGCATATACACCCTCAAGGTGTACATGAACCAAAACTTCAGCTCTCTTTTCCTTCAGCTCAATATTAGCACTGAAAAGTTTTATTTTTGTGGCAGGCTTTATCCCGGGTTCTCAGTCTCTCATTCTCACACAGTTCTTAAGCACTATGGTTACCTGCTTTTAGCAGTGGGAGTCCTGGTGGATGTGGGATAGAAACGTGCAGCAGCCCAGGTAAAGAGGGGCTATGGATTTCCTGTAGCCGCGGCAGCAGCTTCTTTTAGAATGTAGAGATACTGGAGATCGCCTTGAAAAAGACTCCTCTTGCAGCTTCCCACCTTAAGCAGTTGCTGCCTCTCTAGTACTGGGATTGCACTGATGCTGGCTTGACAGGTACAGCTCACTCCTTCCCTCTCTCAGTATGTAAACAGGCTTTTAGGTTCTAGGCAGATCTGCTGCTCCTCCAGCAGAAAGTGGGGACTATAGGTGATGCTCCCTCACATCTAGGGGTCTGACTGTCATGCAGACACCAGAGCTAGTCAAAAAGCAGCCCTTTAAGTACTCTGGGGAGCACTACCTTCATTGTTCATGCAGAACCTGGAACAAAGTGGGGTAGTTAGATCCCACTTTTATACAGACTTTCCAAGTTGGGAAAGTGGATCCGCTGTCTAAGCCTTAACAATTGGTTTGCTCTCAAATGCGATTTCATGCTGCTCTCCAGCCACTGCCTTCATGCAAAGTAATGTCTCTCATAGCAGGAGGGAATGGGGGTGGCTCTAACATGGGCACAATGAAGTGTGAGTTCTCTGCACCTGGCTACCATCACGTTCGTGAAGTAATAATCAGAGACAGACAAAAAGGCAGGCCCTGCCTAGAAACGTCCTCATGTTGAACAAAAGAAACTGCAGTTCCGCCCCTCAGCCTCTAGAATGCACCAAATGATGGTGCTGAGAAAGTACTAATCAGTTGTCCTTTGTTAACAAGGCCCTGAAGGAATTTCTGAAGGGAGAGGTTTCTTCTTCACCCTCACTTCAGTGTCTGGGTCTCCACCCTCTAGCCACAGGACATTCACTGTCTGGAGAATCTATTCTCACCCTAGATTTTGTGCCATGATAAACCAGGGACATCCAAATAGAATCCAACTGGCACCAGTACGCAGACTCATGCAACACACGGAATCCTACTATGATACATGTGCGACACATGCTCTATGCATATACACCCTCCCGAAATACACACACAGGACAAGGCTCTAGGTTTCACATAAACAGTGAACTTTACATCAGACGAGTCACTAGACTGGTCACACTACAAAAACACCACCACCACTTTGAGTGATGTACCCAAGGCAAGAACAGTAGCCCTTTGCCTAATATGAAGGCATTTATGGTGCACTCTTCCAGGGAAAGTATAGTAGTATGTTGCCTAATATGAGTGTACTTTTGGTGCGTGTTTCCAGGGCACAAGAGAGGTCATAGATCTCACATTGTCAGGGATAGGGCTAGGCCTCTGCACACGTGCTAAATTAGCGTGACACCTGAGCCAAAATAGGAGACAGGATATCAGTTTCACATGCAGTTGGGCACTAAGGGCAGTGGAACACACAGCATTTATGATGCAGGCGACATGCACATCCCAACAGTAACCACAACCCTATGCCCAAGGCTTCTTCTTATAGAATACACTCATACTGGAGCAACCCTGCCTGAATTTGTGCAGAAAAAATAGATTTTATTCAAAATCCTCAATTAGCTCATTAAGGGAATACAATTTGGTGAGGCAAATAATTTCTGGTTCCGCTGACAGTCTAAATAGGTACTATATCATGTATGGGTTTAAATGCCCCAATATTTTTTACATGTATAGGACACCAAGAATTAAAAATGTGATGTGTTTGGGTGGAGAAGAAAATCACTACTGTTATTATCCTATCACATGCTTAAAAGCACATTTTCCAAACCACACAAGCAGAGAGAAAGAGAAAGTATTTTCAGTGAAGGTTTTTAACAACATTTGACATTGTTACTTGTGTTTATTCTTAACTTCATATTTTATTTAAGAATAAAAAAATGTACAAAGAAACACATTGGTACATTAGGTCATTAGTGGGCGAATGATTACTCATAGAAATGATGAATGTGAAAGGTGAAGACTGCAAAATTACCTTACCAGTACACTGCATACAACTGCACAGGGAAACAAAATAATTTCATAATAATGACGTAATTGATGGCCAATTTCTAAAGATAATATATTGGACATAGAAAATGCTCCCCTCAATTATTTCAGTTTTGCTTGATACTTTTGTAAACATAATTTACAATTCCTATTGGTTACTGTGAGAGAAAAATTAGTTTGAACCTCCTCAAGTTCTGTGCGCTATTTTAAATGTATAGATGGTTGTGCCAAAGAACAGTTGTTTTTTGATGAGCTAGGTGTTTAGTTGTCCATATCCCAATCTATGCCAATTGCTTTCTAGAAAGCAACCCTAGCAATGTAATTAGTTATGAAGTGAAATTAAGAGAATGATGGTTGGGTATTTTCAACATAACTTTGTCTGAATGGTTCTAAGATGTATATTGTTGTGGGGTGAAGGAGTGTTGTTGAGTTAACAGTGCACTTCCAACTACATGGCCGTGGTGCCATGGGGTGAGGATCTTGGACACCTTGAGAGGGAACAGTAGGGGAGTGGAATGTCTTTTGGGGAGAGTATGACAGATGTGCCTATAGTAGGAAGTACAGGAGCTGAAGTGTGTATGAATGAGTGTATGAATGATTAGATTGTGTCTGTGAGTAATTATAGCAAGGAGAAAAAGCTAGGTTGATGGGCCTGTAAAAGTGTCCATGAGGATAATTTCAAGGTAAACACTGCCGCCACTGGGCTGACATGTTATTATATGCCTTCTGGAAGCCTGAGAGACTGCTCAGTTGCAATTGGGAGTTCAAATGGAATACAAAATCACATAGCCATGTTTAAATAGTCGGCCAAGTGCATTTACTCACCTACTGGACTAATAAGGTTTTCTTCCGTCACGTTGTCATGATGTTCAACAGCATAAGACTCTTTCTCCCTTTTAATGTGAATTGATGGATAAACTGACTGATCTGTGTAAAAACATATGTGACAATATAAGAGAAACATTTCAAATTTATAATGATCTATAAGGAATGCAGTCTATCAAAACACTCTCCATTTTGTGAAAACAATAAATAAATAAAAGGCAGTACCATAGCCAGGGAGAACCATTCACACATTACAAGTTCATTAAAGGGACCAAGCAAGAACAGGAAAATAAACAGGAAAAGAACATTCAGAAATCGAGACGATTTCACTTCTCTGCAAGTGCCATTGAATGGGAAAAATTAAAAATAGACTTTTGATGAGAATACAGATCATAAGAATGGGTTCTTGCTGCCACAGCACAGTATTGTGAAATGTAGAGTTTTTGAAAGCTACCTGGGCTGGAATCCATTCTTTTTTCTTCTTCAGAAACAAGTCGATTCATTAAACACGTAGTAGGCTGCTCTTCTTTCCGTAAACAAAGAAACGGGTTTCCTGTTGAGCGACATAAAAGGCACAAAATATAAAAAATAAATAGCTGGGCTATCTTTAAGGTGTGTATGATAAACACTTTGTCGAACCAACCATATTATTGTTAGGAGGTTTTCTTTTACCATTGTCAAGTATACAAAATCCTTTCAGTGCACAGGCAATCTGTTTTCTAATTTTTGACTGAGCCTAATTTTCATAGGATAGTCAGGAAAGTAGGGGGCTTTTAGGGGCAGGTAATTCTGATTTCTGTCCCATAGTCCTTCTGGGCAACAACTTCAGCACTATCATGTTCCCTGCCTCAGCTCCGGGATGCTCTGGAGCAGATCTGGCTCAGACTCATCTCGATTTGGCAGATTTCCATGTGTACTCTTCATCCCTAAGACTTACTCATGCAGATGGCCCGAAAGTTAAATAATCCAAAGGAGTCATTTTTAGAAGAAAGACATGCCTTTGGCTATACCCCCAGGCATGGAAAATGAAGATAATTTGTGGTCCGGTGCAAAAATGAGAATCGGAACTCTAGAGAATTGTGCCAGAACAAAACGGCAGGTTTGGTCAAAGAATTAAGTAATGCACAGCAGACAGCTATATGCTGCACTTATAGTCCAAGAAGGCTAGCAAAGTATCAGCTTGTGTTTTATAATTGTATTAACTTCTGTTAGTGGATCTGTGATTTAAACCGACCATTTGGAAGCAATCTATGCATGCAATGTGCAACATGTATAGGTTTTCCACCTTTCTTACCAGTCTGCACTTAGAAATACAGGACAGGCTGGTAAACACAACTGGGTAAGTAGAATCCTATATATGTCCAGCTTTAAAAGCAACTTAAAGACAAGTTCAAATTTCCAAATTCTAAAAAAAGAAAAAGTTGATGTATTTCGAATGAGTTGAACTTCAGAAGTACAGGAGATAGTCAAGCACACCCAACAGTGGATTGCCGTAATTTAGGAGTCTATAAAAGTGCACATCACAGGTAACATGTAGGACAACCTCTTCCATCAAACTTGGACGAGGACGAATATATCTCAACTCATTCATTCCTCAAGGCAAGTATTTATAGCATCCAAACACATTGTGGGGCTTTGTAGTAAGACCTGCCTCTTACACAATGATTTCTATCTTATCAGATTTCAACTTAAGCCAATGGCTTCTGATCCCCTCTTTCATTGCCACTTTGCATATGCCTGCACAGAATCCCTTGCAAATTCAGGAGGACCTACGAACTACTGGTGAACAATCAAAACTGAAGCACATTTAAAAACCATGAAGTCACAGAGTCTCAACACATACGTTAAAATAGCTAGGCGGCAGAGCGGACCACTAGGAAGGGCAGAAGAAAGATAGAAGAATGCATACGTATAAAGAGAGAGAAACAGCCTAAGCTGTTTGGCCGGGAATGTATAAAACTAGGGCAGAATGTTCCCAGCATCTCAAAGTTACTGAAGAGGGGCGGACAAGTTGTCATTGTTGATGATATCTAAATGTAGTGATAGGTCCAAAAGACCTAACGCAATGACAAAGTCACTGATGATCTTCCTCCAAAGGCCAATTCACACTGATGTCAATGCATACTCCATACCCCAATGAGGATGGAAGATGGCTTATAATTTGATGTTCTGATGAAATCTGAAGAGATACAATATGTAAAAGTAACTTGGTATAAGTACCGCAGAACAAAGGCAAAGTTAAAAAACTGCAGAAATCACTGGCAATAGAAACATATTACCGTATAACGCTTCACTAAACAAATTTCCAGGGACAACCGGATTTGACTCAAGCAATTAGAGAACAAAAAGTATTATAGGAAACTTGGAACCAACTACCATTGGAGCCAGTGGCACAATGTACAGGTGAAGACAGTTCATGGATAATTACCAAAGTTGCTTTTGAGCATTAGTAGATAACCAAGTGAAAGAAAAAACATAAGACAAATGGGCTAGTTTATGACTGTGGATTCTCCATAGATAAATTGTGCAAGCTTACTAGCAGGTTTCCTGTGATACCTCGGAGATCTCAGTGACCATATTTTTTTACCAATAAATTAAACATCTATATGAAACAGCCTGAAAGTCAAAGGCTGCATGCAAACCCCAAAAGACAGGGAGGGAATCAGAAAGAAAGAAGGACAAACCCTCCAGCTACACTGTGGCTCACTTCAGAATCAGCCATAGTTGATTCATAGGCGTGCAAGGCTCAGAATGAGGTCTGCAGCTCAGACCATTCTATTTGGAAGACACTGTGACTGCCGGATAACTTGTACAAAAGATGATTCCAGTGCCTGCATAGGAGTACATTTTATAGCAGGAGTAACATTGGTACAGTACTGGTTTGTTATTGTTATTTAGTCTAAACAGCCTTTATTGCAAAGGGCTGTTTATCAAATAGCTGTTGCCTGTATTATGGTTCTTTGTGTAATTGTGTGTATGGTAGATGTCTTTGTGAGTGCTTTTGTACATACAATTCTGGGAGGAGCCAGGGCTCAAAGTACCTGTAATGTCATCAATAGAATTCTGGGCCTGAGGATAACATATAATGAGGCAGCTGAGAGTAGGACATTGAAGAGATAGGACAGAGGTTCTCAAACTATGCGCCGTGGCTCCCTCGGGAGCTGTCAAACCTAGCCAGGGGAGCCACGCACCAAGCACTTTAATGCATTTAATGTTGAAGGGGTTGTTGGCTTCAGGTAAACTAATTAGACTTAAACATTTGATGTTGTCAGTGACATGCCTAAAGCTGTAAACGTATTGCTTAATTGATGGCATGTCGAGGGAGATGACCTCCATATTTCACTGGATCCCCACACTCCAACACTCCCAAAGTAGGCAGAAGATGCCTGATTTATTTTGTTAGACTCGTTAATAGTTTCGTTTTTTTCCAAATGCATTTTACACCAATGCAAGTTATCAGGAAAGTACAGTTGCCTGTCTATTAAACACACTAAGTATTATTAAATATTGACATTTGTACTTGAATCATAGGTACTTCCAGTACACATTTTTTCAGTACGCATGCTTCCAGACAGGCCTGCCTCTACTTGAACACAGGGAAGTAAAACACCACATACGGCATAATGCCAACACTTGAAGCAAGAAAGAGGGACGTTTAAAAAAAACAAATCTGAGGAATTTATTTTACTTGCATTGATTTGGAGGCAATTTTAGGGTGGAGATAGCAAAAATAAAGCTGTATGTGGTTTAAAAAATTGTGAGTCACCCTGCTGAGACAGGTCTGTTGGCACGTATGACATGGGTAGAAATGGAAGTGCATGCAAATATTCTTAAGTGCAGAAACACTTTGGCAATGGGGCCTACATGCATAGGGGTGCTATCTAGCACTGTAGGTGGGATAAACAAGTTTAAGAGGGTACTCTAAAAAAGGGATGGGCAAAGAAGTGTAACTATGAATATTTTATTAGAGGCGTCACCTTAGTAATACAAAACACCCTGCCTATATGATTATAATACCTTCATCAGCTTCATCCCAATTATTTTCAGGGAGAAAAAGTAAAGTACCCCCGAGGCCGGGCTTACATCCCTCCCGCCCTCCAAAAAAAGTAACAGTGGGGAGCCACGGGCAATGGCCAATGTGTCAAGAGAGCCGCGGGTTGAAAAAGTTTGGGAACCACTGAGATAGGAGTTAGACCTTGTAGTAGTGTGAGAGGCCATAAGCCACAGAATTGACAGCTAACCCGTCAAACACCTTCATAGCCATAGCCAGATGGCTAAGTTAAACTTTTGAATTTTGGGGTATCTATCAAGCTTAACCTGACAGAGGTCTGATGTTCCTGAAACTTCAGATTTCTTTAGCAAACCAACTATCCTTCCGCATCAGAAGAGCTAAAGATGTGACAAAAAGGCTGAGAGAACTAGTATTTCATGTAGACCTCCCAGAATTCATATATTTAGCATCATTGATGCAAGGAAGGTATTCCCTAATTTTGTTTCCAAGTAAATTCAGTGCATTGCTAGCTCTGACTGAGAAAATGGTATTGAATAAGTGCAAAGAAATTGACAGCAAGGAGTCTTGTAGGTCACATACCTATACATTCACCAACAGATTCACCACAGTCATAGTGATGGGAATATTATTTTAAAGTACAGTTGTTAAATCATCAGAGTTGGTGAAATAAGCACATAATGACCTGTGTTTTAAACAAGGACAAAGGGCTATATGTACAAAAAATAGGAATTGTGATTTCCTAATTGTGATTTTTACCGAACACAATTCGTAATTCGTAATTCATAATGTAAGAACACTTGCAAACTTCATATAGTGATTCCTATTGTGGTTACAAATAGACCTACCTTATGAATATTAAAGAGGCAAGTCACAATTTACAATCCATTAGGAATTGCAGCCATCACAGGGATGGTGGTCTGCTGGGGTCAGCAGACCACCATGTCTGTGATTGGTTTTTAATAAAGCAATATTTTTATTTTGTTTCTTTAAATGCAGCCCGTTTTCTTTAGAGGAAAACAGGATGTGTTTAAAAAAAATGAAACCTTTAAGTTTCATTTTTTAAGAGCTGGCAGTGGTCCAATTGACCACTGCCTGCTCTTAAAAAAATTTGGTTTCAGCATTTCAGCAACACAAATGGGAAGGGGTCCTATGGGGACTTCTTTCCATTTGCAAATGTTTACCAACACCCCTGAGGTGTCAGTAAAAAATAAATGTTTTGCAACCGTAATTTGGTAGCAAAACATTCATACATACCAATGCTATTCGCTTCTAGGAAGGGACACCTTATATAAGGGCCCCTTCTAAATACCAAATCGCTAAACACAAACTGTGATTCTTTAGCATGTTACCGAATCACAAAATGTGCTCTGTACATATGTAAAAGCATTTTTGCAGTCAAGACAAGCCGATTCTGCAAATCGGGCCATTACCGGCCACAAAAATGCTTTTGAACATACGGTCCAAAATGAGTTATAATACAATGGTCTGAACAATCAATATTCAAGTGCTACCCTTGCCGAGATTTTACAGAGGAGGAGGTAACTGACAGATTTTCTGTGTCTTGTCTTTCTCTCCCCAACTGAAGTAAGGTATGATGTCTTTCTATCGTTCTTTAAATACATGGATTAACACCTACTTCCAACAAGAAATAAAATAAAACCGCACCACAACCGCCTACTAAAGCAGTCACCTTCAAGTAGGGTGTTACCACTAGTTTACATGAAACTACTTAAACAATATGACCTCGGCCGCAGACATAATATATAGAGTATGCTGTAAATGACGTGAGACCTGTGCATTACAAGATTGGGCAGCTGGGACAGCTTTGCTTTCTTTGGATTCCAATGTTGCACATGTCCTTTAGGCCTGAAAGAAGATTTAATGATGCTGGCGACAATTGTTACATGAAATTCAAACAATTTCTAAATATTGCATATTACCCGAATGAGAAAATTGCTTTCAAAATCCTTGTGCCATACCGAATTAGAAACTGGTTTGCACTGATAATGTGATTTGAACGAGTCTCCTGCAGGTAACTCATAAGCTTTTTTTAACAGAGGAGTGCGTTACAAAAACAGTTACGCAAGATACTTGCGAATCACATTTTGTAACAAAACCGGAATTGGGCGATTTCAAAAAGCCCTTATTTCCTTACCGGTTTCACTATTGATATTTTCTCTCTCCTGGTTATTTAGGCGATCCTTATCACATGTGTTACTCTCTTCTTTTATGCAGAAAGAAACAATTGATGAGGTAACCTCACGCCCTGTTCGAAAAAGAATGAATATATTTACACTGTGTATATACCTACTGCTCAATCTGTGCTATTCTTTATTATGAAAGGAACCCTTAGGGGAATGATAATCACTTTGAAAATTCTTCAAAAGCAGTGGCGTAGCAAGGGCGCCAATACCCCTCCTGCAAACATGGAAAATAGGCCCAATCCCCCGGTTGGGAAGTGAAAAACATCTATAATTGAAGTGCAGAAGGCTCCTCACTCTCCAGACCCAAAATGCCATGTCACCTTCTACACTGCTAATGTATATATGAGGTATTTCTATACCACAAACCTGGCCAAAAGGCAGCAGAGTGCTGTACAAGGTCAAAGACAAGCATAAAGTCAATGCGGGATACGAGAGGTAGCTGATATGTGGACTGTTACTGCATTGTGAAGCAGTTTTCTCTAAAGAGGTGCCTTTTCAACCTTCCCTAAATTAACAGCCCAGGGGTAGTCTTGCTGGACATCTTCCACATCCTGGGTGCACAGCTGGAAAAGGCCTGCTGCCTCTCCTTTACAAAAATAGCAAACTTTGCAGAATCACTTCTCTAAATATGTTATTCATTACCATCAACAGAAAAAGTCATGTTGGATACAAAGTTGTGCTGTCCTTGCTGATGTCCTACAGATTGTTACACGGTTGTTACACTGTACATGTTTCTATATCAATATTACATTTCAGTCTTGTCTTATTTTTCCCACAGTCACTTTTGGGATGAGAACGGCTTCTACAGCCTTATTTGTGTGTGTTTAATGGGCACTCCCCAGGGAATATTGGTGGAGTGCGAATGTAGGAAAAGCTATGCGTTACGGCCCCAATTACTATCCACATTTAGCTATGTGTATTTGTCAATACATTGGGCTATGCACTACATTTGTACCCGAAGGCCTGAGCATGCATTACAGATTAGGCAAAGGTACTGTTCGAGAATTTATTAAGTATAACTTCCGGGAAGGGCAAGATACTTTAATGGTATGTGTATTCTGGAAAGAGAGATCCAGTACTCCTCCAGCACTGTGCCTAGAACGCATTGTCAGAGTGGCAAGGAAGTGTAGAGTAAGCTTACTTGAATGGCATGAAAGTGGAAGGCAATAGAGGGACTCCTTCAACTAGCAGAACTATACGGATAATTGGTTATGGGGTGTTCCAAGTGTCAGGGGCATCTTCAAATTGTGTTTATACTGGGCCACACTAGGTGGACATTTTATAAAATTGGAATGAACATACAGGTTCAGGCTCCACAAGCAGTGCATATGCCTATATTGAGAGAGTGCCGAAGTGTTAGACCTGACATCCTTGGCGTGATATTCCCACAAACGCTTCACCTTCACCACCAGTTCGTTTTTTTCTCGGCTTTAGTACTATGTGCACTTTACCACTGCTAACCAGTGCTAAAGTTCTTGTGCTGTCTTCTTCAAACATGGTAAAATTGGACTACACCTAATATTCACTTTTAACCTAACTGTAAGACTCTAGTAAATGGTACTACTAGTACCCAGGTACTGTAAATTAAATGCCACAAGTGAGTAGCAGTACTCATTATCCCACCCACTAACAGTTCCACTGTAAAACATGTCTCCGGCCTGCCACTGCAGCCTGTGTGGGCAGGTTTAAAGTGCCATTTCGACCTGACAAAGTAAACCTTTTGCCAGGCCTAAACCTTCCTTTTTAATAGTTATAAGTCACCCCTAAGCGCTTCCTAAAGGCTTATAGGGTAGGGTACATTGTATTTACAAAGGAGGACATGTGTACTTAAGTTTCACATGTCTTGGCAGTGAAAAACTCCTAAACGTGTGTGTCTCTCTTGTAAGGCCATCTCTCCCATTGACTAAGACTGGGTTACCTTATTACATTTAATAAGTGCTAACGTCCGATAGGGAGCAGGTAGCAATCTTCTGTTTACCATCAAATTAAATTAAATGTAATCTCCTCTCTAATGGCAAAGTAGGATTTTAAGTCACATTTCAGAAAATTCCACTTTTAGAAAGTTGTCATTGTTGTGTACAAACCAACTGTGCCTTTCTGCCACCTTCCTGGGTCACACAGCTGTGAGTGACTGTGCTTCTGGGGTCTGTGTATTGTTTCCATACACTGAGACAAAGGGGGCTTAGGCGTGGACAGGATGGGCAATCCCGAAAAGATACCTGCCTAGAGGCTGCACCCAGCCACACTTTCACTTCAAAGGGCTTTGCCTACAGCACACACACAAAGGAACCTGAAAACAGTCCTGCCCTACCCTTTGTCCCCCCAGACAGTTTGGAGTTTGACCACAGTAAGGGAAAGAACTTTCCAGAACCAGTGTTGGGAGTAGGAAAGGGAGTCCCCTCACGGGAAGGCTGACACCAGGTATAAATACTAGACCTCCAGAGCCATATTTAGTTCAGTCCAGGACCTATGGAAGATTAAGAAGAAAGACTACCCTGCTGCTAGACAGGGCCGGACTGGCTGCAGTGGGCACAGGGCATTTCCCTGGTGGGCCGCCAGGGCTGGGGCTGGTTTTGGGCCCCTGGCGGGCCGATTTATTTACAGGGACGTTTTTCGGCCGCTGTAACGAAATCGTCCGAAACCGGCCCGGGCCGGCCGAGCACTTTGCCAGGGCTGGTTTTGGTTCCCAGTCCGGCCCTGCTGCTAGAGGACAGCCCTGCTCCTGGCCTCTGATGGAGTGACTCCTGATCCCCAAAAGGGGCCCCTCAAGTCGTGGACTTGGCTGGCATCATTGGAAGCTCCTCCTACATAAAAAGGTGAAAATCTTGAAGTTTGGGCTCCTCGTGACTGCAAACAGGCCTGTTAGTGCTGAAACTGCCGCCAGCGATGACCTCCAATGAGAAGCTCCAGTGAGGCTTTCTTTTCGCGCTGACAGTGACCATCCATGATGACCGACAACATGCTCTTTACGTCGAAAGCCTTCTCCTTGAAGCCTCCTCCAACGCAAATGGGACTTTTTTTTATGCAGGACTTGAGAAGGTAACTCTTCAACAGGACTTACATGATCCCTGTATCTGACTTGTGCTCCATTGCAGTCAGCCTGAACTTCTGACTTTTCTCCGCGACCAGATGACTGTAAGTGGCGCTTTGTGCTTTTAGGCAATATTTTCACTTAAAACATTTGCAATTGAAAATCTTCTGTTCTACTGATCAGATTGTAGCTGTTTTTGCTAGGAGGGGACCTTTTGGAATCGATCAACATTTTGGCCAAAAACGTGCACGTTTTGCATTGCTTTCTATTGCAACGCGTACACGTTTGCTGTTAACTTGCGGGAGGGAGCTTTGGCGCCATCTGTTTGTAATAATGTTGAAAATAGATGGTGCTACTGCTCGCTCCCGCAAGGGAAACACTGTGTGTGTCTGGGATGCAGGCTGTGTCAGTTGCCTTTCAATTCGATGGCACGCCGCATGCCGCACCTCTACCCCCTTCTGCCGTTTTGGTCTTTGCCCCTCCCGTGCTGCGATTGGCTCTGTATATTTTTTATGTTTTATTTTGTTTTGTGCTCTTCCGCACTATATTAACTTATATTTTCAGCTGCCTAAAGAGATTTCGCTAAATGGCGGAGGTTACCCTTTCCTCCTCTGATAGCTCCCTGGAAGCAGTAATACAATATAAAATCCAAAGCATTATATTTTATAGTGCACGGACACACTTGACTAAGATGAATGAGTATATGAGCATCAATGCCTTTAGAAACCAATACTTTTGAATAAATATGTTAGAACGGAGAACCCCGATAATATTTAGCCTCTTTCTACTCTCCCATGTGCCCCCTTCGAGATCCTCCTCTCCTTCTGCATTCTGCCAGCATCCTCCTACCCAATAGTCATCCACCACCACGTCCACCACCACCATCACGTCCACCACCACCACCACTTCCACCACCACCATGTCCACCACTTCCACCACCACGTCCACCACGTCCACCACCACCACGTCTACCACCACCACCACGTCCACCACCACCACCACCACGTCCACCACCACCACGCCCACCACTACCACCACCATGTCCTCCACCACCACCACGTCCTCCACCACCACCACGTCCACCACCACCACCACGTCCACCACCACCACCACCACATCCACCACCATCATGACCACTGCCACGTCCACCACCACCACCACATCCGCCACCACCACCAGCACCCCCACCACATCCACCACCACCAGGTCCACCACCACCACATCCACGATGACCACCACCACTGTGTCCACCACCACGTCCTCCACCACCACGTCCACCACCACCCCATCCACCATGTCCAAAACCACCATATCACCACATCCACCACCATGTACACCACCACCCCATACACCACCACGTCCACCACCACCACCACCACCTCCACCACCATATCCATCACCACATCCACCACAACCACCACACCACATCCACCACCACCCCATCCACCACCACCAGCACGTCCACCACCAGCACGTCCACCACCACCACATCCACCACGTCCACCACCACGTCCACCACCACCAAGTCCACCACCACCAAGTCCCCCATCACCACCACCACTGCGTCCATCACCAAGTCCACCACCACGTCCACCACCACCACGTCCAATACCACCATGTCCACCAACACGTCCACCACCACCAGCACCACCACGTCCACCACCACCCCATCCACCATGTCCACCACCACATCATCACATCCACCACCACGTCCACCACCACCACGTCCACCACCATCACGTCCACCACCACCACATCCGCCGCCATGTCCACCACCACCACGTCTACCACCACATCACCACGTCCACCACCACCCCATACACCACACCCAACACCTCCACCACCACCATGTACACCACCACCACGTCCACCACCACCACGTCCACCACCACCAAGTCCACCATGTCCACCACCACGTCCACCACCACATCCACCACCACCATGTCCACTACCACCATGTCCACCAACATGTCCACCACCACCACCAGCACCACCACGTCCACCACCACCACATCCACCACCACCACGTCCACCACCACCACCACATCCACCACATCCACCACCACTACCATGTCCACCACATCCCCACCAGGTCCACCACCACCACCACATCCACCACCACCACATCCACCACCACATCCACCACTACCACGTCGACCACCACCTCCATCACCACCACCACGTCCACCACATCCACCACCACGTCTACCATCACATCCACCACCACCACCTAAACCATATCCACCACAACCACATCCACCACCACCACGTCCACCACCACCATGTCCATTGCAAACACCACCATCACCACGCCCACCACCACCACGTCCTCCACCACCACCACGTCCTCCACTACCACCACGTCCACCACCACCACCACGTCCACCACCACATCCACCACCACCATGACCACTGCTACGTCCACGTCCCCCACCACCACCTCCACTACCACGTCCACTACCACCACATCCACCACCACCACCAGCATCACCACCACGTCCACCACCACCAGGTCCACCACTACCACCTCCACGATGACCACCACCACTGCATCCACCACCACGTCCACCACCACGTCCACCACCACCATGTCCTCCACCACCACGTCTACCACCATCCCATCCACCATGTCCACCACCACCACATCACTACGTCCACCACCATATACACCACCACCCCATACACCACCACGTCCACCACCACCACGTCCACCACCACCACATCCACCACCATGTCCACCACCACCACCACCACCACCACATCACCACATCCACCACCACCCCATCCACCACTACCAACACCTCCACCACCACCATGTCCACTACCACCATGTCCACCACCACCAAGTCCACCACCACAAAGTCCACCATCACCACCACCACTGCATCCACCACCATGTCCACCAGCCCATCCACCACCACGTCCACCACCATCATGTCCACTACCACCATGTCCACCAACACGTCCACCACCACCAGCACCACCACGTCCACAACCACCCCATCCACCATGTCCACCACCACCACATCACCTCGTCCACCAACGTCCACCACCATGTACACCACCACCCCATACACCACCACCACCACGTCCACCACCACCACATCTACCACCATCACGTTCACCACCACCACATACGGCACCATGTCCACCACCACCACGTCCACCACCACATCACCACGTCCACCACCACCCCATCCACCACCAACACCTCTACCACCACCACCACGTCTACCACCACCAAGTCCACCACCACCAAGTCCACCATCACCACCACCACTGCGTCCACTACCATGTCCACCACCATGTCCACCACCACGTCCACCACCACATCCACCACCACGTCCACTACCACCATGTCCACCACCACCACCAGCACCACCACATCCACCACCACCACGTCCACCACATCAGCCACCACCATATCCATTACCACCACCTCCACCATATCCCCCACCACCACATCTACCACCACCACATCCACCACCACCATGTCCACCAACACGTCCACCACCAGCACCACCACGTCCACCACCACCACATCCACCACCACCACATCCACCACCACGTCCACCACATCCACCACCACTACCACGTCCACCACATCCACCACCACCTCCACCACATCCCCCACCACGTCCACCACCACCACCACATCCACAACCACCACATCCACCAGTACCACGTCCACCACCACCACCACGTCCACCATCACATCCACCACCACCATCATATCCACCACCACATCCACCACCACCACCATCACGTCCACCACCACCAAGTCCACCACCACCCCATCCACCACCACCACCACATCCACCACCACCATGTCCACTGCAAACATCACCACCACCACCACACCCACCACTACCACCACCACGTCCTCCACCACCACCACGTCCTCCACCACCACCACGTCCACCACCACCACCACGTCCACCACCACATCCACCACCACCATAACCACTGCTACGTCCACGTCCACCACCACCACTACCACCACATACACTACCACCACCACCACATCCACCACCACCACGTCCACCACCAGCACCATCACCACGTCCACCACCAGGTCCACCACCACCACATCCATGATGACCACCACCACTGCGTCCACCACCACGTCCACCACCACGTCCACCAACACCACGGCCTCCACCACCATGTCCACCACCACCCCATCCACCATGTCCACCCCCACCACATCACCATGTCCACCACCATGTACATCACTACCCCATACACCACCACCACCACGTCCACCACCACCACATCCACCACCATGTCCACCACCACCACGTCCACCACCACCACCATATCACCACGACTACCACCACCCCATCCACCACCACCAACACCTCCACCACCACCACATCCACCACCACCAAGTCCACCACCACCAAGTCCACCATCACCACCACCACTGCGTCCACCACCATGTCCACCAGCACGTCCACCACCATGTCCACCACCACCATGTCCACTATCACCATGTCCACCAACACATCCACCACCACCAGCACCACCACGTCCACCACCACCACGTCCATCATCACCCCACCACCACGTCCACCACCACCACGTCCACCATCATCATGTCCACCACATCCGCCATGTCCACCACCACCACGTCTACCACCACATCACCACGTCCACCACCACCCCATCCACCACCACCAACACCACCACCACGTCCACCACCACCACGTCAGCCACGTCCACCACCACCACATCCACCACCACCAAGTCCACCACCACCAAGTCCACCATCACCACCACCAATGCGTCCACCACCATGTCAACCACCACGTCCAACACCATATCCACCACCACCACGTCCACTACCACCATGTCCACCAACATGTCCACCACCACCACCAGCACCACCACGTCCACCACCACCACGTCCACCACCACCACATCCACCACCACCACATCCACCACATCCACCACCACCACATCCACCACCACCACCTCCACCACATCCCCTACCACCACATCCACCACCATCACATCCACCACCACCATGTCCACCACCACCTCCACCACCACCACCACGTCCACCACATCCACCACCATGTCCACCATCACATCCACCTCCACCACATCCACCACCACCACCATGTCTACCACCACCCCATCCACCACCACGTCCACTGCCAATACCACTACCACCACCACCACGTCCACCACCAAGTCTACCACCACCCCATCCACCACCACATCCACCACCACCACCATGTCCACTACCATCACATCCACCACCACCAACACCTCCACCATGTCCACCACCACCACCACATCCACCATCACCACGTCCACCATCACCGCGTCCACCACCATGTCCACCACCAAGTCCATAAACCACCACATCCACCACCACCACATCCACTACCACCCCTCCACTACCACCATGTCCACCACCACGGCCACCACCAGCACCACCATGTCCACCACCACCATGTCTACCACCTCGACCATATCCACCACCACCACGTCCACCACTACCACATCCACCACCACCACGTCCACCACCACATCCACCACCTCCACCACATCCACCACCACCACGTCCACCACCATCACCGCCACCACATCCACCACCATATCCACCACCACCACATCCACTACCACCACGTCCACCACATCCACCACCACCACGTCCACCACCACCACCACATCCACCACCACATCCACCACCTGCACCACATCCACCACATCCACCACCACCACCAAGTCCACCACCACCACATCCACCACCATGTCCACCACCACCACGTCTACCACCACCATGTCCACCACCACGTCCACTGCCAACACCACTACCACCACGTCCACCACCACCACCAAGTCCACCACCACCCCATCCACCACCACCACCATGTCTACCACCACCACATCCACCACCACCATGTCCACCACCACCACCACATCCACCACCACCACATCCACCACCACCACATTCACCATGACCACAGCCACGTCCACCATCACCATGGCCACCGCCAAGTCCACCACCATGACCACCACCACCACCATGTCCACTACCACTACATCCACCGCCACCACCAGCACCACCACCACGTCCACTGCCACGTCCACCACCACCATGTTCACCACGTCCACCACCAGCACGTCCATCACCACCACATCCACCACCACCAAGTCCACCACCACATCCCCCACCATGACCACCACCACATCCACCACCACCACGTCCACCACCACCACGTCCACCACCAGCACCACATCCACCACTACCACCACATCCACCACCACCACGTCCACCACGTCCACCACCACCACCATGTCCACCATGACCACCACCACTGTATCCACCACCACGTCCATCACCACCAAGTCCACCACTACCACGTCACCACGTCCACCACCACCACGTCCACCACCACCACGTCCACCACCACCACATTCACCACATCCACCACCACATCCAACACCAACACCACGTCCACCACCACCACCCCATCCACCACCATGTCCACCACCACATCCACCACCACCACGTCCACCACCAACACCACCACCATGTCCACCACCATGTCCACCACCACCACCACATCCACCACCACATCCACCACCACCACGTCCACTACCACCATGTCCACCAACATGTCCACCACCACCACCAGCACCACCACGTCCACCACCACCACATCCACCACCACGTCCACCACCACCACCACATCCACCACATCCACTACCACTATCACGTCTACCACATCTACTACCACCACATACACCACCACCACCTCCACCACATCCCCCACCACGTCCACCACCACCATATCCACCACATCCACCACCACATCCACCACCACCACCTCTACCACATCCCCCACCACCACATTCACCACCACCACATCCACCACCACCATGTCCACCAACACGTCCACCACCAGCACCACCACGTCCACCACCACCACATCCACCATCACCACATCTACCACCATGTCCACCACATCCACCACCACTACCACATACACCACCACCACCTCCACCACATTCCCACCATGTCCACCACCACCACATCCACAACCACCACATCCACCACTACCACATCCACCACCACCTCCACCACCATGTCCACCACATCCACCACCACATCCACCATCACATCCACCACCATATCCACCACCACCACATCCACCACCACCACCACCACGTCCACCACCACCACCACCAAGTCTACCACCACCCCATTCACCACCACCACCACGTCCACCACCACCATGTCCACTGCAAACACCACCACTACCACCACCACGCCCACCACTACCATCACCATGTCCTCCACCACCACCACGTCCTCCACCACCACCACGTCCACCACCACATCCACCACCACCATGACCACTGCTACGTCCACGTCCACCACCACCACCAATACCACCACATCCACTACCACCACCACCACGTCCACCACCACCATGTCCACCACCACATCCACCACCAGCACCACCACCATGTCCATCACCACCAGGTCCACCACCACCACATCCACGATGACCACCACCACTGCGTACACCACCACATCCACCACCATGTCCACCAACATCACATCCTCCACCACAACGTCCACCACCACCCCATCCACCATGTCTACCACCACCACATCACCACGTCCACCACCATGTACACCATCACCCCATACACCACCACCACCACGTCCACCACCACCACATCCACCACCATGTCCACCACCACCACGTCCACCACCACCACCACATCACCACGTCCACCACCACCCCATCCACCACCACCACCTCCACGTCCACCACATCCACCACCACCACGTCCACCACCACCACATCCACCACGTCCACCACCACCACATCCACCACCACCAAGTCCACCACCACTAAGTCCACCATCACCACCACCACCAAGTCTACCACCATGTCCACCAGCACGTCCACCACCACCACGTCCACTACCACCATGTCCACCAACACGTCCACCACCACCAGCACCACCACGTCCACCACCACCACGTCCGTCACCACCCCACCACCATGTACACTACCACCCCATACACCACCACCACCACGTCCACCACCATCAGGTCCACCACCACCACATCTGCCACCATGTCCACCACCACCACGTCCATCACCACATCACCACGTCCACCACCACCCCATCCACCACCAACACCTCCACCACCATGTCCACCACCACCACGTCCACCACCACCACGTCCACCACCACCAAGTCCACCACCACCAAGTCCGCCATCACCACCACCACTGCGTCCACCACCATGTCAACCACCACGTCCACCACCACATCCACCACCACCACGTCCACTACCACCATGTCCACCATGTCCACCACCACCACCAGCACCATCACCATCACGTCCACCACCACCATGTCCACCACCACCACGTCCACCAAATCCACCACCACCACATCCACCACCACCACCTCCACCACATCCCCCACCACCACATCCACCACCATCACATCCACCACCACCACGTCCACTACCACCTCCACCACCATGACCACGTCCACCACATCCACCACCATGTCCACAATCACATCCACCACCATATCCACCACCACCACATCCACCACCACCATGTCCACCACCACCACCACCCCATCCACCACCACCACCACGTCCACCACCACCACATCCACTGCCAACACCACTATCACCACCACCACGTCCACCACCAAGTCTACCACCACCCCATCCACCACCACATCCACCACCACCACCATGTCCACTACCATCACATCCACCACCACCAACACCTCTACCATGTCTACCACCACCACGTCCACCACCACCGCATCCACCACCATGTCCACCACCACGTCCATAAACCACCACATCCACCACCACCACGTCTACTATCACCACGTTCACTACCACCATTTCCACCACCACGGCCACCACCAGCACCACCATGTCCACCACCACCATGTCCACCACCTCCACCACATCCACCACCACCATGTCCACCGCTACCACATCCACCACATCCACCACCACCACGTCCACCACCACATCCACCACCTCCACCACATCCACCACCACCACGTCCACCACCATCACCCCCACCACATCCACCACCATATCCACCACCACCACCACATCCACTACCACCACGTCCACCACATCCACCACCACCATGTCCATCACCACCACCTCGTCCACCACCACATCCACCTCTGCACCACGTACACCACCACGTCCACCACGTCCACCACATCCACCACCACCACCAGGTCCACCACAACCACATCCACCACCATGTCCACCATCACCACCACCACCAAGTCTACCACCATGTCCACCAGCACGTCCACCACCACCACGTCCACTACCACCATGTCCACCAACACATCCACCACCACCAGCACCACCACGTCCACCACCACCACGTCCGTCAGCACCCCACCACCATGTACACCACCACCCCATACACCACCACCACCACGTCCACCACCATCACGTCCACCACCACCACATCTGCCACCATGTCCACCACCACCACATCCACCACCACATCACCACGTCCACCACCACCCCATCCACCACCATCAACCCCTCCACCACCACCACGTCCACCACCACCACGTCCACCACCACCACATCCACCACCACCACGTCCACTACCACCTCCACCTCCATGACCACGTCCACCACATCCACCACCATGTCCACAATCACATCCACCACCATATCCACCACCACCACATCCACCACCACCACCATGTCCACCACCACCACCACCCCATCCACCACCACCACCACGTCCACCACCACCACATCCACTGCCAACACCACTATCACCACCACCACGTCCACCACCAAGTCTACCACCACCCCATCCACCACCACATCCACCACCACCACCATGTCCACTACCATCACATCCACCACCACCAACACCTCCACCATGTCTACCACCACCACCACGTCCACCACCACCGTATCCACCACCATGTCCACCACCACGTCCATAAACCACCACATCCACCACCACCACGTCCACTATCACCACGTTCACTACCACCATTTCCACCACCACGGCCACCACCAGCACCACCATGTCCACCACCACCATGTCTACCACCTCCACCACATCCACCACCACCATGTCCACCGCTACCACATCCACCACATCCACCACCACCACGTCCACCACCATATCCACCACCTCCACCACATCCACCACCACCACGTCCACCACCATCACCCCCACCACATCCACCACCATATCCACCACCACCACCACATCCACTACCACCACATCCACCACATCCACCACCACCATGTCCATCACCACCACCTCGTCCACCACCACATCCACCTCTTCACCACGTACACCACCACGTCCACCACGTCCACCACATCCACCACCACCACCAGGTCCACCACAACCACATCCACCACCATGTCCACCATCACCACCATCACCAAGTCTACCACCATGTCCACCAGCACGTCCACCACCACCACGTCCACTACCACCATGTCCACCAACACGTCCACCACCACCAGCACCACCACATCCACCACCACCACGTCCGTCAGCACCCCACCACCATGTACACCACCACCCCATACACCACCACCACCACGTCCACCACCATCACGTTCACCACCACCACATCTGCCACCATGTCCACCACCACCACATCCACCACCACATCACCACGTCCACCACCACCCCATCCACCACCATCAACCCCTCCACCACCACCACGTCCACCACCACCACGTCCACCACCACCACGTCCACCACCACCAAGTCCACCCCCACCAAGTCCACCATCACCACCACCACATCCACCACCACCACGTCCACTACCACCATGTCCACCAACATGTCCAACACCACCACCAGCACCACCACGTCCACCACCACCACGTCCACCACCACCACATCCACCACATCCACCACCACCACCTCCACCACATCCCCCACCATCACATCCACCAACATCACATCCACCACCACCACATCCACCACCACCTCCACCACCATGACCACATCCACCACATCCTCCACCATGTCCACCATCACATCCACCACCATATCCACCACCACCACATCCACCACCACCACCATGTCCACCACCACCCCATCCACCACCACCACCACGTCCACCACCACCACGTCCACTGCCAACACCACTACCACCACCACCATGTCCACCACCAAGTCTACCACCACCCCATTCACCACCACATCCACCTCCACCACCATGTCCACTACCATCACATCCATCACCACCAACACCTCCACCATGTCCACCACCACCACCACGTCCACCACCACCGCATCCACCACCATGTCCACCACCACGTCCATAAACCACCACATCCACCACCACCACGTCCACTACCACCACGTCCACTACCACCATGTCCACCACCACGGCCACCACCAGCACTTCCATGTCCACCACTACCATGTCCACCACCTCCACTACATCCACCACCACCATGTCCACCACTACCACATCCACCACATCCACCACCACCACATCTACCACCACATCCACCACCACATCCACCACCTCCACCACATCCACCACCACCACGTCCACCACCATCCCCTCCACCACATCCACCACCACCACCACATCCACCACCACATCCACCACCTGCACCATGTCCACCACCACGTCCACCACATCCACCACCACCACCAGGTCCACCACCACCACATCCACCACCACCGCATCCACCACCATGTCCACCACCACGTCCATAAACCACCACATCTACCACCACCACGTCTACTATCACCACGTTCACTACCACCATTTCCACCACCACGGCCACCACCAGCACCACCATGTCCACCACCACCATGTCCACCACCTCCACCACATCCACCACCACCATGTCCACCGCTACCACATCCACCACATCCACCACCACCACGTCCACCACCACATCCACCACCTCCACCACATCCACCACCACCACGTCCACCACCATCACCCCCACCACATCCACCACCATATCCACCACCACCACCACATCCACTACCACCACGTCCACCACATCCACCACCACCATGTCCATCACCACCACCTCGTCCACCACCACATCCACCTCTGCACCACGTACACCACCACGTGCACCACGTCCACCACATCCACCACCACCACCAGGTCCACCACAACCACATCCACCACCATGTCCACCATCACCACCACCAAGTCTACCACCATGTCCACCAGCACGTCCACCACCACCACGTCCACTACCACCATGTCCACCAACACGTCCACCACCACCAGCACCACCACGTCCACCACCACCACGTCCGTCAGCACCCCACCACCATGTACACCACCACCCCATACACCACCACCACCACGTCCACCACCATCACGTCCACCACCACCACATCTGCCACCATGTCCACCACCACCACATCCACCACCACATCACCACGTCCACCACCACCCCATCCACCACCATCAACCCCTCCACCACCACCACGTCCACCACCACCACGTCCACCACCACCACGTCCACCACCACCAAGTCCACCACCACCAAGTCCACCATCACCACCACCACATCCACCACCACCACGTCCACTACCACCATGTCCACCAACATGTCCAACACCACCACCAGCACCACCACGTCCACCACCACCACGTCCACCACCACCACATCCACCACATCCACCACCACCACCTCCACCACATCCCCCACCATCACATCCACCAATATCACATCCACCACCACCACATCCACCACCACCTCCACCACCATGACCACATCCACCACATCCACCACCATGTCCACCATCACATCCACCACCATATCCACCACCACCACATCCACCACCACCACCATGTCCACCACCACCCCATCCACCACCACCACCACGTCAACCACCACCACGTCCACTGCCAACACCACTACCACCACCACCACGTCCACCACCAAGTCTACCACCACCCCATCCACCACCACATCCACCACCACCACCATGTCCACTACCATCACATCCATCACCACCAACACCTCCACCATGTCCACCACCACCACCACGTCCACCACCACCGCATCCACCACCATGTCCACCACCACGTCCATAAACCACCACATCCACCACCACCACGTCCACTACCACCACGTCCACTACCACCATGTCCACCACCACGGCCACCACCAGCACTACCATGTCCACCACTACCATGTCCACCACCTCCACTACATCCACCACCACCATGTCCACCACTACCACATCCACCACATCCACCACCACCACATCCACCACCACATCCACCACCTCCACCACATCCACCACCACCACGTCCACCACCATCACCTCCACCACATCCACCACCACCACCACATCCACCACCACATCCACCACCTGCACCATGTCCACCACCACGTCCACCACATCCACCACCACCACCAGGTCCACCACCACCACATCCACCACCATGTCCACCACCAGCATGTCTACCACCACCATGTCCACCACCACGTCCACTGCCAACACCACTACCACCACGTCCACCACCACCACATCCACCACCACCCCATCCACCACCACCACCATGTCCACTACCACCACAACCACCACCACCATGTCCACCACCACCACCACGTCCACCACCACCACATCCACCACCACCACATTCACCACCACCTTGACCACAGCCACGTCCACCATCACCATGACCATCGCCAAGTCCACCACCATGACCACCACCACCACCATGTCCACTACATCCACTGCCACCACCAGCACCACCACCACCACCACGTCCACTGCCACGTCCACCACCATGTTCACCACGTCCACCACCATCACGTCCACCACCACCACATCCACCACTACCATATCCACCACCACCAAGTCCACCACCACCACGTCCACCACCACCACATCCACCACCATCACCACCACCACGTCCACTACCACCACGACCACCACCACCACGTCCACCACCACCACATCCACCACCACCACCAGCACCACGTCCACTACCACCACCACATCCACCGCCACCATGTCCACCACCACCATGTCCACCATGACGATCACCACTACATCCACCACTACGTCCACCACCACCAAGTCCACCACCACCACATCACCACGTCCACCACCACCACGTTCACCACCACCACATTCACCACATCCACCACCAACACCACGTCCACCACCACCACCCCATCCACCACCATGTCCACCACCTCGTCCACCACCACCACGTCCACCACCAACACCACCACCATGTCCACCACCACGTCCACCACCACATCAACCACCACCACGTCCTCCACCACCACATCCACCACCACCACCACATCCATCACAATGTCCACCACCACATCATCCACCACCACCACCATGTCCACCACCTCCACCATCACTTCCACCACCTCCACCACCACCTCTACCACCAAGTCCACCACCACCACGTCCACCCCTATGTCTACCACCACCACATTCACTACCACCACGTCCACCGCCACATGCACCACTACCACCACCACATCCACTACCACCAAGTCCACCACCCCCACGTCCTCCACCACCACCATGTCCACCACCACCACCCCATCAACCACCACCATGTCCACCACCACCACATCCACCACCACGCCATCCACCACCACCACATCCACCACCACGTCCACTACCAACACGTCCACCACCACCAAATCCACCACCACCACGTCCACCATCACCACGTCCACCACCACATAAACCACCACCTCATCCACCGCCACCACATCCACCATGACCACCACGTCCACCACCACCACCACGTCCACCACCACGTCCATGACATCCACCACCACCACCACATCCACCACCACGTCCACCACCACCACATACACCACCACCACATACACCACCACCACATCCACCACCACCACATCCACCACCACCACCACCACATCCACCACCACCATGTCCACCACCACATCCCCCACCAACACATCAACATCCACCATCACCACGTCCACCACCACCTCCACCACCACATCCACCACCACCACATCATCACGTCCACCACCATGTACACCATCACCCCATACACCACCACCACCACGTCCACCACCACCACATCCACCACCATGTTCACCACCACCACGTCCACCACCACCACATCACCACATCCACCACCACCCCATCCACCACCACCACCTCCACCACCACCACGTCCACCACCACCATATCCACCATGTCCACCACCACCACATCCACCACCACCATGTCCTCCACCACCACATCCACCACCACCACCACCACATCCATCACAATGTCCACCACCACATCATCCACCACCACCACCATGTCCACCACCACCACCTCCACCACCACTTCCACCACCTCCACCACCACCTCTACCACCACGTCCACCACCACCACATCCACCCCTATATCTACCACCACCACATTCACCACCACCACGTCCACCGCCACATCCACCATCACCACCGCCACATCCACCATCACCACCACCACATCCACTACCACCAAGTCCACCATCCCCACGTCCTCCACCATCACCATGTCTACCACCACCACCCCATCAACCACCACCATGTCCACCACCACCACATCCACCACCACGCCATCCACCACCACCACATCCACCACCACGTCCACCACCACCAAATCCACCACCACCAAATCCACCACCACCACGTCCACCATCACCACGTCCACCACCACATAATCCACCACCTCATCCACCGCCACCACATCCACCATGACCACCACGTCCACCACCACCACCACGTCCACCACCATGTCCATGACATCCACCACCACCACCACATCCACCACCACATCCACCACCACGTCCACCACCACCACATACACCACCACCACATACATCACCACCACATCCACCACCACCACATCCACCAACACCACCACCACATCTACCACCACCATGTCCACCACCACATCCCCCACCAACACATCAACATCCACCATCACCACGTCCACCACCACCTCCACCACCACCACCACATCCACCACCATGTCCACCACCACCACATTATCACGTCCACTACCATGTACACCACCACCCCATACACCACCACCACCACGTCCACCACCACCACATCCACCACCATGTTCACCACCACCACGTCCACCACATCACCACGTCCACCACCACCCCATCCACCACCACCACCTCTACCACCACCACGTCTACCACCACCACATCCACCATGTCCACCACCACCACATCCACCAACACCATGTCCACCACCACCAAGTCCACCATCACCACCACCACCAAGTCTATCACCATGTCCACCAGAACGTCCACCACCACGTCCACCACCACCATGTCCACTACCACCATGTCCACCAACACGTCCACCACCACCAGCACTACCACATCCACCACCACCACGTCTATCACCACCCCACCACCATGTACACCACCACCCCATACACCACCACCACCACGTCCACCACCACCACGTCCACCACCATTACGTCCACCACCACCACATCCGCCACCATGTCCACCACCACCACGTCCACCACCACATCACCACGTCCACCACCACCCCATCCACCACCACCAACACCTCCACCACCACCACGTCCACCACCACCACGTCCACCACGTCCACCACCACCACGTCCACCACCACCAAGTCCACCATCACCACCACCACTGCGTCCATCTCCATGTCAACCACCACGTCCACCACCACATCCATCACCACCACGTCCACTACCACCATGTCCACCAACATGTCCACCACCACCACCAGCACCACCAAGTCCACCACCACCACGTCCACCACATCCACCACCACCACATCTATCACCACCACCTCCACCACATCCCCCACCACCACATCCACCACCATCACATCCACCACCACCACGTCCACCACCACCTCCACCACCACGACTACGTCCACCACATCCACCACCATGTCCACCATCACATCCACCACCATATCCACCACCACCACATCCACCACCACCATGTCCACCACCACCACCACCCCATCCACCCCCACCACCACGTCCATCACCACCACCACGTCCACTGCCAACACCATTACCACCACCACTACGTCCACCACCAAGTCTACCACCACCCCATCCACCACCACATCCACCACCATGTCCACTACCATCACATCCACCACCACCAACACCTCCACCATGTCCACCACCACGTCCACCACCACCGCATCTACCACCATGTCCACCACCACGTCCATAAACCACCACATCTACCACCACCACGTCCACTACCACCACGTCCACTACTACCATGTCCACCACCACAGCAACCACCAGCACCACCATGTCCACCACCACCATGTCCACCACCTCCACCACATCCAACACCACCATGTCCACCACATCCACCACCACCATGTCTATCACCACATCCACCACCTCCACCCCATCCACCACCACCACGTCCACCACCATCACCTCCACCACATCCACCACCATATCCACCACCACCACCACATCCACTACAACCACGTCCACCACATCCACCACCACCACGTCCACCACCACCACGTCCACCACCACATCCACATCCACCACCTGCACCACGTCCACCACCACGTCCACCACATTCACCACATCCACCACCACCACCAGGTCCACCACCACCACATCCACCACCATGTCCACCACCACCATGTCTACCACTACCATGTCCACTGCCACCACCACGTCCACTGCCAACACCACTACCACCACGTCCACCACCACCATGTCCACCACCACCAAGTCCACCACCACCCCATCCACCACCACCACCATGTCCACCACCACCACATCTACCACCACCATGTCCACCACCACCACCACGTCCACCACCACCACGTCCACCACCACCACATTCACCACCACCATGACCACAGCCACGTCCACCATCACCATGACCACCGCCAAGTCCACCACCATGTCCACTACATCCACTGCCACCACCAGCACCACCACCACAACCACCACCACATCCACTGCCACGTCCACCACCATGTTCACCACGTCCACCACCATCACGTCCACCACCACCAAGTCCACCACCACCACCACGTCCACCACCACCACGACCACCACCACCACGTCCACCACCACCACGTCCACCACCACCACATCCACCACCACCAGCACCACGTGCACCACCACCACCACATCCACCATATCCACCGCCACCATGTCCACCACCACCATGTCTACCATGACCACCACCACTGCATCCACTACCACGTCCACCACCACCAAGTCCACCACCACCACATCACCACATCCACCACCACCACATCCACTACCACCACCACGTCCACCACCACCACATTCACCACATCCACCACCACTACCACATCCACCACCAATACCACGTCCACCACCACCACCCCATCCACCACCATGTCCAACACCACATCCACCACCACCATGTCCACCACCAACACCACCACCATGTCCACCACCACGTCCACCACCACCACCACATCCACCACCACCACATCCATCACCACCACGTCCTCCACCACCACATCCACCACCACCACATCCATCACAATGTCCACCACCACATCATCCACCACCACCACCACCTCCACCACCACTTCTACCACCTCCACCACCACTACCACCTCTGCCACCACGTCCACCACCACCATGTCCACCCCCATGTCCACCACCACCACATCCACCACCACCACGTCCACCACCACATCCACCACCATCACCACATCCACCACCACCAAGTCCACCACCCCCATGTCCTCCACCACCACCACGTCCACCACCACCACCCCATCAACCACCACCACGTCCACCACCACCACATCCACCACCACCCCATCCACCACCACCACCACATCCACCACTACATCCACCACCAACACGTCCACCACCACCACATCCACCACCACCACGTCCACCCCCATGTCCACCACCAGCAGCACTACCAGATCCACCACCACCACCACATCCACCACCACCACGTCCACCATCACCACGTCCACCACCACATCAACCACCACCTCATCCACCACCACCACATCCACCATGACCACCACGTCCACCACCACCACCACGTCCACCACCACGTCCACCACCATGTCTGCCACATCCACCACCACATCCACCACCACATCCACCACCACATCCATCACCACCACCACATACACTACCATCACATCCACCACCACCACATCCACCACCACCACCACATCCACCACCACCATGTCCACCACCACATCCCCACCACCACATCCACATCCACCACCACCACGTCCACCACCACCTCCACCACCACCACCACATCCACCACCACGTCCACCATCACATCCACCACCACCACCTTCACCATATCCACCACGACCACATCCATCACCACCACCATGTCCACCACCACCACCAAGTCCACCACCACCCCATCCACTATCACCACCACGTCCACCACCACCATGTCTACTGCCGACACCACTACCACCACCACCACGTCTACCACCAAGTCTACCACCACCCATCCACCACCACCACATCCACCACCACATCTACCACCATGTCCACTACCATCACATCCACCACCACCAACACCTCCAATATCTCCACCACCACCACCACCACCACGTGCACCACCACCACGTCCACCACCACCGCGTCCACCACCATGTCCACCACCACGTCCACCACCACCATGTCCACCACGTCCACTACCACCACGTCCACTACCACCATGTCTACCACCACGGCCACCACCACCACATCCACCGCCTCCACCACATCCACCACCACCACGTCCACCACCACCACATCCACCACCACCACATCCACCACCACGTCCACCACCTCCACCACATCCACCACCACCACATCCACCACCACATCCACCACCTGCACCACATCCACCACCATGTCCACCACATCCACCACCACCACATCCACCACCACTACCACGTCCACCACCACATCCACCACCTGTACCACGTCCACCACCATGTCCACCACATCCACCACCACCACCAGGTCCACCACCACCACATCCACCACTGCCACATCCACCACCACCACATCCACCACCACCACGTCCACCGCCACCACCACGTCCACCGCCACCACCACGTCCACTGCCAACACCACTACCACCACGTCCACCATGTCCACCACCACCCCATCCATCACCACCATGTCCACCACCACCATATCCACCACCACCATGTCCACCACCTCCACCACCATGACCACCACCACCACGTCCACCACTACCACATTCACCACCACCATGACCACAGCCACATCCACCATCACCATGACCACCACCAAGTCCACCACCATGACCACCACCACCACCATGTCCACTATCACTACGTCCACTGCCACCACCAGCACCACCACCACGTCCACCACCACCATGTCCACCGCTATGTCCACCACCACCATGTCCACCTCATCCACCACCACCACATCCACCACCACCAAGTCTACCACCACCACGTCCACCACCACCACATCCACCACCATGACCACCCCATGTCCACCACCACCACCACATCTACCACCACCACCACGGCCACCACCACCACCACATCCACCACCACCATGTCCACCACCACCACGTCCACCACCACCATGTCAATCAACAATCACCACCACTGCATCCACCACCACGTCCACCACCACCATGTCCACCACCACCACATCCACCACCACCACGTCCACCACCACTACCATGTCCACCACCACCACATTCACCACATCCACCACCACCACCATGTCCACCACCAACACCAAGTCCAGCACCACCACCCCATCCACCACCATGTCCACCACCATGTCCACCACCACCACGTCCACCGCCAACACCACCACCATGTCCACCACCACGTCCACCACCACCACCACCACATCCACCACCACCACATCCTCCACCCCCACGTCCACCACCACGTCCACTACCACCACCACCACATCCATCACCATGTCCACCACCACATCATCCACCACCACCCCCATGTCCACCACCACTTCCACCACCTCCACCACCACTACCACCTCTGCCACCACGTCCACCACCACCACCATGTCCACCACCAGCATCACCACCAGCACCACCACCACATCCACCACCACATCCACCACCACCACCACCACGTCCACCACCACCACGTCCACCACACCACATCCTCCACCACGTCCACCACCACCCCATCCACCACCACCACCTCCACCACATCCACCACCACGTCCACCACCACCACATCCACCACCACCCCATCCACCACCACCACATTCACCACCACGTCCAACACCACCAAGTCCACCCCCATGTCCACCACCAGCAAAACTACCACATCCACCACCACCACGTCCACCACCACATCAACCACCACCTCATCCACTGCCACCACATCCACCATGACCACCACGTCCACCACCACCACCACGTCCACCACATCCACCACCACATCCACCACCACATCTACCACCACCACATCCACCACCACCACGTACACCACCACCTTGTCCACCACCACCACCACCACCCATGACAGGTAAAATGTCACTGGAGGGCAGGGGTAATAGGAGTGTCAACCATGGCTGTACATGGGACATTTAAGGATGCATTGGGTGCGAGAAGACGGGAATAGGGGCTAGAAGTATTACACCAGACCCAAGATACATTTTGAAGAGGTGCAGTGTCACAGGGGCTCCTGTAAAAGCACTTGCAGCATCTCTACCTCACAGTAGCATACCTGCTCACTCAAAACAAGCATTGACATAGCCAATAGGTCTCGCCTTTGGGACCTTATAAGTGTGTAGTCATGCATCACCTGACGTTGTTGCACCAAGGATATTGTGCTGGATAACTAAACACTTATAAGGTCCCAAAGGCGAGACCTATTGGCTATGCCAATGCTTGTCTAAATTGGCTTGGGTTTTTTCTTGTGTTGTGTTTTTACTTCATTAATGTTTGAGTGCTTTACACATTGACCCGAAAATATGCTTGACTGCTTTTGTGCCAAGCTACCAGGGAGTTGAGCGCAGGTTAGTTTAGTGACTTTTGTGGTTTTCCCTGCAAGGATTAAGTTAGTGCTTGAGTAGGGCGTCCACCACCTCAACCAATAACCCAATTTCTTACACCAAGTACTTAACTGAGTTTTCCCCAGTTTGGGTTAGGATGCTTTAGGACCTATTCTCTAATTACAAAACATGGTATTTAAACATTCACACACATTTTTGTTAATACCTATATAGTACCATTCTATGGTTTCCATATACTTGATTTACCTTAGGACACTTATAAATAAATCAATTTATTTGGGTGGTCAAAGGTATGCAATTGTTGTTTATTGTTGACCAATATTCAAGCATCAGCCAGTGGGGTCTTCATGCACTCTTCCAGATAGTACTCCACCAGTCCAATCATCAAATCCTGGCTCCACATTAGCAACAGCCCCCTTAAGAGCAAGTAGTAAACTGAGCAACCAGTAGCTCTCACACACACCTATAAGCCAGACGTCCCTACCAAACTAGTAGTCCCATGCTGGTCATCCAGTATACCACCATCAGCCCTTCAGCCGCCATCAGCTAGTAGTAGTCCAAGCACACTGTGGCGTTTTGTGGTCCACTTTATTGTATTGTAATTGCATTGTATAACGCTTCCTACCCCTGACGAGGCGTCAAAGGGCTTTTTCGGCGAGTAGCACGCTACTCCGGGACCCATAGAGGATTAGTGTTGAATTAGTATAGTGAAACATGCAAGTAAATTTTAAGTAGTGGATAGGTTAGTCAGTTATTTGGCTTCGGAAGGATAGCAGAAGGACAGAAGAGGAAAAAAGGTTTGTATTTATATAGCGCTAGTTACCCCTGATGGGGTGTTGAAGCACGCTACTCCGGAAACCCATAAAGGATTAGTGGTGAATTAGTATGGTGAAATATGAAAGTATTTTGAGTGGTGAATATTAGTCAGTTATTTGGAGTGAGAAGGATAGCGGAGGGACAGAAGGGGAAAAAAGGTTTGCATTCATATAGCACCTGTTATCCCTGATGGGTGTTGAAGCGCTTTTCTAGCGAGTTTTAGGATTAGTGTTGAAAATTAGTATAGTGGAATATGAAGTAATTTGAGTGGTGGATAGGTTATTCAGTTATTTGGATAGAGAAGGGTAGGTGGCGGGTTAGAAGAGAGAAAGAGGTTTGTATTTATATAGCGCTTGCTACCCCTGATGGGGTTTTGAAGCGCTTTTTTGGCGAGTAGCATGCTACTCTGGAACCCATAAGGATTAGTGTTGAGTTAGTATGGTGAAACATGAAATTAATTTGAGTGGTGCATATGTTAGTCAGTTATTTGGATTGAGAAGGGTTGGGGAGGGGTAGAAAAGGGAAAATGGTTTGCATTTATATAGCGCTTGTAACCCTGATGGGGTGTTGAAAAGCATTATTGGCGAGTAGCATGCTTCTCTGGAACCCATAAAGGATTAGTGGTGAATTAGTATAGTGGAAAATGGAATTTGAGAAGTGAACATGTTAGTCTGTTATTTTGATTGAAAAGGATAGTGGAGGGATAGAAAAGTGAAGGTTTTGATTTTTTTTAAATTATTTTCTTTTAGGTCATAGCTGTAGGACGAGGTTTTTGGGTGAGTAAAACGGATTTTTGGAGGGGTAGAGTCAGAGGGAAGAGTTTAGAAAGGTTTGTTTTGGGGGATCGGTATAGTTTAAGAGGTATCAGATGATGCAAGGAGGGGTAGAGTAGGAAAGATTCTAGAAAGGGTTATTTTTGGGGATCATAGTAGTGGTATGGGGTTTGGGAGTGGATGTAGAGGATATTTTGATAGATGTACAGGGTGAGAGATAGGGTAGTGCATTGGAAAGAGTAGTAGAAAGAAGTTTGAGATGAGTCAGAAAGTTGGGCTAGAAGATATATTGAGAGAAGTATAGGCTGAGAAATAGGGTAGTGCATTGGAAATGGTAAATTAGAAGAAAGTGATAAATATATTGATCCATAAGTACATTGAAAGTATATGGATGCATAAAGAAGGCAAGTGTATGTAGATTAAAGATATTGATAGAGGTACAGGATGAGAAATAGGGTAGTGCATTGGATATGTTTTGTTCAGGAGAAATGTAACGGACACACAGATCCAAGTACATGGAGGTACATAGATGTACAATGGAAGCAAGTACATGTAGACCAACATAATTATTCTACATCTTTATACAAAGCAATACACAAAGATAGGTACATACCTATAGTAAAAATAAATGCTTATATACAGAGGGATATGCTGTAAATTTATGTTTGTGTATGGTGGTTAGGTGGGAAAGAGCCAATTCTTGAGTAGTTTTCTGAAGATAAGGTAGTTGTTGGTGGATCTTATGTTGAGGGGTAAAGAGTTCCATAGTTTGGCTGCTTGAACAGAGAAGGATGTGCCACCCATGTTTTTTTTCTTATATCTTGAGATTTTGAGGCGAGATGCCCCTTTAGAGCAGAGGTTCCTTTGTTGGGTGATACAAAGTCGCTTGAACGTGGATCTTCTGGCAACCGGTAACCAATGCAGGGCTTTCAAGGCAAGTGAGATGTGGTCTCGCGCTTTGATATGCAAGAGTAGTCTGGCAGCCGAGTTCTGAATACGTTGTAGTCTTTTCATGGTTGTTAAAGGTGATCCGTGGTAGAGGCTATTGGCGTAATCCAGTTTGGACAGAACAAGGGGGATGGTAGCTTGGACTTTGTTTGGAAATCCCAAATGAGGGGAAATTCATTGAAGCGTTTTTATAGTGATAAAGCTTGATCTTGCTAGTTTGTCCACTTGGGTATTCATTGACAGCTTGGAGTCCATGGTCATTCTGAGGTTTCTTACTTCCTTCGATACTTTAGGCAGTGATCCCAGTTCATCAGGCCAGGCGGCAAGAGGGTCATAATGTTTCAATCGCCACACCTGAGTATTTCCGTTTTGGAAGCATTCAATTTGAGATGGCTCCAAGTCATCCACTGATCCACGGCTCTGAGACAACTGAAAATTGGGGATTTTCAAATGTCTTTGGGGCATTCCAGCTGATGTAGTATTTGCGTGTCATCTGCATAGTTACAGCACGTGAGGTGAAATTGATTGATCAGTTCCGGTAAAGACTTCATGTAGATGTTGAAAAGCATGGGCGAGATGATAGAGCCTTGAGGGAGCCCTGCTTTTGTGGAGTATGGTTTGGACGAGAAAGGTGGGGGATGGAAGACATTAGTTCTGTTTCGAAGGTAGGATGCGATCCAGTCTAGAGCCGTTCCCTCTATGCCATGGTCAACCGTGTCAAAGGCAGCTGAGAGGTCCAAGAGGAGTAGCGTAGCAACCCAACTGCGGTCTATTGTATTCTTCAGGTCATCCCAAATGGCAAGGAGGGCATATTCAGTGCCTCTTCCCGTACGGAATCCTGTTTGGAAGTCTGAAAGTATGTAATTCTCTTCAATGAATAGTGAAATCTGGCCGAACGCTGCTCTTTCTATCAGTTTGCCCAGGAAAGGTCCATTTATAATGGGTCTGTAGTTGTCAGGGCTCAGCGGGTCCAAGTTTGTTTTCCTCAGTAAATGGCGTATGTGTGACTTTTTTAGTTCTTCTGGAAATATTGCGGTAGTTAAGGAATCGTTGATGATTCTTCTTACCAGAGTGGCAGCAGAGGTTGTTAAAAAATTGTCTTGAAAGTTTGTGGTGGACAGGGGTCAGAAGGGCTGCGGGCAGGCCTACTTGCTTTGATCAGGTCCATAAATTAATCGTGTGAGATGTGTTGGAAGGAACGGAGAGGCTGGAGTATAGTATTCTTAGATTGCTGTTTTGCACAAGGATTAGTGCTGGTGCTTTGTTTCTGTTTTAAGTACGAGTCCAATGGGTCTGCTTTGTCTGGGTAATGATTTGCCAGTTTGTCTGTGAAATCTTGAGTAACAGGATGAGTTCCTTCTAGGCAATTTGGTTTGCGAAATTCATTGAGTATTTTATAGAATTCTTTATTTGCACATTTAGCATTCTGAATTCTTTCTGAATAGAACCTTTCTTGATAGCTGACTTGTATAATCTGTTAATTTTCTGTGGGATAAGTTTGTCTTGTTTGGCGTTTGTTTTGAGTCAGGTACATTGCAGCTTTCTAATTTGTTGTTTTATGTCTTTTATTTCTATGTTTCTCGAAGGTGCTTTTTTAGGTCAAGCCTGAGCCAGCGCGCATGCGCTGCTCTGCGAGGCTTCTTGTAAGTACTTTAAACTACTCCGTGTGGATCTGACTCCTCCCACACATAGGATTGGCTTTTGCGTGTGTCTTTCACTAATGAAAGCACGCAAATGCTGAAGGCGGGTGAATGTACCACCTTCTTTTTAAATGTTCACTCCCACCGTGTTTTGCTCTCGGGAGCGAGCAGCGGCGAGCAGGGTGGCAGCTGCATTCCTCGTGGGTCAGGTTACAGAGAACGCGCCGTGCTTTTCGCTTTTGCTTGTTTTTATTTGCCTCGGCTCCTGTCCAGCTGATTGCTTTCTTTGTTCACACTGGTTACTTTGATTGGTTTTGCTTGAAAACAAACTCCGCTAACAGCATTATTTTTTTTAGCACACTCGACATTCACCTTTTTTTGTTGTGAGAAACACACATTGGTTATTTGTCTTGGCTCCGAAAGAAACATGCTATTGTTTTCTCCTGGTGCTGGAGTGAGTCGTTCAGCAGAAGTGGGAGGAGGGTAGGATTCCAGCAGTCTTCATATGCCGGTATCCTGGTATTTCAACTCTAATTTATACGCCCAATTTAACAACTAATTTATGTACAGGAGTCTGATGAAAATAAAACCGAACATTTTTCGGTCTGAAAACTTTCCAGGAGGTCACTCGGGGGAAAGAGTTATTGCTGATGAAGCATTCTTGTTTATTTGTATGTCCGTGCTCCGTCTCTGTATTACTTCTCGATGGATTGATAAAGAACCTCCTACCTTCCATCAATGGCAATGCAAGCTGCTCTCTATCTATCATATAGAAATGGCTATGTATAAGCATAAGGGGATAAAGAAAAAAAGACAGGGGCTAAAAATTTGGGACCCAGTAACTAAGTGGATTTAAGCGATTTACCCTGTCCCTCCTTTATTATTGCTGTCTATTATTTATTTGTATTATGCTTGCTTTTTGTTATATTGCTCATTGTTTGACTGTTTGCTGTAAACAAAACTTTAATAAAAAAATTATAAAAAAATAAATAAAAAAAATGAAAACTTTCCAGGAGGAAGTGACATCACCCAACTATTGGCACAAGGATTGACTCTCCAATTAAATAACTGGAGGTGCCACCACACACCAAATAACCCCACCTGTCTCAGCACTAAGACTCTGGAGGAAGTGATGTCGCCTCCTTCTAATTTTGCAGAAAACGCCAGCTTACTTGTGTCAATGTTGCTGAAATTATCTATGCCTCTCCTCTTGGGAGGGTCGAAGGGCGCTTGGCGAGTATGTTAATGTTGCCTCGTTAAATATACTAGAGAATTCACATTACATCAGCGAGGATTGGAAGTGCAAGAGCGGTCCAATCCTTTGCTTTGCCAGTCCCAGAGCACTGACTGTCTCATATCAGCCAAGTTACTCCTTTACTCCTGTTGCTCTTTGCATTGTGGTACTTGCAGCTCTAAATTATAATTAGAAGTGTTTATACGCTAACTTCGCAATGCAAAGAAAAAAAGACATGACTAAAAACTACTCGCCAGGCATAAAAGTAACAAAATAATCCTCTGGTGATTTCGGATGGAGTAAGGAGGGCACTGAGATAGTCTGCGCCTTCAACAGCAAGTAAGTAAGAGGATATTAGGTCGGGTGGGCAGAGAATGTCCTGGGTGACAAAAAACACAAATAGCAGGCATTTGCCTTGTCCGATAATCATGTACTGATATATGGTGGTTCGCAATGATGTCATGCTAAGACCTCATATCTATGGAGCGTGCCTTTCCCGTGTATGCCGGACTGGAAGCAGAATCACTTAGGATGGATAGAATGGTCTGAAACAACTTTACCTTCCAATGATGCAAAGGGAAACTACCCAAAATAAGCTAAGTCCGACTTTTTAAATGGTCCCCAACTTAATTTCTCTTCCCTTCACAAATTAATATAAATGAAACAATCACGTTTCAAACTGACGCATACACGCCAATAAACCTGATTAAGGCTGGATAATAATTTTTTGTTTTTTATTTAAACCAACAATGGCTATATTTTGGCTGTCTCCCACCTGAAATTGCCTCTGCTTCAATGGAGGCCAATGGGGGTAATATATTCTCATGGTTATTTTTTTTTAAATCCCCCTCTTTCCTTGTCTAAATTGTTGGTATTTAACTTACAGCAGAGCATTAATTTATGTCAAAGTTACCAACACGCGTTGCTCTGCAGGCATTAACAGAGGGCCTTTAGTCAGTAATGTTGCATGAAAATTCTTGTTTTCACCAGTGTACAGGGCTTTAAGTAGGCCAGTCCGCCCCGGGTCTCAACCCCAGAAATAATTTTTAAATTGGGCATTAACACGGGTCCCTATCTGGCCCCATATTCATTCCCTTAACTTAATTGACACTGATTGATTTCTGAACAATATATGTAAAAATTTACGGGTCAACCACTGTCAGCACATTTAATCCCAGTTTACATTTCACATGTTTCACTTAATCTTGTTGTAGCTAAGAGTGTTTGCTTTCTCTGTGTTGTGTTTCTGTATGTTGGTTTTCATGTTGCATGTTACTCTTGTATAATGCATTCTTTGAATTCCTGTGGTTTATAATAGGTCACAATTGAGAGCTCTGTAGTTAAGGCTAAGGGCAGTGCAAGTTTTGTACCATGGCTATCAGTGGTTCAGAATAAATGATCACCTAAATGTATGCCTCTCTGAAGAGCACACAAAGCAGTTTCACATGTTCCATTTTCAATTGTGATTCTGCGCCAGATTCTGTCTGTGGAGGAGATACACAGTTGTCATAAAATTGACAAGGCAAAAGCAAAAGAAAATGCAGTGTTGACAGGTAAGTGTGTATATCTGTGGTGCTTATGTTTGTATATCCACGGGTGTGATTTGAAAGGCAAAGACTACTTACCAGTATGCATCTGTTCTTGGCATGTAGAGCTGCAGATCTACACACTGTGCATAGATCGCCATCTGGTGATGGGCCCGGATGTTTGCAGTTGTTTTTCCTCTTGGAAAGTCTTTGGAAGTCACGAGGTATGTGACTCCTCCTTTGGATCGCATTGCGCATGGGCTTCGGCTCCATCCTTAGATTGTTTTTCGCCAGCAGGGAAAGATGGAGCGTAGTAATAACAGTGAAGATGGCCATGTGTGTTGTATCTAAATAAGATAAACTGGAACACATACAGGTAGCCGGGGAGGTGGGTGGGCGTGTGTAGGTCTGCAGCTGTACATGCCAAGAACAGATGCATACTGGTAAGTAGCATTTGCCGTTCGAGGCATATGAGCTGCAGATTACACACTGCGCATAGATTATATAGAAGTACCCACCCTTAGCGGCGACCACCCGTATCTGTTGCAGTGGTTTGAAATAATGTTTTGAGTACAGCCTGGCCCACACTAGCCTGTTGCACAATAGTGTTTAGTGAAAGTGTGCGTTGTTGACCATGTAGCTGCTCTGCAGATATCATCTAATAGGATGTTCCCTAAAAATGCCATTGAAGCCCCTATTTTACGTGTAGAGTGGGCTTTAGGGGGAACGGATAGCGTTCGTTTTACTTTGTGGTAGCAAATCTGAATGCATTTGACAATCCACCTAGCTATCCCCGACTTGGAGATGGGGTTGCCTTTGTGTGGTGGTGAGAAAGAGACAAACAGTTGTTTGGTCTTACGAAAAGGTTGTGTTCTCTCGATGTAGTAGAGTAAGGCTCGATTGACATCTAATGTGTGAAGAGCTCTTTCTGCAACGGTCTGTGGTTGCGAGAAGAATACTGGTAGTTCTACAGATTGGTTTAGGTGAAAAGGAGAAATGACTTTAGGGAGGAATTTTGGGTTAGTACGGAGAACAACCTTGTTATGGTGCATTTGGAGAAAAGGTTCTTGAATGGTAAGTGCTTGTATTTCACTGACCCTTCTGAGGGAAGTGATGGCTACAAGAAAGGCGGTTTTCCATGTTAGGAATTGAAGTTCACATTTGTGTAGAGGTTCAAAGGGAGGCCCCATTAGTCTGGTGAGAACGATATTTAGGTTCCACACAGGTGAGGGTGACACTCTGGGGGGAATTATTCTTTTGAGGTCTTCCATGAAGGCTTTAATGGCAGGTACTCTAAAAAGTGATAGATGTTGCCTGTTTTGGTAGATAGGCTGCTATGGCTGCAAGGTGCAGTCTAATGAACGTATAGGCTAGATTGCATCTTTGTAGGTGTAGTAAATAGCCTATGATGTGTTGAATGGACACATCTAGGGGATTCATGGTATTGTTATGACAATAGACAACTAAACGTTTCCACTTGGCTGCGTAGCACGCTCTAGTGGTGGGTCGCCTAGCTTCTTTAATGACGTTCATGCAATCAGGGGGAAGATTTAGATAACCGAATTCTATGATTTCAGGAGCCAGATCGCAAGGTTGAGCTGAGCTGGGTCCGGGTGCCTGATCTCTCCATGGTTCTGGGTTAAGAGGTGTGGAGAGAGGTGTAACTTTTGGTGCGGTACTACAGAGAGTTCCAGCAGTGTGGTGTACCACGGTTGTCTGGCCCAAGTTGGAGCTACTAGGATTAGTATGAGGGAGTGTTGTTGTAGTTTGTGCACCACTAATGGAATGAGTGGGAGAGGCGGAAAAGAGTACGCAAATCTGCCTGACAAGTTCATCCATACCGCATTGCCTTTGGACAATGGGTGTGGATATCTGGCGGCGAAGCTTGGGCATTTGGCGTTTTCGTGGGTAGCGAAGAAGTCTATCTGTGGATGCCCCCACATTTGAAAGTACGGTGAAGAACTTGCGGGTGGAGTTCCCACTTGTGGAGTTGTTGTATTTGTCTGCTGAGCAGATCTGCCATAGTGTTTTGGACTCCTGGGACATGTTGGGCTAGGAGAAAGATTTTCTGGGGTATGGCCCCTCGCCATATGCTCTGTGCTAGTTGAGAGAGCTGTGGAGAGTGTGTGCCGCCTTGTTTTTGTATATAGTACATGGCTGTCATGTTGTCTGTGCGGACTAGGACTGCCTTGCCTGAAATCTGCGTTTGAAAGGATTTTAGGGCTAAAAATATGGCTAGTAACTCCAGATAGCTGATGTGGAGTAACTTTTGTTGAGGTGTCCATATGCCGTGCATGGTGTGATGTAATAGGTGAGCTCCCCAGCTGGAGAGTGATGCGTCCGTTGTCAGTACTATCTGAGGAACCGGGTCCAGAAATGGTCACCCTTTGGAAAGGTTTTTGGTGGTCCACCACTGCAGAGAGCGATGGGTACGGCCGTCTACCAACACCAGATCTGTTAATTGACCCTGGGCCTGGTTCCATTGGCGCGCTAAGCACTCTTGGAGAGGACGCATTTGGAGTCTTGCGTGAGGTACTATGAATATGCAAGAGGCCATCATTCCTATTAGTTGCATGAACACTCGAGCTGGAAGAGAGTGTTGTGGATGAAATTTGGCATGTAGATCCTGAATGCTTGCTATCCTGGCAGGACTGGGGTAGGCTAGCGCTCTTGAGGTGTCTATAGTGGCACCCAGATATTGTTTTACGTGGGACGGTTGGAGATGGGACTTTGCGTGGTTCACTGTGAAGCCCAGTTGGTGAAGTAGCTGGATAGTGGCATGCGTGTGTTGTACACACTGGTTGTATGAACTGGCTTTTATTAGCCAGTCATCTAGGTATGGGAAGACATGGATGTGTTGTCTCCGCAGGTGTGCTGCCTCTCTTGCTAGGCACTTGGTGAATACTCGTGGTGCTGTCGTGACTCCAAATGGGAGTACTTTGAATTGGTAGTGTTGGCCGTCCTCTACAAATCTGAGGAACTTCCTGTGAGCGTTGTGAACAGGAATGTGGAAATAGGCGTCTTTGAGGTCTAAAGTGATCAGGAAATCGTTGTGGGAGAGCAGTGGAAGTACCTGCTGAAGTGTTACCATGTGAAAATGGTCTGAGTGTATGTATCGGTTTAGGGGCCTGAGGTCTAGGATGGGCCGTAGAGTGTCATCCGTTTTTGGTATGAGAAAATATAGGGAGAGACCCCCATATTTTGTTGGTTTGTAGGAACCTGTTCTATCGCCCCCTTTTGTAGGAGGGAGATTACCTCCTGCTTTAGTAGTGTTAGATGTTCCTGTGACATTGGGCGTTGTCTGGGTGGAATGTTTGGGGGGTAGATATTAGTTCTAGGCAGTAGCCTGACCAAATTATTTGTGTTACCCATTTGTCTGAGGTGATGGTAGTCCAGACTGGAAGGAAATTTTGGAGTCTGCCCCCGACCGGAGTGGGATGGTCTGGCGAGAGTGGAGGGGAGTCATTGGGTAGGTGCGGAGGCAGAGCGGGAGGTGTTTGTCTCGCCTCTGCCTTTATTATTGTTGCCTCTGTAGCCCCCTCTTTGGTAACCCCTTGTAAAGGTTGATTGGTTAGGGGCCTTATATGAAGTGGAAGCGGTGTCAGTGGAGTAGCCTCTGGATGTGCTCCGAAAGGAAGAGCGGCGAAAGGAGCACCTGAGAGGGTGTGATTGTAAGGCTCCCATAGACTTCGCCGTATCGGTGTCTTTTTTCATTTTTTCTAGGGCCTCATCCACTTTTGGGCCGAACAGATGTTCCTGGTTAAAGGGGTGGTTCAGGATGGAAGCTTGTACTTCTGGTTTAAAACCTGAGATCCTTAGCCAGGCATGGCGACGGAGGAGGATGCTGGTATTAATGGCTCTGGAGGCGGTGTCAGCTGCATCTAGGGCACAGCGGATGGAGGTATTGGTAATGGTTTTGCCCTCCTGAATTAACTCATTTGTCCTATTTTTATATTTGTCATGGAGGTGTTGCATTATGGCTTCTAGTTCGTCATAATGGGCCCTGTCTTATCTTGCCAGTAGCGCTTGTGTATTAGCGATGCGCCATATGTTGGCAGCTTGGGATGCAGTGTGCTTGCCCAATGCATCCAAGAGTTTTGACTCTTTGTCAGGTGGTGGTGCTTCGCCTGACGCTTGGGAGTTTGCCCTCTTTCGTGCTGTAGATACTACTAGGGAATCTAGTTGTGCTGGCCCTCTGATGTAGGCGGGATCTGTAGGGGCAGCTTTATATTTTTTGTCTATGCGCGGGTTAATGACCCTGGCTCTGACTGGGTTTTTAAAGACCTCCGGCGCGGGTTTGATAACTCCTTTGAGCATGGGCAGTATGGAGGTAGCCCTATGCGTGGTGTCAAAAGTATCGAGAAGGAAGTCCTCCTCCACGGGGTCGGTATGGAGATCCACCCCGTGATAGTGTGCAGCCTGAGTCTTCTGGTGGGGATGGTCTCGAAGGGTAGAGATCATCTTGCGGGACGTTAGGAATGTCAGGGATGTTCTAGTCATCCCATGGGTCTGGGGAGCCTGTGGGAGTGGGGTCCCCTGTAGGTAGGTCATGGGGTACCTCCCCTATGTCATCATAGACATCATCATTATCATCATCCGGAGAGGGTGTGGGGGAATGATGAGGTGGGGGGAGAAGGAGGAGGTGGAGGAGGGGAAGGTGGAGGGGGTGGAGGAGGTGGTGAAGGCCTTCTGAAAGGGGAGGTAGCAGAGTCCTTCCTCTTTGGAGGTGGAGCTGGGGCAGTGTGAGAAGTTGGCCTGGTATATGATGTTCACTGGTTAAAGTGACCACCTTGTACCATGCCAAGCAACCCTTATGGTGTGGTTGTAAGTCAACCTTTTCGGACTAGCTGCCCTAGTGGTAGCGTAGGCATTTCAGTCTTTGAGGCTAAACTCGTGAAGCGTGTTAAGCCAGCTGTTTTACCAAATGCAACCCCCTTTTATACCAATGAAAGGACACCACACAGATATATATTCAAAATATATATGTATTTATTTCTCAAAGTAACCCCTAGTCTCTTTATGAGCACAGGAGCACAAATCGTCAAACAAGATTACAGTAGAATACACAGAAGTTGCACTTTATATGGATAGGCCCTGGTGGCCGCTCAAACCATATACTAAAATAGTGGTATAAGTACCACAAACAGAAAAGGGAAAAGGCCTAGGGCCTCTAGAATCGCTGGGCCTACAAGGAGCTAACGGGGTGCGTGTGCAGAGCAAATAGTTACACGCGTGCTCCCATAGGTTTTCAATGGGTGCGTAAAAAGTACAAAGTTACTGCAAAAAGGATCTTCCGGATGGACTATGAACTCAAGATTGGAAACACAGACACTAGAGATGATTCTCTACACTTGGGCACCGGAGTGCCAGCTTTACCTCACCCACAGGAAGCGGGTGCATAGGCCTCGAAGTGCGTCGGGTTTCTTCTATCTGTTCAGTGGAGCCTGTGGACAAAGATGCTGCAGGCGGTCGGTCCGGGAGAGATGAGGTGGATCCAAGAGTGGATCGGAGTTGTAGAAGACCTGTAAGCAGAGAGAACAGTGTTCACAGTCACTAGCCAGTGACCAGCGTGGCACCAGGTGGGTACCAGGCGATGTCGGGTGCAAACAGGAAGAAAGGTGTAGCTTGTCTCTGCAGCCACGTGGTCCCTGAAGGTCGACGACGTCCAGGAGTCGGTTCACGAGCTGTCCCACGCAGGCTCTCGCTGTCGGCGGTGTCGGCGACTTGATCGAAGCAAACAAGCCTTGGCAAAAGCAATTGTTGTGGAAAACGAAATAAGCTGATGGTTCTGACCAGCAAGGTCAGAGGGACTGCTCCTTTGGAGGGGAGCAAGGGCCAGTCTGGAGCAACCAGACCAGCGGTGTAGTTCTTGAAGTTCATCGCCAAGATGGCCACTAGCCAGCGGGCCAGCAACCGGTTAGGCGCGTCGAGTGGCAAAATGCAGAAGGGCCCCACGCAGATCGTGGAGATGCTGGAGGGCTCACCTTTGGTGCAGATGCTACTCGGTGGTTGGGCTTCTCAGATCCCAAAGGACAACTTGGAGGGAGCCTCGATTGTTGCACTAGCAGCTTGTCGTGGTCGTTCCAAGATGGCTGGCTCCACGTGTCTCGTTGCCTCCATGGGTCTCCTCTTTTCAGGGACTGTGGATCGGGCGGTGAGAGGTCTGGAGGTCCAGGTCTTGTCAGTCTCTGGGCTCGGGCTCCGGCGGGAGGCGGCGGCAAAGCAGACGTTGATTCGCTGGATGGTGCTTGCGTTAGCAAGGTGGTCACTCCCTGGCCACAGGGGAGATTTCCTTCAGTCTTCTGTGCAGCAGAATGTCGAAGTTCCCGTCTTCTTCTTAGTTTCAAGTTGATTCCAGGATGTCTGAAGTCTTAGGACACAGCTCCTACCTTTAAGCGGATTCTAGGGGCCGGACTACCTGCTAGGTCCCTCCCTAAGGGTGGGACCAGGAAGGGGGGTGGTTACACCCCCAATCCTTTGTCCAGCTCGCCCCAGGCCCGGGACTGGTGTGCCCCAGGACCGGTTTGAACTGGCATATGCACCAAGGCTCCTTGTGAGCCTCAGGCATGTCTGGTTCTATTCAAGCCCTACCTGACCAATACACAAAATCCTGTCTGGGGTGGTGCATGCACCTCCCCTGGCAGGAAACCCTTTGTCCACACCTCCCAAGCTGGAAGGACTCCCAGCAGCAGGAGGGCAGACTTGTGTCTGTGGTGGCAGCATCCATTTTGTGGAGCTGAGGCTATGTCTGATTTTACCCGGGTTTCAGGTATTGTACATGTCGTGTCCCTCTAGAAGGGTGGAATGCTAACCCCGTCGCCAGAATTGGCGAGGGGTTAGTATTCCAATTCGTATGACACCTTACTCGACATGTTTTGATAAAGCCAAACCAAAGTTAGCATTTAACCGCGAGGTTCATAATGCACTTAAGAGTATATGGTATGACGATATCTGGAAACAGTAGAAGGAAGTTGTTCCGACCACTGCAGACAGGCTCAGCTCATGCGAGAGCACCATCTCACATGGAACCAAGCACTCTGCCTTCAGGATTGTTAAGGCCTGCCATAGGAGTGACTTATAGGTTAACATGTGTCCCATTTAAGGTTAGGTATAGGTATACTACACCTAAGTAAGAGGTGGTTACACCAACTTACCCCAGCTGAGTGATCAGCCAGTTGTGTCAAATTTGTTAGGCCAGGCCAGGGGTGGCACAATACATGCTTCAGCCCCTGGTAGGCCTTAGATACACCAATGCCCTGGGTACCTAGTGTACACTGGTACAGGGGCTCACAGGGTGATCCACTTCCAATTGGTTATGCACCTAGGGTGCATAGTGTAAATTTAGTAGAGAGAACAGCAGGCTGGGGGTCTGATTGGCAGGCCCACAGCCTCAATATGTCAAAAACCAGTGAAGCAAAAAGCAAAAATTTGGGGTGACCATAGGATAGCAGACCCTACTCTCCTACACAACCCCCCCCCCAAACGCAGGGACATTAAACTAGCCTTGACCAGTCTCGTCTTCATGTCCTAAGTGGAAGTACCTGTAGAGACCATCTGCATTCCCATGGTCAGTATCTGGCCGGTGCTCCACTGTAAAGTCCATCCCCTGTAGGGAAATGGACCACCTAAGCAGTTTGGGGTTTTCACCCTTCATCTGATTTAGCCACAAGAGGGGCTTATGGTCGGTCTGAATCTTGAAGTGAGTGCCAAACAAGTATGGCCTCAGCTTCTTCAGGGCCCACACCACAGCAAAGGCCTCCCTCTCAATAGCTGACCAATTCTTCTCTCTGGGGGTCAACCTTCTGCTAATAAAAGCAATGGGTTGGTCTTGACCATCTACATTAAGTTGTGACAGCACAGCTCCCACACCCAACTCAGAAGCATCTGTTTGGACAATAAACTCTTTGGAGTAGTCAGGACTTTTCAGGATAGGTGCAGAGCACATGGCCTCCTTCAGGTCATCAAATGCCTTTTGACAGCTTACTGTCCACTGAACCTTTTTGGGCATCTTTTTGGATGTCAGATCATTAAGAGGAGTCACAATGGACCCATAGTTCTTAACAAACTTCCTGTAGTACCCAGTAAAGCCCAAGAAAGCTCGAACTTGAGTCTGGGTGGTTGGAGGGGACCAGTCCTTGATGGATTGTATCTTACTCTCCAGTGGTTGAACTTGGCCTCCACCTACAAGGTGGCCCAAATACACAACCTTACTCTGCCCTATCTGGCACTTAGTGGCCTTGATAGTGAGGCCTGCCCTTTGCAGAGCCTCAAGAGCCTTCTTCAGGTGGATCAGGTGATCCTCCCAGGTGGAGCTAAAGACAGCAATGTCATCAAGATATGCTGCGCAAAAGTCATCCAACCCAGTAAGGACTTGATTCACCAACCTTTGGAAGGTGGCAGGTGCATTCTTCAGACCAAAGGGCATCACCACAAACTGGTAGTGCCCACCTGGGGTTGAGAATGCTGTTTTGGCCTTAGACTCCTCAGCTAATCTGATTTGCCAATAGCCAGCTGTCAAGTCAAATGTGCTCAAAAACTTTGCAGAAGCTAGTTTGTCTATGAGCTCATCTGCCCTTGGAATAGGGTGTGCATCTGTCCTGGTGACAGCATTGAGACCCCTGTAGTCCACACAGAACCTCATCTCTCTCTTGCCATCTTTGGTGTGAGGTTTGGGGACCAGAACCACTGGGCTACCCCAGGGGCTCTCTGAGGGTTCAATGACACCTAATTCCAGCATTTTATGTACCTCAGCCTTTATACAGTCCCTGACGTGGTCAGGTTGTCTGTAAAGCTTGTTCTTTACAGGCAGACTGTCACCAGTGTCCACCACATGGGTACACCAGTCAGTTTGGCTAGGTATTAGGGAAAACAAATGTTGAAATGATTGTAGAACTTGTCTACATTCAGTCTGCTGATGGGCAGTGAGGTTGCCTCCAAGGGTCACTCCTTCAACTGAGCCATCTTCAGGGTTCTGAGACAACAGGTCTGGGAGAGGGTCACTCTCTTCCTCCTGTCCCTCATCTGTAGCCATGAGCAAGCCCATGTCTGCCCTGTCAACATATGCTTTTAACCTGTTAACATGGAGTACCCTGTGGGGACTCCTGGGAGTTCCTAGGTCCACCAAGTAGGTAACCTCTCCCTTCTTTTCCAGGATTGTATGGGGTCCAGACCATTTGTCTTGGAGTGCTGCTGGGGCCACTGGCTCCAACACCCATACCTTCTGTCCTGGCTGAAACTCAACCAAGACAGCCTTTTGGTCATGCCAAGCTTTCTGTAAGGCCTGGCTTGCCTCAAGGTTTTTGGATGCCTTCTCCATATACTCAGCCATCCTGGAGCGGAGACCAAGTACATAGTCCACTATGTCTTGCTTAGGCTTTTTGAGAGGTAACTCCCATCCTTCCTTCACCAAACACAGTGGGCCTCTTACAGGGTGCCCAAACAACAATTCAAAGGGGCTGTAGCCAACCCCCTTTTGTGGGACCTCTCTGTAAGCAAACAGAAGGCAGGGTAGAAGGATGTCCCATCTTCGCCTGAGCTTTTCAGGTAATCCTTTGATCATACCCTTTAGGGTCTTGTTGAATCTCTCAACAAGCCCATTGCATTGTGGGTGATAAGGGGTGGTGAACTTGTAGTTGACACCACATTCCTTCCACATAGCTGTCAAGTATCTTGACATGAAGTTGGTACCTCTGTCAGAAACTACCTCCTTAGGAAACCCCATTCTGGAGAATACTCCAAGCTGGGCCCTGGCCACAACAGGTGCTGTAGTGGTCCTAAGGGGAATTGCCTCTGGATACCTGGTGGCATGATCCACTACCACCAGTATAAACCTGTGCCCAGATGCAGTGGGAGGATCCATGGGACCCACTATGTCTATTCCCACTCTTTCAAAGGGGACCCCCACCACAGGTAGTGGTATTAGGGGGGCCTTTGTTGTGCCACCTGATTTGCCACTGGCTTGGCAGGTCACACAGGAGCGACAAAACTCCTTTGTATCTTCATTCATGTGAGGCCAGTGAAGGTGAGGGACAAGCCTGTCCCAAGTCTTGTTCTGGCCTAAGTGTCCTGCTAAAGGAATATCATGGGCCAAGGTAAGAAGGAAGCCCCTAAATTGCAGAGGTATAACCAACCTCCTGGTGGCACCAGGCTTGGGGTCTCTAGCCTCTGAATAAAGGAGCCCTTCATCCCAATACACTTTATGGGTACCTTGAGCATTCCCAGCAGCCTCAGCAGCAGCCAGCTGTCTGAGGGGTTCAAGAGAGGGACAGGATAACTGAGCCTGCCTCAAGTCAGCCCTTGAAGGTCCCCCTGTCCCCAGAAACTCAACCTGATCAGGTTCAAGCTCTTCAGGGACAGTTCCTTCAGGGTCCTCTAGATCAGCTTCCTGGGAAGGTTGATCATCACTCTGAGGCAGGGGGGAAGGCACAGCCTTGACCCTCCTGTTCTTCTTCTTGGTAGGTGCTTGGTCCATTGTTCCAGGATTCAAGACCTGAGGTTCAGTGAGGCACCTTTTGGCCTGTGACCTGGTCACAGCAAGGACATGTGATGATATACCTAACATCTCTGCATGAGTCCTGTTCTCCACTTCTGACCATAGAGAACTCTCTAGGTCATTGCCCAACAAACATTCTACTGGGAGGTCTGCACTAACCACCACCCTTTTGAGGCCAGTTACCCCTCCCCATGAGAAGTTAACAACTGCCACACTATGTGAAGTAGTGGCATTGCTGGCATTGGTCACCAGGTAATTCTCACCTGGTATGTACTGTCCAGGGTCCACAAAGCCTGGTGTCACCATAGTGACACTGGCACATGTGTCCCTGTAGGCTTGAGCCACTTTTTCATTAATTAAAGGAGTCTGTCTGTACTTGCCCAGGTTACTGGGGCTCACATCAGGGACAAATCAATGTCCCCATCACAGATCAAGACTGCCTGTGTCAGGGTTCTGTCTAAGTCAGAATCTCCTTCAGTTCCCATAGAGATTCCCACTACACCCTTTGTCTGGGGACCAACACTGCTAACAGTAGTACTGGGAGCAGGTGCCTTAGGGGCAACAGTGTTGGGGGCTCCACCCTTTTTACAATCACTAGTCCAGTGAGTTGTATTCTTGCAATGATTGCACCAGGGTTTCTTTTGACCTTCTTTATTCTTCCCTTTAGGCTGGGACCCACCCTCTTTAGCAGTAGTTTGGGGCCCTGTTGAAGACTTCTGGTCTTTAGATTTCTGATCTCCACCCTTTTGGTCTGTTTTCTTCTGATCACCCCCTTGGCCCTGGTTCTTTTGCTTAACCCTGGTTCTGACCCATTTGTCTGCCTTCTTTCCCAATTCTTGGGGAGAGGTCAGATCAGAGTCAACCAAGTGTTGATGCAGTTGCTGGTTTTGACAGTTATTTAAAATCTGTTCTCTCATCATCAAATTGTACAATCCTGTATAATCAGATACCTTACTTCCCAGCAACCAACCCTCCAAAGCCTTAGTGGCACATTCAATGTATTCAGGCCAGTCCTGAGTCTGTGTCTTCTGGGTGTCTCTGAACATTAACCTGTACTGTTCAGTGGTTAAGCCTAACCCATCAACTAGGACACTCTTCAGGGCTCTGTAATTTCTGACATCCTCCTCCCTAACAGTGAGGAGTCTGTCTCTGCCTCTTCCTTCAAAGGAGAGCCAGAGGATTGCTGCCCACTGGTCTTCAGGAACCTGCTGCACTTTGCAGGCTCTCTCAAGAGCAGTCATCCATTTGTGGATGTCATCCCCACTTTTGTAGGGGGGCACAACCTTAGACAGGTTCCTATCATCAAAGACCCTATCTTTGTCCTTAGGGACAATGCTGCCACCAGTGGGTATAGACCCACTCTCTCTAGGTTGCCTAGCCTTGTTCAGTTTCTCTTCCATCAGGGCTACCTCTAGCTCCTGCTTCCTGATCCTCAGCTGGGCTTCCTGCATTCTGGCCTCATGCTCCCTCCTCTGAGGGGTGGTCATCCTTCTCCTGGAGTGACCTTGAGAGCCTCTAGAGGCATGAGAAGCGTTAGATTCACCTGAGTGATTCCTTTGCCTCCCAGACCCCTGGTTAAGTCCACTGGGGAGATCCAATGGGATGATCCCATTGTCAGTCCCCAATAGCCTTAGTTTAGCTGGGCCAAGTATAACACTTGGCACTGGGCTAGTTCTCCCTTCATCCTCACTACCTTCTGTATCCTCCCCACTTTCCTCCTCTGTAGTATGATTCTCATCTAAGGGATGGCTATTGGAAAGGGGTACTTCAGTAGCATCTTCAGAAGGGGGGCCTCCTGTTCCTGACCCTAAGGGGCCTAACTGGGAGGCTTTCCTGAGAGCTTTCTGATCTTCATCAGCCTGTAAAAGCTCCCTGAGTTCAGCAGAAGTAGGATTCTTGGGCTGTTTAAGGCCCCTGATATTTGCCAACTGCCTGAGCTCATTTTGATTAAGGGTAGCAAAGATGGATGGTGCCCTCTGGGGGTCACTCTCAACAGAGATGGGTACAGTGGACCCCTCTGCCCCAGCCATTGCTCTTAAGTGTGGGTGGATGTGTTGCAATCTACCTACACTTGGGTTTACCTACTAAACCTATCTAGTAGTTGTAGTCAGGGTGTGCTACTCCCTTTGCTCTACAACAACTAAGTTCAGTAGAACTTAAGTATATCTAATCTTGTTTTATATGTACCTATAGGTACCTATGTGATCTTTCAATTGGTAACCAAGAGATTACAATGGTAAAACACAGCAAGCTCAAATCCAACCGCTGCTCACCAATGTGAGAAGTTGGCCTGGTATATGATGTTCACTAGTTAAAGTGACCACCTTGTACCATGCCAAGCAACCCTTATGGTGTGGTTGTAAGTCAACCTTTTCGGACTAGCTGCCCTAGTGGTAGCGTAGGCTAAGCAGTCTTTGAGGCTAAACTCGTGAAGCGTGTTAAGCCAGCTGTTTTACCAAATGCAACCCCCTTTTATACCAATGAAAGGACACCACACAGATATATATTCAAAATATATATGTATTTATTTCTCAAAGTAACCCCTAGTCTCTTTATGAGCACAGGAGCACAAATCGTCAAACAAGATTACAGTAGAATACACAGAAGTTGCACTTTATATGGATAGGCCCTGGTGGCCGCTCAAACCATATACTAAAATAGTGGTATAAGTACCTCGAACAGAAAAGGGAAAAGGCCTAGGGCCTCTAGAATCGCTGGGCCTACAAGGAGCTAACTTCAGTTAGTGACCAGGAGGTCCACGGGGTGCGTGTGCAGAGCAAATAGTCACACGCGTGCTCCCATAGGTTTTCAATGGGTGCGTAAAAAGTACAAAGTTACTGCAAAAAGGATCTTCCGGATGGACTATGAACTCAAGATTGGAAACACAGACACTAGAGATGATTCTCTACACTTGGGCACCGGAGTGCCAGCTTTACCTCACCCACAGGAAGCGGGTGCATAGGCCTCGAAGTGCGTCGGGTTTCTTCTATCTGTTCAGTGGAGCCTGTGGACAAAGATGCTGCAGGCGGTCGGTCCGGGAGAGATGCGGTGGATCCAAGAGTGGATCGGAGTTGTAGAAGACCTGTAAGCAGAGGGGACAGTGTTCACAGTCACTAGCCAGTGACCAGCGTGGCACCAGGTGGGTACCAGGCGATGTCGGGTGCAAACAGGAAGAAAGGTGTAGCTTGTCTCTGCAGCCACGTGGTCCCTGAAGGTCGACGACGTCCAGGAGTCGGTTCACGAGCTGTCCCACGCAGGCTCTCGCTGTCGGCGGTGTCGGCGACTTGATCGAAGCAAACAAGCCTTGGCAAAAGCAATTGTTGTGGAAAACGAAATAAGCTGATGGTTCTGACCAGCAAGGTCAGAGGGACTGCTCCTTTGGAGGGGAGCAAGGGCCAGTCTGGAGCAACCAGACCAGCAGTGTAGTTCTTGAAGTTCGTCGCCAAGATGGCCACTAGCCAGCGGGCCAGCAACCGGTTAGGCGCGTCGAGTGGCAAAATGCAGAAGGGCCCCACGCAGATCATGGAGATGCTGGAGGGATCACCTTTGGTGCAGATGCTGCTCGAGGGTTGGGCTTCTCAGATCCCAAAGCACAACTTGGAGGGAGCCTCGGTTGTTGCACTAGCAGCTTGTCGTGGTCGTTCCAAGATGGCTGGCTCCACGTGTCTCGTTGCCTCCATGGGTCTCCTCTTTTCAGGGACTGTGGATCGGGCGGTGAGAGGTCTGGAGGTCCAGGTCTTGTCAGTCTCTGGGCTCGGGCTCCGGCGGGAGGTGGCGGCAAAGCAGACGTTGATTCGCTGGATGGTGCTTGCGTTAGCAAGGTGGTCACTCCCTGGCCACAGGGGAGATTTCCTTCAGTCTTCTGTGCAGCAGAATGTCGAAGTTCCCGTCTTCTTCTTAGTTTCAAGTTGATTCCAGGATGTCTGAAGTCTTAGGACACAGCTCCTACCTTTAAGCGGATTCTAGGGGCCGGACTACCTGCTAGGTCCCTCCCTAAGTGTGGGACCAGGAAGGGGGGTGGTTACACCCCCAATCCTTTGTCCAGCTCGCCCCAGGCCCGGGACTGGTGTGCCCCAGGACCGGTTTGAACTGGCATATGCACCGAGGCTCCTTGTGAGCCTCAGGCATGTCTGGTTCTATTCAAGCCCTACCTGACCAATACACAAAATCCTGTCTGGGGTGGTGCATGCACCTCCCCTGGCAGGAAACCCTTTGTCCACACCTCCCAAGCTGGAAGGACTCCCAGCAGCAGGAGGGCAGACTTGTGTCTGTGGTGGCAGCATCCATTTTGTGGAGCTGAGGCTATGTCTGATTTTACCCGGGTTTCAGGTATTGTACATGTCGTGTCCCTCTAGAAGGGTGGAATGCTAACCCCGTCGCCAGAATTGGTGAGGGGTTAGTATTCCAATTCGTATGACACCTTACTCGACATGTTTTGATAAAGCCAAACCAAAGTTAGCATTTAACCGCGAGGTTCATAATGCACTTAAGAGTATATGGTATGACGATATCTGGAAACAGTAGAAGGAAGTTGTTCCGACCACTGCAGACAGGCTCAGCTCATGCCAGAGCACCATCTCACATGGAACCAAGCACTCTGCCTTCAGGATTGTTAAGGCCTGCCATAGGAGTGACTTATAGGTTAACATGTGTCCCATTTAAGGTTAGGTATAGGTATACTACACCTAAGTAAGAGGTGGTTACACCAACTTACCCCAGCTGAGTGATCAGCCAGTTGTGTCAAATTTGTTAGGCCAGGCCAGGGGTGGCACAATACATGCTTCAGCCCCTGGTAGGCCTTAGATACACCAATGCCCTGGGTACCTAGTGTACACTGGTACAGGGGCTCACAGGGTGATCCACTTCCAATTGGTTATGCACCTAGGGTGCATAGTGTAAATTTAGTAGAGAGAACAGCAGGCTGGGGGTCTGATTGGCAGGCCCACAGCCTCAATATGTCAAAAACCAGTGAAGCAAAAAGCAAAAATTTGGGGTGACCATAGGATAGCAGACCCTACTCTCCTACAGGCAGGCTTTTCCAGCTGTCTCTTTTTGATGCTGAGCATCAAATGTCTGGTTTTGGGGTCCTTGATCAATGTCTTTTGCAATGGATCAGGTGTAAAAAGTTCTTCCGAGGGTGGTTTGTCCGTTGGCCCCGAAGGCATCGGGCCGTAAGTTTTCTTGTTTTAGAGTCTGCGCTAGTCCGCTGTTTGGAACTATGCGGCTTGGAAAGGGCTGTCTGTTTACTGGGTGCCGAGATGGTTTTCAGCTTCGAGCTATTGGTGGCCTTGTGTTTTTTGCCCGGTTCCGGGTATGGTGTCAGTACCGAGGAGCTGGAGCTGGTTTTCGGCACCGAGTGTTTCGGTATGGAGATCGGTGCCGAGGAGGAGGCCATTTTCTTTTTCGGCGTCGGTGCGGGGGAGTGTTTCTCGGCACCGACAGTGGGCTGGCTCGAGCCCGAGCCGCCGGAAGGCTTAATAGGCTTCTTTACCGGTCCCGAAGGTGCGGTGTGGGAAGCAGTGTCTATGATCTTGCCTAAGGCCTGGAGGCGAAGGCGTGACCGAAGCCTTTTTCGGTGCCATCGAGGGTGTGGGTGGGGGGACTTCGGTACTCATGACCCTCTGTGCCGGAGTGATGTCCTCCACATCTGAATCATCGGCTTCGGAGGCGCTGACGAGGCCCTCGTCGGTGTGTTATCCTTCTGGAGCGTCGACCACTTCCCCGAAGATGTCGTCTGGAATCGCCGTCGACGAGTGTGCCATAGTTCTTCGTGCCCTTCGGTCTCGAATGGTTTTCTTGGACCGGAAGGACTTGCACGCCGGACAGTCTCGAGCCTCGTGTTCAGGGGAGAGGCAGAGGTTACATACTTTCTGAAGGTCGGTGTGGGGGAATTTGGACCCACATCAAGGGCACTTCTTGAAGGGAGTCCTTTCCATTAGCCAGGACCGGAGCTTGGGTAGGCCCGAAGGCCGTCGTCGACGACTGGAATCGAAGGTCTTGATCGATGAGAGCCGCGCCGAGTGTGGAGATCGTGATCGAACACAATACCGCAAATTGGGATGAGGATTGCGTGTCGATTGAAGAACTGGAAACTGTTCGGACCCGGAGAGCGAAGGTCACATCCGAGCCCGATGGCGGAAAAAAACAATCTGAGGATGGAGCCGAAGCCCATGCGCAATACGATCCAAAGGAGGAGTCACATACCTCGTGACTTCCAAAGACTTTCCAAGAGGAAAAACAACTACAAACATCCAAGCCCAACACCAGATGGCGATCTATGCACAGTGTGTAATCTGCAGCTCATATGCCTCGAACATATGTATATCTACGATGCTTGTGATTGTATTTTCACGCATGTGATTTGTGAGTGTGTAGATCTGCAGTGCTTCTGTTTGTATGTGAACAAAGGTGATAAATACTGTGTGTATATCTGGGGTGTTTGTAAATTCACAAGTGCGATTTATGAGTGTGTATATCTGTGGTGCTTGTGTTTATATGTGCACAAGTGCGATTTATGAGTGTGTATATCTGTGGTGCTTGTATTTATATGTGCACAAGTGCGATTTATGAGTGTGTATATCTGTGGTGCTTGTGTTTATATGTGCCCAAGTGCAATTTATGAGTGTGAATATCTGTGGTGCTTGTGTTTATATGTCCACAAGTGTGATTTATGAGTGTGTATATCTGTGGTGCTTGTGTTTATATGTGCACAAGTGTGATTTATGAGTGTGTATACCTGTGGTGCTCATCTTCTGTCTCCATGCATCTGGTCATCTCTGTCAGGGCCCGTCTCCCTAAACCAGCTCTGCCCCCCACATCCTGGCCCCTCCCTTTCTGTGGCTGCTTCTGCTCGAGCACTTCCAAGCCCACACCCCCTCAACTCAAACACATACAGAGCATTTGTTGTGCCCTCACACAAAAAATCTTCTGAGAGCAGAAAACCTCCTTTAGAAATGCCCAGCAGCCTTGAGGGGGTCAGGTGCTTGGAAAGAGGTGCTTTCCTCTGTTCTTCAACACCAGATGCCTCCCCTTCCACTCTGTGTGAATGAAAGTAGTACGCAGCACCTGCAGCTGGTTCGGGGGAGCACAGGCGCTCGGCAGACACTTGGCGCTTCATCAGGAGGAGCTACAGAGCGTTTTACTCGAAGCACACATACTTGGAGCAGGAAGCCTGGCTCATCCTGCTGCTGGCAGTGCTACTAGGCTGTCCTGGTGAGTCTGACGTGCACTGGACTTCCTGCGTGGTGCTACCTACTACCTGTATAGGGCACGTCTGCCATGTGATAGCATATGATAGCGCTTAGAATGCCCAAAGCCCTTTTCGAGGTGCTGAGGGGGTAGAAAAGGGATGACACTACGCTGCTTGTTTTGTTATTTGGTTTTTGCATGGCAGACTTCTGCCACTGGGGTGGCCTCACATTTTGTCCCGACTTTGTCACTTTCCTGTTGTTTGTCCGTTGTGCTTAGAATGCTAATGATGCTAAGGGAGTAGAGAAGTGGTGAAAGTGCACCGATTGCTATGTTACTCAATTTTTGGCATAACTCACTTCTGTGACTGTTCTGTCCTGGTAGCCTCAGAAACGACTGCCTCTTGTTTTATACAAATGTTATCTCGCATTGGTAGGATAGTGCTTAAATAACCCGTGACCCATTTAAAAGCATCAGGGGCGAGACAAGGAACATTAAGTGTTGTGTCATTTGTTCCAAGCTTCAGCCATTGCTATAGCTCTATAGTACCCTTCAACTCTGGCATCTGTTAATTCTCCCCCAATATCCTTCTGCTACTTTTATTATAATTCACATGCTATTTCACAACCTCAACCCTCTGTTGTTTATATCTCCCCCCGACTCAAAACAAAAATAAAAAAATAAGAAACAATCATCAGAACAGGCAGGAAAAAGTTGCCAACACCACAAGATGATGGGCAGAGCGCTGAAGCTTTTCATCCACTCACCCCCCAGTCACAGATCTGGGTTTAATCCATCATTTTTGTTCTCACTTTTCGTCACCCTAGTTTGGACCTAGCCATATGAAAATTAGTCTAGATCCTGTACCTCATGGGAACAGTCCAGCCCACACTGCCAGACAAGATCCTCCCTGATCTGGAAACAAGCATCCTGAGACATATTTCAGGAAAAAGTTGCCAACATTCAACACAAAAAAAACACACAAAAAAAAGAAAAAAAGCTACACATTTTTTATATTCTTTTTTTTATTAAGTCGTTCAGTTATACATAATATCATCTTAATTATAGATATGGTAACAAAATGCCCACGCTACTCTATGACATAGCTTGGACACATTAGCCAGAGCTATTGGCTTTGCTAAACACTTATAAGGTCCCAAAGGCGAAATCTATTGGCTATGCCAATGCTTGTTTCTTTTGTTCTGTTGTGTGGTTTTGAGTGGTATCAGGATGTCAAAAGCTTCCTGTAGCCACTCATATAGATTTTGAACAGAATTTATTGTTTCCAGATTTGTACTGGATGTTAGTTGCGTTTCTAAGTGTTCCAAATTGAGTTTGTTTCACAGCCGATAGGTGGATGGTAGTTTTAGGTGAGTCGCTTAGTGTTGTTTTATGTTGAAAAGCAAGCAAGTGGTGGTCTGACCATGTGACTGGAGTTATAGTTTGAAAGGTAACTAGTTCAGTATTAGCAAAAATGACATCTAGGATATGTCGAGCGATGTGTGTTGGTTTGTAGACAATCTGATGCAGGTTCAGTACGTCTAGGCCAGTGATTATTGTTTTTGGATGGGTCATATTGGGTTTGTCAAACCAAATGTTGAGGTCACCCAGAACGCATAGGTTGGAGTGTATTGTTATCAGATTTGAAACTGTGTCTAGAAGTGCGTCTGGGAATGTCGCCTTGCTAGGTGGAAGTCTGTAAAGGAGCAGGAAGTTAAAGGAGGAAGACGATTGCATCTTGTTAGAAGAGCCTCACAATTCTTTATGGAGATGTCGTCAACTTTAGTGTTGTGTAATGTTTGCCTAAACACAACAGCTAAACCACCTCCTTTTTTGCCTGTACGATTTTGGGTGATTCTTTGATAGCCTAGAGGAACGGCTTCATGCAGGACTAGAGCCATATCATCTCCCAAACATGATTCAGTTATGAATAGTATGTCTAGTTTTGCATCTGTGAACAGGTCGTAGATGTGATGTTTGTTTTTTGAGAAGGATCAAGCATTTATTAGTAGACAGTTTAGAGAATGGCCTTTGGTGATAGTGAGACTTTGTTTTGTAGAAGAGTGATCAGTATTGTGTGGGTTTGTAGCAGGTGTGTTTTTAGTGCTGGCATTAGCTGTATTAGGATAGCAATCATGTAGCTGTTCTGTATCATGTTCCTCATCCAGCATGCTAAGAAGGCATTTTGATGGGTCTGTGTGTGTTTCTGGTGGAGATGGTGTTTGAGAGTGAGTTGATGTGCTGTGTTGTTTTCGTGGTGTACCATTGTTGTGCAGTAGACATGGGGAAGCAAAGTTGTGAGGTGTGACACGTTGCTTATATTGTTTGCGTTTGTTTAGGGCAGAAGGTGTATGAGTCTGGGGTGGTGGTACAGCATGTGGGTCATGTAGTAAGGTTCTAAATTGTCCAATGGATGAGAGGCGGTTAGAAGAGAGTTGCTGTGTTGCTGTATCTGTGTTAGGTGTGGTGGAAGAGAGAAAGCTTGACATTGGAGTTTGTTCCTTTGTGTGGTTTGAAAGGTGGGTGTATGTTTGTATTTTGTGATGGTAAGTATTATGAGGTGTTGTGCTTTGAAGATTTTGTTATGCTGGTGTGTGTGATATGTTTTGTTTTTGAGGAGTAGTGAAAAGGGGTGCTGGTGTATTTGTTTCATGCAATGGATTTGGTTGTATAGTATGGTTTGTGAGAGGAGGTTGTAAGGTAGAGGGGGTGGTGATGTGTTTATGAGTAGAGTGTATGTTGTGTGTAGGAGGGAATGAAGTAGAGGTGAGAGTGTTTTTCTTAGACTGGTTTGTTGCAAGAGTTAAAAAGTGTGGTGGTGTGTAGTGTATGTGTTGTGCGTTAGTGTTATTATGGTAGAGGGAAGAGGAGGGTGTTGGTTGGACAAATGATGGAAGGCTGATTATATGTTTGTTAGTGATAAAAGGTGGTCTGTTAGGAGTAATTAGAGCATGGAGCGTGGGTCTGGGTGGGATGTAATTATGTATGGTGTTGAATGGTGTTGTGTTAGTGATGAGTGTATTGGTTAGTGGTATAGGATAGAGTTGTGTACTGTTTGTAGGTGATGGTGGGTATGTGTGGTAGTTGGGATAGAAGGGTGTATAGATGTGGTTTGGTTGGTTTTGTAGTGTATGCTGGTACATTGGTCTGTGCATAGGGTTATGTGTGGGGTACATATGGTGTGAGTGTGTTACTATGTTTGTGGATGTGGATGGGGTGGGGTGGGGTGGGTATTACTGGATGGGAACATGGGCAGTATTTCTGGCCTTGGTCCTCACCAGTCTCGAACAGGCAACTGCCCTTGTCCTCCCCACCCTTAACCTCGACGCTCGGGCTGAGACGCCCTAAGCCTTGGCCTTTTGTATCCCTATTAATCAGGTGACCCCTTCAACCAATGGGAACCCTTGCACTAACACTATCCAATCACAACACCAGCCCTGATTTCCAGAACCAATTGGAGACCATGTCCATACAGCCAATCTTAGCCCTAGTCCAAGCACCCAATCAGTTAAAAAACCCTGACCTCTATGTCCAATAGAGGCCCTAGCCCTACCAGTAGTCCTAACTCACGTCCAAGCAACCAATGGCACAGGAAGCCCTAGTCCCAACTTCCAATAGAAAGCCTAACCTTACACTTAATCCCACACCTAGTCCAGAAACCAATCACACCAGAAGCCAGTGTCACACAGAATTTTAGTAACTGAAACTGAAACCAAGACTAATTCACATATAGAACTATAACATTGCTTTGGAGAATCTTCATTGGCCTGCAAATGGTTTAACAGGTCTAAACTCTATGGTACTGATTTATCAATGCTACTGCTGTCTATTGAGGTGTATTTTCCTGTGAGCTAAATTAACTTCAGGAAGATTTGCCATGGAGCAGGAGGTCAACATGCAGTCCTCTAATATAGCCTTAGAGCCCGCTATAGCGGGCTCTATCGGCCATTAAAGGCATGTGCATCATTAAAGGTCCGAGCCAAAGGTGAGGGCCTTTAACAAGGGAGCGGGCCTTTAACTGCAGGTAAAGCCTGCCACAGATGGCTGTAAGGCTATTAAAACATTCCGCTCCTAGAGGGCTGAATGTTCTAATTTATAAAAACAAAGGCCTCACGGAGCCTGAAGGGACTGAAATTTCCTTGGGCTCTGTGAGGCCTTTGTCCACAGCAACAGCTATGAACAAACATTGGAATGTTGGAGCTCCAGGCTTCTGACAGCCATTAGAAACTTGGAACCCTCCATTGTTTTCAACAAAGCTCCCAACATTCCATTTTTCTAATTTCACAGTAGCCCTCACTTCCTTACCTGCAGGCTTAATAGAGAAATAGGCCTGCTTTGCATCAGAACAATCACTGTCTCCTGATAGGAGCTCTAGGTAGCAACCTGCTTTGCCTTTATGATAACAGGGCAAGAGCATTTGCAAATCTTGTCATCCCCCCCAAAGTCAAGGCCACAGTCTACAGTAACCTTAAAGCATCTTTACTGGGTGCAAATGGGTTACTCTTTAAACAACCCCATCTCTATAAAAGCCAGGTGCTTGGTCACTCACTTGAGTCTATTTCTTCGTCAACGGCATTAATCACCTCTATTGCATTTGGTCTTGACTCTTTGTCTTTCCTCAAAAAAGGTTCAGGACTGAGAAATTGAAATCCTGTAAGCAAGATAAAAACTGTTACATATATGAAGCACCCATGAAAATTAACGCCTCTATTTTAGACGTAAATGATTAATTTACAACTACATTTACACTGCAGGATGCAAGATATCTGCAACTGAGTCAGTACAGTATTTGCTGATATTTAAAAAACAGGATTATAGTTAATTCATGCTGAAGATGATATTTGTGTTAGTGAAAGAAATCCAATTACTGCTGAGCAGTATGTAGTTGAAAACCATTTCTGCAGGACCATGGCTTCAGTAATTTATTTTAATGAGACTGACATACTTTTAATTTAGCTTAAGCGGTGAATGCCAAATAGGCCCACTCCACATTTGGAAAAGAATTCAAACCTCATTACGTGGATTGATTGTTGCACAAGTAGGCTGTCAAGGCACCGCTGATCAGAGAGAGGAGACACAACAGTTAAGCTACGGTAGACAGAATCAGGTAGAACTCTATCTTTCAAAGAAACTGTTTATTTTACTGAGACTGAAATGTATCACAGTATAGAACCTACTGCGATTAAGTGAGCTGTCTTTGCAAGAATTTATATTTTACACATCAGTGGCCCCTAATCTGAAATTAGTAAAAACAAATGTAACAAAAATTGTCCTGTCCTTGGAATTCAAGCATTTTACTCTGCTTGGCAAGCTTGGTGAGCTAAATTTGTCCAAGTCCTCCTTTTTTGATGAACTATCTTATCCTTGTTCCATTGGTGCAGGGCTCGAAAAATCCACTCGACCGCTCGCGTTTGCGAGCTAAATTTAATGAGTGTGAGCTGTTATTAGGTCCTACTCACCCTTTTGGCGAGTAGGAAGACAAACTTACTTTTGTCCTCTGTCTCTGAAAACGGAGCAAATGTGACAAGATAACAAGATTTAAAGGTATTTTTATTGCTCACACAGTGAATGAACAATAAAGATGCCTTTAAGTCTTGTTATCTTGTCACATTTGCTCCGCTTTCAGAGATGGAGGTCAAGTAGGTTGCAGTTAGGTCGAAGAGATTTTTCAAGGTACTAGACCTGCAGGACTAGTACCATTTTTTGGATTTTTTGAGCCCTGTGGTGTAAAACTTCTCTACGTTTTTTTTTCTTTTGTTTCCTCAGACTAATTGGACTCAGTTCACCAGAAAATGAAAATTGCATTAAATTATTAATTTTATCCTTACTCTCTTTCTCCTTCTTTCTCTTCCAGTACACTATGTTACCTTTACTCGGGCCACGTCCTGATGATGATCCTTTATCCCTATACAATCAAATTGCAGTAAACCTTTTGGACTCACAAACCATATTACTATAGTTATCTTTTTATGGTCTTTTCTAACTGTGTGCGATGCACCAATTTTGCATCCTTTGCGTGTCACATATGAGCACTGAGCACGTTTTCTATCACCTCGCACAATGTTAACTATTGATTGCTGTCTTCTAAATATTCAGTAAATAAACATTAACTGCTATTCTAATTCATTTGTTTTTACTAATATTAGATTAGGGGCTACTGTTGTGTAAGATATAAATTCGTGAACCCAGGTCCCAAGTGATTTCACTGTTCACCCTTATTCTTGACTACAATCTTACACGAGTAAAGGTCCGAAAGCCAGAGATTTGAATCGCAAAAACTCAAGCTTCAAAGTAAAAGTAAAATATGAATGTCATCTTTCTTAATGCTTATAAAAAATACTTATTTTGATTTTTAATTTAAAAGTCATTTTAAGTTGGCACAGTGAAGACAAACAAGACTGTTTCTATTAAGAGATCGTCCCCGAAGGGCCTTCAGGTGCACATAGAAACTAAGACCACGATATGCCACACATGATGAATCATTACACTGAACAACTATTTCTAGCCATAGTTTAAAATAAAGCTAAAAGACATTGAGCCATGTAAAGCTTTGATTATAGTTGAGATAATAACATACAGCCTGAGAATGCCCTGCACTGAAAAAACATATTTTATTTCATGCACATAACCAAGATTAAAACTGAACTATATATCACTCCATATAAACTGTGGTGTATACCACGTATGCATTCTGTATCAGTTTTAGAGTTATAGGTTAGTGTACAGTGCATCTAGGCTCTCATTATGAGCTCCTGAGCCCCACCGTGCTGCTTGCCGTGCCCGCCTGCCTACTGTAACGCCCACAACGTCAGACCACTTGTTTCCCTCTTCAGCGATATGGCCGCCTCGCTGCAATACAGAGGCTGGCAGGAGGGAGGGGGTAAAAAGGAAAGTGACGGCCCACTCAGCTGGTGGTAAAGACCGGACTGATTAAACCTTATAGATAGAGCCAGCAGTAGCAGCCATTAGACCTCTGGACCGCTAGGCCTGCGCGGGCCTGGAATATCATCGCCGCTGCAAGGATCAACAAGCATTTTCAATGCAATAGTTCTCGCATATGCGAGAGTTTAAGCTATTTTCAATTTTAAATGACAATGCCTTTTATTTATCTGGTAAACTGCTGGAAAATCGTTGTAATCTGCTGTCTGGTGCTCTAGATACCGTATTTCTGATCAATTGACCTAATTGAACTAATAAATCCAATAAAGGGAGGGGGATATAAATACACCACTAATAAAAGAGTGGCCCGAAAGTGCTAAAGCAGGACAAGGACAGACACCAAAGCAGTGAAAAGGGAAAGGAAAAGCAGCAGAGAGAAAGGTTCGGACAGGAGACTCTATGGATCAAAATGTTATGACAAGGAATAACTCGATAAAGGGTCAAAGAAGATCCTTGGCAGCCGAACACCAAGTGAGGATGGTGGATTATCTGAAACAAAATCTATAAAAGATTTTGTGGATATACACTTTTAAAAAATGCAGGCACAAATCTAGCCCTAATAAGAAAGGATATTATGGAGGTAGGAGATATGGGAAATAAAAGTTTGGTGTTTTCTGACCAAAGTTATTGCTCACCATTCATAAATGAGTTAGACATCACAGAAAGTAATACGTTTCTACCTGAGTCGAGATTGTCCTTGTCCCCCGACTATTCTCCCTAATAGATAACAGACCGACACTAGAAGAAGTGAAAGAGGAAATGGTGGGAGTTAGAGAAAATCTGCAATAGTTTAAAACAGGTGGATACTTGGAACAAAACTGGGAGCTGGAGAAGGATGAAATAGGAGACCTCTATACAGAACTGTTCTTTAAATCTAGAGGTCTCAGCCTTGTCAACATCCTCTAAGCGGGACATAATGTTAATTATAGATAATAGTGTTAAACAACGACATTTAAAGATTTCAGAAGACACAGCTGCAGGTCAATGCAGCAGAGTTAAAGCAGATAAAGTCTTGAATGCCGACATTAGTAAGGCCAGTAGAGGTAAGCAAGAAAACCACCATTCACACAGGTCAAGAGCAAGAATAAAGAAGTAAAAGGTGAGGTCCATTTATTTTATTCAAGCTTGGTAGAATGGAAGCCTGCCAAATAAATATCTGCTTCACCCATAGGCACAAAAAGAGGAATCAACCCTTGATCAGAAACAGGAAACATCTGCAGAACAAACAGGTACAGTTCATCTCCAAAATTCCTTTAAAACATCAATTCTAAGATCAAATCAAGGGATATCTCATTGATATGGAACATATTATTTTGCTATAAAACAAGAGTGCATCCTGGTGCATCCAGATTACCTAATTAATGATGATGGTTCAGAGTTCCTTAATACATATTTGCAGTGTGTACTTATCATATGCTCCTGATGAAGGAATAAAAATGAATCGTACTTGCCCAAACAGTTGGTGATGCTTAGCTATACACTTCACCGTAGAAGGATTTTAACCTTAAATTTGGTCTCAAATGTTTTACAATGGGTCCCCCACATATAAATAATCCCTTACATAATCACCACTGCTATCTCCATTCTTTAGATTTTCTAAATGGATGTTCAATTCTTTGAATTCTGTTTAATCAAGTTATTTGTATGTTTTTATGATTGTATTCCAGAAATACCCAACTCAAACATTTGCTACTGCTTTATGTGTGAAGGGACAGGCGACATGTCATCTTCTCATGCTCTTATTATCTATTAAACTATAGTACAATAACTAGCTATTTTATATATACAATAGCATTTTATAAACAATGTATCTATGTTGCATAATCTCATTGCATATTTTTTTTGCTTTGATCAGTCTCTAAATATGCTGAAACCTCATATTTTCCATTACAATTTGTTTTGAGACCAGTAAAAACACCTCTCTTGATACCAGATGCAGACCAGAACAATATACATTTGCCTGCGTTAGTCACATCTGCTTGGATGATATGTGACTGAATGTGTCCTGTTCCTACTAGCTACTGCTCAATGTGATCTATCATCCTCTACCAAAAACACTGAGTGCCAGTAGAACACTTTTTGTGTTTTTATACATCTTACTCGAGTTTAATAATATGCCACAATGTTGTACAAGGCTGTTTCATGCTAGCACATCTTGAACATGAGCTATAATCAAAGATAAAATGTACCCAACTCAAGCTCTACCATAAATGAACCAATTCCGGTTCTAAGAATTGCTTTTCAAAGTATATTTAGTATACTTTTAAAGTTATTTCATGAAGATAACATATTATAATTACTTACAATAGGATGATTACATTTGTTTGTCTGTGGCTTACCTTTCTCAATTGTCTTAAGCCACAATGGCTAGCAAAATCAAAACCAAAAGGGAAGATGCAACTACAGATGTAGTCATGATGTAGGATCAATTAATTCATCTGTGTGCAGAACAAATATCAGGGTTCGCAACTGAAGAATGTCCGGCATAGGCACTTGCCCCATCTGATAGGACGCTACTTTCCAGTTTCTCTTCATCAAAGTGTACATTTGTTATCGTCTCTAACGCTTTGAAGCAATCACCTTATAAAACTTATAAATAAATCACATTTTACCCTTGCAGACTACAGTAAGCCACTAAATTACATTCCTCTTTTTCTATGACGAGGAGATATTCTAGACCTTTAACCCCTTGTATGCTCATGACGAGCCCAGCTCGTCATGAGGCACAGTGGAGCTGTGCTCATGACGAGCTGGGCTCATCATAACGGTCGCGCCACTCCCACGCGTAAATGATTCCCCGCCTGTGCGTGAGAATCAATCAGTTGGCGGAGTCGTGACGAGCCCAGCTTGTCATGAGCACAGCTCCACTGTGCCTCATGACGAGCTGGGCTCGTCACGAGCACAGCGCCGCCGCCGTCCCCCCGCGCCGCGGGGGAATTACCCCCGCGGCGAAGGGGTTAAGACATTGTCTTAAGAATGCTAAGAACACCTTTTTCCAGGTACGTGAGACAGAGGCTGAAAACCTTATCTGGCTCCATTATAAAAATATATAGACATTAACTGTATTGAACAGTAGAAATAGACATTCCTTTACACAAACTAGACACCACCACGCAGGAACACTAAGAAAACAAAAATGAAGGAACAAGCAAACGGAGTGGGCATGCAAATTTTCAGCAACAAATCCTTACTTTAATTATTGACATGCAATACCATTACTTTAGTTTAAGACAAATATTGTATCAATTTTACATTACTTTTTAAATATCACAAAGTTTCTAGTTTGGAAAATATTCCTACATACAATAGTTGATGTACAATTAGATACTTCTCAATATTTCATGCATGAGAAAAGCATTTGAACCCCTCTGTTTAACTTCACCTGTACTGGAACACTCATTAAGTTCTTCTTCTTCTTCTTGAGAATTTGTTGAATGAAGGCTTTCTTCTCTGTTTCCTCCAAACATTCCAACAGGACTTGTGACCGTATCACCTGTTAAACAAAGGTGGAAATCAATGTGCCATATGCTAACTATAAACATTTTCATTTGGACCATTGTGTTGCTCTATTCCATGATCAATGACCCCTGCTTCCTTTTAGTAAGCCCAAACAACAATGGAGAACTTCGAACACAGATATCAATTTTAACCTGTAGACATCAAAGGCTGACTCTCAAAAGGGGCTTGTCACACATTGTGAATTTTGCCCACAAGTGTGATGAACGAGACCAGCTGCAGAACAAGCAGGACCCGCATGAGCCCGGTAGTTTGTTCTCCAGTGCTTCCCATTATTCATGTGGGTCAAGTGACAAAGGGTTTCCAACGCCAACAGGCCCCTCGCCATCCAACCACGGGTATAATGGGACTGTACCTCAGACATTTGTTTTCCATGTTTGCCCCATTTACAGGACAAAAGTGACAGTAAAGCAACACTTATGAAGTATTATGCATGATCATTGCTATTGGGTACGTTGCAAAATAGGCAGGGATGAGAAATGACCATTGTCTGCCTTGCCTCTTCACTTGCGCCCAACTTGATCAAATGAGGAAGTAAAGTATTGAGGGAGCTTTACTGTGAATTCATCTGATCCCTGTTATTAGATATAGTAGTTCGGTTGTCCACCACATGATGCTTTTACCTCCTAAAACAATTTCAATGTGACATTATTTAGAACTGTGGATAAGTGCTGGCACCTTTGTGAATAGCGAAATCACATTGGAAAAGCTTGAAAGCATAGACCAGTTTGTGCGTTCCTTGAAGAATTAGATCTGCAAAACAACATTTTTTATTTTGTACCCAGTGGTGGGGATCTCCATATGGTAAAGTATAGGGAAAAGTAAATAAAAAATATTAAACTTCAAAACAATTAGTAAACACATTATTATGTTAAATATTAATGTAAATTAATTTTATATATTTATTTTCAATGTAAACCAAATGACACAAATGCTACTACACTATTAACTTAATTTTAAATGTAATTATTTTGAATATATTAAATTACAAATGTTTTTTGTTAAGTTTACATTTTAAAAATCGCCTACGGTAAAAAAGTATATTATCTTTTTTAAAGTATTACATTATTAAATGTGATGTATAGAATTAATCAAAAGTAATTTAATTATATTTTAATAAAAATTAATGATACATGAATTATTACATTCGAAAAAGTTTAATAAAATATTTTGAACTAAAATAATAAAGGTGTTTCATTTTTAGATAATTGTTTAACGTTAAATAAAATTATTTATATTCTTAACCAGTTCAAAATATTGCATTTAATTTAACATTATTTCATATCTTTTTTTTTGTGTGCAAGTTCCTACCTCCATTCTTTTTTTATGGGAGGGTTTTGTAGTGCCAAGGGACTTAATCCAGCTTTGAGCTGCAGTATATTTACAACAGTATTGGGTCCATTTTGGGTGTAGTAACTTCAGAAGAGCAGTTTGTGAATATCAACGGGCTTATTCTTTTGTAGGTGGGTAAAAGCCCCTCCCTATCTCTACCTAAACCCATATTTTCTCCTTCCTAAACCACTTCCCTTCGGTAGTAAGTATGCACCTTTTACCAGCAAATTCCCTTGTCCCTCTCACATTTAATACTATTGGCCTGATTACGAGTATAAGTGCTATTTATCGCACCTGATAAATAACAATACCACGGGGTGTGTCATTTATCTGGTGCAATAAATAACACTTGTTATGAGTTTGTGGGAAATAACATGCAGATTTTGGGTATCTAACGCAGCAAAATCTGCATAATACAGTAAATACTGTACGCTTATTCCTTGTCAAATTTTGGCAAGTTCAACCTGCCGAAATTTTGAAAAGGTTGAGGTATTTAACGCATCTGATCATTATCGGATGCATTAAATACCTTTCAATTTTCCGAACCGTGCATACAGGGGTTTATGCACAGGTCGGAATACGCCGACAAACTTGTAATCAGGAACAAAGAGACCAATTCCGATGTCGGACGGACTCAGTTGGGAACTGGAACCGAACGACCTCCTGTCGTTGATTCCAGCCAAGGAAGTAGGATGCAATGGAATCTTGTTTGGTCGCAATCCTATTCTTTACAATGGGAGCATGCATTGCAAAGAGCAGAGGTGCAGTTTATCCCTGCACCCCGTGGCAGGCACCTCAAGTTGCCTTCCACCGGGTGCAGGGAACAACAGGGGGGCACCTTAGGTGCCCCCAAGGACACCATTCTGAGGCCTTGCACTGATGGGGGCCCTGCTGGGGGCCCCCAAAGTAGGATTCCCAAAGCCTTTCTGTGTCGGAAAGGCTGGCACAGAAAGGCTGTGGGAATCTTCCATCGGAATCCCTCGGCCGTAAAAAGCCGCCTGAGGGATTGATGGAGGATTTCCGAATGGCAGCCGGGCTCTCTGAGTTCGTCAAAGGCCATTCGAAAATCCAGTTCGGATTCCTTTCCAACCGACCCCACCAAAATGGGTCCGTTGGAAAGGAATCCGAACTGGCAATTCCGATGCGGTCAGAACGGCTCTGACTGACTGTCAGAGACGTTTCTGACCACATCGGAATCGGCCCCTAGGTAGTAACTTATATGTGTCGGGATACTTACTTACTTATGCCCAGAACCCCTCATGGGGTATAAACCCTCAATCAGGAGTCTCCTGCTATCTCTATTCTGGGCTTTTCTTTCAATCTGACTCCAGGTGTGACCCATCTGCTTGCAGTCAGCTTCGCCTCGGTGCAACTGTTTCTTGGCCTTCCTCTTTACCTTTTCCCTTGGGGGTTCCAGGTCAAGGCTTGCCTGCTGGCAATTGACTCAGGCTTGCAGAGGGTGTGATCTATCCAGTCACAGTGTATTTTTATAATTTCTTCGTGAGCAGGGGGTTGGCAAGTCTGCTGCCATAGATTGTTGTTGCTGATGGTGTTTGGGCAGTGGATTTGGAGGATTTTCCTCAGACAGGTGTTGCTGAAGGTCTGGACTTTGTCGGTGGTGGTCACTGTTGTCCTCCACGTTTCTACTCCATACAGAAGGCCCAGTTGTACATTGGTGTTCAAAAGCCTGATCTTGGTTTGCAGCGTTAGGTCCTTGGAGCTACAGATCTTCTTTAGATGACTGAAGGCAGTGTCCGTGCCGCCCTGATTGTCTATTACACTGCCCAGATGGGTGAAGGCTTCAACCTCTTCCAGTGCACCGCCTGCAAGCGTGACTGCAGTTGTGCTGCCTGTGTTAGCCTTCAGGATCTTGGTTTTCCCATGTGGATGTTGAGGCCAAGTTGTGTTGATGTGGCTGCCACATTGTCGGTCTTCTCTTGCATCTACAGATGGGCACAGTAGAGTAGGGCCATGTTGTGTGCAAAGTTCATGTCACTGAATTGCCTCCACAGTGTCCATTGGATCCCATTTCTTCTCCTTACTGTGGATGTCTTTGTGATCCAGTCTATATCCAGAAGGAAGAGAAAAAGCAAGAGCAAACAACCCTGGCAGACTCCGGTCCTCACTTGGAAGGTTTCGTGAGTTGTCCTCTTTTGACTATCTTGCAGGTCATTCCCTCATAAGAGTTCCTATTGATTCTTACAAGTTTATGTGGCACACAGTAGTGGCGGTGGAGTTTCCAAAGAGCCGCTCTGTGCAGCTGTTGGATGCCTTCTCATAGTCGATGAAGTTGACAGAGAAAGGGGAGTTCCAGTCCATCGAAGGCTCAATGATGATGCGCAGTATTGCAATCTGGTCTGTGCAGGATCTATCTTTGCAGAAGCCAGCTTGCTAGTCTTGCAACTGAGTGTTGACTTGTTCTTTCATTCTGTTAAGGATGGCTCTGTTGAACACTTTGCCTGGGGTTGATGTAAGGGTTATACCTCTGTTACTCAGGTCACCTTTCTTGGGGAACTTGATGAGATATTCCTCCTTCCAGTCTGATGGCATCTTTTCCTCTTTCCAGATCCTTCCAAACATGGAGTAGAACATGTCTACTGATGTTTCAATGACTGCCTTCAGTCCCTTTGCCGGAATGTTGTCAGGTCCTGCTGCGTTTCATTTCCCAGATGTTTGATGGCTTGCCATATTTCATCCGTGGTTGGTCTGCTGCAGTCGAGAGTCATGGAGACTGTGGCATTGGCTCCTTCAGCAGTTCTTCAAAGTGCTACACCCATCTTCGTTGTATGCATTAGTTAACCATGATCTTCTTCCCACCTGTGTCTTTGACTGGTCTTTCTGGCGTGCTGTATCTGCTGGACAGTTTCCTTGTTATGTTGTTTGAGTTATTTCAAGTTTCTAAGGCGTGTTGCTTCTGTGGCAAGACCACTGATGAATCTTCACGTCTCTGCTCTTAAGCTTCTCTTATCTTCCTTGTTCATTTTGGTGTATTCACCTTGAGCTTTCACTTTTTCTGCTTTTGTTTGGCTGGTGTTGACTGCAGCTTCCTTTCCCTTTATTTCTTGGATTTTGTGGAGAGTCCCGTGGAGATCCATTCTTTATGCTGGTATTTCTTGGAAATCAGTACCTCTTGGCATGTTGATGTCAAAGTTTTTTTTTATCTTCTCCAACTGACTTTCTTCTGGGTCTCTGTCGTACTCTAGTTCTTGCAGGACTTGAAACTTGTTACTTAGGGTGACTTAGTATTGTGTGAGTATGTTTGAGGATCTCCCCACAGAAAACAACTATGCACACTTATAGGTTTGTGAATTGCATTTTGTAGTAAGTAAGTAGTACTACTTTAGTACAACTTTACATGCTACAAAAACTTAGTCTGTGAATCTGACTTTTTCTAATCTGCTAGAAGTGTTCAAGCCTTCGTAATGAGTGACTCACTGCTCACACAAACTCAAGATACCTTCCCAACCGATAGGCAGTAGAGAGATAGATGCTCCGAGAGATTAATTAACTCGTTTAATATTAGAACTTAATGAGGATGGACTTTTCAACTTAAAATGTGACAGTGTGAAGCTTACACCAGGCCCAACTACAACTTTAACACACAATGACGTGGGAGTGGGTCATACACCACCACAAACCAGTGCAGCAGGCAGAAGCTTCTCTGGGATACTCATTCTGACCTAAATGTTGCCTTTGGTAATAAGCATAAATATCAATGACTACTCTTTAATTTTCTAATGTATTTTTGTGGTGAAAAGACTGATTCACATTTTCATTCAGAAAATGGAACTGTCCAAAATTTCATATTAAAACAATGTTTTGATTAAATTATTATTTACATTTTTATTTTTGAGTGCTACTTAACATACTTAGCAAGCGAATGTTACTCTCTGAGTAATGAGAGTTTGATTAAAGCAAGGTTTTGGCAGAAATGTTGCCTGTGATTGTTTTCTAAATATCATGCTTGGGTCTGTTTTTAATGAGGTACTTCGATCTGGTGACTGACTTGTCCCTGAGGGCCATTTCTTTACCCAGGTTGTCAATTCACTGTTCACAAAACAAAGCTCATCTATTATAACAAGAGGCATTTATGATGTTTAATTCCTTACACAATAAATGAGCAAGATCTTCCCTGGTAAATCGAAGCAAGGAAATGTACCTTGCTGTGTGGTACTGATTTGGATATACAAGGACCTGGCTTCATGTATAGCTTGAGAGCTGCCACAGGTAACCCCAGATTCAGCCCCAGAAGGACCCTCCATCTTTTCAGTCATTCTAGTAAATGAAGGGAAGAGTACTTTAGAGACTTATGTTAAAAACTGGAATGCTTTTTTGCTGAATATGCCCTTAGTAATGGTATAAATGACCTTCACTGTACTTCCTGCTGAACCGCAAGAGGTCATTATTCAAGCGTTTATAAGTATTTATTGTAAATTTAAAAAAGAGCTTCCAAAAAAGAGCTTCCGTGCCAGTTTAAGGTCGAATTATTACCCAAAATATAATTATTCTGTCATTGGCTGTATCATAGGATAATCAAGGTAAAATTACCATTTTAAAGGTCAATATTTATCTTTTCCCATATTAATTTCTAATTGGTTCTTAATAATAAAGCCTCGTCATGCTTGTTTGATTTAATTGATCCCCAATAATTAAAATGTAATTGTGCTAAAATATAAACCAAATACAGTGGTGCCTCCAGACATAGTACTCAAGTCACAAATCGTTCCCCTGGCACCCCATTGAATGAATGCCTTAGAGAAGTCTATGAAGGCACAATGCAGCTATGATGCACCTATAACGTACACCAGACTTGCCTTGTGGGCACTGTTAAATGGCTCTCCTTGAAGCCTGTCTGAAATGAAGGTTCATGGGGCCAGATGTACGAAAGTTTTTTGCATTTCTTAATGGGTCAAACCGCAATTTCGGCCCATTAAAAAATGCGAAAGTCTTTTCATATGTACAGAGGCCAAAAACTTGTCGCAATTTGCTATTACTACCCGGTAGAAATTGCAAATTGCGACCACGAATTAGGAAACACAAATAGGGATTACCTATTTGCAATTCCTAAAGCACATGTAAAAAGCATTTCCTAAATGCTAATTGGGCATTTAGGAAATGCTGTTACCATCGACCCTAAGTCAATGGTAAACATGTGCAAAATTTAAAAAAGCATTTTTTAATGTAAAATGAAGTGCCCAAAGGCCGCTAGGGCATATGTGCACTTACATATGCAGTACGAATTTCGAGGAGCATTCTGGGGGGCCTTAAGCCCAGAGGCAACCTTGGTTTTGGATTTCCTAAATTGTGATTTCCTATTAGGAAATCGCAATTTAGAAAAATGCAAACCATTTCCTATTTAGCCCATAGGTGGGAATGCAATAGCATTTCCTATTTGCGTTTTCCTAATAGAGATTCCTACTCTGTACATACCATTTTGCATTTCCTAGGAAATGCAAAATAAGAATTTCATATATCTGGCCCATGGTTTCATGTCTTGAGGTGCCTCCTGACCTTGTTGTCCCTTGTGGCTATCTTTCCCTGTGCCCTAAAGGATGATGGATTCTTTGGGTGGCATTGGCTTTGGCATTCATTGTTCTCATGTTTTTTTATCTGAGTCAAGAGTTTTCTGGTGCTTCATATTTGTGGGTCTGCTATTGTACCTTGCAGGCATTCAGTGCATCTTTCTTTGACAGCTGTGTTTGTAGCTGTGTTGGCATTCTGGATTTGAACTTTCCTCTTTCTGCCTTGCCCTTTCTAATTGAACAACATGGTGAGTGATAGAGTTCAACGTCAAGATACAAGTCTGAATGAGGAAATAATATGGAAGTAGTATGTTTATTTTACTCTGATCCTTTTTCCTCATCCTATCCCTGCAAACCCTCCTACTCTCCTTAATGTGCATCTGGCTTAGATCGCGGTCACTTGGGTTGCTCTGGAAGTCTATGTTGGAGACTTCTGGGTAAAAGCTGTCCTTCGAAGGTATCCCTGACTGTGGAGGAGTTAAAAAGTCTTTTAGGCAGGCAGTAGTGTGAATATCTATAGGGTAATTATGTAAGGAATGGGATAAGGAAGGTAAATTAGATTAATAAGATCAGAGATGAGTATTCAAAGCATTTTGACTAATGACATCATAGACAAAGAAAAGAAAATATGGGGGAGATCTTACCAGTACTGTATTCCTACTGAAGACTATAGAGTGAATGGAATAGAAACCTAAGGGGCAGTCCCCTGCATTTACCATACAAAAGACCCCTTAATGACTGCATCAGCCATTTCCCCTCACCTATAAGGCTCACAGTTTTATCCAGCCCATAAGTACTAAATTCAAGTTACATGTACAAAAATCTATCTTAGTTCACAAACTCAGAGATTCAAACCAGAATCAGAATCAGTTGATATTTAGAGCTGTGGATGATTAAACTTAGTAGTATGAGAAATGTTTTGTTATTTTATTTAAATTTAATATAGCGCACAACTCACCCATGGGCATCTTGGCACTGTGGCCAGTTTAACAAGTATCAGCAGAAAGAGGCGTATAGGAATTAGAATAGGTGGGCTTTCAACTATTTTCTCAATTTGAAATAGTTTGTACAGGTGCGAACGTGCATTGGAAGCTTATTCCAATAAAAAGGGTCAAGATAAGAAAAAGCTCTTCCCCTGCATCTCATAATACGAGTGCGGGGGACACACAATAGGGCTTGATCATAGGTTTCTGCTAGGTATGTACAGTTTGATTTTTAGTTGAAGATATCTGGGATCTTTGCACGTTGTAAGTAAGAGAGCAGAGTTTGAAAATGCACTTTTTTTTCACTGTTAGCCAGTGCAGCTCCTTTAACATTGGAGCAGAAGAGATGCCGGGAGGGAGGTTGAAAACGAGCCTGGCTGCCGTGTTTTGGACTACCTGTAATTTGGTTACCAGTGTCTCATTTGCTGCCGCCAAAAGAGCATTGCCATGGTCTAATCTGCTTACTACTAGGGCTTGAACTGAAGGTCTTCTGGTGGATGTAGGAAGGTACGGAAATATTTGGCGCAAGAAGACGCATATTCTGATAACATAATCCGGTGGTGGTCAGAATGTTATCTTTCATCGTAGGAGCCTGGTCCATTTTCATACCAAGATTCTTAACAGATTATTTGGGCATAGGGATAGGCCCCAGTTGGGGAGGCCACCACTCATCTGACCAGACAGAGGAGACCTTGCCAAACAGCATAATCTCGGTCTTATCTACATTTAGTAAGAGATAATTGTTATTCATCCAGTTGGAGATGGCCCAAGGCAAAGCGCTTTTTAGTTGCGGCCAGATCTTTTTTTTTTTGTGTTTGAAATGCTTTATTGAGGAAAAAAGTATAATGAACAACAAAATACAGATCATAGAAAGAACATTGTCATACAGAATCAAAAAAGAGAAAAAATAAAGGATCATCATGAGTTAAATATAAGAAACCAGAAGGAAAAATTAAAAAGCATTTTGTAAAATTTTAAAGAGAATCAGGGGAAAAAAAAGGGGGGAAGGAGAAGAAAAGAAGGAAAAAGGGGAGGAAAGGAAAGAAGGAAGAGAAAGGTAAATATGAGGCGTTAGGAGAAGGATAGATAAAGAAATCAAAGAGAAACAAGGTAGAATAAACAGAGCGAACAAACCAAAGGTAGGGAGTAGTTGAAAGGTAGGAAAGAGAGATATAAATGTAGAAGATACAAAGGGGAAAGAGTCACTTATGGGGGTTTGAAATTCTCAGAGGATACAGGAGAGATAGCTTTTGATTTCAGAGCCATGCGGTCAAGATACGCTGTGAAGTTACGGCCAGATCTGACTCAAATGTAAACATCAGCTGGGTATCATCGGATAAGAGATTATCTAAAAGCCATTAGGCTCTACGATACTAGCAAGGGGGGACACATAGATATTAAACAGAGTTGGGCTCAAACAAGAGCCTTATGGGACACCCCTGTCTAGTCACATTTTGCGAGAGGTATAGGGGCTAAGGATGACATTTTGATATCTGTCTTTCAGGAAATGGTGGAGCCATTTAAGTGCGAGCATTGTATCCCAATATATCGCAGCCTCTCCAGCATCCTGACATGTGAGATGGTGTCTAAAGCCACTGAGTGATCTAATAGCACGAGCATGTCGGGACTGCCTGCATCAAGTGCAAGTCGCAGAGAGTCAGTCACTGCCAGAAGCGCAGTTTCCGTGCTGTGGCCTGGTCGAAAGCTGAATTGCGATGAATCCAGGATTTGATTAGATTCCAGGTAGGCTGTTAATTGTTTATTATTCACTAGCATAGTATATCTTCCACAGTACTAAGTATATTGGGGAGCAAAATGGAATATGACAGGTGAGGTGATCATGCAAATTGCCTGGAACACCCACAAATGTGTACGTTTATGGATATTCATGAGCTTTTTGCTCCCCACACTGAAAACACAGCAAAAGCAATTCCTAGAAAATACAGCAGTGCGTGTTTCTTAGGTGGGAAATTGAAGGGGGCTCCAGGATATTTTTGGGCAATTTACATATTTAACAAAATTAATTCAACCGAAAATGTATTTTACACGTCCAATATTGTAATGTAATAGTAATGCAGAGAAAAAGGAATAAAGCAACCCATTGTGTGTACATGTGTTCAGCCTGTAGTACTTTAAATTATTTTCATGTTATTATATTCAATAAAAGTAAAGTTATAATTAGGAAGAGTGTTGGGAAAGTGGGAATACTCTTGAATGTTCATTGTCTCTTTGTTATATAATTTGATAAAGTACCCACTGCGGTACATTATAAGGATAATGAAAATCACCAAGAAGTTCTGGGACTATACAGAGGTCAACTCCCAAGTTACTTGCAATAGCCTTATAATGTAGGACAGTGTACTTTATTCCTTATAATACATAGCCACAAGTAGAATCTGTAGTACAAAATTGAGCACACCAAAAAGTACTTGGATATTTGTGGCACAAAGATATTAGAATGAGCTTAATATGAGTCAGATAAAAACACTCTTGCTCAGAATCTGTGGAAACATGTAGAGATATTCTATGTTTCCTATATTATATAATTACCTAAAGTATGAAAAAATCAACATGTTGGCATAAGTATTTCCTTTCTGCTGATCTCTGTTTAGCTAGCAAAGAAAAGAGCTGAAAGGAAAAGCCAGGTGTCGTTTTTACTGTTTAAACTGAAACTTTGATTATACTCCCTGTCCTGCCTTTATGCCTGCTGTGAATTCTGACAGCAGGCAGTGTCATGTCAAAACTCAACTGTAATAAGTTATTACAGTTGAACTGCAACATTATTTTGTTGTTATAGGTGACCAGATATGCCACAATTCACCAATAATAAGTAAATTAAAGACAGGCTTATATAAATGAATTTAAGGCTTACATGTATTATATAGTTACTTTATCAATTGCTGAAGATCATTAATAGCTCACGCGGATTATTAGATATGGAGCTCCGTAGTCGCCTGACTCATTGAAAAGGAGCAACAGATTAAGTTATTTATGTGCAGTTGAGGAAATGAAAGAGCGAGGGCAGTAAAATTCCAAGACCAACTTTTAAAATAGGAGGAGAGAGCCAGAATTCCAGAAATTTGGGCTATTGGTTTTGATCGGCCATGTATATAATGAGAAGAAAACTGACTTTAGCTCGGGCTTCATGGCTAACCAGTCTAGGAGACTTCATGCTGCGGAGTTCCCTCGTCATTTCTTAGGACCGGGGAGGCACAGGGCTGTGCGATATTGTCCTTAATGTAGATCATTAATCACTGATACCACACAAACAAAAATGACTGTATTCCATGACTGGCTGAATGCTTTTGGGCCAGTTGTGAGGTTGTGCCCGTAAATTTGGAGTTTTCATTATTCAGATGCCAAAGCTGACTAAAACTGCAATATGAGTGTTTTTTATGCGAGGACTAGAGGATGGTGTTGAGTCGAAGGTAACTGTGAGGACTGGATTGCATCTGGGGGGGATATGTGTGAAAATTCTGCAGGATTTGCTGCGGGTCTACCCTCCACACAAGTGGATTTAGTTTCTTTTGTATTCGCAGAAAATACCAGAGTTGATCAAAGGGTTTTATAAGGTACCTTCTTTTTTCCAAATTCTTGAGTATTTTCAGCAGATTACATGACAGAAAATCCATGTGTGTGTACAGAATCTCCAAGTGGGTACATGTGTGTAATAAATAGCAGTGGTGAGGGGACAGGTTAAAAGAAGTGATCGTCCAAGCAGCATTCTCCCATTATAGGAAGCATTTTCGAGGAAATAGTTGATAGTGTTAAAAATCGGTAATTACAGACCTATATTCTGTTATAGGATTTTAATTAATTAGTTGTGGTCTATAAGGTTAAAGTTGTACTGTAGTTCTACAGTGTCTAGTGCTTTTAATTTGCTGGTGTCACAGGACGGTGGTGATTAAACAATGAAATCTGATAGGGAATGCATTATGTGCTGCTCAGATAGCGGAACCAGATTGACGAGGCTAAATGTGAATTGGCAGAGATGCAGAGCTACACCCGTGTACAGTAAATGTTATTAGTTCCCATATTAGGGATGCCACATTGGATCCTCTGAATCAGGTTTAATTTTAGGGTAATTGGGCTAACTAGTGCCTGTTTTAGAGAGGTAGGCACTTGTTCTTTTAAGAAGAGGGTGATATGAAGGTACTAGGGTGAGCTGAGAAATGGTATGGTGGCTTAGACCAGAATGTTGTGGCTTCCCGAGTTAAGTTTACCTGAGGAGAATTGCATGTTGCTACCAAGATTGAGGATGTCAGGACTGACTTGAGTGGGTGACTAGGGCAGTAATGATAGTGGGGCCAGAGGTTGCCTGCTTTACAATGTCAAAAGGTATTGGGGAGTGAGCACAAGATGTGAGCAATGTTATGCTCTTTTCAATTTTAGAGATGCACTTATTTTTCCTAAGACACTGAAAGATTTCCTATATGGACTTGAGCTAGTGCCTAGTAATAAGTAATCATTATTAACATGAGGGTATAAGTGAGGGTAAGCCGCAAGCCATCGTGATTTGATGTACTTCATTCTGATTGGAAGCATGATTCTTTTCTTTTTGAATAATTATTTGGCGGAAAACCTGACAACCAGCCCAGTATGCATCATTTCTAAAATATAAGCCATGCTTAACAGGCCAGACATACTAAAGAATTATACAATTCAATTTTGCTCAATCTTAGGATGGAGAATGTTCAAACTGCAATTCCATAGCATCTCTTAAAACAATAATGACTGGACAATAAATGGTGCAAAATGTACTTTTAAAATTCAGTATTGAATATTCTTGTAAAAAGCCTCTTGGGGGGTAGGGAGGGGGTGGGATGCTGCCAACACTGGCTAAAACCCTTGTGGAAATCATGTTTCTATCTATAAGCGATTTACAAAAGAAAGGCTGAGGCACAAAGACACCGCACTCAACACATTAGTGCGTAAATTATTAAGCAAACATTGTGGTGCTAGAATTTAAAAGATCAGCCGTCTTAATCTTCAACACCAGGAGGGATACTCCGTCAACTTGAAAATAGTATGACTCCACACCCACCTAGGAACAATATCCTTATTATTCAATACAATTATTTTCTTTTCTTATATTGCTGTAGCCTGCTGTAGCCAATGCATTTCGTCCAAAAGAACTTCTTCAGGGCTTTATTATTGTGTGATTTCCGGTATAAGGTGATGGTCTATAGAAAGTGCACTCAAGGTTCTCCATCATCAGGTAACAATGCGTACAACATAGAACATTGGTTCAAGGGTTGAGCGTGCTCAAAAAGTAATACTCTGATAATTATTCATGTGAGGTTGAAGGGACATGTCAGCATTAAACGTAGCGACGACAAAGCGCTTCTAGCAATCTCAGAAAAAGTCGCTTTTTATTCCCTTTGGACAAAATACGTTGGGTACAACAGGCTACAGCAATATAATAAAATAAAATAAATGTTCTAAATGAAAGAATCATGAATAAAGATTTGATTTTATCAGGAAAAAGACATTGGGAGTCTGTCATTCATTGTATCGTATAACCATGAAGTCATACTGTCTTGAATAATAAGAATATTGTTCTGAGGTGGGTTCTGAATTATACTTTTTTCATGTTTCTATCTCTTTATGCAGCTGTGAGGAAAATACTCTTGCTGTACGATTAATTATATAATGCTGTTCGGTACTTCTCGCTTACTTGGTGGTAGATCAGGGATGCGTCTTCTTTCAGGATCATTGTGGTCAGAAGGACACTTCTCTTCCTTCTCTGTCGCTCTCAATGAAAAGACAGATGTGGCGATAAGAGGACCTGTCGTTAAAAGTAAACATAAACTATTAGTTTATCCACATCACTTTGTTTTCAGGATTGTATTCACTCCAAGTTTCATCACGAATCCAAGTCTGGGAATACTGTAACTAGATTGCAGACGACACATCAAAGTTCACTAGGCAAGAAGCACACACAGTAGAAGTAATGATTATTAACATATGAAAACTATTCCTGCTCTCGAATACCTCGGATTTAGACTCAGAGCAATATAATAAAAAATATTAGTCCCCATCAAATTTTAGTTTTGCCCGCCCAATATAACTGTTTTCTTGAATAGTCTTTAATTCCAAGCCTGACAGAGCTTTTTTTGTATGTTTTGCAATTCTTTATTGAGAAAGTCCAAACATATCATTACAAAAGAAGGGGGGGCATGGAATGAAAAGGACCAGTCATATAGCAATAATATAGTACCAAACAATACAGTCCAAAGTTATACAAAACTAGGCCCAAACAACAGACAATATACCCCCAAAACAAAGACTCTCAAGGATCGAGGGGGCCATTAGCATAGAGGACACACAGGACCTCATGGGTTTAGAACATTACTAAGAAAAAAGCATTTACAATGCACTTGGTCGCGCATTTGTTAACGTTAGAGCTATTGGCTTTGTAAATGACAATGTTTTTTGCTTTTTTGTGGAGCCATATTGTAATAACAATAGCAGGGAACAAAATGGAAACAAGCATTTACAATGCAATGGTCTCGGCAATATTATAGGTAGAGCTATTGGTATTGCTCATTATTTTTTTATTATTTTTGTATCCCTAAATAAATGGCATTGTCATTTCTATTGGCATTAGCTTTTTTTTTGCATATGTGATACCTATTGCATTAGCAGAGAGAGAGTGAGGTAGTGAGATAGAGAGAGTGAGGTATTGAAATAGAGAGTGAGGTAGTGAGAGAGAGTGAGGTAGATAGAGAGTGAGGTAGTGAGATAGAGAGTGAGATAGTGAAAGAGTGAGGTAGCGAGGGAGAGGGATGTTGTGAGGACGTGATATATAAGCATAGAGTGATGTTGTGATGTAGTGAGATAGAGAGAGAGGTAGTGAAAGAGAGAGTGAAAGTGAGTTAGTGAGATAGAAAGAGTGAGGTAGTGAGATAGAGAGTGATTGAGGTAGTGAGTGAGAGAGAGTGAAGTTGTGAGGTTGTGAGCTAGAGAGTGAGGTAGTGATGTTTTGAGAGAGAGAAGTTGTGAGATAGTGAGGTAGTGAGATAGATAGTTACTGAGGGGCATTAGTACCACCGGGTAGAATCATTTGCATCTGGAACACTATTTACAGTATTTCATTGTGCCCGAATCATGTAAAATAAAGTTACTATTTTAAAAAGAATACGCATTGGCTAGATATTGAATTATTAACCGGTATTGGTTGTTTATGGAGACCTTGTTCTCCAACCTCACACCACCTCCCAGACTAAGCTTGCAACTGTTCGGCTTCACTAACCTGAGGGCCAAGTGCTAAAGGGCTCAGTTTGGGATCCCGCAGTAAGAAGCCGCCCCAGGACACTAGTACTAAAAGGCTCTCAAACTCTCATTGAAACAACCGGAGCTCACTAACCTTGACGACGTTGGGACTCCAGAACCAGGCCCATAGAAGACAAGTGTTTAACAGGGCAGAGAGAGACGACTGAAATGGGCTCATTTAATGGCTTCTGCTCAAGGCCTACAGACATCCCTGGGCAGGTACCTGCCCGTGCACTGCACACAGGGCAGTTTACTAACTACAGATCAACTACTAAAAGACACCCCGGTGCAAGTACCTGCCCGTGCACCGCACACTGGGCAAACTGGGGTGACAGGTAGGGTCATTCAGTGCCTACAGGCCAACATCTGGGGACACCCCGGTGCAGGTACCTGCCCGTGCTCTGTACACAAGTGGGGTGTCAGGGGGGGATCATTCACTGGCGGCAGAGATCATTCACTGGCGGCAGGGATCATTCACTGGCGGCAGGTCAACACCTACAGACACCCCAGTACAGGTACCTGCCCGTGCACTGCACACAGGGTAGTTAAGGAGTAGTTTACTGGCTCCAGGTCAACACCTGCGGACACCCCGGTGCAGGTACCCGCCCGTGCACTGCACACAGTTCTCCGCCGCCCTGTCTCCCTCATCCTCCATCTCTCTGCAGGCCCCTCATGCTCTCTCGACTTTCATGGTTGGCTAAAAACAAAACCGATTGTGACGTTTGTACCTCTGGAATGCAAACAGTTCATCATTCTACACAATGGCGTGCAGTGGACAGGAGAGGGCTGGGGATTCCACATGGTGTCTAGACGGTTCCGAGCAGCAGGACGCCTGCCCACAGCCCTGCTCCTGCGTCGCCCGCTACACCGTGACGGCTCTCTGAAATCTGAGCCCTTGCGAGACATATGGACCCCAAACGTATCCTGCACGGGGCGGTGGATAGCACAGACTTTGGTTACCGCCGCCCCGTCATTTGTATTGGTGAGCCCGTATCTGGATCATCTCCTGAACACGGTGAGCCCGCCTGCTATAATTCCCATTGCGCAGATATAGACCGGTCCCGGGGGCCTACCGCTGGTCAGTTCAGCACCCTCTAGGCATCACTCTGTCGCGGCAACACTCAGCTTAGCGAGGCACTTCCCATTGGGCACACCAGCACCACCATCTCTGCAGCGCCTGGTCCGGAGCGTGGCGCCTGGCTTCTGTGATACTGGCTCGCCGTTACCAAGAACCCTGCTGCCCCACGACAGACTGCTACCTGAGGATTGCTATTAGACGGGATCGGGGAATATCTTCAAGGCATTAGAGTAGGCGCCGCTGCTGGTTCTCGCGCCCTCCCACACTAGCGGCGTGGTCTGCGGCTTACCTACAACATTGCCCTCGCCCTGCTCGGCCCCGTGCCAAACCGCCGACTTTCTCCGAGGCGAAGCAGAAATGCCTCGGAGAAACGCAGAGGCGGTTTCAGATTCGGGGGCGAGTTTCTTTTTCTCTCCTCTTGCCATTGGCAGGAGGAGAGAAAAACACGCCTAAAAAGGGCGTGGCTAAAAAGTGGAAAGAAGAGCACGAAACACGCCCTCGAATCTGAAAAAGACGGAGCCTATTTGGAGGGACGGCTCTCTCCTCCAATGGCTGGCCTCCGTTTAGGAAGCCAGCCAATGGAGGAGAGGCAAAAAGAGAGGCGGGCTAAGGAGCCACTCTCAGAAACATTAAATCTCCGACTTCCGGTTCTGCCTTCGGCAGACCGGATAGTCCTCGACCTAAAAAGGAGGGGGATCTACAATGCAGTTTTAAATAAGTAGGGTTTATTTGGTGGAATCACGATTAACTGTGGTACCATCTAGCACAGCCTGGAACAAGAGAGGGGCGTGGGAAAAGATTTTGAAATAGTTTTTTGAAGGTAGAGTTTGGCTAAAGAGGGTTGAATGCATGACTGGATAACAGTGAGGAGTTTGTTAGCAGGGCCTAGTAGTTTCAGAGACAGACATGGAAGCATTTTGCAAGAGAAGAGAGCGAGATGGCACAAAGAGTGAGTATTTTAATTACCACTGCACGTGCTGGGAGTAAAACACCATTCTTAGTGACAGCCTGCAAACTTTCCTGCTACCCGCAGGAGCCCTCATGTGACCACACTTCCCAACCCCCTCATACGAGCCCCCGAATATTAATGCAAATAGCGCCTTGCTAATAAGGCCTGCCTTAAGAGTGCTACCCCTCCATAGAGCTCACAAGAAGGCTTAGAAAGTTAGGCTTGTCTTTTACTAACACGGTTCAAACAGAGGACATCTCAAGCACCCTGAAGACTTCACCCTGTTGCCTTGTCGGCGCTACAAAAGCCCACCCTACAATAGCCCTTCCTAACGGATGTTTTTAATAGCTGTTACTGTGTATCCAATGGACCGGAGTTTCAATCTTGATGCTCACAGTGTGATCCTCTGCAAATGCGTAACGTAATTTAGTTAACCTAACAAATATGAAAGCGCCTTAAAGACAAAATAACCTACAATACTGAACGCTATCGTTTACTATTGGTGGCGACTGCCGGGATTCGCTATTGAGGGGTGCATGCAGCACTGGAAATACCTCTTGTGTTATGAGAGTTCGGAATACTAATCTCCACAGACCCATATAGCGCCTGAGGCCTCCCCCTACCAAGCACAGTGCCTTTGAACCAGCCCTGGACACAGCAGAAGAGCACCGCGGAGGGTCCTTGGTGCGCTTAAATAACAGTATGCAGGCATGCACAATGGGCTCGAGGCCACAGCTTGTGTCAGACACACTCCTTGCAGGTTCACGTGCTCACGCACCTCCTAGGGAGCGGGTGCAGGTTGGTACATTCCGCGTACATAGCACCCCTTGAGAGGATGATGCGGGCCCCCGATGACCCATGCCTGGTTAAACCTTTCTGCAGGTCCTGGCATTACCAATGCCACAGTTACAGGTTTGGATGGTCCCTCTGCTCACTGCATCAACCGGGCCGTCCCATCACTGGAACACAGGGAATGCAATGTCACAATCTTAATTTGACGTTGGATAGGTTTATAAGGTACCTGAAGATGGAAATGTCCCCTAGCAAAACTGTGTTTCAAGAAGGTAATATGGAGGTGCTGCTCTCTCCGTTTTGGGCTGATGTACTGCATCACTTACACCCCCTGGGGCATTTGGTGCCCCTGGGGGTGTGCCCATTTTTAAGACACTCCCTTGAATACAAATAGAAGAGTGCTGAGAGAGATACAAGAGGCAATAAGGTTTGTGAGACAAAAAAAATTGATATTTGCATATTTATCAGCACACCCGCGAGTGTGTTAAAGCTTCTGAAAATGCACGAAGAACTCCTGAGCTGTGTTTCTGGCTGAAGAGAAGCAGACAAAGGCGCTGTAAGAGCCCTCTGCTGTTAAACTATCTCTCATGTTAAGCATCAGACTCCACTCGGACTGGCTGTCATGTACCAATGACTAGCTGCCGACTTTGGAGCTGGGGTAGCAGGTCGAGTCTCGGTGTTGTTGAAGATCCTGTGAATCTGGGCAAATCACTTAATCCCCTGGTGCCTACCAAAACATTTACGTGTCCATGTGCAACGTAACTGGTGCCTGTGTAAAGCACTCTAATACCTTCGGGTTGAATTTGCGCAATATAAAACTGCAACAAAAACCTCCCCCCTGACGCTTCACACCTACCCGGGAATGGCTGGGTTCCTATCCCCGCCGCCCCGTTTCATTCACCTATGCCACATGTCCGACTGCATAACCATACTCTCGGCAAGGGGCTACCACTGTGCTGCTCCACCAGTTACCTGACGAACCACATGTGACATGGTCCGGCTGTTCCATCTGATAGCCCATGACAACCCCTAGTTTGATTCCCCCCCCCCCGGTTTGTTCTTGATTTGGCAAACACCTGTTACACTACATACTGCATATAACTGAAGCCGAAGTAATCGTAAATGTCAAGATTGATATCACCTGACTGGACACACATTCTTCATGTTAATGCGGTCAAATACTGATATGTAACAACTGTACTAACAAATGCCAATAAAAAAAGTTTCAATAAAACTGCAACAAAAAAAAGCAGGGGGACGGCCCAGGCTTAAGTCACTACAGGAGCAAAGAAAAAACATAATATAATAAATAATAATAAAAACAAGCAATGACTGAGCGTCAGGACGGCCCGAGGGGGTTACAGGAAATATAAAGTGCTGTGAATGAAAGCAGGCACTGGACTAGCACTTCGTGGGAAGTATAACAAAACAACAAAGTAGCTCATAAACAAATAGATACTAACCTACAATGTAAGGAAACTGTAGTTGGCTGGTGCTCCTAGCATTAAACAAAAGTGATGTATCTGGAGCACCGGCCAATAAGGAGCCAGGATACAAAAGCAATAGAGTTTAGAACCAATAGCAAGCAGCAGCTGTTATTACACTCCGTAGAGTGATTACAGCTGATGCTCGACCTAAAAAGACTTAACACAGTGTGGCAGGGGACAAAAGAAGGGGATACTGAAAACATGGCAGGGAAGAATAGAAGGAGAAAAGGGGGCATGTCGGGCAGTCATACTTGCATCCACAAGTCCGGGGGGGGAGAGAGAGAAGAGGGGCTGAGGGGAACATGGAAAGAAGAGGGAAGGGAAAAGAAGAAAATGAAGAACCAGAAACAACAGAAAATGTGACGGGGGAAGTGAAGTCAGGAAAAGTAGGGAGGGGAGAGGGAGGATTGATGTTGAGGATCCGGCCAAAGAAGGACCACTAGGTGGGCTTGTGCTACGTACACTCAGCGATGAACAAGTCAGGGTGTCAGCCAGGCATATGGGCTGGGGCATGTGTGCATCCTTCCAAGGACTAGCGGGTATCATCCTGGAGAAACTGTGCCCATGTGTGGAGGAAAGCCTCAGCTCAGTCCTGGAGGTTATAGATGACCCTTTCAAAGGAGGCAGTCTGAAACATTGCAGTGAGCCACTCATCATGGGAAGGAGACGCGGGGACTGCCAGTGACACAGGATGCATATCTTAGCTCTGGCGAGCAGGAGACGGCCCTGGAGGGGGGAAAGATTGGGTAAATCTGCAAGGTCGTGCAGAAAGATCATAGGACGAGAAAGAGGGGTCTTGACCGACAAGGCCGCACTTACCATGTTGCAAACCGCCTCCCAGAATGGGCGGATCGAGGAACAGTCACAAAGGATATGCACCAGGTTGCAGTGTTCATGGGGGCAGTGCCAACAAATGGCATGGGGTAACAAGCCCTCTGCAAGCAGTTTCATAGGGGTCCAGTACTATTGGTGCAAGGATTTAAACAGGCAGAATTATCAATGCTGCTCCCTACCGCCATCGGTCAAGCGCTTCCAGAAGGGCAGCCCAATCCTCTGCCTCTTAGTCCCTCTGCAATCTGGCTTGCTACTTGATGCAGAGGTTTTGAGGAGAGGTAGGGAGAAGAGGTGTCAGTTTAAGAGGCAGCAGAAACCAAACATAACGCCATGGAACCGGCCCCAGGTCCAGAGGTAGGAGACCACAGGAGAGGATTGTAGGACCCAGGGCCATGCGCCTAGGTGGCGATTGAGGCAATGCTGGAGCTGAGTGTACCTCCAGAGCTAGTGGGATGGGAGGCCAAATTCACCGCATAGGGTCATGAAGGGTTTGAGGTTTCCCTGGTAATTATCTGGTCAAGAGTGTTGACAACCGCTGATCGCCAGGACTCCCAGTCCAGTGTCTCTCCACCTAGTGTTACCCCACAGCGGCGCATCTTCATGGAGGAAGGAATCCACCCAGAAAAGGCTTTGGCCCACGGTTTAATCGTGGCCTGAAGCATTGGATTGACACGACTCTGCATTGTTGCACTTCCCTTATCCGGACAGGGCTTTAATTCCATCGGACATTTTCCCAGTGGTATGGAGGTATTGGAGGCCGGTTTTGAAAGCCCATGCCTGGCCCTGATGCCTTGGTCGCTTTTCTCAGCTCCATGGGATTAATTGCAGCAGGCACAGAAAGGCTTAAGAGGGGGAGGGAAAAAAAGTGGGAGAAGGGGGTGATAGGGGATTTGGAATATGACTCGTTATTTCGCATACCATTACTTTGCAGCTTTTTACTTCGATGTTTTTACTTAGCAAATACCGTTACCACGCATGTTTTTAGTTCGCATACCTTTACATTCCAAGTGTTAATGTATGCGAACTAAAAACTTGCTTAGTGATAAAAACAGACATTGACACCGCTTATTTTTCCTAACCCCTTTTTTGAATGTCAAAAAACCCAACACTACACTAAATACTAAATACAAATACACTCCCCTACACATCACAAACTCTAGAACACTACCCAAACCCTACAACACTACACTACACTACCCTACACTACTCAAACACCACTACACTACCCTAAACCCTAAATCACTACACCCTGGACGACCTTCCCCATTCCCCTAGCCCACTCCCTACACTCAAACACTACCCTGCAAGCACCCCAACACTACCTTAAAACCTAAAACACTACCCTATACTACACAAACACCACAACACTACCCTAAACCCTAAATCACTACCCCCCAGCACGACACTGCCCCTACCCCCATTCCTGTCCCTACTCCCAAACACTACCCTGCACGCACCCCTGACATTACCCTAAACCCTAAAACACTACCCTACACTACACAAAAACCACAACACCACCCTAAACCCTAAAACACTACCCCCAGCACGACACTGCCCCTACCCCCAAGACGGTCCCTACACTGAAACACTACCCTGCAAGTCTCCCGACACTACCCTAAACCCTAAAGCACTACCCTACACTACACTAACACCACAAGACTACCCTAAACCCTCAAACACTACCCTACACTAACACCACAACACTACCCTAAACCCTAAAACATTACCCCCATCACGACCCTGCCCCTACCCCCAAGACAGTCCCTACACTGAAACACTACCCTGCACAACCCACCGACACCACCCTAAACCCTAAAACACTACCGTACACTAACACCACAACACTACCCTAAACCCTAAAACACTACACTACACTAACACCACAACGCTACCCTAAACCCTAAATCACTACCCCCAGCACGACACGGCCCCTACCCCCATTCCTGTCCCTACTCCCAAACACTACCCTTCAAGACCCCAGACACTACCCTAAACCCAAATACACTACTCTACATACACAAACACAACTACAATACCCTTAAACCAAAAAGACTACCCCCTGCACGACCCTTCCCCTACCCTAAACCCTTAAAATGACACAGCCCCTCTTACCTTTCTCTCCTCGTGGTTCCTCTCTTCTCCTTCAAGCGTGATTCCTCTCTTCTCCAGCTTCCAGCATCGTCAGAGGTGCACGGAGTCTTGAAAACGGTGAGTTTGCAGAGGCAAATGCATCGCACATGCCTAAGACTGCCCTGGCCGCATATCCTGGTTGGTGAACACCCTTCACAAACGCGGTCTTGATCGTATGGTGATGCGGTCCATCATTTTGACGTCATTTCTAGTACGTTCGGTTTCTTTCTAGTGCATGGTTGATATAAACATAGAAATAAAAAATGGTCTGCTACTTCAATGGAAGTAGCAGACCTTTTTTTCTTTCTATGTTTATATCAACCATGCACTAGAAAGAAACCAAACGTATTACAACGCACGTATTACAATGCATGCGATGTAAAAACTTGCGTAGTAAAGGCTACGCCTTGTTACATCGCATGCGTTGTAACGCTTGCAAAGTAATGGTATGCGGTGTAATAGCCGCGTGCTAATGGCTGTTCACCATAGACATTAGACAAGAAGAAAAAAGAGAGGGGAGAGGGGAAAGAAAGGCAGTGGGCTGTTTTTTTGAGCATTTTTGCCTGGGCTGTTTTTTTTCCCTCAGTCTGGCCCTGTTTAAACCTTGGATACATGAAATACTATTTTCGGAAAAGATATGAGCAAGCACCATTCCCCGGAAAGTATTTCAGCATTTAAACTGGTGAAATATCATGAATGGTCACAGGGAAAGAAATAAAGTAACTTCTGGCATGGTTTTCTCTCTAACTAGAGTGCATCAAATTATTATTGTTCAGTCCAGACATGAGCAAGGAAACCTGTGATATGGAAGCCAAACTGCTTATACGTGTAGGGTGCTGCACCGAATTATGCAAAACAGAAAAGTTAGCTCTGTATGGCTTCCATTTTGAATTTATAAACACGCCAACACGCCAGAGAAATGCATAATTTTACAAGTGATACACTGTTTTGCCAGTTCAAATATCTTTTTTGTGGAAAAAATAAATAAGCAATTGATTAATCAAATACTGCTCCCACTTTGGAAAGTCCAATAACTCAATTTTATTTTGGTCACCGACGCCAAGTACAATTTGACAGTGGTATAGAGATAGATAAATATTCATAAACGCGATAAGGGAGTTCGACCTAGAGAAACAATGAGTATAGTCCAATATCCTCTAATAGACATCAGAAAGACAGATTTAATCTGATTTAATTTAATTTAACCTGAGGTGCAACACGGACAGGGTGAAGCAAATTAGAAGAGAGAGGTCAGCACAAATGTAGGAATGCCCACTACCATAAGCACTAATCGTAGGAGGAAAGCAAATATCTAGGCAAAAAACTTGGGTTCTAGGGTCACATAAAGGAATGCATTTATTAAGATAAACAGATTAGTACAGAACACAATCCATTCCGAGGAAGAGAAGACTGTTCTACAGCTGGAGAAAGCAATGGAATCAGTTGTACAAATATAGTTCTTGCATGGGAGCAGAGTGCCAGACCAGATTTAGACAGATTTAAGAGTACCAGTCTGACAATCCAAAACTGCATAATCTGCAATATGGGTTGTAGTTTGTGCGACTAAACAGTGCGTATTGTGTAATCAGGAAGTGAATGTTCTAGGAACAGCCTGAGATGAGTAAGAGATGATGTCATCCATGGAATGGTGGATTGTTTGAAGCCTGACTGAATGGAGTTGGCAGGCATCCATTGTCACCAAGGAGTTGAGAGAGAATGAGCTCACAGAGAGGCAACTGAGCCTGAAGACTGGATGGGGCTGTGATCAGCTTCTTCCAAGAAGAACCTTCATGAAAGTAGACCTAGGGTCAAGTTTTATTTACATAAACCTATCTGGCCTTCCTCTTGGTAGTCAGCGAAAAGGTCCCAAGTGCCCATGATGGAGCAAGGTTTTACATCAAAAGAAACTTGCTCGTATGCAATCCTCTCGAACAACATGTAATACTATAACCAAGCTGTCCGCGAATACTAATTTTGCACCACATTTTTATATAATCATATCTAGGGGAAGCTTTTATATGTGCTGTCTTCATAAGTAACCCGAGTGTCCTAAAATGGCCGCTAAAACTCGGGAATTCTTCTGCGCATGGGTCTACTACATCTACGTAGTATGACGTTTTCTGTCGCTTGAGGGGGAAACTTTGCAGCTGCGCAGTAGCTTCTAAAATGGCCGCTTTAAGGTAAAGCACTAACGCGCATGCTGAGCTGAAACTAACCCATGCAAGTTCTACTAAGCTATTAATGCAAAATATTTATTAAGTAAATGGGGAGAATAGAAGTAAGTGGTATACAGTGAATTCATTTAAGTTTGTATTCTAACGTGTTCTTCTTTGACTTTATCAATAGTTCCCATTTGAGCCTTGGAGGGTGACTGGTGTCCTTATTCTGTGTGGCAACCAAGCATTCATCTTTTTGCTGCAATCTGACTGAAGAATCCTACACTAGGGGAAATTCGCGGAACAACAGAGGAGGCACATCTAGGAAGGGGTCCGGACGTGCCGGAGCCGAAAACAGTAGCACCAGAGAGGGGTGTAACGCTGGTGTTGCACTAGAAGAGGTCATCTATCCCTGTCCCGAACCTATCCTGAATCCTTGACTCTTTGATGTCGGGGTCCTCACACCATTCTAGGTAAATATATCTGTAGGGTAAATGGTTCGTGCTTGCTCACTGTCCTTTCTCTCCTCAGGTGCTGTCATTGCAAGAATGTATTAATGCAACCTGATTATAAGCTAATTGTACTATTTTTCCTGATGGAGATTTCTGGTATATTCATGTGTATTTGATTCGACTCATATAATCATTAATTCAGATACACTTTTAAAACTCCTGAGTCTGTGGTTCTTTGAATAAAAGTTAAATGCATTATTGTCTTTCCTCCCTATTCTAATCTACTACTAGATCTTATCGAATGTACACTTACTCAGGAGATGGGAATGGTAATACTGGTATAAAGGGTTCCTAGGGTAAAATAAAATTGATGACCAGTGGGTATTTGCCAGCTCAGTGTGTGTATGAATGTATATGGGCCCAAATGAGAGTTGTGTGTATAAGTGTGTAGAGCTGGTAAACTCTGCTGCATCAGTTTTACTTGGTAGCAGAGGCATTGTTAGTATAGTTAGTTAGGTGAGGAGTATATTTGAAATCGTGAATTATTGATTTATGTTCTAACCAAAACCCGTTATGTGCTGTTTTATGTTGTCTGGAAATTCCCGGGAATATTGAATAGCTGGTGGCGAATGGAAGCCACACTGCAGTGAGGTTATTGGTCTGGATCGAGAAAGTGCTGAAAGTTACGCAGGACCGGAAGCACTAAGTTAGGGAACATTTCTTGTATGCTAGTGAGAATAATTGATAGCGAGGAGTTCGCTGGTGAAAGTTTGGTATTATATCACCTAGAAAGGATAATACTGAAGGAGCAGCAGTTCTCTGATGCTTGTGTGAAGAGATTTTACTCTTAGTGTGTGAAGAGTAAGCGGAAGGGTTTTACTCGCAGAGAAAGAAATCTTACTATTCTTTGAATTAGTGGGTCTGACACAATAGCGAATGTTTATACGTTGTTAATTAATGAAAATTGTGTGAAAAGTTTGTGAGAGAATAAGTTTTTGCATTACCTTGTGAAGGAGGGGTCAGTTGGGGGTGTTGCACTGAGGTCACTGAGAGCCGCGCTGGGATTGGCTGAAACAGCAGTCGTGTGGTTGATGCGAAATTGTAAAGGAGGGGTCTGTTGTAATGAGTAAGACTGACGTCACAGAAAAGCCGCGTAAGCATTGGCTGAGCGAGCGAGCATAGTAAAAGTTGATTGGTCCACAGACTAGAAAACGCGCTGGTATTGGAGAATTATTAGAATTAAAGCGAGCGTTTTGATTGGTCATCAAAATAGAGATCCCGAGAATAATAATAGATAGAGGAGATTGCATGTATGATCCAACCTTAACAGGGACTTGACCAGATAGAAGATGTGTAGGGTTTGCTTATGAGCAGTACCTTAACCAGCACAAGCTCGCAATGTACGGAGAGAAGGGAAAAATGACTTTAATGCAAAAAGTTAAGAATTATTTCAAAAAGGACAAACCCATTAAGAGTAGAGAGGGGATTCTCATTCCTCCTCCAAATACGCCTGCATCATACATGATGGTGGAGAGAGGCTATCATACTTGTGAGTGGTTAGAAAATTGGATAGAATACACAAAAGATGATGGAATATTAGCATTTCCTGAGCACAGAAGCTTTAATGGAAGAATATTGTACAATTTAAGAACACAAATGAATGAGTTGGAACCCAGACCTAGATTGACTCAATATGAGGCTTTAGAAGAATGGGAAATGGAAGCTTTTGAACGTGATAGACCTCGAAGCAACAGAACCTTAAGCAAATATTACCCAAAATTTCCCCGAGAGACTAGAGATAGTCAAATGAAGCAATGGAGACAGGCCATGGTGGCAGAAGGGTTATATCCTGTGTTAACATCTGAAGAGCAGATAAGAGGAAAATGTACAGAGAAAACCAAGCACTTAACCATGATAGATAGCGTAGAAACAGAAGAAGGGTATTTAGAGGACGTATTAATGAAAAGTCCTACACCTTATAATGAAGGATTTAATAGAATGACCCCTCGTGCCCCGATAATAGGAACACCTTTGATTCCACGGATAGTACATGACACCGCAGACAGGGTGCTTCAAGAAAAGGAAAGGGAAGCAAAAAATAAGAATAGAGATGAACTAATACAGAAAATAACTCAGATGAATATACATCCTGACGCCTTGACCATACCAGTTACCATAGGTCTGGTAGTTCCATTATATGGATGAAAATCAAATTGTCCTAAAGTTCCTGTAATGCCTATTCCAAGCATAGGACCTAGAAAAGAAAAGGTAATAATAGATGATCAAGCCAGTGAATGTGAATCAGTAATATAATTGATGGATTTGCCTATAAGAGAGCCAATAATGGAAACCCCGAAAAGAAATCTGCCCAGTTGTTCAGAGGAAGTTAGACTAGAAACTTCATCAGGAAGCAGAAGCGCCACAATAGTAATCCCAGAAGATATAGAGAAATGGTCTCAAGAAATAGAGAAGCCAAAATAAGAGCCTAAAATATTAGACATTTTCAAATTAAGAGTAGAATTGGAAGAAATGGTTGCTGGAAATGTGGGTCTAGATAGGCTAAACACATACAGTGAAGAAGAATTACTGTTTATTTGTAGAAGTATTACAATAAATACCAAGGTATTCCATGAAAAACGGACTAATTTGGCATCAGAAATGGGAATTGACATAGGGAAATCAAAGGTGTTGCAAAAACCGTATAGAGCAGAATTTTCTGATAAGGATTTAGAAAACATGAATGTGTCTGGAAGAAAATTGCAGATCAGAGAGTTGTTATTTCTGTTACAAAAATGGGGAGATCTTGAAAGATGGAGAGTTAGATGGGCAAAGAAAAGGGAAGAAGCACAGGTAAATCCAACAACATCTGAATATGTGATGAAAGAAACAGAAAAATCTGAGAGGTTGTATCCGATGAGAGAAGTACCCGGAGAGGGGTACGTACATGTGCCATGGACTAGACAGGATATTTTGTCATTTACGAATGATTTTCCAAAATTAAGAGAAAAACCAGTATAGTGGTACAGACAAGTTGAGAGGTTTGTGAAAGTTTCAAAGGTTTTATTGAAGGATCTGTATGGTTTGTTTGACAAAGTAGTACCTGCAGATTTGTGGACAGAATGCAAGGTTACTGTAGATTGGCCTAGTGAGGAATATCCAAGAGACTCAAAAACAGGAGCCCCGTCAGAGGATGTAATGAAAAAGTATCATTAGGTAATCACCTTTCTGAAAAGTAAAATTCCCCCGAAAGAAACTGATTGGGTAAAGATAGACAGAACAACTCAAAAAAGAATGAGTCTGTACATGCCTACTATGAATGTCTTTTACAGGTGTTCAAACAGTATAGTGGGTTTGAAAGTTTAGAAAATAAAGACATGACTCATTTTGTGTACCGATTTGTGTCTGGGCTGAGATTGGATATATCTCAAATGATTAAGCAGCACATGCTGTGCTGGCAGTCAAAGCCCATTGATTAAATTTTAAAATATGCTAAATATTGTGGGGACGAAATTGCTAGCAAACGAAAAGCGTTAGAAGAAAAAGTAATATGGGCTCAAGTAAAATTAGCTGAACAGAATAACTCCAATTAAATAAACAATCAGAAAACCAGGGAAGAGTACAAGGTCAGAATGATAGTAATGGGGGAAAGCCATGAGGAAGATTAAATCGGGAAGAGGCAAAGAAAGGATTCCCTTGTCACGGGTGCGGGAAGTTAGGACATTGGAAGAACGAGTGTAAAGCCATACAAGTTAATAACGCCTAGAATCAAAATTTAAATCTACAGATGAAGAATGAGGTGTTAATGAGTCATCAGCAACAGGGTATAGATCTTCAGAATCAATTGCAACCTGCCCCTAAATCAAATTTTGTGAGTCAAGCCAAGTACAGTGTGGACGCCGGATTTCCAGAAGGAAGTGGTAAGAAATTTTTTGTAACATCGGAGTTTCTTTTGCAGAACCCACTGATTGACTATGATCAAGAACGACAGTGCCCGAGGAGGGAGGAAGGGGAGTGCGTACTTGGTGCATCCCATACCGGTAGATCAGTCTGGGTCTTACATAGGGGGTAAAGTAAAGGGAAATTATATTACCTTCTTGTTAGATACTGGCGCTACCAGGTCTACTGTGAGAACAGCAGACATTCCTAACCTGCCCCTCTCGGGAGAAGAAATTCAAGTTGTAGGCGTTTGTAGGCACTCAAATCACCGAACCAATGGAAGTGCGAATTAGTAATTTTAAAGAAATGCATACGTTTGTGGTCTGTGACTCAAGCCCTGTAAACTTGCTTGGAAGAGACCTGTTGTGCAAAATGAATTGCACTATATTTTGCACACCGGATGGTGTTGCAATTCAAACCCCAGATGAAGATGGAGTTTACAAGTTCATGTTAGCTAAACAGGGAACAGAAGTAAATGAATTATATTCGATGATGACCCAAAATGAATTACCTGCAGAAGTCAAACTGACTGTAAATGCAGAAATATGGGATTTTACTGGAAAAGAAATAGGAGTAATGGCAAATGTAGATTCCGTAAAAGTGACTGTGAAGGAAGGTGCTGTTTACCTGAACAGCCGACAATACAAAATGAGTCCAGAAGTAAAGGCAGGTGTCGCAGCAGAAATAGAGCGATTGGTAGAACAAGGCATTCTGAAAGAAATAATGAGTAGCCCGTGTAACTCACCTATAATTGGTATTAAGAAACCTAACGGAAAATACAGGGTAGTTCAAGACCTCAGGAAAATTAACAAGATTGTTGTACTATGCTGCCCAGTAGTGCCTAATCCAGCTGTGATTCTTTATCAGATACCATGGAAAGCAGGATGGTTCACAGTGATCGATTTATGTCATGCATTCTTTTCCATTCCATTGCATCTAAATAGCCAGTTTTTATTTTCATTTAAATTTGAAGAGCATGTTTATGTCTGGAATCGTGTGCCTCAAGGGTACACAGAAAGCCCTTCAATCTTTAATCAGATTCTCAAAAGAAGCCTCGAATCTCTTGTATTGCCCAGAGTCAGTCCTGGTGCATTATATTGATGACCTGTTGGTGGCGTCAAACACTCGAGAGGACTGTGTTACTGATTCAATTGCATTACTAAATCATTTAGCAAAGGGTGGACATAGAGTATCCCCTGAGAAACTTCAGTTTTGTAAAAATTCAGTTAAATACCTGGGACATCAAATAGAAAGAGGAGTTAGAAGGGTGACTTCTGAAAGAATCAGAATAATAAGTCAAATGCAGTTGCCACGAACTCAAAAAGAAATAAGAATGTTCCTTGGAGTTGTAGGGTACTGTAGGCAGTGGATCGTAGGCTTTGCTTTACTAGCTAAACCGCTGATACAGTTGACCAGAAAAAGAATGAAAGATCCCATAGAATGGGATAATGAAAGCAAGGGAGCTTTTAGAAAATTGCGGGAATGTTTGTGTGAAGCTCCTGCTTTAGGAATGCCTGACTATTCAAAGGAATTTGCATTATTCTGCTGTGAGCGGGGTAATTGTGCACTTTCAGTCTTAACACAGAGACACGGATTAATGCGAAGGCCAGTGGCATACTTTTCTGCTACACTGGATCATGTGGCCTCCGCGTCACCAGGTTGCCTAAAAGCTGTTGCCGCCACCTGCGTAAGCATAGAGCAGAGTGAGTCAATTGTGATGGGACACCCTGTCAAGGTATATGTTCCTCATGCAGTGGTGATTTTACTGACCAGGACCCGAACACAGTACCTAACTCCTTTTTGGCTGACAAAATATGAAAGAATAATACTGGGGCCTGAGAATGTGACAATAGTAAGGTGTACCGTTCTTAACCCAGCTACCTTACTACCTGATCCACATGAAGAGGAAGTGACAGATGAGGTTGAGCATGAATGTCTGGATGTGACTGAACTTAGCACCAAACCTTGTCCTGACATACAATAAGAACCTTTGAAAAACGCAGAACATGAGCTGTTTGTAGACGGCTCCTGCATGAGACACGAGGAGGGAGGATTAAGTTCTGCTTACGCTGTATGTACATTAACTGGAATAGTCGAAGCATCCTATTTACCAGAGGTCAAATTTGCACAAGTTGCTGAATCAATAGCTTTGATTAAAGCATGCAAAATTGGGAAAAATTGGAGAGTAATCATATTTACTGACAGTCAATATGGTTATGGGGTTGTGCATGATTTTGGCCAACTATGGATGCAGAGGGATTTCCTGACTTCTTCAGGGACTCCTATTAAAAATGGAATTTTTGTGAAAGAATTACTGGAGGCAATTCAAATACCAAAAGAGGTAGCCATGGTCAAGTGTGCTACTCACCAATCAGGAAATGACTATGTGACAGCCGTTAACAGATATGCTGACCAGGTTGCCCAACGTTGTGCAAGGCATAAGATTGCCTTAAACAAGAAAATCTAAACTTGTGGAATCATCTGCCAACTTATGCTACTTGCAGTAGTGGGAACCTAGGAGGATGTGAAAGGTCTGAAGGATGCAGTAAACATGGGAGAAAAGGAAGAATGGGTGAAAATAGGATGTCAAATAAGGGCAGGAGATGGTGTGTGGGTTTGTTATGATGGCAGACCAGTCATGCCAGATAGTATGCTTGCACCAATGGCTAGAATGTACCATGGAGACACACATGTGGGCATGGATGCAATGATTCGACTCTTCAGACAAGATTGGTTTAACGCAAAGTTCAGGAATGTAGTAGAGAGTCTTTGCCAGAGATGTTTAATATGTCAACAACTAAACCCTGGCAGGAAACCTGTGGTCTGCATGGGAAAGATTGGAAAGGCAGAGGGACCTTTTGTGAGACTCCAGTTAGATTTCATTCAACTGCCTGCTTGTCGAGGATTGAAATATGTACTTGTCATAGTTTGTTTATTTTCAATGTGGGTGGAAGCATACCCGACCCGAAGAAATGACAGCCTGACAGTGGCTAAACTTTTATTAAGAGAACTCATTCCTAGATTTGGTTTTCCAGTAACGATCGAATCAGATAGAGGGTCACATTTTAATAATGACATAATTCGACTAATCTGTGAAGCATTCAAAGTCGGACAGAAATTGCACTGCGCTTACCGTCCAGAGGCTTCTGGAGTGGTAGAACAGTTGAATGGCAGAATCAAGTCAAGACTCGGAAAGGTGTGTGCATCCACCCCACTGGAATGGCCTGATGCTTTGCCTCTTGTTCTGATGGGGCTTAGAGGTATTCCGGACAGAAATGCTGGATTGAGTCCTCATGAATTACTCATGGTAAGAGCAATGAGACAAGCACGTGTACCAGGACACAAGCTGTTGAATATAACTGATGACTTGGTTTTGGAGTATTGCAAAGAGTTGCGTTCCATCTCTCATCAGGTTGGGAAAGACGCTTTCAACAGACAGCTGAGCCACTCACATGATCTGAATCCCGGTGATTGGGTAGTTGTGAAGAATCACACTCGAGAATCGTGCCTAGCACCAAGGTGGGATAAACCGCATCAAGTTATTCTGACTACGTCAACAGCTGTAAAGTGTGCAGGGTTGCCTAATTGGATTCATGCAAGCCATACCAAAAGGGTGTCAGCTCCTGAAGAAGAAGAGTTACAATTGAAACAAGAAATCGGTGGTGCTGAAGGTTGTGCAGCTGAAGAACTTCCTATAGAAGATCCTGAAGTAGCTGCCCAAGATCAACCAAGCACGTATCAGGACGACTGGATCCCAGTGGTGGACATACCTGAAGTACTTATAAGAACTAGAAGTCAAACACAGTTAGATAGACAGGAAGAGAGTGAGGACCAGACAGGTATAGAAGAAGTCGCTCAGGAAATTAGGGACACAACTGTTAGGGAGCCGGAGCAGGAACAGATAAGGAGAGAACAATATACTTAGACAGAAGAAACTCAAAGCACTGTTCCGGAGTCTGAGGAGGGATAGTCAGGAATTAGAGAAACCGTTCAGGCAAAAGAAGGTAAAGAGGTAAAAAGACCTGAACAGGACCAGATAGGCATAGAAACGCAAGTTCAGGATGGAGAAGAAAAACCAGACATCACTAATCCTGAACAGGGTCAGATTAGGGTAGATGAACCCATACAGGCAGAACAGGCCAAAACAATAAGCCCTGGACAAGGCCAGATAGTAAGGAAATCTGAAGACAAAGCTGATCAAGTTGTGCCAAAATCTAAAGAAAATAAGAGGAGTGTTGAAGAACCTGGCAGTGCAGTAAAGTTTAAGAAAAGTCGGAAAGGTGATAATTGGCCGAGAATTATCAAGAGACTGAGATATCGACTTAAGACAATCAATGAAGAACCTGATCAAGTAAATGAAGTAACTAGTCAATCTGGACCTTCCAAAGTAATACCAAAGTGAAGGAGTCAAAGATTGAAGACGGTAAATAACAAGTTCAAGGGTCCTGAATGGACATATGTTATTCTTGAAGACTTTGAAAATCTCGATTTAAATAAAGAAAGTGATGAAGAACTGAATGTCGAACAAGTTAAAGAAGAAGTGTGACGGACCTGAGAGGGAAAAGCACCTAAGGTGTTATCTCATACAAGGTTCTGAAGTTAAGAAGATATCATCTTCTTGCTCAAGATGTCTGATAATAATGTTGCCGGAAACCAAAACAAAGCTGTATAAAGAAGTGTTGTAGGATCTGTATATTTAGTTTAATATTAGTCCTCATAATATGTGTGGTATTAGCAATAATTATTCCCTATCTAATGGTTACTGACAAACAAAATAGTACTAACCCACCTACCGAAGTTGCAAACCTTAAAGGAGATAGAGTAGACTTAAAAACATCAGATGAGTTAGATTTACACCACACTGTAGATAAGAATTAAACTGATTTAAATGTATTTGCACATCTCTTAGTACATTATGTAGAAACTATGGAAGTTAGTGATTGTTATGTTTGCATGAAATTGCCAAGCTCAGTAGCTGAAGGGGTAACTTATCATCATTTACCCTTGACATATGGTATATCATGTAGTGTACTAGCTAGTTTATTCTATAGGACTGGAAAGCTGCAGTATTATTATTCGAATGTAGATGTAATATTTTCAGAAGTTCCCATGCAAAAGAGCATGAACCTTGTCCTTAGTACTAGAGATTCACAATTCATGGGTGAATATTTGCTAACAATGAAGACAATAGATATAGCTGATGCACATAAACGCAACTTAACCTGTAAATTACATGAAGAAGAAAAGATATTTTTAAATTTAGTAGACCGGATTTCCAAAGAAGAGCCTCTGAACCGAATACTCAGATACCTAAATGGGCTGAAAGGGAAGACCTTTTAGTAACTGGCAAGACTCATGCTGCTATGTCCCTGGACTTGGAAAAGAAAGGGAAAATCTGTCTCCACAGACTTAAAACAGAGTATAGCAATGTATTTATTGGTTCCAGTGAATGTGAACACAACTTCTTAGTAATTGGGGGTTGGGGACTAAAAGGAGGAACTGATCCAGCATTTCCTGGAATTTATTATATTTGTGGAAACAAAGCCTATTTTAGATTACCTGATCACTGGTATGGGAGTTGCTATTTTGGAATAGTATTTCCTAAAGTCTATCAAGGTAAAAGAATCACTGGAAGCAATAACAACAGTAATGGACTAACAAGATATAAAAGAGCTAGTTTTTCTGAAATATTAGGTGATATATTTGGTGCATTGATACCTTCAGTGGGGATTCTGCTAAATTCTCGGACAATTTGTCAATTGTCAACAGTAGTGGATCGGTTATCTACTGACACTGCTGGAGGATTTCTGCTGATCAATACATAATTAGTTGCTGTCAGATCTATGGTTATGCAAGATCGACTAGCCCTTGATATCTTATTGGCAAAAGAGGGTGGAGTCTGTATAATGCTGAAAGCGCAACGTTGTTGCACGTATATACCTGATAAAAGTGTAGAAATTGGAAGATATATAAAAAATATTACACATTTGGAAGAAGAACTAAAACCACTGGAGGTTGACAGTGTATGGCAGAAAATAACAAATAGTTTTTCCACCATAAGCAGTTGGTTTTCTAATATAGGTAAAGGTATCTTAGGTCAAATATTATTGCCAATCATGGGCATAACTTTGTTAGTTCTGATGATAATGTGTTGTCACAAATGCAGTGGAAAAAGAAAAAGGTATGAAGTAAACGCGAAAGGTAGAAAAAGAAAATTGGAAGAAATACGACTTGAAGAATTGAAGGGAAATATTTACAAAAGAATGAAAGTATCACAATTTAAGAAAGATAAGGGAAGGAATGAAAGATTTGAAGACATTGAAATGGTAGAATGCTAAATTTGGCATCTGATTTAAATAGAATTTAGTGATGGCATAAAATACCATCAGAGAGAGGATTGATGGAGCAAGGTTTCACATCAAAAGAAACTTGCTCATATGCAATCCTCTCGAATAACATGTAATACTATAACCAAGCTGTCCGTGAATACTAATTTTGCACCACAACTTACATAATCATATCCAGGGGACGCTTTTATATGTGCTGTCTTCATAAGTAACCTGAGTGCCCTAAAATGGCCGCTAAAACACGGGAATTCTTCTGCGCATGCGTCTACTACATCTACGTAGTATGATGTTTTCTGTCGCTTGGGGGAAAACTTTGAAGCTGCGCAGTAGCTTCTAAAATGGCCACTTTAAGGTAAAGCACTAAAGCGCATGCTCAGCTGAAACTAACCCATGCAAGTTATACAAAGCTATTAATGCAAAAGATTTATTAAGTAAATGGGGTTAGAATAGAAGTAAGTGGTATACAGTGAATTCATTTAAGTTTGTATTCTAACATGTTCTTTGACTTTATCAATAGTTCCCATTTGGGCCTTGGAGGGTGACTGGTGTCCTTATTCTGTGTGGCAACCACGCATGCGTCTTACCTCTCTGCTCTCTAGTCCATGAAGTCATGGGACGGCTGCCAAACCCTAAGCCTAGCAAGGACATGGGAAAACAAACTTGTGAACCCTACGAGAGGAAGCCAAAGAAACATTGTACTACAAATTTATCGATCATAATATGAAATGCTTGTGGGAATAAAGCTTGTGGGTATTAAAATTAAGGGGCGGGGAGTTAGACAATAGACTAAAGAAAAATATTGCACTTGGTATGGTGTGATGTCCTCACCCTACTGCTTGGCCCAATCAAATTACGGGTGAACATGGAATTGAAACATTTGGGGGTGGATCATACACTTGAAATTGGTATAACAGAGGTAGGTTATAGATAGTTAGACACACTTGATGCTGAGATACTGCTGCTATGCTGAGATGCTGCCTGATTTTGCTGCAATCTGACTGAATAATCCTACACTAGGGAAAATTTGCGGAACAACCGAGGAGGCTCATCTAGGAAGGGGCCCGGACGTGCCCGAGCCGGAGAAAGTAGCACCACAGAGGGGTATAACCCTGGCGTTGCACTAGAAGAGGTCACCTTTCCCTGTCCCGAACCTGCCCTGAATCCTTGACTCGTTGATGTCGGGGTCCTCACACCATTCTAGGTATATATATCTGTAGGGTAAATGCTTTGTGCTTGCTCTCTGTCCGTTCTCTCCTCAGGTGCTGTCATTGCAAGAATGTATTAATGCAAACTGATTATAAGCTAATTGTACTATTTTTCCTGAGGGAGATTTCTGGTATCTTCATGTGTATTTGATTCGACTCACAAAATCATTAATTCAGATAAACTTTTAAAACTCCTCCTGAGTCTGTGGTTCTTTGAATAAAAGTTAAATGCACTATTGTCTTTCCTCCCTATTCTAATCTACTACTAGATCTTTTCGAATGTACATTTACTCAAGAGACGGGAATGGTAAGAATAGTGGTATAAAGGGTTCCTAGGGTAAAATAAAATTGATGACCAGTGGATATTTGCCAGCTCAGTGTGTGTATGAATGTATATGGGCCCAAATGAGAGTTGTGTGTATGAGTGTATAGAGCTGGTAAACTCCGCTGCATCACCCAGAGTCTTGGCCTAGATCTAGATTAGCAACACTTACCAAATACGGCACTGTAATCATCACAAACCTCGGTTTAAGTGACATTATTGGAAGTGTAGACACTTTTTTATAATTAAATACCATTGGCTCAATGGTGTCCCATCCTGACCATGAGCTACTGGATTGTACTGATGGAGTGGGAATTCGAAAAAGAAACCCGCTCTTGTTGAGTGCCCCCGTAACATATATTAATGTTAAGTAGATAGAATACTAATGTGCACCTATACATTACATGATCGCAAATTGAATGAAATTGAATGAAATTAATCTTAACCAAACGTGAATAACTGAAGGTGTAATAATATGGTGAGTAGAATGTGTCGTGAATGGCTTACACTGCAAATTGTGCGCATCGTATACTAGACGGCATGCTGTGTGATGCTTAAGAAATGCTAATTAACGTTGCTTTTACTTATGCTTTGCTAGAATAACTACTAACTTGGATCTGGGTGAAGGAGGGTGGTTAACAGTGAATGATTCATTACCCCATTATTAATAAACGTCTGCTTTCAGTTCTTTTCGTAAATGGGCAAGAAGCCATGGGCCCGATTCACAGAATTAACTTAAGACAAAATCCTAAACTTACTACTTTTGGTATTTACAGAATGCACTTACTACTTTTGGTATTCACAGAATGCACTTACTACTTTTGGTATTCACAGAATGGATTTACGACTACTAACTTTACATCCGCACTCGGGCCGGAAATTCCGGGCCGGAGGCGGAGCTTCCGGCCCAGAGGTGGGGATTCCGGCCAGTGGCGGAGATTTAGCCATGGCCAAAATGTCCACCTCTGGGCCGGAAGCTCCACCTCCGGGCCGGAAGCCCCGCCTCCGGGCCGGAAGCCCCGCCTCCGGGCCGGAAGCCCCACCTCCGGGCCGGAAGCTCCGCCTCCGGGCCGGAATTCCGGCCCGAGTGCGGACGTAAAGTTAGTAGTCGTAAATCCATTCTGTGAGTACCAAAAGTAGTAAGTGCATTCTGTGAATACCAAAAGCGGTAAGTGCATTCTGTGAATACCAAAATGATAGTAAGTTTAGGATTTTGTCTTAAGTTAGTTCTGTGAATCGGGCCCCATGTTTTTAACTTGACCAAACTGTGATTTGTGAAACTTGCGGCGCGCACAAACCATGTGATGCTGTGGGTAAGTTTGCTGAGCCAGCTGAAAGAGTGTGATGCGGTGAAGGACAAGACACTTGACGAGTGGCCAACTTCTGTGCGAAAGTCTGCGAATTTATAAAATGTATAAACTTTGTCCTTAACATGATACTTTTTCCTCCTGAGAGAGTAGGGATGTATATGGAATAGGTGGGAAACGAAAATAAACAATTGGGTTGTTGAAGAAAGCATGAGCTAATGTCGAATGACCATCCACCCCTCGTTTTTAACCAATCCCGTAGCTAGAATAGGAGGCATTAGCAACTTTAATGGGATGGAAATGCACGAAAAGGGTATAAAGAATAGGTGATTTAGGGGTGGGTGTGTGTTGCTGCTGCAAGATCTTTGAGGGAGACGGAGAGAGTGAGGGTGCACTGCTAATTTTCGGGTTGCAGAGAGGCCTAGTCGATCCAGTCCTATCCTTATCCTGATCTTAAGTCTTTGAACCCTGACACTCTGATCGGGGGTCCCTTTCCGCTACCTAGGCCAGGATGGTGGTTTTCCTTGTTCTTATTTCCTTGGGTTGGTATCTTAGATAACTCGAGAATTTATGTTGTGCTTTGTCTCTTCATCTATTTTTCTGCAATGAGATATTAATTTGATGCCTATATTGTTTGAGGTCTCTTCATCTATCCCCTCCTTGTGACAAATGTATTTGTTGAGATTGAGTATTTGGTAGATGATTATTAGATTGTATTCTCTCTCATGAGGTGTTTTTCCGAATGAATGCATTGAGTTAGATAAAATTTTATAATTTACAAAAAGTTGTGGTTATTTGTGTCTGTCAATGATTTGAAATGACTATTTACCTTCAATTATTCAACTAATTGATCCATCGATCAAGTAGATGAAGAATTCATCCTAGGTGATTATATGTGAATTTGTGGAAATCTATAACTATTGAATTAGGGTTATATGATTTGATAAGGAAATCGCAAACTTGACCACCAGTGCAACAGGGAGATTGGGTGTATGTGTATGGGCCACAGTACATGGAATAATTGAAGGTTCATCCCTGTCCAAATTATTGGATCTGTGCTGGATCAGTTTCTTGGTAGCAGAGCGATGGCTACTTATTGATTAATTAGGTAATAGTTACTGAATGCTCGTTATATGAATTTAACTTAAAGAGTCAGTGTTTTTTTTGTTTATATGTTGTCTAAGAGTACAGGTACAGGAGTTGCCCGAGGAATCCCGGGAAGGAATTTGAAGAGTGTGGTAAAGAAATCACACTGCAGAAGAATCTTGTCTGTTGTGATAATACTGAAAAGCTAGGTAGGGCTGTCAGTATTATGTTTAGGGAAATTTTCAAGTGAAAAGGGAAAGAAAGTGATAGTGAAGGGTTACCGTATTTGGAACTCTGGTAAGGGAAGCTGAGATCAGTAACAGGAAAACCGTCTTTGTACGTCAACAGACCCTCTTGTGATACCTCGGTGTGATCTTGAGAGGAGCCGATGGGTAATTCCGGAGGTTGATAGAAATGTAAGATAACGCCGGTCGTTATTATTGCTTGTAGTGTAAGAAAATCGCTTTGAAAAGTGAATACTATCTCTTTACTGTGTGGAACGGACAAGGTGACATTGTCATTTTATGTTGTTACTAACAGAAGAACATTTTTGTTTTAAGAAAAACTCAGAAAAAAAAATGGCAGTGAGATTTTGTGAAGGGAGGGTCAGTAGCAGGAGGGGTACTGATGTTACAAGGAGCCCTGTTGGTGTTGGAGGAGACAGTGGGTGTGTAGCGAGGAGCAGAATGTAAAGGGAGGGTCAGTGGCAGGTGTGATACTGAAGTCACAAGGTGCCGCGCTGGCATTGGTCAGGCAGCGGGAGTGAGCAGAGTGGTGATTGGGTGATTAGTGTGAGTCGCGCTGACATTGGACAAAACTGAAATTACGTGGTTTATTGAGATTGGTTAGTTAATGCAAGGCGCGCTGGGATAGGATAGAGGTTGACGATTGAATAAAGAGAAGTACGGAAAGGTTTTTGGTGTTTTGTTTGAGTGAAAGATATTAATAAAAGATGGGTATGTGTAAGAAACTAAAGAATCTCTTCAATAAAGATAAGCAAATTGTAACAAGGGAGGGAATTCCTATTCCACCTCCGAAAACGCCTGCATCTTATATGATGATGGAGCGAGGGTATCATATGTGTGTATGGTTGGAAAACTGGATGAAATATACAAAGGATGATGGAGTGTTAGTTTTCCGTTAATTTGGTACGTTTAATGTGAGAATTCTGCAAAATTTAAGAGAGAAAATGTACTCCTTAGAGCCAAATCCAAGACTCACCCAGTATGAAGCCCTAGAAGAATGGGAAGTGGAAGTGTTCGAGAGAGAGAAGGATCGAGAGGGTAGGAGAGGCAGATGGATGTTCGCAGGATAACCATTTGAAAGGTGAGAGGATCAAATGAAAAGATGGAGAAAGGCTGTAGTCACTGCAGGATTATACCCAGTTTTGACAGTTGAGGGTCAAACAGGAGCTAAATGTAAAGAAAGATCGAAACATCTGGAATCATCTAGAGAAGGTTTGAATGAATCTGATGCTGAATTATTGGAAGATATAATGACAAAAAGACCCCCACCTTATGAAGAAAGTTCAGGGGAAGTGACTCTGAGTGCCCCATGAATGATAAACATGACACCATTAACTCCCCCAGTCACTGATTTAGCTAAACAAATAAGAGAGGAGGAAGTTAGACTGATTAACAAGGCAAGAATAGAACAAATACAGAAATTAAATGAATTAAATGTAAATGCTGAAGCTGTAACAGTACCTGTAACTATAGGTCCTGTGATTCCCTTAATTGGAGAAAGCTTACAATTACAGAAAATACCTACTTTAACCATTCCAAGTAGTAGTAATATAGTGAGTAACGAGAGTCAAAGTGGATAAAAATAATAACACCTTGTTGGATCTACCGATTGGAGATTTGATGACTGAAACCCCAAAAAGAAATACCCAGTTAGAGCCAAGAAATTTAGATCAAAATATGACTCCCGTAACATGAAGTTCTACGGGTCCAACTCCAGAAGAGCTTAGTAATTGGGTAAAGGAATTAACAAGGATAGATACCCAGCCTAAAGGTATGAATGTGAGTCAATTGAAGGTAGACTTGGAAGAAATGATTATTGGAACGATAAGTCCAGAAAGATTAGGAACTTATACAGAAGATGAGATGTTTCTGTGCAAGAGTATTACATGGAGAACAAAGAATTTTCATGAGAGATTGTCAGCAGTAGCAGGTGAATTTAGGGTCGATCTTGAGAAATCAAAGGTGTTACAAAAACCGTGCCGCATGGGCTTTACTGACAAAGATTTGGAAAGTTTGAATACGTCTGGAAAAAGACTGCAGTTAAAAGAATTGATTAATATTTTAAACATATGGAGAAGTAAATGGGTGAAAAAGAAAGAGGAAGCCAGTGGAAAAGGAACATCCATGTTTCAAGTAAAAGAAACTGAGCAGGCAGAAAGAGTTTGTCCCATGAGAGAGGTTCCATGTGGTGGGTATGTCCACATACCTTGGACTAGATAAGATATATCGTCTTTAACAAATAATTTCCCAAGATTACGAGAGAAACCGGTTGAATGGTCCAAACAAGTGGATCAAGTTGTGAAGGTATCCTAAGTATTGCTGAAAGATCTAGGTGGGTTGTTTGAAATAGTGGTTCCTGCAGATTTGTGGACCGAATGCAAGATTACGGTTGATTGGCCAAAAGATGAATATCCTAGAGATGCAAAAACAGGTGCCCCGTCTGAAGAGGTGATGAAAAAGTATCATCAGGTTATTACCTTTTTAAAAGGGAAAATCACTTCAAAAGAAACAGATTGGGTAAAAATTGATAGAACAACCTAGGAGCCTAAAGAATTTGTTCATGCCTATTACGAGAGGCTGTTACAGGTATTTAAAATACTATAGTGGATTTGAAAACATTTGCGATAAGGATATGGGACATTTTGTTTATCGGTTTGTTTATGGATTAAGACCTGAAATTAGTGCAATGATACAGCAACATATGCTATGTTGGCAAAGCAAGTCTATCAATTAAATTTTGAGATATGCAAAGTACTGTAGCAACAATATTGACTCTCGATTAAAAAAGCTAAAAGAGAAAATGATGTGGGCTCAAGTAAAATTGCCTGAACAGCATAAGGAGACAAATACTGTTTCACAGAACCAGGGTCAGGAGGGATCGACAAATATTGAGACTCGGGGCAAATTTTAAATGAGTAGAGAAGAGGCTAAAAAGAAATTTCCTTGTCATGCTTGCGGGAAGTTGGACATTGGAAGAATGAGTGTAGATCTGCACAGAAGGGTAATGGCGCAAATCAAAATTTAAATCCACAGATGCAGAATGAAGTGATTGGGAAGCAACAACAGCAGGTAGTTACCACCCAGTGTAGTGATGATTGCTATCTATATACGTACAATGCTAAGTTAGCACAACCGCGTTAGATGTTAGAAAGCCATCTTGCCGCTTTTGCTGCTTTTGCACACAACACTGTAGTTACATGTTATTAATTGAGAAATGCTTGCTCGACTTTGCTTCACATGAGAACTGTCTGTTGTTCACATCCCAAACAGTGAGCAGCGACCTTGGTCTGAACATTGTGTAAAGAAACAGTCTGGGTCGCTAGACGGTGCATGTTGTTGGGTTCAGGTTGATAGGCTCACTATTTAGCCAAAACACGCACGCAGCTGCAAATACCTGAAAGTCGGGTGCTTTTAATATTGCAGTGTTGCATGTTTTTCAACACATTCGGAAGAAGAGCTTTCCCAGGAGTAGAGTCTAGCTGATCCTGTGATGTGATCCCACTAAGCTGATCTTTACGGTATGGGGTTCCCCATTCAAGCCTAGAGACCTTTTATTAGTCTAATAATAATAATATTAGTTTATTAGCGAAAGGAAGGTGGCTGATATCCACTGTCATTTTAGTATGATTACTCCTTTCATTTTCTATGGTATTGTAACTATGCTGATGGTTTTGATCTTAATCATTTGTCTGCTTATGTTAGCCAAAGTACTGCATCTTAGGACACGAGGTTTATAAAATAAACTCTTTAAACTTTACTGTGTCTCTGTTTATTCTGTTGTGGACTGATATGAGATTAATTACGAACAGGTATTTCTGATAGGTAATTCCGGAGGTTGATAGAAATGTAAGATAACGCCGGTCGTTATTATTGCTTGTAGTGTAAGAAAATCGCTTTGAAAAGTGAATACTATCTCTTTACTGTGTGGAACGGACAAGGTAACATTGTCATTTTATGTTGTTACTAACAGAAGAACATTTTTGTTTTAAGAAAAACTCCAAAAAAGAATTGCAGTGAGATTTTGTGAAGGGAGGGTCAGTAGCAGGAGGGGTACTGATGTTACAAGGAGCCCTGTTGGTGTTGGAGGAGACAGTGGGTGTGTAGCGAGGAGCAGAATGTAAAGGGAGGGTCAGTGGCAGGTGTGATACTGAAGTCACAAGGTGCCGCGCTGGCATTGGTCAGGCAGCGGGAGTGAGCAGAGTGGTGATTGGGTGATTAGTTTGAGTGGCGCTGACATTGGACAAAACTGAAATTACGTGGTTTATTGAGATTGGTTAGTTAATGCAAGGCGCGCTGGGATAGGATAGAGGTTGACGATTGAATAAAGAGAAGTACGGAAAGGTTTTCGGTGTTTTGTTTGAGTGAAAGATATTAATAAAAGATGGGTATGTGTAAGAAACTAAAGAATCTTTTCAATAAAGATAAGCAAATTGTAACAAGAGAGGGAGTTCCTATTCCACCTCCGAAAACGCCTGCATCTTATATGATGATGGAGCGAGGGTATCATATGTGTGTATGGTTGGAAAACTGGATGAAATATACAAAGGATGATGGAGTGTTAGTTTTCCATTAATTTGGTACGTTTAATGTGAGAATTCTGCAAAATGTAAGAGAGAAAATGTACTCCTTAGAGCCAAATCCAAGACTCACCCAGTATGAAGCCCTAGAAGAATGGGAAGTGGAAGTGTTCGAGAGAGAGAAGGCTCGAGAGGGTAGGAGAGGCAGATGGATGTTCGGAGAATACCCATTTGAAAGGTGAGAGGATCAAATGAAAAGATGGAGAAAGGCTGTAGTCACTGCAGGATTACACCCAGTTTTGACAGTTGAGGGTCAAACAGGAGCTAAATGTAAAGAAAGATCGAAACATCTGGAATCATCTAGAGAAGGTTTGAATGAATCTGATGCTGAATTATTGGAAGATATAATGACAAAAAGACCCTCACCTTATGAAGAAAGTTCAGGGGAAGTGACTCTGAGTGCCCCATGAATGATAAACATGACACCATTAACTCCCCCAGTCACTGATTTAGCTAAACAAATAAGAGAGGATGAAGTTAGACTGATTAACAAGGCAAGAATAGAACAAATACAGAAATTAAATGAATTAAATGTAAATGCTGAAGCTGTAACAGTACCTGTAACTATAGGTCCTGTGATTCCCTTAATTGGAGAAAGCTTACAATTACAGAAAATACCTACTTTAACCATTCCAAGTAGTAGTAATATAGTGAGTAACAAGAGTCAAAGTGGATAAAAAATAATAACACCTTGTTGGATCTACCGATTGGAGATTTAATGACTGAAACCCCAAAAAGAAATACCCAGTTAGAGCCAAGAAATTTAGGTCAAAATATGACTCCCGTAACATGAAGTTCTACGGGTCCAACTCCAGAATAGCTTAGTAATTGGGTAAAGGAATTAACAAGGATAGATACCCAGCCCAAAGGTATGAATGTGAGTCAATTGAAGGTAGACTTGGAAGAAATGATAATTGGAACGATAAGTCCAGAAAGATTAGGAACTTATACAGAAGATGAGATGTTTCTGTGCAAGAGTATTACATGGAGAACAAAGAATTTTCCTGAGAAATTTTCAGAAGTAGCAGGTGAATTTGGGATCGATCTTGAGAAATCAAAAGTGTTAGAAAAACCGTGCCGCATGGGCTTTACTGACAAAGATTTAGAAAGTTTGAATACGTCTGGAAAAAGACTGCAGTTGAAAGAATTGATTAATATTTTAAACAAATGGAGAAGTAAATGGGTGAAAAAGAAAGAGGAAGCCAGTGGAAAAGGAACATCCATGTTTCAAGTAAAAGAAACTGAGCAGGCAGAAAGAGTTTGTCCCATGACAGAGGTTCCAGGTGGTGGGTATGTCCACATACCTTGGACTAGATAAGATATATCGTCTTTAACAAATAATTTCCCAAGATTACGAGAGAAACCGGTTGAATGATACAAACAAGTGGATCAAGTTGTGAAGGTATCCAATGTATTGCTGAAAGATCTAGGTGGGTTATTTGAAATAGTGGTTCTTGCAGATTTGTGGACCGAATGCAAGATTACGGTTGATTGGCCAAAAGATGAATATCCTAGAGATGCAAAAACAGGTGCCCCGTCTGAAGAGGTGATGAAAAAGTATCATCAGGTTATTACCTTTTTAAAAGGGAAAATCAGTTCAAAAGAAACAGATTGGGTAAAAATTGATAGAACAACCTAGGAGCCTAAAGAATTTGTTCATGCCTATTACTAGAGGCTGTTACAGGTATTTAAAATACTATAGTGGATTTGAAAACATTTGCGATAAGGATATGGGACATTTTGTTTATCGGTTTGTTTATGGATTAAGACCTGAAATTAGTGCAATGATACAGCACCATATGCTATGTTGGCAAAGCAAGTCTATCAATTAAATTTTGAGATATGCAAAGTAGTGTAGCAACAATATTGACTCTCGATTAAAAAAGCTAAAAGAGAAAATGATGTGGGCTCAAGTAAAATTGCCTGAACAGCATACGGAGACAAATACTGTTTCACAGAACCAGGGTCAGGACAAATATTGAGACTCGGGGCAAATTTTAAATGAGTAGAGAAGAGGCTAAAAAGAAATTTCCTTGTCATGCTTGCGGGAAGTTGGACATTGGAAGAATGAGTGTAGATCTGCACAGAAGGGTAATGGCGCAAATCAAAATTTAAATCCACAGATGCAGAATGAAGCGATTGGGAAGCAACAACAGCAGGTAGTTACCACCCAGTGTAGTGATGATTGCTATCTATATACGTACAATGCTAAGTTAGCACAACCGCGTTAGATGTTAGAAAGCCATCTTGCCGCTTTTGCTGCTTTTGCACACAACACTGTAGTTACATGTTATTAATTGAGAAATGCTTGCTCGACTTTGCTTCACATGAGAACTGTCTGTTGTTCACATCCCAAACAGTGAGCAGCGACCTTGGTCTGAACATTGTGTAAAGAAACAGTCTGGGTCGCTAGACGGTGTATGTTGTTGGGTTCAGGTTGATAGGCTCACTATTTAGCCAAAACACGCACGCAGCTGCAAATACCTGAAAGTCAGGTGCTTTTAATATTGCAGTGTTGCATGTTTTTCAACACATTCGGAAGAAGAGCTTTCCCAGGAGTAGAGTCTAGCTGATCCTGTGATGTGATCCCACTAAGCTGATCTTTACGGTATGGGGTTCCCCATTCAAGCCTAGAGACCTTTTATTAGTCTAATAATAATAATATCAGTTTATTAGCGAAAGGAAGGTGGCTGATATCCACTGTCATTTTAGTATGATTACTCCTTTCATTTTCTATGGTATTGTAACTATGCTGATGGTTTTGATCTTAATCATTTGTCTGCTTATGTTAGCCAAAGTACTGCATCTTAGGACACGAGGTTTATAAAATAAACTCTTTAAACTTTACTGTGTCTCTGTTTATTCTGTTGTGGACTAATATGAGATTAATTACGAACAGGTATTTCTGATTCTCACCATTCCTGAGAATACCCTAAGTCGCTTGTTCTGGGTTGTCTATACATTGGGACCGCCGAGATAAAACTCGGATAACGAATGGGACACTGATGCTGGTCGGATAAGGGGTTCTGGGTTCTGAGGTGAGTTTTTGGTACACCACAATTCACTGAGGTCCTGGTTTCCTGTGCATAGTTCTGTGCATAAGCAGAATCCCTGCAACACCAGTTACAGGTGCCACAACCGCCCATACCTCCAAATATGAATGCTCATATGCAGATGTATAGTACAAGTTCGGGATTTCGAGGAGAAGAGCAGTTTGGTAAGAGCCCGTCAGTTTCGCAGTATTTGGTGCGTAGTAATGAGTGATTTGGAGTTGATGCAGTGACAGTGCCTGAGAGGGGAGGAAGAGTGCGTACTTGGCACATCTTTAGCGGTGGATCAGTCAGGTCCATTTATTGATGGAAAGGTAGAAGGAAAAGATGTCACCTTTTTATTGAACACTGGTGCTACCCGTTCCACTGTGAGGACAGCGGAAATCCCAAACCTACACCTCTCGGGAGAAACTATCCAAGTTGTAGGCGTTGCAAACAAACACATAAAAACTCCTTATACAGCCCTAATAGAAGTTCACATTGGAAATTTCAAAGATATGCATCGGTTTGTAGGGTGTGACACTAGTCCAGTGAATCTCTTGGGCAGGGATTTGTTGTGCAAAATGAATTGCAATATTTATTGTACACACGGATGGTGTTGCAATAATGACACCGTATGAGGATGTTGACTACAAATTATTGATGGCCCAATGAGAGTCAGAAGTAAATGAATTATATTCATTACTGACTGATGAAGATTTACCAGAGGAATTGAAAGGTACTGTGAGTCCAGATGTGTGGGACTTTACTGGAAAATAAATTGGTTTAATGAGAAATGTGGACCCCATTCAAGTAATAGTGAAGGATGGAGCAGTGTATCCAAATACTGCCCAGTACAAAATGAGTCCAGAGGTGATTGCTGGAGTCACGCCCGTGATTGATCAGACGATTGAACAAGGTATCCTAAAAGAAATAATGAGCAGTCCTTGTAACTCTCCCATTATTGGTATCAAAAAGCCTAACGGAAAATATAGAATAGTTCAAGACCTAAGAAAGGTGAATAAAATAGTTGTGCCATGTTGCCCAATAGTACCAAACCCTGCTGTAATCCTGTATCAGATCCTATGTGATGCTGAATGGTATACTGTCATTGATTTGTGTCAGGCCTTATTTTCCATCCCTTTGCATCTGGATAGTCAATAATTATTTGCCTTCCGGTTCGGAAATCGTGTTTTGGCATGGTGCAGAGTTCCTCAAGGGTATACTGAAAGTCCATCAATCTTTAATCAGATCTTGAAAAAATGTTTGGAAACTTTGAAATTGCCCGTGAACTCTGTCCTGATCCAATACATTGATGACTTACTGTTGGCATCCAAAACTCGAGAAGCATGTGTAACAGACTCCATTGCTTTGTTAAATCATTTAGCTGAAGGTGGACACAAAGTCTCCCCATCAGAGTTACAGTACTGTAGGCAGGAAGTTCAGTACTTAGGCCATAAGATTGAAAAAGGACTAAGGAAAGTGACCCCAGAGAGAATCAGTATAATCAAGAAGATGTATCCGCCCCGGAATCAGAAAGAAGTGAGAATGTTTTCTGGGAATGGTCGGATATTGTAGGCAGTGGATATGTGGATTTTCGTTGATTGCAAAGCCTTTACAAAAATTGACTAGAAAAGATGTTAAAGATCCAATTGTGTTGAATGAGGAGAGTATGGAGTCTTTCAATAGACTGCGAAACAGTCTTTGCCAGGCACCAGCCCTGGGAATGCCAGATTACTCTAAAGAATTTGCATTATACTGTTGTGAGAGATGGTTGTGCGCTTGCGGTCTTAACACAGAAGCACAGAATTGCATGGCGTCCAATAGCATATTTTTCTGCTACTCTGGACTTAGTGGCCGCCGCATTGCCAGGTTGCTTAAAAGCAGTGGCTGCCACTTGTGTGAGTTTGGAACAGAGTGAATCAATTGTGATGGGTTACCCAGTAAAAGTCCATGCACCACACTCTGTTGAGATACTTTTAACTGGTACTCAAACTCAACAGATGACAAATAGTCGGCTGACTAAGTACAAGAGAGTAATCCTAGGTGCTGAAAATGTGACGGTGGTAAGAACTACTGTGAACCCTGCCACATTGTTACCAAATTCAAGGTGTGAGGAGGTGAGAGAAGAAGCAGAACATGATTGTTTGGAAGTGACAGAGCTTTGTACCAACCCCCTTCCAGATATTTCAGATGAACCACTGGAAGAGTCTGATTGCAAACTGTTTGTAGATGGATCTTGTTTAAGGAATGAAAGAGGTGAATTGCGCGCTGGATATGCTGTCTGTACTCTGGCTGGAGCCCTGGAAGGGTCTTGTCTAAAAGGCATAAAATCTGCCCAAGTTGCAGAGCTGTTTGCTCTTACTAGAGCTTGTAAATTGGCAAAGTAACAATTTACACTGACAGCCAATACGGCTTTGGTGTAGTGAGTGATTTTGGTCAGCTGTGGATACAAAGAGGATTCATGACTTCCTCTGGGTCACCAATTCGGAATGGGAAAACTGTAAAGGAATTGTTGGAAGCTTTACAGTTGCCAAAAAGAATTGTAGTAGTGAAATGTGCTCCACACCAATCTGGAAATGATGATGTGACAAAGGGTAACAGATAAGCGGATCAATTAGCGGGTTACTGTACACAAAATACCCTAGCTATAAATCGATCTATTGAAAGAGGAAATACCGAATGCCACCTTATGGTCGCCACCACAATCGAGACATGGGATGAGGTGAGACAAATGCAGGAAGTAGTCAGTGACAGAGAAAAGGAAGAATGGAAAAGAGCAGGTTGCAGAAAAAATGATAATGAGATATGGATCTGTTATGATGAGAAACCAGTATTGCCAGATTCATTACTTTCCCACATGGCTAGGATGTACCATGGACATGCGCACATTGGATGGGACGCCATGGTAAGAATGTTCAAACAGTCCTGGTACAATCCCAAGTTTAGATTAATAGCTGAAAGTTTGTGTCAAAGGTGTGTTGTTTGTCATAAACAAAACTCAGGTGGTAAGCTGAGGTGTAATTGGGAAAGCAGGAGGACCTTTTACTAGACTTCAAATCGATTTCATCGAATTACCTCCATGTAATGGACTAAAGTATGTCCTAGTCATTGTTTGTTTGTTTTCTCGCTGGGTAGAAGCCTACCCAACGAGGAGAAACGACAGTCTGACTTTTGCTAAATTGTTGTTGAGAGAATTGATACCAAGATTTGGTATTCCAGTCACTTTGGAATCAGATAGAGGATTGCATTTTAATAATGAAATAATTTCAATGATCTGTGCTGCGTTACAAATTGAACAGAAATTACATTGTGCCTACTGACCTGAAGCATCTGGTATTGTTGAAAAAATTAACGGCACCATAAAGTCCAGATTAGGAAAGGTGTGTGCATCCACAACACTAAAATGGCCTGATGCTTTGCCCCTTGTGCTGATGAGTCTTAGAAGTATACCTGACAAAAAGACAGGGTTAAGTCCCCATGAAGTGTTAATGGAAAGAGCCATGAGACAAGCATACATTCCTGCAAATAAACTGATAAATCTCTCTGATAATCGTGTGCTGGACTATTGCAGAAGAATGGCTGACCTGGTATGTTCAGTGTCCCGTCAGATTGGAGGAGATGCCACACCGACACAGCGTGACCAAGCACAAGACCTGAATCCTGGAGAGTGGGTGCTTGTGAACAAGCACGTGAGGAAAACGTGCCTAGACCTCTTTGGAGCGGCCCTTACCAAATCGTATTGGTGACAACCACAGCAGTGAAGTGTTTTGGGTTGTCAAATTGGATTCATGCGAGCCATACTCGTCTAGTCCCAAGTCCAATCGAAAGACCTGAAGAACCGCGACTGAGGAACAAAAATCCACAACTGGTTGCTGAAGTGTGTGAGGCTGAAGAATCTGGAGTGACAGATTCAAGTGAACTTTTGGACGATGAGCAGCCAAGCACAAGTCGAGGTGAATCCTGGGACAGAAGAGACTGCTGTTGAGTCGGAAGAAGGTGAGGCTGTTATTGAACCAGGAAAAGGTAAAAAGGCTGTGGCAACAGAAAAAGAAACATCAGAGATTCTAAATGCTGTTTCATAAGAGAAAAAGATTGAAGAAGAATTAGAAGAGGGAGAATCGGCTAGTGAGTCAGACTCAAATACTGAGCCTACAGAGACTGAAACACAAGAAAACCAAGAAAGACAGATAGAGATAAGACTGAACAAAAGAAGCAGCGAACAGGAAACAGGAGCTGATAAGATAGTGCAGGCAAAGAAACCTAGAAAAAGAGATTGCTGGTCAAATGGGGTGAAAAGGCTGAAATACAGAAAAATTAGAAGAAGATTCAGAAACAGACCAGAACAAAGCAACAAAATGTCAAGTCAGACAGAACAAGAAGATTTAGGAAAAGGCACAAAGAGAAGATCAAAAAGCACAATGATTCCCTGTAGAAAATACAATGCCCCCGAATGGACTTATGTCATCCTTGAGGAGTTTGAAACTTTAGATCTAAATTCAGAACATGAGAATAGCGATACCGAGAATGAGGATGAGAGCAATTTGAAACCACCTTAACAAAGAACTGTTCCAGCCTGAGGTGGATTAAAGGTTTTGTCAGAGCAAGTCATTTGTGAACTCTAAAAGGGGTAAAGAAGAAACGTCATTAGGTGTAGGATTACACCACCATATTTTTATATTTTTATGTAGAAGTTCATTTAGATTTTTCTTAGGCTTTAGCGAAAGGAGATTGTTAGCATTTTCTATTTTTGTTGAATACTAAAATGAGGAAAAACAAAGTAACTGAACAACCAAAATCTAAACTAAAGCGTAGATGTGTTGAATTTTGCCTTTGTAATATTTTCTTCCTGACACTTATATATCCTATTAACAGTAATCATACCAATTTTTGATGTGAATAACTTTAGCAATAATACTAATGAAGTGTATCCTAAGAGAATGAAAGATATTGCTAAACAGACCATAAATATTAATGGAGAACAGTTAGATGGAAGCATACTCCATCATGAGGAATCGGATAATGATTTTTCATTAAATGTATTTACTAAGTTGTTGTATGAATATACTAATACCATAAATGTTGAGTGACTGTTATGCTTGCATGAAATTGCCCTCATCTGTCTCTGAGGGAATAACATATCATCAACTCTCTGTAACATATGCTGTTTCATGTAGTGTCTTTAGTAGTCTATTTTACATGGAAAGTAAATTGGAGTATCAGTACACAGATGTAGGTTTGGTATTATCAAAGGTACCAATAATAAGTAAACTAAACATAATAGAAAGTGCTAAACATGCACATCATATGGGTGAATTTTTTCATACTACCAAGCCATTAGATTTAGACCATGCTTATAAAAATAACCTAACATGTGGACTGCATTATGAGGAATGATTGTTTTTGGATATGGTAGAACATAGAAAATAGAGTTTCCAGAAAAAAGCGATTGAACAAAAGATACAACAACCACCTTGGGCATTTAAGGAAGGAAATTATGAAAAGAGTAAAACTTATGCTGCAATGTCATTAGACTGGTCGAAGAGAGGGAAATTATGTCTATTGAGATCAAAGACTAACTACAATAATTATTTCATAGGCACTAGTGAATGTGAACATACCTTTCAAATTACAGGAGGTTGGGGATTAAAGGGTGGAACTGATCCTGTCTTCCCGGGGATATACTATGTATGTGGTAGAAAAGCCTATTATAGGTTTCCTGCCCACTGGTATGGGAGTTGCTACTTTGGGATTGTGTTTTCAAAAATGCATCATTTAAACGTAAAGGATAATAGTGTCAATTAAATAAAACAAGGATTAACATGCAGAAGGAGAGCAGGTTTTACTGAACTAATAGGTGATTTGTTCTTTGCACTGATCCCATCAGTTGGGGTAGTACTAAATCCGCATAAAATTTGAAGGCTGTCTACAGTAGTTGATAGATTATCAACAGATACTGCGGGTGGATTTTTGATGATTGATACCAAAATGGTGACAATCAGATCAATGGTCTTGCAAAATAGACTTGCCCTTGATATTATTTTGCCAAAAGAGGGTGGAGTCTGTGGAACATTAAAAATTCAACATTGCTGCACATATATCCCTGATAAAAGTAAAGGGATAGAAGGTTACATTAGGAACATTACAAAGTTACACAAGGATTTATCCCAACTGGAGTTTGACGTTATCTGGGAAAGAGTTGGAAAAAGTTTTACAGCTGTAAAAAATTGGATTACAACGTTTGGAGAGAGTCTTATAGGGAAGATAGTAATGCCAATGGTTTCAATAGTAATTTTAGTAATAATAACAGCGTATAAATGTTGTAGGTGCATGAAAAGAAATAAAGATACATTAGATAAAAAGTATAAAAAGAAAGGAGTAAAGAGAAAAAGAGACGAGATAGAACTTGAGGAAATAAATGAAGAATATTATGATATGATGAAAAGGTTAGACATGAGTGCCATGGAAAAGGAGAAAGATACTAAGCTTTAAATAACATAAAAAAGTGGTACTCGGAATAGTGAGTATTTGTGATGGCTTCAAAAGCCATCAATGGGGGGATTGATGGAGCGGGGATTTGAAAAAGAAACTCGCTCTTGTTGAGTACCCCCGTAACATATATTAATGTTAAGTAGATATGTGCACCTATACGTTACATGAGGGTAAACCGCTTCGCAAAGTGCATGAAAATAATCTTAACCAAACGAGAATAACTATAGGTGTAATATTATGTTGAGTAGAATGTGTCGTGAATGGCTTACACTGCAAGTTGTGCGCATAGTATACTAGAAGGCATGCTGTGTGAAGCTTAAGAAATGCTAATTAACTTTTCTTTTACTTATGCTTTGCTAGAATAACTACTAACTTGGATCTGGGTGAAGGAGGGTGGTTAACAGTGAACATTTCATTACCCCATTATTAATAAACAGTGATGAGTGAAACTTGCAGCGCACACAGACCACGTGATGCTGTGGATAAATTTGCTGAGCCAGCTGAAAGAGTGTGATGCGGTGAAGGACAAGACACTTGACGAGCGGCCAACTTCTGTGCATCCGTGTGAAAGTCTGCGAATTTATAAAATGTATAAACTTTGTCCATAACATGATACTTTTTCCTCATGAGAGAGTAGGGATGTATATTGAATAGGTGGGAAATGAAAATTAATAATGGGGTAGTTAAAGAATGCATGATCTAATGTTGAATGACTATCTACCCCTTGTTTTTAACCAATCCCGTAGCTAGAATAGGATGTATTAGCAACTTTAGTGAGATGGACATGTACGAAAAGGGTATAAAGAATAGGTGATTTAGGGGTTGGGGTGTGTGGGTGCTGGGAGATCTTTGAGGGAGACGGCGAGAGTGAGGGTGCGCTGCTGATTTACCGGTTGCAGAGAGGCTTAGTCGATCCAGTCCAATCCTTATCCTGATCTTAAGTGATCCCTGACACTCTGATTGGGGGTCCCTTGCCGCTACTTAGACCAGGGTGGTGGTATTCCTCGTTCTTATTTCCTTGGGTTGGTATCTTAGATAACTCGAGAATTTATTTTGTGCTTTGTCTCTTCATCTATTTTTCTGAAATGAGAAATTAATTTGATGCCTATATTGTCTGATATCTCTTCATCTATCCCCTCCTTGTGACAAATATATTTGTTGAGATTGAGTATTTGCTAGATGATTATTAGATTGTATTCTCTCTCATGAGGTGTTTTTCTGAATTAATGCATTGAGTTAGATAAAATGTAATAATTTACAAAAGGTTGTGGTTATTTGCATCTGTCAATGATTTGAAATTACTATTTATCTTCAATTATTCAACTAGTTGATCCCTCGATCAAGTAGATGAAGAATTGATCCTAGGTGATTATATGTGAATTTGTGGAAATCCATAACTATTGAATTAGGGTTATATGATTTGATAAGGAAATCGAATCAAATTGGCCACCACCGCAACAGGGAGATTGGGTGTATGTGTATGGGCCACAGTACATGGAATAATTGAATGTTCGTCCCTGTCCAAATTATTGGGTCTGCGCTGGATCAGTACCATGGCAACTATGGAACATTCTGAGCAGAGAGGGGAGAAAGAGAGCCGTAAGGATGGGAGCTGAAGCTGTGCTGTATGTTGGTGGGCTGGAATAAAAGATTTAAAGACAAATCCTTTCTCCTGGATTCATCTTAACATTAGCGATGAGTTATCGAGAGGGCGAGGTCATCCACCAAAACCCCTCAAGGATCCTGACAGAGCCCAGTGTGCTGTTCCCTAATTGGAAAGAGATGAAGTTATTGGAGATAATTGAAGTAAAAGTGTTGCCGTACACCAAAAGCATTGGAACTGTGGATAGTGAGTAATACAGGGAGTTTTTGTTTTCTTTCGAAATAAAATATTGATTTATATAAATGTACTGTTATGGCCTGGGTTTGAAAAGCACATTACTCTCGTGGCATGCCACATCTACTACATGCTGCTGTGGGGAAGGTTCTTTAGAGGCGCGTGTGACCAGAATTTAAAATTCACATCTCTCATGGTGAGCCGCATCTATTGTGTTCTGCAATCTGGAAGGCTGCCACTGCGCAAGTTAGAACCCTGCATGCGCAGCTTGAGTGCAGTCTCCCTGGTGACCAGCACGTGCAGATTTACGAGCATGCCTAGCCACACAGAGCCGACCAGATAACTCTTTGAAGTCATGCAGTTCATAGCGTGGTCAGGTCATTACGCCGCATTCACAAACTAGACCGCGCTAATCATTTCTTTATGGAAACCTAAGGATTATCTGTTTGTTTGGCTGCATCGCTGAAACCTCTTCAGCAACCTACTGGATACGGATAGCTTGCTGAATTCACGCAGTGCATAGTACGGTCACATCATTACACCGCATTCACAAAAACTAGATCACACTAATCATTTTTTTTTGTTGAAACTGAAGGATTATCTGTTTGTTTTGCCGCACCACTGGAATCTCTTCAGCGACGTATTGGAAAACTGAGATTCTGACTTATCAGCTCACTGTGGAGGATTGCACTGTTTTGCTATGGTGATTTGTAACACCTTATTCTTGCTCAAGTGGGATTAATAGCACAGTTCTTGATTCTTGCATGCAACTGTTAGTGTTTTTATTTTTCATACCAACATATTTGTGATGCAGTTATTATTTCAATCTATTGTGTTACTTTATTAATTTCTGAATTGTTGTTTTAGCTTATTTTGTCAGTCAATTTATTTAGCTTATTATTTGAGTTTACCTTTGTAGGGTCATTATCGCTATTCCTACAATGTCACAGCCTCCGCAATTCTTATCTGGCTATAGCAAACCATTTTTGCTTTGGAAGAAATTTGAAAAATAATTTGATTCTTACCTCCTAGCAATTGTGGAGAGAGGTTTTCGGCTGCAAGGAATTTGACTCCACAATTTAGGTATATAGATGCTTAATATATGTGAGAGCTTGGATGAAATTACTGTTGGCAGTGCTGAGGGAGAGCCTAAAGACTTATCTGAAATGTCAGTTTTTTTTTTTATTTTAAACCGTTTATTACAAAATTAAAAAAATATACAAAGATGGGCCTACAACCTTCAGGCCGGCCGCTAGCAAGCAAGAGGAGCATGTGATACAAACAATAGCGCGCATGCCGCGGCAAAGGGAAATGCACAGGAGTGAGAAGCGGTGGTAGCCACACCATTCGGACGCCACATAACGGTTTCATTTTAATATAAATAACAACAAAAAACAAATCCACAAGGCAACCCACAATCGGAAACTGCAGCATGTGCTCCCCTAGAGGGGGGACCCTACCAATCCATAGGAGTATCAAGGGGGGGAAAAGGTCAAGACGGGGAGTAGGTGGACTCAGTGCCCAGAATCGGGGAGATAAACTGGCTAAGGGGACGGGGCCGGTGACGGATCGGGCAATAACGGCGGGGTACAGATTCCCCCGCGGTAGGCGTTCCAGGGGCCCCATACGTTCACCCATGTCCCAGGCTTACCTCTCGCAACATACACCACCTTTTCCCGAAACATGCACCAGTCCATGTTATCCTTCCAAGCCGAGACAGTCGGCGACCTCTGGGAACCCCACAGTTGAGCGATGTCACGTTTGGCCACCATATATCCCAGAGTCACCCACCGCGTCTGCGGCATCGAATAGTCGGTTGGCTCCCACACATTCAGCAGGCATCTCCTCGCTTCGGGCAGCAGCGACACACGCGTAACCACCCGCAGGACCTCATGCACACCACGCCAGAATCGCTCCATCCTCCGGGCATTCCCACAAAATATGGAGAAAGGTCCCCAAAGAACCACACCCACGCTTACACAACCCGTCCACAGCATAGCCCATACGCAGTAGCCTTGGCCCCGTAACATAGACCCTATGGAGTATCTTGAGCTGGACGAAGCGAAGGCGGGCCGGTATGGCCACCTCTTTCGGGGAGGCCACCGCCGATACCCAGTCCTCGTCATCCAGCTCCAATCCATCGGCCACCCACGCCTCACGAAGGTTAGTCAGCAGTCCCGAGCGGTCATTGATACGTTTTTTATAGATTAATGAAATCGTGCTGTCCGGTACATGTCCATCTAGCACTCTATCCTCCAGAGGGGAATACTCCGGGATGGAGGCAACGTCCGGGAATACGGAGCATAGCGCATGACGGATCTGCATATATCGAAAGTACTCCCTGTCCTGCAACTGGAATTCTGTCTGTAGCAGCTCGAACGTTTTGAATCCCCCCTCGTCCAGAGATCACCCACCCTGCTGATGCCTATCATGTCCCGCTTCTCAAAGCCCTTCGAGGTCCACAGGGAGCCCAACTGCTCAGATGCGTATAGTGGCGACGCCCGGGTCAAACGATCTTTCCACCCCATCGCCACATTAGCCGCGTGCCACACTCGTACCATGACACGCGTGGGGCCCGTCAGACGTGCGTCAAGCGAGCTGGAGTAAAGCGCTCGGTTATAATCACCACCCGGCAGTAACATCTTATCCATTTCAAAGGCCGGGTTTAGAGCGGGCCCGTACAGGCCGTGATTAATCGCAGCCAGCTGGGAGGCCCAATAATACCGTTTGATATCCGGGAGGGCAATCCCCCCGTCATACCACGGGAGCGTCAGCTTCGCCAGGGCGATACGCGGTCTACCTTCCCAGAACAGTCGGCGCTGCAAACTCTCCACCTCGCGAAAGTAGCGCGCCGGGACGACGTCCATTGTGTTCTGCAGAGCGTATAGGAAACGCGGCAGCGACATCATCTTAAACAATGCCGCCCGGCCGAGCGGCGAGAGCGGCAAGCGCCTCCAACGCGCGACATCCTCCTTCAGGCGCTGGAGGGGGGGAAGCAAGTTCTGACTATATCGGGCCTCCGCGTCCAGGGTAATGAAGACACCCAGGTACCGAAATCCCCGCGGGGCGATCTGGATAGGACAGCCCCGCGGAAGGATAGGATCCTCCCCAGAGAGAACATAGACGCACGATTTAGCCCAGTTGATGACAAGGCCGGAGTTAAGACCAAATGAATGCAATACATCAACCAGTACTATCAGTGATTTACTTGGGGAAGCCAGGTACAGGAGAATATCGTCAGCGTATAGAGATACGCGGTCCTCATACTCGGGGGTCCAGCGGAGACCACGAATAGAAGGTTCCCACCGCAGCCACTCCGCCAGGGGCTCCAAGGCGAGCGCGAAAAGGAGCGGCGATAACGGGCAGCCCTGCCGCGTGCCCCTGCCCAGCTCGAACGGGGCCGACACTCTACCGTTCACAACCACCTGCGCCAGCGGGCCAGAGTACAACAATTTTACCCAACCGATGAATCCTGGGCCAAACCCAAACTTCACGAGCGTCGCCCAAATATAAGGCCATTCAAGTGTGTTAAACGCCATAGTGGCGTCCAAGGACGCCAAAATGGCCGGCTCCCGTATGAACGGGACACGTGCGAGCACCCCATGCAAACGCCGCAGGTTAAGCGCAGTGTTGCGATGAGGGATAAAGCCGGACTGATCCTGGTGAATCAAGTCACACACTACGCCGACCAGCCGATTGGCCAACACCTTGGCGAGGATTTTGGGCTCCGCATTCAATGGCGAAATGGGCCGATAGGATGTGACCCGGTCCCGTGGCCTCCCCTCCTTATGGATAACCACGATAGTAGCTAGACGCTGGTCTAGCGGGAGGGAACCCGCCGAGTGGGCCGCGAGGAACATAGCACGGAGATGCGGCGCCAGCGTATCCGGCCGCAATTTATACAACTCGATGGGAAGGCCATTAGGACCCATGGCCTTGCCGGAAGCGACCGAACGTATGGCGAGGGCAATTTCTTCGGAAGTCGGAGCGGCGTCCAACGACACTCTGTCCTCCTCCGAAAGGGAAGGCAGTGCGATATCCCTGAGCAGGGCATGGGAATCCTCTTCAGAGCGGGAGGACACCGGGGAATACACCCCACGGAAATAGTCTGCAAAGCAGGAGACGATTTCTTCTGGGTCAATGACACACACACCATTCTGTTTCTCAATCAACGGGACAACTCGACTCGCTCTCTCCTTTTTGTCCAGCCACGCAATCAATTTACCAGCCTTATCACCCACATCATACAGTCTCCCCTGTTGCTCTCTACTGAGGCCCTTGGCCGCCTCCGTGACGAGGGTCTTATAGGCCGCCTGCTTGAGTCGGAGAACATGTAATTTGTCATCCGTCACCCCACATTCTAGATCACCCTCCAACTCGGTTATCTCAGCTTCAACACGGGTCACCTCCTCCCGCTCGCGCCTCCGGGAATGGGAAATAAGGGACAAGGCCTCTCCCCTGAGTACCGTTTTGAACGCCTCCCACAGTGAGACCGCCGATGACAGAGACCCCACATTCTCGTCAAAGTAGCGCTTAAGGGATTTAACCAGCTCTGCGCGAATAGTGGGGTCACGCAGGTACCAGGGATTAATCGGGACCAACCTACCCTCTCCCCTCGGAAGAATATCAAAGTGCAGCAAGAGCGGGGAGTGGTCCGAAATACCCCGTGCCAAATGGCGCACCTCCCCTATCCTCCCCACGTGCGCCGCCGGAACCAGGACATAATCTAGCCGTGAGAGACTACCATGAGCCCCTGAATGGAAGGTGTACTGTAGCTGCGTGGGATGTTTCAAACGCCAACAATCCACCAGCCCCAAGGTATCCAAGAGGCCAGACAACCACGCCTGGGCACGGGGGAGATCCCTAGGGGGGTGACGATCCACAGTTCCGGAAACCACAGCATTAAAATCCCCCCCCACCACTAGAATCCCATCCGGAAGGCCAAGGAGGGGAGCACCTCATCAATCTCCAACGGGAGCGAGTTCTTAACCATAATGCCCACACCCCTTGAACCAGACGTGAAGCCCGAATGGGCCACAAGGCGGTAGCCCCGTCGATTCATAGCACAAAAGGACTTGCCAATGAGGTGTGTCTCCTGCAGAAAAACTATATCGGGCGAAATTCGCTTCAAGAACTGCAGGACCACACCTCGTTTTATCCTGTCCCCCAATCCATTAACATTCCAGGACAACAGACTCAGTCCCCTACCCCCCATCATAAACAGAAGCCATCACACGTCTCCCAGAGAGCACTTTAGAAATAACACAACGATACTTTTGCCTTGTGGTAGAAACGAACAACACCCCACCCCAACCCACCCACCCCAACAAAACTCCCCCCTCCCTGCACCCCTGCATGAGCCCAGACAGCCCCCCCAACTTGCAGTGTGCCTGTCGCCCCTATATAATGAAACTAGCTAGACCCCCTAGAGGAGGAAATAGTACCCCTTCTAGACCCCACACACAACCTCCAAGGGAGGGGAAAGAACAAAGACAGAAGCTTGGTCGAAAGTGGCATCATAGTCGTCCAGAGTGAGGCCCAATATCAACCCCTCAGTCCCGATCCAGTGGGCCGTCTCCTCCCGCCGCCCCCCCCACCATCTCGATCACTACCCCCAGACAGAGTGTCCAGCCAGTCCCCGGCCGCGTCGGGACGATCAAAAAAGTACGTGCGACCATCCACCTCTACCCGCAGCTTGGCCGGGAAGAGCATGGCGTATTTTAAGTTCATGTCCCGGAGCCGGCGCTTAACACCCAGGAAACTCAGTCTCTGCTTCTGGACCGCTTGAGTAAAATCGGGATAAAAGTTCACCTCCATATTTTCCAGTTTAATCGGCCCTTGCAGTCTGGAGGCCTGCAAGATCGCGTCCCTGTCCCGAAAGTTAAAAATCCGGGCAATGAGAGGCCGCGGAGGGGCTCCGACCTTCGGCCTTCCCCCGGGAACTCTGTGGGCCCTCTCCACGGCGAAGAATTTACTCAGTCCCCGAGGCTGGAGATGGGTAGCGATCAGGTCCTCTACAAAAAGATCCGCCGCCGCCTCCTCCCGTCCCTCGGGTACTCCGATGATGCGGATGTTATTCCTCCGGGCCCGACTCTCGGAATCCTCCAGGCGCCGATCCATAAGCGCACTCGCCTGACGAAGTCGGTGCACCTTCGTTTGGAGGGCCGCCACCTCTGTCGTGAGGCCCGACGTGGTTCGGGCCAAAGAATCAACCCGGTCGTTGGTCTTGGAGAGATCAGCCCTCACCAGGCCGACATCCACGAGGACCGCGTCGATCTTCTGCGCCAAGGTGTCGAACCGCTGGCCCACCGAGGCCTTCATCTCAGCAATGGCGCCCATGACGTCTTGCAGAGTCAGATCCATGGGCAAATCCGGGGCATCAGGGGGGCCCTCAGAGGACTTGTGCGGTCCGCCGGGAGATCCCTTCTGGAGGGTATAGCGGTCCATGATGTTGGCCTGATGTACGGCGCCACGCCGGGTCGACTTGGTCTTCGACCGATCTCCGTCTTGTTTCGTGGCCATCACCACGGGTCACACACCCGCACCAGCTACGCCGTAGAGGGCAGGCAATCAAGGCCACGAGCTCCGGGGGGGCCACCCCAGGTCGGCGGGGTGGGTCACAGCCGGCAGGCAGGCAGGGTCTCCCAGCGAGGCCACACCAACACAAAGGGCTCCGCGATCTCACTTGCAGAGACGGCAAGGGGGTGCGAAAGTGAAAGCGAAAGTGTGGGGTACGCGACTCGCCAGGCCCATCCCGCCGTTGTTGTTCACTTTGCCACTGGGTCACCCCCAGCGCAAATCCGGGGTCCGGCGAGAAGTAGGCCGCAAACTTCAATCGGTGCTCACTCCGGTACCCGAAGTCCGATTCGAGAACGGGGAACGGGTACCACCTCGGCTCAGGCTCACCGACACAGTCCCCTCAATCGAGGCAGGATGAAGACAGGATAAACGTAGGAGGTTGCGGAGGTCCTCGGGAGCCTCGCACCTACGCGGCCATCTTGGTTGCGTGCTAGGCTCCTCCTCTGAAATGTCAGTTTTGATGTTGGTGAAACATTTTGGTCCATGCATAAATGTTGTGATGGAAAGACACACAATCCTTACAAGAAACCAAACCAAGAGTGAAAGAGTGGGAAATGATATAGCCTTGTTAAAAAGCTTGCCCGTTCATGTGAATTTGGTGACCTGACTGATTTTCTCATAAAGGATCAGATCAATTGGCGAGTAACACTAATGACATGAGATTCAAGAAAAGCTTCTAGCTAAAAATCCCTCTTTCAAAGAAGCGATGGATATTGTTGAAGGATTGGAACACACTTCGGATTGAGTCAAAGAAACGTGAGGCACTGTTCCGCACTCTGGGGAAAGATTGGGGTTAGTTCCGCACTTCTACTGTACGAAAGATGCAAACAAAGGCAGTAAGGGAGTTAATGAAAAACAAAACAGCCAGAAAACCATATGGGAAGGGCCAGCTAAGAATTTTAATCAAGTGAAAGGTTCCAGGTTTAAATGTTTGAAGTGTAGCAGTTCCACTCATTTATCGAACAACCCAAATTGTTATGCCCAAAATGCTGTTTGTCAGTGTTGTAGGAAACGGGGGCACTTCTCTTGCATGTGTAAAAACACCAAGACATATGAGGTGACAGAAATGCTTAAGGTCAGCCAACAAGCTAATTTGCAAGCCATATCTTCCATTGGGAGTGACAGACAAGTGGAGGGAGGAATTAATGAAGGTCAGATCAAAATGCCTGAATGTGAGATGATGACATGTGGGAAGAATCTTAAAGTCTTGGCTATTTAAGGTTCCCCATTTACCCTGGTGCGAGATAAGATCTGGGACAAAACGTAGGAGAGTGAGCGCATCACGTTCTTACCACATGACATAAATCCGGAAGCGTCAGTAGTTTGAAGATTGTATTTATTGGGTACATGGTAATGAGCATTAAATTCAAAGACAGGGAGGCCATGGGGAAAGTTGACGTGGCTAAATAAGGAGATAACCTCCTCAGGTGGCTTCATCAAAGAGACTTGGGGATCATTCTTAAGTCCAATTCTCCAGAGAAAGTCCATTTGGTGGCAAACATTGGTGAAGGTTTAGGGATGGTGAGGAAATTCCAGAATGTGTTTAGAGATGAACTTGACCTTTTGAAGGATTTTAAACACAGAATTATTCTACAAAAAAGTGCCAAACCTCTAGTACACAAGGTGAGGAGGGTACCTAATCTGATGTTGAAGCCTTTACAGGATGAACTTGACAAACTGCTAAGTATGAGAGTAATTGAGGAGACAGAATCCTCAGAACGGTTGCCCCCCATAGTCTTGACCCCTAAAGATAATGGCAATAAGTTTAGGATGTGTGTGGATCTAAGGGACCTTAGCGAGTACATTTTGGTAGTTTGGCAATCCTTAGCTAATATTAATGAAGCATAGGTCATGCTTAAAAAGCATCTGCGTATCACCAGGTGAAATTGTACGAGGACTCTTTAGCACTCACATTCTTTGTCATACCACTGGAGGCATTCAGATTTATATGGGTACCTTTTGGTTTAGCCTCAGAGGCAGCATATTTTCAATAAATTATGAAGGGTATGCTGAAGGGAGAAGATTCGGTCATGTTATTCCAAGATGACATCTTGATGTATGGTAAGGACAAAAAGAGTAATGGCGTTACCTTGAGGCAAATGTTAGCAAGACTCAGAGACAGTGGACTAACAATCAAGAAGGAAAAGTGCAAGTTTGGTGTGAGTTTTGTTACATATTTGGGACACGCAATATTGGGTGATGGAATAAGTCCCAAGCTAGGTTTAGTCAACTCTCATCACTACAGCACCTTATCCCAGTAATAATGAACAGGTCAGATCTTTCCTGGGTCTGGTGGAGTACTACTCCAAATTCATCCATAATTTTGCAAGTGTGATTCAACCTATAAGACTCCAACTCAGGAAAGTTGTGAACTTTGATTGGTCTGGGGATTGTGAAGGAGCCTTCCAGCTAGTTAAGGAAGCTTTGACCACTCTCAGGCATTTTGATGTCTCCATGCAAACTGTTCTCACGACTGATGCAAGTTTGAAAGGGTTAGAAGCAATTTTGTCCCAGATGGCAGATAGAGAAAATAATTGGTAGCCTTTGCTTCACGCTCTCTTGGAGGGGCTGAAGAAAGGAATTCTGCAATTGAACATGAAGCATTGGCATGTACCTGGGTGGTTCATCATTTTAAGTTTTTCCTGTGGGGTGTATCGTTTGTACTTAGGACATACCGTAATCCCTTGGCCAAGCTATTAGGCTGCAGGAATGTTGAGAGCACTACATCACAAATTGAAAGATGGATGGAGGGTCTAGCTGAATTCAACTGAGAGGATCTAGCCTTACGGCTAGAGTGGTCGACCTCGAAGCTGGGGAACCGGGTTCAAGTCTCGGCAACAACGCTCAACATCCTATGATTCTGGGCAAATCACTTAATCTCCCCGTGCCTAACCAAAATTAGCGTGTCCATCTGTAACGAAACTGGTGCTCATGTAAAGCGCTCTGATACCCGATGTCTCGGGTCTTGTTCGTGCTATATAAAACTCTAAAAAAAAAAAATTGTGTTGAATATTTACCTGGTGCAAGGAATGTACCTGCCGACTGTTTATCCAGGTTGCCTGTAGCAAGGTATGCTCTTACTGAAGCTGAACATCCAGTCATGTGGGTCAGGAGATCAGCAATTCACAAGACAGAGTGGGAGACGGAATTAGCAAAAGATAATGTAAGGAAGTTGATAATGGGCCATGTAGTGGCAGGTTGGCTTAGTCTTTAAGGGTTGGATGAAGTTGGTAAAGGTTTCTGGAATGTCAGAAAGGAGTTGAGCATTGTGAATGGTAAATTGTACCATGAAGACCAGATGGTCCCACCAGTAGGTTTGTAGAATAAAATCATGAACTTTGCCCATGAGGGACACCTAGGTAGAATTTTGACCGCCAGTGTATGAGAGTGGTAGTGGTGGACTGGTCTAGACAGACAGGGAGATAGAGTGGTGAAGGATTGCCTCCAATGTGTGGGTAATGACAAGTCCAGATCAGTTAGGGCTGTTCTGTTGTCTACAGTTGAATTCCCAGAAGAACCTTGGAATAAGTTGCATTTGTGTTGGGTTTGGTGGATTACACATCAAAGTGGGTGTCTGCCTCTTTCATAAATTCTGTGACCACCAAGTGCATTCTGAATTTTTTATGGGATGTCTTTGCATGCGGAGTAACAAAGACAATCCTCACAAACAATGGTGTACAGCTTTTCTCTGATGAGATGAAAGGATTTTGAGATGATCTTACTTTCTTTTACACACTTCCACACTGTGCTGCATTCTCCACAAGCAAATGGTCTTGTGGAAAGCATAAATTGGCTGGTGAAAGCATGTGCCCAGACTGCAGTGGAGAATGATGTATCCCTCAAGATAGGTCTATGCGAGTGTGAGCACATCGCAATAACCACAACACGGTAACCAAAATATCACAATTTCAGGGTTTGAAGGAGATTGGCTGGCACCAAGCTTAATCCAACATGGATGGATTACAGGAAGGGTGCCACGGATGTGAATTTCCGTGCAGTCAGGAATCTTCAAATGAGGTATAAGAAACAATTTGATGAGAGGCATGGTGTGTGTGAGAACGGAAATGGAGTGTGGGTGACCTAGGCTTTGTGAAAAGGCCCGTTTGGTCACCTTGAGGAAGTCCAAGTATATAGGCCCAAAATCCATCATTCAAGTGAAGAAGAATGTGGCCATACTCAATAATGATGGAGTGTGGAGTATTATACATCCCGCTCCGACTCTGAAAGCACCCACGTAACAAATATAACTTTCAAGACGACATCTGCTTTGATCATGTCGAAGATTCTTCATACAACAGTATCAACAAGGAAATACGATTGAAAATGACTCATTGTCAAATTTATTTATTAGCGAGTATTTAACACTTTTTTGGTAAGTATTAGATAGGCTTCAGTTTATGTCTTTTAGTTCATGGGGGTGGGATTAGAAATTTACGTCACTGATGGTATACAGCTGGGGAAGGTAGTGTTTGGTTTAAAAAGAGGGAGGATCGTAAAGGTGGGATTTGAGCAAGGGCGTTGGAGCTCGATGGTTACACAGGTCGTTAGTAACTACACGAAGATTTCAGGTATAAACGGGGTTGCAGGGGACTGAGTGAGACGGGCTGCATAACAAAGGGGTTGAAACGATGGTGGGGTGAAATGAAGATTAGTTTGCACATGAGGAGGTCGCACATGGATTCATTTGAGGGTAGGTGGACTTGGGAAGTACGTTAATGAATGGCTAGAAATTCGTTTTACATAAATAGGACATTTAAGAGTGATTTAGTTAGGAATATGGGATGTAGCTTTTAAGATGGCCACGTTTTCGGTGTTGATTATGACGGTATAAATAGGCGGCGGGGGAGATGTAATAGGTAGCGGTCATTTTTTCTGTTTATTATTTACTGTTTGTTATATTTTTTGATAGCAATATATATGGGTCTGATTATCGTTTTTAAATTGTTTTTAGATACCCCTGAGGAAGGTTTTTACAAAAACCGAAATGCATTGGGTGACATCAAAGTGTACTGAATGGAATGGAGTTTACTTACATGCCAGTGAATAGGCCCGGATGGGCAATTCTTGAGCGATTAAAATGTGGAAAAATGGTGAACTTCATCTTCGACGTGATGGATTAAATACAGTAGTAATAAGAGAATAAAACTTGGATGAACTTTGGTAATAACAAGGAGTACGAGTGATTATATACTTCAAATGTGAATAAAGCTGTGCAACTCGACTGTGGCACGGGACACGCGTGCCACACTTAGTGGAGTGTGGAGTATGTCACGTTTAGCTAGGTGCAGAAAAAAAGATGTAGTGGGTGATGAAGCCTCCGAAGCCCAACAGTTTGGTCCTCCATTGCATGACTCTGGGAATTATAGCAATCTATGGAATAATTCTACATTAATCAAACAAAAGTGTCTAGGAAGCTCCCGGTACTGGAGGAAACCACTGTATCTTGATGACTATGAGTTGATGTGAAGAATGGTTACACTTTACAGGGAGCAAGAAGTGCCTATACTTCAATGAGTATGTTTGTTAACCTGACTTCATTTCAATAGTATTTATTTACGATTTGTTATTTCCACAACACCATTATTGTTTTTCTGCTATGTATTTTGGTGTAGTGGCCTATGATGTACATATGTGTATTTGTATTGCCAACTGTTTTCTGTTACCTGCTTTCCTTGAATATTGCATTTTAGGGGCGGTAGATGTGTTATAAATTATATGTCAATGGCTCAATGGTGTTCCATCTTGACCATGAGCCATTAGATTGCACCACGGTAGCTATGGAAAATTTGGAGCAGAGAGAGGGGCAAAAGAGAGCGGTTATGACGGAGGCTGAAGCTCTGCTGTATGTTCAAGAGTTGGAATAAAAGATTTAAAGACAAATCCTATCTCCTGGATTGATCTTAACACACTTCCATCATAGGTACTCACTACCATGCCAGAAGGTAGAACACAAGATGTTATTGAATGAATGCTGTTAAGTGCCGTAGAGCAAGAATAGTGGAGACCAAGAGTGACACTGTTCTTTTATAAAACATTGTAACAATTTTACTTGAATTTCCTGTGCAGAGAACACATTGTTAATTTCAACACCTCTTAGGGTCCTTGATGTGTTAATTAAACCGTTGCTAGACTGAATAGAAAATCTTAGACCTATAATTAGTTACTATAGTAGAGCAACAGAGGGGAAGCCTTTGAATTACGTTTGAATTAATACGAATACTTAAAACAAGTAATAAAATGTGTAAAACCAATGGGATAAGAAAAACTGGTTACAGAGGGAGAAAGTGTGGTGGTTTCCAAGGTTGTCCTATTTTCATATTTGTGGATAAAGCAAAGCAAGAGGTGATAGTAACCTATGTGAATCTCAGTGTAGATAGAAATGTGCTGCCAGATAGTCCCGTGAGATGTTAACCATGGGTATCCTAGCTAGCATTAATAGGCTAAAGGAGAAAAGGCACTACTCCCTTCCAGGTCTTTAAGAGATTTGTGATAAGGCAAAGATAGTGATGGCTTATCTGGCCAATGTCTGGCTGCAATACAGTTCTTCCAGAATTTGAAATAGTAAGAATATTCAAAACTTCAGCTATCACTAGTGCAGCAGGTGCAGTGCCACTATGTCTCAAATGTGAAAGTTGCCACTGAACTTCAACTATCTTTTGCTATCCAACCAGTATGTATGTGTATCGTGATTATAAAACATAAAAATAGCTGAAAGTCAACAGATCTCTGTGCAAGGTCCAAGACACACTGTAGAAGACCTAACTCCACGAAGTAGCAGATGGCTTTGTAGAGAAACATATTTCTGCCAGCCAGTACATTTCAAACTTAAAGTGCTGCAAGTACAGCAGTACTGTGTGTATTGGGTGCGATTGAAAGACGATTACAAAACAGATATATGATGAGTTGGTGATGGATTGTCACATATGATTACATTATAGGGATCAGGCGAGATCAGGTGTTTCAGGGAGGTATGGCATTAGGCTTTTAGGCCTACAGCACCTGGTCTTTCCAGGCGGTCGCCCTTCCGGGTACTAACCAGGCCTGAGATCAGGAGCTTTCAGGGTGATATGGCTGTAGTTTAAATTGCAGAGACATCAGGGTTCAATGTGTGTAAGTGGTTCCTCTTGTTTTCTTTTGCCTTGTCATGAATCTGCGCTGGAGAAAAGGGGTTGGCTAGGCACTTCAAAGATCTGGGGGGACAAACCTGGGCATGGGGTGCTGCAGATCCCAGGACAAGTCTGAAAAACACTGCAACACCTGCCTCTGAATCACACCTTCCAACCTGAGAATGCATCTATCAGGGTGACACCCCAATCACTCCCATGAAGATATGTCTCTGAAAGTGGTACTCGAACTGTGAGGAATAGCAAAAGGCACATTATTGAAGAAAGCACAGTCTGGAAGTAAAACATTTACAGGTCATGCATACCCAGAGATATCATGGCTTGGTGAATTTCCTTCATCACATTCTGGTAAAGTTCCTTTTGCCATTCATGCAGCAGTTTCCACTCCTCTTCTGAAAAATAGGCAGCAACATCCCGGAATGTAACTGGAACCTGGAAGAAAACATTATGTATAACAAGCACCAAAACACTAATGTATGTACCATAAAAGATAACAGACAGATAGAATTTGACTGTCAATAAATATTGACTGTTAAGCAGATCCAGTCTGGCCAGCTCATATCCCTGCGTACAAGTACCAGAGAGGCCAGGTAGTCCCCAAGTTTACCCTATCTTACCCTAGGTATACATTTGTAGGAAATGTAAAATATGAACACCACAGAAAATATAAAACACGCAGAAAATGTAAAAAAAACAGGAACGTAGCGGAACAACAAACACAAGAAGAAAACCAGAAGAAACCCCACAACTGTATGTGGTTAAAAACAGTTTAGGACCAAGTCTTGCACTGACAAGAGTAGGGTGAACAGTTCACTTGTGGGCACAATGGGATATGTAACTTGAAAGGGTTTCAGTTAAAGGCCAACTCATGTTTAGCAAGCATGAAAATATTTATGTGTTTAGTACACAAGATCACAAGCATGCACTCCGAGATTCCAAACAGACTGTATCCTGATTAGACAATGGGTGCAGGAAAATTAAATTAGTTTAGAACACATGGAGGTCTTAGGTGCACAATGATAAATCACACACTCCATTTAAATTACATTTACCACGAACACACATGCATTCATGAGCAAAAGAATACTTTGCCTGTTAATCATTGTTGGAAGTACAATAAACAATGTTTAGAGGATTAGGTCAGAATTTGTGTTTATGGGGGTCACAAGTCTTTGAGTGTTTATCTGTCTTCAATCTATAACCTGCAAGTCAATTATTACACTATAAAGTATTGCAATAGATATGTATAAAAAGAGCTGCCCGGGAAGCAGCAAATTTGAGTGAGACCAACAGCCTGCCTGCCTTTGTGTAAGGGGGGTCTTTCTCTTTGTCGTGACAGTCAGTAAAGAGATATCTTTATATTGCCAAGAGGAGTCTGTGTCTTTTTTCCATTCTCGAGGTTTTAGGTCACCCTGCAACAATACCCCCTACAATTTATTTCCCTTTCTGTTTCTGTCTCTGCCACCTAAACTCAGAGGCTACTTGAAACATCAACAGTTTAATAATTGTGTTTTTTGGGGTTAAACATAAGCCTCTTCAATCTCATATTGTGACTTCTGGTTCCTCTATAAGCTTTTTAGGTCTCGCCTGCGAATGCAGCGCATGCGCTGCGTCGGCGAGATCTATTGTCGTTGCTTTTGTGTCCGTGTTCTGTGGAAGCGGGGTTCGTGTCCGCCCTGTCGGCATTAGGCCCCGCCCACCCTGACTGCATATTTTGCTTGCCTTGCTCGGGCTTTTCATGAGGCATTCTCGGCGTTTGTTGTTGTTCAGTTTGCTGTACAGCATTCTCGGTGCACACGGTTTCCAGGGAGCATTCTTGCAGGGAGCATTCTTGGCGTTCTCTTTCGCTTTTACAGCCTTCAGCGCTCAGTTCCTTTCCATATCATATCGTCTCGGCTGTAGTAAACATATGTCTTGTGCCACTTTCTTTAGACTGGTGGGGAACTTGCTGTATCTAATCTAGTGTATCATTTACTGTTCGTATTAAATTCTTCAAAAGCAAACTGTGATACTTTGTAACACGCATGTTTCAATCTGTTTTACGTTTGTGCTAGCGTAGATATTGCTTTCCTCACAAAAATTGGTGTTTTATATACACTGCGTGCTCTTCCATAGGGCAGTACACATCCTGCTCCGTTTACACACCTACATTTATTGAGAAAAGAGCCCCCTTTCAGTGCACATAACTAACTCTGTGCGCACAATTCTACACTGCGTGAATCAGTCCGTATAGTCTGGTCCCAGCCTCTTATAAACAGTCGGAGCAGAAATCGTAGGTGAAAGTTCACCGTCTGTGATGTTTTCATGCACATTTGCGTGTCTTTGCATGCACACGATATGCTAAATTGCCGATACACGTGTGCATTGTTTTGCTGGTGTTCTTTTAAATACAACAAAATGGACCTAGGTCTGTATGTGTTTCATTGATTATGCATGCTAACTGTACCTCCCTTTCGTATACCCCACTGCAATGCAAGTGCCAGATTCATTAACGTTCTAGAAGTTGATGGCTGTTATTGTGGTTAATGTCCGTTTTCACTGATGACAAACAGCGTGGCCTTCACCTGGTGCTCGGCTCCCTGTGCTGTGAACTGCAACGCCAGATGTGAAGCCGGCTTAAGCACGAGGTCAGCCCCAAGCTCGCGGTGCGCACACTCTTGCTATTCAATACGGCCGGGCCGCCCAGAGTATGCACTAGAGAGGTATCCGAGTTCAGAGAAGGGTCTGCCAGAATGTGTAGCGTGGCTTTTCACACTGTATCTAGAACACTGTACAGAATTCTCAAGGGGCACACTGAGGTATGTCATTGTTGATTTTTACCCCAGTGCCCGACAGCTGCTAGCACACCATATTAATATGCTGTCATCATGCATTTTGCCTCTGCCATCCGTGGCACTCTGACTGGTTGCTTGACTGGGAGAAATACATTTAATTTGATCTGCACTGCATGAGTTGGAAGTAGGTGCACAAATAATATTTACATATGGTGGGGCTTTAAGTGTGATGAGAAAACTGGAGGGGTTGTCTCTCTAAAGGGTCTGGCTAATGTAATTAGGGCGTGGCTCAAAAACACATAAGCTAAAAATCTGTGCCTAGCGTAGCGTGCCGCCCGACTGGTATTTTGCTACTTCTGTCATTGCCTCCACATATATAATACGACCAGTAAGATTACACCTACAACAAGCCAGGGCTATTGGCTTTGTGAATGGTTGTTTAGTTGCATAGGATGAATAGGCAACAACTATGGCTTTGATGTATAAAACATTTAAAATGCTTCAGTTCTGTAATTATGACACTGTGAAACAAGCATTTGCAATGCAATAAGTCTCGCATTTACGCACATTTATGCGATTGGCATTGTAAATGACACTGCCTTTTATTTATGTTTTAAAAACCAAAACATAAAGGCATTGTCATTTACAATGCCAATAGCTCAAACTTGAGTAAATGCGAGACCTATTGCATTGCAAATGCTTGTTACTAGAAAGCGCTTGCACTCTGTCTTTTGCTAGATTCTAGGTTATTAACTAGATGAACAGCGAGGTATGAACTCCCACAAAGTTAATCATACAATGCCTTATGTCAATATAGTTTCACTGAGACATCTGGTGTTTGTCAGGGACCTGTGCAGATATCTTTCAGGCTGGTATACTCAAATACTTCGAAACCTCCAGGAGCTCTTCTGGGGGTCACAGGCCACGGATTCCAAGGTAAAACAGAAATCTGCAGACTGCTTCAAGCCATTTTCAAAGGGCCATTCCCAACTTTGCTAGAAGTTGACACTTTCTTCTGGAACACTTCTAAAGCTCCTTAGCTGATGTGTACAGCTTCCAGGACATAAACAGAAGTGGGGGACAGGCTCAAGCACTCTCTGCAGCCATGGCTCAAGCACAAGTCCCATTTCCAACTGGTCATCTAGTTCCTCTACAGGATGCCCTTCTTTCCCTCTATATCTGTCTGGGACTACAGTGGGCAAGCAGGTCCGACATTTCAAGAACAGCTTAGAATCTTGAGCGCAAGACAGAGCAGAATCCAGACCTCGATCTTTTAGGAGGTAAACACAGCAACAGGCTTCTTCCTCTCTTGCCTTGTTTAATTTGATTTTCTGCTGGTAGGAGCCCCTAGGAATATTAGCATCTCACCATTAGTTGGTGGGAGCCCTTTGACCTATACCAGGCCTTTTTCCATGTAAAGCCCTTTCCCAGCTGTGCAATACTTAGTCTGACTTAGGGAAAAACTATCCACTATTCTGAGAGCCTTCCAAAAAGACAAGAACTCTATGCAACTGTGTTGAGCTTTGCCATTCAACTCAAAGGTTCATCTATTAAAATGAAGTAACCCTTCTTTTCACCACCATGCCACCTTCTGGAATGACAGGGGCCAGACTGACTATGTGAATGCCAGCATTAATGGCAGTCTCATACCAGAATAACTTTTCTATTAAAAATGCTACTTTGGAAGTTCCTGGGTTTCCTTTATGCTATCAGTTGGTGGGATCTGTTTGCTCTCCATCCAGCCTTCACATTCACAGACATCTACAGGTTAGTGCTCCTCTCATTTTGATAGATATATCAATGCTGCAAGACTGGCTTGCCCCTTCCTAAGCCAATTTATAAAAATATCATTTTGTACTGAAAACAACCCTTGGTAGAATGAAAAGACTGATTCCACCCCTGCAGTAAATTGCACTTTTGAATCCGGTTGCTACATACATATGCCAATTGCGTATTGGCCACGTCTTGCTTTTACACAAAAGAATCTAAGCCTTGTGTGTTAAAAAAAAACCCACTAATAATATGTGATTTGGCTAAAGTTAAAACTAGGTCTTTATACATGTTGAAAAGGTTTACTTACAATGTGTTTGCTGCTACATGTGTTTACAGCAATTCAGGGACAATCCCAAAGACATGTTTTGAAGTTACTAATGTGAGTGGTGTAAAGCCATGTAGCAGTCCGTTAGAGTTTTACACCACTGCTGAAATCTCCATGGCCTACAACTATGATCTTACTTAAGAGCCAGAAATGCCAGTTGGAATTAGCATTTTTTTTGTGTTCTACTGCTTGTTGTTGTTTATATTAATTTATGTATGGTGGGACTGCATGCCCTGTGAGCTATTTCGCAGTCTTCTAGAGCCCCTAGTAAAAATATATCAGTAGCTTCAGTCCAATAAAAGCAAAGCTATTTTGGGGACCACACAAAAGGTAAATTTCTCTACAAATATGTGTATCCTGTATCCATTGTTGTTCTTTCTCTCAATGTTTGCGTAAGTAAATTCTGAAGCCTCTACTTATAGGAATTGTGGTGTAAACCATTCACTTGTGCAAGAATGCATCACCAGACGGTCTGTCATCTTTTTTCACCATAATGGAACAATACATTCTGGGATAGAACCAAAATACATTCTGGGATAGAACCAGAACCAAATGAAATCTCACCAGTGATGTGTCACAGCTGTTATACGACCTTCCTATTCCTGATAATTACAGGGCCTCTTATATACCAACGCTCCTCTGTATTTCATGGCCATCTTGTTTGCTATTAACCATCTTTGAGATCAATAAAATAGATAATTTCAAGATTGCTGTCGGCTTTGTTGACCTTCAGATCTTACATAACTCCCTTTTCTAGTCCTTTGGATTTCGGTGCCTCGTGTAAATTCCTCTGCATTTTTCTGCAGTGAACCTAAGCTGTTCTCTCTCCCAGACCATTGTTCAAGTTTGCTCAAACAGCTCCTCATAATTTCCGCTCCCTCTTGGGAACTCATTTGGAATACACTTACTAAAGCAGTAACAAGAAACCCTGTGTCATCAGGTCTTGGTGATTTCACCCTAGGAATTGTACTGCCCAACACACTACAACAGTGCATTCTCCATGGTGAAGTCCCTACCTGTGGCATTTAACGATCTTCACACGCACCATAGGCGCCCATTTGTCCGCCTCTTTCCCTGACATACTTTTTTTTTATCCTCTCTTGTTGGTTTAGGGAATAGCATCCCATTCAGTGAGAGAAAATTGAGACAGGCTGTCACTGTGCTGTCATGCAGGCAGACCTCTGAGTTCTTTGCTCACTGGTCTTCTTCTTTTGTTAGAATGGGAATCTGTAGTAAGCAAATATCTCTGGGTAATGTAGATGTTTTTCTCCTAAATGTCTTTATACATGATTGAAATTTGATACATATTGTCCATCTCTCAAACTATATTCCATTTATAAAATGTATAGGTAACTTTGATGTATTTGGAAAAAGCATTCAATCTTGCAACATCGAAGCAAACAGCGAGGTGTGCTCGGTGATCACTATCTCCTGTACGGCTGGTATGGAGGTGGGGAGGAGTCCTTCATGGTTCCACCTTCATTTCTCATGTCCCTACCCATCTTTGGGGCCCTCTTCCTGGGTCCTATCTCTATGTTATGTTATGTTATGTTATGATTATTTGTATTGCGCACAGCTGCCCCAGCTAAGGGGCGTCCTGGCGTATGACCAGTAAAAACACTACAAACACTGAAATGAATTTCCAAGAGAGGGAACAACTAAATAAGGAAAATTAAAACAAAAGAGTTTTTAAGGCTTTACGGAAAAGTTCTCCTCCAGCCTCAATTACAGCCTCAATTACCTTCTATGTCCCGTCCTACTCCAAGTGTCCCACTCACATGCCATCTGTGTCTCTCACTGTCAAGTCTATTTTAATTCCCACTCACCTCAGCCCTTTCTGCCTTCTGCCTTTGTGTCCTGTCTGGGTTTTTTGCCATTTTTTATGTCAGCAAATATGCACAAACCTTCCTGTTTCCCCTCTGCGTTCCCATCCAACTCCAAAACACATCAACTGGTGATGAGGGTGTAGCATGGGATGCCTCACTTACATACCAAACATTTTAAGTAATAGCAGCACAGAGGTGCTCTGTAGCACTTCCAGGGCTGGCTTTAGCTCTGGTGGCGCTCGGTGCTACAATCATTTTTGGAGCCCCCACACCACATGAGCGCCTCCTCAGACTCTCTCACTACCACTATGCAAAAGTGCCCTTCATCTCTCTAATCATAAGTTATTGTTAAACACAGTGCCCCCCCCCCACCCACTCCCCACCTAGGTCAGTGTCTCTCCATATGTCAGCACCCAGTGCGCCCGCACCAGACGCACTGCCCTAAAACTAGCCCTGAGCACTTCCACAAAACAAATTCTGTAGCTCCTTCCTGTTACATGTCAGTTTGGCTTCCAAAGATATTTGATGAAAATTGGGGACGGTGCAACTAAAAATCTTCATGCCAAGCTCTAAGGAGACGGAGGGCACAGTAAGAGGTTGCTATGGCTCTAATGCGAGTGGAAATGGTGCTGACTGACTGGAGTGAATTATTACTTTACTTTCCAGTGGTGAAGATCATAGGGAAAGCGTTTTGTGCAGCAGGTTAAGGTTGACTTTGAAAAATGTGTCAACCATTTTCCACACTGGCAGCTATCTGGGAGGTTACCCTGTCCTGTGGGAAGCCCGGCACCAGCAGGAGGGCAGCTCTGCAACAGGGCATGGAGACAGAGGAGAGACTACTGTCCGGCAAAATGACTATGAAAGTGAAGAGCAGACGTCATCTTTTTAGTAAGAAAAATTGAAACATTTAAGTGGTCACACCTGAATCACATCACCATACTACAAAGGCAGAATTGTGGCAGGCGTGTTTTTGCGTTGCAGCAGAGAAAACTGACCAAACATAGGCCAAAGTCAACAGGGCTTAGCGGTCACCGGAATTGGACTTAATACAGGATACCAGTAGTTAAAACTGCCCGACTCCAGATAAATCACGTTATCTACTGGTACGGTGTTCCACAATGAACGTAAGAATGTCACCAGCTATGGCTGTTCCGGGACAGCAAACGTAAACAAATGGCCAGTATTTTCTCCAATAAAGATTGAAACCTTACGCATTACTTACCTTACCTGGATCCTGGCGAAACATTTTCTTCTCAATTTCAATTATATTTTCAGAAGAAAAATTTGTGTCGGAGCGTAAATAAAAATTAAAAACATTGATTGGGCATCGAACCCTAAAACACAGCTTCCTAGCCCAAAAATACAGGTAGCAGGAACATGAAAGGGACCACTGTCATCTACGGAACATGCCCCAATCACGAGACACTGCTCACTAGTACATTCTCACCAACATTTGAGACGCTGCTCGCCATGGACATGCTCGCAAGTGGCACATCGCTAGCTACTATGTTGCGCGCTCGTTTGAGTGATAACTTTAACATTGCTACTAACATGTCATTTTAATTGGGATTTATACAGCGCTTACTACCCCTGACGGGGCGTCGAAGCGTGTTACGGCGAGTAGCACGCTGTACTCAAAGAAATACAACTTCATAATAGCTTTAAATGATGTCCAGGGCATGGCTGCAGAAAGGGCAAATAAGTGCTGGTTCTGTGCAAGTGCGTAAGAATATATATTTTTTTAACTGATGAGAAGGCTGCATGGTGAGCACTTACCAAGCACTTGCCGAGCTCGCTTTTCACGCAGCAGTTCTTGTGAGGATAGTTTTGGAGGGGTTCTAAGCGTCTCTTGTGGGTTTTTGTTGTTGCAGATTTTATATAGAGTGAACTCTACCCAAAGGTATTGGAGGCTTTTTTTACAAGAGCACCAGTTATGTTACACAAGGGCACATTCATTTTTGGTAGACAGGGGGAGATTAAGTGGTTTGCCCAGAATCACAGGATGTGGAATCGACCCGGACCATGAAACCTTTGTTTCCCAGCTCCAAAGTCGGCAGTCTAGCCGTGAGACCACATAATCTTCTTTTCTTTTTTTTACTCTCCTTTAGCACCTGTATAAATGATAAAGTGGCCAGCAGTCCTTAAGTGGGATGGAAAAGTGAGGGGGGTCGTTAAAGACGCGCCGCCAAGGAAGCTTAACTGGGACTCCATTCCAAGAGATGATACCTATGTAATTAAGGGCGTAGTTTTATGCCTTAGCAGTTAATGCCACCCCCAACCCCACCCAGTGCGAAGCCCATTTTTTGCACACCTGTTTGTGCATTTTTAGGTTGAGCATTCAAGACCGCTTGTGTATACTTATATTTGTATGAATTTTGTGTGCTCTGGATCTTCAGCCCTAGGACTTGTCTGCTTCCCCTTAGGGACATTTTTTCTGTTCATCTGCCTCTATTTAACTGTCTTGATAGAAAACGACCAGTAGAGGTCAGTAAAATACCAGAATGCTTTCTGCTGAGGGACTTTAACCCCTTCGCTGCTAGGCCTTTCACCCTCCTGTGCTAAGCCTTTTTTGGGCTATTTGGGGTAGTGCGCGCTTAGGCCCCTGTAACTTTTTGGCCACATTAGGTATCCACGCCAAATTTGCGTCCTTTTCTTCCAACATCATGGGGATTCCAAAGGTACCCAGGGTTTGTGAATTCTCCTAGAGGGTTCCCAGAAATTAGTCAAAATACAGCAACATTTTTCTTTTTTTTGTGAAAAATTGGAAAAACTGGCTGCAAATGAAAGCGTCTGGGTTTTTCTCTGCAAATGGTATCAACAAAGGGTTTGTGGGGCGAAATCACCATTTCTCCAGCTTTTAGGGAATGACAGATTTTTGTCAGAAATCCAACATTTTTTACACAGTTTTGGCATTTTTCTGGGACAAACCCTATTTTTGCAATTTTTTGTGCTTTCAACCTCCTTCCAGTTAATGGTAGAAATGGGTACAAAAGCAATAATGGATCCTGGAAAGCTATACATTTTTGCAAAGTAGACAAAATTCTGAATTCAGCAAGGGGTCATTTGTGTAGATCCATCAAGGTTTCTTTATAGAAACTAACAGTTAAATATAGGAAAAATTAAAAATTAGTTGAAAAAAGCAGCCTTTTGTGTCAACGTTTTCACCTGTAACTTCTTCTAATTATGACATCTCTTTGAAAGCAATGTACCGCTGGACCTTTCTGGTTTTGGGGATATATAGGACTTGTAGGTTCACCAAGAGCCCAACGAACCCAGAGTAAAGAACTGAGCAGCATTTTGTAATGGTTTTTATTATGTTCCGGGTATATAGCAATTATTGTGGGAAAATGTATACATGGAAAAATCGGTATGAAAGACACCTATGTATTTCTGAAATGGGAACAAATTACAGAGTTTAGAAACAGTGCATATTTGCACATTTTCGAAATTGGGAATACTCATACTAGCATGAGAATTATTGGTCATTTTTCAAAATGACTTTTTTTTTTACACAATGTCTTTCATTTGGAAGGGAGAAATGCATAAAAAATCAATAGGTAATAACAGTTGCTTTACAAATCTGAGCTACCCTAAGTCTCCCGATAAAAATGGTACCTCACTTGTGTGGGTAGGCATAGTGCCCACGACAGGAAGTGGCTCAAAACCTAACGTGAACACACCACATTTTCAGAATGAAAATTTACACATTTTTTGCGAAGAGTCTAGCTGTAGTTTTTGAACCCTAGCTCTGCCGGCACCTAGGGAAACCTAGCAAACCTATACATTTTTGAAAAGTAGACACCCAGGGGAATCCAGGATGGGGTGACTTGACTGCCTCCCACCATGATCTGTTACCCAGAATCCCTTGCAAACCCAAAAATTGACAAAAAAAAACCTTTTTCCCCATATTTCTGTGGTGGAAAGTTCTGGAATCTGCGTGGATCCATAAATTTCCACCCACCCCGTGTTGCCCAAAGTCTTACGAGAAAAATGGTACCTCACTTGTGCAGGTTGGCCTACTGCCCGCGACAGGAAATTGCACAAAATGCAATGTGGTCACACCTCAATTTCGTAGTGGAAAATGACCCTTTTTTGGCAACGTGCCTAGCTGTAGTTTTTGAACCCTATCTCTGCCAGCACCTTGTGAAACCGAGCAAACCTATACATTTTTGAAAACTAGACACCCAAGGGAATCCAGGATGGGGTGACTTGACTGCCTCCCACCATGATCTGTTACCCAGAATCCCTTGCAAACCAAAAAAATTTACCAAAAAAACACATTTTCCCCACATTTCTGTGGTGGAAAGTTCTGGAATCTGCGTGGATCCACAAATTTCCACCCACCCCGCGTTCCCCAAAGTCCTACGAGAAAAATGGTACCTCACTTGTGCAGGTCGGCCTAGTGCCCGCGACAGGAAACGGCGCAAAACGCAACGTGGTCACACCTCAATTTTGCAGTGAAAAATGACCCTTTTTTGGCAAAGTGACTAGCTGTAGTTTTTTAACCCTAGCTCTGCCGGCTTCTAGGGAAACCTAGCAAACCTATATATTTTTGAAAACTAGACACCCAGGGGAATCAAGGATGGGGTAACTTGAGTGCCTCCCACCAGGGTCTGTTACCCAGAATCCCTTGCAAACCTAAACAACTGACAAAAAAAACACATTTTCCCCACCTTTCTGTGATGGAAAGTTCTGGAATCTGCGTGGATCCACAAATTTCTACCCACCCCGTGTTCCACAAAGTCCTACGAGAAAAATGGTACCTCACTTGTGCGGTTCGGCTTAGTGCCCGCGACAGGAAACGGCACAAAACGCAACGTGGTCACACCTTAATTTTGCAGTGAAAAATGACTCTTTTTTTGCAAAGTGACTAGCTGTAGTTTTTTAACCCTAGCTCTGTCGGCACCTAGGAAAACCTAGCAAACCTATATATTGTTGAAAACTAGACACCCAGGGGAATCCAGGATGGGGTGACTTGAGTGCCTCCCACCAGGGTCTGTTACCCAGAATCCCTTGCAAACCTAAACAATTGACAAAAAAACACATTTTCCCAACATTTCTGTGATGGAAAGTTCTGGAATCTGCGCGGACCCACAAATTTTCACCCACCCCGTGTTCCACAAAGTCCTACGAGAAAAATGGTACCTCACTTGTGCGGGTCGGCCTAGTGCCCACGACAGGAAACGGCACAAAACGCAACGTGGTCACACCTTAATTTTGCAGTGAAAAAGGACCCTTTTTTGGCAAAGTGACTAGCTGTAGTTTTTTAACCCTAGCTCTGCCGGCACCTAGGAAAACCTAGCAAACCTATATATTGTTGAAAACTAGACACCCAAGGGAATCCAGGATGGGGTGACTTGAGTGCCTCCCACCAGGGTCTGTTACCCAGAATCCCTTGCAAACCTAAAACATTTACAAAAAAAACAAATTTCCCCCACATTTCTGTGATGGAAAGTTCTGGAATCTGCGTGGATCCACAAATTTCCACCCACCCCGCGTTTCCCAAAGTCCTACGAGAAAAATGGTACCTCACTTGTGCAGGTCGGCCTAGTGCCCGCGACAGGAAACGGCGCAAAACGCAACGTGGTCACACCTCAATTTTGCAGTGAAAAATGACCCTTTTTTGGCAAAGTGACTAGATGTAGTTTTTTAACCCTAGCTCTGCCGGCACCTAGGGAAACCTAGCAAACCTATATATTTTTGAAAACTAGACACCCAGGGGAATCCAGGATGGGGGGACTTGAGTGCCTCCCACCAGGGTCTGTTACCCAGAATCCCTTGCAAACCTAAACAACTGACAAAAAAAACACATTTTCCCCACCTTTCTGTGATGGAAAGTTCTGGAATCTGCGTGGATCCACAAATTTCTACCCACCCCGTGTTCCACAAAGTCCTACGAGAAAAATGGTACCTCACTTGTGCGGGTCGGCCTAGTGCCCGCGACAGGAAACGGCACAAAACTCAACGTGGTCGCTCCTCCGGGCGGATGTCGCCAAAATTAACTCCAGACTGACTGAGGTCGAGGCCACCACGGAGACCCTCACGCGGGGCACGGCAGACCACCATAAACGCATACAAGCCCTTGAACTGGTGCAAAAGCAGCTGCTGGCCAAGTTGGACGACCAGGAGGGCCGGTCTCGGCGCAACAACGTGCGGGTCGTGGGTGTGCCGGAGAGTGAACGCGGCCCTGCCTTAGACCTCTTTGTCGAAAAACTGATCACCGAACAGCTGCAGCCCCGCGGGCTCTCCAAGTTCTTCTCGGTCGAGAGGGCGCACCGGGTGCCGGGTGGGAGGCCTAAGCCGGGGGCCCCCCCGCGCCCGATCCTGGCCCGCATTTTCAACTTCCGAGACCGGGATGCGATCCTCCAGGCGGCGCGTGCCGCCCCACCACTGCGGGTGGACAACGCTAAGGTCACCCTCTATCCGGACTACACCGCTACAGTAGTGCGGCAACGTAAGGACTTCATGGCAGTTAAGGCAGACCTCCGCTCTCGAGAGCTAAAGTATTCAATGTTGTACCCTGCAAAGCTGCGAGTGGAGGCGGAGGGGCGCACATGGTTCTTCACATCGCCGGCGGAGGCCTCGGAATGGCTCGAGGGGTGGCGTCCAGCAAGAGCGAGGGGCAGGGGAGAGCGCGCCCTGGGCGGCCTTCCCGACTCTCACCAAACCCTGAACGTTGAGGACTCAGGCGCGGGTGACGAAGTGCCCTGAGGCATGGGGCTGTGATGTGACCGAACTATTGGACGCTTGGCGACCTGGGACCTTGCGGTGGCTGTCGGCCCCTGGGGCCTTGAACCTACAAGGGGCGGATGACCCCGGATCCCCCTTTTTCCTTTTCTCTCATCTGACAGTCTGCTGCTTGAGGGGACAAACTTACGGTATGGGAAGTGGCGGCGGTGTGCTGAGCGGCTTTCCCCCGTACGCACGTACCAAGTTTATGGGAACTAAGCACTCTGCTGTGTTGGGGTGGCGGGTAGTTGTAAATCCGCTGGGCAGGGAGGCAGGGAGGGGGGTGGGGGGATGGGGAATTCGTTTCAATGTTGATTTTTGTTTTGTTTTAGGTTCACCAACCACTCAGGGGTACATACGGCAGATTGGGCAGGTACAGGTGCACAGGGGTGGCACAGGGCAGGACGCGACTAACACACCCTCCCCTGGAGACGACGTCACATAGCTTGCCTCGAGCGGCCTCTGACTCACTGCCAGGCGCCCCTGCTCAGCAGCGTTCTCCTTCCTTTGCGGTCCTCTCCTGGAACGTTAACGGCCTGGGAGACAAGATTAAGAGGGGGCTAGTGCTTCAATATCTCAAGCGCAAGGGGCCCGGGGTGGCGCTCTTGCAAGAAACACACCTAGTGGGTACGTCCACCAAAGCCCTGGATAGGTGGGGGTTTAAGATGGCAACACATTCAGAGTTTACGACAGGGTCCCGGGGGGTGGGCATACTGGTGAACAAGCGTGTCCCCCTGATTCTTCTTAGGGACGACTATGGCCGCTTCGCGGCACTCACTTGTCAATGGGAGGGGAGGGTTTATAACCTGGTTTCTGTCTACATCCCCCCGACACTACACCAAGCCTCCCTCAGGGCACTGGGCGAATTCCTTTTGGCGCTCCCGCCTCGGGAGCTCATCATGGGCGGAGACTTCAATGCAGCCATGGACCCTGCATTGGACAGGTCTGCACACAGGACTCTTGGGGCCGACGCCTCCGCGCTCGCAGACTTTGCTACCGCGCTTGGCTTAGTAGACACATGGAGGACATACTGGCCTGATGAGAGACAATACACCTTCCTCTCCGGGGTACACCACACCCTCTCCCGTATCGACTACATCTTCACCTCACCGGCCGGGTACAAAGGGGTGACGGAGGTGTCGCACCTACCCAGGGGCATCTCGGATCACTCGCCGGTGGTCATCACGTTTGCGTCCGGTGACCCAGGAAGGCGCACATTGTTCCCGATCCGCCCCGGATATCTTAAAATCCCTAAAATTGCTAAGACCCTCAAAAAGGCGACCAAGAACTATTTTACCGAGAATGCTGAGTCTGTCGAGAGCGCAGCAACCCTCTGGGAGGCCTTTAAAACCGTCCTCCGTGGCCAGGCCATCTCCATCATTACGGACCACACTAAGACCCAGCGGCTCGCTGTACTGGAGATGGAGCGGGCGATAGTGGAGGCGGAAGCATCCCATACACTGCGGGGGGACGGAGATTCGGCGCATACCCTTCATATGGCGCAGCAAGAATATAGGTCCCATCTTTGGGAGGGGGCCCGAGCTCGACAAGTAGCCACCCAGCACACCATCTATGAACTCGGTGATAAGGCTGGCAAACTCCTGGCGTGGCTCGAGAAGGGGGACCGTGCGTCGCGGTGGGTGGCGCGGATTCGCCTGGGCGAAGGAGACTTTACCTCGGAGCCCCAGCGCATAGCCGGGGCCTTCGCGGCCCATTATCAACGCATCTATACCCCGGAGGCCTCGGCCACCGTGGCAGACAATGAGCTCTTCCTCAGGGACATCGCAATGCCTCGGCTGGCCGCTTCGGGGGCTGAGGCCCTGGAGGCGGATCTGACGGCGGAGGAAATCACGCTGGCGATTTTGGCCCTCCGCAGTGGTAAGGCAATGGGGCCCAACGGAATCCCAATCGAATACTACAAGCAAAATTCCGCTCTTGTGGTCCCTCACCTATTAGCCATGTATGGGGACGGTCTATCGACGGGGATGCTCCCCCGTGATCAGAGGATGGCTACAATAGTGGTGATCCCTAAACCCAACAAGCCGTCCCACGAGTGCTCCTCTTATCGCCCGATCTCGCTGCTTAATGCCGAGGCGAAGATCCTGGCCAAGGTGATAGCAACGCGGCTGCAGCCCTACCTTTCGACCCTAATACACCCGGACCAGTCGGGATTTATGCCCCACCGGAACACCGCTTTGAATCTGCGGCGTCTCCATGGCATCATTGCCGGCCGCTCCTCGATCGAGGAAGATGCGGCCATACTGTCGTTAGATGCGCGGATGGCGTTTGACAGAGTGGAGTGGCGTTTCCTCTTTGCCGTCCTCCGCCATATGGGGCTTGGCCCCAGGATTTGCGCGTGGATCCAGCTGCTTTACACTAAGCCACTTGCACAGGTGGTGGTCAATGGCCGCGTCTCTGACGCCTTTCCGCTGGGTCGAGGGACTAGGCAGGGTTGCCCCCTCTCCCCGCTCCTATTTGCTATGGCTCTCGAGCCATTGGCGGCGTGGGTGCGACAGGATCCGATGATCCGTGGCCTTAGGTGGACGTTGGACTGGGAGGATCGCATATCCCTTTATGCGGACGATGTGCTCCTCTATCTCGCCTCGCCGGCGCGCTCTATCGCCTGTCTCCTCAACATATGTGAATCATATGGTAGTAGGTCCGGATACGAAATAAACTGGGAGAAATCCATCTTATATATGCTCCGAGGCTCCCCACCGCGGCTTCCGTCAGGCTGTAACATTCTACTAGCTAACGACGGGTTCAAATATCTTGGCATGTACGTCACGGCCGACCGGGACAAATTTGTCGCGGAAAATCTAATGAGGCCCCTCCAACGGCTTCGCACCGACGTTAAACACTGGCGCGCATTGCTGCTGACATTGCTTGGGCGGGCTTCGCTCTTTAAGATGCTCGCCCTCCCGAGATTCCTCTATGCGCTGCAAAATACCCCCTTCCCCATTGCACCCTCTTACTTCACGGCGATCAACGCTGAGATCACTCGTCTCCTCTGGGAGGACAAGTCGCCTCGCATTGCCCTCCATAAGCTTACCAGTGGTTGGTATGATGGAGGTATAGCCCTCCCCGACATGAAGACCTATTACTGGGCGTCGCACCTCATGGTTATTAACCAGTGGCTCCATGTGCCGGGGGATGACCCCGCATACCGTATGGACCGACAACTACTTGGCCCCGGAGGGGTGATGGGAGCCCTTTACAACCCAAAAAGGGGTCGCGTTCCGGCGGGGCCCGCAGCCCATACCCTCCGGATATGGCACGCGGCGCAACGGGCGATGGGATGGGCTGGAAAGATTACCCAGGCAACGCCGCTTTGGGACACCAGGCAGCTCGGGGTACTTCGCACTACCAAGGGGTTCCACCAGTGAGATCTTATTGGTATCTCCAGGGTGGGAGACCTCTGGCGCAAGGGAGAGGTGATCACTTTTGCCCAACTGCAAGCAGACTACGACCTGGCGGACACCGAGCACTTCCGATATTTACAAGTTCAACACGCTCTTCAGGCGGCGATACCACGTGGGACTCGGCTCCCTGAGTCATCGCCCTTGGAGGACCGGCTCCTCATGGAGCATCTGCTCCAGAGGGCGACGTCCCTAACATACCGGAAGATAATAAATAACCGCCCCGACCCTTTTTCCGCCCTCAAGGGGAAGTGGGAGGCAGAACTTGGAGAATTTGATGAGACGGACTGGAATTCCGCGCTCTCGTCCCCCAGGGAGGTGGGCATATCTTCCAAGCTCAGACTGGTCCAACTCAAAATTTTGCACCGCACATACTACACCCGCACCCTCCTATTCAGACTCCACCGGGTAGAGTCCCCGCTGTGTCTCAGGAACTGTGGCCACGAGGGGACCTTCTTGCATACCCTCTGGGAGTGCCCTGTCGTGGCGACTTACTGGAAAGGGGTGTTGAGTATTCTCTCCCAGGTAACAAAAATTCCCACGCTGCCGGAACCTCGGCTGTGCCTCCTCAATGTCTGGGAACAGACGGACCACAAGAGGGCGACCCAGCTTTGGGTGACTTTGGGACTCATGCTTGCAAAGCGTAATATAGCCCAGAAATGGGGATCGGGGCTGGGGCCTACCCTGACGCATTGGATCCGAGATATGGACCTTGTAATGGTGACCGAAAAAACTGTGTATGTCCATAGAGGGTGCCCCAAGAAATGGTCCCAGGTCTGGGGTGGATGGAATGTATACCGGGGAAATATCTGTGAGCCCCCACCGGATGCAGCGGACTCGGATCTCAGTGACCAGGATTAATGGCTCCACTGCTGGAGATGGGCGGGGAAGGGAGCGATGGTGTGTTGTCATTGGGCTGTTTATCTCTCTCTGTGACACCTGTACTGTCATTGCTCCGGTACCTTGTAACCCCTGTATGCCATGCCTTGCACTAAACGAGTGGTGTTTGTTTTATGTTTTGTTGATAAACCCAATAAAAATATTTCAAAAAAAAAAAAAACTCAACGTGGTCACACCTTAATTTTGCAGTGAAAAATGACCCTTTTTTTGCAAAGTGACTAGCTGTAGTTTTTTAACCCTAGCTCTGCCGGCACCTAGGAAAACCTAGCAAACCTATATATTGTTGAAAACTAGACACCCAGGGGAATCCAGGATGGGGTGACTTGAGTGCCTCCCACCAGGGTCTGTTACCCAGAATCCCTTGCAAACCTAAACAATTGACAAAAAAAACACATTTTCCCAACATTTATGTGATGGAAAGTTCTGGAATCTGCGTGGATCCACAAATTTTCACCCACCCCGTGTTCCACAAAGTCCTACGAGAAAAATGGTACCTCACTTGTGCGGGTCGGCCTAGTGCCCGCAACAGGAAACGGCACAAAACGCAACGTGGTCACACCTTAATTTTGCAGTGAAAAATGACCCTTTTTTGGCAAAGTGACTAGCTGTAGTTTTTTAACCCTAGCTCTGCCGGCACCTAGGAAAACCTAGCAAACCTATATATTGTTGAAAACTAGACACCCAGGGGAATCCAGGATGGGGTGACTTGAGTGCCTCCCACCAGGGTCTGTTACCCAGAATCCCTTGCAAACCTATAAAATTTACAAAAAAAACAAATTTCCCCCACATTTCTGTGATGGAAAGTTCTGGAATCTGCGTGGATCCACAAATTTCCACCCACCCCGCGTTCCCCAAAGTCCTACAAGAAAAATGGTACCTCACTTGTGTGGGTCGGCCTAGTGCCCGCGACAGAAAACGGCGCAAAACGCAACGTGGTCACACCTCAATTTTGCAGTGAAAAAGGACCCTTTTTTGGCAAAGTGACTAGCTGTAGTTTTTGAACCCTAGCCCTGCCGGCACCTAGGGAAACCTAGCAAACCTATATATTTTTGAAAACTAGACACCCAGGGGAATCCAGGATGGGGTGACTAGAGTGCCTCCCACCAGGGTCTGTTACCCAGAATCCCTTGCAAACCTAAAAAATTGACAAAAAAAATACATTTTCCCCACATTTCTGTGATGGAAAGTTCTGGAATCTGTGTGGATACACAAATTTCCACCCACCCCGCGTTCCCCAAAGTCCTACTAGAAAAATGGTACCTCACTTGTGCGGGCCGGCCTAGTGCCCGCGACAGGAAACGGCGCAAAACGCAAAGTGGTCACACCTCAATTTTGCAGTGAAAAATGACCCTTTTTTGGCAAATTGCCTAGCTGTAATTTTTTAACCCTAGCTCTGCCGGCACCTAGGGAAACCTAGCAAACCTATATATTTTTGAAAACTAGACACCCAGAGGAATCCAGGATGGGGTGACTTGAGTGCCTCCCACCATGGTCTGTTACCCAGAATGCCTTGCAAACCTAAAACATTGACAAAAAAAACACATTTTCCCCACATTTCTGTGATGGAAAGTTCTGGAATCTGCGTGGATCCACAAATTTCCACCCACCCCGCGTTCCCCAAAATCCTACGAGAAAAATGGTACCTCACTTGTGGGGGTCGGCCTAGTGCCCTCGACAGAAAACGGCACAAAATGCAACGTGGTCAAACCTCAATTTTGCAGCGAAAAATGACCCTTTTTTGGCAAAGTGCCTAGTTGTAGTTTTTTAACCCTAGGTCTGCCGGCACATAGGGAAACCTACCAAACCCATACATTTCTGAAAACTAGACACCCGGGGGCTTCCAGGGTGGTATGGCTTGCATGGATCCCCCAACGTTTCCTTACCCAGAATCCCCTGCAAACCTCAATTTTAGCTGAAAAAAATCACTTTTTTCACACATTTTGGTGTGGGAAAGTTGTGGCATCACCGGGCTCACACAAATTTACCACCACCCAGCGTTCCCCCAGGTCTCCCAGTACAAATGGTGCCTCACTTGTGTGGGATGCCCAAGTACCCGCGGCAGGCAAGGGCCCAAAACGTAGTGAGGCGACATAAAAATGGCCTAACGCAAAACCACCTGGTTTTGCAAGGGGGGTCACTTGGGTTTTTGGCCCGGTGCTCGGCGGCCATCTAGGGAAACCTACCAAACCCATACATTTCTGAAAACTAGACACCCGGCGGCTTCCAGGGAGGTATGGCTTGCGTGGATCCCCCAACGTTTCCTTACCCAGAATCCCCTGCAAACCTCAATTTTAGCTGAAAAAAACACTTTTTTCACACATTTTGGTGTGGGAAAGCTGTGGCATCACCGGGCTCACACAAATTTACCACCACCCAGCGTTCCCCCAGGTCTCCCGGTAAAAATGGTGCCTCACTTGTGTGGGAGGCCCAAGTACCCGCGATAGGCAAGGGCCCAAAACGTAGTGAGGCGACATCAAAATGGCCTATCGCAAAACCACCTGGTTTTGCAAGGGGGGTAACTTGGGTTTTTGGCCCGGTGCTCGGCGGCCATCTAGGGAAACCTACCAAGCCCATACATTTCTGAAAACTAGACACCCGGCGGTTTCCAGGGAGGTATGGCTTGCGTGGATCCCCCAATGTTTCCTTACCCATAATCCCCTGCAAACCTCAATTTTAGCTGAAAAAATAAGTTTTTTCACACATTTTGGTGTGGGAAAGTTGTGGCATCACCGGGCTCACACAAATTTACCACCACCCAGCGTTCCCCCAGGTCTCCCGGTAAAAATGATGCCTCACTTGTGTGGGAGGCCCAAGTCCCCACGGCAGGCAAGGGCTCAAAACGTTGTGAGGCGAAATCAACATTGCCTATCAAAAAAATGTTTGGGCCCTTGGACCTGTCGCGGGTACTTGGGCGGGGGGGCCAAATACATATTATACAGGAAACCAGGGTTCGAGCCTCAAGGTCGCGTCCACATCCTGTGATTCTGGGCAAATCACTTAATCTCCCCGTGCCTGAATGTGTAATGTAAATACGATGCTCATGTAAAGCGCTCCAATACCTTCGGGTCGAGTTCGCGCTATATAAATATGCAAAATAAAAATGGTACAAAACTTGCACTGCCCTCAGCCTTAACTACCAAGCTCTCAATTGTGACCTATTATAAACCAGAGGAATTCAAAGAATGCATTATACAAGAGTAACATGCAACATGAAAACCAACATACAGAAACACAACACAGAGAAAGCAAACACTCTTAGCTACAGCAAGATTAAGTGAAACATGTGAAATGTAAACAGGGATTAAATGTGCTGACAGTGATTGACCCGTACATTTTTACATATATTGTTCAGAAATCAATCAGTGTCAATTAAGTTAAGGGAATGAATATGGGGCCAGATAGGGACCCGTGTTAATGCCCAATTTAAAAATTATTTCTGGGGTTGAGACCCGGGGCGGACTGGCCTACTTAAAACCCTGTACACTGGTGAAAACAAGAATTTTCAAGCAACATTACTGACTAAAGGCCCTCTGTTAATACCTGCAGAGCAACGCGTGTTGGTAACTTTGACATAAATTAATGCTCTGCTGTAAGTTAAATACCAACAATTTAGAGAAGGAAAGAGGGGGATTAAAAAAAAAAATAACCAAAAGAATATATTGCCCCATTGGCCTCCATTGAAGCAGAGGCAATTTCAGGTTGGGAGACAGCCAAAATATAGCCGTTTTTGGTTTGAATAAAACACAAAAAAATGATTATCCAGCCTTAATAATTAAGGTTTATTGGCGTGTATGCGTCTGTTTGAAAACGTGATTGTTTCATTTATATTAATTTGTGAAGGGAAGAGAACTTAAGTTGGGGACCATTTAAAAAGTCGGACTTAGCTTATTTTGGGTAGTTTCCCTGAGCATCATTGGAAGGTAAAGCTGTTTCAGACCATTCTATCCATCCTAAGTGATTCTGCTTCCAGTCCGGCACACACGGGAAAGGCACGCTCCAAAGATATGAGGTCTTAGCATGACATCATTGCGAACCACCATATATCAGTACATGATTATCGGACAAGGCAAATGCCTGCTATTTGTTTTCTTGGCACCCAGGACATTCTCTGCCCACCCGACCTAATATCCTCTTACTTACTTGCTGTTGAAGGCGCAGACTATCTCAGTGCCCTCCTTACTCCATCCGAAATCACCAGAGGATTATTTTGTTGCTTTTATGCCTGGCGAGTAGTTTTTAGTCATGTCTATTTTTCTTTGCATTGCGGAGTTAGTGTATAAACACTTCTCATTATAATTTAGAGCTGCAAGCACCACAATGCAAAGAGCAACAGGAGTAAAGGAGTAACTTGGCTGATATGAGACAGTCAGTGCTCTGGGACTGGCAAAGCAATGGGTTGGAGCGCTCTTACACTTCCAATCCTCGCTGATGTAATGTGAATTCTCTAGTATATTTAACGAGGCAACATTAACATACTCGCCAAGCGCCCTTCGACCCTCCCAAGAGGAGAGGCATAGATAATTTCAGCAACATTGAAACAAGTAGGTTGGCGTTTTCTGCAACATTAGAAGGAGGCGACATCACTTCCTCCAGAGTCTTAGTGCTGAGACGGGTGGGGTTATTTGGTGTGTGGTGGCAGCTCCAGTTATTTAATTGGAGATTCAATCCTTGTGCCGGAAATTGGGTGATGTCACTTCCTCCTGGAAAGATATCAGACCCAAAAATGCTCGGTTTCATTTTCATCAGACTCTTGTACATAAATTAGATGTTAAATTGGGCGTATAAATTAGAGTTGAAATACCAGGATACCGGCATATGAAGACTGCTGGAATCCTACCCTCCTCCCACTTCTGATGAACTACTCACTCCGGCACCAGGAGAAAACAAAAGAACGTTTCTTTCAGAGCCAAGACAAATAACCAATGTGTGTTTCTCACAACAACAAAAAAAGGTGAATGCCGAGCGTGATAAAAAAAATGATGCTGTTGGCGGAGTTTGTTTTCAAGCAAAACCAATCAAAGTAACCAGTGTGAACAAAGAAAGCAATCAGTCGGGCACGAGTCGATGCAAATAAAAACAAGCAAAAGCGAAAGCACGGCACGTTGTGCGTAACCTGACCCACGAGGAATGCAGCTGCCACCCTGTGCGCCGCTGCTCGCTCCCGAGAGCAAAACGCGGTGGAAGTGAACATTTAAAAAGAAGGTGGTACATTCACCTGCCTTCAGCCATTTGCATGCTTTCATTAGTGAAGACACACGCAAAAGCCAATCCTATGTGTGGGAGGAGTCAGACCCACACGGAGTAGTTTAGAGTACTTACAAGAAGCCTTGCAGAGCAGCGCATGCGCGCTGGCTCATGCTTGATCTAAAAATGCGCCTTGGAGAAACATAGAAATAAAAGACATAAAACAACAAATTAGAAAGCTGCAATGTACCTGGCTCAAAACAAACGCCAAACAAGACAAACTTCACCCACCGAAAATTAACAGATTATACAAGTCAGCTATCAAAAAAGCTAAGAAAAGGTTCTATTCAGACAGAATTCAGAATGCTAAATGTGCAAATAAAGAATTCTATAAAATACTCAATGAATTTTGCAAACCAAATTGCCTAGAAGGACAGAAACAAAGCACCAGCACTAATCTTTGTACAAAACAGCAATCCAAGAATACTATAACCCAGCCTCTCCGTTCCTTCCAACACATCTCACACGATGAATTTATGGACCTGGTCAAAGCAAGCAGACCTGCTGGCAGCCCTTCTGGCCCCTGTCCACCACAAACTTTCAAGACAATTCTTTTAACAACCTCCGCTGCCACTCCAGTAAGAAGAATCATCAACGATTCCTTAACTACCGCACTATTTCTGGAAGAACTCAAAAAGTCACACATACGCCCTTTACTGAAGAAAACAAACTTGGTCCCGCTGAACCCTGACAACTACAGACCCATTACAAATGGACCTTTCCTCGGCAAACTGATAGAAAGAGCAGCGTTTGCCCAGATGTCACTATTCATTGAAGAGAATGACATACTTTAAGACTTCCAAACAGGATTCCATCAGGGAAGAGGCACTGAATCTGCCCTCCTTGCCATCTGCGATGACCTGAAGAATACAGTAGAGCGCAATGGGGTTGCTGCGCTACTCCTCTTGGACCTCTTGGCTGCTTTTGACACGTTGACCATGATACTCTGAAACAAAGACTCTATGAAGCCGGCATAGAGGGAACTGGTCTAGACTGGATTGTGTCCTACCTTTGAAACAGAAATAATGTCATCCATACCCCACCTTTCTCGTCCAAACCATACTCCACAAAAGCAGGGGTACCTCAAGACTATATCATCTTGCCCATGCTTTTCACATGAAGTCATTGCCGGAACTGATCAATCAATTTCACCTCACGTGCTGTAACTATGCAGATGACACGATAATACTCCTTCAACTGGAATGCTCCAAAGACATTGGAGAATCCCCAATTTTCAGTTGTCTCAGAGCCGTGGATCAGTGGATGACTTGGAGTCATCTCAAATTGAAGGCTTCCAAAACGGAAATACTCAGGTGTGGCGATTGAAACATTATGACCCGCTTGCCGCCTGGCCTGATGAACTGGGATCACTGCCTAAAGTATCGAAGGAAGTAAGAAATCTCGGAATGACCATGGACTCCAAGCTGTCGATGAATACCCAAGTGGACAAACTAGCAAGATCAAGCTTTATCACTATAAAAACACTGTGATGAATTTTCCCTCATTTGGGATTTCCAAACAAAGTCCAAGCTACCATCTCCCTTGTTCTGTCCAAACCGGATTACGCCAATAGCCTGTACCACGGTGTAACGCCCTGAACGTCTCAGGATCGTTTAACAGACACGACAATGAGGACGCAACCACTTGTGAAGGGTTAGTTCTTTTAATGAAGGCAAATAAAATACAAAGAACAAACAAAAGTTATAGTCACTGGAATCCTCCAGGCTAAGTACGTTACCAGCCCACAGCACGGATGGTCCTAACCGTCCTCTGCATATACGCCGATCCCGGCGTATGCCAACAGAGGGCAGAAATGAAATGGCCGACAATGCCAATCGGTAGGCTGTGAGGGGCACGAAGAGTGTTGGGGAGAATCGAGGAGTCAGGGAAACACCCAGCCGGGGTCTCTACCTGAAGGGAGCAGCCGCTCAACCTCTTCCTCAGACTGCACCGGGACGCGGAGTCACCTCCTGGTGATGCGTCACCGATACCCCAATCACAAGCAAGAAGACTGAACCGAGAGCAGCCGCTCGATCGATCCTGTGGACTTCCGAGTCTGTAACGCGGCAAACACCTCCTGGTGTGCGTTACAGCTGGCAGTCCCTGTGTCTCTGGTCGGGCTGGGAGTTACGACTCCAACCAGCAAAAGCGCCACTGCGCTTGGACTCAGCCGAGTCAAAAAGCGAAGCTCAATGGTTGACCGGTAGAGCTTCCGGGTCCTTCACAGGTGACGATGGGGCAAGACACGGCCCAGGGAGTAACGACTCGACCTACCTCCGTTCTTGCCTTACTGGAGCACCACTCCGGAACACTGCTCTTCACGAAGCAGGTACGTCGGTGTAAACACAATATCCGACAGCCTTGTACCTCCCGGTTCCTCCCTTTATAGGGCGTGTTTTCCTTGAGTTATGTAACAGCTCTCCTGTTTACATAAGGGCGTGTTTCCCTTGAGTTATGTAACAGCTCTCCTGTTTACATAAGGGCGTGTTTCCCTTGAGTTATGTAACAGCTCTCCTGTTTACATAAGGGCGTGTTTCCCTTGAGTTATGTAACAGCTCTCCTGTTTACATAAGGGCGTGTTTCCCTTGTATGACAGGAATTCTTGACAGTACATCCTCCCTCTCAGCGGCTCCCCACGGGTCCAGCGCTGGCAGGAAAACGCCGATGGAACAAGGAGACCAAGCGCGGAGCATGAACCCCTTCAGCCGGTTCCCATGAATGCTCCTTCGGGCCATAGCCTTTCCACGCAACCAGGTACCACAGCTTCCCCCTGCGCCATTTGGACGCCCGTATGCCCGACACTTCATACTCCACCTCCGACTCCACGCATACCGGCCTAGGTGTCCCAGACGGCTTGGAGGGTGCTGGTTTGAGCAATGATACATGAAAGACAGGGTGTATCCGCAATGACTGGGGCAAGCACACCTTCACGTTCACGGGACCCATACACTTGGTAATTCGATAGGGGCCCATGTACTTGGGATGGAACACACTGTTCTTTCGAAACCTCATGTTTCTTGTGGATATCCAGACGTAGTCTCCAGTGCGGTACAGTGGCCCGGGCCTTCTCTTCCTATCTCCCGCAGCCTTGTATCTTCTCTTGGCCTCTATTAGGACAGCCCTTGAGCGCATCAACGTGTCTTTTATGTGTGCCACCCTGTCCGCTGTGGCGGGAATCCTGTCCTCTCTGAACGGATGTAGAAATGGCAAGAACCTGGGATGTTGGCCATAGTTGCTATAGAACGGAGATGACTGTGTGGAGCTGTGAGTGGCGTTGTTATAGGCTATCTCTGCAACCCATAGCAAGTCGACCCATTCTTCCCTGCCCTGGTCCACAAAACATCGCAGATACTGTTTGAGCGTTTGGTTCAAGCGCTCGGTTTGGCCGTCCGTTTGAGGGTGGTAGCTGGTGGACAGGGCGGTCTTAACATGCAGCGCAGTGCACCAAGTCTTCCAGAATTGCGCAGTAAACTGCGACCCCCGGTCCGACACGATCACCCCAGGTAATCCATGCAGTCGTACCACATTCTTTAGGAGTAGTGACGCCAATTCCCCGGCCGTAGGGACTCTCTTGCAGGGGATGAAGTGCCCCATTTTCGTCAAGTAATCCACCACCACCAGTATTGCCGTCATCCCCTGGTCTACCGGTAGGCCCACCACGAAGTCCAGTGATATGCTATCCCATGGTCTATCCGGGGTCGGAAGTGGATGTAAGAGCCCTTGGGTTCGGCCATGGTCGGCCTTCATGGTAGCACACGTAGGACACTCCTGTCCCCACCTCCTGACATCCACTCTCATGGTTGGCCACCAGAAATGCCGTCCCATGCTAGCCACCGTTTTTTCAAAGCCCAAATGACCTGCGCATGGAGAGTCATGGCACCAGATGAATGCTTGTTTCCTTAGCCTAGGCGTGGGTATCAATAGGCACCTGCCCTTCAGGGGTATCCCGTCCTTCAGCTGCCATTCTCTGTGACTGAGGAGCCACCTCCGCCATGCGAATGACCTGATCCCTCTCTTTATTCCCCTCAGGAAAGTATCCGGTTGGATAACCCCCAATACCATCCTCGGGGAAATGATGGAACGCTCGGTTGCAGGCAATGGTTCCTTAACTGCAGATTGACGGGACAGGGCGTCCGCCTTCCGGTTTTCCGTCCCCGGCCGATATGTGATGCGGAAGTTGAACCCCGCAAAGAAGATCATCCACCGCAGCTGCCTGGGAGAAAGGTGTCTAGTGGCCGTCATGAACTGTAGGTTCCGATGGTCCGTGTACACCGATACCACATGTCTTGCCCCCATCAACCAATGCCTCCATTCGGTGAAGGCGTCCTTGATTGCGAGAAGCTCCTTCTCCGCAATATGGTAGTTGCGTTCGGCGTCGTTGAGTTTGCGGGACATGTACGCAACGGGATGAAGCACCCCTGTGTCGTGGTTGCGTTGGGACAAGATAGCCCCCAGCGCCACATCCGACGCGTCCGCTTCCACCACGTAGGGGAGATCCGGATCGGGGTGAGCCAACACCGGCGCCTTACCAAAGGCGCTTTTCAGGGCCTCAAAGGCTTTGTTCGCTTCAGGGGACCAGACAAACTCCTTGGACTTCCTCAGTAGCTGTGTGATTGGGGCCACCACTCCTGAAAATCCATCTATAAACCGCCTGTAAAAGTTGGCGAAGCCAATGAAACTTTGGACGTCCTTCACGCTTTGGGGCACCGGCCATTCTTTCACCGCCTTGATCTTTCGTTCTGCCATCTCCTGTCCCTCTGGACTCAGCATCACTCCGAGGAATTCCACGGATGTGACGTGGAAGTCACACTTGCTGAGTTTACAAAACAGCATGTTTTCCCTCAGCTTTTGGAGCACAGCTTTGACGTGGTGTACGTGCTCCTCCACACTGGACGAATAGATGAGGATGTCGTCGATATATACGACCACGTAGATATCCAACTCCTCTCTGAATACCTCATTCAAAAAGTACTGAAAGGCTGCCGGGGCGTTGCACAGACCGAACGGCATGACGAGGTACTCAAAAAGGCCGAACCTGGTCTTAAAGGCGGTCTTCCACTCGTCTCCGTCCCTCATGCGCACCAGATGGTATGCCCCTTTCAAATCCAACTTGGTGTAGATACGAGCTTTCTTGACCTGTTCCAGAAGTACACTGATGAGAGGCAAGGGGTACCGATTTTTTATGGTTATCGCATTCAATGCCCTAAAGTCCACACAGGCTCTCAGCTCCCCATTAGCCTTCGGGATGAAGAAGAGTGGCGAGGCGGACGGAGACTTGGACGGGCGGATGAATCCTAGCTTGAGGAGTTTATCCAGGTACCCCCGGAGATGCACGTTTTCAGGCTCCGTCAGGGCATACAGCCTGCCGCTGGGAACGCTGGCCCCTGGCACCAGGTCGATCTGGCAGTCAAACTGTCTATGTGGTGGTAGCACTTCCGCCTTCACCTCATCAAATACATCCTCAAAACTGTGATAAGCCTGGGGGAGAGCCACATCTTTTTCTGCCGCTGTAGCCACCGTCTGACTCCCGCTCTCATCTGCGTCAAGGGATTCCGTTCTTATTCCACAATGCAGGATGCAATACGGTGACGTCATTTCGATGCGATGTGTTGGCCAATCCACAAAGGGGTTGTGTTTCTGTAGCCACGGCAATCCCAATATGACGCCATATTGGGGCGCTCGGATGATGTTAAAATCGATTTGTTCCAAATGGTTCCTCCCATATCTCATCGGAAGGACCCCCGTGTGCTGTCCGATGGGCCCCGTCACCAATCGCCTTCCGTCTACCGCATAGACGTCTTCGGGTACTGCTTTGGGAAGAAGCACTAGCCCTAGCCTGCATGCCTCGTTGTGGTCCATAAACATGCCAGTGGCCCCTGAATCCACCATGGCCACAACGGGTATCCACTGGTCATGCACTCCCACGTGCACCGTGATAAACAGGTGTCGTTGTCCCTTAGTGACCGAGTTGGAAAGTGAAGGGATGGATGAGTGACTCCGAGATGCCCCTTCTCTGGTCTTGGAGTCCTCTAGTTTTCCGCCGGTATGTCCACCACGGCTGTTACCGACCGGTTGGCCCGATAACGTGACGTCTTCGGTTTGGCAGGGCATTCACGTACGTAGTGGCCTTTTTTGCCACAATATAGGCACAATCCTTGTTTACGGCGTGACTCTTTCTCCGTGGCTGTGAGGCTCGCTCGTATTGCGCTGATGTCCATGGGTTCTCCCTTGGATGCGGTGGAAGTTTCAGGACTTCCCACCGTCACATAGGATGGAAGGGATTTTCCTTTTCTCCCATGATCCCCCTTTCTTTCACTTAGCCTATGTTCCAGCCGTAATACCAGGTTGATAAGGCCCTCACATGTCTTGGGTTGAGGGTCAATATGAGCCACGGCGTCCTTGAGCTCATCGCACAGCCCTTGATGGAAGAGCGCCGTCTGTTTAGCAACAGGCCACTTGGTTTCCGCAACCAGCCTTCGGAACGCGTTGAGATACTGCACCAGGTCGTTGGATCCCTGTTTCAACTCAAGCATTTCACGGTCCGCCGTGTACGAGTCAGCCCTTCTGTCGAATACCTTCAGGAATTCCTCGCGAAAAGCACCCCAATCACATAAGAGGGGGTCGTCCCTGCTCACCAGAGGTACGGCCCATTGTGCCGCGTTTCCAGCCAAATAGGATATAAGGAAAGCCACACGAGCCTGACTCGTGGGGAACGCCTTTGGTTTGCACGATAAATGTAGCGCCACTTGTGTGAGGAATACCTGCACTGTGTTAGGATCCCCACTGTACCTCTCTGGTGTTGCCAAGGGGATGGCTACCGGCATTTCCACTACTACCGCAGGGGTCTGGTTCGTGAGGGAGGTGCTGGGCGTGAGCGGGTCCAATTGGATAGCATCCAGTCTGGCTTTTACATCGGCTGTTTCTTGCCTAGAGGCAGCCACTTCAACTTGCATGGCCGCTAAAGCAGCCAGCACATCATCAAGTGTTGCCATGTCTGTTATCGACCGGGAGACAGTTAGTGTTATTAAGGTCGGATATTTTGTAACGCCCTGAACGTCTCAGGATCGTTTAACAGACACGACAATGAGGACGCAACCACTTGTGAAGGGTTAGTTCTTTTAATGAAGGCAAATAAAATACAAAGAACAAACAAAAGTTATAGTCACTGGAATCCTCCAGGCTAAGTACGTTACCAGCCCACAGCACGGATGGTCCTAACCGTCCTCTGCATATACGCCGATCCCGGCGTATGCCAACAGAGGGCAGAAATGAAATGGCCGACAATGCCAATCGGTAGGCTGTGAGGGGCACGAAGAGTGTTGGGGAGAATCGAGGAGTCAGGGAAACACCCAGCCGGGGTCTCTACCTGAAGGGAGCAGCCGCTCAACCTCTTCCTCAGACTGCACCGGGACGCGGAGTCACCTCCTGGTGATGCGTCACCGATACCCCAATCACAAGCAAGAAGACTGAACCGAGAGCAGCCGCTCGATCGATCCTGTGGACTTCCGAGTCTGTAACGCGGCAAACACCTCCTGGTGTGCGTTACAGCTGGCAGTCCCTGTGTCTCTGGTCGGGCTGGGAGTTACGACTCCAACCAGCAAAAGCGCCACTGCGCTTGGACTCAGCCGAGTCAAAAAGCGAAGCTCAATGGTTGACCGGTAGAGCTTCCGGGTCCTTCACAGGTGACGATGGGGCAAGACACGGCCCAGGGAGTAACGACTCGACCTACCTCCGTTCTTGCCTTACTGGAGCACCACTCCGGAACACTGCTCTTCACGAAGCAGGTACGTCGGTGTAAACACAATATCCGACAGCCTTGTACCTCCCGGTTCCTCCCTTTATAGGGCGTGTTTTCCTTGAGTTATGTAACAGCTCTCCTGTTTACATAAGGGCGTGTTTCCCTTGAGTTATGTAACAGCTCTCCTGTTTACATAAGGGCGTGTTTCCCTTGAGTTATGTAACAGCTCTCCTGTTTACATAAGGGCGTGTTTCCCTTGAGTTATGTAACAGCTCTCCTGTTTACATAAGGGCGTGTTTCCCTTGTATGACAGGAATTCTTGACACACGGATCACCTTTAACGACCATGAAAAGACTACAACAGATTCAGAACTCGGCTGCCAGACTACTCTTGCATATCAAACCGAGAGACCACATCTCACTTGCCTTGAAAGCCCTGCATTGGTTACCGGTTGCCAGAAGATCCACGTTCAAGCTACTTTGTATCACCCACAAAGCAATACATGGAATGGGACCGCTCTTCATCAGGAATAAAATCACCAAACTCATTCAACAAAGGAACCTCCGCTCTAAATGGGCATCTCGCGTCAAAATCCCAAGATACAAGAAAAAAACCATGGGTAGCACATCCTTCTCTGTTCAAGCAGCCAAACTATGGAACTAATTACCCCGCAACATAAGATCCACCAACAACTACCTTATCTTCAGAAATCTACTCAAGAATTGGCTCTTCACCACATAAGCACCATACACAGCATATCCCTCTGTATATAAGCATTATTTTTACTATAGATATGTACCTTGCTTTGTATAAAGATGTAGTATAATTATGTTGTAAAAAAAAGAATAATCATCTTTGGTCTACATGTACTTGCTTCCATTGTGCATCTATGTACCTCCATGTACTTGGATCTGTGTGTCTGTTACTTTTCTCCTGAAAAAGCATATCCAATGCACTACCCTATTTCTCGCTCTGTACCTCTATCAATATCTTTAATCTACATATACTTACCTTCTTTATGCATCTATATACTTTCAATGTACTTATGTATCTATATATTTATCACTTTCTTCTAATTTACCATTTCCAATGCACTACCCTATTTCTCAGCCTATATTTCTCTCAATATATCTTCTAGCCCAACTTTCTGACTCATCTCAAACTTCTTTCTACTACTCTTTCCAATGCACTACCTTATCTCTCACCCTATACATCTATCAATATATCCTCTACATCCACTCTCTCATATATCCCAAACCCATACCACTACTATGATCCCCAAAAATACCCCTTTCGAGACTCTCTCCTACTCTACCCCTCCTTGCATCATCTGACACCTCTTTTACTATACCGATCCCCTAAATCAAACCTTTCTAAACTCTTCCCTCTGGCTCTACCCCTCCAAAAATCCTTTTTACTCACCCAAAAGCCTAGTCCTACTGCTATGACCTAAAAAAAAGAAATAAAAAAACCAACCAAATCCTTCACTCTTCAATCTCTCCACTATCCTTTTCAATCAAAATAACAGACTAACATGTTCACTTCTCAAATTCCATTTTCCACTATACTAATTCACCACTAATCCTTTATGGGTTCCAGAGTAGCATGCTACTCGCCAATAAAGCTTTTCAACACCCCATCAGGGTTACAAGTGCTATATAAATGCAAACCTTTTTCCCTTTTCTACCCCTCCCCAACCCTTCTCAATCCAAATAACTGACTAACATATCCACCACTCAAATTAATTTCATGTTTTACCATACTAACTCAACACTAATCCTTATGGGATCCAGAGTAGCATGCTACTCGCCAAAAAAGCGCTTCAAAACCCCATCAAGGGTAGCAAGCGCTATATAAATACGAACCTCTTTCCCTCTTCTATCCCGCCACTTACCCTTCTGTATCCAAACAACTGAATAACATATCCACCACTCAAATTACTTAATTTTTCACTATACTAATTTTCAACACTAATCCTTTATGGGTTCCTGAGTAGCTTGCTACTCGCCAGAAAAGCACTTCAAGAACCATCAGGGGTCACAGGTGCTATATGAATGCAAACCTTCATTCCCCTTCTGTACCTCCGCTATCCTTCACACTCCAAATAACTGACTAACATCCACTACTCAAAATACTTTCATATTTCACCATACTAATTCACCACTAATCCTTTATGGGTTTCCGGAGTAGCGTGCTTCAACACCCCATCAGGGGTAACATGCGCTATATAAATACAAACCTTTTTTCCTCTTCTGTCCTTCTGCTATCCTTCCGAATCCAAATAACTGACTAACCTATCCACCACTTAAAATGTACTTGCATGTTTCACTATACTAATTCAACACTAATCCTTTATGGGTCCCGGAGTAGTGTGCTACTCGCCGAAAAAGCGTTTTGACGCCTTGTCAGGGGTAGTAAGCGTTAAAGAAATGCAATTACAATACAATAAAGATGTGCCCTACTATGCCATAGGTGGAGCTGTTAGTGGTTTGCTAGCATCTCCTCAACACCCTAATTTATTCGGACCACAAAACGCCACAGTGTGCTTGGACTACTACTAGCTGATGGAGGCTGAAGGGCTGATGGTGGTATACTGTATAACCAGCATGGAACTACTAGTTTGGTAGGGACGTCTGACTTATAGGTGTGTGGAAGGGCTACTGGTTGCTCAGGTTACTACTTGCTCTTAAGGGGGCTGTTGCTAATGTGGAGCCAGGATTTGATGATTGGACTGGTGGAGTACTATCTGGAAGAGTGCATGAAGACCCCACTGGCTGATGCTTGATTATTAGTCAACAATAAACAACGATTACATACCTTTGACCACCCAAATAAATTGATTTATTTATAAGTGTCCTAAGGTAAATCAAGTATATGGAAACCATAGAATGGTACTATATAGGTATTATCAAAAATGTGTGTGAATGTTTAAATATCATGGTTTGTAATTAGAGAATAGGTCCTAAAGCATCCTAACCCAAACTGGGGAAAACTCAGTTAAGTACTTGGTGTAAGAAATTGGGTTATTGGTTGAGGGGGTGGACTGCAAAAGGTTTACTTTGTCAGGTCGAAATGGCACTTTAAAACTGCCCACAGAGGCTGCAGTGGCAGGCCGGAGACATGTTTTACAGTGGAACTGTTAGTGGGTGGGATAATGAGTGCTGCTACTCACTTGTGTACCATTTACTAGACTTACAGTTAAGTTAAATGTGACAATTAGGTGTAGTCCAATTTTACCATGTTTGAAGGAGACAGCACAAGAACTTTAGCACTGGTTAGCAGTGGTAAAGTGCACATAGTACTAAAGCCAAGAAAAACGAACTCGGCAAACAGGAGTGGTGAAGGTGAAGCGTTTGTGGGAATATCACGCCAAGGATATCAGGTCTAACACTTTGGCACTCTCTCAATATAGCATATGCACTGCTTGTGGAGCCTGAACCTGTATATTAATTCCTATTTTATAAAATGGCCACCTAGTGTGGCCCAGTATAAACACAATGTGAAAATGCCCCTGACACTTGGAACACCCCATAACAAATTATCCGTATAGTTCCGCTAGTCGAAGGAGTCCCTCTATTGACTCCCACTTTCATGTAATTCAAGTAAGCTTCCCCTACACTTCCTTGAAACTCTGACAATGCGCTCTAGGCACAGTGCTGGATCTCTCTTTCCAGAATACACATACTATTAAAGTATCTTGCCCTTCCCGGAAGTTATACTTAATAAATTCTCGAACAGTACCTTTGCCTAATCTGTAAAGCATGTTCAGGCCTTCAGGTACAAAGGAAGTGCATAGCCCAATGTATCGACAAATACACATAGCTAAATGTGGATAGTAATTGGGGCTGTAACGCAAAGCTTTTCCTACATTCGCACTCCACCAATATTCCTTGGGGAGTGCCCATCCAACACACACAAATAAAACTGTAGAAGCCTGTCTCATTCCAAAAGTGACTGTGGGAAAAGAAAGACAAGACTGAAATGTAATATTGATATACAAACATGTACAGTGTAAAAACCGTGTAACAATCTGTAGGACATCAGCAAGGACAGCACAACTTTGTATCCAACATGACTTTTCTGTTGATGGTAATGAACAACATATTTAGAGAAGTGATTCTGCAAAGTTTGCTATTTTTGTAAAGGAGAGGCAGCAGGCCTTTTCCATCGGTGCACCCAGGATGTGGCACATGTCCAGCAAGACTACCCCTGGGCTGTTAATTTAGGGAAGATTTGAAGATGCACCTCTTTAAAGAAAACTGCTTCACAATGCTGTAACAGTCCACAAATCAGCTACCTCTCGTATCGCGCATTGACTTTATGCTTGTCTTTGACCTTATACAGCACTCTGCTGCCTTTTGGCCAGGTTTGTGGTATAGAAATACCTCATACATACATTAGCAGTGTAGAAGGCGAAATGGCATTTTGGGTCTGAAGAGTGAGGAGCCTTCTGCACTTCAACTATAGATGTTTTTCACTTCCCAACCGGGGGATTGGGACTAGTTTCCATGTTTGCAGCAGGGGTATTGGCGCCCTTGATACGCCACTGCTTTTGAAGAATTTTCAAAGTGATTATCATTCCCCTAAGGGTTACTTTCATAATAAAGAATACCCCAGATTGAGCAGAAGGTATATATACAGTGTAAATATAGTCATTCTTTTTCGAACAGGGCGTGAGGTTACCTCATCAATTGTTTCTTTCTGCATAAAAGAAGAGAGTAACACCTGTGATAAGGATCGCCTAAATAACCAGGAGAGAGAAGATATCAATAGTGAAACCGGTAAGGAAATAAGGGCTTTTTGAAATCGCCCAATTCCGGTTTTGTTACAAAATGTGATTCGCAGGTATCTTGCGTAACTGTCTTTTTACTGCACTCCTCTGTTAAACAAGCATTGGCATAGCCAATAGGTCTCACCTTTGGGACCTTATAAGTGCTTAGTTAGCCAGCACAATATCCTTGGTGCAACAGCATCAAGTGTTGCATGGCTAAACACTTATAAGGTCCCGAAGGCGAGGCCTATTGGCTATGCTAATGCTTGTTCTAAGAGCGTCATACCACTATGTATTAAGAGAAGTACTACAAACAGGCGAATTCAAAAGAAAACTCCAACACAAAAAGTGAGAAGAAAGGTGAGAAAAAACTGCACCCAACAGGAGTTAGACCAAGCAAGAATTTAGAAGTGAACTTGAATTATGAAGGAAACTATGCGCATGTCTGAATTAGAATCTGGCAGAAACTTTGACGAAAAGTCAAATACAGGGGTTCCGTACACTGAACCGCTGAGAAGAAAAACTCATGAGTTTACATAAAGAATCGTTAATGAAAAGGCAGGTGTCAAACATCGATGCTCAGAAATTTCACAAAATTAAGTTATATCATTGAAAGAACGGTAAAACCTGCGAAGAACATTCAATGAATCATCATAACATGAGTAGAAAGCATGAACAGCTTACTAAAAGTAATTTAAGAATTAAAGGTAAGCATTTAAACATAACATTTTCATGAACAGCTTACTGAAAGTAAATTAGGAAACACAAGTAAGCATTAAAACATAACACTTTCATGAACAGCTTACTGAAAGTAAATTAAGAATCAAAAGTAAGATTTTAAAACATAACATATTCAACGACTTGTATCATATATAATTAAAAACACAAATTAATAGTAATTAATTGCACTAGGGCAACTCACGCAAAGAATAATAAAAACTTATGCACAACACTTAATCAATAAATTATTCAGAATCAGACTCCGGTGGGTTTATACATAGTTGAGAGGAAACATGCATGAATATAAGTACGGTATACAGTGCAATAGTTTAAAAAGAAAAAAAGTAAAATAAGAAAAGTAGTCACCGTTGTCGAAAACAGGTAAAATCTGGAAAAGAGAATATAAAACCCTGAAAAACAGTAGCTTGTATGCAGAAGAGGCAGTGAAAGGCTGCGCGCAGGAGAACAGGTCCTTGAGGAAACATTGCCATTTTATGCATAAAAAAACTGAAAAAACAGTAAGATGTACGCTGACGGAAGGATGACGTGTTCTCGGTGACATGCTGATTTTGAAGTTTTGTCCGTTGCTTTTGAAGAAAGTTTACGGTGAATCTCATGAAGAAAAACGTGGTTGGCAAAACGTTCCGCGTCTGCAGGAAGTAAGCAGAAACGTGGTTGGCAGAACATGTTAAATGCAGGAATTGTAATAAGGAAGGCCAAGCTTAAAATGGCGGCATGTTTTATACGCAGTGCCGGATGGTTCACAGCACGTGAAGGAAGAAAAGCGTCCAGGAGCAGCAAAGCAGGATGAACTGCAGAACACGACACAGGATTCATGGAACTTCTAAGAAGAATGCAGGCAGAAGCAGGTAGGCGCGCGCTGAAGGTAGCTTGTGCGGTATTTGAAAACGGCAAAGCGGAGCGCTCGTGACATATTTGAACTGTGAGGATACAGTTAAACTGCCTTAAAGGGTAAATCAGCAGTATAACAAAGCGCAACAATAAAAATGAAATTAAAGTACTAACTGTCACGAAAGGTACATAAGAGCAGATCGCGCTTGCCTCAGGTTACGGTTATTTTCATCAGTAAGGTGCAGCACTGAATTAAGGAATACATTCTCATCTGTAAACCGCCTTAAACAAAGATAAGTCCAAAGTCCAAACGCTTGAATGATGTTACTTGGGTGGTGGTAATTGAACAGAGTGAAGCAGGCCCGTAGTACTCATAAAGGCTGAAGCTCCTATTTCTGCAACCGTTTTTATTTCTCTCCCCTCCCTACCAGGCTACCCCCAGGTAATCTTGACACCCTCCTGTCCTGAAGAGATCCCATTATTCGCACAGGGATCGAAACGTCGTCGACAACCATTTCTAAACTCCATTGTATTATTATCTGAAATGTTGGAGTATGAAATGCCTTACTGACTTTTTGTTAATACTTACCTTCGTGCACCAAAAAGTCACCTTTTAATCACTTGCCTGGGTACCGGAAATCGGCTGATTTCCTCTTACCCTGCCACCAACTCACTCACTGTTCAAATTTTCTCCTTTACTATTTTATTGTAATTTACTAGTATTTTTTGCATTGTCTTTAAACATAAAACCCAATTTTTCATTGTACTAATTGCGGTATGTCACTTTATTCTGTTTGAATGGGACCACTGTTCCTTACAAAATTTTTTTTTACATATGTACAGAGCACATTTTGTGATTCGGTAACATGCTAAAGAATCACAGTTTGTGTTTAGCGCTTTGGTATTTAGAAGGGGCCCTTATATAAGGTGTCCCTTCCTAAAAGCGAATAGCATTGGTATGTATGAATGTTTTGCTACCAAATTACGGTTGCAAAACATTCATTTTTTACTGACACCTCAAGGGTGTTGGTAAACATTTGCAAATGGAAAGAAGTCCCCAAAGGACCCCTTCCCATTTGTGTTGCTGAAACTAAAATGTTTTAAGAGCAGGCAGTGGTCAATTGAACCACTGCCTGCTCTTAAAAAATGAACCTTAAAGGTTTCTTTTTTTTTTAAACACATCCTGTTTTCCTCTAAGGAAAACGGGCTGTATTTAAAGAAACAAAACAAAATGTTTGCTTTATTAAAAAACAATCGCAGACATGGTAGTCTGCTGACCCCAGCAGACCACTATTCCTGTGATGGCTGCAATTCCTAATGGGTTGTAAATGGTGACTTGCCTCTTTAATATTCATAAGGTAGGTCTATTTGCAACCACATTAGAAATCGCTATATGAAGTTTGCAAGTGTTCTTACGTTATGAATTTGGAATTCCTAATTGTATTTGGTAAAAATCACAATTAGGAAATCACAATTCCTATTTTTTGTACATATTGCCCTTTGTCCTTATTTAAAACACAGGTCCTTATGTGCTTATTTTACCATCTCTGATGATTTAACAACTGTACTTTAAAATAATATTCCCATCACTATGACTGTGATGAATCTGTTGGAGAATTTATAGGTATGTGGCCTACAAGACTCCTTGCCATCAATTTCTTTGCACTTTAATCAATACCATTTTCTCAGTCAGAGCTAGCAATGCACTGAATTTACTTAGAAACAAAATTAGGAAATACCTTACTTGCATCAATGATGCTTAATATATGAATTCCGGGAAGTCCACATGAAATACTAGTTCTCTCAGCCTTTCTGTCACATCTTTAGCTCTTCTGATGCGGAAGGATAGTTGGTTCGCTAAAGAAATCTGAGGTTTCAGGAACATCGGACCTGTGTCAAGTTAAGCTTGATAGATACCCCAAAAATCAAAAGTTTAATTTAGCCATCTGGCTATGGCTATGAAGGTGTTTGACGGGTTAGCTGTCAATTCTCTGGCTTGTGGCCTCTCACACTACTACAAGGTCTAACTCCTATCTCAGTGGTTCACAAACTTTTTCAACCTGCGGCTCTCTTGACCCATTAGCCATTGCCCATGGCTTCCCACTATTACTTTTTTTGGAGGGCGGAGGGTATGTAAGCCTGGCCTCAGGGGTAGTTTAATTTTTCTCCCTGAAATAATTGGGATGAAGCTGATGAAGATATTATAATCATATAGGCAGGGTGTTTTGTATTACTAAGGCGGCGCTGCTAATAAAATATTCATAGTTACACTTCTTTGCCCATGCCTTTTTTAGAGTACCCTCTTAAACTTTTTTATCCCACGTACAGTGCTAGATAGCACCCCTATGCATGTAGACCCCATTGCCAAAGTGTTTCTGCACTTGAAGAATATTTGCATACACTTCCATTTCTACCCATGTCATACGTGCCAACAGACCTGTCTCAGCAGGGTGACTCACAATTTTTTAAACCACATACAGCTTTATTTTTGCTATCTCCTCCCTAAAATTTCCTCCAAATCAATGCAAGTAAAATGAATTCCTCAGATATTATTTTTTTAACCCCTCCAGCGCGGCGCGGATTACCGCGCCGTGCTGAAGATTCGTTGCGCGGGCGGGGCCGTGACGGAGCGGTTTCGTCATCCGCACAGCGCGACCGATGCGCATGACGGAACCGCTCCGTCATGCGCATCGAAAGGGTTAAACATCCCTCCTTCTTGCTTCAATTGTTGGCATTATGCCATATATGGTGTTTTACTTCCCTGTGTTCAAGTAGAGAGCAGGCCTGTCTGGAAGTGTGTGTACTGAAAGAAATGAGTACTGGAAGTACCTATGATTCAAGTACAAATGTCAATATTTAATAAAACTTAGTGTGTTTAATAGTCAGGCAACTGTACTTTCCTGATAACTTGCATTGGTGTAAAAATACATTTTGAAAAAAACAAAACTATTAACGAGTCTAACAAAATAAATCAAGCATCTTCTGCCTACTTTGGGAGTGTTGAAGTGTGGTGATCCAGTGAAATATGGAGGTCATCACCCTCGACATGCCATCAATTAAGCAATACGTTTACAGCTTTAGGCATGTCACTGACAAATCATCAACATCAAATGTTTAAGTCTAATTAGTTTACCTGAAGCCAACAACCCCTTCAACATTAAATGCATTAAAGTGCTTGGTGCGTGGCTCCCTTGGCTAGGTTTGACAGGTCCAGAGGGAGCCACGGCGCACAGTTTGGGGACCACTGTCCTATCTCTTCAATGTCCTACTCTCAATTGCCTCGCTGTATGTTATCCTCAGGCCCAGAATTCTATTGATGACATTACAGGTACTTTGAGCCCTGGCTCATCCCAGAATTGTATGTACAAAAGCACTCACAAAGAAATCTACCATACAGACAATTACACAAAGAACCATAAGGCAGGCAACAGATATTTGATAAACAGCGCTTTGCAATAAGGCTGTTTAGACTAAATAACAATAACAAACCAGTACTGTACCAATGTTACTCCTGCTATAAAATGTACTCCTATGCAGGTACTGGAATCATCTTTCGCATAAGTTATCTGGCAGTCACAGCGTCTTCCAAATAGAATGGTCTGAGCTGCAGACCTCATTCTGAGCGTTGCACGCCTATGAATCAACTATGGCTGATTCTGAAGTGAGCCACAGTGTAGCTGGAGGGTTTGTCCTTCTTTCTTTCTGATTCCCTCCCTGTCTTTTGGGGTTTGCATGCAGCCTTTGACTTTCAGGCTGTTTCATATAGATGTTTAATTTATAGGTAAAAAAAATATGGTCACTGAGATCTCCGAGGTATCACAGGAAACCTGCTAGTAAGCTTGCACAATTGATCAATGGAGAATCCACAGTCATAAACTAGCCCATTTCTCTTATGTTTTGTCTTTCACTTGGTTATCCACTAATGCTCAAAAGCAACTTTGGTAATTATCTTGGAACTGTCTTCACCTGTACATTGTGGCTCTGGCTCCAATGGTAGTTGGTTCCAAGTTTCCAAGTTTTGTTCTCTAATTGCTTGAGTCAAATCCGGTTGTCCCTGGAAATTTGTTTAGTGAAGCGTAATACGTTAATATGATTCTATTTCCAGTGATTTCTGCAGTTTTTCAACTTTGCCTTTGTTCTGCGGTACTTATACCAAGTTACTTTTACATATTGTATCTCTTCAGATTTCATCAGAACATCAAATTATAAGCCATCTTCCATCCTCATTGGGGTATGGAGTATGCATTGACATCAGTGTGAATTGGCCTTTGGAGGAAGACCATCAGTGACTTTGTCATTGCGTTAGGTCTTTTGGACCTATCACTACATTTAGATATCATCAACAATGACAACTTGTCCGCCCCTCTTCAGTAACTTTGAGATGCTGGGAACATTCTGCCCTAGTTTTATACATTCCCGGCCAAACAGCTTAGGCTGTTTCTCTCTCTTTATACGTATGCATTCTTCTATCTTTCTTCTGCCCTTCCTAGTGGTCCGCTCTGCCGCCTAGCCATTTTAACGTATGTGTTGAGACTCTGTGACTTCATGGTTTTTAAATGTGCTTCACTTTTGATTGTTCACCAGTAGTTCGTAGGTCATCCTGAATTTGCAAGGGATTCTGTGCAGGCATATGCAAAGTGTCAATGAAAGAGGGGATCAGAAGCCATTGGCTTAAGTTGAAATCTGATAAGATGGAAATCATTGAGTAAGAGGCAGGTCTTACTACAAAGCCCCACAATGTGTGTGGATGCTATAAATACTTGCCTTGAGGAATGAATGAGTTGAGATGTATTCGGCCTCGTCCAAGTTTGATGGAAGAGGTTGTCCTACATGTTACCAGTGATGTGCACTTTTATAGACTCCTAAATTACAGCAATCCACTGTTGGGTTTGCTTGACTATCTCCTGTACTTCTGAAGTTCAATTCATTCAAAATACCTCAACTTTTTCAACTTTTAGAATTTGGAAATTTGAACTTGTCTTTAAGTTGCTTTTAAAGCTGGACATATATAGGGATCTACTTACCCAGTTTTGTTTACCAGCCTGTCCTGTATTTCTAAGTGCAGACTGGTAAGAAAGGTGGAAAACCTATACATGTTGCACATTGCATGCATAGATTGCTTCCAAGTGGTCGGTTTAAATCACAGATCCACTAACAGGAGTTACTACAATTATAAAACACAAGCTGATACTTTGCTAGCCTTCTTGGACTATAAGTGCAGCATATAGCTGTCTGCTGTGCATTACTTAATTCTTTGACCAAAGGATGGCACCTGCCGTTTTGTTCTGGCACAATTCTCTAGAGTTGCGGTTCTCATTTTTGCACCGGACCACAAATTATCTTCATTTTCCATGCCTGGGGGTATAGCCAAAGGCATGTCTTTCTTCTAAAAATGACTCCTTTGGATTATTTAACTTTCGGGCGATCTGCATGAGTAAGTCTTAGGGATTAAGAGTACACATGGAAATCTGCCAAATCGAGATGAGTCTGAGCCAAACCTGCTCCAGAGCATCCCGGAGCTGAGGCAGGGAACATGATAGTGCTGAAGTTGTTGCCCAGAAGGACTATGGGACAGAAATCAGAATTACCTGCCCCTAAAAGCCCCCTACCTACCTGACTATCCCATGAAAACTAGGCTCAGTCAAACATTAGAGAACAGAGTGCCTGTGCACTGAAAGGATTTTGTATACTTGACAATGGTAAAAGAAAACCTCCTAACAATAATATGGTTGGTTCGACAAAGTGTTTATCAAACACACCTTAAAGATATCCCAGCTATTTTTTATTTATATATTGTGCCTTTTATGTCGCTCAACAGGAAACCAGTTTCTTTGTTTACGGAAAGAAGAGCAGCCTACTACGTGTTTAATGAATCAACTTGTTTCAGAAGAAGAGAAAAGAATGGATTCCAGCCCAGGTAGCTTTCAAAAACTCTACATTTCACAACACTGTGCTGTGGCAGCAAGAACCCATTCTTATGATCTGTATTCTCATCAAAAGTCTATTTTAATCTTTCCCATTCAATGGCACTTACAGAGAAATGAAATCGTCTAGATTTCTGAATGTTCTTTTCCTGTTTATTTTCCTATTCTTGCTTGGTCCCTTTAATGAACTTGTAATGTGTGAATCGTTCTCCCTGGCTATGGTAATGCCTTTTATTTATTTATTGTTTTCACAAAATGGAGAGTGTTTTGATAGACTGCATTCCTTATAGATCATTATAACTTTGAAATGTTTCTCTTATATTGTCATATATGTTTTTTAAACACAGATCAGTCAGTTTATCCATCAATTCACATTAAAAGGGAGAAAGAGTCTTATGCTGTTGAACATCATGACAACGTGACGGAAGAAAACCTTATTAGTCCAGTAGGTGAGTAAATGCACTTGGTCCACTATTTAAACATGGCTGTGTGATTTTGTATTCCATTTGAACTCCCAATTGCAACTGAGCGGTCTCTCAGGATTCCGGAAGGCATATAATAACATGACAGCCGAGTGGCGGCAGTGTTTACCTTTAAATTATCCTCATGGACACTTTTACAGGCCCATCAACCTAGCTTGTTCTCCTTGCTATAATTACTCACTGACACAATGTAATCATTCATACACTCATTCATACACACTTCAGCTCCTGTACTTCCTACTATAGGCACATCTGTCATACTCTCCCCAAAAATACAGTCCACTCCCCTACTGTTCCCTCTCAAGCTGTCCAAGATCCTCACCCCATGGCACCACGGCCATGTAGTTGGAAGTGCACTGTTGACTCAACAACACTCTTTCACCCCACAACAATATACATCTGAGAACCATTCAGACAAAGTTATGTTGAAAATACCCAACCATCATTCTCTTAATTTCACTTCATAGCTATTTACATTGCTAGGGTTGCTTTCTAGAAAGCAATTGCCATAGATTGGGATATGGACAACTAAACACCTAGCTCATCAAAAAACAACTGTTCTTTGGCACAACCATCTATACATTTAAAATAGCACGCAGACCTTGAGGAGGTTCAAACTCATTTTTCTCTCCACATTAAGCAATAGGAATTGTAAATTTTGTTTAGCAAAGTATCAAGCAAAACTGAAATCATTAAGGGGAGCATTTTCTATGTCCAATATATTAGCTTTAGAAATTGGCCATCAATTACGTAATTATTATGAAATTATTTTGTTTCCCTGTGCAGTTGTATGCAATGTACTGGTAAGGTAATTTTGCATTCTTCACCTTTCACATTCATCATTTCTATGAGTAATCATTCGCCCACTAATGACCTAATGTACCAATGTGTTTCTTTGTACATTTTTGTATTCTTAAATAAAATATGAAGTTAAGAATAAACACAAGTAACAATGCCAAATGTTGTTAAAAACCTTCCCTGAAAATACTTTCTCTTTCTCTCTGCTGCTTGTGGTTTGGAAAATGTGCTTTTAAGCATGTGATAGGATAGTAACAGTAGTGATTTTCTTCTCCACCCACACATCACATTTTGAATTCTTGGTGTCCTATACATGTAAAAAAAATTGGGGTATTTAAACCCATACATGATATAGTACCTATTTAGACTGTCAGCGGAACCAGAAATGATTTCCCACACCAATTTGTATTCCCTTAATGAGCTAATTGAGGATTTTGAATAAAATCTATTTTTTTCTGCACAAATTCAGGCATGGTTGCTCCAGTATGAGTGTATTCTATAAGAAGAAGCCTTGGGCATAGGGTTGTGGTTACTGTTGGGATGTGCATGTCGCCTTCATCATAAATGCTGAGTGTTCCACTGCCCTTAGTGCCCAACTGCATGTGAAACTGATATCCTGTCTTTTATTTTGGCTCAGGTGTCACGCTAATTTAGCACGTGTGCAGATGCCTACCCCTATCCCTGACAATGTGAGGTCTATGACCTATCTTGTGCCCTGGAGACACACACCAAAAGTACACTCATATTAGGGAACATACTACTATACTTTCCCTGGAAGAGTGCACCACAAAAGCATTCATATTAGGCAAAGGGCTACTGTTCTTGCCCTGGGTACATCACTCAAAGTGGTGTTTTTGTAGTGTGACTAGTCTAGTGACTCGTCTCATGTAAAGTTCACTGTTATGTGAAACCTAGAGCCTTGTCCTGTGTGTGTGTATTTTGGGAGCGTGTATATGCATAGAGCATGTGTCGCACATGTATCATAGTAGGATTCCGTGTGTTGCATGAGTCTGAGTACTGGTGCCAGTTGGATTCTATTTGGATGTCCCTGGTTTATCATGGCACAAAACCTAGGGTGAGAACAGATTCTCCAGACAATGAATGTCTATTGGCTGCATTCCTGTGGCTAGAGGGTGGAGACCCAGACACAAGTGAGGGGGAAGGAGAAACCTCTCCCTTCAGAAATTCCTTCAGGGCTTTGTTAACAAAGGACAACTGATTAGTACTTTCTCAGCACCGTCATTTGCTGCATTCTAGAGGCTATGGGGTGGAACTGCAGTTTCTTTTGTTCTACATGAGGACGTTTCTAGGCAGGGCCTGCCCTTTTGTCTGTCTTTGATTATTACTTCAGGAATGTGATGGTAGCCAGGTGCAGAGAACTCACACTTCATTGTGCTCATGTTAGAGCCACACCCATTCCCTCCTGCTATGAGAGACATTACTTTGCATGAAGGCAGTGTCTGGAGAGCAGCATGAAATCGCGTTTGAGAGCAAACCAATTGTTAAGGCTTAGACAGCGGATCCACTTTCCCAACTTGGAAAGTCTGTATAAAAGTGGGATCTAACTACCCCACTTTGTTCCAGGTTCTTCATGAACAATGAAGGCAGTGCTCCCCAGAGTACTTAAAGGGCTGCTTTTTGACTAGCATGACAGTCAGACCCCCAGATGTCAGGGAGCATCACCTATAGTCCCCACTTTCTGCTGGAGGAGCAGCAGATCTGCCTAGAACCTAAAAGCCTGTTTACATACTGAGAGAGGGAAGGAGGGAGCTGTACCTGTCAAGCCAGCATCAGTGCAATCCCAGTACTAGAGAGGCAGCAACTGCTTAAGGTGGGCAGCTGCCAGAGGAGCCTTTTTCAAGGCGATCTCCAGTATCTCTACATTCTAAAAGAAGCTGCTGCCGTGGCTACAGAAAGCCCATAGCCCCTCTTTACCTGGGCTGCTGCACGTTTCCATCCCACATCCACCAGGACTCCCACTGCTAAAAGCAGGTAACCATAGTGCTTAAGAACTGTGTGAGAATGAGAGACTGAGAACCCGGGATAAAGCCTGCCACAAAAATAAAACTTTTCAGTGCTAATATTGAGCTGAAGGAAAAGAGAGCTGAAGTCTTGGTTCATGTACACCTTGAGGGTGTATATGCACCAACGCTTCAGCACTAGCACTGGCCTGAACAATACTCTTCTGTGTCTGTTGGTGGATTTTTGAGTTCTCAGCTCTAACTGTGTGAGGCCTGGGATTGCTTCTCTTGGCTCTCCTGGGAGTATGGAAAGGGTTATACCTGGCCCAGTTTCTAAAGTCCATAGTCGAAGGACCCCAGGACTACCAAAAATCTGCAACCACCACATTAAAGGTCCAGAAGCCCCAGCTAGCCCTGTGAGCCCCCCAAACAGGATCTGGCAGTTACCCTCTGGAGAAATTACCCAAACAATTGGATTTGTTGAAGGAAACAAATAGTTCACAGATCGACCTATATAGTTTTAGCAACATCTATGAGTTGTTAGTGGGACTGTCAGCTAATACCGGAATATAAATAAGGATATTTTGTTTGTCACAACTTGCATTTTAGAATCATCTACGAGAGATATACCTAATTTTTGGTGCTAGCCACATGTCTGTATAGAAGATCACAATTTAACACTTCCTTAGCAAACAATCCCTCGATAATAGAAGAGCAATGCATTTAAATTGAAAAAAAAACTTTGATCCTTTTTTATATCACATAGTATGATCCTTAAGGTCTATGGTCTGATTAATTCAGTCTGCGGAAATGTAATGGAAGTTTTAGATTGCCATGAGGTATTGCAAAGAAACAGCATATTCAGCATCTTGCATTTGTGTCTGTATTAGGATGGCATTTCAGACTGTTGTCAGCAGGAGCATAAAATATACACGGCAAGTCATATTGTTTATATTTAGTTACCCAGAATGCTATTTAAAATTAGATGTACTTTAAAATGCTATTACTGTATTGATATCTTCCTGACATGCTCCTTTGTACTCTTTTGTAAATATGTCATTTTAGTAAAGTACACATCTGAAAAGTTTTAATGAAAATCCATAATTTTGTCATAAGTACATTAGTACTATACATGTTAACGTTCCTGTTTTTAGACCATCTACATAGTGTTTCTGTTCTGATTGAATATTTTCCATACGCTACAGACTTGATTTATTTTATTTATTTTAAAGGTTTTGTATAGCGCTGGCTAGACCTGGAGGTATCAGAGCGCTTTACATGAGTATAAGATTATAGCTGCAGGTTACATCGTTACAAAGGTTACACAGTTATTATAGCATGGCAACTTAGTTACTTGTAAGGTCGAGATAAACAATGAGCACATATACGTAAGGGAAAAAGCAGGCAAGGGGAGAGATTCAGGGGAGGGGGTAAGGAGCAGGGGAAGTAGACAGAGAATGAAGGAGGGCAAGAGGAGGGGAGGGGGAGAGACACAGCGTGGAAAGAGGGGGGGGGGGGGAGGGTGATGGGGACACAAACCGGAAGACGAGTCAAAGCTGCGTCCAAAGTCCAGTAAGCTGTGATCATAGGGGAAGTGGTATCATTTCCCCATCTCTGTTGCGAGAGGCTCCCTTTACGCAGTGGACTCTCTCAGAGGGGTCTCTGAGACTCCAAGGCCAACATACTGGATCCATTCCCCAAAAAGGGGAGAGGGAGTGCTTTGGCAAGGGGGGCCATAGCATACCTCCGTTGTGAGTGGCTCCCTTGGCGCTGTGGACTCTCTCAGCAGGTTCGCTGAGACTCCAGAGTATAAATATTGGATCTTTCCCCAACAAGGGGAGAAGGAGTGCTTAGTCAAAGGGCACAAAGGACAGGGGGCTAGGCGGTGTAGCAGGTAAGGGGAGAGATTCGGGGAAGAGGGGATAGGAGCGAGCATTTTACATGAGGAACACTAATGTTACAATTTTACAACAGTCACAAGTTACATAAGTATCACGAAAAGCATTTAAAGAACATAGGGGACAAGGTTAATGGAGCAAGGAAGGGTAAGGGGATAGGGTAAAGGGGTAGGAGGAAGAAAGGACGTAGAGACGAGATGAGCAGCGCAGGGCAGGACTGGCACCGCAGGCCGCACCCCTTGCCGCGCACCCAGCATCGTGCAGCGGGGGCTAGTTAGGGCGCAAAAGTTCACAAGTGTCAGCAGGAGTTTCCGCATCCCAAGCAGCCGGCCAGACCTGCTAATTATGTGGCCATACAGGAAGCCCCGAGTCGGGAAGGCGCGGGGGGCAGAGGCGGCCAGCAGCGCGCAGGCACGGGACGAAGCAATCAAGCTCGCGGGCAAGGAAGACAATCAGTAGTTTGTGCAGCACAGGGCAATGTCGACACCACAATTAGTGCTCAGTGCAGTTGGCGATGTTCAGCACATTGGTGGAGGTGTTATACTGCGGAGGCCCAGCATTACTTGTAGGGGCTCACTCCTGTAGTCCAGCCAGCCTCGGTACTCGTGAGATTTGCCAGCATTAATGAGACACCTGCTCCTTTGAACGAGTAGTAACATCTTCTTTGTGTGTACTGTTGTCGGTGGGGCTATTCGTTGTCAGCTTGGGAATTCGGAGCCTTGGGCGGCAATCTTGTGGCTGGCACCGGAGAGGCACAGCACCTAGAGAGGTCGGTCTTGGCATGCAGGGTTTTTGTGCTGCATCAGACTCAATTTAGGTTATTTTCACGAGTGTGCAAAGGAGAGGGCACTTCGGCGTAGTTGGGATCGAGACTGAGCGTTTTGTTAGGGTGCCGTTTTTGAGGCCATGGCGGCCATCATGGAGTCAGGCACAGGACAGACAGTCCTTGGGGCCGGCCGCTACTTTGTGTCCTGTGCAGCGTACCCGGCAGGTCCTAGGCCCAGCGGCTCCTGGATCGCGGGACCAGTCCGCGCCGGAAGGGAGAGAAGATGGCGGGCGCTCTAAAGATCTGCCGTGCTCCCCTGCAAGTCTACGGTCGTGCTGGGGGCCAACCGCTGCGCCGGGTAAATAATCGCCCAGTCCGTCTGTTTCCAGGCCCCGGTGGGGGAGTGAAGACATGTCCCAGACCAGGTGCTCCCCGGAAATTTGTTTTCTCTAAACAGGTGATGAAACCATGAACAGTCAATGTAAAGATATTAGTTCAATGGTATTTACAGAACAAACTCAACCTTCCATATGTTCCATATGTTCTTCTGGAACAACAAACAAAGAGGATTTGCAGAGGTGTAATAAGCTGCCATTTTTTAGGAGACAGTTATGGCCCCGACGTAACCGGGAATTGGTAGAAAAAAAGACTTCTGAGCTTGAAAGTTTTTTTCAGAATTCAGCGCCTTTCAGTTTGCATCATGGACCCACCAAACTAGGGAAGTCTTATAAATGTAATGAATATGATATCAATCGAAGGAATTTGGTGACTAATGCATGCCTTGAAAACACATTCCACAAACAGAGACAAAACTTGTCTGCACAATATGACCAAGACACTAGCCTAAATGAAAGCTTCATTCATTTCAGAAGAACGCATACTGCTGTGAGTCCACAAGAGAGACCCTTTGTGTGTGCTCACTATGAGAAAAGCTTCAGTCTAAAAAGTGATCGTAATCGGCATCAGCGAATACATACAGGGGAAAAGCCGTACACTTGCATTGATTGTCAGAAACGGTCGCAAGGATCATTTCAATAAACACAGAAGAATACATATTGGAGAGGAAGAGAAAAGGCCCAAAGACCCACATCCAAATATCAGGACACACATGGATCCACACAGTTGGAAACTTTGAAATGAACTTCTGCAGCTGAAAAAAAAAAACTTGTGTTTTGCTTCTAATTTAGAAGGACATCTTAACACCCATAATCCGGGATGAAGTTCTTGGACTAAACCACAAGATCATAAACCAACCTCGAGACAGTAACGGCCAGAGACTTTACAAAAACCAGACTAAAATAATAGTAATTGGAAGCAGTGGGTAGGCACTTATGGCCCTCAGAGTATCATTTCTTCTCACGCTGCTATAATATTGGGCACAGTATTAGGATATTGCAGGTGTTGCATAGTCGGACATTGAGGCTTCGGCAGGAACAAAGTTGACAGAATGTCATCCCTAAAATAGAAATATAAAAAAAACTATGGATTCAGAAAATCATGAAATAAGGTACACTAAGTATACTAACTGAGAGAACCATATTTGAAAGAACACAAATGCAGAGGGTAGAGGGTGAAAGACAAGAAAGTACATTAATATCCTTGAGGTTCTATTGTAAGCACTTTTGATGATAGGAACAGACAACTATTGTACCACAACTAATACATTCTAGATTTTCCTCAGGATTTCTGACAATGGTGTAGCTACTAATTTCAGATACATAATCAACCGCCATGTAGAAATAAGCAGCCAATGAATTTCAAATGTAGAGTGCGATTTCAACGTATCCATCCCCTGTATTATTAACTTTTCTGTTATTGGGAGCATTTAGACCCAATGCCACACATTTCACCCCTATACTATGAAGAATAAATTTCTCAGCTTATGTATACTGATTAGCTGCAGAATAAATTGAAGTGGAAATTGAGGAAAACTACTGTTCAGAGGGAAAATGAGACAAAAATTGTTTTATAGAGTACAAAGATGATCTAAGGCTCAGTTCATTCTTCTAAATGTATTGATTACAAACATAGAGATTTCCACTTACCCTATGTTTCAGAACAACACAACACCATGCCCAAAACCTTTTTTCACAGATTAACCACATTTTCCCACATCGCAGGCATGCTATGAACGCCATAGAATTGGATTTGAACTGCTATTCACATTCACCCCCTACATCACAAAGCTAACTGGTCACAGCTGTGACACTACAATGCTGCATAGCCACTGCATCCCTACCTTGTCACTCCCCTTCACTCCCAATCCTATCTCCTGCTAGTGTGGCAAGGGGGACATAGAGGCCTGGTTTCTCTTCTTGGTCCTTGGAAGGTCTGACATTCATTTCCTACAATTAATCCAAGATTTTGCAGCCAAGGTTGGAGCTCAGGCTGGGATTTAATAGTGTGTGCAGAGTTTGATAAACCCTCAGTATCCCCATGAGCTCCAGAATCTGATTAATATGTTTTTGTGTGCAACACATAACTCTTGATCTGTAAATTTGCTGATCTCATGGGAAGACTAACCTCCCTCATATAAAATGATTCTGCCACTAACAAAACAACCTCTATGCGCAAGTCACTAAAAACCTTGAAAGAGTGCCATTCAGAAGTTCTGACCTTGTGGGACATATTACTCCCTGACATCAAAACAACTTATAACCTACATACATATAGATAACAACCAAAATATTAAATTTTTATTTCGGCCATTATGCTTCAGATTACCAGTAATGCAATAAATGGCATCCTATCAACTACCAGACATCAGACACTCCTGTTTCATTTATGCAGTCATCCGTACTGATGGATACTTCTTCCCACAGATTCCTCAAATCATGAATATCCAGACTGGAGCCTAAAAACATTTTCCCACTGCGATAGCTCTCCAGCATCACCAAGTGGTGCCACACAGCTGCAGTTATGGCTTTGCCCACTCTGGATGTGACAATATGAAGACCGATAAAAAGCCAACTTATGTGTTGGTGTCTGCTACTGTTTTTCTGTGCCTTCTAGACATGGGCCCAGGCTCAACAGATGTCTTTATGGAATCTACATGGAATCTGTATGTGGTTTGTTGGGTCTGACTACAACCAGTGACTACTGTTATTCAGTGCACACAAAGGTCATCAAGGAACAGGAGGTCATTCAATTTTTGGCTGTGGCTCACAAAGACACCCCAAAGTGGTCCCTCACCAACGAAACCCCTGCTTATGAAAGTGCTGACCTCTGTGCCATCAGTACCTTCTACAGCGCCATCACCAGTACCATCCTCAGAACTAATATTGATACCGCTTCCTACTTTAAATTCAGCAGACATTATGTGAGTGGTTAAAGAAAAGGTTTGTGCATGTTTTGATGATGATCCCCCATCTTAGCACTTTCCTAGAGGGCAGTGATTTACTCATATGGAGGAAGTATTCTGATCAGATTCTGTTGCTTTGGAAATACCTAATACAGATTATGAGCACACAGAGGAAGACAGTTCGGAGGCTGATACAAAATACAAGTTGCCTTGACACATCTCCAGATGGGGAATCCTTCTATCCCTCAGCCCTCCTTCTGACGAAATTTGCTCATCTACTTCAGTGGTATGAAAAGCAGCAGCTGCATTGGCTTTGACTTTGCTTAATGCCGGGACAAAGTCCAGCATGTTGACTGAAATCCTGCACCCATCCTCTTCAATTTTAGACCCTTGCTGGGATTCAGTAAGACTGGTTGGGAACTTTTCTGGCTGCCGGGAAGAAACCTGCACCTTATGAAGACTTTTTGCCCTCCTCAGAGGGATGCAGATTTCAGGATATGAGTCCAATTTTTCTGAATCAGGTTTTGGTCCTAGTCTGAAAGACTGATGGCATTCTACACCCTCTTAGTGTCACATGCAAGATGGCATATGATAGCATTTAGTGATTTCAGCATTAGGGGATTCTCTCGACTTGGATGCAGATGATCCACTATGTCTTCATAGATGTCCATTGGTGGATGTTTTTCTTCCAAACTCATGGTAGATCGCCCCTTCAGCCCTCCAAAGTTGAGGGGTACCATAGTCTCACAACATGACAGGACTGGGCCTGCCTTTGTTGAACATTGGAGAAATGGCCGCACATAAATGTGCTGGAGATGTGAGCAGTTTGCCTTTCAGCTTTTATCTCAAGAAGCACCACCTACACAATCTTGGACAACATACCCACCATCTACTATGTTTGGAGGCCTTCCGTCTATGCCTGTGGAGGTAGGTCATGTAGTCGGACATCTTCCAAGTGGAAGCCACCTCGCGGGCACCCTCAATGTGAGGGTGGATGCACGGATGTCTCTTTAGAGGGCCACAAGTGTAAAATCCATTCCAATGTGACAGATTTTATTTTTTTCAGATTGGGATACCTATGAGTACATTTCATTACCACAGCCTGGAACAGAAATTGCCTTCTATTTTGTGGCATACACTTACCTCCAAATGGTTCAATTGGTCACAGGATCTGCTTTAAGTATTCTTACTGATACCACTTCTGTCGCAAGTCCTACAGAAGGCACAGGAATATAGAGTACAACTGCCCCTGATCGCTGGGAGAATTTGGTATATCTGTTTTCCACTCAGCCTTCACCCCTTCTTTCCCTCTACAGCAAAGAGTTGAACTGATTTTGCAGCATTTGAACAGATTTTGGTCCTACACCCCAATCCTCTGACAATGCAGCTGCATGTGTGGAGATTGAGCAGTCCAACTAACAACCTTCTGTTTGCCAATGGAAATGGCCTACATTATTGTGGCAGACAGGAACCCTGCTACAAACTCTGTTTGTGCATGCCAATGGCCAAGCTTTGTTGTCTAGTGCCAGCCAGAAGATTTTAATCCCTTCTAATATTGCCTCTCAAATGTTCTGCATTTTGCACTTTCCCGTGGCCAGTAAAGCTTAACAGTCACCACTGTAAAAGTATATTTGTCTGTCTTGAACACCTACACATGGGTGATCACCCACTCGGTTTAAGTCACTCCATGTGGCATTTTTCTGAAGCATTAATTGTGTGTTTTCTCCCACACCATTTGTTGTTCCATAGTGGGAGTACATTTGGTGTTAACCTTTCTCATGGGTTTGCCATTCCAATGAATGAACAGTTGCTCAATACTTTTTCTCACATTAAAACTGTATTTCTTGTGCTGATGACTTTGCGCCACAAGTTACTCCCCTTTTCATCAAGCCACCTTTCACTTCTTTCTACCCAGATAAACGGGTTATTTTCACTTGTCATTCCTTCTTACTGAAGGTCGTGCCCTCTACATTGTCAAGTCCTCACTTGTGCGCCCTTCTTTCTTCCTTCTCATCCCTCCATGAAAGAGGAGAGACGGATAAACTGAACCCCAGGCAACAGGTATCGTACTGCAACTACTGCACAAGACAAGACAGAGTGGATGATCAGCTCTTTGTGGGGGTTCATTGGAGCTACACCTGACCCAAGAAAGGCCTTTGTGCTCACCCCACAAGGGCCAAAGCTGCTTCTACTGCTTTTACAGAGGGCATCTCCGTGGCTGATATTTGCAAGGCGGCGACTTGGTCTTTTGTGGAAAAAATAGTGTCACAGCTCAGGCATGCAGTGATATATACTTCGCCAGGGCTGTGTTGCATGACTTTCTTTGTTAATTGGCACTACTCAGTTCAACTTCCTGGAGGTTACTGCTTTGCCACTCATTCATAAGGGGATGATTCTAAAGAAAGAAGTATCCATTAGAAGGAAATGTTATTTACCTTATGTAATGATATTTCCAGTGGATTAATTTTCTGCACATTCCTCAATATCTTCCTGCCTCTGATGAATTAGTGGTTTTATTAATAAATTCTTCCCCTACTGGAGATTTATCTCATCAGACAACTGTAGCCTTCATACTGTTGAAGGGTATAAGCTCCGCCATTTCTCTCCTCCTCACCTCCCTTTCCTCCCCCACCGGAACGACTCTTGGGTGAGCACTCTGGTATGCTGATGTAGAAAGTCAACCTTTTGTTTGTTGTCCATGTGTGCCATCCAGAGGGTACAGGACTGAGCGAAGGGGAAATAATTCTATTCATGTTACTTTCTCGTGCTATTTTGGTCATTCACCTGCTGAATGCTTTCCTCAGGAAGGACAGGTTCACAATGTTCGCTCTGGCTCAGATCCTGTCATCAGTGGGTGCAAGAGACTGGATTGACTTGCAGGACATGTATAATCCATATATCTGTCCTGCAGTCCCACATGTGTTCCCTGCAGTTCAAGGTAGGCCAGGAACACTTGATGTTCTGTGCTCCTCTTCGGCTTTACCTCTGTCCTTTGGGTGTTCACAAAAGTGTTGTCAGTGGTTGCTACCCATCTTCTGAGGTCTAAAGTATGCGTTTTTCCATACCTTGTCCGCTGTTTGCTCAAAGCAATCAGTCATAAATCACCATTGGATAATGGATGATGAACAAACTTCTGACATCGTCGGGGTTTACAGTCAATGAACCAAAGTCCCACCTGAACCCCACGAAGAGAAACCCATTCATTGCGGGCAACTCTGGAAAACTTGGCATTCAAAGCCTTTCCGCTACTGCAGCAAGTCTAGCATATTTAAGAAATAATCCAGATGGTTTGGGATCAGTCCTGAGTGGTCATGAGGAAGGCTTTGAGGCTACTTTGCCTTCTGTATCCTTCTTATCCTGAAAAGCAGTTGGCACATGCAGGCCCTGTAGTGGACTTTTAGATCTCAGTAAGCCCAACTTCACGGCTGCCTCTCCAACTCTATTCTTATCCGAAAGGAAATGGCATTGGACCCGAAGTGGTGGCTGGTAAATGCCAATCTGACCTGTGGCAGGCCACTCTCTCTTCTCCACACCTGATTTCACATTGGTGATAGACGCATCACGCTTTGGTTGGGGAGGCCATCAGGGTGGTGGTGGCGATCAGAGGCCTCTGATTCCTGCCGAAGAGCCAGCTCCTTATTAGTCTTCTGGTGCTTTCATTGATCCATCTGGCCTTAAACCTCTTCCTGGCATCCATCAAAGTGAGGTGGTGCAAGTCCTCAGGGACAACTTGACTGCCATGTGGTAATGAAATGAGCAGGGTAGAGTTGGGTCCTGTGTCCTGTGCAGGAGGAGCAATGCCTCGGGACATGGCTACTTTTACATCAAACATCACACAAATGGGCAGCTCTTTGTGGGTTTCTCCAGCGTAAAGAAAGGGAAGGCAGTGCAAAAGAGGACCCTTTCAAGGTGGATAGATCTCTGTATTAAAAAATGCTACACAGTGGCGAAGAAAAATGTATAACATTACAGCGCATGCCCTTAGCATGCACTCCTTTTCCACACAGCCTTTACCACGCCAATGCCTTTACCATGCTTGCCTTTTCCGCGCATGGTTAGTATATGTAAGGGAAGTAAAAGACTGATGTATATATATATATATATATATATATATATATATATATATATATATATATATGTGTGTGTGTGTGTGTGTGTATATATGTGTGTGTGTGTATGTTTGTATGTATGTATATATAAAATCTAATTGTTCTGCTTTTTGGGGGGAAACCCTCCAAACCCCGGTATGTTTTTAATTTAATCCTAACCTTCCTTTACCACTACCCACCGCTAAACCCTAAAATTACCCATACCTTCCTTTACATCTACCCAACCCTAAATCCTAAAATTAACTTTACCTCCCATTACTACTACCCAAACCCAAATTTACCCTTACCTCTCCCTACCACTGCCCACCCCTAAAACCAAAAATTACCCTTAGCTCGCTTTACTACTACCCGCACCTAACACCTTTTTGTAAAAAACATAATAATGCTGTCATTTTTAAAAGAGTACCTGCGAGGCAAATGCACAAATACCTGTGTGATACTTACCTGTGTGGTGAAGGCACTGCATGGTAACAACTTTGTTGTAAAGGCTGTTACCTGCCAAGAAGCAACCCCCTGTGGGCCCACGGGCCCATTCCATCACAGCCAAAGCGGCTACAACGCCTTTGGTGTGAGGGGCACCAGTTCTAGACATCTGCTAGGTTGTCACGTGGGCATCAGTTCATACAATCACAAAACACTACTGCCTTGACAGGCAGGTCTAGCAGGAAGGTCATTTCACATGCTCAGTTCTTTGGGAGTTTATGGTCTGAGTCCGCTCTCCAGACCCTTCACCTTTGGGAAGTACTGCTATCGTAATCCGTTCTAAAGAGGAGGAATCCACAGTTAGTAGTGTTCATCAGAAGAACTAGTTACTTACCTTTGGTATCACTCTTTCTGGTGACTACTCTAGCAAACCACAAATACCTTACTCCCCGCCCACCTCCCCATACTGTGGAGTTGCTTTTTAGCACATAAAATGGTCCCAAGTTACGAATCAGTTCATTATCTCGGGCAATTTATTCTACAAATGCTGCGTCGGAGTGTGTGGAACGAGAAAGATACAAGGAACTGATGCAGGTGTGCCGGGGTGGTGTTTGTTTGTTGCTGCACACCATCACTTGTGGGCCAGTATGGAGTCACTGCGGATCCATATGGTGCCACCTACCTGCACATAGGATAATTGCTGGAAGAATTCTCTACTTCCAGTCCGGAGCCTGTGGAGATTCTAAGGGTGAGAATCTGCAGTTAAATATGGTATCCCGCCAGAAAGAGTACTAACGAAGATAACTTATTTGCTTTTGATTTTTGTTCTTAAGGGAATAGATCCTCTTTGTCCTTTTACCATGCTTCTCCTTTTTCTACGTCCTCCATCCGCACATTAGGGCCTTGTTTCTTCCATTTCCTTTTTTACCTCCAATACACTTGCAATTCCACCCTCCCCTCTCCCTACTCCTGTCTTCTACTCTGTTTTTTTTTGCTTTCTTCTCTCTCTTTTCGTTTTTTCTACCCCCTCACCAGCTTGCTAGACTTCACTCAGTCCATGCCCCCTTTTCTGTTCCTACTTACCTTCATCCTTACTAATTTCTCATTTGGCTGCTATCTCCAGCTTTCGTCCCTGTTTTTCCTACCTGTGTGAGCAGAAGTAGATATGCTTTCAAGTCTCTTTTAATTCAAATAATGGACACTTTACAAACCATTCCTTGTAGCTTTGGATTTGTCTGAACAGATTTCTTTCTTTCCCTTGCCAAATCCTATTTCTCTTCCCAGACTAACCAATGAGTATTTGTTCCATGAAATCTTGCTACATATTCCTCTCTCTAGTTTCACTTTTTGTCAATTCTGATTTTGGTCACATTTGACCTATCAGAAGTGTATTTGTCACGCTTGAAAATCATTCCAATAACTTAGTCTCTACATAGTCTGCTACAAAAAAAATGGCAGACAACCTTGCTTAAATACCTCCATCTATGTGAGATAAAATAAGAAAGACGTAATCTCAGGAAATGTAGATCACATGTGGGCCAAAAGGGATATGGAAGGCTGAAAATTAATTTTTAGGGAAACAGAAAGTTTACAAAAGTACATCCAAATCCTTAAAGGGTTACTCAGCAGTAGGCAGAATGTGGCAAGATTTATATCTCTCATTTTTCTTGTATTTTACAAAAGGTGAGTCATTGCTGACAGGTGTATTTTGTAATGAAGAAGTAAAGGGTAAGTGAGGTTCAGCTCCTTAATAGAAACCAAAATATCTGAATTGGAAAGATTAAAAATTACCCTCTCATAGTAAGTTTTGGTTGATACTCTTAATGAAATCAGTTTTCTATATAAAATAGCATCTGCTTTCAGTAAGCTGGAATACAATATCATTACATTTTCAGAATTAGTCCAGTAAAATTAGGTTGGCAAAGCATTAAGCATCTTTGTGAGATTTGTACTAAACCACAGTCAATTTAATATGTTGCTCTGTATGTGATTTTTTTGTCAATTTTATATGTGAATTTGTTTGTGGATGTCCATGAACAGAACAAACTGAGATAATTGACTAAATTATGTTTTATGAATCTAAGAATATGTGTGAAAAACTGTAATATAATTGTATTTTTTACTTTATTTAACTTTAAAGAAATATGTGTACTTTTTATTATGATTATTATTTTGTATGTTTACACAGTGATTATACAGTTAGTTAGAACCTACATATTTACCAGCAATCGGGATGTGAATCAGATTAAATTATAGCATTGTAAAGCTAAAAGAAATAATCATGGTATCTCTGGAAATCTGAATGTATATGTTAAAGCATGCATAGAAAAATATCAGGGAAACACATATTCTTACCATGGAATTTTGTAAACAATCGCTTATCTAAACTTCCAGTTTAATGAGTGCATTACTGTGGAATTGTGCACAGAAAATACACAATATCGAAAAGTGACTCATTGACTTTGACTTGAAATTGTAACATTGTAACATACGTTATTCCTTAATATGATTTGGGAAACAGAAAATGCAAAACTACAAGAAGCTCTTTCCATCCTCTCCAAGGTCAATATTATCAAATTATGTGAGAAGCGATCACATAGAAACTGTAGTTACAATGCTCAACCAGAACCAATTATTTTGACAGCAAATGGTTTACCATTTAAATTGTAAAAGTTCACCAAAGTTTGCTGCCATAAACATGTCATCATATTAAAAAAGCTTTGGCAAAGCCAATAGATCTCGTTTTGAATGGAGGTAGTTGACCTTTTGGCTTTGCGTATTGAAGTACTGGGTATTTTAGACCCAGCGGTGCAGGGGCACACACCCTATGACTTCTGGGTTCACCCTGTTCCAGACCTACAGAAACACAGAGTCTTCTGGGTGAAGTCAAAGATAGTTTATTGGCTGCAGACCAATTACAGGTATCCTAGAAGTACAACAGCGTGTATGTTCTCAGGAGACTGCTGAAAATCATAGGAACGGACTTCATCTTAAATACGCTTTTTCCTGCCTCAAGCATACATTCCTAGGTTTTATAATACGGTAATAAACAAGTGTTCATTTCAAAAGAAAAGGCAGAGTCATGATGACCATCCCACATTCCAGTTCGGCCAGCCCACAATGATTTACACAGTAAGGTTCAGATCCCACATCGGATATCAATAGACCCCCCAATAAACATGAGCATCTCCTGTTTTGGGAAACAAGTCATAAAGCAGGAACAGTCAGGTGTGAAAGAGATTAGCCGGAGGCTCGTGTAGAATGAAAGGGTTTTATGACGGGTCAAGCCCTGATGCTAATCACAGGTGGCCGGAGGAAGGGGAGCTCGTGAGACCAGTTTGACCCGGGGCAGCAGAGCCAGCTGCCCAGGTCACAGAGAAGTCAAAGGAAAAGCCCATGTACTGTGAGGCCCGTATTTGCTCCGTTGTAGCCTATGTGAGGGCAATGCCAAGATGGCCACCGCTTCCAAAATGGAACCCGCGTAGTGAAGCAGAATAACGTGTACACAGTGCATTCATAGCTAGAACGATATATAAAGCACTCGTGCATACCGCATTAATCATTTGCGGTTTGCTAATACCAGGATAGACAGGGGTAGGGCCCTGTCCCCTACGCGGTGGCAGAGATTAAAGTACGACAGACCCTCCTTTTGCCCTTACATAGGCAATCACTATACTCATCTCAATCCGAGTCTAGGTCAATGTTCGCAAAGTCATGGAGATGTTGCTATAGCATCATTCTATTACTTAGCTCGTCCCTCGATACAGGTTTCCTTACACATAAGGTAGCACAGAGGCCACATATCACAGGAGCACACTGTATGCACAGACAGAACAGGAAAAGAATGGCTAAGATCATTCCAATGACCATCAGAACCTTCCAACCCCAGGCAGATATCAGTTCCCAGAACCACCCCACCAGTGACCAATTTCCTTTATCCACGTGTATGGATTCAGATATTTTATGGAGTTTGGAGATGGCTTGATACACTGTTGGAGCGTTATCTGGTATGAAAATGCAACAACTGGATTGGATAACCTTACATACCCCACCGCGGTCTGCAAGAATAACGTCTAGAACCATGCGGTTCTGTAAAGTCATAAGGCGATCCGCTTGGAGCTCAGCTGTCAAATTACCAAGGGCACCAGCCGTTACATTAACAGTGGATTCAACCACACGAGTCAGTTGTCTCAGGTTCCTACTATTGACCATAGGTCCCCAAAACGGCAGGAAACCCAAGAATAAGTCTCCCGCTTCTTAACCGGCAGTATCCTCCTTACTTATCACGCCTCTCACAACTCTGGTCTTGTGATAGTCGGAGGCGGCAGTAAATGTAGGCGGTAGCAGATTTGCAATATAACATGTGCCCGAGAAATCAGGGGGCAACCATGTATATGCTCGGTCATTGCAGATAAAATATGTACCCTTGGCAGCCAAAAACGCAGGAGAAAACTGTGACGGGAAAGTGTACGTTTCAGTACAGTCACTTCTTCCCAGTTGAGCTCTAGGATTCTGACCATTACCCTGTAAGCAGAACCGACCCATGTGGGGTACGACCCAGATTGGGGATGAGATTTTTCGCTGTCTTTCACCCAGACTAATACTATACCCCGTCGCGTTCCACCCTACATAAGCTCTCAGTTCTTCTTTGGGAATGGATGAGTATGCATCGATATCTCGGCTCATATCGGCAACTCCTCTCACTAAGGCTTTATTATTTGTACCAGGTCTGATGGAACGCAGTTGTCGAGGGGAGTACGTATCTAGAGCATAGAGAAACATGGTCTGGAATGCCCATGATGATCCATTGTAACTAAATGGCAGCACCAAATAGGGAATACCCTTGTTAATGGTATGTGGCATTAACCCACACACCCAGCAATTGGTCGTATTCATTACTAGTTGGTGCTGGTGCAAGAGCTGGATAAACGAGTTATTTACAAACTCTGTTCGTCTGGTCTGTTCATGCTCAGGCAAAGGATGAAAAGAGTGAGAGGAGGCAGTAGAAAGAGGTATAGGCTGTTCAGTGGGTGCAATGGGCTTTTGAGCGGAGAAAAACACAAATCCTACGATAAACATTATTATGCTACACAGTGTAATTAGGCACAAAAATACAAAACATTTACTTTTTACAATTCTACACATCCTTGCTTTAAAGTTCATTTCCTCAACGGGTCTCTCCATCTTAAAAAACTCCATCCTCTAATCGGGCCGCTCGCGGCGGATGAGTTTCTTCTGCTAAGGAGTACACCTGTCAGTCCAGGGAAACGCCCTAGACCAACCAGAACCGTTGACCTAACGTCTTCGGCCTGTACCCCAAAGTCTTGGCACCGCGACCCTGCGGCAGAACCCGGATGGTGGTTCGAAAAACAAAAATCAAGAAAGTCCTTCAGATGGGAGAGCCAAAATGTCAAAAAGGAAATAGTAAGGAAATCTTTATTTGTCCATGGGCCTTGGTCTCAAATTATAGTGGAGACGGCCAGGTGCTGTTTGGTCTTGGAACAAAAGTTCAGGCTCTGTGGTGTCCAGTCGATTTGATGGTGGCACAGCTTCTTGCAGAATATTGTCACTCTCTTGGTCTGAAACTGTGCCTCTTATGCGTGCGTCACTGAATGGTACAAAACGAGGTACAGTGTCTGCCTCAGAGTCGGCAATACCCTCCTGGACCCACTGGTCATATGGCAGAGGCAAGGGGACTACTTTGCAGTGGGTGCCATGGATCCAGTGTTTCTTCCCTTTTACTCGCACCGCTGATCTTGTCGATAAAAGCACAAGGTGAGGGCCGATCCAGCGAGGCTCGTCGTTGCTCTTGCGCTGGAAATTTCGGACCAGGACCCACGAGCCAGGGTTGATAGGGTGTCCAGGAGGTTCAGAAGCTTGGGGAAGAGTATCATGTACCTGTTGGTGCAAAACACGCAGTTTAACAGTCAAATCATACAGGTAATCGAGTAGTACTGGATGCTCAATCTCACTAAATTTCGTAGGCCTCGGTACACCCCATACGTTGGCCGGGCGGCCAAAAACTACTTCATAAGGACTAAGTCCCACTCGTGAGTGTGCGGTCATTCTGGTGGACAGGAGTGCTAAAGGCAGAGCGTCAGGCCATTTAAGACCGGTGCTCGCCTGAATTTTGGCCAACTTGAGCTTTAAGGCTCCATTGTAGCGCTCTGCTAGTCCAGCTGATTGGGGGTGATTTGCAGCGTGGAACTTTTGCTTTATGCCTAAACCTTCACATACATTCTTCATCACTTTACCCACGAACTCACTTCCATTATCACACCACACCATTCTTGGCATTCCAAACCTAGGGAAGAATTCTTTCACAAGGGCTTTGGCTGTGGATAGGGCAGTGTTATCTTTCAGGGGATAAGCCTCTATCCATTTTGAGAAAGCACAAACAACCACCAATACATATTTCAGGTTGTTGCATCTTTCCATATGAATAAAGTCCAGCTGCAAAACTTCGAACGGACATGATGGGGGTGCAAAGTGACCAGCTGGAGTTGGGGTTCCCCTACCAGGGTTGTACTTCAAGCATACCATGCAATTCTTGACCACATTCTCTGCACACTTGGGAATCCCAGCATTCTGCCATACTGGAGCCAACAACTTACAAATTCCTTTTGTACTGATATGTGCCATTCCATGTGCCATAGTAACCACTGGAAGCACATATGCGTCAGGCAACAACCATCGCCTATGTTCTGTCAGATCAATCCAACAACCATTCTCATCCAACTTACCCATACTTTCTCTCCACTTGCTTAACTCTTTCTCTGTGGCTTCAGCTTGAAGCGACTTCACACTCTCTATTGTGTTCTCACACATCCCAACATCATTAACCCATCTTGCGGGGCCTGCAACATACATTCTAGTCTTCACATTCTGTGCTGTTTCTTTCGCGGTCTCATCAGCAAACGCATTCCCACGTCCAACATCATCTGTAACTTTCCTGTGCGCACTGCATTTCATGATCGCAACTTGCAACGGTAGGGTCAGTGACTCAAGGAGATCATTCACCAGCTTGCCATTCTGAATTTTAGCTCCATGCGAAGTCAGGAACCCACGCTCTTTCCACAATCGCCCAAAATTATGAGCCACGCCAAAGGCGTACTGGCTATCTGTGTAAATATTCACTCTCATTCCTTCAGACAACACGCATGCTCTTGTGAGGGCGATTAATTCTGCTGCTTGGGCCGAATTATGTGGCACTCGTGCAGTTTCCACGACCGTGTGTAAAGTCGTGATAGCATATGCAGCAGTCGTGTCACCATTAGGGAGCTTGAAACACGAACCATCCACCCATAAAGTACCATCACACTCAGTCAGGAGAGTATCTTTTAGATCTACTCTCCCTTTCGTCTCTTCTTCTGTTCTGAACAGACAGTCATGTTGCTCAATCTCATCTGAGTCTGCTGGAATTGGCAATAACGTAGCTGGATTCAGTGTGTTGCATCTCTTTATGTGTATGTGGTTTGCTAACAGTGTAAGCTCATAGCCCGATAATCGCGCACTAGTCAAGTGTTGTGTCTTGGTCCTATTTAATAATGTGTCCACAGAATGTGGAACCATAATGATCAATGTGTTGTCCATTACCAAACCAGCAGATTGTCGGATAGACATTGCTGCAGCAGCTGTCGCTCTCAGACAGCTCGGCAATGCCCTCGCTACAGGGTCTAAGGTTGATGAAAAATATGCGCACGGGCGCAGTCTGTCGCCAAAGGGCTGTGTTAACACTGACAACGCACAACCATCTTTCTCGTGAACATATAATGTAAAAGGTTTGCTGTAGTCAGGAGTACCCAACACAGGTGCCGAACACAATGCATTGCGCAATTCCACAAAACTTTTCTGGCACTCTTCAGACCATGGGATAGGATTCGGTGTGTCTTTGCATGTTAAGGCTAACAAAGGTTTTGCCAACAAGGAAAAATTAGGAATCCAATGCCTACAGTATGAAGTGATGCCCAAGAAAGCACGCACTTCTCTCTGCGTTCTTGGCACACTCAACTGTGCAATGGCTTGAATTCTTTCTGGGGTCAGTTTCCTTCCCTCCTTCGACAAGAGATGACCTAAGTAGGTCACTTCTTGTCGACAATATTGCAGCTTAGAGAGAGACACTTTGTGATGGAAAGCAGATAAATGACGTAACAATGATAATGTGGCTTCTTTACAGATCTGTTCAGTATCCGCGGCGATTAGTAAATCGTCCACGTACTGGATCAGGATAGCGCCACTAGGTAAAACAAGTGCATCAAGCTGCGCTTTCAAAGCTTGACTGTATATGGATGGACTTTCACAGTAGCCCTGGGGAGCGCGTTTGAAGCGGAAGCTTCGGCCTCCCAGACTAAAGCCAAAAATATCTCTGCTTTCCTTTGCAATTGGGATGCTAAAGAAAGCATTCTTTAAATCGATCACTGAAAACCATGCAGCAGAAGCTGGAATCATCGTTAACAAGGCAGTTATATCAGGGACAATCGGAAACTGTGGCACAACAATCTTATTAACCTCTCTAAGATCAATCACAAATCTGTAAACAGGTGGCTGTGAAGGGTCCGTTCGTTTTAGGACAGGTAAAATCGGACTATTGCAAACGTTGCCTCTTGTCTCTTCAATCACACCCTTATTAATCAAGTCGCTGACAATGTCTAATAATGCTTTCTGGCCTTCATTAGAGATCTTGTACGGGGGAATACGTGGCAGTCTGACATTAGCCTTTAAAGTCACCACGTATGGCGGTATCTCCAAGAGGCCCACATCATTGGGACCAGTAGCCCAAAGGGCATCCGGAAGGGATGACAATTCAGGTGGCATTGTATTTTTAGACAAGTACATCGGGGAAATCACTTTCTTGCCTAATGTAAGTTGTACTCCTGAAGGAGAATAATACAGTGTAGCGTGCAATCTTTTCAACAAATCTAATCCTAGCAAATTCTCACCACAACCTGTTGTTAGGATCAGGGGTGCTTTCAAAAAAACCTACTGAAACATTTATATCGCCAGACAAAGGTGCGCCAGGGAGTTTTGAATGCATGATTGAACTCTTTGCAGCACCAGTGTCTAGCAGAAAGGGCTCCGTTACATTTGCTGTAGTTACCTTAACATATGGTCCACTCTGATCCACTGGCACTGAAACAACTCCCTCTCTCTGTCTACGGCTGTCCTAGTAATCATTATTTTCTGCATCACCGTCCTCTGCATAATAATCATTATTATAATACTGAGCCGTATTACTAGTCGCATTGGCCTGCTGATCAAAGCTATTAATGGCGCTTTGGGGCGGAAGAGGACGCGCGTTCTGGGGAACACTTCCACGCCCTCTGCCTCTAGGAGCTTGCTGACCACCCCTACCTCTTGCGCCATACGCATTACTGTTCCGCTGTATTAATTTAGGGCAACTATATTTAAAATGACCTTCCTCTTTGCAGTATGAACATTGGTTGGGACCTACAGGGACACGAGGTTGATAATACCCATTCATTTGCTGATTGTTCTGAAACTGTTGGGGTTGGTGATAGACACCTTGGGGTTGCCTATAATTATTCTGACCTCCACGTGGCGGATAGGCCTGCTGTAAAAGGACCTTTGTTTTTAGTTCTTTCGTTTTCTTTTCTGTTCTATCTTTCTAGTCTTTATCTCTGTTTTCATAATACTGTGCAGTAGCCAGTATTTGCGCTGAAGAGGAAACAGCCCAAGAACTTTCTGAATCTTTTAACTTTTTACACAGGTCAGGAAGTAAATTCTGCACAAACTTATCCACAAATAACCGTTGGCCACCCTCAGTACTCATATCTTGCCCACTGTGGTCAATAAACGTTTCTTCAAACCTGGTAAAAAAGTCTGACATTGTCTCATCTTTCTTCTGCTTGCATGCAGATAGCTTGTCCCAATTTACGCGCATCGCGGGCATTATTGTCTTCATATACGTGATGATTCTACCAGGCAGTTCTGCTATTAAAGGCTCAGGTTTTGCGCCATCAGTTTGTCTAGCGTCAGCGGCAATGATGTTAGCCCATGTGTCCCCTAGTTCTGCAGCATGATCCGTATTACGTATGGATCCCCACAAAGGCTGTGGAACCACATTCCCAAACAGCATATCTACGTCAGCCAGATTCATTACACAAGATTCTGCAGTTTGTGACAACTCCTTATAATAACCAGTAGGGTTTTTTCGGGGATCAGGCAATGTCTGCTTGAGTGCTAACACCTCAGATCTTTTCCATGGAACATGTACCCAAATACGCTGGAAATGTGCTACGACAGGTGGATTAGCATTTGGATCAGCGGGTCTCCAAACTGGGGGAACCTCACGCATCGGATATTGGCGTGCTTTTACCCTCTTTCCCACAGGGACATCAGGTTCAAACAACGACTGTTGACAATCATCATTCCTGAAGGACAATACAACCGCAACTGCTTTATCTACCTCGCGATCCACAATTATACCAGTTCCAAAATCAAACCTCACTCTACACAACTCCTGCGGGCTCGGGTCTTTACCACTATCCTCCAATTCTTCACAGAGAACTTCGCACATTTTCTCAAACACATATCTCTGTTTTGGGGCATCCCACTGATGGAAAACGTTGACAACTGATTCCACATCATACAGTGAAGGGAAAACAATCCACCTACGCGCCATGCTATCTATTACCTTTTTCTCATCGGGGTTAGGCAACTGACTACGCAATTGCTTACGCTGTAAACCAGGAGTCGTACCAGATGACTCAAAGAGAGGCGACATTAACGTAGTAACCACATTAGCTAAGCGCTGTCGCGCTGAAGGAGAAGCTGAGGCGAAAACAGGGGGAAAAACAGAGGGAAGAAAAGAGGATGTAGAAACAGGTACTGGAGTGGTGCAAGGAAGAGTGTCAGGGGAGGCAGCTGCTGAATTGGACAAAGTCGCAGGAAGTGTGGGGGCAGTTGGAAACACAACTGGCGGCCCTTGAGAGGGCTGCGCTACAGGGATAGGAGCCGGCTGCAAAGCAGCTGGCGGTTGCGGCAAGGTTTGCAGTATATTAACTGGAGGTGGCATATTCACAAGCTGGGGAGGCGCTGTGGCATTTTGCGCATACGGGGGTGGCGAACTCAACAATTGCGACATCAGGGAATCTTTCTCCTTTTCTTCTAACTCATTCTGCTTAGAGTGTGGTAAGGCTGGGTAACATTTGTCAATCCCTAACTTACGCTGCCTGTGCAATTGCTCGTTCATCTGCTCCTCCTCATTGTCTTTGAATTGTACAGCTGCTTGCATTACTGTCATACCTCTCTCTCTTTTATTCTTTTTCGCTAGCTTAATTTCCTTCTGTTTGGCTTCCTTTCGCCATAAGCGGAAAGAGTCAAACATCGCCGGCCGGGCTTTCTTCTTAAACAATTTAATTTCCAAATTATCTAAAATATCGGTATCGAAATTACCATTTTGGGGCCATTTTAAAACACCGTCTTTTCTAGTGTAGTGGATCCATACTTCATTATATGCAATGGGGCCTACGCCATGTTTTACATAGAGCTCATAAGTTGGAGTTCCAACCGGAGGAACCGGGCATGATTCCTCCAGCTGGAAATCTTTTCCACAACCCAAACAGAATAATCTACCAAATATTCTAGAGCCAGGCATCTTTGCTCACTAGTCTAGATCCAGACGTCAAAGGATTATCGATTACGATAGTCTCGTGAATACACGAGTCCTCTGGCTTTGGCGTTTGCAAACTCCAAATTACCAAATCAAACGATCCCGAGGGATACCAAAACAAATGGGAGACGCTCCACTTATACTTAACTGAATATTGCTGATCGATGGCGTCACCAGAAGACTCTCTCGATTGTTTCGCTCTCTCAAACTCGTCAAGGGTCCAAAACAGGTCGATTAATCAGGGCAGCAGTCCTTCGTAGCCGTCGGGACGCGGAGAACCTCGCAGAAAAGACTTTCGGACCACGTCGACATGCAGGGGTCGATGAAGTGGCGGCCTTCCTCCGGAATTTCCACACGAAGCTCCTCACGAACCTCTGGCTTGGACTGGTACCGCTGAAATCGCACCACGTTGGGGCGCCAAACTGAAGTACTGGGTATTTTAGACCCAGCGGTGCAGGGGCACACACCCTATGACTTCTGGGTTCACCCTGTTCCAGACCTACAGAAACACAGAGTCTTCTGGGTGAAGTCAAAGATCGTTTATTGGCTGCAGACCAATTACAGGTATCCTAGAAGTACAACAGCGTGTATGTTCTCAGGAGACTGCTGAAAATCATAGGAACGGACTTCATCTTAAATACGCTTTTTCCTGCCTCAAGCATACATTCCTAGGTTTTATAATACGGTAATAAACAAGTGTTCATTTCAAAAGAAAAGGCAGAGTCATGATGACCATCCCACATTCCAGTTCGGCCAGCCCACAATGATTTACACAGTAAGGTTCAGATCCCACATCGGATATCAATAGACCCCCCAATAAACATGAGCATCTCCTGTTTTGGGAAACAAGTCATAAAGCAGGAACAGTCAGGTGTGAAAGAGATTAGCCGGAGGTTCGTGTAGAATGAAAGGGTTTTATGACGGGTCAAGCCCTGATGCTAATCACAGGTGGCCGGAGGAAGGGGAGCTCGTGAGACCAGTTTGACCCGGGGCAGCAGAGCCAGCTGCCCAGGTCACAGAGAAGTCAAAGGAAAAGCCCATGTACTGTGAGGCCCGTATTTGCTCCGTTGTAGCCTATGTGAGGGCAATGCCAAGATGGCCACCGCTTCCAAAATGGAACCCGCGTAGTGAAGCAGAATAACGTGTACACAGTGCATTCATAGCTAGAACGATATATAAAGCACTCGTGCATACCGCATTAATCATTTGCGGTTTGCTAATACCAGGATAGACAGGGGTAGGGCCCTGTCCCCTACGCGGTGGCAGAGATTAAAGTACGACAGAATGCTTATTGCCGATGCTAAAAAGCTTTGGAAAAAAGAAAAGAAAACTTTCATTAACATAGCTAAAATTGTTGTCTTTTGTACTACGGCTATTGGCTTTGCAAGTGATTTATGTGGTGGAGGTGAGCACAGAAAAAATAATTTGTAAATGGATGCTACAGAAAATACGCTTTGGCAAATTCCAAAAGATTTGGGTTCTTTCAAATGAATGTGCTTTAATGTCTGCTACTTCCATTTTTCACATATTAAAGATCTACATAAGACAAATACATGAGTGAAACAGAGAAAGACATTCGAGAAATATGAGTAATAGTGACAGATCTGAGAGACGTGCACAATGGGAAAAGTTGTTACAGAAAAATCAGCACTAGTGGCAGGAATGGAATGATTATTTAAAGTAATGACAAACGAACAAAGAGGAGTGGAATGCTGAAAAGTCTAACAGAAACGCGAACAAGTAAGAGGAAATACAGAACTGTGTCCAGAAGTGACAGGATTCACAGAAATGTGTGTAAGCGACAAACATACTTAAGTACGATAACAAAATTGGCATAAAATCCCATAAATACTCCAACATGGGTGACCTCTTTTTAGCATTAGCCAGCCGTGGCTATTAATTAAATCAGTAGTAATGAAAAAAAACACCTTTACATTTTAGAATGACTTATTTCATATGGTTAAGCTCAACATTTTTTAGAATTTCAAATTAGTTGACCATCCACAGTTATACTTATTTTACAAGATGCTAATTTGCCGACAAGTGTTTGGCTACTTTATACATTTTTAATGTGTTGCTTCCTCAGGGCATAAAATGTCTCAATGAAGTTAGTTGTTTCTATATAACCACATGCATTGGATCCGTGATGCAAGAGTCAAAAATGTTCCTATTTGATGTTGACTGATAATTTGAAAATTGCTGCAGATTTTAGATTGCAATTATAAACTAATGGGGTAACCCAATCATTGTACGCGGACCTGGGTATCATGGAGTATAGAAAACAAATGGTCCTAGACTTTTTTTTATCACGCATCAAGTCAAGAGACGTTATGATTCAAAATACATTTTGGCATGTATAAGATCAGCACATGGTACTTAATACATATACAGCTTCCAAATGTGCACCTTCGAAAAAGGAAAAAGGCACCCACTGATTCTTCAGGAAATTATCTGTTTTATTCACAGAAACATATTTAGCAGGTAAACACTTTACCAAGTTATATAGTGATCAAGAGGTTGCTCCAAAGCAAGGGATGTGAAGGAGTAGTGCTCGTGTGTGAAAGAGATAAAAGTGAAATAGGTGATCACAGAGTGAGGATAGTTCAATAGAAAATTATTACAACAATTATAATCTGAACTGGTTATAAGTAACATCAACACCAGTTAGTTGTGGCCTGTCCATCATAAATCATTTTCGTTGCTACTCTTAATATTTTTCAAAAAACGCAGAGAGGTATCATCTGTAGGTTGGACGGGATAATTGTGACATATGGTACAGACCCCCTTGGGGATGAATGTCGACGTTTCGACCCGACCTAATGCATAGAGGGTATTTTGATCCTCAGCTTGCGGGTCTTCCTTGCATGCTTGCAACATTCATGCCTGCGATGACGATACTATTAACAGGGCCACTGAAGTTATGCAGTTCAAACCTTTTATGATAATATTGGATTTGCCACATAATCCGTTGTCTCCTGCATTACCTATAGATTTTGACAAAAGAAAAGAGTTTCTAGCTCAAACGGATCTAGATTTACTAATAACATGGTGATAGCTGTTCTTGCGGTCTGAAAGGCCCTTCGCTAAGGTTGAATGGTAATATTTCAGTTGCTTAATGCTGTATTTAAATGTTAAGTTGGTACTAATAATGTGAACTCTTTTAGAGACAGTGTTACAATGTGTAAAATTGAGGTAATACTGCCTCAAAATGTGCAGTGTTATGCCACATAATTTCCCTTTTCTTGATGCATAATTTAGTCAACACTGCTGCATAATTTGGTCCTCCTCTGTCGTATAATTCCAGTGGCCCTGGCTAGTAGTGAAACAAGAGGCAAGTCAGTTGTCATGTGAACCCCGCTTAGATTTTTTAGAACATTTGAAGCAACATTAAAATGCATTATAACATATAAACGTGAAGGTTTTTTTAGAGGGCGCATGCTAAGTTGAGGTTTTTTAAAGGTACTCTTAAACGAGACAATCGAAGACAAGGAGGTAATTGCCTAGAGTAAAACAGATTTTGCCTAGCAGGTAAACCATGTTTGAAACCAGGATTTCTGGTTTTATGGTGCACAAGAGGGGAGAGTGTACTTAGACTGTGGGATCGTACGGGAAAGGAGATTGAGCTGGGCCTGTGAGGGCTGGTGTGGGAGCCGGGATCAGTCTCAGGCTGGGGGGATCAGCCAAGAGGGAGTGGTGAAATCAGGTGAAGGCACCAGGACGGGGAGCAGCACAACAGGCTTAGGATGAAGCACTGCGACTGTGGCTGTGAACTGCTGTGAGAGTTGACTGGTACTGCAGGCTAAGGGTGTGGTGCAGGTGGGGAAAGAATGTACAACCCAAGAGGTACTTGTTGGCCCGGCTGTGAGTCTCATTGGCCTTCATAATAGCCACAGTGAAGAAAGGTGGGGAGGGTTACCTGTGGCCAGACATTCTGTTTTTGCTGCTTCTGAAGCCATGATATAGACTAACATCTGGGCCCTGTTAGCCTGCATAGCAATAGCGCTCTGCAGGGGCTGGTATTCAAGGGAGAGCGTGCTGAGGCTACAGCTGTTGTATGAGATGGGAGCAGTCCCCGAAGGAGCCAGTGAAGTTGAGAATGAAGTGAGGTTGTAGGTTGGTGTAGGAGGAGAGACAAGGCTGCTGCGATGCAGAACCGCAGGCTAAGGCTGCAGTGAGCAGCACTTCTGGAGTGCAAAGAAGTTTGGGCAAACAAACTTTTTTGTTTTGAATGTCACTAATGCAAATAGGGAAAAAAAGCAAACAGGCTCAGATGCTTTGCGTCATCACGCCGGACATAGCAACCATTTTTGAGGGGGTAAATCCCTTGTTGGGAAGCTCTGTTCACCAATGCTTCTACCATCAATCAATCAATATACTTTATTCGATTATAAAAATAGTCATAAAAGTCAGACACAGTATAATATATTAAATAAATGATAACAGCAACACGAATCACAGTTCAACTTGCTTTAAAACACCAGACCGATACCATGATAAAAAATAACATATTGTGGGGGTAGTTAAAAACTGTCAAAACAATAGCCAGGTCTCACTTGATAGAAATTCATGGGCATCAAAAGGGGCTGTATGAATGTATAGTGCAAATTGCTATACCTAGGGCAAATCATAACTATGTGCAAAGTATCGTTGACAGAGACATTGTCCATTCACATAGAAGCAGCATGTAATCCTTATAACAACCATGATTAGAAAACAAACGCTGTGGGATTAAATTAAGCCTAAAAAAGGTCAATAGTCTTCGGTGGTACCTAGACATGTCTACGGCAACATGAGGCTCAACACCACCCACAGTTTTCACCAGCATCGCATGGCGTACAGAATGCTTGTTCAGGACTAGTGCCTGGTGTTCTGCTAGCATCTTACCTCTAAACGCTTGTTTAACCCATATATGATCAGTTTTGACAATGCAACTTGGCTCAGTATAAAGCTCAATTCTCCCTAAAGTTTCCATGACGGTGAAAACAAAATGCATCCAAGGAATTTGTCATGAGTTGTCCAGAGCCAGGCAATCTTGTCTCATCAGTCTGTTAAGTCCCAACTCACACTTCATCCAAACAGAGACCCATAGTAGCAAAGGACAAAGACAAATAAAATATATAACATAGCCCATGCCCAACTCTTAGTGGACTTCCGCAGAAGATGTACGTTGTGGAACCCTTAGGAGCTCCCAAGGAAGTAATTTTTGGCTATTTGAATTGGAGCAGCAGACCCATAGCCCCAAATCCCACAACCATAACTGTCCAGCGGGATACATTTTGCTTTAAAAATATCCAAAAGTGTCTTTATTTCGATGTGCCCCAACTGGCGGGAGAAATGTCTTATACTGAACATAGCCCTTTTAGAAGACATTACACTGTGTTTTATCAGCGGGCTCCTATTAAGGCAAGAGTCCAATGGGACACACAACTATCGGAAAATTCCAAACTGCCTAATGTGGTGACCCTCCACTACGAATTTCATAGTTTAAGTCTTAGACGGGCTGAACCTCATCACATGTGATTTGTAGGAATTGGTGGACACGTCAAAGCTATTACATTTTTTTTTTTAAAAGATCGGAAAGTCACTGTAACCCCCTGGTGGCCCATGCAATTAATGTAATGTAATGTAATTGGACACTTGTAGAGCGCTACTATCACTCCGAGGAGCATCATGGCACTAAGTGGGACCCGGGATTGGAAACATACTGGGTGGCTGCGATAAGTGAGGGAAAGGCATTAGATAAGAGTTCGGCATAGAGCGTCAGATGTTGAGAAAATCCAAGTCTTTAGGGCTTTCCTGCAAAGAGTCTTGGATTCGATCTGGTGGAGCTGGTTTGGGAGTTTGTTCCATGTCTTAGAGCCTATTATTGCAAGATATTTTCCTCCCTTCGAGACAAGTCTTAATGTTGGTATTTTCAACAGGTTAGCGTTGGACGACCTAAGACTCCGGGAGGGTGTGTAGAGCATGAATCTGGTTCGGAGATAGTGGGGACCTGAGGAGTGGACTATCCTGAAAGTGATTATCCAGACCTTAAACAGAACTCTTTTGTGAATTGGCAGCCAGTGGAGTGTTTCTAAAGCTGCTGATGCAGAAGACCTCCTACGCCATTTCAGCACTAGACGGCCTTCTGCATGTTGGACCATTTGGAGCTTGTGTAAAACTGATTTGTTTGTACCTGCGTAAAGGCTGTTGCAGTAGTCCAGTCTGGACGTGATTAGGGCCACTGCAACTGTCTGTCTGGCTGACAGTGCCATCTGCATAAATCAGAGCGGGGATTGGTCAGCCTCTAATCCTAGGAAAATCCACTTCCACCTGTTATACTGCTGTTGGCTCACAAGGTAATATTCTTAGTCAATACTATCACATCATTGTGGAGGGGTGTTCTTCTTGCACACTGCCACATTATTGCGTTTTAATCGTGCAGCCATGTTAGGTGAAGAAACACCACTCAGGAGTAAGTAGAAGTGCAACAAGCACAGCACTCTTTCTCAGCAGCACCACACAAGTTCTGCCCAATCAAATGCTGTAATCAAGGTAAACATGTAATAGGAGCTAAAGTCTCTCTGACGGTTGTGTTTCTTGAAGCTTTCTCAGAAGTATTGAAACACATTTAATATGGTGCTTAAAAACTCATCTCATAGCACTATACATTAACTTAAGTACATTAACGCTTCAAGAATTACACAAGAAGTTATGTCATGTATTGTAGAGTACTGGTGATTATCCAATCTTTGCGGTTTTTAAAGCCATATCAGTTTCATTATTAAAATCTTTGTTTTCTTAATTTTTCTTTGGTGGCATTAGTGCCTCTTGCACCGTTCCTTCCTCAACCCATTTTGCCCTTCACTCCCATTTAGTATTAAGTGAATGACACTGATTATATAGACTTAGGTGGCATAAAGTGTATAGTTGGTCACTTTGAATGCATATCCTTTCTGGCAGAGGGCATGATTCAGATCCAGTTCATCGTGTATGGGGCAAGCAACGGATACTGGGCCTCAGTCGTGGGGACAGGGGGGTTTACCTCCTAGAGTCTGTACTACTTTCACTTCACATACTGGGCCATGTATAGCCCCTTCAGAAATTGCCTTTCAGTGGTAGCACTTTGGAGCATTCACACACTTCTCAGGGAGGTAGTGTAGGGGTATGGAAACTCAGATCACCCAGCAGAGCAATATCTGTTTGTCCAACACAGCGCTTTATTTGAATAAGAAACATACTTTAATGGACATGCTTAAAACGGTGTATTGCTGCAGGTACAATAATATGCACAGCCACTTAGGCTGCTGCACCTTGCTAACCTGTTTTTGCTGTCTTTCTCTTCTCTCTTTCACATGAGTCCCACCTCTTGTGAGTCAAAGCAGATCCCCGTTCGGTTAGTATTGTGAGACATTAAACAAGGGTCAGGTGCAGGTACCCCAGTTTAATTATGGTTGTGCTCAGTTCAGTACCGTCTCCTAGATACAGCTGCACCACAATTATTATTATTATTATTATAATTGCTTGCAAATCGCAACTGACACCCTACGGTTAACCTGGCGCTGTGATAATATGTGGAAAGGACTGTGGCCCCTGCCCAGACGGAATTAGCGAGGAGCCAGGGAGCATACCCGGGGATAGAGCCAGGTTTTTATCCGTTTTCTGAACAATGCAGGTTTCTATTTGTTTCAGCATCTCGTGTCTCTGTTCTCGCCTGCTTCTAGGATGAGACGGAATGGTTGCAGGAGTAGCCCTCAGTCTGAGTAGGCCGCAGCAGGATGGGACAACCAGAGCTGGATCCGTGATTCCTTCGGAGAATGCAGGTAATGGAAGTCAGTGAGGGCTCATGTCAGGCATCAGACCTGCTTCTGGGTTACTGTGCGGCAGATGAGCCACCACTTACACGTGTCACAACAGCATGCTAGTAGCCCTTGTATGCACTTTGTAAATAATGCAGTGATGACTGTCATTTGTACAAGTCTTGGCTACGATGGTGACATCCACCATGGACATAGTTTTTGACTTCTGTGGCAACGTCATCCACAGGAATAGCTCTGGGTTTTGGTGGCTACATTCACCATGGGCGCAGCTCTTGATTTAAGCAGTGAGGTACAACCGGGATTGTTTCAATTGCAAGGCTGACTACCTGCCCGGGATCCCCTCTTGAAGCCGCACTTCTGTAGTAGAGACTGCATCCACTCTCTTTGAACTCGTAGATTGCTTTCAGCAGTCTTCTGTCTCCTGGTGGATCGGAACTCCACACTAGTGTCTGGCAGTTTCTGGCACTACCTGGACAGTCACACCTCCTGCGGCTTGACAGGCCTTTTCACTCTCTCAGCAGGCAGGCTTGCTTCCAGGCGCTTCAGGTCAGGGGTATAGCTCTTCCAGCAAGTAATGACACCAGTTGATGTACCCTTTCGTTTGGGAAACTGGCTGTAACACAGACACCAGTTCTGATTGTTGTACAGCAGTCCTCAAAGTATGCTGCAGAATACTCCCCTCCTTGGTGAAAGGATTTGGAACTGAAACTACAAAGATGTAAGTAGCTCGCACTTTTATGCAGTCAAGGAATGTGGATTCTCAGTCTGCAATCTCAAAATAGGTTTGCGGCAGTTCTTGTGTCAAGTACCCTCTCTAGGCTATTCTCCAGACAAAGCCTTTGTGGGGAGTGATGCTCTTCACAACAGGGTATTCTCCAGCCTAGAGTGCTCACAACAGAGGCCCAAAGATGTGTGAAGGTTCTGCAACTGGCTTTTCACCAGCCACACTGAACAGTGATGAGGATGAAGACAAAAGGCTGGCTTCACCTAAAAGATGACTTTCACCCTGAACAACAAAGATGAGTCCTACCCCGAACACCTACCATATGACAGTGCCACAGGAAAACGAATATGCAGCTCCACTCAGCAGGAGCTGCGTAAGTGAATTTTAAAGGAGCCATGTCGCCTCCCTCCATTTTCAGGAATGACAGCAATACTTTTCCACTGTCTGTGAAAAAAATCTCATCTACATCTTGTGCACAGGAGCAGGATAGAAAATAGTTTCTAGCTCAAACAGACAAAAATTTACTAAACACATGGCAATACGTGTCCCTGTGCTCTGGAAGGCCTTTTGCAAAGGTTGAATGGTCACATTTCAGTTGCTTAATGCTCCATTTAGGTGGTAAATTTGTGTTAATAAGGTGAAATATTTTAGAGTCAGTGTTACCACGTGTGCAAATGACAAAATAACATGGTAGTGTTATCACAAAATGTGCCGCATAATTTGACTTTTCTTGACTCATAATTTAGTCTACAGTGCTGCATAATTTGGTCATCCCCTGCCACATAATCCCAGTGGCCCTGGCTAGTGGTCAACCAAGAGGTAAGTCAGTTGTCAGGTGAATCCCACTCAGAAGTTTTTCAAATTGGGACCTTCAGGTCTTCATTACTCTTGATCACTCATGCACATACTGCATGTACTACACAAGCCACAATCACACACAGTCCACTTGGATGTTAATACTAGGTTCTAAGGTACACATTGAGGCAGACATTTACACAAATGGGACTGGCTACACAGATAGAAGTTCTGATGACTATGGATTCACAAAACACGGTATGGTGCCACCACCGCTGTACATGCTAAATCCATGTCGGGCGGTAGTCTGCTGTCAGCAAAATGAGAGCACAGTTGGTGAACACTTCCAGGTCACAAAACAGTTGCACGACAGGGGTAAGCCTCTGCACATGCTACATTAGCGTGAACCTAGAGCAAGATCAGGGATATAAATAAGTCACAGTTAAGCACTCAGAACTTGCCAAAATGACTGCACACCCTGCAGGGAACTTTCTCAGTCCAGAAGCATGTTAAAGCAATATTATGTTTTTCTGAAATTAATAAGGCTTATCTTATGGTCTTTTCACTACATATATGTTTACTTGACTCGTATAAATGTGCTATTTTGTGGATACTAAAGAAGTGCATATTTGTGTCTGAATACATAATCATTGATGTAAATATACATTATTTCCAATCATTGTCCATCCCTACACAGTGCACACATGCAGAAATAGCTGCTTCTCACACTCTACACTTTGAGTACCTAGGATGTTTTGTTTTCTTCTCTTCACAAGAACGATGAGTTGGTAGCAAGGAAAACTGACTGGGGACAGTAAAGTCCAAACTCCTTGTGACCTGGTGTCTGCATCTTCAAAGGAAACCTGCCATATGTGCTGGAGAGCTTAACTACAGGCTGTAGAGCTGAAAGTAGCCTAAAACCCTGAACATCGGCAGAAGATTTGAATAGAGAGAGCTGGTGAGGGGCCTTAATAAATGAAGTGGCAGTACCTTAGAACATCCTTATTCCTTGGCGGTACAGCTGCAGGCCTCCTCACCAGTGGCCCTTGCTGTTTGGAGGGCAAACCTGCATTACATCTCACCCACCAAATTCACTCTTCTTGCATCCCATCCCCTTGCTCAACCACAATTCCAGATGCTCAATACAGTTTAACAGATAACAAAAAGAAAAACGTTTACAGTCACTCACCTCTAATTTTTTTATCAAGGCTTCATCAATCCTTCATCAATGTTGCAAATGCCTGTGGGCAGTAGACTTGCCTTCTGACCGATGCTAATGACTAGCTCTGCAGCCAATCCAGTCAGAACAGTCAACAACTCATTGAATATAGGTATTTTCTCAAAGGAACTCTAAATGCCTTGCATAAAACCCCCCCTAAACCAAAGAAGCTTTGAGCCAAGCGATCCTTCTCGTGCTGGCCAATAACAGACTGTTTTTAGTCAAAACGATTGAACGATCAAAAGATCTGCCTCAAAACACATACCCACATTAAAAGACAATAGCCTGCTTTAAGATCACCAAAACAGATTCGAGTATGGCTGAGGCACAGAAGCAGCAGTTATTTCCACATGGGATCATGTTAAAACAGTGGATCAAAACTGGAGTATTGGCACGTCTATTACTTGATTACTTGTTCTCTCCCTTGGGGAAACAGCTATTACAACGCGGCCATAACCACACATGACTGTTACCACAATGCATTTACCACACACATTCCTTTACCCCACATGCCTTTAGCACACATGCCTTTACCATGAATAAAATGATAAAGGCATATGCGTGGTAATGGCATTGTATCTTAGTGTTTAGGGTTGTTTTTTAGGTGCTGCACTCGTGTCTTAGTGTTTACGGTTGGTTTTTAGGTGGCGAGCTCCTGTCTTAGTGTTTAGAGTTGTTTTTTAGGTGTCACGCTCAAGACTTAGTGTTTAGGGTTGTTTTTCAGGTGCCACACTTGTGTCTTAGTGTTTAGGATTGGCTTTGTTTTGGTACCATCATACAACGGAATGGGAGTTATAGGCTGACACTTACCCAGGAGTTCCCAGAACTCCGTCCGCAGTGCTCTAAAGCAGAAAAGCAGCAGAAGGCAGCAGAGATTAGTCAAGGCGGTGAGGCCAGGGCCAAGCGTCACTCCGCCCTCACTTCTAGTTTGATGCGTGGTCTCTGCTCTGGCTCTCACCCTCAGTTCTCGAACTCTGCACTCCGTTTCCTGGTTGTTGGACATTAGACCCTGTGTGCGCTGCAGGAAGCCAATTGGTTACTGTTGGTCAATTAGCAGTCAGCGAGTGAACTCGGACTTGATGACAAAACAAGCATCATCTTATACAATAATTAAAAAAAAAAATAATCTCTGATTAACACACCCCCTGGGATTCAGGTGATTTCATTTAAGGCTTACCTGCAAAATTTTCACAACGCAAATGCCTTTACCAAACATGCCTTTACAAAGAAATGTTCGTGGTAAAGGCATGAGTGGTAAAGGCATATGCGTTGTGAAAATATTAGTTGTAAAGCATGTGTGGTAATGACGCATGCGTAGTATAAATGGTTCCATCATACAATCTCTACCCTGCCTTTGTTACTGTTCACCATCCCAAGCTACTACAGAGACTTGACAGCATGAGAGTGCAGGGTGCATAACTGATTAAATTGCATCTTTTCTATCAACTGACCATCATCTCACTGCTCCCTTCATGTCAGCTCCATTCATTCACAACTAATGAGGCAAACATCTTTACCCCCTCTAACATTTACCTAAGTTCAATATTGCACCCAATCTGCTACTTCAATTTCAAGTGTCCCTGTTAAGTAGATTATGAACAAATCATACTTAAGCATGGAAATTCATCTGACTTTGACTCCTGCTCAATCGGACAATATCTGAAAAGCCAAATAATGAAAGATATCTAGCCACAGCAAAATATACATGTCACAAATCCAAATATCTATATGCAGTAAATGGATCAAACACCTTCCGTAGATAATGTGGCCTCAGCAAATAGGCCAGCCAACAACGACTAAATCAGGAATCTAGGGATAAATACGGATTCCAGTCTGTCACTCTTAATAAGATTGTGTTTGCCGAATATGTTTAAACTGCAGTTTGGCATTTCTTTCCCTCATATTGGCTATAAAGATATATCCCCCTACATTGCATGAAATGCTTGTCCCGCCCACTGACTGAACAGTTAGCACCCCCTTCCGAAAGTTGGGTTTAGTTGCACCCTGACGTGGCATAACATACAAGTTTATTAAACTATAATAATGACTGTAAGACATATTTCTTAGTTATTAAGGTGCTTAATATGACTACAATGCGTTCCTGGTAGCAACTGGAAGTTAGTGATGTTCCATAAGCAGTTTAGGAGCATTCAGCAGTATTGAGGCAGTTTTTATAGGACAACGTGGGCTAATCTGGGAAATGTTTCTCCCTGAATGGGCATAAGCGTTATTCTCCATTCGGTTCCTGCTTCGGTATTATTCAAAATGCCAAACACAAGTAGACTGAAAATATGTGGAACAAGTGGGTGAAGGATTTGTTAGCCACATACATCTGCTGCACCAAAGTTTCAAAAGAAGAGAGATTTATAACATTTGCAAAAGAGCCCATTTAAGATAGATTTGTTTATTTGTTACTTCATCTAGACCATCACGAGTAGACTTTATTTACACGTGTTCTAATGTCTCCCACACTAACATGATCAGTGTCTACTAAATCATCTAGCAAGTGTAAAACAATGACTCACTGACGTCAGTCACTAAAATAGCGATCACCCAAACATATATTGGACATTATATTGTATCAATGTAATGAAAAAATGCATAGTCCAACAAAGATTTTGAGTTTGCACATTGCCGGGAGGAATTATCTGTCACTTGGTCATTAAACCTGCCACTGACCAACGCCAGGTTTAATTCCAGCCTCCACTTTAGTAAAGTCTGGGCTCGCTTATCTTTTTCGTTAGGAGGAATTTGCCAGAGGGCTTCTTGCTAAAAAAGGCAGCTATTCTTATAAGAGTTTGACAACATTTTGGTATTAAAGTTCCCATTGATTGTAAGGTAGCATTTGAAAATGAACTGATATTGCTTCCTGCAGTTGAGACGAAACTTTACTAAAATTGCACGTAGGAGGCTAGTAAACGTTACAGGTGAGGTATTCCGAGAGCCAGTCTTGTGTGTCTACAATGGAAACATATATCAAGAACGCAAACAAATTTTCGCTTTGCAGGATTGATGACCGATCCTTTCCCTGCCCCCCCCCCCTGCCCTTCTTAACGCGAGTAACTGTGTAATGGGCTGCATTGTCGCTGTTGTCCCCCGCTCATGAGAGAGCAAGTCCCTGCTAATGTAGTTCTTCTGCCTGGTCTAAGTTTCCTTTTGTTGTTTTTATTTATAAAACAGTTAATAAGAAACCTTTCTGTAGTGCTGGGTTCAGTTGTGGGCGGCTGCAGCCGTTACGCGTGCGGTTCGCTCCTGCTCTCATGATTGCTGTATTATTGTTTTTCTCCCTTTTTTCTACGTTAGCGGCCGGCCCAGGCGGTTGTAGGCCCATGACTGTGAATATTTGATGTGTAAATAAAGGTTTTTAAAAAAAAAAAAAAAAAAAAGGATGCAAACAATGCAGAAAACATCACTCTTAACATCCTCCATCTATTTGATGGTTTCAACAATGCACATACACCCCCTTTAGCGTGAGCCTTTATGGAGGGAATTGCTGGAACAGAGAAGACATAAAACCTTTCAAATCGAAATCCTTACACACCCACGTGTCCTGCAAACAAATAATCAAAAATGAATCAAAAAGAGATAGGACAGGTAAACACATTTTTTAGGCCCGTAATGGTCCAGCTACATACTGACCAGGTGGTATTCTTAACATCAGGCTGAAAATATGAATATATCACACCTAAGCAACCTGAAAGCTTGCCAGCTACGCACTGTGTCGTAAAGCAGACTCTCCTTACTCAGTACTCATGAGCAAACAGTGTGTGCTGTCATGCACATCACCTCTGTGCAACACCAGTGGCTTCTGCTAGCACACTGGTGCACTGTGAATTCTGTCTATTCTGAAGCACACACGTCCCCAGCCCCTATGTCGTCTCTCAGACAGGTCCCTTTATAATTAAACCAAACAAAACAACAGAACCAAAGCAGAAGCATTACATTAATTGACTATATGAATTGGATAACACATCACACATGCACAGCCAAGGCATCATGTATATTTGCGAGTTATACAAGAGGGGCAAAAGGGGAGGAGCTATATAATACCATCAGGGTACCCGGGCAAACAATGAGATGGGGACATTATCGACAGATGGTTCTTGACAGAGGTTAGCAGGAGCCTCAGAGACTGGTGCAACATCTAAATTATGAGCTGACAGCCAAGCCAAAAAGGGACCCCAGATATCTTTTGGCCTTGATACCTGTTTTAATAATTCCCAGTATATATTTAGCTGTTCTTGACAGAAAGTGATGTCTAGGGTCCAGGTTTTGGTGGCGGGTGGGATGCGTGTGCCCCAATGCATCGCAATGCAGCATTGTTAGAACTGGGGGTCTCTAGTTGGCAGAGGTAGGTACCTTTGACCAAATAGGGACCCTTGCTTCTAAGTCATGGAAAGGGGATTACACTACTGGATAACCCCTGCTCTCCCCCTTGGTAGCTTGGCACGAGCAGACAGGCTTATCTCAGAGGCAGTGTGTAAACATTTGTGAACACACACAGTAATACAGTGAAAACACTACAGATGGACACCACACAGGTTTTATAAAAATAAGTATTCTTAATATATACTTAACACAAGATCACAAACAACAAAAATCCACAATACTGTACTCAAAACTGACTTAAAAGATGGTAGAAGTAACTTAGTTCAAGTTGATGGTAAATGCGACACAGTTCTCACTAAAGTACCTGGATGAGTAACGCCAAATAAACAAAAGGCTTGCAGCGTTGGAGATGCATCAGTTCCTTGCTTCGGGGGAGACAATGTGTCACGCCTCAATGCTTGCGCAGAGTAGGGGATGCGTCTTGATCCTTACCAGAGAGGAGGTGATGCGTAGATTCTCATACTGCAGCACGGTTGCGATGCGGCAAGATGGCGCCTCGATGTGATGCCACAATCCAGTGCGATGCGATAAGATGGCACCCTTGATGCGATGATGTGTAGACGATGCATGCACGCCCTGCAGCCGTGTGGCGAACTCTGTACTTTGGAGCCGCGACAGGCCCTGCGACTCGCTTCTCCGGTGATGGGATCCATGCTGTGGCGACACGCTTCTCCGGGGATGCGACGGCAAACAGCTGCGACAAAGACACACTTCTCTGGTGATGCGGCGTCACGCTTCTCCGGCGATGCGACAGCAACAGCTGAGGCGGCGACACGCTTCTTCTGGTTGCGTCGCGCTTCCAGCTCCCAGCGACACGCAGGCTTCTGCACACAGAATTCCCAGCAAGGAAATTCAGTGGGGAGCTGGTGGAGAAGTCTTTTGTCCCTGAGACTTCAGAAGGAGGCAAGCACAAGTTCAAGCCCTTGGAGAAATATTCTGCAAGATGATGAAAGTTCTTTAAAAGTTCCTTCTCCTCTCCTTGGCAATGAAGACACCACTGCAGGCCAACCCAACAATACAGCACACTGGCAGGGGACAGTCCACCTCCTACAGCTTCCTTTGGTTCCTCACCTTGGCAGAGGTTGGTCTTGTTCCAGAAGTGATCTAAAGTCTTGGGGTCTGGGTCTCCATATTTAAACTGCAACATCCTTTGTCCTCTGAAGGCAGAGGGGCCTTTGCCTAGTCCAAACCAGTTCTGGTCAGTCCTGGAGCACTTTGTTGACAAGATTCCTTCTTTCCTTTCACAGTGTAGGCCAGGGATATCAGACACACCACAGGAGGTGGAGCCAGCATTGTGGAGGGAAGGCACCGCCCTATTCAGGTCCCAGGTGCAACTCCTCCCACCCATCTACATCCGGCCCCTGTCACTCAAACTCCAGACACACAATACACAAGCTAGCAGAGGCAGGCTTGGACAGTTAGGCAAGAAAATAACTACTTTCTAAAAGTGGTATTTTCAAACACAGAATGTTAAAACCAACTTCGCTAAAAGATGCATTTTATCATTCTGAGTTCAGGCATACTAAACTCGAATTTCTACCATGTTCCCTGGGTCAGTTAGGATTATAGGATGTTATAATCAAACTGCCCATACTGGCCTATGGGGAACAGGTAGCCTTGCAATAGTGAAAAACGAAAATGGCTGTAATTCACTATTAGGACATGTCACACACACCAGGGCATGCCCTACCTTATACTTACAATGCACCCTGCCCTTGGGCCTACCTTAGGGGTGTCTGATATGAAGATAAGGGAAGGTTTAGGGACTGGCAAGTGGGTGCACTTGCCAAGACGACATGGCAGTCAGAGACTACATACAGGCTTTGCAATGGCAGGCCTGAGACACACTTTACAAGCTGCTTCTGTGGGTGGCACAACCAGTGCTGCAAGCCCACCAGCAGCATTTGATTTACAAGCCCTGGGCACACATGGTGCAGTCTACTAGGGTCTGACAAGTAAATCAAATAACCCAATCATGGAGTCACTAATCAATACATCAATTTAACATAGGGAGCACTTGCACTGTGGCACTGAATAGCAGTGGCACAGTGCCCAAGGCAATCAGTAAAAAATGGAAGGGAGACTCACGCCAATGATACCAGGTCTAACAGGCATTTAGCTAGGAGTAATAACATGGCTAGCGCGGTGACCAGGCAGAGCCTCTTTGACATATCCTAGAAAACATAGTTTGGGGGTAGGGTGGTAATGGGCTTCTAGGATCTCATTAATTGATTGAAGGACCGCCGTCCAAAAGCGTGCAATATCAGGGCAGTCCCAGGCCATATGTAAAAATTAAGCATCCGGGGAGGCACATCTCCAGCAGTTCGCCTCGGAGCGGATGCCCATGCGTTTAAGCTGCAGGGGGTTCTGTAAATGCGATGAAGATACTTAAAATGAATAAGGCGTAGTTTGTAATTAGGGGAAAGCATCTCAAGCTGCCCGCAGCAGAACTGCCATTGAGCGTCCGACAATGGATCGTCTAGGTCCACATTCCAGCTAGCCATGGCTTTCGGGTGTATAATGGGGACGATCGTTGCATGCCGCTGTATAGTCGGGTAATGAGCTTATCCGGGGATGGATTTGTGAGCATCGATTCAAGCCCTGAGAGATAAGGGGGTGCGAAGGAAACGTATTGTGTAATTTGCAACATGTTCCTCTAATGGAATAATATAATAGTAGATTAATGAAGTTGACTGCGTCTCCATGAAATGAGGTGGGAGGACGGAGAAACGTGTTGTGAGGGTAGAGATCGGCAAAGGTGAGCCATCCCAGAGTGCGTGCACAAGTTGAATTGCCCTTGTCTGCCAGTGTGGGCATTTGCGGGTTATGCGCAAGTGTCATAGACGGCGCATACAGTACTGAATGTCCTGCTCGGGTGCAAAGTTTGTTCCAGGCCCATCGCAACGTGTCAATGGGTTCTTCATTTTGGCAACAGACTTCCTTTGTTGCCCGATTTTCCAGCCATCCCCCCCCAGTCGTGTCTCGGATGTCAGTGGACAAGGATGTTATCCTGCTACTCTAGTTAATTCATGATCCCCATGAACAACAGAAGATCGAGACCTCAAGCTGCATAAGTCTTTCCTTTGGAAGGACAGGTTCAAAATCTTGATGCTGGCCAAAAGTTCTGTCAGCCTTGGACCCTGGAAGGTTTTCCTGAAACTGCAGAATGCATACTTTTGGGGTCCTACGAGTTACTTCATGTTCACGGTAGGGGAGGATCAATATCAATTCATGGTTCTGCCAATCAGCATTACATCATCCATCCTGGCTGTCATGATTGTGATAACGGTGATCACAGCTCATCTTCGTACCTTTACAACTAGTTTGTGATGGCAACATCTCTGCATGTAGTCTCGTCTCACATAGAGGTGACTGTTTCATTGCTGTCTGCTCTGAACTTTTCTGTCAGTGAACCAAAGTTCCACCTTCAGTCTGAGCAGCAGATCCCCTTCATAGGGACCATCCTGGACATGGTGGCCAGTCCAGGACATTCAGGCCATGATCCCAATGTTTCAGGCCCTTGTTCAGGCCAGTTGGTTCTGAATCTTCATGGTCCTATAGTCTTGTGCATCCTGCTAGTACTTGATGCTCATTTGAACATGTAGACTCTTCAGTGGAACTTTCGGCTGTAGTAGGCCCACCACGTGTCGATATGCAACACGATACAAATTCCAAACCTAATTAGAAAAAAAGAGAAAAATTTAATAAAAGTTACACCAAGATGACTATAATCTAATAAGGGGATCTGGATATATAAGATGTTAAAGTTTTTAGTGAAAATAGCTCTAAAAAGCACGAAGTACCAATGATAGTCAAATGTCCCAATGCATCCGGACCTAGGTGCAATTTGATGCTTAGCACGATGGAGCGTGGGTAGGATTCACCATCAAGGTTCGTCATGGTAACAGATTTTCCCTTCCAACTTTAGTCCTTTAAATCCCAATCCACCACAGGTGTATACTTCTAAAGCCCCCCAGGACCTCAGGTGAGGTCGCTTACAGACTCACAGGGTGTCAAGCAGAAGTCATACAGGAGGGCCCAATCTAGGTCCAGTTGCCACTGGTCACTTGGGCAGTTGCAGGAAAGCACTTATTGTACCTTGTTGAATCCCTGTAACTTGAACAAGAGATCATCCTTAAGACCCTTGAAGTCCACTTCTTTGTTGTGAGTACAAGAGGGAAAGCATGTCCAATCCTTTAGGGCTCTTCTCAGGTTTCAAACCGTAGGTTCAGTCCCCTTCTGGTCTCCCACAGGTCCACGGGTATTCTGATTTATGTATGTCTGGCATGAGCTAGTGGGTGGGAATGACTAACCAATAGGATAAAGTTCCCTGGGCCAACTCGACCCAATTTGGGAATTTTCAAGATGGTGAAAGTCTTCAGTCACTCTAAACTGTGGCCCTGTGGGATGGGGTGTGTGTGGGGGTGTACTATTGTGTCCGTAGAGTTCTCCCACATCTACCACTAAAATCCAATTTGAAGCAGTCACTATACCACCAATTAACCCAGAGGCAGAAGTTTGGTAGAACAAAGCAGGGTTTTCCAAGAATCAGACAGTGGACACACAGGAATTGTTCTGGCATCCTGTTCTCACCCCTTCCAAGCATTAAATTAAAATTCTAGTGGACATGTCAAGTAAGATTTGACACTTTAATATCAAAAAGAGGCCCACCCTGGGGCGTGGCTTTGTAGCCGAGCATGGCGGACATGTCCTGCTAGAGCTCCGCTGGCCTATGCCGTCTCAGAGCCCTATTCCTACATATATCTGATCCCCAGACGCCGCTGCGGCCGACCACTGTTGGCGGAACACACTGGGAACCCCGAGGCGAAATCTGGTGCCGGTGGCATGCAGAGGGGGCCCCAATTCGGTGTCGACGCGGCAGCTGCTGCACGTGGAGTCCGCGCTGGGCCGCGCCGTATGGTCCGGGCTGCGGTTGTCGATCACTGCAGGTCGATTGTGTGACCCGACTGCCGAGACGGCCGCCTCCCCGTGGTGCTGCTGACGGAGGCTGGAGAGAGCTCTGGGGATTCGGGGCCTGCCGCCGAGAGCTCTTGCCGGATGCCCAGGCTGCGGTAGTGGCGCCCTTGCCGCGGGCCCATCCCCCGCCCCATAAGTGGAGTGGAGTGACACACAGAGGCCCCGGGGCTGGCGAAGCTCCTAACGAGCTGTATGGAGGCCAGCATTGGCCGAACCAGTGGGGCTGTGGGGATCGGGAGTCTTCCATCTGACACCGGCAGCTCCTGAGATCGCGCCGCGTGGAAGACGTGCTGGGTGGCCGCGCTGTGGTTGTGGTGAGTGGCAGACCGCCGACGAGACCTCGCCCTTACTTGTGAGGACTGAGAGAGTGAAGGTGGTGGCTGAGACCGGTGGGTGTATCAGGCCACGCCTCCCAGAGGCATGCTTCTTCTACCCAGCATCTACATAGTGGACTGTGTGGTCAGTCCCCCCCGGAGGGGCTAGACAAAGACACCTGGTGGACTTGTGGGGCCCTGGACTTCATGGCTGCTCACGCCCAAGCACACTACAGGTACGCTGGAGGGATCGGGCTGGCGCCTCTGTGCTCAGCTGCAGGGCTGCCGGGGCCTGCGCTCTGAGGGTTGTGGTCACCCCCTCTTTTTGCCATGGAGCCCTTCTGGTGCGGTTGCTGGTGCCCTGGAGGCCATCTTCTCCTTACCCACCTGGCGCCACTGGGAGGCCCATCCTGTATCATTCCAGGTTGCACCTGTTACCGGGGGACGGCAGTGTCCAGAGCGGGGCCTTGTGGAGACTGGGTCCTTGGTCTCGTTGTGGCCCGGCCGAACTGGGTTCATCCGGGGACGGAGGGCTCCCTCCTGAGCTAGACTTAGTGCCACGTAACTCTCCACTTTCCGTGGACCGGTGCCCTCGGTGCGCGTGGGCCTCCTCCTCCACACCTACCGGCAAGGGCTGTGGGCCTGGGGTGGGCCCCCCTGTTGGATTTACAGTTCCTTAATGGGCAAAGATAAGCACGGCGCTGCGGCCCCCAAGCAGACTACCATAGATCAATATACCACCACCCCAGCAGGGAAGGAGGTCGCCGAGGTCCTTTCCTCCGACACTGCGACACTACTTGCGGCCATTAACCAATCCAGGACTGCACTTGAGGCCCAGATCGGGGCTGTTGGCTCTGAGGTGTTATTCCTTCGTCAGGACCTTCGGAAGGCGGTGGACCGGATCACTGAGGTGGAGACCAGGGTCTCAACGGTGGAGGACACCGTATCCGTCCTCCAGAAGAAGGTGGACAAACTTACCACGGTCTGAAAGGAACTGGCATCGCAGGTCGAAGATGCAGAAAGGAGGGCCCGACACAACAATATCCGCCTGGTGGGTTTTCCGTAGGGCTGCGAAGGTACCTCCATGGATGACTTCCTCTCTGGCTGGCTCAAGGCGTTGCTCCCGCCCGAGGTTATGTCTCCTTGCTTCGTGGTGGAGAGGGCCCACCGTGCCCTGACTAGGAAGCCGCCTCCGGAGGAGTGCCCGAGGACTGTGATCGCACGACGCCTCAACTATGCTGACCGGGAGGTGATCCTCCGCTACGCCCGGCTCCACAAGGATAATATGTCTTTTGAATCCCATCCGATCATGGTCTTCCCGGACTACACCCGGCTGGTGCAGCAGCAACGCCAGTCATTCGTGGCGGCCAAGCGACGCTTTCGGGAGTTGAACTTGTCTTATGCGCTGCTGTTCCCCGCCAGGATGAAGGTGATATACATGGAAAAAATTCTCTTTTTTGACTCCCCCGAGGAGATTTTTGCTTAGACTGATGAAAAGCGTACTCTTAAGTCGCACTCGCCACCGCCACTGGACTCAGACTCATCGCAGGGATCCCAGCACGGATGTCGGCAGGACAGAGACCCCACGATGCGGCGCCATAGGTCCCGCTCCAATTGGCGCTCCCAGGGCCCATCGGGATTTGCAGACTGAGACGGCCCTGGATAGGGGCATATCCTGGTTTCCTTCTCTGCAGAACATTCTACCGTAGCTGCGGTCTTTCACTGAACAGCGTAAGATCCTGGTGTGCTGGGGTCTACTCCGCCGCTCTGAGAGGTGACGGTCGTTGACCGCCCTGGACGGTTTGGATAATGTTAGGTGATGTTGGGTGGGGGGGATCCATTGGGGGACTTGCTTGGGTCATCATGTTGGGGCCCTGGGACAGGATTCCACCACAACAGATACTCCTTGTTTTTGGAAGTATGGGGGTGGAGGGAGTGGGGGGTCACATTGGGCTTCAGGTTGTTTGTTTTGTGGTTTGTGCACCAGACATGCATCTCCTAATCACGTCATCAATGCACCATTGGTCCCTACATACTTTAGACAGTAGGGTTGACTCAAGTCACAGATAGATCTCTGCTGGGGGAGCTCAATATCTTGGCATGGAATGTTCAGGAACTGTTAGGTAAGGTCAAACGGGGGGCTGTGCTCCATTTAGCTAAGCGTTACTCGGCTGATATCCTGTTACTGCAGGAGACCTATCTCCTGGGCACCAAAGCCCCCTGTCTCTGCCCATACGGGTTCACTACAGTCTACCACTCTGGCTTCACGAGGGGGGCGTGCGGCACGGTGATACTCATCCACCGCCGGGTGCCGCTTCAGGTTACACAACACTGGCTGGATTCGGGGGGCACTTTACTATTATCACATGTACCATTGCTGTCGAAAAGATCACACTTGGGAGTATATACGCCCCCCCGCCACTAGTCCAGATGTTCATAGACAAGCTCACGCAGCTCTGGGGGGACCTTCCCGATGGCTTGACGATTCTGGGTGGGGATTGGAATTACACCATGGCTTTCCTCAAAAGATGGCGGGCTCAGCCGCCGGATGCACCCCCCCAGGTCCAAACTGAATATACTGGCACACACACTGGGCTGGATAGATACTTGGCGTGCGCTTCATCCCTCTGAGGTGGGGTTCACATACGCAGCTTCGGTTCATCCCACCCTCTCACGTCTAGACTATATAATCCTCCCACACAGCTACCTTCACAGAGCGGCACACGCCTGTATCCTGCCCAGGGGTCTCTCTGATCACTCACCCATTCAACTCAGACTCCGCCTGCAGACTAATCGGACCCCTTATCGGTGGTGTATGTCCCCATGGCTTCTTCGCGATGCTGATTACCGAGAGATGATACACCGCGCTATTGTGGGATATCTCAGCCTTCAACGTGGGTACCACCCCGTCCCTGGCTACTCTCTGGGAAGCCCTGAAACCTACGATTAGAGGGGCTAACATCAGTTATCGCTCCGGGGAAAAATGGGGCACAGGTGCAGGAGTTAGAGGACCGTCAGATAGACCTGCCGTCCCAGCTGGTAGAGAGCGCAGATCCCAGTACTCACCGGAACTTGTTGCATGTCCAACAAGAGCTCCACCAGTTACATTTGGACAGTGCTAAAGAGGCTTGGTTGGCGACCCAATACAGGATTTATGAGTGGGGCGATAAGTCCAGTCAGAAGCTCCATAGGCTGTGCCAGGTCTGGATGTCCCAGACGCAGGTTACCCTCCTGCAGTCCCCAGATGGCACTATCTGTGCCTCCCCTGAGGCGGTTGTCCAGGCATTTGCCGGCTTCTACGCAGCCCTTTATGAGTAGCGCGGGGTCATAGCTGAGCCCCTCATTGATGCCTTTTTCTCAGATATTTCACCCCGACATTTGCCTGATGGAGTGCGTGATGAACTAGATAGGCCGATCGCCCTGGATGAGCTGCAGGCGGCATTGTCCAATACACACCCCGGCCGTGCTCCAGGCCCCAACAGATTTCCCAGCGAGTTTTTGCGCCCGCATGTGTCGACGCTGGGACCTCAATTGCTGGGGGCATTACATGAAGTTTTGGAGCAGCGTGTCTTGCCTCCTGATTGGTGACACACCGAAATAGTGGTCTTTCTTAAACCTGGCCGCCCTCCAGAAGATCCGAGCTTGTACTGTCCTATCTCCCTGCTGAATTTTGAGCCTAAACTTATCAGGAAAGTTGTAGCCGATCGCCTCCGCACCAGCATTCAGGACCTGGTGCACCCGGACCAGTCTGATTTTATTCCCCAGCGCTCCACAAGGCTCAATATCAGGCGGGTCCATAATGCCCTCGCGGAAGCTCCCCGTTTGGGCCGTCCCACGGTGCTTTTGGTGGCAGACATCGATAAGGCGTTCGACTCTTTGAGTTGGACCTATCTATCCAAGCTTCTAGAAGCCGTTAACCTGGGGCCCCGGTTCCTGGCATATGTGAAGCTACTGTATACAGATCTCACGGCCTCGGTTTGTGAGGCTGGATGCCGCTCGGCCCCTTTCCCGATCCACAGGGACACGCGACAGGGGTGCCCCTTGTCTCCTCTTTTATTCGCCTTAGCGATCAAGCCCTTAGCTGTGTGGGTGCGTCTGGATTCTGTCCTTGGAGGGATGGACTGGACGCTGGAGTACTCGGACAGGATCGCGTTTTATACCGACGACGTACTATTCTTCATGTCAGACCCTGGGCTTCCAGGCCCCGGTTTCTCCAAATCCTTCGAGTCTTCGGGGAGACCTCTGGCCTCTGTGCCAATCCGTCCAAATCCACACTGTTCCCTATCTGCGGCGAACAGCGCAGCCAGGCCTGGGCCTTGTCCCTAATCATTGCGGGCGAGTGTCTGAAGTACCCAGGGGTCTACATAACACGGTCGCCTGGTGACGCCTGAACGCACAACATAGCGCCGCTGCTCCCTGCCATCCGGGATGAGACGATGGTGTGGTCTCAACTGCCTCTATCGTTATACGGCAGGTCCGCAATTTTAAGATGGTGACTTTGCCGCGCTTACTATACAGGCTCTAGAATTACCCGATCCCTATCCCCCCGTCGTGGTTCCGCCAAATCAACGCACTCCTCAATCGATTCCTCTGGCAAGGGGGTGCGATTTGCGTCGCACTCACAATGTGCATTCAGTCCACGTACTGTGGTGGGGTTGCGGCGGCAGATGTCCGTGCATATTATTGGGCTTCGCATCCCCTAGTGCTTAATGATTGGTGATATGGCTCCCAGACGGACCCAGAATACACCTTAGAGCGGTCGGCCATGGCAGGCACCCCCTGCTAAGTCTCCTCTACAGTAACTCCGCCCTGGAGGCAGTCCCCCCCCCGGCTTGCAGGGTGGTGCTTCGGACATGGTGGCAGGTGGTCAGGTCCACAGGTTGGTGGGGTAGGTTGACGCGCGCCACTCCTCTGTGGCAGGGAACGTATCTTCGACCCGTCTCGTCGCTGGTGGGTTTTCGTAGATGGGATGACATCGGCATCTCCACGCTGGGCGATATTATGCAAGGGACTACCCTTAAATCCTTTCAAAGGCTACAGACGGATTATGATCTTCATAAGTCGCAGTTTCATCGCTATTTGCAGCTACGTCACGCACTGAACCCTCTGATTCGGCGACTAGAGTCGCTACCAGAGTTCCTCCCACTAGAATGTCGTTTACTTATGGGAGACTTGGGGGCCCACAAAATCCGGCAAATTTACCAAACCCTCACTACACACTCCAAGACCACTATTCATCGAACCCGGTTGGTTTGGAAGACTGACTTGCCAGCTCTGACGGACGACGATTGGGCCGAGGCGCTGTCTAACCCCCGGTACGCGGCTGTCTCAACTAGATACAGACTAATCCAATTCAAATACCTCCACAGGGTCTATTATACACATCTCCGTCTGTGGAAAATGGGGGCGATTGGGTCTCCTGCCTGTCTCAGGTGTGGTGTGGACGAGGGGTCGTTCCTACACACAGTGTGGAGCTGCGGCACAATGCAACACTTCTGGTCTGGGGTGATGTCTTGCATGGGGCGGGTGCTAGTGTGGGATATCCCGACAGACCCTCGGATGGCACTCCTACACAGCACAGAAGATATTGGGGGGAACAGGTATAAAAGACATTTGTTGTTTTTGGGGCTCACTCTAGGTAAACGGGACATAGCACAACACTGGAAGGACCCGTCCCCACCGGGCATCGGCAAATGGAAAAAGGTCTTGGATAGGTGCATGTAAGCAGAGGTTGCAGTGTTCCATGCGAGGTGGTGCCCCCAGAAGCATGGGAAGATTTGGTCTAGGAGGTGGGCCAAATACAGGGGTATTGATCTGTCCCTAATGTCCCAGACAGTCACTAGGGTTCTAATTGTACGACTCGTGGTGAGTGATTTACCTGGATAAAGTGTTGGTGTTACGATGACGTGAACATGATCTTTTTGGTTTGTGTATACAATGTTATCAAAGTCTGTATGGTGCGCTCAAGGGGGGTGGGGGCGCTTTCTGTGGTCTGATGTTTTGCAGACCTTTGGGGTGGACGTTCTGCGGTACCCGAGGAATCATCATTTTGCACTCTGATTGTATTATGCTCGCTGGGCTTCGCCCTTATGGTACGCTGGAAAACTGGAAAAAGAGGGCCACTGTGATTAGAGCCTGCCTTGAGGGTTGGGGGTGTGGGGTGGTCAGGTGGACAAAGGAAAGGCCCTGCCCAGGTGTCAGCTAGCATTTGCCTGTGACAGGAGAGATCTCTTTGAACTGCGACCAAGTGTTATATATAAATCCCAGCAGACCTGGCAAATGGAATTTTATATTCAAGCAGGATTTTACACTGTAATGTCAAAGAAATGCTCACAACCCCACCCCGCAAAGTCTGTCCGGTTCAGAGGGGTCATCTCTGCCCATTCAGGTTAGCTTATTGTTTACTCCTAGGAGGCATTTCACTGTTATTCACATGCTAATTACTGGCTGGCAAAAGAGGGAGAAGCTTTAGTCAGGGAAAAAGGTAACATTCTAAAAGTACCTTTTCCTTAATATTTATCAAAAGTCTGACATCACCATTGAGTGGGATTTTTATTAACAGATAATATAAGCTGTTTAAATACTTTTATAGCAGTGTCTCTTGGGGAGGTGTCCCGCCCCCGCTAGTGTTGGCCTCACCCTTGCTACTAGTCTAGTTCCAGGTCTGCCATACCCTCGCTCCATAAGATCCACAATTGCTCCAATTTACGCAGGCACCCTTTAGTCTAGTAGAACAGCTCCCCTGCCCTCATGACCAGTTCAAATTATATACACAGTCAAATTTTGTTGGCACTGATTACCCCCCTCCCCCATCATCGAACAATATCCATTCTAGGCACCATCAGGGCCATGTTGGAAAGAGGAAGTAGTACTTGTCCAGAGTCTGTTCTCCCCAGAAAACCACCATTACCAATTGTGGAGTGAGCGTCAAGGGAGTCTCTAGGACTAATTAAATCCTGTCTCTCATCCTTTCACAGTATCCCTTGAGTCTCGGGCACTCCCACAGGGTATGTATCAGGTTCCCACTCTGTCTACAGCTTCTGAGGCAACTGTCATTATCTATCCTCCCCATCTTGTGAAGTAGGGTTCTCATGTAGTATGTCCTGTGGACCAGTCAGAAGCCCTCGTGTATAGCAACCTCCCAAGGATACCTGCAAGCATCCCCCCAGGTGTTGTCGTCCAAACACCCTAAGTCTCGCTCTAATTTGTTCCACAGCGCTTCTAGGGGAGAAATCTGCATGTTAGCATGGAGGCATATATGTGTGACACCAAATGCTTGTGTAGCGGGCCCCAGTACCCAACATTTTAGAGGTGTTTCCTCTTCTATTCATATGTCGTCCACTTTAGAAATGCCCAGAATGTCCCATTTCTTTTGTCCGTCGCCGGTCCTTAGGTGGGACAGAAGCACCAATTCCCACAGTGGGGTCTCAAGCATCACTCTAGTGTTCCAGCCCGTTAGTTTAGTCACTGCCCAACATATCCATGCCACAACTGGGATGGGACCTGGCCGTGGTATCTCCCTGCCTGCCCTGTACAGTCATCGAGGGTAGCCCTAGTGGTCCATCGCTCTCCTGTCAGCGCAGGTCGATGGTTTCTGCTGTGTTGTGTATACCCAATTGTTAATGACCTGGAGTTGGGCAACTCATTAGTACAGTTTTCAGTTTGAAAGGGCCATCCCCCCATCTTCAGGCTTTGGTGACAGCTTTGGGAGGGCTATCCAAGGTCGGCCCCCTCCCATATCAACAGTCACCGCATCCAGATCCCTGAAAAAACTGTCCGGGAGGGTGTACAGCAAATTATGCAGCATCTATAAAAATGTAGGGAGGTATATCATTTTATAAATGGCCATCTGGCCCAGCTCAGAAAGTGAGAGTTACCTCCAGTGGGTCACTGCCACCTTGTAATCATCTAGGGGGTGCCCCAGGTTTTCCCTTCAAAAAGATGCTGCCGGGTGTGTGGGAATATATATGCCCAGGTATCTGAATCTCATCCATTCCCATCTGAGGGGGGCCCCAATCCCCCTGGCAGGGTCTATTCCGTGAGAGGAAAAGCGATGGATTTGTTCCAATTGATTTTGATTCCGGCATATACGCCAAATATTGTGAGTATGTGCAAGACACGCAGAATCAAACCCTCTGGGTCATCCAAATAGAGCAGGATGTCGTCCACGTATAGGGAGATGAGACCTTCCCAGTCCAGGTCCCATCGCAGGCCCCTAAGCAGGGTATCTTTCCATATCAGCATAGGCAGGGTGTCAATTGCCAATGTGAACAGCAGCTGTGATAGAGGGAATCCCTGCCTGGTGCCCCTGCCCAGTTGAAACTCCCTCGATTGCGTTCCATTTGCCCGTACACAGGCGAGGGGTTGCTGGTAGATCAGGCATAGCCATTTCCAGAATGCTGGTCAAAAGCCCCTCTTTTGTAGGACTGCCATTTGGTAGAGCCATTCCACTGAATCAAACACCTTATCGGCATCCAGAGAAAGCAATATCGCTGGCTCCCTTATCCACCCTCTGTGGGTCAGACACATGAACAGGCAGCAAAGGTTGTGCCTGGTCGCTCTATAAGGCATAAATCCTGACTGATCTGGGACAATCATGCTGCCTGGTACCCTAATTAGTCTGGTCACCAGTACTTTGGCTAGTACTTTTGTCTCCACATTCAGTAGGGAGATTGGCCTATGGGAGGCACACACATCTCTCACCTTTCCTTCCTTTTGGATGAGACCTACTTCAGGCTGCCGGAGGCCTCTAGGCAGAATCCCTTCCTTCAGTGCTTCTCATACTTTGCTTTGAGGAGAGTGTCTATGCACGAGCCTTCCCTCCCTTAAAAAATTCATCTGGGAAGCCATTCCGGCCCTGGGCCCATCTACTCTTGATCTGAGTTATAGCCTATGAGATCTCTGCCTTGGTGAGTTCTGCCTCCAGGGTGTTGCCTGTCTCTTCTCCTATGTGCGGGGCAGGGAGGTCTCCTGAAAAAATCCTCAGTCACGGTCAAGCAGCCTCCCAATTTTGAGATGTACATGTTGCCAATCTCCCCAAGTGTCACGCCCACCGGCCCTCCCTCTAGCTCCCTGCATCGTTTTTCCTGCATGCTCTCTTTCCCCATCTCATGGGCTATCAGGTCCCCCTTTAACACTGTCTTTTTTTCTTCTTTTTTTTTTAGAATTTTATATATCGTAAAGTACACCCGAGACATTGGGTATCAGAGCTCTTTACATTTGTATTTGTATTTGTAGGGGAATTTATATAGCGCATGTATACCGACAGGTCTCTTAGCGCTGACAGAAGGAGATTTCAGTAGCTTTCGAAAAGGGAGTAAGCCTGGTTCTTTCCGTAAAGCATCCGGCAGTTGGTTCCAAAGATGTGGCAAGATAACAGAGAAAGCTCGCCCACCCTTGGTGGCCAGATTGCTTCGAGGGCAGACCAGCTGGAAAGCATCTGTGGATCGGAGTAGGCATCCTGGAACATACTTAGCCAGGCGATCCCTAATGTAGCTGGGGCCGTGACCATAGAGGGATTTATGGGCGATACATAGGCCCTTGAATTTCGCGCGTTGTCTAACGGGCAACCAGTGTAGCTTAATTGTATTGTATTGTATTGTTTTGGTAGAGCGCAAACAGCTGCCCCAGCAATGAGGCGTCCCGGCGCTAGAGAAACCGCAAAAACCCAGGCCTGAGCGAAATAAAATGAAGGGAATTAGGAAAGAGGGAATAGATGCGTCTTAATTGCTTTCCGGAACGCCGAAAGACTTTCTATGGAGCGGATGTATTGCGGCAGACTGTTCCATAGTTTGGCTCCAAAGACCCTAAAGGACGGCCGCCCATGCGGCAGAGTTTTATGCGCGGAACGCACAGGAGGTTTTGGTTGGAGGAACGCAGGTTACGCGTCGGGACGTAGGGGGTGAGGAGTGGTCGAAGCAGTGGAGGGGTATCCAGTTTGATGATTTTAAAGGTAATAATGAGGGTCTTGAATTTAATTCTGGAGTCCACAGGTAGCCAGTGTAATTTTTGATGGTCGCTCTGGCTGACCATCTGCGGGGGAGGCCGACTAGCATTCTAGCCGCAGAGTTTTGCACGCGTTGGAGTCGTGATATCTCTCCTTTATTGGCGCCAAGGAGGAGTACATTGGCGTAGTCAAGACGCGAAAGGATGGTAGCCTGAATAATAAGTTGGCGAGTATTGCCGTTAAAGAAGCCTAGTATGTGGCTGAGACTCCTCAGCAGGCCAATACAGGTGCCAGCAACTTTTTTGGTGTGGGCCTGAAAGTTGAGTGAGGAATCCATCCAAACTCCAAGGTTTTTAACTAGGGATTTGGGAGGTGGGATGGTGCCTAGGAAGGACGGCCACCAGTGCTCATTCCAGAGGCTGGTGTTTTTGCCAAGGAGTAGCACTTCTGTTTTACCAGCATTGAGCTGTAAACAGTTATCCGTCATCCATTGGGCTACTGCGGAGAGACCGTTTTTAAAACTGGAGGAGGCGATGGAAGGACCTTCTGTAAGAGCGATGGCCAGTTGTGTGTCGTCGGCGTACAACACCAAAGTCAGTCCCCATTCTTTGGCCACTGCTGCTAGAGGTTGCACGTAAAGATTAAAAAGGGATGGGCTCAACGCAGAGCCCTGCGGAACTCCCTGTGCAATGGGGTGAGGTTTAGATAGAAAGGGGGGTGCTGAGACCCGAAAGGATCTGTCTTTGAGAAAAGATCGGAACCACTCCAATCCGTGGCCAGATACTCCAAATGTCTCCAGACGATTTAGAAGGATATCATGGGATACCGTATCAAAGGCCGCGCTGAGGTCAAGAAGAATCAGCGCAGCACTTTGACCGGCATCTAAAATCATTCGGAGGTGCTCTGTGGTGGCCAGGAGAGCAGACTCAGTACTATGGCCTGGTCTGAACCCATTTTGAGATGGGTCCAGGATGATGTTTTGGACCAAGTGCTGGGATAGAGCACTGTTCACATGTGCTTCAGCAAGTTTGGACAGCCATGGGAGCAGGGAGATTGGTCGGAAATTCTCCGGTTTAGATGAATCTAAGGTGGGTTTCTTGATAATGGGTGAAACCCACGCTTGCTTCCAGGCAGATGGTACACTTGCTGATGTGAAGGAGAGGTTCAGAATAGAGGTAAGTGAAGGTAGAAAAAAGTTGAGTGACTCTAAAAATTGGGTCGGGCGCATGGGGTCTGCCGGCGAACCAGATTTAACTTTCCGGCATAGTTTGGTAAGGTTGTCAATGGAAATTTTCGGGATGTGAGTCAGGGTAGTATGGTTGGGGGAAGGAGTAGGGTTTTTGGAAGGGCTCTGGGAGCGCTGAGGAAAAGAAGTATAGATTTTCTGTACCTTGTCGACAAAGAACATAGCAAGATCTTCGCATTGTTGTGCGGAGGAGATACTAGGTAGGGGGGATTTGCCGCTCTGAAGTTCTTGAACGAGTTTAAAGACTTCTTTGGCAGGGGTGGGGCTGGATTCGATTTTGTCTGCATAGAAGGCAGTTCGCGCAGCGCGGATGGCTTTATGGTACGTTTTTAGTTTTAGTAGATAGTTGGTTTTTTCTTCGTTGTTATATTCCCTTCTCCATAAGCGCTCGGCTTTTTTACAGTCTTTGCACATGGTTTTGAGGGTATCATTATACCATGGGTTGGACGGTGAGTTGCGTCCTTTCGTCCATTTTGCTGGGATGAGGGCGTCAAGTCCTCCGGTGATCCAGTCATGAAACGCGCTATAGGTTGCGTTGATATCAGAATTGGTGTCATGGTGGAAATCCCCAAGGGTGGTGTGAAGATCGCTGATTGAAAGTTTATGCCATGGTCTTTTTAGACGACGAGTTGGTGCAGTTTTGTGCCTAATTTTGTTGACTAGAATGGACAGTTTAATAAGGTGATGGTCTGTCCATCCCATTGGTAAGGGTGTCTCTGCTTTAAGTTCTTCAATGTTTGTGAATACTGGGTCTAGAATATGACCAGCTAGATGCGTTGGAGCTAGAATGAGGGAATTAAGTTGCAAGGCAGAGAGATCAGCGAGAAGATTTTTGATCGTGGCGTCATTTAGCAGGTCAAAGTGAAGGTTGAGATCGCCTAGGGTGGTAAAGTTAGAGTTTTTTGTTACTAGAGAGTTTGCTGTCTCGAGTAGAGCCTCAATGAATTTTGAAGCAGGGCCAGGGGGGCGATAGATGTAGAGGCCCGACACAGTGAAGTTGGGGTTTATTATGATTTTAAAATATGCACTTTCACAGTCGGGCAGTTCTTCCTTGGCGAATGAACATGAAAACTGTTTCTTATAAATTATGGCGATACCTCCTCCTCTTCCATCCCTATTAATGGTCGACATAAGGTAGTCGTCTGGTAGCGTAAGGTTAGGTATGGCAGAAGTGCCATCCCATAACCAGGTTTCACAGAGGAAGAGGACGTCAGGGTTTTCGCTCTGTATGAGGGTATTGACCTCAAGGTGGTGTTTGGATAGTGACCTGACGTTAAGATGGAGAATCGTGATGGGGGTAGTATCGGCAGGCTCTAGTAGCTGTCGAATAGTGTGGGGGTTGGCCGTAGTAAAGTCACAAGTTTGACATTGAAGGCAGGTGAGACCAAGCGTACCTGTAGTGTTTGCGCAGGACCGTCCAGGATTCCCGGCAAGTAGTTGTTCCCTGTCGTAATGAAGGGGTGCTGATGGAGAAAGGCCAGGGGGACTGGCGAGAGGCGATGACTTGGCGGGGACGGGCGAAGACGGGCTTGCCTTAGGCGCGCCTTCGGCGCGCAGACGGCGCTCCCGCTGCGCTCGTCCGCTGCGCTTGCGTGGGAAGCACATTTAGGGAAAGGGGGGTGGGCGTGGCCTGTCAGGTGGGCGTGGCCTCGCGTGTGCAGCGATGGCGGCCGTGAAACAACTATCCCACGAAGCAGCGCTAGATCCGCTGATTGTGGGGTGCCTGCTTGGCGAATAGCCCAGAGAAGAGCTCAAGGTGAGATCCAAGTTAAAATAAGTTACAACACAAAAATGTAAACAGTTTTAAAAAGCGAGCGAATAACATCTCCGGCTTCCGCCCCAGAGGTTTGGTTTCCAATGGGCGCGCTATCAGTCAGCGCTTTTTATAGGCGGGGGGTGGGCGTGGCCTGTCAGGTGGGCGTGGCCTCGCGTGTGCAGCGATGGCGGCCGTGAAACAACTATCCCACGAAGCAGCGCTAGATCCGCTGATTGTGGGGTGCCTGCTTGGCGATTAGCCCAGAGAAGAGCTCAAGGTGAGATCCAAGTTAAAATAAGTTACAACACAAAAATTTAAACAGTTTTAAAAAGCGAGCGAATAACACCTCCGGCTTCCGCCTCAGAGGTTTGGTTTCCAATGGGCGCGCTATCATTCAGCGCTTTTTATAGGCGGGGGGTGGGCGTGGCCTGTCAGGTGGGCGTGGCCTCGCGTGTGCAGCGATGGCGGCCGTGAAACAACTATCCCACGAAGCAGCGCTAGATCCGCTGATTGTGGGGTGCCTGCTTGGCGATTAGCCCAGAGAAGAGCTCAAGGTGAGATCCAAGTTAAAATAAGTTACAACACAAAAATTTAAACAGTTTTAAAAAGCGAGCGAATAACACCTCCGGCTTCCGCCTCTGAGGTTAAGAAGCAGAGGTGAGGCATGAGACCTCCTAGGAAGGCTGAAAACCAACCTAGCAGCGTCATTCTGTACCACCTGGAGGCGGTTAGTGAGTTTCAGAGGAAGGCCCAGGTACAGCGCATTCCCATAGTCAAGGCATGATAAAATAGTAGCCGAGACTATGGATTTCATGGAGGAAGTTGATAGAATGGGAACCAGCTTCCTCAGTTGCCTCAAGATACCAGTGCAGGTGCCCACCACTGAGGAGACTTGATGACTTAGCGAAAGTTCAGCATCAATCTTAATTCCCAGGCTTTTCACGACTGGGGATGGACAGGGAGGAGTCCCAAGTTCTTTGGGCAGAACAGGCCACACCAGGAGTTATTAATGGTTGGGACGACGAGGACCTCCGTTTTGTCGGGGTTGATTTTTAAAGAATTAACTGTCATCCAGTTAGTGGTGAATCTTAAAATATTTTGAACCGTCTCCTGGGCATGGGCTGAATTGTCAATCCTCAGAATAAGCTGAGTTTCGTCAGCATAATTAAAGACACAACAGTCCAGATTGGATAGGGCGGTCACTAAGGGTTGCAAATAAATATTAAAAAGCAAAGGGGACAGCGCAGAGCCCTGGGGTACGCCGCATGGGATGTCACCTCTCTTAGAGGAACAATCACCAAGATGAACCCTTTGCGAGCGACCAGAGAGAAAGGATTTTAGCCAGTCAAGGGCCGAGCCCCTGAGTCCCAGATCCGTCAGACGGGTCAGTAAGATGGAGTGGCTGACCGTATCGAATGCTGCAGAGAGGTCCAAGAGCACAAGTGCGCTCGGCTCTCTCTTGTCAGCATTCAATCTAAGGTCGTCAAGGACAGACAACATGACTAGCTCCGTGCTATGATGGGCTCTGAAACCAGCCTGACGTGGATGTAGAAGCTTAAATTTGTCCAGGAAGTCGGATAGGCTTTTTAGGACATGTTGCTCCATAACTTTAGCCAAAAAGGGGAGTTGTGAAATAGGCCTATAGTTTTTAGTTCAGCCTTGTCAGCTCCTGGCTTTTTCAGTAAGGGGATAACTCTGGCCTCCTTCAAGTTAGATGGCACCTGACCAGTGGCCAGGGAGTTGTTGAGGAGCGAGAAGATCTGACATTCCAAGATTGGTCGAGCCAGCTGAAAAATCCTGGATGGACAGGGATCAGCCGGTGAGCCGGATTTAACTTTGTTTATCAAGAAGGCCAAAGCTTCTGAGTCCAGAGGAGGAAATTGGGCAAGAAATTGGGCTGGTAAAATTTGAGGTAACGCCAGTCCCTGACTGCTCAAGGCAGCGACCGCAGGAGATCTATTAATCTCATGCAAAATATCCATCACTTTCTGCAGGAAAAAGGACTGCAAGGTGTCAATGTCGAAAAGGTATTAAAGTTGACGTGACATCGACCTTTCTGCTAAGTTCTTTTAGGATCTTAAAGGTTTCCTTTTGTTTGTTAGGGGCATCAATAATCCGAGCCTCATAATATTCTGCTTTCCTGGAAGTGATAGCTTTCTTATAGAGGACCAGAGCAGCTTTATAGAGGATCAGGTCGGAGGCCTTATATGCTCTCCTCCACTGTCTTTCAACTTTACGCAGGCTTTGTCTGTGTATCCGTAAGGCCTCGTTGAACCAGGGGGCCCCTTTATTTTTGGGCTTAATTCTTTCCCTGCGTTCTGGAGCTAGGTGATCAATGGCCGATAGGAGAGTCTCGCTAAGAGATTGACTGGCTAAGTCGATATTAGTATAGCCCTCCTCAGGCCTGTGCGGGGGTAGTCTCTGAAGAAAATCGGTGAGATTATCCGACTTGATCTTATGCCAGCTTCGCACTCTCCTCCATTCTGGAGGTAAACAGGTGGAAGGACAGTCCAAGGGGACCCAGCAAGAGATAAGGAAGTGATTCGACCAGACACATGGGAGACAATTTAACAGTCTATCTTGCTGGCTAGTTGACCAAACCAGATCAAGGGTGTGTCCCTTAAGGTGAGTGGGGCCATTTACCAACTGATGGAATCCTAAATTAGACATAGTCATGTCAAGTTGACTGGCCTGAGACTCACGGGGACTGCTATCCCAGTGGAAATTAAAGTCACCCACAACCATAAGCTTTTGATAGCGTGTACTAAGGTCCGATATAGTTTCGCTGAAGTAATTGCAGAAACCAGGTGAGGCGTCCGGGGGGCGATAGACTGTCAGAAGTACAAAGCAAGAGGAGTCAAAAATAAACTTGACTCCTAGGTTCTCAGAATTGTCCGAGCTTACTGATAGTATCATGGTGGCCTTGAGACTAGATTTAAAAAAAGTCGCCACCCCCCCACCTCTTCTATTATCTTGCCTATTGTGCCAGAAGGCATCAAAATTCCCTGGCAGGGAAGAGATGAGGCCAGGGACTGATGCATCCCCCATCCATGTTTCTGTCAATGACAGAATGTCAGTCAGTCAGTCAAAGCCACTTTAATCGATTAATTAAAATCACAAAAGTACATCACAATACTACATATTATTAAATAGACACAAATACAATATAATAGCAGCGTTATAAAAATGTGTCCCGACAAATACAAATATCACTAAGATCATAGAGTAAACTGTACATCAAGTTTTTTCCTTGCCCGAGCTGCGACAACCAGGAAGTAGCAATGTTAAAAATGATCCAAGGGGAATTTAATAATTGCAAATACATCAAAGCAGGTTTAACTTGATAAAAAACCCTCCCTCGCAACAATGGTATGATGTACTTTTTTCTGCTTTCAACATAATATTTACAAAAGAAGGTAAAGTGCGCAGTGAAATGAGTGACCATCGCAATTACAAAAAGCAGCATCTACGGGTTTACTCCATCCCTGGAAGCTCCCTAAAACAAGGTGAATCAGGTTGAAACGAAATCTGGTCAACAACCAACAATGATATTGATTCCTGACCAGATTACGGTAGGGCTCAATCTTGGGAGAGGATATTAATAAAAAATGTCAATATCGCCATCCTGAAGAAGGGTAAAGATTTCAAGGCGATGTCTGTGCAAAGATCTTGTGTTCAGGAGGGCAACTGTCAGGCCCGGAGGCTTCACTGGTCTGGGTGAAGAATGGACTTGGGGAGCAACAGAGTGGACTTGGGTTGCAGCGGGAGTCCTAAGAAGGCTTTCAGTTTCCAGTATTGACAGGGTAGAGGGTTTGAGAGGGTAGACAAATGTGGCGAAGGACAACAGCTCAATAGATGAATATTTTAACGTTGGGCCAGGGTTTATGGCCCCTGGTCCCGTCAGGGCGTGGACGGGCGCAGACGGGCTTGCCTTAGGCGCGCCTTCGGCACACCCGCGGCGAGCCCGCTTCGCGCGTCCGCTGCGCGTCGGCTCCAGCGCGCTGAAATGTCGTCCCCTACCGCCCCCCAACCAATCAGCTCTGCTGTGCAGCAGCTGCTAACTCCCTCCCTCTCAGCACTAGACCGCGTTCAAAGCGGAAGTGGTGGTTCAGGTCAGTGATTTGAACAGGGCCAACAGGAAGTGAGTCAATTGTTTACATTTTTAAAAACACGAGAGTGACTTTGAGCAAATTAAAACAGTGACAATTTACATCAGAGACAGGTAATCGAGCGCTGCTTTACCAGGACACACATGAAACAGGACTGCCAGAGAGCTATTGGCGCGTCTCTCGCTTCGTCCGCTGCGCGTCGGCTCCAGCGCGCTGAAATGTCGTCCCCTACCGCCCCCCAACCAATCAGCTCTGCTGTGCAGCAGCTGCTAACTCCCTCCCTCTCAGCACTAGACCGCGTTCAAAGCGGAAGTGGTGGTTCAGGTCAGTGATTTGAACAGGACCAACAGGAAGTGAGTCAATTGTTTAAATTTTTAAAAACACGAGAGTGACTTTGAGCAAATTAAAACAGTGACAATTTGCATCAGAGACAGTTACTCGAGCGCTGCTTTACCAGGACACACATGAAACAGGACTGCCAGAGAGCTATTGGCGCGTCTCTTGCTTCGTCCGCTGCGCGTCGGCTCCAGCGCGCTGAAATGTTGTCCCCTACCGCCCCCCAACCAATCAGCTCTGCTGTTCAGCAGCTGCTAACTCCCTCCCTCTCAGCACTAGACCGCGTTCAAAGCGGAAGAGGTGGTTCAGGTCAGTGATTTGAACAGGACCAACAGGAAGTGAGTCAATTGTTTACATTTTTAAAAACACGAGAGTGACTTTGAGCAAATTAAAACAGTGACAATTTACATCAGAGACAGGTAATCGAGCGCTGCTTTACCAGGACACACATGAAACAGGACTGCCAGAGAGCTATTGGCGTGTCTCTCGCTTCGTGAGCACCATTTTGGACACATTCATTTTTGTTAAGCAGGCGGAGATTAAGTGATTTGCCCAGAAACACAGGATGTTGAGCGTCGCTGCCGTGACTCGAACCCAGTTCCCCAGCTTCGAGGTCTACCGCTCTAGCCGTAAGGCTACATCCTCTCCCCACTTATACACCTGCCAGACAGTACACCACGAGTGCACCATTCCTCGTTTTCTTCAAAGTACTGTTCTGTGGCATGTGCAATCATGTCCCATGTACGCCTATCCGTCAGCTCCCAGGGGTCTAACTCCCATTCCCTGTTCAGCCTGGTCTGAAATGTTGTCATTACCGGTGCGTGATCTGAAATTCCCCATAGTAGGTATCCCGTGCTCCTACAGGCTGACAGTTGGGGATAAGGTATAGACAGATAGTCCATCCTGGCCATTGACCACATGGAGTTTGAGACATACGAGGACTGTCTTGTTCTGGGGATAACAGGTTCTCCATAAGTCAACCAGTCCTGTCCCGGCCAAGAAGTCCCCTAGTCAAGAATCCGCTCCGGTGGAGTCCCAGAGTACATTAGTCGGTCGAATTCCTGTTGTAACATGAAGTTGAGGTCTCCCCTCCACCAAGAGCAGGGACGTTATCCAGTTGCCCAGCTGAACCAGCCCCTCTCTTTGAAGACACAGGGGAAAGTACCAGGAGGACACCCCCACTCTCATGCCATTCCAGCCACCACATACTGCCACATATTAGCCCTGCGGGTCAGTCCAGGTATGAGTGACCTGTAGCAGCAGTGTCTTTCTCACCATTAGACCCAGTCGTCATGAAGAAGCGAGAGACTCCCCTGTCGGTTACCCTGAGTTTTTCTGGGAAGAAGAGTGCATATTGACACAGGTGCCTTTTACCTTCAAGAAAGGATTCCCTTTGTCTCTGCACTGCTGTGGTGTAGTAGCAGGGCCTCGAGCACCCTTGGTGGGGCAGCCGGTGCCATAGGCCGACCAGAGACTCTTTGGGTCCTTTTAATAGAGAACTACTTGGATGTTTTCTCCTCGAGCACCACTGCGAACAGCCACTCTTCCAAGAACAAATCCATGCATGGACCCACAGTTTTATTGGGAGATACCAACCAAGCACATTTAGCGGCCCTCCACATCATCCATTTTACTTTCCAGTGTGGAAACCTCTGCCTGAAGTGCCCTTATGCAGATGCTCTCCATGGTTACAGCGGGTCTCAGTTGGGCCAAGTTCAGTTTCTGTCTCTTTCATTCGGTCTGCCACTTTACAATGGTTGGCTCTCAGCAGGCCCTCGTTGTGAGAAGTTGGCCTGATATGTAGTGCTCACTATTCTAGTGATCACTGTGTATCATTCCAAACGACCCTTATTGATGATTGGTTGTAAGTCAACCTTTTAGACCAGCTATCCAAGTAGCGTGGATACGAGCAGTCTTAGGCTAAACTCTAGAGGGCGTGTTAAGCCGGCTGTTTACCATCACATATACCCCTTGAACACCAAGTGAAAGGACACCACACAAGTTGTTATGAAAATAAAAGGATATTTATTTATAACAAGACTACCCTGGCTCTTTATGAGTCAGGGAGCTAAGCACACTACAAAACTCTTAGGAAAATACTTCAGTTGCACAATTTACACAAATGCCCGAGGGGCATGAGAAACCATCTACACTAACAGTGAAATGCGAATGGTTAGAGTCTGGAGGTACTGATTCCGGAGTGTTCCGATCAGTGGGACTAAACGAAAAAGGAACTGGACACTTGTAGAGCGAACCTGCGATGGAGCACCGAGATGCTCGATTTACCTAGCCCGGAGGCTGCGGCTGCGTGAAGTTCGGCAAGATGTCGGGAGTCCTCGTGTAGTCTCAGGAGCCTGAAAGAAGAAGTTGCTGGCAGGCGACCAGTGACGATGTTCAGGGCGATCCAAGCCTGGATCGGTGGTGAAGGAAAACCTGAAAGCAGAGGGGACTCAGTTCTCGACCGCTAGCCAGCGATCGTGTGGGTACCAGGAGGGTACCGGCTGAAGTCACCTCGACCAGGTGAGTGGGTGACGTCGGACTCGGCTGTTCCTCGGACCAGGAGGCGCGGCGGCGACCAGGATGGAGGGCGAGCTGTCCCACGAAGGTGTCTGCTGTCGATGATGCTGGGCCCAGGAAGGGGCAGCGGATCTTGACAGTGGCAACCCAAGCGGGGGAGTCAAGATGGCGTCGGGAGTGGACCAGGAGGGTCCGGGGTACTCCTCTGTTGAAGGGGAGCAAGAGCCAGTCTGGAGCAACCAGACCGGGGATGCAAAATAATCTTGGAGCGTCGTGAAGAGGGCCACAAGCCGGTCGGCAAGTGGTCGGACAACGCGGTGAACAGCAAGGAGCGGAAGGGCCCCCCACGCAGATCTCGTGGATGCTGGGGAGACAGACTTCGAAGCTGGAGCTGCTCAGGGTTTAGGGCTTCTCAAACCCTAGGTGCACTCACTCGAGGGTCCCTCGGTGGGCGTGCTAGATAAGCGTCGTGCAGGTTCTGAAGATAGCCGGTCCCGCAGGTCTCGTCACATCTACGACTCTCAGCTGGGCTGATGAGGCAGGTAAAAGGTCAGAGATGGCAGGGTACTCGGGTCTCGTCGAGCTGGGCAGTCTTGATCCGTAGGAGAGACTTACAGCAAACCGCAAGCGCTTAGTTGGTGCCTGCTGGTGCAGGGTGGCTACTCCTTAGCCACAAGGGAGAGTCTTCAGAAATAGTCAAGAGTTCCTTTCGTGGAAAGTGGTTCGTGATTCGGAGGTATCCGATTATCTGATTATCCAATTTGGGAAGGGGACTCGCTCCTACCTTTATTCTAAGAAAAAGGGGTTGGCCCGTGACTAGGTTCTACCTATGGGTGGAGCCAGGAGGGGGGTAGTTACACCCCTATCCTTTGTCCGGCTTCGCGCCAGCTCAGGGGCTGGTGTGCCCCCGAAACTGGTTTGAGCCGGGCTATGCACAGTGAGCACCGGGGTGCCACTGGCAATCACCTTCCTTTCAGCCCTGCCTACCTGGAATACACAAACCCTGTCTGGGATGGTGCTAACACCGCCCTCGACAGGAAACCCTTTGTCCAAACTCCCTTCGCTGGAAGGTCCCCCAGCAGCAGGAGGTCAGACTTGTGTCTGGTGGCAGCATCCATTTTGTGATGCTGAGGCTTGAGTCAACTTTAACCGGGGTTCAGGGTTACTTCCATGTCGTGCCCCTCTAGAAGGGGGGAATGCTAACCCCGTCGCCAGAACTAGCGAGGGGTTCGTATTCCAATTCGTATGACACCTTACTCGACATGTGTAGGTGATGCGATGCCAAAGTTAGCAAATAGCTGGCCCGCGTCACCATGGAACGGCTATTAGGACTTGGTTCCGCAAGCCGTCGACGGGCTCGGCTCGCGCCAGAGCCCCATCCCACATGACTCCCCGCACTCTGCCTTCAGGATTGATAAGGCCTGCCATAGGAGTGACTGATAGGAATCCATGTGTCCATTTTAGGGTTAGGTGTAGGAATACTACACCTACAGCAACGGGTGATTACACCACGTGGCCCCAGCTGTCGTGCAGCCAGTTGTGTCAGATTTGGGCGGCCATTCCAGGGGTGGCATAATACATGCTGCAGCCCCTGGTAGGCCCTGGGTACACCGATGCCCTGGATACCTGTGGTATGCTGAGACAGGGACTGACAAGGCGGCCCAGTTCCAATTAGTGGATGCACCTAATGTACATGTGTGTTAATTTCGAGAGAGAACAGCTAGGCTGTGGGTCTGATTGGCAGGCCCACAGCCGGAGAAAGTCGTAAACCAATGAAGCAAAAGCAAAAAATCTGGGTGATCATAGGATTGCAGACCCTACTCTCCTACATGACCCCCCCCCAAACTTTGGGACAATAAGCTAACCTTGACCAGGTGAGTCTTCTTGCTCTAAGTGGAAATACCTGGAGAGCCCATCTGCATTGCCATGATCAGTGCCAGGTCTATGCTCCACTGTGAAGTCCATCCCCTGTAGGGAAATGGACCACCTAAGTAGTTTGGGGTTTTCACCCTTCATTTGATTTAGCCACAAGAGGGGCTTATGGTCGGTCTGAATCTTGAAGTGAGTGCCAAACAAGTATGGCCTCAACTTCTTCAGGGCCCAAACCACAGCAAAGGCCTCCCTCTCAATAGCTGACCAATTCTTCTCTCTGGGGGTCAGCCTCCTGCTAATAAAAGCTATGGGCTGGTCATGACCATCAAAATTCAGTTGCGATAGAACAGCTCCCACACCCAGCTCCGAAGCGTCTGTTTGGACAATGAATGGTCGGGAGTAGTCTGGACTCTTTAGGATAGGTGCTGTGCACATGGCCTGCTTTAGGTCATCGAATGCCTTCTGACAGCTTGCTGTCCACTGAACTTTTTTTGGCATCTTTTTACTTGTCAGGTCGTTTAGCGGGGTCACAATGGATCCATAATTTCTGACAAATTTCCGGTAATAACCAGTCAGGCCCAAGAAAGCTCGAACCTGAGTCTGGGTGGTTGGAGGAGCCCAGTCCTGTATGGCCTGTATTTTGCTCTCCAACGGTTGAACCTGGCCCCCTCCTACAAGGTGGCCTAGGTATACAACCTGTGTCTGCCCTATCTGGCACTTGGTGGCCTTGATAGTGAGGCCTGCCTTCTGCAGGGCCTCTAACACTTTCCTCAGGTGGACCAGGTGATCCTCCCAGGTGGAGCTAAAGACAGCGATATCGTCCAGATACGCCGCACAGAAGTCGTCCAACCCAGTGAGAACTCGATTCACCAGCCTTTGGAAGGTGGCAGGTGCATTTTTCAAACCAAAGGGCATTACCACGAACTGATAATGCCCACCCGGGGTAGAAAATGCTGTTTTGGGCTTGGCCTCCTCAGCTAACCCGATTTGCCAATACCCAGCTGTCAGGTCAAACGTACTTAAGTAGTTGGCCGAGGCCAACCGGTCGATAAGTTCGTCTGCTCTTGGTATGGGGTGGGCGTCAGTCTTAGTGACTGCATTGAGACCTCTGTAGTCCACGCAAAACCTCATCTCTTTCTTACCGCCCTGGGTGTGAGGTTTCGGCACGAGCACTACGGGACTAGCCCAGGGGCTGTCCGAGGGTTCAATGACTCCCAGCTCCAACATTTTCTGCACCTCGGTCTTGATGCAGTCTCTGATGTGATCAGGTTGCCGATAGATTTTACTCTTTACGGGTAGACTGTCCCCAGTGTCGACCTCATGGGTACACCAATTGGTCTGACTGGGTGTCAGAGAGAACATATGTCGAAAGGATTGAAGAACCTGTTTACAATCCTTTTGTTGATGTCCAGAGAGGCTGCCACAAAAGACAACACCATCTACTGATCCATCGTCAGGGTTCTGAGAGAGCAGGTCCGGGAGAGGGTCACTCTCCTCCTCCTGTCCCTCATCTGTGGCCATGAGCAAGCCCATGCCCTCCCTGTCGACATATGCCTTGAGCCTGTTTACATGGAGCACCCTGTGGGGGCTCCGGGGAGTTCCCAGGTCTACCAGGTAGGTGACCTCTCCCTTTTGCTCAATGATCGTGTGGGGCCCAGACCATTTGTCTTTGAGTGCTGCTGGGGCCACTGGCTCCAGCACCCACACCTTCTGTCCAGGCTGGTACACAGTCAGGACAGCCTTTTGGTCGTGCCAAGCTTTCTGTAATTCTTGGCTCGCCTCAAGGTTTTTAGACGCCTTTTCCATGTACTCCGCCATCCGCGAGCGGAGACCGAGCACATAGTCCACAATGTTTGATGCCGGCTTTCTGAGAGGTCTCTCCCATCCTTCCTTTACCAAACAAAGGGGTCCCCTTACAGGATGTCCGAACAGAAGCTCAAAAGGGCTGTAGCCAACCCCCTTCTGCGGGACCTCTCTGTAGGCGAACAAGAGGCAGGGTATCAGGACATCCCATCTCCGCCGAAGCTTTTCAGGTAGTCCGTGAATCATCCCTTTTAGGGTCCTGTTAAATCTCTCAACAAGCCCATTGCATTGTGGGTGATAGGGTGTGGTGAATTTGTAATTGACACCACATTCCTTCCACATAGCAGTCAGATATCCCGACATGAAGTTTGCACCTCTGTCTGAGACAACCTCCTTAGGGAAGCCCACTCTGGAGAACACTCCAAGTAGGGCCCGTGCCACCACAGGGGCTGTAGTGGTCCTAAGGGGAATAGCTTCAGGATACCTGGTGGCGTGGTCCACCACCACCAGTATAAACTTGTGCCCTGATGCTGTCTGGGGTTCCATTGGTCCGACAATGTCGATCCCCACTCGCTCAAAGGGTACCCCCACCACTGGTAGTAGTATGAGGGGGGCCTTCGTCGTGCCACCTGACTTACCACTGGCTTGGCAAGTGACACAGGAGCGGCAAAACTCCTTCGTATCTTCGGACATGTGGGGCCAGTGAAAGTGTAGAACAATTCGGTCCCAAGTCTTATTCTGGCCTAAGTGACCTGCAAGGGGAATCTCGTGGGCCAAGGTGAGAAGGAAACCTCTCAGAGACAAGGGGATGACCAGCCTCCTGGTCGCACCAGGTTTGGGGTCTCTTGCCTCAGAGTACAGGAGTCCATCGTCCCAGTACACTTTGTGGGTACCTGTGGCGTTCCCTGCAGCCTCAGCAGCGGCCTGCTGTCTGAGGGGTTCAAGTGAGGGGCAGTCTAACTGTGCCTTCCCCAGGTCTTCCCTGGAGGGTCCCCCTGAGCCCAGAAACTCAACCTGACCAGGTTCAAGCTCTTGCGGCTCAGTTTCCCTCAGTTCCTTAAGGTCAGCCTCCTCGGAGACTTGATCCACAACCTGGGGCAAGGGGGAAGGCGAAGCCTTACCCTTACTGCTCCTTTTCTTGGAAGGTGCCTGGTCCGTTCTTCCAGGATCCAGCACCTGTTCAGTGGGGCATCTTTTGGCCTGTGACCTGGTCACAGCAAGGACATGTGCTGGCAAGCCTAACATCTCCATGTGAGTCCTCTGCTCCACTTCTGACCATTGTGACGTTTCCAAATCATTGCCCAACAGACATTCTACGGGGAGGTCTGAACTAACCACAACCTTTTTCGGGCCACTTACCCCTCCCCAGGAGAAATCAACAACTGCCATACTGTGATTGGTAGTGACGTTGCTGGCATTGGTCACTAGGTAACTGGTACCTAGCATGATCTGTCCAGGGTCCACGAAGTTAGGCGTCACCATGGTGACACTGGCACACGTGTCCCTGTAGGCCTGAGCCACTTTTCCATTGATCAAAGGTGTCTGTCTGTATTTGCCCAAAGTATTGGGACTGGCATCAGGGGACATATCCATATCCCCTGTACAGACAAGGACGGCCTGAGTGAGCGTGCCGACTAAGTCGTCACTCCCCTCGGTTCCCAAGGTTAACCCAACTAATGCCTTGGGAGGCGCACTACCACTGCTGACTGTACTAGGGGGCGCAGGTGCCTTAGGGGCTGCAGTGGTAGGAGTTTGCCCTCCTTTCTTGGTGCACTCACTAAACCAGTGAGTCTTACTTTTACAGTATTGGCACCACCTTTTTGACTGGCCTTCTTGAGTCTTCTTCTTCTGTGAAGCCTGACCCCCACCCTCTTTGGTTTGTTGGGGACCTGTCGAAGACTTCTGGTCATTTTGTTCGTTTTTGTTACCCTTTTGGTCTGCTTTCTTCTGACCACCCTGGTTCTGGTTCTGGTTCGGCTTGACCCTTGTTCTGACCCATCTGTCTGCCTTCTTTCCCAATTCTTGGGGAGAGGTCAGATCCGAGTCGACAAGGTGCTGATGCAACAATTGGTTCTGACAGTTGTTTAAAATCTGTTCTCGCATGATAAGATTGTACAATCCTGTGTAATCAGTAACCTTGCTACCCAGCAACCAGCCTTCCAAAGCCTTAGTGGCACAATCAACAAAGTCAGTCCAATCCTGAGACTGAATTTTCTGGGTGTCCCGGAACAGCACCCGGTACTGTTCCGTGGTTAAGCCGAACCCATCAATCAGTGTGTTCTTCAGGACTTGGTAGTTGTTAGCATCCTCAGCTCTAGTAGTGAGGAGCTTGTCCCTTCCTTTACCTTCAAAGGAAAGCCACAGTATAGCTGCCCACTGACTTGGGGGGACGCACTGGACAGTGCAGGCCCTCTCCAAGGCAGTTATCCACTTGTGGATGTCGTCCCCTTGTTTAAAGGGGGGCACTATTTTACTCAGGTGTCTAGTGTCTATACCCCTGTCTTTCTCTCTATTGAGACTGCTGCCACCAGTGGGATCTAACCCACTCAATTTCTGTTCTCGGGCCAAGGCAAGTCTTTCTTTGGCGAGGGCAAGTTCTTCCCGCTCGATCCTCAGATTGACTTCCCTCATCTTCGCTTCATGCTCCCTTCTCTGAGGGGACGTCATTCCTCTCTGAGAAGATGCCTGAGAGACATGTGTATGAACCGATCTGCCGGAGCCTCTGGAGAGAGACCTAGCTCGTCCGTTCCCAAGGTTAAGCCTGCTTGAGCGTGGGCCCGGGGCTCCCCCAGTTCCATTCTCATGCCTGCTTAAGTTGGTCCTAGTAAGCCTGCTGACTACCACTGGACCTTTGTCTGCCTCGTCTCCCGATAACTCGTCCTCGTCCTCCTCCTCTGTGTGGAGGTCGAGGTCGGGGTCACCGAGGGTTCCCTCTAAGGGAGGCATGTTCCCATCTGCACTGGGGGGACCTGTGTTAGAGGACCTCCTAGCATCGTACGCCTCTAAGAGACCTATCAGAATTGCGATGGTAGGGTTAGAACCCTGGTTTAGCTTCCTGGAGGCACACAGTTGTCGCATCTCCTTGAAGCTAAGAGTTGCATATCGTGACACGACCTGTGGAGGGTCACTGACCACTAAGGGAGTCTGCGAAGACTCTCCGTGGATCGACATGCTTTTCTAGTGAGGTGTAAGTGTTGCACCTACCTACACTATGGGTTTACCTACTGATCCCTTGCTAGGAGTTGTAGTTAGGGTGTGCTAAGCCCTGTTACACTACAACAGCCGGTTCAGTAGAACTCGGAGTATTCTAAGTTAAGTTATATGTACCTGGGTACTTATGTGATCTTTCACTGCGATATTCTTAGGATACGTGTGTGGTAAAACAACAGCAAGCTCAAATCCCAACCGCTGCTCACCAATGTGAGAAGTTGGCCTGATATGTAGTGCTCACTATTCTAGTGATCACTGTGTATCATTCCAAACGACCCTTATTGATGATTGGTTGTAAGTCAACCTTTTAGACCAGCTATCCTAGTAGCGTGGATACGAGCAGTCTTAGGCTAAACTCTAGAGGGCGTGTTAAGCCGGCTGTTTACCATCACATATACCCCTTGAACACCAAGTGAAAGGACACCACACAAGTTGTTATGAAAATAAAAGGATATTTATTTATAACAAGACTACCCTGGCTCTTTATGAGTCAGGGAGCTAAGCACACTACAAAACTCTTAGGAAAATACTTCAGTTGCACAATTTACACAAATGCCCGAGGGGCACGAGAAACCATCTACACTAACAGTGAAATGCGAATGGTTAGAGTCTGGAGGTACTGATTCCGGAGTGTTCCGATCAGTGGGACTAAACGAAAAAGGAACTGGACACTTGTAGAGCGAACCTGCGATGGAGCACCGAGATGCTCGATTTACCTAGCCCGGAGGCTGCGGCTGCGTGAAGTTCGGCAAGATGTCGGGAGTCCTCGTGTAGTCTCAGGAGCCTGAAAGAAGAAGTTGCTGGCAGGCGACCAGTGACGATGTTCAGGGCGATCCAAGCCTGGATCGGTGGTGAAGGAAAACCTGAAAGCAGAGGGGACTCAGTTCTCGACCGCTAGCCAGCGATCGTGTGGGTACCAGGAGGGTACCGGCTGAAGTCACCTCGACCAGGTGAGTGGGTGACGTCGGACTCGGCTGTTCCTCGGACCAGGAGGCGCGGCGGCGACCAGGATGGAGGGCGAGCTGTCCCACGAAGGTGTCTGCTGTCGATGATGCTGGGCCCAGGAAGGGGCAGCGGATCTTGGCAGTGGCAACCCAAGCGGGGGAGTCAAGATGGCGTCGGGAGTGGACCAGGAGGGTCCGGGGTACTCCTCTGTTGAAGGGGAGCAAGAGCCAGTCTGGAGCAACCAGACCGGGGATGCAAAATAATCTTGGAGCGTCGTGAAGAGGGCCACAAGCCGGTCGGCAAGTGGTCGGACAACGCGGTGAACAGCAAGGAGCGGAAGGGCCCCCCACGCAGATCTCGTGGATGCTGGGGAGACAGACTTCGAAGCTGGAGCTGCTCAGGGTTTAGGGCTTCTCAAACCCTAGGTGCACTCACTCGAGGGTCCCTCGGTGGGCGTGCTAGATAAGCGTCGTGCAGGTTCTGAAGATAGCCGGTCCCGCAGGTCTCGTCACACCTACGACTCTCAGCTGGGCTGATGAGGCAGGTAAAAGGTCAGAGATGGCAGGGTACTCGGGTCTCGTCGAGCTGGGCAGTCTTGATCCGTAAGAGAGACTTACAGCAAACCGCAAGCGCTTAGTTGGTGCCTGCTGGTGCAGGGTGGCTACTCCTTAGCCACAAGGGAGAGTCTTCAGAAATAGTCAAGAGTTCCTTTCGTGGAAAGTGGTTCGTGATTCGGAGGTATCCGATTATCTGATTATCCAATTTGGGAAGGGGACTCGCTCCTACCTTTATTCTAAGAAAAAGGGGTTGGCCCGTGACTAGGTTCTACCTATGGGTGGAGCCAGGAGGGGGGTAGTTACACCCCTATCCTTTGTCCGGCTTCGCGCCAGCTCAGGGGCTGGTGTGCCCCCGAAACTGGTTTGAGCCGGGCTATGCACAGTGAGCACCGGGATGCCACTGGCAATCACCTTCCTTTCAGCCCTGCCTACCTGGAATACACAAACCCTGTCTGGGATGGTGCTAACACCGCCCTCGACAGGAAACCCTTTGTCCAAACTCCCTTCGCTGGAAGGTCCCCCAGCAGCAGGAGGTCAGACTTGTGTCTGGTGGCAGCATCCATTTTGTGATGCTGAGGCTTGAGTCAACTTTAACCGGGGTTCAGGGTTACTTCCATGTCGTGCCCCTCTAGAAGGGGGGAATGCTAACCCCGTCGCCAGAACTAGCGAGGGGTTCGTATTCCAATTCGTATGACACCTTACTCGACATGTGTAGGTGATGCGATGCCAAAGTTAGCAAATAGCTGGCCCGCGTCACCATGGAACGGCTATTAGGACTTGGTTCCGCAAGCCGTCGACGGGCTCGGCTCGCGCCAGAGCCCCATCCCACATGACTCCCCGCACTCTGCCTTCAGGATTGATAAGGCCTGCCATAGGAGTGACTGATAGGAATCCATGTGTCCATTTTAGGGTTAGGTGTAGGAATACTACACCTACAGCAACGGGTGATTACACCACGTGGCCCCAGCTGTCGTGCAGCCAGTTGTGTCAGATTTGGGCGGCCATTCCAGGGGTGGCATAATACATGCTGCAGCCCCTGGTAGGCCCTGGGTACACCGATGCCCTGGATACCTGTGGTATGCTGAGACAGGGACTGACAAGGCGGCCCAGTTCCAATTAGTGGATGCACCTAATGTACATGTGTGTTAATTTCGAGAGAGAACAGCTAGGCTGTGGGTCTGATTGGCAGGCCCACAGCCGGAGAAAGTCGTAAACCAATGAAGCAAAAGCAAAAAATCTGGGTGATAATAGGATTGCAGACCCTACTCTCCTACACTCGTCTTGAGGCACCGTGTCAATTTTCTGTTCGAGGGCAGTTTTGTTTCGCGTATAGCCACCAGAATTTTCACTGTGTGTGACCCCAGGTCCAGGGCCCCATTTACCCACAGTTGGCCACCATCGCTGTTTTCGTTTAGTCCCAGTCCGTCCGGCCATGTCATTTCGGGAGTTTCAGATCTCTCCAGTTTGATGCTGCTGCTGTCACCTGGGTCTCAATTGCGTTTCCGCCTTTACCACTGCCCAAGATTCGCTCCAGGGCCGGCTTTAGGGCAGTGCGGCTGGTGTGGCCGCACTGGGCGCTGACCTGTGGTTGGGGGCGTTGTGACCTCAGGGGGGCACTGTGTTTAGTAATATGTTATGACAGGAGAGATGAGGGGCACTTTTGCAGGTGGTAGGGAGAGAATCTTAAGAGGCGGTCATGGGACGTGGGGGCGCCAAAAGTGATTGTCGCACCGGGCGCCACCAGCACTAAAGCCGGCCCTGATTCGCTCCTCTGATGTTCAGCCGTGCTCCATGTGCTCCCTCCCCCCACTGACTTCAGCCCCACTGGGGTCACTGCGGGGTCTGGGACCACAGTCAACACACTCGGTCTTGTGCCATCTTAGGGCTCGCTGTAAATGGGCCGTCCTCTCTCCTCTCCTATGTCCCTGGGCACTCCTGGGACTCTCTGGCCAATAGTTCCCCTGGGCATCATCAGAGTCACCAGCAGGATGCCCGCGTCACTCCACCTTCTTTTGTGGTCTTGGTTCAGCATGTCACAGGGGACCCGAAAGTCACCACACTTGGTTCTTCACAGTTCGTCCACCCGGGAGGGGTGGGGGGGGAGACCAGGGTTCGAAATGAAGGGCACCCTTCACACGCCTACAGTGAAGGGTGCCCCCCCCTACTCTCCTGGCCGGGCCTCTCACTCCCCTTGTAGCGCTGCTTCCGCCATCTTGGATTTCGGTCCCGCTGCACCAAAGGGCTCCCCACTGGTGACTCTGGTCGGGGGGACCTCTCCTAGGACTCCAACTGCTGTCGAGCCTCCCACCACTACTGGAGTGGAGGATAACCAGGGCACAAGTCCTAAAAAAAATTAAGTGGGGGGGCGATGACGCCACGACAGGAAGTGACATCACAAAAGGTGGCTTGCACCATCAGACTCATTGCCTCCCCTCGCTCACCCCTTAGATGCGAATGCATCAGAGAAGCCAGCGCATGAGCAGCGTTCTGAATGAGATCCGATCTCGCCCCAGAGAGGCCAAAGAGTAAATGTGTGGCTCCATATGCTCCAGTTATCGAGCTCCTGGTAAAATAAGGGGGGGGACGCCGGCCACCCGCGTGGTACCCCGACTCGAGCCCTGAGGAGAACTACCCCCGCAGGTACTCTTTGTGCCATATAATAGGGACATACAGGTAAATTAAACATGGCAGAACATCTAGAGTGACGTTGCAGAAAATTCAAATGTCCTAGAATCGCCCTATACCGAGGTGCTCTTTTCACTCAATAAGCATTTCATTTATTACCCCCAACTCTCCCACTATGGGCCCATACTGCCCCACCAACATCACCAGTAGCGCTCCTCCACAGCTTTCCTAATCATTCCAGCCATTTCTAAGCCACCACATCCTTCATCAGTATTGGTGAGTATTCACTTACTCAATGAAATCTTTGTAGAAGTGCTTGATCATCCTCAAGCATTCCTAATCAGTAACTTTCCCCTTTCTTGAGTGATTATCATGTCCTTCCATGTCAGGGAAGCATGGTACGCTAATTTCACTTCACAAGTGAATAAATGTGTCTATAAACTATCTCTAATACTCTCTGGTGTCTTTTTTATTTTACTCATTCTAGGATACTTTCGTGCTCTTTCAGATCTGAGAACTGATGATGATCTCATACTCGTAAGGGATTGAAACACCATCGACTTGCTTTACGAACCTCATTAATTACTATGCAGATTTATTTGTGGGCCATACTTGCACCACTTTATTCTGTTACCCTCACATAATGCTTTATTTTTATCAGCGAATCATACTTTCTGAGCACTGAGTACCCTTCCTCTCACTGGCACCCTTTAGTTTTTGGAGAAAACCTTCAAAAATGATGTATTATTAAACTTTTTTATACTAAAATATTTTGATTTTATTCTCTAATTCGGGGGCAATGTTCCTTGACTATTACGTTATAACCCAGGTCCCTAGTGATTTCAAGGCCACATTTGCCTTCCTGTGTACGTATAGTAACATCATTACCAACAAGGTGATATAGCCCATTCTGCCTCCTAGATCAGACTTCTGTTCCCAACCCATTGTAAGCACTACCTAAAAGGCTAACAACGACAGAGGCCACTAACAGCTTTCGGTGTTAGGAACCAGACCTCAACCATCCACTGCCAGGCGGAGGCTCCAATCTCGGTCCTTGGTTAGGCCTCACTTCAAGACATTGGGCTGGCAAGGAGTTCCCAATCTGCCCCTGAGCTCCCTTTGGCCTCTTAGGTTTCTCAGAGAGGGGGGCTACAACTTGCAGACACCCTCCTAACACTCTTACTTCCACCATCTTAAGGGTGGCGCCCTGAAACTGACTGTTCTGTTCAAGCTTTGTACCCCAAGACTGAATATGTGCCTGGCAGTCCAGGACTATCTGGACAGAAACACAGTCTCCCTCAAGGGTGACACACTCTGAAAGAGGCATGGAGAGGTCAGCCTGGCGCAGGTCTCCAGTCTGCTGACTCTGAGATAGCGCAAACAGCGCCTCCAGGTCTGGCGTGCCATCACCTGGGTCAGCTTTGGGGTGCTCTCCACTCAGAGCAGGTAACCCATGACCCTCTGTTCCTCACACTGTGGATGGCATCCACCTCCTACCCCTTACTCCTCATCTGGACCCTCTGTTTAGGGACTGTACCCATAGAATTCTGTGCATTTGGTGGGTGGGGGGGGGGTGCACTGCTCCCAGCACTTTACCCAACAGTGGGAGCTCATTGCCAAGGACGCAGACAATGGTCTTCTGGGGACTGCCAATGGCCTCCTCTGGGCAAGTTCCAGCTCACATTGTAAGGACACTATGGTCATAGGGCCAATATACTCCTGCCCGTGGGCCTGCGTTACCATAGAGACCTGTCCTGGCAGTTAACTTTTTCTGGGGAACCAGCCTTGCTACCAGCATGGTCGGCTGGCACAGGTATCCCGCAGAGCAGTGACAGCGACGCCATTCACTGCAACTCCCTAGAAGTTTTGCCTCCCCCCCTCAGGGATCACCAGCTTTGGGATCCACCTCCCAACTAAGGGATACCAAGGCATGCTCTATACTCACCTCCTAGGAATAACCTCCCTTTATGGTTATATTAGCCACCCATGTGAAGTGTGCACCTGTGGGGGCTTCCTGGGACATAGTCCCCCTTTTTGTGCCCTGACTGGAAACAGTCATAACACCGGGGTGGCCTGGGCTCCAGCCCATCAAAACTGTTATGTATCTTAGGGATTTACACTAAGACTACAGGGTCAGACCCTCTAGGAGAAGGGCTGAGTTCAATGCGCTATGTGTGAGGTAGATGGGTCTGGTTACTGAAGAGCTGCATTCTGTCTCGTTTCACAGGGGAATACATGCTTTCTAGTAAACAAAACAGTCCCTCTCTCAGGGACACAGAGGTATTCAGGAAACCCACTTTTTGCACACTCAAGCAACTGTGCTAATAATGACACAAAGTATGTTTAAAAACATTTATTGTAGTATTCTGTTACCTAGCACAAGCACTGTGACCACAAGACATATGAAACAGATTGAGATTAGAAGATTTACCTTGAGGGTGAATACTACAAACATTTCTATCATGGTTTTAAGCACTAAGATTTCCTAATTCCTTAACCCACTCTGTTCTCTTACTCTGAGAGCATAACAAATAAACTAACGTTGCCTGCAGGGAAAGTGTTACAATTGTCCCTCTACACACCTGCGCACAGAGTGCCTTTGTTTTATCAGAACTTCAGCCAGCAGGGCAATGAGGAAAAAGTCCTCTGTTAGCAGAGTTCAGCCGAACTTGGGTTCAGGTCCCTAGGGCCAACCTTGATCCAATAGGGACAGCAGCCGGTAATCTGGAATCTGAGTTCATTCTGGACAGCTCAGGGAGAAGACCTCTCTACCCTTAATGGTCAAATCTCACTCAGTGTTTATATAATAAACTGACCACTGCATAATCTAACTGAGAGTGCATTACAGTAAGGCAAAGACATGGTGGAAAATTCCAGCCAGAACCAGTATGCTTAATATGCGTCACCTCTATGCACATATTATCGTTAAACGACATATGTGTACTCGATGACCCTGAGATGCAGATATATAGGCATCTTGGCCAGACTCATGTCTTCTATTCTGTTGATAAACTAACAAGAAATCATTGTTGAAGTTAAATATGCCTTTGTATCATGAAACTTTGTAAATATCTCATATAAAGCTGACAATGGGGACTAACGAAAGTCAGGCTAACACTAAGTATATTTCAAAATGGAGTCTGGTTCAGGAATCCATATCAAAACCTCCCATCCTGCACTCTAGATGTCTTGGAATCCTGTAGCGCCCGGTGCGGGGATTGAGTAAAGCGGCGGGAGGAGAATCAGGGGGGACAGACGGACATAAAACACATTTGTTTTAAACATGTACCTGCCGTGCAGCATCACGCCCTTCTCTTCTGCAAGCACAGGCTCCCAGAGTACACTGCAGCTAATCCTGATGCTACTTTCATGCTGCTGAAAGCAGTGTCAGGATTGGCCTAAGCGCAGATGATTTGTGCTCCCAGTTAGACTGGGAGCCTGTGCCTGCTCTCTCCAACCCGGCAACGCAGCTTGGGTTGGATAGTGCTTCAGTGCGCATGATGGTTTGGCCGGCCTGAGACGGCCGGCCGGCCCATCATGTGCACTGAATAGGAGTGAAAATACTCCTCCACCAGCCTGTCATCACCCTGGCCCTACCCCCAAGCCTCTGCTCTGAGACAAAAAATAAGACGATAATAAACAAGGGTTTATTATTGTTTAATTTTTCATTTTATTGGCTGCTGGCAGGTGAGGCGACGCTCCTCCGCCATAGCGGAGGAGCCACCCCTGCTGGAATCCACCTCCTCAAAACTCTTTTGTGGCCCTTTTTGGAACTTCTCTGGATTGGCCTTCCTCTTCTCTCTGTGGAGAGGAACATGAACCACCCTTCCTGTTTTCACTCCAGGCTATCTTTTTTGATACTCTGGTGCTGATCCCAAGATCAGCTTCCTTCCCAAGCTCTCTGGGCACAGTGAGCTTGGTGTCTATCAGGTGCTGGCACAACTCAGTAAAACAATTACTTAAAATGTGGTCCCTCATAACCAAATTGTACAGCCCATCATGATATATTACTTTTCTGTCTTTTACCCAACCATCCAGGGCCTTGCTAGTAAAAAATCCACAAAATTGACCCATGGCTGGTGTGACTGCTTCTGGCTATCCTTGAACTTTAGGCGATACTTATCAGGGATCACATCAACCTTACTGATAAAGGCTTCCTTCGTAGGGGCATATTTTATCTGGTCAGCTACCACTAGGGTGAATAAGGTATCCCTCGCAGCAATGAGCATGTGCTTCCACAGACTGGCCCCCAGTCTAACTCTGGGACATACTTAGGGCCACATCATATGCTGCAAACCACTCATATATGTCATCCCCCACCAAATAACTAGCTACAAGGTCTTTGGGGCGTGTACTCTGTTACTTGCATCACCATACTCAGATGCCCTTCAGAGCCTCAAGTCCATCTTGCACTGGCTCTCTCTTAAGGGCCATCAGGACCTTCTTCTCTTCTAAGGCCAAAGTCATCTTTTACTTCTCCAGTGTAAGGGCTGCTGCCTTCTTCTCTTCAGCAGCCAGAGCTGCCTTTCCCCCCTTCAGCAGTCAACTTTCTCTCCTCAGGGACAAGGGTAGCCAGTTGCAACTTCGTGGCCCTTTCCGTCTGTTTCCCCTCAAGCTTTGATGAGAATAAGATGCAAGAGGACACACTGCAAGCTGCTCTAGACAATGAAGATGATGCTGTTCCTTGGGACAACACTGGGGCTTCCTCAATGTCCTCTTCATTTCCTTCTTCAACCTCATCCTCATTCTCCTCTGAAATGCACTGTAGCTGATGGACTTCCTCTCATGGTCTGAAGGCAAATTGGTAACACTCCTTCTTGGACTGCTTGTTACGCATCAGTAGCCTTCGCTTGCACATGCTCCTCCGCTCTGTCATACTAAGGGTCTCCATGTTAGCCAAATCCACCTGCATGTTTCCAAAAACCTAAGGTGCAAAACTTGAGAACAAGAGCAAATTTAAGAAAAAATAAACAATGACACAATTAAGACTAAAGGCCAATTGAAAATCCCCAAATGTACATTTTTGCTGACAATTTAAAAAGGGTTTTAAGCTAAACTCAAATGACTGCATAGTACTGCACAAGACTGTCCTGGACCCCATAGGTACACACCATTGTAACACCATTGTGGATTATTGTTTGGGGTGGGTGATTACCCATTGCATGGAATAATCACAGCTCCTGACAAGGTGAACCAACAAAGTAAATACATTAACCTGAGCTCAATCCCCTGATAGCTATGGCAGAGAATATATGGCAGAGAATATATAGACTTAACTTAGGTCAATGTGTAAAGTACTTACGCAGAACCAAAACAGCTAGAAAGTCAAAAGGCAAAATAATAAAGATCCCAAACTGAAATAGAAAAATGAGGTATATTTAATCAACAAAATTACACCAAAATGACAAAACTACAACTAGATTACCCGCAACTATGAATTTTTAAAGATTTTAGAGAAAATAGTGCCAATCATAGTCTATGGTCACAGCTGACCGGGGCCTAGGCACAATTTGAGGCTGACTGCGATGGAGCACGGGTCAGATACACCAGTCAGGTTGGTCCTGGTCAAAAATTGTACCTTCTGACTTAGGGCCTCATGTAGGTAGCCAAATACCGGTCGGTAACGGCCGATTTTCGGTAAATATGCCGTTACCGACCGGTATTCAGACAAGTGAGATGTAGGAGTCCAAAAACGACTTTTCGGTAAATATGAGGCGGTAAATACCGAATCATATTTACCGAATTCTAAAATACCGATTCATATTTACCGAAGACATAATTAACGAATCGGTAAACATGAAGTGGTAAATATGAAGTGGTAAAATCTAAAATGACATGTAGGAGCACTCGGTAATTAAGAAATCCAGTAAAATCGGTAAATAAGAGTCGGTAATTAACACGGATTGAAAGCAGGTGGTAACCATCAACAATGCATATAATCAAACCCAAAATGCAACAGCGTGGACAACATGGCCGCTATGTACGTCATTGCAAGGCGCCTACATCTACAGGCAGCAGGACTGAGGGTTTGGCGACGGGAGGAACGCATCTACAGACAGCGCATCACACTATTCCAGCTGACTGATGCAGAGATACATGACAGGTACAGGCTACACCCCGAAACCATCATGGACTAAATCAGGGACCTGCACCCACTCCTGGACCAGCCAATAAGAAGGGCGCACGCCATACCCCCACATGTGCAGGTGCTCTGCAGCCCACTTCTGTTGGCATCCGGCAGTTATCAGGTGGTGACAGCTGCGGTGGGTGGTGTATCCCAGAGTTGCCCGTCCCGTTCCTTCAGGAATTTCCTGGATGCCATGATGCAGAGAATGCACCACTACATCAGCTTCCACAACACACAGGCTGCACTGCAGGAAACAAAAACAGACATTTCTCACATGGCACAGTTCCCCCATTTCATTGGCTGCATTGATGGTACACACATCCCAATCTGTCCACCAGCTGACACAGAGCACATCAACAGGATCAGGAAGTCCACCCACTCCATCAATGTGCATACCGAATTGAATGATTTTGGGAATGGTCCTGTGGGTGGCTGAACCAAAAGGTGGGCGTATGCTATATACAACGAAGACTGCAAGTTGTCGCACAGTGAGGCGGCTTCCAGATTGAGAGCTATTGACCAAGCAAACATGGAGAAGGCCTTAGCTGTTATAGATAATAGCTCTAGCACTCTCACTTCTAGGATTCATACATGAGACAATAGGCACATGCAAGTACACGGCGCATGCAATGTACAAGCCCCGATTTCGGCGTGCGTCCTACGAGGTATCCCAGTGCCTGTGATTACACCTTCTTTCACTCTGCTTGCAAACGGTATTCATTTAATTATGATTAATGAAGCTTGCTGCGGGATGTGAGTGGGAATCCCGTACATAACTGTCTCGCATGAAGTTGTCTGCTGCAATACTGTTCTTTTCCCACCCCCGCATGGGCGGCGGGATGTTTCCATCTGGCCTTCGATTCCAACCTTGAAAGCAGAGTTCAACAAGTTGAGCAGAATAGAGCGCCATTGTCCCACAAAGAGGTGCCTTTGACTTCCACTCGTGAAATATTTGTCCTTCACGTTGCTACTACGCGCACTGAGGAACAGGCGCCTCTGAATACTGACCTCCCCCTGCATTTCGGCTCTTTGATCCAAAGTATTATCAATGCCTCGTCCACGACCGGCCTGGCTCAATTTTTTTAAGCATGTGGGCTCGGGTCTCGTGACCTCTTTCCAAACTATTTTTGGTGTAATTCCGGCATTTGTTCATTCACTTTTCTCGAGCATCTTTGGAGGTGTTCCGCTGCTTCTGGCGCTAGTGGCAGGTGTGCTGCTTTTCCTTTTCATACTCCGGAATGGCTGCTCCTTCTGTGCCACACGAGCACCTGTCCCGTCTGCATCTTCTTCGTGATAGGATGCTTGACTTCTATGGGACTTTGCCATTGGCGACTTTGAGCCTGGCTTATGGATTATCCTTCAGGTATTCCTACTTCACCTGCGTACAACCTGTATTACACTGCCTGGATTGTCCCTTTGAATGGCCTCTGGATTTGTGCTTGACCAACATGGTGTCTCCGGTGCCGGATTTCGATCGACTGATGCGGCCCTTAGTGTCTCACGAGTTGGCCTGTTCTGGTGTCCGGATCATGGCGTGTGGTGCGGCGCATGGTATCCTGGGTAATTGGGACATCTCAGCGGCAGCCTACGACTTCTTGTCCATGAGCTATTTGGAGGAACATTCCGGGTGCCCTCTGATTGTGCTAGAGGCTCCGTTGGTTGGAGAACACGTATGTTCCTTTTCTTCACTCAATTGGATGGCTGAGACTTTTAGTGGCCCTGAAAATGATTTCTTGTTGGAAGCCGTGGCCACATATGCTGCCTATACATTCATGGATTAACTGGATTGTCGTCCATTGCGCCTGTGCTACTGGACAGCACCCTGGCGCAACATTTATTTCTTTTATTTCTCGTTTTTCTCTTCCTGATGGTCGGCTTGAGTTTTTCACTATACTTGCATTGTGTTTTTTGGAATTTTATGCTGCAATTAATTGGACTTTAGGACTTTGGCGCTGCATTGGTTACGCCTTGTTCTGCTCTGACGAAACTGAACTCTGCGTTCTCTCTTTTCTTGCCTATTACATATTGCTTCGCTCAAGGGGGCGTGTAGTGAGTTCTCCCTGAATACGTACATACATTGTTCAGTTAGCATGACCACGTTGAATGTTATGTAGCCATATTTTTGTCTTTGCACACGACACTGCGTGTACATGTTCTTTCTTGATTAAACTGCTGTCTCGAGACTTCCTTCAGACGAGTGCATTCTGTTGTTCCCATCCCAAGCTCTGCGCAGCGACCTTGGTCTGTACATGCTGTGACACACAGTCTGGAATTTTACACAATGCATGTTTTCCACTCTAGGTTGTTCGACCCACGATTTAGCCATGGCACACGCGCAGCTGCACATACCTGACAGTTGGTGCTTTTCATATCACAGACATCATGTTTATTGTTCAGACCGAAGACGAGCCTTCCTGCGAGACGGCTCCTGATGCTCCTGTGATGTGATTTCACTGAGCTGATTTTTGAGGTATGGGGTCCCCTATTCAAGCCTGAGAGGCCTTCTATAATCACATGATTATGATATTGGCTACTTAGTTAAGGGAAGGTGGTAGTCTCCTCGGTATTTTCCGAATCGCTAAATACCACCTCGGTATTTACCGATTCGGTAAATACCACCTCGGTATTTACCGATTCGGTGAATTCCGATTCGTATTTACCGAATGTTACCGAATCGGTAACTGTTACCGAATTTTTACCTACATATAACTTACCGATTCTAATTTACCGATTCGGTACGGCTCGGTATTTACGAACCGGTAAAATTTATTTACCTACATGAGGCCCTTAGTCTTTTAAGTCCCAATACACCACAGGAGTTTACTTCTAAAGCCACGAGGACATCAGGAGAGGCACGTAGAGGCTCACATGGTATCAGGCAGAGGCCAACAGCAGGGGCCAGTCCAGCTCTAGTTGCCACTGGTCAACTGGGCACCTCCAGAAAAAGGCCTTTTGCGGCTTGTTGTGTCCCTGTAACTTGAACAGATCAGCCTTGTGACCCTTAGAGTCCACATCTTTATCCTGGGTAGAAGAAGGACAAGGGTCAGTCCTTCAGGGCTCCTCTCTAGTCACAGACAGTAGGCCCAGTCCTCTTCTGATATTCCGCAGGTCCAGGAAGTGTTCTGACGTGGGTGCCTGGAGTTGCACTGGCACTAGCTAGTGGGTGAGAATAATTCATGGGCACATCCTAACCAGGGGTAAGAGTTCCCAGGACCAAACCTACCCATTTGGGCATTTTCAATTTGTCAAAAGCCTTCAGCCACACACTCATATTGGGCTTTGAGGGCTGGGGGAATGTGTGGGCAGTATACTATAGAGATCCTAGTGTCCTTCCACATCTAACACTAAATTCCAGTTTGTAGCAGGTACTGTAGCTACAACAAACCCAGAGACAGTAGTCTGGTAAAACAAACGCATGGATTCACAAGAATTATCTCTCATTTTAAGTGTGCCCCAAGGACTATATGTAAACCCAGAGACATGAGTCAGTAGGACAAAAGCAGAACCCTTCAACAAGTAACAGTAGATTCACAAGAATTGCCTTGGAATCCTGTTTTCTTCTCTTTCAAGTATGTCCCAAATGTTATTGACAAACCCAGAACACTTGCCAGAGCTTTTGACACTGAACCAGGATGTGGGGTTGTAGCGTCAAAAAGGACGCCCATAGCCCCTACCCTTCAGTGGAGTTCATAAGGATGCATCTCTGCCCATTCATGTCAGCCTATTTATACTCCTGGGAGATATTTCACACATATTTAAAGCTAATTACTGTCCGGGAGAAGCTAGAGAGCCTATGCAAATTAGCCTCCAGGAACTTCAGACATAGAAAAGGTAACGTTTTAAAAGTTAATGTCCCTTAATATTTATAAAAAAAATATGGCTTCACCATTGAATTGGATATTTAATAACTATTACAAATGCCACTGTAAAAGTAGCTTTTTAGTGCTAGTCACTGTAGGGATATGTAAATATGACATTTCTACATGTCTTACATGGCCCCTGACTTGTGGGCTACTAGGCCTGCATAGGGTGACTTATTAATATTGAAAAGAACAGTTTTTACCTGCTGAAAAGGGTTTATTTTGACAGGTTACAGTGCATGTTTTGCACTATTACAGTCAGGCTACAGTGGCAGGCCTGAAGACATGTTTGCACTGTCACTATAGTTGATAGTACAACAGGTGCTGAAGTCCACTGGTGGCATTTAACTTCCAGTCCCTGGGTACACCTTGTGCCATATATAATGGACTTAGAGGTAAATTAAATATACCAATTATGAATAAGCAAATTCAACCATGTTTAAAGGGAAGCGCATGCACTTTACTCCTCTTTAGCAGGATTAAAGTGCACTGGGTTCAAAATCCAGTAAAAGGTAAAACATGTGGAGTGACAACGCAGAAAATGCAGATCTCTTAAAGATTGTTTGATAAAGTCAAAATCAGTCAATGAATTGATGGTTGCCTCCATGCTGAACAGAAATGGAATCTACACATCTTCAACTTGAATGTCCAGGGCTTATTGCTTAATGTCACCATGAAGACGCTGCTTCTGATGGAGTACATTTTGTATGTATAGAATCAGCTTCCCCTGATGATGAGTTATTTGCTAATTTACCCCAATAATAACTTTCCCCACCTGCTTCTTCGGCTTCACATGCTGTTTCTGATAATTTGTGTCACGTCTCAATATGACTGAGGACAAAAGATTGGGCACCTCCTTAAAAAAGATTGACTTGGGCCTTCACATTTTCCAAAAGTGACATTCATCTGCATCCATGGCACATCTGCTTTAGGACTGGACGCTCGTTCATGTGAGGAGGATAGTACCCACAGGTATCAACATCAAGAGTCTGCATGTTACGGACAGTCTTTTATTGCGATACAGAGCACATTGCACTACATCAGAGCCCGTAGACCGATCCATCCCCTCCACATGGAGGACAGCAGTGTCCGCAGCAAGTGCCATACCTAAATTTGTTTAAACTTTCTTGTTTTCTATAGCAATTCCTTCTGTAAAACAGACAAATCACACAGCCTATTTGTCTGAGTTTTCAGTGCCTCTCTGCAGCCAAATTTGCAGTCTTCAAACATGTAACTCAAGAGTCAATAGTAGTCAAATGGTTCTGACACATTGAATGGGAGACATATCACTTATAGTGTAGATTTTTCTGAGGCAAGAAATACTTTGTCAGGCTGTATTTCAGACTGAAATACGTGCCAGGCTGTTAGGAACCAACATCCTGTGTGTTTGCCCCATATGGTATAGCAGAAGGCCCTTCTTGTACTCACTTCCTTGAACCCCTTGGCAGCTATGAAGATCTTGAAGTACCAAATCCATGTGGCACACAAAGGTCCAAATCCGTGGACTCACCAGCATCAAAGTGTGGCAGCAGAACAAGTGCCAGGGCATATCACTTACAGCATCACCATTCAGCAGCTTAATTTCGTTCTGTGGTTACCACTCAGCGACACATTGGGAGATGACACAACAAGATGACTCAATAAAGTAGCTAGCTGTTGGCTAGCATGCACGGGGAAATGTAATGAACTATAAGCTGTTTTATGAACTGCCTCGTTGTCTATAAAGCTCTCACATTCATTACACTTGTTTACCTATGAGCTAACAGGAACATCTGTGTAGCAAGACCAGCATTGCCAGCTGGTCTATGTTGTGACTGGAGGTGAGTGAGCAAACAAATTTACAGAGAAACCTGAGCCAGAGCTGATCCAAGGTTCCATCTTGGCTCTAAGAGCCCGTGCCTGAGCTGAGGCGTGAAAATATTTGGCATGTAAGTCACGCAACAAAAATCATGTTAAAATATGATAATGCTGCTTCAATTTAAAAAAAAAATTATTCTTTAACATGCAGATTTGTTTCAGTGCTTCAGATTATATAACTGCATGGAGTAGTATTTATTAAATGTTTTTAAACATGAACTTGCCATTAGTGAACTAAGAGGCAAGTCAGCTTTCATGCATACCTTATATAAGTGGTGTTGATTTTTATTGCAGGTGGAGCAACATTATAATCTATTGCAAAAAACAAGGAGACAGATTTACAAGCCCCTTGTGACACTTTTGCGCCGCCATTGCATCACTTTTTGTGATGCAGCCGCGGCGAAACAATGCACCACGTTGTGGCCCATTTACAACGTGACGCATCTAGGGAGATGTATGCAGGTCGGTTGGTCCCACGCTGAAAAGCCTTGTGGAAGTGATGCATTGAACTCCTCAAAAGCCTATGTCTGCTTGGAGCAGGCATAAGGAGTGACACGGTGTATTAGGAATAGGCGTCCCCATGCATTGCTGGAGTTGCGTCATGCTTGCGACACGACTCAAGCAATGCGTGACTTTTGAGCTGACAGATGTGTCCGAATTTCTGACGCATCTGTCATTCCTTGCGCCATGGTGTGCCATATTGTAGATACGGTGCATCCATGGTGGTGCAAGGGTTTCTCACGCAGACGCAGGGAAACTGATGCATCTATAAAGATGCATCAGTTTCTTGTAAATAAGCCCCAAGAGGTTTGCAGAAAGCATGCATCCTGAAAACATGTATTTGACGGCTCTCTCAAATGAGATGATGAAAAAGCTGTATTGGTGAAATAAAATATTTTGCCTAGGATCAAACAATTACATCAAGCGGGTAAGTCCGAATTTCTTATTTTACACTGTGTAATTAGCCACTAGATGGGTATCTCTTTCTCTCTTGTACTATAACAACAAATATGTTGTTAAAGATTTATCTTTATTTCTTGGTGCATGAGATGACAGCCTCAGTAGCAAGCAGCAGACACTCGAAAGTTCAGCTTGTTTTAGGCTTGAGAAGTCGAGAGTACCTTGAGTCGAGCCACATCCAAGCCTCTGGCATGAGCGTGGCTCAAGCTTTCAGCGGCTCACCCACCTCTAGTTGGGACGGCAGCTCTTCCGAGCACATCTGCCCCCACTGCTAACTACATGAGAATCCCTTGGTCCTACCCCTAAGGCTTTGGGTCTACCCACATATTTTCCTGATACACACATTGCAAATATGTGTAACTATTCACAGGTGGTCACCCATTTAGCCGAAGTATCTGTTCTCATGGAGGCCAGACAGGGTTTACTTAATTTTGAAGCCCTGGAAACTATCCACACGAAACTTTTTTCAATGGCCGCTAGTTTCTTTTACATCACGACAAAATCTAAGCCAAATGGGGTAAGGAAACAAGCCAATTGGCATAATTCTAGTTGTAAGGATGCTAAACGGGCCCTCCTATGGGAGGTGAAGCATGGGACGTCTCATAGCATCAGAGGAGCTAGATTTTTGTATAAATCTGTTTTATTCATAGCTAAAAAAGACTGGGAGGCAGATAGGTGGGCTAATATTAAGGATGCCCTGGATAGTCATGATTCCAGGACTTTCTGGAATTTAGTCAGGTGTGGTAGTAGTGAAGGATCCCCAGCTATAACACCTGGTCTCAGTGAGGAGGTTTGGTTGAGGCACTTTAAGCCCCTCTTTAGTGATCCGACAAGTGACACTGTGGTTGAACCTTCCCATGCCCCTATCGTAGCAGGGGACTCTGATCCATTGCTCTGTACCTCTTCTGAAATCCAGGCTGCCCTACTGAGTCTTTCTTCTGGTAAAGCCCCTGGTCTAGATAGGATCCCTGGGGATTTATTTAAAAGTGAACCACCGGTATGGGTTCCATACCTGTTGATATACTTTAACGCAATTCTTTCTGGTATGGCTATCCCTCATACTTTGAAGGGCGCAGAAATCATCCCTATTTATAAAAAGGCCTCCCCTTTAGATCCAGTAAATTATCGGCCTATCAGCCTTATTGATGTCCTCCAGAAGGTGTTTGCCCGAATCCTATTAACTAGGCTAGAAAGCTGGATGGAAGAATTCCATATTCTATCGCCCTTCCAAGCAGGCTTTCGCCCTAGAGTTTCCACAATTGACCAACTGTTCAGGTTGCAGATGGTTCACTGGAAAATGGTGTTCCTGGGGAAGGGTTCTCTCTACCTGATCTTTGTGGATCTTAGATCCGCTTTTGACCTGGTTCAGAGGGACAAGCTTTGGTTTATCTTACTCGAGATGGGCGCTCCCTCTTACCTTGGTGACCTCTTCAGGCGACTCCATTCTGGAACGTTTGCAAAGGTTCGCTATGGTAGGCACGGTGAGCTCTCTGCGCCCTTCCCGGTGGACAGGGGTGTTAGGCAGGGGTGTGTGTTGGCCCCCACCTTGTTCACTTTATTCATCAACGGTTTGATTACTCATCTTTTGGAGGCAAAGGATCTTGATTCCCCGATCTTAGCATCACGCAGAATACCGGCCCTAATGTTCGCTGATGACACCCTCCTACTTTCACAATCTCCAATGGGAGCCCAGCAAACACTGGAGGCCTTCTGTTCTTTCTGCTCTTTGAGAAATCTGGAACTAAACCTTTCTAAAACCAAATATATGGTTTTTAATTCCAAACCATCAACCTATCCCCGTCCGCATTTGGAGGGATGTTCTCTCGAGAAACTTTCTACATTTGATTACTTGGGAGCTACCCTGAATGACAGGATGGAGTGGGATTCCCATATGGTCAAGGCTAATCTTAAGTTAATACAATCATCAGGTGGAATCTTAAAGGTTTTTAATGAATGTTCTTATAAACCCGTGGGCCCCCCAGTGGAAATATATAGGGCTCAGGCTAGGCGAGCGGCACTGTATGGTGAAACATTTTTTATTAGACGTCTCTTACATCTCCCTAAGAGTACCCCTTTGATCCCCCTAAGACTGGATTTGGGATTGTTCCCAATTCAGGAGACTATTCTTCATCGACCCCTGTTTTACTGGAGGAGACTTTGGTCTACTCCAGAGTTACTGAGCTATAAGGAGGAGTTAGTCGACCTTTTGTCTACAAGTGGATCGGGCAAAATTGCATGGCTTAAACATGTTAAACAACTCTGCTACGACATACATTGGGAAGATTTGTGGACCTCACCAGAAACATCCTGCACTTTGACTAGCAAGGCGTTGGGGGGGCATTCTCAAACAGCATCACCTGAATCTCCGTGATCTGGACTCTAGCATGGGCAGGCTGTCTCTTAAATTTTTGGACGTGAAGGAATATTATGTTTTTAGATGACATCCAGCCCTCGCTAGCAAAAAAACTTTATCTCCAGTTCAGGCACGGATCTATACCCTTGCGGGCTTTCACAAACAAATGGATGCCCTAGTCATCTAGGTGGTGCCCCGTCCCTGGTTGCAAGCATGTAGAGGAGACTGATGTGCATGTTTTGCTTTTCTGTCCCTCTTATAACAGGGCTCGATATAAATGGATCATTTCCCTTTGTAAATCAAGAGGTCTTAGGGATTACAGGGAAGTTTTTAGACTATTAAAATATGATACGACCCCTGTGTTTGTCTTTGCCACTTCGAGATTTCTTCTCTCCATGTGGTTGTAAGAAATGCAATGATCTAGGTAACCATGTGTAGTATTTTGTTGTTTTATCTACAGATCTATTGTTTCTCTTCCCGATCATTAACTGTTTTTATTGTTGATATTGCTTTTCAAGCATATTTTAACTATCTTACCTATTGTATTATGGCTGAGCATTTATTGTGAATTTTTATCATTGTATTTTTTGTACTATATACCTGTGCTTTTATGGTTTTTAACCGAAATAAAGCTATGAATGATGATGATGAAATATGTGTAGCAAAAATCAATAGGAGAGTGGATCACTGGTCCTGACAGAACCAGGGTATTGCAAAGTCAGTACTACGTACTGTTTAAGAAACCCTCATTCACGTTTGGCAAAGGATCGAGTGAAGCGGTATATCTTGGTTCTCCGCTTAATTGTTATCAACGTGATCGCATAATCATTGGGTTAATCCAATGCTTCCTCCACCCGGAGGTTTATACCACTGGTAGTCTCAGTAGTGATCGTGAATAAAAAAGTAAAGTGACTTGTGGTGAAAAAGGTGTTTTGTTAAAAATCTCGTAAAACCAGTAGATATCTTTATTAGTACTGGGTTCGGGATGGTTTTAAAAAAAATAATTATTGTAGGTGTGCACATGTAAGACTTTTTATGGTCTAGTGCACTTTTAAAATTGGTGTCCAAATAAAGGTCGACATGTTTCAGCCCTCATAAGCCCCGAAGGGTCAGGTGGGCTTTCTTCAGGACCTAGTGCAATGTTGAGTGACCTAATGTTCAAAGGTACTCTCGTGGAAGTGCAGGGAGATAGTTATTACTCTCTTGTTCACACGTTCAACTTGAACCTGTTATTTATGGTGTTTGTCGGGGGAGGGGGAGGAGGGAAAATAACAGTACAAAAATCATTTCAGATATATTCAACTGTTGGTGTGTGTACAGTATATAGTGATTTCATAAACCATTAACACAGCTAAAAAATGGCAAATCTTTTCAAGAGTGAATCCCACTTTCTAGAGAAACACTCGGTATGGCAAAATTCGTCCCTCCTTCATGCAAGAAATCGACCATTATACAATCCATTTTGTCATATTATCACATGTAGAGGCACAAAGATACCCATGTACCTCCTCGTTATCATAATCAGAACGTTGCATGCACGTACTTGTGGAAAAACAGCTAGAGAGGACAGACGTCAAATAGGTTAATACCTCTTAGCAAATGCTGCCAGCAGTTGTGATCTTAAGGCAAAGAGTGTCTTTTTTAAGTTCGGTATTTTAGAGTTAGTCTTGGCATGATTAAATAACAGCAAGCATATATATAACAGAACTCTTGATGAGATGAAGCGCTGAGTTAGTAGTAGAGCGAGTAAAACCCAACTCTCAACGTAGGATCAACAAAACAGTAAAGCGCGCTTTGTTAGTGCACATGGTATTCATTAGGGACACCGAACGTAAAGGGCCCACGGGTAAAGGCTTGAGAGATGCTGTTGTTACTGCTTATTTGGGCGCTTGTGAGGCTCTGCAAAGGGGGGGCGTGCATGTAGAGAACTACGTTGTTCTAAAAACATATACGATCGAATTAACAAGCATACCTGGTCTCCCTTGTTGCGGGTTACAGCGGGTACTCTAGGGGGGTCGCCTCATGCTCTAACGGTAATAAAAAGGGGGGGGGGGGGTGGAAGAAAAAAGGCATTGCTCAAAGAGGTGTCTGTGAGGTATACGTTACGGTTTGGGCGGTCTCCTCTTCTTCCTGTTACCTATTCGCCGTCGGTCTGAGACCAGTGCTGGCTCTGCCTCCTAGGACCCGGTGAAGACACGGGTTCTGACGTGACAAGCTGTTTTAAAGGCATAAAGGGCATGGACAGAGAAAAAGGGCTACAAGTGTGTAACGTTCTCTCCCTAAAGTTTTTTTAGGTGTGTCGACTCAGAGTATGGTATGTTTCATGATCTGGTCAATAACAAACAGAATGTATACTTACAGAGGCGTACTCCATGTAATTGTAAATAAAGTTATTTTTTCAGCATTTCTTATTTTTACAGAGAGAGCTGAAGATACCTCCATAAGTACGCTTATTCGTTGTTCGTAGTTTCGTCAATACATACAAACTCCTCATTGTGAAGTGTTCGTCATAATTCATAATTTGCATTATTTCGTGTTTTTGATGCTGCATTTGTTCGGAATTTGTTGCAAGAATAAACAGAGTGAGAACAAAGGTTTATCCATATTATGAAAGTTTCGGATACTTGTTCTCGGTTCTGCATTGGGGTATTCGGAAAATGTTAAGGTCTTTATAGTGTCTTTTGTTTTGCGTCTTCAAGTGCTATGTTCAATTAACGAATTTCGCAGTTGTATGTTACGTTGCTAAGCACCCGTGAAATTCATTGGCCTTACTGCTTGTAGAGTTCCCCAAGCTTATGGTGTGGTTTTTCTTAGAGAAAAAAGGTTGGTCTTGGTTTTCGAAGTTGAACAACTATGGGGTTTATTGACCTCAATGTCGTAAGTATTCGTAGGGCTCTTGGTACAGTCTTGCTTAGAATGAGAATGGTTGATCAGAGTCATCTGTTGTTGAAACTGAGCCATGGAATGTTATCGTTCATGCCTCGCTTATGTGTTTGGAGACGATAGACCCATCTCTGTTCCTTTTCAAATAGTATTTTCTCGGCATTGAGGTTCTTGACAAGTAGGGTCTCTAGGATGACCCATTGGAGATCATTGACAGTGTGTCCCTTTTCAAGAAAATGGCAACTCATTTTGGTAGTGACCTTTTTGCATTTGACGTTGCTTCTGTGTTCGCATAGTCTCTGTTTGACTTTGCGACTCGTCATGCCGATATACCGTAATGCCGAGTCGCAAAGTCAAACAGAGACTATGCGAACACAGAAGCATGAGGAGTTTGTATGTATTGACGAAACTACGAACAACGAATAAGCGTAGTTATGGAGGTATCTTCAGCTCTCTCTGTAAAAATAAGAAATGCTGAAAAAATAACTTTATTTACAATTACATGGAGTACGCCTCTGTAAGTATACATTCTGTTTGTTATTGACCAGATCATGAAACATACCATACTCTGAGTCGACACACCTAAAAAAACTTTAGGGAGAGAACGTTACACACTTGTAGCCCTTTTTCTCTGTCCATGCCCTTTATGCCTTTAAAACAGCTTGTCACGTCAGAACCCGTGTCTTCACCTGGTCCTAGGAGGCAGAGTCAGCACTGGTCTCAGACCGACGCCGAATAGATAACAGGAAGAAGAGGAGACCGCCATAACCGTAACGTATACCTCACAGACACCTCTTTGAGCAATGCCTTTTTTCTTCCCCCCCTTTTTTATTACCGTTAGAGCGTGAGGCGACCCCCCTAGAGTACCCGCTGTAACCCGCAACAAGGGAGACCAGGTATGCTTGTTAATTCGATCGTATATGTTTTTCGAACAACGTAGTTCTCTACATGCACACCCCCCTTTGCAGAGCCTCACAAGCGCCCAAATAAGCAGTAACAACAGCATCTATCAAGCCTTTACCCTTGGGCCCTTTACGTTCGGTGTCCCTAATGAATACCATGTGCACTAACAAAGCGCGCTTTACTGTTTTGTTGATCCTACGTTGAGAGTTGGGTTTTACTCGCTCTACTACTAACTCAGCGCTTCATCTCGTCAAGAGTTCTGTTTTATATATGCTTGCTGTTATTTAATCATGCCAAGACTAACTCTAAAATACCGAACTTAAAAAAGACACTCTTTGCCTTAAGATCACAACTGCTGGCAGCATTTGCTAAGAGGTATTAACCTATTTGACGTCTGTCCTCTCTAGCGGTTTTTCCACAAGTACGTGCATGCAATGTTCTGATTATGATAACGAGGAGGTACATGGTATCTTTGTGCCTCTACATATGATAATATGACAAAATGGATTGTATAATGGTCGATTTCTTGCATGAAGGAGGGACGAATTTTGCCATACCGAGTGTTTCTCTAGAAAGTGGGATTCACTCTTGAAAAGATTTGCCATTTTTTAGCTGTGTTAATGGTTTATGAAATCACTATGTACTGTACACACACCAACAGTTGAATATATCTGAAATGATTTTTGTACTGTTAATTTCCCTCCTCCTCCTCCCCCGACAAACACCATAAATAACAGGTTCAAGTTGAACGTGTGAACAAGAGAGTAATAACTATCTCCCTGCACTTCCACGAGAGTACCTTTGAACATTAGGTCACTCAACATTGCACTAGGTCCTGAAGAAAGCCCACCTGACCCTTCGGGGCTTATGAGGGCTGAAACATGTCGACCTTTATTTGGACACCAATTTTAAAAGTGCACTAGACCATAACAAGTCTTACATGTGCACACTTACAATAATTATTTTTTTTAAAACCATCCCGAACCCAGTACTAATAAAGATATCTACTGGTTTTACGAGATTTTTAACAAAACACCTTTTTCACCACAAGTCACTTCACTTTTTTATTCACGATCACTACTGAGACTACCAGTGGTATAAACCTCCGGGTGGAGGAAGCATTGGATTAACCCAATGATTATGCAATCACGTTGATAACAATTAAGCGGAGAACCAAGATATACCGCTTCACTCGATCCTTTGCCAAACGTGAATGAGGGTTTCTTAAACAGTACGTAGTACTGACTTTGCAATACCCTGGTTCTGTCAGGACCAGTGATCCACTCTCCTATTGATTTTTGCTATAATTGAGACAAGGAAGCTGAGTGGACCTAAGCCTCTTCTTTCTCCCTCTTTTTGATTTTTGACCCCGATGAAATATGTGTAACATGTAAGCTGTAATCTCATCAGACCCACTCGCTCATTCATGTTTTTCGTGCATGGGGTGTGGCTTACAGGAGCCAAAAATGAGGGGCTGAAGTGCATGAGCTGAGTTTCCAGACCAACATACAGAGTCCTTTTTTGGTTGACGCTGCACCTGCTCTGCACTGCATAAGACGCTCTGGAGATGCATCTGGGGGTTGTGTGTGTCAGGTATTTGCCACAACACATCCCAATCACATACATGCCAACAAACCCTACTCAAATGGGAAACTCCTGCTTTTTTATGCCAAAATGGTTGTATTTTAGCTGTCTCTCACCTAAAATTGCCTCTGCTTCAATATATGACAAAGGGGAAAATAAGCATAGAGACACTACGCGATGCCAATTGTGCTGCCGATTGGTACCTAGCCACTTTTAACGCTCTCATAGATAAAGCATCTTTCACCCTTGAGCTGTAAATAGGTGTCTGTTGGTGACTGGAGGGAGCAGTAGCATCCCAGAAATGATCCTGCACAATGTGGCGTCAGAAGCCTATTAAACTATAGACACGCACATGGCGCTGCCTTCGGATAATCTGCCCTGAATGTGTCATTAAAAACCATGCTGGTGCCCTGTCCTTGGTGTTTGTTTCTTCCATTAAGCCTGGTACTCAGTACACACATAATGTCTCATCAGTGGCCAGAAGCACGGGGAGAGTGCGATTTGGATTTGTCCAGCATAAAACAGTTTGTTAAAATAGTAGACCCAAGACTGCTTCTTGCAGCAAAATATACATCTATCAACATATTGCATTGTGGTTAATATATTATGAGGCGAGGCACTTCACCCCTCTTCCCCAGGTAATATCTAGGCCAGTGTTACAATCACATGCTCACTAGCAGCTTCTACACTGATTGTAAATGGCAGTAATCTTTCAGAATGGAGCTGAGGAATAAGCCAAAAAGTGATTGCCCAAAAGCACACTTTTCTCCAAATGGGAGACTGGCAATAAAAACCATGTCTCCAGGTTCGTCACTTTCTGACTAGTCAAACCCACTACAGGGTTGGCAGCGATTCTGATGGAAATTGGGAGGGCGCACCCTTTCCTGGAAAATGTCAATGTGTATTTAGATTTGTAATACAGTACTTCTTTTAAGTATATTTAGATACAAATGGGATTAGATGTCAAGTCTCTTGGTTCTATAACTAGAAGATACCTACCCACAGGCTACCATCTAGTTCCCTTATCTGCTCACCCCAGTGACTTGCCCACCTTGATAGGGAGTACTGTCAAGGTTTTTTCCATAGCACTATCCTTTCTTTGACAGTCGGTAGTTACTGGACAAGGTAAGTGGTAGATATTGATATTTTACCATTAGCGTTTCAAAGATTAAGGCTATTCCATTCCAATTGGATACCAGTGTTTTCTAAACTTCTCTCTCACAAGTTGCAGTAGCGAGCAGTCAAGGGTTACTGCAGGAGGTGGTTGCAGTGTTGCACATTCGCACCCCCTGGGCTATGTTGGTTAGTGGACTCTGCTGTTTGGGGTGTGAATTGGTTTATAACTTGTAATGCTATATTGTTAATGAATATGACTGGTGCTTGCCATGCAGGTCAGTACCATTAACTATACTATATGAATACTAATTACACTCGATAAACTCAATCTCTGGCCAAGTTATATCTTTGAAGATGGCCTGATTTAGATGAGAGGATTTAGAACAAAACCTCCAAAATGCACTACATGACTCATAGTGCCCCCATTCTCTTCTGGTGCACGAACAAAGGGTCTCCACACTGCAATGTGCCCTTTGAAGTGACTATGGAAAGCCATGACAATACTACAGTCTCCATGGATTTCAATGTCATTGACATCCAAAAACACTCTGGTTGGCCCTTTTTGGTGACTCAAAGTGTAAGAAGCATGGCTGTCAGCTTAAAATGTTTTTCAGCAAAACTCTGCTGATCATAAAAACGTGCTGCCCATTTCTGGATTTGGGCAAAAGCAATCCTGAGACCCTTATTACGAGTTCAGGGCTAAATTCCGATCCCGTCTGCACTGCGATTGGAATTATGAGTTGTGTTATAGTTAGTTGTGTGATAATTATTACAACCTTGCAGTTTTTCCGAGATAAATTCCAGTAGGTTAAACCTTTCAAACTTCATTTGGGAAAAGCCCCGAAAAAAGGCAAACAATTTGTAATTCAGTTTATTAAAAACAGATTCTGGATGTTATACCTCGTTTTTCTATTGAAAACTCAAAAAAGGGGGTATTTACCACACGTGGTAAATTCCTCACCCTGGGGTAACAGTATTTACCTTGTGTGGTAAATAACCCATACAAGGGCTTTAAGTATGGCAGGTCGCTCCAGGTCTGAGATCCAGTATTAATTAAAAATGAACATTGAAAAGGGTCTCTAGTGGTCTCTCTGTTCTCGTCCTTAACTTGTTTGCCCTCAAAAAAACTAATCAATTTCTGAACAATTGAATGTAAAGAACGTTGAAATAATTCATATCAGCCAATTAGTTCCTGTTTATCATGCTTTACTTAATTTTGCATTCTCTAATAGTCAGCTATTTCCAAGATGTTGGGTTTCTGTATTTTTTTTTCTGGCAGCCTATTATTCTTGTATAGTGCATACTTTGAACAGAGTCACCTCTGGCCAGGTTTGAGCGATCCAGAGTTGAGGCTGAAGGCAGTGTAAGGTTCTTAAGAGTGTCTGACAGTGGGCCAAAAAGGTGCTTCTAATATGTGCCCATCCAATCCTTGGCCTATCTGCAGAGCGTACAGAGCAATGGTCATGTATTCCAGTTGCAATTGTTATTCTGTGCAAATGTGTGTGAAGGAGGTACATGTAGCCAAAACATTGACAAGGCAAAAGTAAAGAAAATGCACAGCTTACAGGTGAGTGTGAGTGTTGCGTGTTTGGAGGGTGGGGAAATGACAGAGATGTGAGGAAGTGCATTAAGGAGAGAGTGAAACGAGGGTGCTGAAGAGGAAAGAGATGAGATGTAAGATAGCTGATGGATGAGATGTGGTGAGAAAAAGGCTGTGCAAGTCTAACAGGGTGACTATAACAGGAATGACTGACGCACTCTTAACACCACTACAACTCCACAGGCCTCAGTAATGTTTAATTCACAATCTCACAATTCAGAATTTCAATATTTTCAATATTACTTAAAACAAAATTATTTGTGTTACTCCCTTACCGTGTACAGCTAACAGCCATTGACAAAGTCCCTGGTGGTTTTAGGTGTATGTCACTTGTATTTCTGCATGCAGTAACAAAGCTCAGCTGAACCAAAATACGGGCACACTATGGGAATCACAGAAATTGGGAGGCATATATATTTTTTTTAAATGTAGTGCAGCAAGTCACCTTGCTGCGCTGCATTACAGGGAAAGGGCAAGAACGCACAGTATTTATTACAATAAAGCACATTCCTGTCCTTTTCCCAGCACTGGCTGTGAGACCGGCCTCGTGGCGTGGGTCCTCCCGACCAGCCAGCTACCCTGCAACCACGCCGAACCTCGATGTTACAGCCTCCCGGCCCCCGTGGGCCAGCCTCCCGAGGGCCGGCCAGATCCCCGACACGCATGCCCGGCGGAGGGAGGGCGAAACCCCCCCAAAACCAGACCGAGAGGCGCCGGCCAGGTGACACCTCTGGTCTCTTCCCCGAGGGAGGCCCGATCGACCACCAGGCCCCCGGTGAGCAGGCGCCTCACCCGCTGGGTGTCTGGAGTCCCTCCAGGACCCCCCTGAACAGATCAAAGGAACAGAACCCCGACACACCGCCCCAGGCACCAGACCCCTCTCCACGAGGGCTCCGGACTTCAAAGAGGAGGGGGAGTATAACAAGGGGTGCTGAAGGGATGGGAGGAGAAGAAGACCTGGACTGACGAGAGCCTGCTGACGCTGTCGCGGCTCCTCGAACTCTGAAACATCTGAGCCCTGCTGACGTGGTCGCGGCTCCCCGAACAGTGAACCCTCCGAGCCCTGCGGACACTGTCGCGGCTCCTCGAACACTGAAACCTCCGAGCCCTGCTGACGCTGTCGCGGCTCCCCGAACACTGAACCCTCCGAGCCCTGCGAACGCTGTCGCGGCTCCTCGAACGCTGAAACCTCCGAGCCCTGCTGACGCTGTCGCGGCTCCCCGAACCATCCGAGCCCTGCGGACGCTGTCGCGGCTCCTCGAACTCTGAAACATCTGAGCCCTGCTGACGCTGTCGCGGCTCCCCGCATTCTGATCCATCTGAGCCCTGCCGACGTCGCCGCGGCTCCTCGAACTACGAACCTCCGGTGCCTGCTGAGTGACTCGCGGCCCGCTCCACCAAGAGAACCGGCAGAGATTGCCGAGAGAAGCAACACCCCCTCAGCTCGAGGATTGAGAGCTGTGCGGCGGGCACTCCGCAGAGACACTGATTCAAAGACTGTCCCGCTACCCCTTACCCCTCATCACGAGACCTCTGCCGCTTGTGGCACTAATTCTGCTTCTGCCTTCCGGATCATAAAGATCCCAAATAACCAATGATAAAATCTATTATCCTGCAACTAACTACTGTGTGGTGTCCCTCTATCTGAAAATAGTAGTGCAGCGTGTGCGATCCTAGGTACGAGACCCTTCCAGGAAGGGCCTCCCCGCTCTTGCTCGGCCGAACTCGAGGAGAGGTGGGCCACCGGGTGGTCAGGAACGTATTCCGCACCTCCCGGGGGAACGCTTTCCAACACTGGCGCATAATGGGCTGCCTAGCACCAACACAGGCACCCTTGCATCATGGTGCCTGCTTTGCTTGCATGATTGTTTTTGCGCAGGAAGGGGCATTTTCCTGCACAACAACAATCTCCTGAGGCATATTCATCTATCTGTGTGTGCTGCAGAATGCAGCACACATTGAAAGAGGAAGTCATGAGGAGAAATAAAAATATTTCTCCTTGTTATACCTCATCTGGGAAGGCGTAACATTTTGGCCCATTTCTAGGTCTATCAGCATTGGTAAATCTGGGAATGCATCAAAATCCATGGGAGTTGCGTGGGAACACCCGCGCACTGCCCATCGAATACCATCCCTGGGCAGAGTAATGCCAAGCAGCGAATTGCGCTGTGTTACTTCTGATTTATCAACCCACTCAGGGCCACACAAAGTGGCCTTGTGTGGCTTAATAAATCGCATTTTAAAAGTTTGCGTCGGGCATGCACCACTTTGCTTGTGCAAACCTGACGCCAACCCTTGATAAATATGCTCTTGAGTTTATTTGTTTAAGACATGCCCTTAATTACATGAGCCACGCCCTTTCAGAGACACATCCCGCCCTCCTTTTTTGATCCCACTTAAAGCCCTGCCCTATTCTGACCAAGTGGTTATGAGGGCCTTTAACGAGATCATGCATTTCCTCGGTCTGTTACTCCAATGAACATGATCACATCAAATAGATTTGGAGTAGCGAGCGCTCGCAAAAAAGACATTGCTCAACAACCAACCCAGGGGTGCAACTAGACCCAAACTTCGGGGGGGGGCTAACAAGGGTGGCCAGCATGGCTCGCGGGTGGCGTTGCGGGGGTGGGTGCGTGGGGGTCGCAGGGGTGTCACGTGGGGTGGGGGGGTCACGCGAGGAAAAATAATTGAATAACTAAAAACATACCTTTCCGCTGGCCGAGTCCCGTGTCTCTGGTCCTGCTCCTGCTTCCAATTTCAGGGACAGGAAGCAGGCAGCCAGGCTCCCTCCTCTAAGCCAACCACAAAGCTGCAATGCAGTGTTGTGATTGGTCTGAGCACCGTGACATGGCGCTCAGCCAGGGGCTGTAGGGGTGGGCATGTTCTCCACGCAGGCTGTAATGCAGGCTGTATGGAGAAGGGGAGAGTGCTCATGACTGTTTGGGCGGCCTGAGAGGGTCGACCAAACAGTCATTGCGCACTTGGGAGGGGGCATACCACTCCTTCCCTGCCGTGCTTCCTGAGCAGAACATCCCAGCCCACACGCCTGACCGCAAAAAAAAAAAATGATAATAACTTAATGTTATTATCATTTTATATTTCCTTTCCACTGCTCAGAAGCAGCGGGCGACGCTCCTCCGCCATAGTGGAGGAGCCGCCACTGGGGGCTATCACTCCCAGACAGTGCTGGCCCTAGCACTGGTTGCACACGGTGCAACAGTCTTTTTTGGCGCCCTTCGCCCATTTCCTCCTTCTTCATAAATTCCCTCAATACCACTCACCAACAATGCCCCTCATCTCTTTATAGCCCCTTTCTGACAAACATTTCATTTTTTTATAGTGCTACTCATAGTTTACTCACACTCAGTTCTGTGATCTGCATGGTACATTTTCTTTGGAGCAGGTATATTAACCCTCTGCGCTGTGTGGGTGACAGGAGTGCCCATGTAAGTGCACGGTGAGCGATGCAACAGTGTGAGAGTAGGGTAAGAGGAGTGATTGCAGGGTGAGTGAGGTGACCATATGAATTTGGGTGCGGATGTAAGTGCAGTGTGGGACGAATTAATGCATGTTTAGTGATGTGCTTGTTTTGTGAGATTGAAGATTGAGCAGTGAGGGGAACAGGTGAGTGAAGTGTCACATGAGTGCAGGGTGAGTAGTGTACTCGTGTGACTGTAGGGTGAGGTACAGGGTGAACAGCGCAAGTGCATTGTGAGTGCAGAGTGATCACTGTGAGTGCAGGGTGAACAGGTGAATGGTGTGAGTGCATGGTGATCAGTGTGAGTGCATTGTGATCGCTGTGAGTGCAGGGTGAGCGTGAAGGGCAAGAATGAGGAGTTTGTCTGGGAATGTACCCTGCATTCAGACAACGCTTGAAGTAATTCAGCATGTTATTAATGGGGGCATAGGGTTTAAGATAAAAGTTCAACTATTGCTATTATGGCATTAATAAGGGATCGAGGGTGGAGGAAATAAATAATGTGCTGATCCTGCAACAAACCTCCAGTCTTATGATTAGGATTGCCAGCCAGTACAAAAAAAACAGTCACCTAAAGCCATATTTTCAGCACTTATCTGTGCATACTTAGAACAGCAAATATAAATAATAAGCACTTTTCATTGTGTTCGGTTCTAGGGCTGCCTGAATGATCCATGGCTGATAATTAAAGGGAACAAAGACAGAAAAGTCACATTACAAATGAATGCATACTTTTTTATTTAAAACCCCTTTTTATCAAGACAAGATCTTTGCAGGCTGTTTAAAGAACACATGGCTTGCATTTTTCTTTTGGCAACTCTACTTTATATTCTTTTTTTATGAAATGCATCCTCACACTACAGCAAAGGAATAGGTAGAGTGGGGGCCCAGGGGGTACTGGAACCAGAAAAGAAACTAAGCCTCAGTAACCAGTTTGCAAAGGTATATAAATATGGAAATGGTCTTTATAGTACTTTCAATGGATAAATATAAGTGCAGGTACCCTGTTCTAGAGTACCTGCTTGTTTCTGAGAAGTTCCGGTACTCTGCAATAAAAAGTATTACTTCACTTTTGAGAAGTGCTGGTACGCCCCCTCTCAAAATAAAAAAGTGCTGTGCTCCCCCATGGGGTTGTGCCTCCCCTAGTCAAAGGGATGCTTAGAAATACAGCATCTAGCTGTATGTCCGTGCCTCCCCGTCTGTCTATGCCTCCCCTAAAGCACCACAAATGGTTAGATCTCGCCTAGGCAGCGCACATGCGCTGCCTAGGAGGTCCTTTAGCCATCGGTCTTCACTTTTCAAGCACTGCACTCGTGCTTGTGGCAGCATCCACCTTGGGGGAGTGAGCAGTGGCGCGCCACAAGCACAAGTGCAGTGCTTGAAAAGTGAAGACTGCTCTCCGAAGCGCACGCGTGTGCACTACTCGCGGGCTCACCTCCTGCTCCCCCTCTCTCTCACAACCTCTTCCTCGTCCTAAATCACTCCCTCCTGGCACCCAACTTATTTCTCAGTTTCACCAACCATGCACCCCTCCGCCTCTTTCTCCCCCTCTGACGTCCCTACTGCTGCAGCCTGCACGCGTCTCTCCTACAATTCAGGTATCCTCCTCTTTCACCCGTTGCTTTTTATTCTACTTTCTGCCTCTCTCGCTGAGCCTTTCTTCTGCACTCACCCGTTCCCTCGCTGTGTGGCTGAAAGTGTAGAGCGCTACTTGGCTGGCTACGTCCAGAATTCCCTGAATATAGGGATCATGCCTGTGCAGAGCAGCCAGGCCAATGTCCAAGCCCTTGTTCAGGAGCCGTCCGCTCACCGCTCCCCCAGAGGCAGCCATCTTCCCCTCTGCAGGCACTGGCGAATAAGGACCTCTTACCCTGGCAGTGCACAATAACCACGCAGAACTGGCCAAAAGTCATGCTGGCTCGGCAATGGTGCATTATACTGCAGTGACGAGAGGGCGGCCTGTGACAAGGATATAATATAGTGCAGCATGGTCAGATGTTTACAACCCTCAGGCTGCTGCTCTCTGTTTGAGTCCCCACCCCCCCAAAGATCCGCTCTTCTCCCTGCCTCTGGTTTCTGTCTCATAAGGATGATGAATGACTGGGTCTTGTCAGCGCCTGAGCACCGCAGGTCTTTAAAAGACCATTTGCTTGGCAATGAGGCTTTGTTGTTTTTCACCCCTTCTTAGAACCCCTGCATCTCCACTCTCCCGCCCCAAAATTTGGCTCTAGTTGCGCCTCTGTAAACATCATACCACTTTCACCACCCCATCATCAGGGTTGCTGGCTGACTTACACAACTCCAAAAAAAAGACACAAGACATACACTGAGAGCACGTGCATCAGTGGAGCTGGTGACCATCAAGAGAATAGATGGACTACAGTGGTCAGATATTGACTGGGGAAGCTTAACCCGCCGAACAAGCTTCAAACCGCACTCCCCAGCACTGTAACTTACAGGGTTTGTTATTAGTATGCTATTTTAAGGGGAATCAATGTGTCTGCTTTCACAAGAATGGAGTAAAACTCGAGACCTGGAATTCACCCCATGTTTCAACAGCGAGTGTTTAACTCATCGAGCTAGCCGCAGCCTAGCGTAGGCACCTCTTTGAAGGATATTTTGTAATGCTCAGCTTAGCTGTTTGAGGGTCCTCACAGCACACATGTGTTATCTTTTTCCACTGATTCCTGTTAAAAGGCACCACATCTATAGAGTCGTTTAGCGTGTTGTTAAGTTAATTAGAATCGTGACTGCGTAGGGCTTATTGTACATATTATTATTGCATTATCACAGTTGTTATTTCTCTCCGCGGGGTGCACGTGATTGCAATTATTTTTCGGCTTGCTTTTTCTGTTTTCTAAGTGACATCGAAGCATTGCACGTGTTATGCTGTTTTAATATGTGCTTTGGTCTTAGCCAGCCCAGTCCCAACTTGGTGAGTTTACAAATCTGCTTCATTTTCCAGTGGGTGTGTTTTTCTGCACAATAACAGGAGGGCCCGGTTTATTATGGCTGCACAGCGGCTATTCGTATATGTTTTCTGCTGAGGCAAGCACTTTTAGTATGCGGTAGGTGCCAGCACAGTGTTCTCAGGTAAGGCCTGTTACCCATTTTGTCAGTCTGTCAGTACCCGGGATAGAGTGTTTGAAACATAGGAGCTGTCCATGCTTCCAGTGAAGTGATAAAAATGATGGGGCACAGAATGGCGTCCTTCCAGAAGCATACTCCAGATCTGAACAGTACAAATCACGAGTGACTTCTGCGTTCATATGAACTCCAGTGCATTCAGCGCGCGCTTGGCGACCCATGGTGTCCTAGAGTATTTCTTTTGTCAACGCTGGGAGATCGCCACAGCAAAATTGTAATCGTCACCCCCTTCCTTACCTCAACTTGCAAGCTCTGTGTTTAATTCCTCTCTCCTCAAACTTTCGTTGCATTTACACAGGGACACTGGAATCATGAAATTCTGAGGCCAGTGCATATTTCGCATAATTATGGATTTGCTGCCTTTGCCGCATAATTCACCACACGCTGCGTGATCTTGATCTGCAGATCGGAACTCCCAAAAATAGTTTCACGGGTCAAAAGATACTAAAAGTTGGGCGCCCTCGGCATCTGGCATCTGTTGATTCTCCCTTAGCATCCGTCTGCTGCTAGTGTTGTTATACAGGTACTATTTCTCAACCTTCACCCTCCTATTATTTATCCCCCCCCCCCCATAACAAAAAAACCCATAACAAGCAACCATTGAGACAGGCAGATAGAAGTTGCCAGCATTGAAAGGACAAAAAAAAAATCAAGACATTATTTATTGTTAATACTTTTTTAATATGGTCGTTCAGTTGTACATAATACTTTGTTGGTGATATATAAGGTAATAAAAATGCTTCTGACACTTCTTTATTATAACTTTTAAGCATGCTGCAGACTTCTGTACAGCACAGCTTAAAGACATAGGCAAAGTCAACATCTCTGGCTAAACACTTATAAGGTCCCAAAGGCGAGACCTATTGGCTATGCCAATGCTTGTTCTGTCTGTGCCTTACCGAAAACTGTTATGGCATACGTAAAGAGGCACACAAATACTGTTTTAAACAATATGTTTTAATCTATTTTTGTAACAGACAATATAAAGATATGAAAGGAAAATGTTTGACTAGGGGTGCGCGCCTGAACCATCGAACCCACTGATTGGTTTCGGTTTCGCTAGCTCTGGTACATGTCAAACGCTGGACAAACCGAGAAATACATGAATTAATTCTATTTATTCCTACACATTTGATTTAATTTCTGAGCAGCTCGTTCATATCTCTTGGTGAAAATATACCCTCTGCAGCTGCTTATACAAAAGAGCGGTGCAACGGAGAGGATGTACCTTTACAGCCAAAACATCCCACTTAGGAACTGGGAGAACAACGTTTGAGCCCGGGTTTAGATCAACATCCGGACGAGTCACGTAATCTCACTCCTAAAAAGAAATAATAAGACCTTGTGAAACGTGACTGATGCAAATGTTGAGAACCCTTAATATCCTTGGACAAAGTTCACGCTATAAAAAAACTGAAGAAAGCATGCTATATAAATTCCTCTTCACTGAGCATGCGCAAACAGTTAAATTCAGGGTCTCATACTGAGCATGCACCAGTAAGTGTCCCTTCCCAAGGGCATGCTCACTCACGGCCGAATAAATATTGAAGATCTCATCATAGAGCGATTCTGTGGCCTATACGACCGGAGTTGCATTGAGAGGCATTACTGGGGCGGAAGCCGTGCTTGCGTCTGACCTCCCTTGCTTTGAGTCTGCGAGCTGTCTGTACAGGTTGTGCACGATTGTTTATTTTTATTCACCTGGAGGAAGCTGCGTGTTACAGGATTGTTCTTTCGTTCTCTGTCAAACTGAGCTCAGACACGGAACGCTATCTGGAACAAATACAACGAAAAGCAGAAAATTAAGAAAACAATGTCACAGCGGGATCCAAATAAGGTTGGTTATGCTGGGTAAATGATACCTGTCGTTGCACAGGATATAATCAGAGAGCAGTTTGGCATACGCCACTTACTAATTAATACATATTTCCGGGGCACTTATGAATGTCTTCAGCAATATTTAGTTTACTTTTTTCCAAAATTTCATGTGACTGCACAGTGCATTCCTAGCTGGTACCAGAACGCATTGCTATTAAGCAGTACCACTGGATTAAAGCGGCATGGAATGGCCAGATCAAATTATGCGGTAGGATTCATTTTATTATGCGGCAAGAAAAAGCAAATTGTGATGCATAATATGGCATATTTTGGGACTGTATTACTTAATTATTGCACATGTTAACACTGTCCAAGTAAAGGTAGGTATCACCTCATTAGTACCTTTTTAACATCCAGATATAACAATATGCAACTGAAAGGTGACAAGTCAACCTTTGCAAAGGGTCTTTAACTGCGCTGCAAAACATGTTGCCACTTTTTTTTAGTGGCTTTTGATCCAGTTAAGCTTATACAACAATTTTTGTTGTTGAAATCTGCAGCATATTCAATAGATGATGGATTATGAAGCAAATGTTGTAAATCTTTAATTAGTGGAAAACGCAGCAGTTGCATAATCGCATTTTCCCTGGAATAGGACTAAAGACAAATAGTTGGAGAAGCATAGCTAATGTGAGGCTGAGTTTTTTTTTGCATTGCATACATGGAGGCCACTTCATCTTTTCTTCATGGGATGGGATAGTGAGTAGCATTGGTCAGTTAAAAAAAGATAAAATAGAAACATCCTTTTTATCAGTGCAAAAAACAGGATTCAAGTTTTTTTAAATTACACAAAGATTGCTCTCATTGTGCACCAATGGCACAGGTTCTTTTTCTTGATCTGGACTGTTAGGCGGCATTGACTCATTCATGATTCCAGGAGCTAATGAACGTCGAGGTAGGTGCCCAAAGTGTGACCAGTCCAGTGTGATGACCTTTCCGGGATGATGCACCGTTACCATGTGTCCTTGCATGTCATAACACTCAGAGGATCGACTGCAAATGGAGTGTTTGTTTTCCGCATTCATTTCTGCTTGACCAGGACCCAGTCACCTTCATAGAAGACTGTTTCCGGAGCTCGTCAACACTGATTGGCATATATTTCATCTTGTACTTTTGAGAAGTGTCTGTGACACAAACCTTCACAGCACTCAAGGATCAGTCTACTGTCCTCTGTGGCAGTTTGGTTCCGATGGATCTCCCAAATAGCAATGTGGCAGAACACTCATCAGTTGTGGAGTGAGGAGTTGAATGATAAGCACAGAGGGTTTGACACAGGACCTGGTTTAACTCGATCCCCTCCATCAATGCTCTTTGAATTACCCTTCTGAGGGTATCAATGAATCATTCCACAGCAGCATTGGCTTGGGGCCACAGAGGTGTACTTTTTTGATCCTTGAAATTTAGTCTGACTAGAAACTCCTTGAATTCTTTCCTATTGAACGGTGGACCATTGTCAGCTTTGAGAATGGCGCAGATACTCCATGCTGCTAAGATGTCATCCGGCCGCTTGATGACCTTGTTATGGATTGTTGATGATAACTCCTCTACAAAAGACAAGTGTGAATACTCATCAATTACTATCATGAGATGATGTCCTTTTCTTAAGGGTTCAAAGAAATCAACTGCAACTCTTTCCCAAACATGTGCAGGAAGGTCAGACATTGTCAATGGATGCTGCATCACTTTGGGGGAATGCAGTTGTAAAGTTGGCACTCTTTTAGTTCCCTCTCCACTCGCTCATCTAGGCGCTAGAACCACACTTGTTCTCTTATGGCTCTTTTGGTGGCTATAATGCTACCATGTTCTTCATGGTCTAGTTCAATGACTTGCTGATTTAGGCTCTCAGGTATTATGATTCTGGAGCCTCTCAATACAACACCTTCCTTGGTAAAGGACAGTTCATCCTGTACAGTTTAGAATTTTTGAAATTCAACATCATCAGCAAAAGGTTGAGCATTCTTCTTCCATGCTTGAGTTGAAATGATGTATTTGGGGATAAGCAGGTTCTTATCTGCATTAACAGCAGCAATAATCTGTTCAATGGATAGGGCAGCTGGCATGCTGGACCTCATAATGAAGTTAATGTACTTCTCAGCCATTTTGGATGTTAAACTGTGACGATGTAGCGGTACTTGTGAAAAGTAATCAGCAGGGTCCAATCTTTACTCGACTTGTGTACAATTGAATAGTCGTACTCTTGCAGTCGCAACCCCCACCTCTCAATGCGAGGGGACATCTTAGCTTTCAGGTTTCCAATAACAGTGAGCAGCGCTTGGTGGTCAGTAATGATAGTGAAATGCTTTACGTACTGAAACACATGAAAATGTTTCCAGGCCCACAGCCAGACTCACCTTCTCCGGCTGAGAATAGACACATAGTGTGCCAGACAGGCTTCGACTAGCATATGACACAATGTGTCTCTGAGCATTCGAATGATCATTATGTTGAACAAGGATTGCCTCTAGTCCCACCGGGCTCTTACCTACTGTGATCTCAGTATTTAACTTGGGGTCAAAATTGGCCATCTCGGTTGCATTCTCAATCACATGTTTTATTCTTTTGAAGCTTTGATCACATTTAGCAGACCACTGGAAAGTTACACTTCTGTTTGTCAAGTCTCTTAATGGGCCACTCCCAGTAGCAAAGTCGCATATGTACCTTGAGAAATAACTGCCCATGCCTAAGAAGGATCACAGCATGGTGACATCTGGTGAGGCTCAAGTAGCTGCCAGTGCTTGCAATTTATCTAGATCAGGAGTCATTTTCCTATTAGAGAATATGTGCCTAAAGAATTTAAGTTTGGTCTTGTGAAACTCACTTTGCTGCAGTCAGAGTGAGACCTGCATCAGCAAGTAACTGCCAACTTGTGTAAGAGCCCTGCCATGCTCCTTTTGCGTTGACCCAAATGCTTGTATGTTATTACTGTAATTAAAAGCATGCTTGACAGGTTGAATTATTTGATTTATACCATCCTGATATATTTCTGCAGCTAACGACACTCCAAAACACAATCTTTTATATCTGGGCAAACCAACCTGAGTCGAAAAGGTAGTGCTGTACCTACAGGTCTCTTCCGACTCAAGTTGATGGTATCCATTGTTTAGGTCAAGACGGGAGAAGACTTTGGCACAATTCAGTTGCATGATCATATCCTCTATGTGTGGACCAGGATGTCTTTCTCTTCGATTGCTTTGGTGGCTTGACACATATCAACACAGATGCGCACTCCACCTCCACTGTCCTTTTTTGACGCCATTACTATAGGCGAGACCCATGGCGTAGGACCAGTGGAGTGCTCAATGATGTCATGCTTCAACAGTGTTTCTAGTTCTTCTCTATGGCTTCTTACAAGTGAATAGCGACTCTGCTGTGCTGGTGGGCAACAGGGGGAATGTCCTCATTAATATGAAGTCGCCCTTTTATTGTCTTAAACGTTCCAAAGCCGTAAAAAGACAGGAACTGACTCACAATTTCAGATTGAGTGTGGAGGTTGTAATTCAGAGCTATCAGTCCCATGTCAGCAGCCTTAGCAAAACTGAGTAGGCATGTACTGGACAAGGTTCCTTGAAGAACGTGGATTGGCTCGTGCACTGATACTGTTTTATGTCACGTTGTCCCTGTAAATGACCTTTGACTCTTTAACGCTTTTGAAGCAGCCCATATATATACTTCATGTTTGACAGGTTGAGGTGTGGCAAATGAGACAGGCTATTAAACTTCTTGTCTGGCATGGTGTTAATCAACACTCCACTATCTATGATAAAGGTTATGGTACAATCGTTGACCTTTATTGTAATCTTGAGGCAGTGTCCAAATGAATTCAGTTGTTCTGTTTGGTTGTTTGCCTTTGTCTTTTGCTCTTCCTTGCAAGCAGCCAAACCTACATGTATGTGCCTGTCGTTCCTCCGTTGATACCATCATCGCCTATCCATCTTCTTCACTGGCGCTTGCTGATGATATTGAGGAGCCTTTGTAGGATGAACTTGACAACGATCCACTTTGTCTGGTTTCTATTTGTCGTAACTAATGCTGCTGTTTGGCCTTGTGGGCGTGGCAAGAATGCTTCTGGAACCTGGTGCTCATTTACTCTTCTTGCTGTGACGCATTTGGTTTCTCTTTCGCGTTACAAAGTGGTTTTCTTTCCCACAGCCTTTGCATGTCTGTCCCAAGGCTGGACACTTACATTCATGGGAAATGAAAACCCACATCAGAAACACAACGTTTTCTTCTCTGTAGATGTCGACTTGCTTGCATTAACCTTGTGATTGCGCCTGCTTTTCAAGATCAACGCTGATTCACCTTGCGCTATTCTAGCTTCCATATCAACAGCCTGTCGATCTGCATGGTCTTCTGCCCTCGCGACTATTAGCACTTTGTCTAAATTGAGTGTGTCTCTCAGCATGCGTCTTCTGAAAGATAACCATCTATGACCCTAAGGCACATGGCTTCTTCATCATTGAATTCACTGAACTTGCAGTGTTTGATAAGCACGTCAAGTCTCTCAACAAACTCATTCATTGTTTCACCAGTTTGTTGTCGTGCTCGATTAAAAATGTACCTTTCATAGTCAAAATTTGGCATCTGATTTAACTTGGTTTCCTTGATTTGACGGTATAATACTGCATCACCTTGTGATATTTTCTTAACCACTTCTTTAACTCCATCACCAGCAATGTTCTTTAAGTAATTATGATTTACTGATCGCCTGCTTCTTACAGCTCGTCTATGAAATCATCAACCTCCTCGATCCATACAGTCCATGTGAAACCGATATTGTGCTTATGGTGGTGTTGAATGGTGGTGGTGGTTTGTGGCAGTGTATTTTGTGATCCCTTCTGCTACCATTGAAAGCATGTGCTGTTCGGACAGCTTTTGCTGTGCACCTGAATCTGAACCTTTTGCAAGCACCGACCTTGTGCTTGGGCCGTCATGCTTGCTTGGAGGTCGTTAGAGGCCATCTTCTTTCTTGACTGTAAGTAACTGTTTTTCTCTCTCACACTTGGTCGTCGCTGCCTTTAGCTTTTTGCATTGTACCTGGTTGTGGCTGTCTTTAGCGTTTTGCTTTGTATTGCATTGTTATGGCGCAGTTCAATATCTCTTTTTTCAGCTTTACCAGCCAATTCTGGCGGGCTTTTTGAATTTGCTCCTCTGTAGGGCCTTCAACTTCTTCAACGTCCGTGTCTGGGCTGGAGCGGACCTTCAACTTCACATACGCCAACTTCATACTGCTTTGCATTAACTTTGGACACACGTGGCCCACACAAGCAGTTTGCTGTACTATTGCAAACTCTCAGGGAGAGCAGTCTTGTTTCTTTGAAGCATGTATCCCGTACACGTCGCCAGACGTAGCGTCCTTCCCAGCCCGGGAGCATGCAAATGAATATGCCACACATTGAGCTCTGTAGCAGATGTCTTTATTCCTCAGCATACAATCACACATTGCACTCTCATTACATCATAACAGTTAATAACCACATTCTAACAACCTCCAGTAAGTTACGTAATTCCTCTGTTGAATCCGACCAAAACAACAAGGGTCCTAGCGCACAATATCATGACACTACATCATCCACACTATAGGTGACAGTCTCAGAGAGAAAAACGTTTTGGTGGCTTAGAATTTGGGACCTGGGGTGCAGAAATAAGGTGTCTCTGGTAAATTAGGGGATAGGGAGCGCCACATTATAGTGTTTCACGTGAGCAGGTGTGGCTCACCCACTGGCCATAGACAACACTGAGAAGGGGGCTAGGTGAGCAGAACAGGGAGGCAGTCCTGTTGCCTGGAAATCTGCAACAAGGAAGACAGCTAAGCCACGTACCCTGTACAATACATAACCACAAGCAATTATGTAAATAATTTCAGTAACCCCAACTTCTGAAAATGAATTCTCCTTGTATTAGAATAGGAAAACACAAAAATGTCTTACTCTACCTACTAGGGGTCAAAGCAAGGTTCTGCATATATGTGCCTGCGTTTAGGTCAGCACTCGTAAACCCGATGAAGCTAAATGGATGTTGATGATGTTTGCCTGAAGAGTGAAGTAATGATGAATGTTTCTGTACCATGAGTGACCATACAGTAGAATGGATGTCACCAGATGGAGACAAGGCTGGCCAGTCAACGTCTGCACACATTGGAAAGTCTGCAGTGGTTAAGGGGCAAACTGAGGAAGGAGCCCACCCCCCACTGCATTGATACGGAAGGGTTTGAGCTGACAGGTGGCTGGAGCAAATGGAAATCCTTTGGGGTGACAAGATGTCCTGATGTTATTTTACGTGATCTTGGGGCCTAACCCTGCCACAGTGGATTATTATTCATGGCAGAAACTCACTGGGAAAACGTGTATTCCCTGAGGCAAATTGCAGTAATAATGATGACCTGCATAGAGAACTGCTCAAAAATTGTCTATATGAGCAGCTCAAAGTGGGTCCTGAAACTTTCTGCAGGGCCCAAATTATGTATAGAATACCCCCCAGCAAATGACTCACCTCCCTTGCTCTCCTCAGTCCGAAGCAAACATTTATGATTTTAGGATTATTAGCAATTTCTTTCAAGTTGGATAGGGAGGCAGAATGTTTTGTGACTTTCCAACTGAATTGATGTGCATTGACAGGTTCCACAATCCATGGTGAGAAAGACCTATCCCTTTGCAGGAGCAAACATTCTTCTTTTTCTTCCTGGTTCACGGTACAGGAAGAAAAGGAAATATCTGCTTCTGCCCGGCCGGAGCAAAAATGCTCATCTTGCTGGGATGCTGGGACATCCATCCCCAGGCGATGGGTCATCAGGGTTGTACTATAGCTCTGGGAGGGGGTCTGCATGCCCACTCCCTATTTAAATGTGCAGGTCCCCGGGGCCTTCATAAAGCTTGGGGAGGGAACTCCATGCACGCCTCCACCCCATAAATATATTAAGAAAAAACAAACCAACGACCCACCCTGAAGGGCTCAAATCTTAAATCCGGGGGATGGGCTCATCAGGGCAAATAGCTGCTCAGGGAGGGAGGGGCTCCACTCATGGCCCCTCCCCAAAAATGTATTCGATAAATGTACCAGCAACTCCCTTGGACCTTGTCCACCACTGTGGACTTAAAAAGAAAAGGTGCTGTAGGCTGCCTTTTTTTAAATTTGTAAGAGGATTTTTCTCAAATCTGGGGTTCCAATTAAAAACAATAGTTATTGGCCCAATACCATACTTAGAGAGAAGGCTATTCCGACCTTGCACCCATATATTTACTTTTACTTCTTTTTGGAGGACAGGAGACCAAGCCCTGAGTCCAAAAATGGCTGCCACAACATCTTTGTTGACGTGCTAGCAGCCAATTAGATCTTATCCTTAGATTTGTTGGATCCGAGGATCCTCCGTGCCTCTATATATACATATATTTTTAAACCTCAATTTCTCAAAAACTACTGAACGGATTGACACCAAATAACAAAAAAGCACACTTCTGGATTAAAGATCTACCTTTCTGCCAAATTTTGGTGTAATTCCTTTCTGACATTATGGTTGTACCTGGCTCTACTTTTTCCTGTGGGAAATTGCATGGGGAAAACTCATGATAGGAACATTGCTTTTTCTTAGAACCCCTGCGTGACGGATCCCCTTGAAACTTCCAAAGAAGCAGCTGAGGTGGATGAAACTTTTTGGGAAAATGTTTTGTGAAGATTTGTCAAACGGAACTAAATCTATAAGCAAACCCAAAAATCTGTTTCCTATGGAAACACTGTCCTATCTATAACTATCCAGCGGCAACCGCCTCTGGGTAATATATATAGAGAAATAAATAGGACATCCTTGCCTTGTCCCTCTTTCTACACAGATTTCTCAAGTAAGCTGCAAATCAGCAAGACACTTACTTCCTTTTACTGCTCTGATAAAGTTTTGGCTAAACCATAGTCTTTCTATCACCCTCCTCAAGTACAGCCAGTTAACACATTTGAATGTTTTTTATGCATTAATCATGTGAATAGCTAGAGAAGTGTTTTGTTGTGGCTATGTGTAGTGTGAGAAACATAGCTTGTGTTAGTTAACTATGGAACCTGCTGTTAAATTCTTTTTGATCTTGATGTGTCACTGTCTGAGTGACTGTCAGATTGACTTTCTGTACTCTTTTAACTAAAATACTAATTAACAACTTGTGATCAGTGTTTAGAAGAGTGATACTAGCTCTCACGCTGTTGTTTTTTTATACCAGATTTCAAAACTGGAAAGTTGTAGATTCAGACACAAAAATAGAAATCATACAGTTTTGCCAAATATTTTTAAATAAGTTAGTTCAGGTCCCACTAAGCTTAGATCCTCAACTGTAGTTTTTGCAGCCTAGTATTGCTCATTCTCTTTCTCCATATTCATTTAAAAACATTTGTTACTGGCCTCCCATTTATAAGTATGACCTCGTCAAACATAGGCTATAATTGATTTTCTTGTTATTATTTAATAATTTTCATGTAACCTTTAATTCTGATCTATTCTGAACTAAGTTTTTTAGTTTCCCTGCTAGATTTTTTATTTTCCTTTTGCACTTCTTTGCCTGATTTTTTTTTAATACTATTATGTTGAATAAGAATAGAGGTTACACACCCACTAGGAATAACTTTATCTGTATCCCACACTATTCGCAACGTTGATATTCACAAGTTAATCTCTGTAAATTTGTTTGTACTCACTTACCATACTTTCTATGACATTTGGTTCTGACAAAAGGGTTCTATCGAAATTCCATTGTTTAATCATACTGCCATTCTTTATTAGATCTAGCCTCAACTCTACCCTAGCGTGATCTGAAAGGTGGATTGGGTAATGTTTTAGCACGTTCATCACTGAAGCAACACTATTGTGAATATGAAATATAATTTAATCTATTGAAATGTTCATATCTGCCCGAAGAAAGTATATCCTCTTTTTTGAGCCTCTTTCACTGCAAATGACCCTTCAATCCAAGTCTTAAATTAATTTTATCATTGTATTATAAGGTCTGTGGTTTGACATATGTAACACCACATTGGAATCTCCTGCTGGTAAATAAGCAGCAGCATACTGGGGCATTATTAATAAGTTTCCCACAATAGCTTGGATCATGTAGGTTCACTCCATAAACCAATATTATTTCATAAGTTTTCAAAGCAGGGAGGAAAGAACGATCAGCCGTTTTCCCTGTGGGTCGGCTTGTTTGTTAAGCAGTCTGAAACCCCGAACTGTTCAAACTAAAATGGCACTAACTCCACTTGAAGAGCTCTAGCATGGGAAAAAGCTATGTTTACCCATCTGGGAGGTAACGATTTATTTATGTGCCTCAGTCTTTGCGAAGTGGGTTTCCTGTAAGCCAATCACATCTCTTCCTTTCTGAAAAATATATTGGAGAAGCTTCTCTTGCCCGACGCTCCTGTGCTGTGAACCTCCATACCATGCTGTGTGATAGCAGGGGCGTAACACAGGCCGCCGCAGCCCCCGCGCTGCGGGGAGGCCTCCGAACTGCAGGGGGCCCCCTCAGCACAATACTCAGGCCCAAGAACTCCGGATTAAACCAGGAGTGGGGGCCCCTCCTTGTACGTGCCAGGGGGGCACCCTCAACGTTCGTTAAGCCATTGTGTGATGGGGCGGGGGGATGTATTGGTCAACCACACTATGACACTTGGCGTAGGATGTGGGTTTTTCTCGTCAGAAACGCGGAGCTGTGAATTCGAAATGTAAAAGTAAATTAAGGGCAATACATTTTTTTTAAAAAAGACGTTCTCTCATTTTGGTTCGTATCTCAAGCCATTTCTTTTACTAGTCAAGCACCTTTGATGGGAGCTAATTCCAACTAATTCCCACACAGTGAAACTAGCATTTTTTGAATTTTTTGTGCCTTCCATCTACCCAATCATGCCCTCACAGCCCCATGACTTTCTTGGAGAACCCTGGACAAATTTCCTGGTGGAGACCAGTCAGCCGTTCCCACGTTTTTGCAACAGCAAGTCAAACCTGAAAATAAATAATAAAAGAACATAATCTTTGGTGTTTATGCCTGGTATCAATGATTCAACCTCTAGCTCTCTCATGGCGTTTAGGCAGTACATAACCAGATAGCTATCAAAATAATTACTTTACTTCCATATTGTAGCTAACAGCAAGGTAAGCAGAGCTTAAGCAAGGTAAAAAAGAAAAATAGTACTGCATGCACTTTTTTTTGTAGTTAGGAGATCTGAGCTGAAGTCTAACCCAACAAGTCGAATTAGTAAAATCATTTTGTTTGGACTCTGGCTTCCTTTGAAACACTTGAGCAGTAACTATTCCCTGTGCGTCATTAAGACATGTTTGCTTCCCTCATTAAGCCCTAGTGTTTAATCTCGTCAACTGCTTTAACAGTGCTACAGTATACTACCTTATCAACAAACACCTTGGTCATATGCCAGGTAAGGCAAAATCTGCTGCAGCTGTCTTGTCTGAAAGTGCACATGAGAATCCTCAACAAGCTTGAACCCTTTCCTTGTGATCCATTGAAATTGTTCTGGCTAACAAAGCTTCATTGCACTGTTCTAGTCGCAAGCTGTAACACTGAGTTTATAGCTAAGAATTTTGCTTCCATTTGGTCCAGCTAGCATCTGGTGCATTTAAATGCTTTCGGAGTGGGTGATTTTGTATGGTCTGGGTGAAGTTGTTAGCTCTAACTAGCTTCAGAAATGTGTCCTCAAAGGATTTCAGATTTCTGTGGGTTGAATGAAAATAATCCCTTGGAGTAGGTATTGATTGTAAGTATTCCTGAAATATATGCATGCTCCTTGGCTTTCCAGATCCTTGGAAATACTAGGAATTGAATGTATCTTGCCAGGTCTCATGGTTATCGGTGAACAATAGGGCGTCTTTTAAGATAACACTGTTTTTCCAGTTTGTGTACTTGTTACCAACAAGGATCTATAGGAATGATTTCATTGTAAGTTATTTAACCATCTTTTGACATTTTTTGAAATAGTGGTGGCCGGATATGTGACCAAGCTGAAAAGACCATCCATTGTACCAACAAGCTAAATAGTAAACAGAACAAGCATTGGCATAGCCAATAGGTCTCGCATTTGGGGCCTTATAAGTGTTTAGCCATGCAACAGTTGCATAACTAAATACTTATAAGGTCCCAAAAGCGAGACCTATTGGCTATGCATAGCGGCCGTGGGTCCGCGAAAGTGATCGCGATCAAACATCAAAGCGGCCGCAAAAGTTAAAGTAATCGCGGTAAAGCGCGGCGCGCGCGACCGCGCACATGCACTGTAGCCCTAGGCTGGCCTGGTAGCAATTTTTGGGGCCCTCTCAATAAGTCTCGCCAGACCAGCGCATGCGCTGGGTCAGGCGAGACCTAAAAAATGTCTGGTTTGGAAACTTTAAAGGCACTATGACTTTGGAACCTTGATGCAGTAGCCTGAAGATGGACTGTGAGGGACTGGAGTTTTTAAGAAGGGAAAACCCTGTACTGAAGGACAACTATCCACTCATACCTGTGCTGACAAGATACACACCCCTGCTGAGAGGCTTCCAGAAATATCTAGACAATGAGGAGCCCCAACAAAGTCACACTCATTGAGCTGCCCTCCACCCATTTAAACTGGAAATGAAAGAGGGAACTGTGCGCGTAGTGGTTGTGGATGGTTATGGGTGCCCCAGTTCCCATGATATCAAATATTTTGACACCTCTTTCTCCTAATGTCAGATAAGTTACTGAGCCACATTTTCTATGACCTAGCTGTTTTAACACGGGGAGCTGTCAACCCGAACCTCACCAGATGGCAATAATGAAAGCAATGTGTTGGACAGAACCGCAACTCTGTTCCTTACCACGTTTCAGGGGATGAAGTGGGGAAGGAAGAGCTATATAAGAGGAGTTGGATGGAAGAGTATTGGTATAAATTAGCATGGCAAGCCGCGTTGAAGACACAAACATATACACAACTGCAACAGACATTTCATAATTCTCAGGCATGTTAGTGTAAATGCAAGGTTGTTGATGACAATCATTTCTGGGAATGAAAGCAATTACTCACTCATTCCAAACCATTACTTCCTTTTCCACTACTACAAGATGAAGCCGGTGTCTCACTTCCCATGGACTACTAACCTTATATCAGTCGAAACCTTGTGAATTGAAATTCAAGTAGTGAAAACACATAGGCGGGTTTCTCTGAGAACAGAACCTCAGTCTTCTCAAAGCTTCAAACTCATTTTCAGACCACCCGTTCTTCTGAAAACCAAAGTATTCAAACAAGGCTTTGTATGCTTACTTCAACTCGGAGATGCATCAACCATGTAATTATATAGGTGGGAATCTCTCTTTTTGTATGGGTGGGCTCACACTGCCCAAACACCAGACAGCTTAACACAGTTCCTAGCTCCCTCATGTTTTAAAAAAAAAAAGTATATTTTGTAAAGATCTATTTATTTAATTTTCCCCATTATTCCAAACAAATTCTTAGCAAAAAGACATATGTTTGTACATAACATCCATTGGTCTGTACAAGTGCCATTCACATTTTGCTTCCGCCCACAACAGCATTCAGCATGGGGCAGTGGGACAGCCCACTTAAGCCATTGGCTCTCTTCACTTGAGCTGTCGGCATTTCGCTGGTGCACGTCTGCACACCTGCCACTTTGTTGCTCGTGGATCATCTCAACTTTAATTTCCTGTGTTTTTTTTACTGATGAGTCTTTTTTAAAGTTAAAAAAAAAAAAAACATTCAGGCCACTTTTTGATGGCTGCATTTTTATATGTTATTGCTATTATACCTTTAAAGGCTACTGCGTACGTTTGCAACAAAAAAATAAATTAAATAAAACATTGCAGGCTTGCCAAGTTCCGAGCAATAAGCTTTGCCACTGCTTGTTCTTTTATTTATCCTTACCACCTCATTGTAATTTATAATGGCTTTTACAAAAGCATGTAATAGAAAAAATACAGGGTTCTATTTTCAAGACTCCTTCTTGGAAATCCGATATTTACATCTAGTCTTAGACCTATGATTTGAATACACTTTCAAAGTCCTCAGCTAAGTCTCAAAGACTTCCATGAGTATTAATGAGAAGCTGCAACATTTGCATATAATCTCATGCATAAACAATTCCGCATGTGAAATCCATGTATTTTCAAATGCTTTAATGTCTCCCAAAAAGTATTTTTGCACTTACTTTTGTATTTAACTTTTTCACATGGAAAAGAGTGTTCCTTTCAGAGAAACCCATTGATTTATACCTGCACCATGTCTAGGAGTATTCACTCTGTAATCCCGCCCTGGCATTGACCAGGGTAAATCTGTAATCAATTGTTAATTGTTGGCTGGTTAATACTAGTTTTTAGGTCTCGCCTAGCTATTGCGTAGCAATCGCTATGTGAGACTCTAGTAAGGGGCTCCCAAAAGTGCTCCCAAAAGTGGATTGCATGGCGAACATGCGCACAATCACGTGCATCGTGCCGCCATGCAATCCGTTTGGGGAAGCGCTTCATCCCACTGGCGCATGCACTGGCTTTCCTCTCTCGTCATGGTGCGCGCACATCGCACACCACTCGCCAGCAAGCCTGCTTTCACTTTTGCACCTCAATGCTCCTCCCCCTCCCCCACCACAGAGCGAGTCTCGCGGCCGCGCATCTTTTACCTCGGGTGAGTTACCCGGCAGTCGTTTACAAATTGTGCCTGTGGTGTTACCAGCACGTCGTTCGTTTTCCTGGTTTATCACTATATGAGGTAAAAAAAAAAATTGTTACCATGTGCGTAATCTATCCGCCTGATCTAAATTGACGGCAACACGGACACACAGTCATTACACGAATCAATAGCCCCAACTGAATATATGAATTATATAATGGTCCCCACACCATAATCAATTACTAGTATCTATGTCCCTTAATCGTAATATTAGGTCTCTACCATGAGTGTATTCAATTATGTAATAGCGTAACTAACACATCAGCGCCATCATGTAACATCTATGTATACTTCTGTCTCGTCTAACAACATAGAAAACGAACTGAATTAATTTCAGCGTGTTGAGCCAGCGCCATATTTGTATAGTCTCCTGACATATTTTATTCAGGAAGAACATCAAATAATGATCACAACCCATATCTTAAGCCTTAGTGTATTGACGAGCGGATCACTATAGTGAATTTTGGTGATACCTACAGTGTCTAAAATAATACTATAATCCAACGCTAACATCTATTTCTATTACCCGTAATATTCATATCCACACCGGTTTATCACATCTTATCACATCGATATAAGAAAAAACGCTAACGTCTTTTTCTAGTACCCATAATCTCCATATGTGCACCAGTTTATCCCAAATATATATAACCCTATCCCATCATGTAAACAATGTAAATATTGTACCGTCCTGGTTACTTTGTACTAATCCAGCGCCATCTTTGTACAGTCTCTTGGCAAGTGCTGTGTAGGGAAAATAACAAACAAGCATTGACATAGCCAATAGGTCTCGCCTTTGGGACCTTATAAGGGTTTAGCCATGCAACAGTTGCATAACTAAATACTTATAAGGTCCCAAAAGCGAGACCTATTGGCTATACAGATGCTTGTTTGTTCACTCATCTACATGCTACACTATGCAGATTTTGGATAGTTGTGTAGCCTGACTCTCCCTATGTAGTTAATAGGTATTAGGCATCTGAGATCTGAGGCACAGAAGAAGCAGATCACAACACAATTGTTGCATTGCACAGCGAAAGACTCTTTGCGTTACAGGCTATCCTTCAGGACACTCGCACCATAAAGCGTATTAAAAAAAAATAATAGATGTAATTTGCCCCTCATGAATATTTATGAGGCAGGAATCGAATTCTAACTCCTTGAGGAAACCAATAAGTGCTGGGTTGGAGACCTGCATGGGACAAATGACCTGCATCTGACAATTTTCATTCACAATGCCACAAACCGTGGCATATTGTGAATCAGAGGTCGAGGAGTGCATGCTGTGGTCTCTGGGAAACTCTCGGAATCTCCTGATGTCTACCAACAACACGACCAGTGGAGACGCTCGCATTTTGTTAGCATGCACTTATGTTAATAAAAAACAATAAATAAAAAAATAATGCCATTAGGATGTACAATGTACATTCAGACTGCATTCACAAAGTTGTTTACACGCTTTGCAAATGCTGTTGTTTGTGCATCTGACCCCTAATTACACATATTCTGATGATATCTTAGTAGCTGCAGAAATCACCGTGATGTTTTATATAGAACAAATCAAGGTTGGGCATGCACATATAAAACGCCTGATCTAGTATCATAGCTGTTGTATTTTGGGTGGGATTTGCTTTTCCCCGAGTGTTGTTAATGACCAGTTTAACGTGACAATTTGTTTTTGTGTAGTGTATCTAACTGATGAGAGTGCCTAATGCCTGGATTACCTCTTTCAGACCCTGCTTACATTTCACGACGTTGCTGCCTGTTTCTCCGTGGAGGAGTGGAGGCTGTTGCACGAGTGGCAGAAGGAACTTTATAGGAATGTGATGAATGAAATTCACCAGGCCTTGATTTCACTGGGTAAGTGTACATTGTGTTGCTCACCCAGTCGCTGTACAACTTTCTAGACTCTTTCCCCCTCCGACCCTCTTTGGATCACTCCAAACCTTATTTCAATACTAACAACCCATCTACATTCCTCCCTCACATATTCATTCCTCCTTTGACTCATCCCAAAACTCATTTTACTACTATGCGCGATGCAACGTCGATTTGGCGTTGCAGCGTGCGCATTGTAATTTGTTTTATTTATTTATTTATTTACACAACTCAGTTTCGCGCTTTCCGGAGGTTACTACCCCCCGCCCTGCCCCTCCCCGCCCCGTCGCACCGCCCTGCAGCACTCCCTCGAGGAGCCGCCACTGACAAGAGGTGTGGGTGGCACTGACTCACCCAGAGACTGTTGATGCTACCTCATTCCTAGCTCTGGCCAGTACTCTGCCTGGGAAACAATGGAGCAGGCAGCTCTACTGGGAGTATGGGTGGGAGCTCAGTAAAGAAAGGGTTCATGTCGGAAAGCAGCTACCAGGAGCAGAAAAGAGGATGAAGAGAGGAGATGGGGAGCAGCAAACGGGAAGAGATGAAAATTAAGAGAAGAAAAACACGAGAGATTGATGATGAATGGGGACTAGTTTGGTGGAGTGTGGGGCAGAGGAGTATGGAGAAGATAAATGAAGGGAGTGGGATTGAAAAATAGGCCAAAGGGATGAATGAGAGAGAGCAGGCATAATGTGGTAAAAAGAAAAGGTGAGGAGCAGGAGGGACGGACAGGATAGGGGGAGTAGAACACAAGGAAAAAGGAGTTAGAAGGATAATGTCACAGACTGGCGAAAGTGGCAAGCGAGAGAACAGGGATATGGTAAATTAAAACGATAGAGCGTTAAAGGTAGAGTGGGGTGGGGTAGAGGAAAGGAGTGATGAACAGTCAATAGAGAGGGGACCATGAGAAACCATAGAATGAGACCAGAAAGGAAGGAGAAAAAGCTGCAGATAAGAAAGAAAAGTGGATGAAAGTGAGGGTGAATGCGAGAAAAAGAAACAGAGGAAAGGGTTAAGACACCAATGACCAAAGAAAGATACCAGCAGCAAATGTTATTAGGCTCAATGAGAAATAGTTAGGAAAAATAGAACAGAAGGGATCAAGGCCACTCTAGCTTTGCTCCCGTCATTTATATTTTTAAACCCGTTTGTTGTATATTGGGTGATAGACAATCACAGACGCTAATTACATAAGAACTTTTTTGACTAGTCAAACCCACTAAAGCCCTATGCTTGCCTAGTTTTGCCAAATCGTTGTGTTTCATACGAGCATCCTCAGCCGGAGGATGTCCCTGTCTCTCTGTTGACCACAAAGGAATGTAATGCTTTATTGCTAAAACAGACTGATAAACCAATCACTATAGTAGGAGGGCTCTCACAACCCTTTTAGAGCTCGCGCTTGCGTTGCAGTGTGCAGCACTGCTCGCGCAACGAGAGCCCTTTTGTAGGGGGTTTAAAACTGTACCTAGAAATTGCACATGCTCGTGCGTGTGCTTTTTCTTTTTTGTTACGGAATTGGCTTGTGCGTGCGTGTATTTCAGAAACAGAGCACGCAATAGGCCAAAGGCGGGCGCGTTGATCCGCCCATGGCCTATTGGTGTCTGTTACCCGCACAGGGTAACATGTGGTTTGCATTATCGTGCGCAGACGCATGCACGATAATGCAAAACACATAGCTCGTAAAAGAACGCTTAGCACCATGCAAAATCCTTTCCTGCTGCTCGGATTAAACCCCTCCCCTTCCTGCTTGAGTATGGATGGTCACACTTTCTTTTTCTTTGGTGTCCTTTTACCTTTAATTTGGTGGCTGTTCTTGAATCGTTTTTAAGTCTGGTTGAAAGAGCTTTTGCTCTGGCTGCAGGGTAACCATGCACAACAAAAGAGTTCTATGGAAACACTTATGCAGAAGACTGCGAGAAAGAGTGGCCCTTGGGCCCGATTCCCGAAAGGTATTAACTTCGAACAGGTACATGTTATGGCTGACATTGCTCGATTGTAGTGCTGCAGTCATTATTCCTTCAGTTTATAAAAATGGTCACGTGTTCTGCACGCGCCTTAAGCATTCGTGGTGCTATACTTGGCATTCGTATGTTTCGTCATGTCATCTTGTGAAAGTAAAATTTGCCTGAAGGAATGATTGCAGAGGAAATACTTTTAATTAAGAGTTCTTCGTTCATATAATTGCATGAGAAGATGTAGACTAACGGCTAAAGCGGTCGTCGTCGAAGCTAGTATCAGCAGGGACGCTCAAAATCTTGTGATTCTGGGCAAATCACTTAATCTCCGGTGCCTAACAAAAATGAATCTGTCCGTCTGTAATGGAACCGGTTCTCATGTAAAGCGGTCTGATACATTCGGGTGTAGTTTGCGCTATATACAGCAACAAAAAAGTGCAGGGGTTGAGTATTTTTCTCAGAAGCTCCGGTTCTACCAGATGCTGTTGTTGCCAAACACCACAGCTGCCAAGTCTTGATTTCACTCCATGCCCCTGTCTTCCACCACCCTGCGTTTCATGAGTCTTTTATTCCATTCTTACAGCTTTTTCTACATTCCTGTTCTCTCCATTAGTCACAGTTTTCCTATATTTCTTTTCTTTCTTCTATATTAAATTCCTGTCTTTCTCGCTGTTGCTCTGGGTCAAAGTATATGGTGAGAAATAAGTTACGGTCCCCAAATATGAGTACAGGTGTACACCATGTGCAACCATTGAAAGAAATGATCCACTCTATAAGCTAGCTAAGGGCCATATGTACAACGCCATCACAAATCTTGAGATATGCGAAATCACAGGGTTTTACAACCACACAATAGCTTTTCTTAACATACAAACGCCATTTTATGAGTCTGAAAATTAAAATGTTTTTACGTTTCTCACTGAATCGCATGTAGGAGGCTGTGAAAGGAGATTTCTCCCTCTTCTTTTGGCCATAAACAAGCACTTTTGGGCCGAACTGTCAGGCAGTTTCTGAAGTTTGCAAGAGCAGCGGGAACTGGAAGTGTGCAGACGAGAAGTGAAGTGTGTCATCTGAGAGGCATTATATATCAGACTGAGCCCAAAGCACCCCGTAAGTCCAGAATACACGCCTCAGACAGTGAGAATACTGTATTGTGTCAGCCTGTCAAAGACAGGCCATACGATAAACAACACAAAACATACACCATTTAACATTTAATGACATACCCCAATGATATACAGGCTAAAATATTCATATATTAAACTAAAAACAATCTACATTGTTGACAGGGTCGCTCTAGGAGACAAACGGCCATTGATAAAGCGCTCGTGCTCAGTCCTCGGCCGCTCTAAAGTGCTAGCACTCACAAGAAATGCATTGGCTGCGGCTGGCCAACATCACATCTAATTAAAAGGCCGTGGAGACACGCAACAAATCGTCCAAAACAAGTTAAAATACAAGATCACTCAAGGAGACAAAGAGCCATTGATAAGTGCTCGCCCCCAGTCATCGGCCGGCTCGAAAGTGCTAATAGCCACAGTAGATACATTGGTTGGGGCTCACCGAGTGATATTTTATAGAAAGACCGCAGACACATACAAGAAGTCCTTCAAAGAAAGTGAAATCACTAATAAAGTGCTTTACGAACGGGCCCCTGACTTCCCGTAGGCAGATTTCGGCAGGAAGGTGAAGATGTCGTTCATGGCACTGGAAAAACAATGAATAATGCATGTTGTAGTCGCTCTCCAGGCCACATATAGATGAGGAGACCTGGTTGGAAATGTGCTGCGAATCAGCGCAGACAAAAAGTCAAAGCGTCCTTGCAGTGTCTTATCACGCGAGCAATGACAAGGCAGAGATAATCTCTTCTGGCCCTCAAGGTAAAAGTACAAATCAACATAAAAGGCATCAGGGACTCTGTCCCACCAAACTGCATCCACGAATAGGGGAGCAGGGTCCAACCCTTGCGCCCGGAGATAGTGTGCTGTGCACCAGCAGAGGGCATCGTCTGGAGCTTAGGTACAGGGATCTTTCGAGGGGTGGGTTGAGTGTGTCCAGGTATGGATCACAGGTGAGGGTCTTCCCTCAGTGATTGACATATCATGCCAGGACCTTTCTTTAACGACCGTTCCACCACCCACGGTCATCCTGTCTGGTTCAAACAAGCATTTGCAATGCAATAGGTTTCGCATTTGTTAAACTTTGAGCTATTGGCGTTGCAAATGCTAATGGCTTTTATTTGTTAAAAATTTTCCCAGCAGTAGCTTGAATAATAAAAAAAATGCGAGCCCTATTGCATTGTAAATGCTTGTTAATTAAGTCTGGGTTTTGACAGAGTAACTGTAACACTGACCTGTGGCTAACAATATACACAAAGTGGGCTTTGGGTCTGCTCCTTTTAAACATTGGCTTTCTTCCTCCAGCCTCTTTCAGCTATTGGCTTCAGACTCCATCAATCACGTCTTGGAGTATTGTTTCTCACCTACTGCTGTTGGCTGTTTGGGGGTCACTCGAGGGCTTGCATTGAACTTCATGAGGAACTACTTTACGTCTTTAGTCCTCTATAGGCTCTTGCTGGCTACCTCTCATTTGTCTTGCAGCTCTAATATGCTTGCTTTGCATGCCACAGCACATTAAACCCTTACCTATTGGCTTTGCCAATGCTTATTTTAAATTCATCTGTTCAACCTCGTTGCAGGATTTCAGCTATATTTTGTCGTCTGTCTTAGTGCCAAGAGGTACCTTGTTAGTGAACATATCAGTCCAAAAAATACAATAGATGGCAAATATTAAACAATCCCCATGTGTATACATTTAGGACCTTATTACGAGTACGGCGGTCAGGACTGCCGTCTCCGCCGGGACCAAGGATCCCACTGCGGCGGAAGTCTTCAAAGGGCCTGAAAATGCTAGCGGTGCCAGCACCACAGAGCATATTACGGCCTGCATTTTCACCGCCCATTTCATGGTGGGGACCCCATGGAAATGCAGGTAAGGGGTTCAAACAGGCCCCCTTGAGGAATCTGGCCATGGGGTTGTGTGTGGGGAAGGGGGCACATGTTGTGCCACCCTGGCATTGCACCTTCATTCGTGCACGGTGTGGCGTACATGACATGCTGCATGCCACATCATGCAGAAACGTGCTGCAGGCTCTCTCGGTGGCTGTATGCTTGCCAGGCTCTCCTATGAGTCTAACATACCACTGCCGCAGCACTGCCCAGCCGCTCAGGTTAAAACTCAGAATCCAGCGGGCGGGTGCACCACGGGCTTGGCGGTCTTCCTAGGACCGCGGTGGTGGGGGTTTCAGCAACAGACTGCCAAACTTGTAATAATGCCCTTAATGTAAATATTACTTCTTAAGGAACTGAGTCACTGGAACAGTTATGCATTGATAATATACCCCCTTCTCATAGCAGCAGCTAACTCTATTGGCCACACTTTTTAGGTTTCAATATTTACGTTTTTCGAACCATGAGCTCATATTTGTACAATGTACATTACACTTAGAGTTTCAGTATATGGTATAAGGGATTTATTTCAATTTCAAGTACATTTATATGTTAGATTTGTTAATGGCCACATATGGACATTCTTACTTAATCTGCATGTGCGTAGTAACAGTCCTAGAGAATTTCATGTGCTCTGCTTCACTTATACATGCATGAAAATAAATACATACACAAGATGACCATCTTAAGGGAAATAAGTGCAGAGGGAGTCAAAACAAGACACCTGCAAAAGTACAGCAAGACTCCGCGAGATTAGACAGTTTTTAATGGATCCCAAAAGACCAATACATTTCTCCTCACAATACATCACAGTGCCATAGTGGAAGAAAGGCTCAGAACTTAGATACCATGCCAGGGCGTTGGCATAACCTTACAGAGCATTTTTGCAAATGATTTCTATTTTGCATTCACATAGGCAGTTTGTATGTTTGGGAATAATGGTCAAGTATGCAGTCAACATTTTTCCTGAAAGATTATTTCTGGTACCAGAACGTACCTGAGCAAAGCATTTTATTTGAGGTCTAGCTGTAGACTGCTTTAGGTTTTTGGCGACCTCATGTCATCAGTTACCAAAAAGTAGAATGTGAATTTGAGAGAGACAGAGGGTGGGTTTTCGGTGTGCCCCATTTGACTACTGCCTCTCATGTGTTTCCTGGTTTGCCAATGCTAAGATGGGCTGTCCATATAACCTATGCATTTCATAGTATTTCTTCTAAATTAACACTGCTGAATATAGTGTAACCTGCTTACAATACACGTAAAATGGACTTGCGTGTTCTTGCACGCCATAGCTGTCTAAGTATTACATGATTGCAGACTTGCACTTTGTCAGCTTTTGATTCTTTTTGCACAGAGGTCTAAACTAAATGGAAGAAGTAAGTCTCTCCACGATGTGGTGAGTATTATTGAGAGATCTTTAGCATAGGCCTCCTTACTATGGAAAAAACGCAAGGCAGCTACCCAATCTGCAACCCCTCAGTAAGACTCCTCATTGACTGGCATGATTTGCTGGGAATTGTTTGAATTTATATGAGTCACTCAAATATGGCCGCCTAAATACAGGTGCAAGGCCCAACAGCATTAGTCTGGAGGAGCATTATTTGTACAGGTGAAAAAGCACAGTGGGCTTGAGTTTATGGCTGTTTTATGTTTTTGTTAGACCACCTCCACTTCCCATACATTTTATTTACTTCGTCTTAGCTTTACTTTTCCAGCCTATCCTTATCAATGCAATCACCATTTGTTTGTCCACTTTAATTCTTTCTATATTTTCTTTGCTGCCTTTCCCCAAACTTCACCATAATATCAAGTATTTTCCTAAACTTCTTTGAAATTGTATTTAATCAACTCAAATGTCATTAATACTTCTCGGGCTTTTTCTTGATGTTTGGTGTTGTCTGCGAATTAGCAAAATGTCAATAAAAACACTTTATCAAAAACAAAAACATTAGTACGTATTGTTACACTTAGCATACATTTAATTACATTGTTTCTAATAATTAGAGCAATAAGTTAACATAAATCTCGGACCCTTAATACTAATTTAAACCAGGTTCTCTAATACATTAAAAATAATATACTTGATCTAATCTTGATGCTAACCTTAGAATTTGTTAAATTTAACAAATGAAATTAACATGTGTTGTATTAAAGACATTCTTATCTTAACTTCCAATTATTTCTTAATAAACCATATTGTATGCATATTGCAATCCCTAACCTATGTTATTAATGTATCTATTTTTATATGACAAAATCTTTTTTGCACAGTTGAAACACCAGACATACCATAGAGGATCGCATGTAACAACAGAAAAGTGATTAATAGATCCCACAAAAGTAAATTTCAAGTTAGTAGAAGTAAGCCTAGGAACAAAACAAGACTCATCCCACCTCTGACTACCTGTCCAACCCATGTGGCTCTGCTAAAGCCTCAGCCTTCATAGGAATATATCTATTTTAGTTGAATTATATTGCAACTATTTTAATATTGATTTTAAATGGTATTGGTTTATAGTCCATCTAATATAATGAAAGTTATTAGTAATGTTATTTTAACACTAACGGTAACTAATTTTAATTAAAATAATTCCAATTAATTATGTTAATACTAACCCTAAACTTAAATCAAACAAAAATACATTATTATGTCATTTTCAAATCGGTTAGTGTTTTAAATCATAGTGGTAAAGTATACTTATTTAAAAAAAAAAATCCTAATACTCCGAGAAAGGTGATGGCTCTATGGGTGCCGGAGTAGCATGCTACTCGCCAAAAAAGCACTTCGACGCCTCGTCAGGGGTAGTAAGCGCTATACAAATGCAATTACAATACAATACAATATGCGGATGAAGCTAATATGTAGTCTGTGTAATGGCTGGGTGGTGAATCTCAGACATTGTAGAGGGGTCAAAGTAAATATTGGACACCGATTATCGGGTATGATGTCCTCACTTTCTTGTGACAGTCATATGTGTTCTGTAACGAAGAGCAAAAATGCCTTAAGCTTTTAACCAGGAGGTCTCTAAACATGTTCACAAGAAACTTTACCAGGACTTGAAGCACCCTTGACTTAGACCTATGTCGCAGTAAGGCCCCGATAACCGACACAAAGTGAAGTGCACCAAGGAAGCACAGTTTGTTGTGCACCACTGCAGAACGGGGCAATGTGCACCAGAGGAGCACAGACAAATGTGTATCCAGTTGATACGACTCTCAGGACCACTGAAAAAATGAATGTCTTGCAAGGAAGTGCTGTGTGTCGTGCATTAGGGCAATACTGGGTTATCTCCAAGAGTTGACCACGGGTTGATGTGCACTAGGGGAAAATGGTAATGTGCTACAAAATGCACATAGTAATACACAATGGGGAAACAGGATCATGTGTAGCGTGGGTGCATTTTCTATGTGAAAGCAAAAAGGAAACATGCAACTTATGATGTGTATTTTTATTGTTGATTGTGGTTCTGGCTTGTGAATTTGGGGCTTGATCTGGTTGGTTTTTACTCAAAGCATACATGCAGTTTTTACAATATTGACAATTGCTCTCATTTCATTTTCCTTCTTCAAAAGGGATAGCATGTTTGCTCACAAGATTTTATTATAGTGTAGATGCAAAAGCAAACTTGTGAGTTAAATCTTCACTGTGCCTGTCTTTCAAACTTTATTTCGCTATGTTTCCATTTGCCTGCAGACATTGAAGCCTCCATGAAATACATTGTTCTGTTATTTAATTCAGGAAAATAGTAGCGGACTTCTGAACCATCTTGAACCTGATTACTTGGCATTGTCAAGCAGAACAGAGATACTGATACACATATAGCCAATTATAGCAGATGCATAAGAGAAATGGTTTCTGTGATGACCAGCTTAAATTTGGTCAGTGGTAACAATAAAGCCAGGCCAGCTAATCTGTATTCTTGAAACAGGAGGCTTGCATACCTCTCTCACTCAGCTAGTACCAGAGTCAGCAATTCCATTTAGGATACACTACTGCCTTACTGTTTTATCTCTAAACCATTTACATAATTGAGGTGGTCAGCTCACCCTCTACGAAGATCTGTGTATTGCCAAGTAGTCACAGGTTCCAATCTGTTTGAGTAAAGTTGTACTGAATAAGAATGACGCTTAGTAGTTACAAGTATATGAAATCGTAAAAAATCCAAAAGCAAGCCATATATAAATGAATAAATAATTGATATGTTTCTATTTTGTGTGAAAACTCTGCAAGGGTTCATTCGAATATACATGGTTTGATGATTAATGTATACGTTGTCCACAAGACTAGAGTTTGAATTCAATTGTTTGTACCTAGCTACATTGTCTAATCTTAGGTCAATCTCTTTATTCCCATGTCTCTTAGGCTTGTATTCAGCCGGTATATAAAGTGCTTTAAATACCCTGAATGATGCCGTGCTATTTATTTGTTTATTTTTGACCATGTTATTTGTATAGACTTAGCCACAGGGCAGCAGAGCATCTTATATATAACATGCAGAGGGTAATATAAAAAATATTATTAAAAACTGTATAAAAGAAAACAGTAGTTTTTTATCAATTAAGTATAGTTTGAAGAGGTGAGTTCTCAGATCTTTTGTGAAGGCTAATAGCACCAGGTCATATCAGAAATTCAATTAAAAAATCCTGGGGCATGAGACGGCGTGTTTAGATGTTTTTCTTTTTTTAGATTTTGAGGATTTCGAGGATAACTCTACCAATGATCTTTGTATTCTGTTGTCCACTGCCTGCCTAACTTAATAGTCATTTGCACTTAATTTTCAAAAAACACCTGCTAGAAGGGAGGGAAAGAAGTTGCTTCAAGCTTCAATAAATCTAAACACACATAGAAAATGTGATGTGATATGTCATTTTCGTCTGTTGAGATGGTCTGATCCTATACAACTCAATTTAGCCCCCTTTGTTTCAGTTTCCTATCTGCCAACATTAGAAGGGCATAGGTAAGGCAGAGGTTTATTGATTAAGCGTACTATAAATAACTTGACTTTTATTTTTTACATTTCATTAGTAATACAGAGATGGCAAAGAAGTTGGTCCTTCGATACACATAGGCCTGTCTGAGTACTCCAACCCGCCTGTGGACTCTCCGCAGTCATAAACTTACTATTTACTTGTACTTTGTGAATACACAAAAGTTAATTTGCAAATCATGCTCAAAGTGCGGTTCTTATTCCCTCTGCTTAGTGCCTGTCAACCATTCCTACCACTGCTAGCGCTGTGATAAAATTTGTTGCTGTCTATTTGTCACAATTCATCCCCAAACTGGGGTTAAGTCCTAGTACATTACATAAAAAATGTTGCTAGATGTTTTTCATAAATAGGCCCTTTGGCTACTAACTTCAGTCCCTAGTTGAGATACTTGAGCAAGTAAAGTCTGAAATCACAGTATTGACTGTTGAGCACTACTTCTTCTGAGTAAAGGCCTTATTTAAAAACTGTAGGGTCATCTGCAGAAAGTTGCAGATGTCACGTCTGTCCTCTCTCATCCACAGCCACATTTAGTGGGCTGTGGTTTGTGTTCATGATGGCGGAGCCACCACTGGATTCACTTTCACAAGCAGACCTAAGCCGATGGGGATGGAGTCACCGGGGCTGCCCTATCATGGGAGGCCATCCCCGGTCCTTTCCTTCTGTACCCTCCTGTGTCTCTTCTGTATCGGACAGTGAGCACTTTTCCTACTAATGTCAAATATAATGCTTTCCTGATGGGCCTGAAGCAGTGTCAACTCCCTCAATGGTTGTGTTTCCTCAGCTGGACTTAGTCACCAAAATGATAATGCAAAGAACAATGTAAATAGTAAAGCACGTTAGACTTTACCATGAGGACGAAACTCTTATTAATATAGAACCATGAAGGTTTATTAAAGGATTCAGATCATTATAGAAAGCAAAATGAAACAGTCAAAAGTCAGTCAGGCAATCAATTATCATGTAATAGAATGATGCTGAGAATAAAATGCAGGAAATGGACACGCAGAAGCAAGTATATAGTTCAGCTCTAAAGAATAAATCAAAGTTATAAATCATAGGTCAGACTGACATAGTGTAGCCTCCTAAAGATCAGAGAAGAGCGAGCCCACAGTCCTCAGGAATGGACTTCTTTTAATATGCAGAATACAATGAAGAGTGTACATGAATACAGTTGTTTCAGGTAGGGTCTCACGATTTGGACTATTGAGGTTAAAGAAAGAGCAATACAGTTTCTGAAATCTCATTATTAAGCATTATCCTACAAATTCACGTAATGCAGTTCCCATCCTCGATGCCTTCAGACACAGAAACCGTTTGTACAAATGTTGCTATTTGTGATACAAGCACAGGTTCTCTTGCGAAACCATTGTGGTCACAATAGGAGAGGCCTTCAAACAGATCACTCTCAGTGGAATACCTTAGAAACGAACTCTAAAGAAAGAAACATCATCCTATATCTGGGAAAGTGACATTACTCCTTAAAGCAGCACGTACAGTGTTACTTATATACGAATAGTCTGTGTGCAGAGTGAAACAAAACAGAGGACCACATACTGAAAAGATGGGTGCAAGCCGCACTGCCCATTGTGAAATCGAGGCCTACATTATCCATTGTTAAAATAAATGCAATCAAGTTCACAAACATGTTAATTAATGTAATATTAATGCTACTATACATACACACGTTTCCCCAAACCATAATGGACTCAGAACATTTCCAGTGCATTAGGGAAATGTGTTATGTGAGTCTTGGAAATGAACCCTCATTCTTACAGTTCATTTTCAGAACTCACTTATGTGATGACGGTACTACAAGTGCAGACGTGCCACCGTGTTTTTTGCTCTCAAAGCTCCTCTTGCACCACATGCTGGAGCAATTTACGGGAAAAGTATCTGGTGCAACGGTGGGCATCCTCAAACGGGGCTGTCCTGTGGTCTGAAAGTTTCTGCAATGTGAACAAGCATTTTCTGAACTTGTGCCTGCGAACTGCTCACGTGCATCCGGTTTTACTCATTGCCGAGTTTGTATATTCAGAGTCGCACATTTATGGTGGGCATTGTGTAGTATTTGCTCTTTAACCCATATGATAATGTGGGCCCTTGGGTTATAGTCAATACACTTCTCAGTACAAAGATTGAGTTCCATTTTTTTTTGCAGAATATTACTTATGGTTCCTTTTATGATGAAATCATCTAGATGTCATTTTATTTCTGTAATCTTCCATGTAACTAATCTTGGTCCTTTTACTCTTAACACAGGTCCCCTGATTGCAAGTTCTGTCTTTTCATTAAGAGCTAAAGAAAGTCAAGATCTTTACCCTGCAAACCTTCAGGATTCTCAGGAGAGACAGCAGAATAATCAACCTACAAGTGAGTGTGGAGTGCTGAAGTGCACTAATTCCATCAGTGCTGTAGTGTTTTTGAAAGCCAAGACCAGAGTTATTTTTCTTCTATGTTCAATGAAGTAGTTCAGGCGCTCATCCATTTTTTCAAGGCAGGTTTTTTATATGAGATTTTGTGCATTCTAACACCACCCCCTTCCTCCTTGCAGATCAACATTTGTAGGTGTGAAGCAGCAAGACTGTTGTCGCGTCTTGGTTCTGCCACACCCCTTTATCATTTCGATCAGTTACTTTGTAAAACCAGATGCCTTTGTATGAGATATAGACGCCATGGCCACATATTACTTCCCTCTCCATCTTACCTGTGTAACTGTTTGTTTCACTCTGCCTGGTTCTTATCTGCACCTTGTGTCTCAGCCCTTCTCCATCCTTTGTCTCTCTTCTTCACTGGGCTTGTTTACATCTGAACCCATTCATCTGAATATCCCACTGTCTGTGTGTTTTCCACTTGGCACCTCTTTTCCTCCTGCTTCCAACCTGTTGTCTGTCTATCTTCCAGGTCATTACCTCCCCCCAGGCCATTCTTTTCTGCTGTTTACGCATACCCTTACCTCTCCTCTTTGTTTGCATCTGTCGCATGAGACAAAATGACCTCTGCGTCCCTGCTTGCCCACAGGTTTCTCTTCACAATATGATCGAACAACCAATGTTTATATTTTATAAATGGATACAGCGCCTCGAGAATGGCTCCACTCTACTCCAAAGTAATTAATATCAGGATTGTTTTTGCTTTGCAAGTGTTTACATTTATTCACCCAGTCTCAAGGCTTGTAGATACCGTTTGATTATCTTCAGAGATTTGAACAACAATTTGGAATATGTTGATCAAGTGACTGTGAACCAGATAACCAGATTGGCATTCCTGCAGACACGTGTCCAATCAAGATTTAAACCAACTCTTTATTCTAACAGATACAGCAAACGAAGTAGCAAATACTTGACCAGCAAATACTTTGGGCCACCACCAGGGCATAGAAAAGCACTACAGAAGTGCTACAATATGATGGAATACGGTACAATACAATAAAGTATCAATTACAATACAGTGAGATATGAGGTGAAATGATAAACGCATGGTAGCTGAAGAAAAAAGACAAAAATGCATATTGTCATCTAATCTCTATTTATAATTGGCGGCATTGCATGTATGTCTGAGAGGATCTTCACTACAAAGAACACTGCCACCGGGTCAGGCAGGTAGGAGGCAACCCATTATACCTTTTCTCTCTTCATCTTATTAGAAGCTCTTCCTTTTTGTCAGTATCTCCACTTAAGACGCATCCAATCAGTCGCAATCACTGTTGGAAGGACCACTTTTGGATTTTTTTTTTATTGGTCGTTTTATATAGCGCAACTAGACCCGAAGGTATCAGAGTGCTTTATAAGAGCACCAGTTGCGTTACAGACTGACACGTTCATTTTTTGTTAGGCACGTGGAGATTAAGTGATTTGCCCAGGATCACAGGGTGTTGAGCATTCCTCCCGAGACTCGAACCCGGTTCCCCAGCTTCGAAGTCGACTGCTCTAGCCATTAGGCCACAACCTCTCCTCTGTTAGACCACATGAATTGATAAAAAGCACCTAGGGTAACAGAACACAAATTGGGGTACTACAGGGAATGTTTTCGGTTCTTGCACCAAAGTGAGTTCCTTGTGTTTAGAAAAGTTGTGCAAACTGAATCGCCCCAAAATGCTTCTTAGCAGGAGGCATGAGTATGCACAGGATTGGGAAAAGATTACTTTAATTTCTTTTTTCAAAGGTAAGTTGGTTTGCTTAGGCATGGATTGCCATCAGGGGACTTTAGGCTAGCCAGAGAACCTGGATAGCAAATAATGTTCCTTTCTGAACTTCCTTGTGTTTTGGGTTTGGCGAAGGTCTTGATTGATGGCAGGGTTTAACAGGGATGTTGAGTTGTTTTTTGTTGCTGGCGTATTTTATGGCCCCCTCCTCTATGCATATGTCGGTAAGATTTAGGGTCTTGAAACTGATCTGGGCTTTGAACCTTAGCCAGCCTAGAGATTTTAAGACTGTTGAGGTGGAATCAAATGTTTTTCCAGCTGTTATTCTTGCTGTAGTGTTCCATACCACCTGAAGCCCAGGAATTCATTTGGGCTGTCACAGTAGAGTGAGCTGGCATAGTTGAGTTAATAGTATATCATTTGCTCTCCATTTTTCATGGCATCTTTGAGGGATTGTGAAGAGGACAGTGCATTAGAGTCGGTAGTTTGATATGCTGAGTATGGATCTTATGTGGATCTTGAGAGTTATTATTGAGTCAAATATGTCTCATAGGCTTCTCATCTTCGTGATTGACTAATGCGAAACCTGAGGTGGGGCTATAATGAAAGAAAGTTTGGAAGTGAATTTGGCAAAGGAACAGTGGTTGAGTTGTGGTCCAGTCTCCTTGTCATCAATGATTTTTCCCCACTGGCAGGCTTCTAGGGCCTGGTATTCTTTTTTGTGTTGATGAGGTATGCATATAGTTTAGCCTTAACTGCTTGTGAGTGGTAAAATAAGTTGTAGATGGCTACTGTTTTCAGGGGGATGGGGCCATGGTGTTGAAAACGACAAGTAACAGGAATGACCAGAAACTTGAAAGGAAATAATTCAGTTTCTCTGTGTCATTAAGAATGGGTGTAGAATAAGGGCAAGAACAAGCAGAGGATAAGGGAAAAGACGTTGGAGATAATTTAGAGGTTAGGGCAAGGATCTTGTTACCAAAAATGTGGAAAGAGACAGAGGTCTAGAAGTACCAGCAGGCAGGTCTTCTATCCATCAGTGGATTGAGCTTATCATCCAAGATTTTGTGGGATGGTTTTGTGAAACACTGTATGGAGAAGCTGAACTTCAGTGTCTGAATATGGTAGTGATTTTTGAGGTAGCCTGGGAGTTTAATGACTATTGTTTTCTTACCTACTTTTGGTACAGTGTGGAGGCCATGTATGGGACTTTAGTTAAGTATAGTGTAGCTAAAGGAAAGTTTATTGATCTGTGGGGTGATGACCGCTTGATTGAGGGCAACTGTAGCAGTTCCTTCTCTGAAGCGTTGATTTACATGACAAGAGTTGCTCAAGATGTCTGCTTTAAGACTTTGTTGCATAAGTTATTACTTGAAGACGAATGATTGAATAGACGTCTGATGTTTTTGGAGGTGATTAAGAGGATTGACGTGAAAAAGAAATTGCCTTTTTAGGTCTTGCCTGGCAATAGCAGCGCATGCGCTGCTCTCGCCATGCGAGTGCCTTTTGCAATCAATTCTCTCAAAGGCTTACATGCACGCGTAGGGATGGACAAAGATGGCTGCTCTCGCCATTTGTTCAAAGCTAACAGCATGCACGTATGGACAGTGGACAGTCCGACGCCATTTTGCGAAGCTTTCATTGTCATGGCAACGAAAATGCCGCTTCGCGTATGCTGTTTGCTGGAGTTCGCTGTATGCACGCGCATGGACAAACAGATCAGACAGCCCGACGCCATTTTTAGCGTGGTGCCGATTCACGGACATGGCTGGTGTTTACAGGAACGTCTCCGTTACACCTTTACTGCTGTTGATATTTCATTCTATCTGCTTCTGGGCTCAAACTAATGTCGGATAATTACAGGAAATACTCTATTTCTGTTAAAAAATCCCGTCAAAGCTGAAACGGGAGCCGTCCTACAAATCTCGTTATTCTGTGCTCTCGTCCCCCCTTCCTTTATTGCGTCTTTTGCTTGATGGCATTATCCTCGTGGTTGCATCACACTAAGGGGTGGACACATATCGCCCTCGTGTGATTATGACACACTAAGGGGTGGAGATTTCTCGCCCTCGTGCTTGCGGCATATTAAAGGAGTGGGGATCGTGCTTCCGTAGTAGTCAATTATTAGGAATGGACATAAATATATATCGTTCTCTTGGATGTGTCATATCGAGGGATGCACTTATATCGCCTGTAGCTGTGACACACTGTCGTTCTCGTAGTCGCGGCACACTAAGTTGTGAAGATGTATCGCCCTTGTGGTTTTGACATATCGGGAGCGGGAAGGATACCGCTCTCATGGTTGTGACATCTTTAGAAATGGACCTATTGCCCCCGTGGTTCACGATACATTACCCTCATATATGCAGCATTCTGAAAAGGACGGCCACAGATCGCCCTCGTGGGTGTCACATATCGACTGAAGGCCATGTGCCCTCAGAGATGGGGCAAATGTAACACATGGAGTGGGGGCAGGGCATATGTTGTACTAACGTTGTGACATATTAAAGGATATACATATATCGCATTGTGGTTGCAGCATATTGAGAAATTGGCACACATTCCCATCATGCTACGACACACCAAGGAACGGACACACATATTGCCCTACGTAACACCCTAATGAACGTAACGTACTAAAGGATTTATTGTCCTAATAGTTGTCACATGTGGAGTGATGGACAGATACCGAGTGTGAGACATCAAGGGATGAACTTTCTTAGTTCTCACATAATGAGGTATGGAGACAGGTCGCACTCTTGGTTGTCACCTCTTGAGTGACTGGCATACATTGACGAGCTCCATATACCCTGTCTTAAGGCTGGGGTACGAGCAGGTCGGAGGCACTTTTAGGAATGCATTTTTCTGTATCTGGTTCTCGCCTATAGTGCTGTGCGGATTGAAGGTGCTCCACAGCGCTTTGAAAGCTAGGTCATAAAAGGGTTATCAGTGCATTGTTTATTGTCCCTTTTTGCCCGCTTCATTTACTTATAATGCAGGGTTGAAATCAGGGGGGGCGGGTGTAGATGGTCTCTCTTCTATTTTTGAGCTACTGTGTTCCCACTTTCTCGGGGAAGCCTGCCTAGTAAAGGGACGTGGATGGGCACGGAGGAGGAACAGGACGGGCAGACTGACCTGCAAATTGCTGCAGACTGACCCACTGCAGATTGCTGCTTTCTGTAGTCAGGGTTCATCCCTTCCCAGAATGCTTCAGGTAGGTGGAGGTGCGTTGTCTTCCCATTTCTCATGTAAGCCTACCCTGGATGGGCCCGTAGCAGGAACACAAAAAGCGACCACTGCCCACCGCAAAATGCTGCTTTCTGTAGTCAGGATTCACACCCTCCTGGGATGCTTCAGGTAGGGGGAAGTGCTGTGACCCCCCCCATGAAGCGTGTCCCGGAGAGGGGCATGGATGGGCACGGAGCAGGAACGGGGCGGGCAAGCGTGTCTGGCACACGGATGGGCACTGTGCAGTAAATGCAATCGTTTTCTGACTCAGCAGAATGCCTTTTATAGTCTAATTTGAGGGGACAGTGTGCTTAATGTAGGGGTACCTCACAGGGCCTCAAGGAGCAGGGACAGTGCAGGTTTTCTAGCCATACGTCTCGCAGGTTCAGAGAACACATTGTGACAGTGGGGGTGCAGGACATCCCAGGTCACAGGGCCTCGGAGGCGGTGCGCAGGGCTCTCCCTGGATGGCACTGAGAGGGGCAGCCTCAGGTTTCTTGGGACAAGCATCCGTTACACAATGCACGCCAAGTCAATATGAACAAGCATTGGCATAGCCAATAGGTCTCGCCTTTGGGACCTTATAAGTGTTTAGTTATCCAGCACAATATCCCTGGTACAACAACATCAACTGTTGCATGGCTAAACACTTATAAGGTCCCAAAGGCGAGACCTATTGGCTATGCCAATGCTTGTTTTCGCTTCAGTGGTTGTGACCTGTTCTTTCATGACACGCTGTCCACCGGGACAAAAAGAATTCAGTTCAAAAGTGAGCATTCAAAATCACCCACCATCTGATGGCAATCCTGAGGTGCAATGTAGGCCATGACCATTACAATCTCAAAGGTGCAGAACTTAAAAGAGTTGCAAACCTACAAATATTTCCTCCCTATGGTAACAAGGGTGCACTGAAGAAATCCTCAGATGAGCCATCGGAGAAATCTACCTCTACTCTGTCCACATATGACTGATTCTTTGGACAGAGGGGCATCTCTGTAGGTGAAAACGTCCTTGATGCTTTTAGAAGACTTCGAAAGGTCATCAAATCATTCTGTCTATGCATCAGCATTTCCTTGTTCCCCATACAGTCCTCATACAGTCCTCCAAACCCCTGTTCTCCTGTGGTGCCGCAGCAGGTTCTGCCTGTGCTGGCTCTGAAGCAGATCAGCTTGACTTGCTGGGCAAGGAGAAAGTGATCATGTTCCAGAAAGTGCTGTGAGTAGCGAGGTAGAATCTCTGGTCTATCAGGTATATCCTAGTGGTCATAATTTATGGGAAATATTACCCAATTAAAGATAATAACATCAGAGGAATTGGTGTAATGCATTGATTATTTTAATTTGGTACCTACACTGACATCTTCTGGGATCTGATATTTAAGCGTGCTCCATCTCTCTGTACAGGCCTTACAATGTATCCAAGGGTTTAGACAAAAATACATAAATAACATCAAGATGAGCTTTTTAAAAAATGATGACCTTCAACACTAGATCAGCGTTTTCTGAAATTAGTTTATCTAAAACCTTCTCGTTTAGGACCCAGCAGGCAATGTTCCCTTCAACAATTGCTGCTTTGGTTGTTCTTTTTTTTAAATGTAGGGGGTAGAGATTGGTTGTTGTTGGTGCTGGGTGTGATATCTAGCTGGACAAGCTGCAGTTTGCAGCAATGTGATGTCACTTAGAATATAGAATACAGAATGAGCATACGATTCAAGTGCTAGTGCGACAGTTGCTGCTGGTGGTTGATGGATGAGGTGCTCCAATAAAGTTACGCTTACCTTTTACCTTTAATTGATATTTGGCAATGATTTAACCAAGTTACACTGGGGGGCCGATTCCGATCCGGGTCAGAAAGCACTCCGACCAAGCCGGATCCGGAATGTTTTCCGACGCGGCCGTATGCTGCCGGACTCAGTTCGGTCGGACTCCCATAGAAGTCAATGGGAGCCGGTCGTACGACACGTACATGGGCTCCCATTGACTGAATGAGTACGTCGCGGACAAGTGTGCCCCCTACAGTGGGTACGCGTCGGTGCCATCCGCACCGTACATGCCTGTGTTAGGGAGACCCATGGGTCTCCCCCTGTGTTCGAGTCGTAGGGCTGCGGGTGACAGGGGGTCTGACACGGACCCCCAAAGGCAACCACCCGAATGATTTGCGAGCCGGACACTCGGCTCGCACAGGCTGTCCGACGCATGCATCGTACTGGCTCGGTCGTGAATCGCATCCATTGCATGCCACAGTTAGCTGACGACCGAGACGTACGGAGCGGTACGGACCCGGAAACGGTGAATTTCATGTAGCTCGCATCGTATTCGCTCGCTCGTACAGCTGTACGAGTCAGCCGGAAAACACGTGTACGGCTCGTAGTTTTTCCGGCTGGATCACGTTCGGTGCCCTTCCGACCCAAATCGGAATCGGTCACTAAGTAGTGACATTGTCACTTTCTTGTATCATATAAATAGCATCTGAAACTAATGGCCACATGTGCAAATCATTTTTACAGTGCAAATTCTCCAATTCTGAGTTTGTGGTTCTGAATTTGTGCTAGCCCATTTTAGGAATCTGTAAACTTTTACTGACTTCTAACATTGGATCACAACCTTATATCGATTTGAGATTTTCAAAGGGTCATGTTGTAAGCGTCTCTTCCAAATGCTGATTCAGTGTGCAATGTATCTGTTATGGGATTGAAATCAGGTCGCAAATATTGAAGTTATAGACTCCCAAATAGGTGTGGTAATCTATTTGCAAAAGGGAAAGAAGCACCTTATAACGCCATCCTCTTTGTGAATGTTGAAAAAGGTTTGCTGGGTAGTTTCAGAGGTTGGGGAGACCACTGGCAACTCCCAAACTGAAAAAAAAAGTAAACCCCCCCCCCCCACTTTTTTTTTCTTTTTCTTTTTTTGTTTTAGAATAGCAGCATTGTTTCCTTAAGAAAATCACAGATATGGAGGTCTGCTGACCTTAGCAGGCCACCTCCCTGTGATGTCACCTAATCAGAGTGAGTCACAATTTGCGACCTACCTCATTTAAATTCCTGCAGTAGTTCAGATTACAAGCCACTCTGAATTGGAACTTTTTAAAACATAGATGGTTTATAAAAGTCTTTTCTGGTCGCAAATTGTGACCAGTAAATAGTACATCAGGTTCTAAGTGCAATATGATTTGGACACTAAAGAATTGTCTATATGACTGTAAGCTTTGTGTTTTAGAAAATAAAGTAAATTATTTCTCTGTTCTGATATTTATATTCCTTTGGTTAATATGAGAGAAGACATTTTATTAAATTAGTCGTTTCTTCACCATGTCCAAGATCTGCCCGTGACCAGTGATCAAAAACTGCAAATTGTCAGCCCCTAATTATACTTGTATCTTTCATTGCAGAGCAAGACGCTGATGAGACAGTTATTTCATTCAGCATCAAAGAAGAGGTTGAGGACTATCGCATGGAACAACCCAAAAGTGAGCAAAAGGTTAATGTTTCTGCTGGTGAGTAAATAATAATTTGCTGCTGCACATAAAAAACTAGGCGCTTGTAAACTCCAGCAGATCCTCTCCGGCACACTGAACATATTTTTTAAACTGTTAGTGCACTGCAGCCTGATCATGCACTTTTCACTCTTTCTTTGTACTAAAAACCACAATCCCAGGTAATGATGTAGGGGACAGATGTACTGTTTACTAGTCGCAAAATATTGGTCTAAATTTGCAGACGTTTTTAGGAACTGACCTAGGTGCTAGCTGGCCTGCTTTTATAGTCTGGTATTTATTTTGTGTTTTGGTGATGCATGGCTATAGTTCATATTTCTGTGCATGTCAGTGGTAAATAAGGGGTAGATGGCTATTTTTATCAGGGGGAGAAAACCTTGATGTTGAAAAGAACAAGTAATAGGAATGACCAGGAGCGTTAAAGGAAGGAACCCAGTCTGTCTGCGTCATCACAAATGGTTGTAGAATAAGGACAAGAACAGAGGATGAGGTCTAAGGCGGTTGAGAGACTTTAGAGTTTAGGGCATGGATCTTGTTATCAACAGTGCTGAAGGCCACAAAGAGGTCTAGAAGTACTAGTAGGTTTGTCTTCCCTCATCAGTAGGATTGTGATTAACATCCAAGATTTTGTGGGATGCTTTTGTGAAACACTGTGAAGAAGCTGAACTTCAGTGAGTGAAGATGGTTGTTATTATCAAGGTGGCCGGGGACTTTAATAGTAGTTTTCTTAATCACTTTTGATACAGTGCAGAGGCCAGTTATGGGACTGTAGTTGTCAAGTACAGTGTGGCTAAGGGAAAGTGTCTTGAGCAGTGGTGTGATGATGGCTTGGTTGAGGGCAGCTGGAACAGTTCTTTCTTTGAAGTGTTGTTTTACAAGGTAAGAGTTGCCCAATATATCCGCCTCAGGAATTGGTGAATTAGTTATTACTAGAAGAGGAATGGTTGTATAGGCTTCTGTTGTTTTTGGAGGGGATTAAGAGGCTTGATGTAAAAAAGAAAGTGGCTTGTGTTAGTTTTTTCTCAGTGTCTGTGGCCTCTTTGTTCATGACACACTCTCCACCGGGTCAAAAAGAATTCTGATAAAAAGTAAGCTTTTAAAATCACCCATTTTCTGAGGGTGATCTTAAGGTGCTATCTAGACCATGACAATGAGCATCTCAAAGGTGCATAACATTAAAGAGTTGCAACCCTACACATATTCACTCCCTAAGGCAAAGGTCTTCAAACTAGGGGGTGCGCCCCCCTGGGGGTTCATGGCAGCGTTCCCAGGGGGGCGCAAACGCCTCTGTAGGTATGTGTAAAAGAAGATGGCCTGAAAGCGCAACTGTATTTTCTTTTTGCGTTTCCAGACTGTCTTTATTTCCATGAAGGTTGAAGTGCATATAAAAGTAAGTTAACTGTGATCCTAAACCATTGGTGGCATAGACATGGCTAAAAACAAGAAAATATTCTCTAAGTATTTTGTTGTATTTTCAGGTTCACGGCAATTGCATTTAAAATAATGCACAAACATTAAGTGTAAAAAAAATGCAAATTAAACTAATTGGTGGGAAATTCACATTATGAAACGTCAATTGGTTCACAGTGATCACTCAAGATATCTATATGTGAGACCACAGAGTCACAGAATTAAATCCTGGTTGGTGCAGTGCAGGTGAGTGACTTTTGTATTTATAGTGCTATGAGGTCCCATCATGTAACAGAAAGCACTGTGAATATGTAAGGCATTATTCTAAAATTGTATTACACACAGTATAAGATAGGATGCCACACCTTCATTTTGTGTATATATGATCAGGGACACTGCAATTATGCTGTAGGGGAGCACCAAAGTATGCTTCAAAAAATAAATCTTTGGGCAAGAAAAGGCAAATTATGCAGTATAATGTGGCACATTTTTCGCTAGTATTCATTATTTTAGTAATTTTTTCACATAATAGTCCTGTCTGGGCAAAGATTTCACCTCATTAGTAGCAATTTAACAACCAAATACATATATAAGCTACAGGAAAGTTTACCAGTTAACCTTTGCAAAGAGCTTTCCACTGTGCGCACCATTTGAGTACATCATCGGCAGCTCAGCCGAGCACTTTATCTGCGGTGGCAGCTTCACCTTCTTCACCTTCTTCAGCTCCTCTGGACATACACCCTCTGTTTGAGAGGGTGCATATAAGGTGCAATACGTGTCATGCTCTTCTTGCTTTGTCGGAGACCAGCATTCCCCTGATAGAGATCAAGATACAGCAGCACACGTGCGACACCCTATAATTTTTGCCATTCTTTCCTTCCTCTGTCCCTCAATTAACACAACGGCTCTTTTTAGAGCCACCTAACATCTAAACACTTTTTGTATTTTTTGTAATAATTTTTAAAAAAAAAATTTCCCTGACGTGCGCGTACCGTGCGCGCACGGTACGCGCACCCCTCGATTTTTTAAATAAAATAAAGTTTATTTCACCCTTCATGGTCGTTCAGGGACCTAGGGGGTCAGGAACTCTGTACCTTGCTCCCTTTTCACATTCTCCACTTTTTTTAAAAATGGAAACACACATTTCTTTTTTTTGCATATTTTAAACCTTTCTAAATGATTTCTACCCCCAACATGACTTTTGCCTGCTAGTATAGCATTAGATCATGTAACACTGAAGTACTGGGTTTTTCAGAACCAACCCAGCGGTGCCAGGGGACACACCCGAAGACTTCGAGTTCTTCCTGTTTCAGACTTACAGAAACACAGAGTCTTCTAGGTGAAGGCAAAGATCGAATTTTATTGGCTGCAGACCAATCACAGGTATCCGAGAAGTACAACACGATGTATGTTCTCAGGAGACTGCTCCCGAACCAAAAAACAGTCTTTACTTATATACACAAAATTACGCTCTGGGCAACACGGCCCCTGTTTTACAAGTGGTCATTCACATATTTTTGCTTCAAAGGAACAGCAAAGTCATAACGATAATCCCACATTTCAGCTCGGTCAGCCCACAATTATTTACTCAGCGAGGCTCAGAACCCTCATCAGATATCAGCAGACCCCAATAAAACGGGCACCTCCTCACCGTAAAGCAAGCCATAAAGTAGGAAACAGAGTCAGGTGTGAAAGAGATTAGTCAGGGTTCGTGTGGGAAGAACGGCTTTATGGTGTGTCAAACCCTGATGCTAATCCCATTTGGCCGTTGTAAAAGGAACCGGCCGGACAAGAGTGACCTCGGGCATTGGAGTCAGTTTGCACAGGTCACAAAGGAGTCACAGGAGGTGTACGTGTCCTTTTAGGCCTGGGCATGGCCTTAGTGCAGCCTATGTGAGGGCTACCGCTCTAAAATGGAACCCGAGGATACTATATATAGTATCGTGTACATGGTGAATTCATCGGTGAATTCCGGTTCCTTCACCAGTGGAAGGTGTATCCCAGTATGCACTCTTATTACTTCAAACTGTAATAAATTAAACCACGAATGTCTGTAGATCAGTAAACTGTTTTATTTCACAGTTTTCAATTGATTTTGTTGCTTCCAAAATTATTCATAAATTTCATAATTCAGGTTTGTTAAGAACCTCTTCTTGTGAATAAATTCCAATATTGTAAACATGATTCCATGTAGTAAATGTGAATATTTGGGTTACAGGGATGAATCCCAATGCATTTCGGGGTCTCCCTTCGTCAGGGGATTCTCCCTATAAACAAAATGACCATGTATTAATAATATTCACGCTAGAATATAACGAGAGTAAAAGCTGATAGCATAACAACAGAGCCAGAGTTTTTACGTGAACAATCACCAATTGCCACGGATCTAGTACGGTGTAGACGCAAATGATATCTGATTCAGTGAACGTAAATTCCTGAAACATTCCCAGTGCTCGTTGAGTGAACTGTAAAACAACTAAAAAACATGTGAAGTGAAAGTCTACGGAGTGCCGGTAAATGGTTATTGCCGTGTGCCGTATGTGTCTTAACCACGGGTTCAGTGCGAGTCCTTTAAAAGATGTGCCAATTAATTCGAGAGCGTGTTAAAAGATTCCGGTTTAATGACTGGTTATGCCTACGTGAGTGACTCGTACGTCCATTAAACTGATTGTGATTAAAAAGAATCTTATCGTGTATTGTCTAATATGTGCCGCTGCGGTGCATACCTGTGCAAAACCCGTTTCTCGATCGTAGCGATTCCGCGTCCCGTAACCGTTGAGATCAGCTGTGTTCCTTGTGTGCCCCGGAAGTAAATATACACATGCGAAAAAAGAACATGCAAGATAAAGAAGAAAGACTCGAACCCAAACTTAGTGATACGGGTGAATGTCTACAACGTAAAGTTGTGATAACTTAATAAACAAAAAAAATTAAAGAATGTTTGTTGGATTAAAAAACAATGAATTGCGAAACACCATCATCAGGATAAAGAAGAAAGACTCGAACCCAAACTTAGCGATACGGGTGAATGTCTACAGCGTAAAGTTGTGATGACTCAATAAACAAAAAAAATTATTAAAGAATGTTTGTTGGATTAAAAAAACAATGAATTGCGAAATACCATCATCAGAAAATGCATTCCAAATCTGAAAACATTAAATGCAGTCTGTTATTCACAAATGCACACCTGCATGTTGATACGTTATTACAGATAACAATTATATTCCACCCGGTCATTCAGACCCTTCGGAATTCATCGGTGAAACATAACGAAAACACCCATGCATACAGCATTAGTCATTTGCGGTTCGCTGATACCAAAATCGGCATGGTAGGGCCATGCCTCCAACATGGTTCCGAAATTTACAGTACCACAGACCCTCCTTTTGCCCTTACATAGGCAATAACTATACTAATCTGAGTCCAGGTCTATATTCATAAAGTCATGGAGATGTTGCTGTAGCATCATCCTATTGCTTAGCTCGTCCCTTGATACAGGTCTCTTTACACATGATGTAACACAGAGGCTACACATTACGGGAGCACACTGTATACACAGACAGAACAGGAAAAGAATGGCTAAGATCGTTTCAATGACTATTAGAATCTTCCATCCCCAAGCTGATATCAGTCCCCAGAACCACCCCATCATCGACCAATCTCCTTTATCCACATGAATGGATTCGGAAATCTTATGTAGCTTGGAGATGGCCTGATAGACGGTCGGAGCGTTATCTGGTATGAAAATACAACAGCTTGATTGGATAACCTTACATACCCCACCACGATCTGCAAGTATTACATCTAGAACCATACGGTTCTGCAACGTCATGAGGCGATCCGCTTGGAGCTCAGCTGTCAAGTTACCAAGGGCACCAGCCGTTACATTAACAGTGGTTTCAACTACACGAGTCAGTTGTCTCAGGTTCCTACTATTGACCATTGGTCCCCAAAACCGCAGGAAACCCAAGAAGAAGTCTCCCGCTTCCGGACCGGCGGTATCTTCCGTACTGACAACGCCTCTCACAACTCTGGTCTTGTGATAATCAGAGGCAGCAGTAAATGTCGGCGGCAGCAAATTTGCAACATAACATGTGCCCGAGAAATCAGGGGGCAACCATGTATATGCTCGGTCACTGCAAACAAAGTATGTGCCCTTGGCAGCCAAAAACGCAAGGGAAAACTGTGATGGAAAGGTGTACGTCTCAGTACAGTCACTCTTCCCTAGTTGAGCTCTTGGATTCTGACCATTGCCTTGTAAACAGAACCGACCTATGTGGGGTACGACCCAAATTGGGGATGAACTCTTACGCTGTTTCTCGCCTAGACTAATACTATACCCTGTCGCGTTCCAACCTACATAAGCTCGCAACTCATCCTTGGGAATAGATGAATATGCATCGATATCTCTGCTCATATCAGCAACTCCTTTCATCAAGGCCTTATTGTTCGTGCTAGGTCTAGTGGAACGCGGTGGTCGCGGGGAGTAGGTTTCAAGTGCAAAAAGAAACATAGTCTGGAATGCCCATGATGACCCATTATAGCTAAACGGCAGCACTAGATATGGGATACCCTTATTAATGGTATGTGGCATCAAACCACACACCCAGCAATTTGTCGTATTCATAACTAGTTGGTGCTGGTGTAGAAGTTGAATAAACGAATTATTCACAAACTCGGAACGTCTAGCATGTTCGTGTTCAGGAAGAGGGTGGAAAGAGTGTGAGGAAACAGTAGGAGGAGGTATAGGCTGTATAGTGGGAGTGAATGACACTTGAAAAGAGAATAAAACATATCCTATGAAAATCGTCATCACACTCAGTAACATGGAAATACATAACATCAGAAATCGTTTTCTTGTCATCACTGTACATATCTTGTCTTTGCAGTCCATTAGTTTAGCAGGTCTCTTATTCTCAAAAAATTCCATCCTCTAATCGTGCTGTTCGCGGCAGATGAGTGTCTTCTGCTAAGGAGTACACCTGTCAGTTCAGGGAACGCCCTAGACCAACCAGAACCTTTGACCTAACGTCTCCGGCTTGTACCCCAAAGTCTTGGCACCGCGACCCTACAGCTGAACCCGGATGGTGGTTAGAAAAACAAAAAATAAAAAGTGTCTTAGGTGAGAGAGCTATACTATCTAAAAAGAAATATCAAAGGAAAAATAATTTTTATTTGTCCATAGGCCTCGACCTCAAATTGTAGCGATTTCTTGTAGGTACTGTCTGGTCTTGGAACAAGAGTTCAGGCTCTGCGGTGTTCAATCTATTTGATGGTGGCACAGCTTCTTGCAGAATGTCGTCGCTTTCCTGCTCAGAGCTTGTTCCTTTCACGCGTGCATCGCTAAATGGCACGAAACGAGGCACAGTGTCAGTCTCAGAATCAGCGATACCCTCCTGGACCCACCGGTCATATGGCAGAGGCAAAGGGACCCTCTTACAATGTATGCCGTGAATCCAATTCTTTTTTCCTTTCACTCGAACAGCTGATCTTGTCGAGAGGAAGACGAGATGGGGGCCAGTCCAGCGGGGCTCATCATTTTTCGTTCTCTTAAAATTTCGGACCAGCACCCACGATCCAGGACTGATAGGGTGTCCTGGAGCTTCAGAGGCCTGAGGCAGAGTATCGTGGATCTGTCGGTGTAAGACACGCAATTTAGCCGTCAATTCGTACAGATAATCAAGCAATACTGGATGTTCGATCTCACTGAATTTTGTCGGCCTTGGCACTCCCCATATATTGGCCGGACGGCCAAACACGATTTCATACGGACTAAGTCCCACTCGTGAATGCACAGTCATTCTTGTTGATAGGAGTGCTAAGGGCAGGGCGTCAGGCCATTTAAGACCAGAACTTGCTTGGATCTTGGCCAATTTGAGCTTCAAGGTGCCATTATAGCACTCTACTAGTCCAGCTGATTGGGGGTGATTTGCAGCGTGGAATTTCTGCTTAATGCCTAATCCCTCACATACATTCTTCATCACTCGGCCCACAAATTCACTCCCATTATCACTCCAGACCATTCTCGGCATTCCAAACCTGGGGAAGAATTCCTTGACAAGGGCTTTAGCTGTCGATAACGCAGTATTGTCTTTTAGGGGATATGCTTCTATCTACCTTAAAAAAGCGCAAACAACAACCAGTACATATTTCAAATTGTTGCACCTTTCCATGTGGATGAAATCTAGCTGCAAAACCTCGAACGGATACGTTGGAGGCGCAAAATGACCAGCTGGAGTTGGGGTTCCCCTACCAGGATTGTATTTCAAACATACCATGCAATTTTTGACCACATTCTCCGCACACTTGGGAATTCCAGCATTCTGCCATACTGGGGCTAACAACTTACAAATCCCTTTCACACTGATATGCGCCATTCCATGTGCCATCGTAACTACTGGAAGCACATATGCATCAGGTAACAACCATCGCCGGTGCTCTGACAAATCAATCCAACAACCGTTTTCATCCAATCTACCCTTACTTTCTCTCCACATACTCAATTCTTTCTCTGTGGCTTCAGCTTGAAGGGACTTCACACTCTCTATCGTGTCTTCACACATTCCAACATCACCAACCCATCTTGCAGGGCCTGCAACATACATTCGATTCATCACATCTTTTGCTGTTTCTTTCGCGATTTCATCAGCAAATGCATTACCACGACCAACATCATCGGTAACCTTCTTGTGTGCACTGCATTTCACAATCGCAACTTGTAATGGTAAAGTCAGTGACTCAAGGAGATCATTCACCAACTGACCATTCTGAATCTTAGTTCCATGCGAAGTCAGGAACCCGCGTTCTTTCCACAAGCGCCCAAAACTATGGGCCACGCCAAAGGCGTACTGACTGTCGGTATATATGTTCACTTTCATTCCTTTCGACAACACGCACGCTCTTGTAAGTGCAATTAATTCTGCTGCTTGAGCCAAATTATGTGCTATACGTGCAGTCTCAACAATCGTGTGCAAAGTCGTGATAGCATATGCAGCAGTCGTATCACCATTCGGAAGCTTGAAGCACAAACCATCCACCCATAAGATACCATCACACTCAACCAGGGGAGTATCTTTGAGATCCACTCTCCCTTTTGTTTCTTCTTCTGTTCTAAACAGACAATCATGTTGTTCAATCTCATCTGTGTCTGTTGAAATCGGTAATAGTGTAGCTGGATTTAACGTGTTGCACCTCTTTATGTGCACATGACTCGCTAGCAGCGTCAACTCGTACCCTGACTATCGAGCACTAGTTAAGTGCTGTGTCTTGGTCCTGTTTAACAATGTGTCCACTGCATGTGGAACCATTACAATCAACGTGTTATTCATTACTAACCCAGCAGACTGTCGAATAGACACAGCTGCTGCCGCTGTGGCTCTCAAGCAACTTGGCAATGCCTTAGCTACTGGATCCAAAGTCGACGAAAAATACGCGTACGGATGCTGTCTGTCTCCAAAAGACTGTGTCAACACTGACAACGCACAACCTTCTTTCTCGTGGACGTACAATGTAAAAGGTTTACTGTAGTCGGGGGTACCCAACACAGGAGCTGAACATAATGCATTACGCAATTCTGAAAAACTTTTCTGACACTCTTCAGACCATGGGACGGGATTCGGTGTATCTTTGCATGTTAATGCTATCAAAGGTTTTGCCAGCAAAGAAAAACTCGGGATCCACTGCCTACAGTATGAAGTAATACCCAAGAAAGCACGCACTTCTCTCTGTGTTCTTGGCACGCTCAATTGTTTAATGGCCTGAATTCTCTCTGGGGTCAATTTCCTTCCCTCCTTCGATAAGAGATGACCTAAGTAGGTCACTTCTTGTCGACAATATTGCAGTTTTGAGAGGGATACTTTGTGGTGAAAGGCAGACAAATGACGCAACAATGACAATGTGGCTTCTTTACAAATCTCCTCAGTATCTGCGGCGATTAATACATCGTCAACATACTGAATAAGGGTAGCACCACTAGGTAAAACAACTGCATCAAGCTGCGCTTTCAAAGCCTGACTGTATATTGATGGGCTTTCACAGTAGCCCTGTGGAGCGCGTTTAAAACGGAAGCTGCGACCTCCTAAACTAAAGCCAAAAATATCCCTGCTTTCCTCTGCAATCGGAATGCTAAAGAAAGCATTCTTTAAATCAATCACTGAGAACCAAGCAGCGGAAGCTGGGGTCATAGTTAACAAGGCAGTTATATCGGGGACAACTGGAAACTGTGGCACAACTATCTTATTGACCTCTCTGAGATCGATCACAAACCTGTAAACAGGTGGCTGAGAAGGGTCAGTACGTTTCAAAACAGGCAGAACAGGACTATTGCAAACGTTGCCTCTTGTCTCTTCAATTACATCCTTTTCAATCAAATCATAGATGATCGCTAACAACGCCTTCTCACCTTCATTAGAGATCTTGTATTGGGGAATGCGTGGCAATTTAACATTGGCTTTCAAAGTGACCACATATGGCGGTATTTCCAAGAGACCCACATCGTTAGGACCAGTAGCCCAAAGGGCATCCGGAAGAGACGACAATTCAGCTGGCAGTTTATTCTTTGACAAATACATTGGAGAAATCACTTCCCTACCCAGTGCAAACTGTACTCCCGAGGGAGAACAATATAATGTCGCATGTAATCTCTTTAACAAATCCAGTCCTAACAGGTTTTCACCACATCCTGTCGTTAGGATAAGGGGTGCTTTCAGCTCACAAGGTCCAATAGAAAGGGACATAGGAGTAGAGATCGGGTTCCTAACCGGGGCGCCAGAAAAACCTACTGAAACATTCATTTCGCCAGACAAAGGTGCGCCCGGGAATTTTGAGTGCATAATTGAACTCTTTGCAGCACCAGTATCCAACAGAAAGGGCTCTGTCACACCCGCTGTAGTCACCTTAACATACGGTCCACTCTGATCCACTGGTACTGAAACAACTCCCTCTCTTTGTCTACGGCTTTCCTAGTAATCATTACCTTCTGCATTTTCATCTTCTGCATAATAGTCATTATTATAATACTGAGCTGTCCCACCAGTTACATTGCCTTGCTGATCAAAACTATTCATCGTATTTTGAGGCGGGAGAGGACGCGCGTTCTGGGGAGCATTCCCACGCCCTCTACCTCTAGGAGCTTGCTGACCACCTCTACCTCTCGCGCCATAAGCATTACTCGTGCGCTGCAACAATATAGGACTACTATACTTAAAATGACCTTCTTCTTTACAATATGAACATTGGTAGGGACCTACAGGAACACGCGGTTGTGAATACTCGAATCTTTGCATGTTTCTCTGAAACTGCTGAGGTTGCTGATAGTTACCCTGGCCTTGCTTATAGTTATTCTGACCTCCACGCGGCGGGTAAGCCTGCTGTAAAAGGACCTTCGTCTTTAACTCTTTTGTTTTCTTGTCTGCTCTATCCTTCTCATCTTTATCCCTATTTTCATAATACTGTGCAGTTGCCAGTATTTGCGCTGATGAGGAAACAGCCCAAGAACTCTCTGAATCCTTTAATTTCTTACACAATTCGGGAAGCAAATTATGCACAAATTTATCAACAAACAACCGTTGGCCACCTTCCGTACTCATGTCTTGACCACTGTGGTCGATAAATGTCTCTTCAAATCTGGTGAAGAAATCGGACACTGTTTCATCTTTCTTTTGTTTGCATGCGGATAATTTATCCCAATTCACACGCATCGCGGGCATTAAAGTTTTCATGTAGGTAATAATTCTACCAGGGAGTTCTGCTACTAAGGGCTCAGGTTTTGCACCACCAACTTGTGCAGTGTCTGTAGCAATGATATTAGCCCATGTGTCACCTAGTTCTGCAGCATGATCTGCATTACGAATCAACCCCCATAAAGGCTGCGGAACAACATTCCCGAATAACATATCTATGTCAGCTAGGTTCATGACACACGATTCTGCAGTCTGTGATAACTCCTTATAATATCCTGCAGGGTTTTTACGGGGGTCAGGCAATGTCTGCTTAAGCGCTATAACTTCTGATCGCTTCCAGGGAACATGTACCCAAACACGCTGAAAATATGGCTGGACAGGTGGGATAGCAGCCGCATCACCAGATCTCCAAACTGGAGGAACCTCACGCATCGGGTATTGGCGCGCTTTTACCTGTTTCCCTACAGGGAATCCCTGTTCAAACAACGACTGATAACAATCTCCATTCCTGAAGGACAACAATGTCGCAACTGCTTTATCCACATCAGAACCCACAATCGTGCCTTTTCCAAATTCAAACCTTACTTGACACAACTCCTGCGGGCTTAAATCTAAACCGTTATCTTCCAATTCCTCACAGAGGATTTCACACATTTTCTCAAAGACGTATCTCTGTTGTGGTGCTTCCCACTGATGAAAAACATTTACAACGGACTCTACATCATATCTAGAAGGATAAACAATCCATCTACGTGCCATGCGGTCCAGTTCTTCTTTCTCTCTCGGACCAGGCATGTGACTACGTAACTGCTTACGTTGTGAACCAGGGGTCGCGCTAGATGACCCAAAGAGAGGCGATATTAAACTAGTGACCACACTAGCTATTCGTTGTCGTGTAGAAGGAGAAGGTGAGGCAAGAACAGGGGGAAAGACAGAGGGAAGAAAAACGGGTGTAGATACAGGTACAGGGGTCGTATCAGGAAGAGCACCAAGGGAGGCTGCTGATGTACTAGGTAAAGTTGCAGGAAGTGCAGGAGAGAGAGACAGTGAAATCGGCGGCCCTTGAGAGGGCTGCGCCGTAGGCATAGGAGCCGGCTGAGGAGGAGCTGGCGGTTGCAGTAAAGCTTGTGGCAAATTAGCTGGAGGCTGTACATTTAAGGGATGCGGAGGCGCTGTAGCACTCTGCACATACGGGGGTGGCGAACTCAGCAAATGTGACATTAGGGAATCTTTCTCCTTTTCTTTTGACGCATCCTGCTGAAGGGGTGGCAAAACTGGGTAACATTTATCAATCACTAACTCACGTTGTCTGCGCAACTGCTCATCCATTTGTTCGTCTTCATTATCTTTAAACTGCAAAGCTGCTTGCATTACCGACATACCTTTCTCTCTTTAATTTTCTTTGCCAATTTAATTTCTTTCTGTTTGGCTTCCTTTCGCCATAGGCGGAAAGAATCAAACATCGCCGGCCGGGCTTTCTTTTTAAATAATTTAACTTCTAAGTTATCTAGGATCTCTGTGTCGAAACTACCATTTTGGGGCTATTTTAAAACACCATCCTTCCTGGTGTATCTGATCCATACTTCATTATACGCAATGGGGCCCACACCATGTTTTACATAAAGCTCATAAGTTGGAGTTCCAATTGGAGGAACCGGACACGAATCCTATAATCGGGAGTCCCTATTACAACCCAAACAAAACAAATTTCCAAATATACTAGAACCAGGCATCGTCGCTCACTAGTCTAGTTTCAAACTTCAAAGGATTATCGAATACGATAGTCTCGTGAATACACGAGTCCTTCGGCTTTGGCACTTGCAAGTTCCAAATCAAAGCGATCCCGAAGGGATACCAAACCAAAAACTGGGAGACGCTCCACTTATACTTAACTGAGGTATCGATGACGTCACCAGAAGACTCGTCTATTGTTTCGCTATACCAAATTCATCAAGGGTCCAAAACAGGGCGATAGTCAGGGCAGCAGTCCTTTGTAGCCGTCGGGACGCGGAGAACCTCGCAGTAAAGACTTTCGGACCACGTCGACATGCAGGGGTCGATGAAGTGGCGGCCTTCCTCCAGAATTTTCACACGAAGCTCCTCACGAACCTCTGGCTTGGACTGGTACCGCTGAAATCGCCTCACGTTGGGCGCCAACTGAAGTACTGGGTTTTTCAGAACCAACCCAGCGGTGCCAGGGGACACACCCGAAGACTTAGAGTTTTTCCTGTTTCAGACTTACAGAAACACAGAGTCTTCTAGGTGAAGTCAAAGATCGAATTTTATTGGCTGCAGACCAATCACAGGTATCCGAGAAGTACAACACGATGTATGTTCTCAGGAGACTGCTCCCGAACCAAAAAACAGTCTTTACTTATATACACAAAATTACGCTCTGGGCAACACCGCCCCTGTTTTACAAGTGGTCATTCACATATTTTTGCTTCAAAGGAACAGCAAAGTCATAACGATAATCCCACATTTCAGTTCGGTCAGCCCACAATTATTTACTCAGCGAGGCTCAGAAACCTCATCAGATATCAGCAGACCCCAATAAAACGGGCACCACCTCCCCGTAAAGCAAGCCATAAAGTAGGAAACAGAGTCAGGTGTGAAAGAGATTAGTCAGGGTTCGTGTGGGAAGAACGGCTTTATGGTGTGTCAAACCCTGATGCTAATCCCATTTGGCCGTTGTAAAAGGAACCGGCCGGACAAGAGTGACCTCGGGCATTGGAGTCAGTTTGCTCAGGTCACAAAGGAGTCACAGGAGATGTACGTGTCCTTTTAGGCCTGGGCATGGCCTTAGTGCAGCCTATGTGAGGGCAACCACAAAATGGCTACCGCTCTAAAATGGAACCCGAGGATACTATATATAGTATTGTGTACATGGTGAATTCATCGGTGAAACATAACGAAAACACCCATGCATACAGCATTAGTCATTTGCGGTTCGCTGATACCAAAATCGGCATGGTAGGGCCATGCCTCCAACATGGTTCCGAAATTTACAGTACCACAACACTTGTGTGTGCAGAGACGTCAGAAGTTCATCACATAATGTTTCTAATCCAAAGAGCAAGAGTACATTTCACAGATGAAGGGAACAGAGTCTTCTTTTTGATCTTTAGACTCTGCATCGATACTTACTTATAGGTACCAAAAAACACTCAATTAACACAATGGCTCTTTATAGAGCCAACCATCATCCAAACACTTAAACTTTTTTATTAATTTTCTTTTTGTTTACGATTTTTTTTGTCGCATCTCTATGCTTCCCCTGCGCAGGCGTACAAACTGCAGCCATGCGCGGGCGCAGGCTCCCCTGCACCATGGTACAATGATGCCTGCGTGGTGGGGAGATTGTTCTTGTGCAGGAAGGGACACCTTCCTTCACAAAAACAATCACAAGAGACTTTTTCCTCTTTCAATGCGTGCTGTAGAATGGAGGACACACTAAAAGAGGAAAGAACAAGGAGAAATAAAAACATTTCTCCTCATTGTGCCTCGCAACACCACCTCTAGGGTGGCGTAGCATTCACACGCATCTCCAGAGTTACCATTTCTCGTAAACCAGGAGATGTGTCTAGTTCTTTGTGTGTTGCGTGGGAACACCCACAACAACACCCATGGAACGCCCCTTCAACACACAGTGCTGAAGTGGCTGTATTTATGTGGAGAGGAAAAGTCAAGCAGGGTGGCTTTTCCTCTCCTTGTAAATATGAAGGAGCTCCCTGCGCCACCAGTACGTTAAGAAAAGTGACGTAGTGGTGGCGCAGAGGCCTTGTTAATCTGCTCCAGAGATGTTAAGGAAATTAAGGGTAAGACAGACAAAGGGAGAGAGACGAAACAGAGACAGAGAGCAAGGAACTGAGCAGGAGTAAGGCAGTTAGAATGACTGAGACACATGGAGACAGGGAGAGATACATGGTTGAAAAAGTAGTGATGGAGGCAGTAAACCTAGGGGAGTAGTATAAAAGGAGTAAAGAAGTTACGAAAGAGCAGTAAAGGAAGAAGATAGAGAGAAGGGGAATGAGAAAAGCAGAGTGAGGAGAAGTGAAGAAAACGGAGCATGAAAGTGAAGGGGTGAGAAATACAGATATTTCAAACTTACCTGACCAACAAAATAACTTAATTATAAATAAATGTTTTTTTTTAATTGCTAGAAAAAAGGATTACATTTCCTACATTTTCTTTCTCGATCTGAAAAAAAAGAAAAAAAGTATTAATATTTAAGAATACATTTTACAATACAGTACACATATTTTCATATTTAACAATGTAATTTTTTGCCCTTTTTTTGCTGTTTTCAGAATATATTGAATTCCACTGCAAATTGTGAAATCAATTGCATTCATCACTTAACAGCGGGCAAAAAAATTAACAATCTGAAAGATTGTTTAAAAAAAGCCCTGAATCTCTTCTCAGTAAAACATACCTTGATAGAAATGTAACATATATATGAAAAATATCATCTAAGAACAATAACTATTTGCAATAAATAACGTCTGTAAATCTTGTTGCTTCAGCTCATACACCAAAATAATATCTGTCAAAGAAGTCCACAGTAGAAATTTTTACCTTTCCATGAGGCCAAATGGTAATTTAAAAATTCTTTTTTGGTGAGATATCCAATGTTAATCCTATAAAATCAAAATAATGGTTTCTTCCGATACTGCAATTTGTATCTAAAATTTTGGTTTTAGAAAAATTAAGTAGGAATTTGGTAAATCTGCAGGCAAACGTTTCTTGAAAATCAATTTAGAATCATTACACAGTGTCCAGCCTCTTTCACATTTTAGATAAACTGTGTAATGACCAGAAGTTATAGAAGGTCCATCATGGAAAATTATTGCAACTGCAACAAAAGCTTTTCCAGATATTGATAATTGATGTCCTGTAAACTTCTTTATTAAAGTGTCCCATTTTGATCCATCAGCTCTACAACGTTGCATCATTAAAATTGCATACTGTCCATATTTCTTTAAAAATAACGTTGATAACATGTCTGATTTACATTGAGAACATTCCATGTTGTGATTTGCATCTTTAACTAATTTACTAAAAGTCACTGATTTACTCTCTGGTAATGTTAAATATATGAACCTTTCAGAATCAACATTAGAGCTGCATGTGTTCAAACAGTTTTCACAACTATGGTCCCATTTATATGAGAGACCAAACATATTTTCTATTTCTACCCCTTCATCTTCCAGTACCATAAGCATATACATTAAGAATTCCTGTGCATCTTGCTGGACATTTTGAGTAAACTGTGTACATCCTGAACATACATCTAAAAGATTTCTAACATCAGAAGCACTTTCTATTTTAGTTTTATCATTACTCAGCTTCTCATAAAGAAAACTCAGCAGAGAACAGAATCTTTTTTCATGATTTAGTATTATCTGCTCTTGCAAACTTTCAAGATAAAATACAACATTCAGCACAACATTAGCGTAGCAGTTGACACCAGAGCTATTTTCAAAATGACAACCAACAACCTCTTCAACATTGTCCTTTTTCTTTTTGCTTGCAATCACATCACTCTCCTTTTGTTTTCTCTTCTGTACATCCTCATTACAGATATTCTCAATTCTCCTTTTCTGACAAACAACACGTTTTTCAAACACAGGATACTGACCTAAATGAGGAGCATAGCTTCTTTTGACTCATCAAAGTCTATCATGAATAAACCAGATATTTTTTTCACGCGTGACAAAGCAACATATGCCATACCTTCTTTAAACACAGTAGATCCAATTTTTACAAAAGCACTATCTACAGTTAATCCTTGTGATTTGTGAATAGTTACAGCATATGCTAGAGAAAACGGAAACTGCTTCCTACGTACATATAAGTCTTTCACAAGCAAGAAACGAACTGAACAACGACTAATGTCTTTAACCTCTTCAATCTGATCAAATTTTATTTTTAAAAATTCAATTCCAACTTTTTTCTGGTAATTAACAAAACCCACAACTTTACCCATAGCTCCATTCACTAAACCTTTTTCTACATCCAAATTACGTGTTAAAATTACTCGACAGTTCATACATACATAAAGATTCTTTTCTAAACCAGCTGTTTTCGAGATGTTTTTCTCTAGAGAATCCAATTTAGTTGTCAATTTGCTTGTCAATATAATAGTTATTCCTTCATGCTGTATTTTATCCACAGCTTCCAGTTTTACAATCTCTTCATTTTCCAATTTCAAAAGTTCTTGATTGAATATAGAGCATTCATGTAGTGTTGGCATTAAGCAGATTACAGTATTTTTCCAGCAATTTTCTTGTATATTTTCTCTGGAACTATTTGTTCTGTTGGAAACAAACTACATAGCAATCGACTCTGTAAAGCTTTTCTGCCATGTTCTGTGAGTAGTCCAATTCTGATATCTTTGAGAATACTTGCATAATCATCATCATTTGCTTGCCGCATATTGGTAATGAGTTCTTTGTACTCAAAGTATGTCCAAATATTCACATTACTATACTTCCTAACGACTTTTTCGTGTCTTCATGTGTAAGAGTATGAAATACTGGTTGTCCTTTAACTGGAGTGAGCTGCAGTAGGTCCCCAAAAACGATAACATGTTTTCCTCCAAATAGCACATCATAGTTTGTCTTTAGAATTTGCTGCATTCTTAAATGCACAAAGGCAAGCATTAAGTTTGATACCATGCTTACCTCATCAATAATGAGAAGTTTCATTTTTTTCAATACTCTTGAAACTTCAAAACATGCTTCTCCTGTTAGCTTGTGGTATTGTATTTTGTTCTCATGCTCTACTGGTAACATTAGCAAACGATGGATGGTAATTCCTTTTATGTTATATGCTGCTAACCCAGTTGGAGCAGTAACAACACAAGACAAAGTTGAATCAGTTTTTTTCTGTAAGTAGCTTCTAATTACTTTAATCAAGAAACTTTTTCCAGTTCCAGCTTGTCCACTCACATACATTCTGATTGGTTCAAATGATGTGCATAAGCACTCTTTATTTTCATGTTGTAATCCATGATCAATTGTTTTGTGACTTCCTCATAAATTTGTTGTTGTTCATCATTCAGTTGCTGTTCCAAATTTGGTAAGTTTATTAAATCTTCCTGAGCTTGATTCATAGCTGTTTCCACTTCATTCATAGCTATTGCAGCTTCATTTTCTACGATTGGTTGTCCTAGGGGATCTTGACTGAGCGTCCCAGAGCTTTGACTGTCTTGAGAACTGTCTCTAGCTACTTCAGCTGCAATTGTTGCTTCTTGTTCAATTTCTTCATTTAACATTTGTACATAAGTTGTAAAAGTACTGCATTCAATGGTATCTTTGCATGCATTAAAGGAATCTTCATAGCTTTGAAATTGTCCAAGTAATTCATCCTCTGAGCGCCATGGTTTAAACAACTGTAAAAGTGCTGAGTAGTAAAATTCCTTTTTGTCAGTAGTGTCGCAACTCAGCTTCCTGTGATTAATCAAACTTCCTTTTGTTTGTTTTACCAAACATCCTTCTTCACAAATGACTTTATCTTTTCCAATGTTGATGTCTTCTGTGGCATTCCGTTTGTAAATGAAGTTCTGCAGCACTTCATAGAGACACATGTTCTCAAGATGATGACTTCTCTTTGGGTAATATGTGTCCAACATGTTTGTTCTTAAAATGTCTGTACTTTCAGGTTCGTACTCTGCTAAATATTCAATTTCTCGAATAGATTTCAGTACCCAATTTCGCATTCCTGCAAGGCCTAAACTTACCCAAATTATTCTTCTGGATTTGGAGTACAGACTTGCAGATGATAACCTATCTGAGCATTCGTAAGAGCCAATTTCTCGATGCGATAACATCTTTAAACTGAAACTGTATAGCTTTTTACTGACAGTCTTCTCGTGAGAAATCTCTTCCCACATTTCTTTCAATTCCGTTTTCTCAGATTTAGTGATGTAAGATGTGACATACCGAGCAACAGCAATAGAATTGTCAGCTACATACTGAATATCCATGTTAGCATTCCGCATGGATCAAATGACTGGGTTGTAGTCATTTATATATTTTGACTCTTCTTTTCTTCTTAGGTTGTAGGTATTCTTAGGCAATTTTCTTGTAATAGTATGTCGCACAGCTGACATAAAACTGTTTACTCTTCCTTTTGGAAGAACAGGTTGTGGAAATCCAAATCGACATTTTGTGTAGAATTTATCTTTACTCTTGTACTTTCGTCGACAGTATTTTCCACACCGATGACTTTGGAAACGTAAAACTTGTTCTTTTAAGTTTTTTTCTTCTGTGCTTTTAGGTATAGCACATGTTGCATATCCTTCAATGAAAGATAAAACTGCATCATCAGAATCTGTTCCAAATTTTGGGGCATCCTTGATCCACAACAGCATATGAATATGAGGAGCACCTCTTGCTTGGTACTCTTTTCTCCAAAAGAAATCCTCAACTTCTCCAAGAGGTGGATTTTTTTTATTGCAGATGAAGGACATCATAGCCTCAAATCTATGATTGAAATATCTGCAAACATTAACCGGATCCAATGAGCACAATTCTCCTGCTGTCTTGTATTGGATGTTTTCAATATTTGAATTTGCCTCTCGAAGAAAATCCAGTAAATCATCCCAAGCGTACTCTGCACAGCTTAGGGTAAGGAACCATGTAGGAGTTCCTAAATTCCGTAACATACATTTCAATTCTCCATGGCGTCGGTACCAATATTCATTAGTCCCACGCTGATAAGCCATGAGATTAATCAATTGAGATTCCAAATGATCATCTCGCTGTTGCACTTTGTTCATAAAATCCTTTGCAGACACATTATGTAGATGTACTCCAGTTTTCAAAATGTGATTTACTGCATAAGATAAGGCTGATAAGTCACTTTCAAATAAAGATGGAACAAATAAGGAATACTTTGACGAAATCTTGGATCTTCTGCATATAATCTTGTAATCCGATACTCAGAAGCAGGAATCTGTACTGGACGTTCATCATATCGTCCACCTTTTCCTGTAGGAAACAGCTGGGGAAAACAACGAGCTTCCAAGCTCTCCTCCCATACACTCACGGGACTTCCTTTTGCTTTTTTCATCTGAAAGAGATCAATAGTGTTTCCCATAACTTCTTTAGAATGAAGAGGATGTATGCTGAAATGTTCATAAATTTATTCTTCTTTTGACTTATCCACTTTTTCAATTTGCCCAGTTGGTATTCCTGAGTCTGCTAGTAAATCTTCTTCATCTTCTTCCATATAAATTGATTCATACCATTTATTATTTCTTTTCAAATATAAATTTGCTCTTTGTACTTTTCGTACATCCACCAGCTCCTGCCAAATGTTCTTGTTCTTTGTAGGTACACCATTAACCAGAATAACTATTGGTTCAGTTTCCAAACTATCTGCATCAATTGTTTCAATATTTGTTTTTCAAATCTAATGACAAATAGACAACTCTTCCTTTTAAACCTCTTTGTAAATCTGTTGGAGGTAATTTTCCTGTTTTGGGCTCCATACGAACTATAGTCTGAAAAGGATGGACACATTGAATGAGTATAGACTCATACGTATTTAAATCACTAAGTTCTGCAGGAATTTCAACCAATTCTAAATTATTATGTACAGCTCTAGCAGGCATTTTATTTTCTTCTAACTTGTTATAACAGTATTTACAAATACGGTGATATTCACCCAAATCAAAAAAAATTTCCAGAAATAAATATGTAGCAAAATCCACCCACTTAGAATTATTTTCTTTTTCAGTTTTTTTATAGAGATCAACATTCCTTGTTTGATTTTTGTAATGGCTTCTCTGGCAACAAATACAAGTAATATTTGGTCTTTCATTAGAGATGATTGTAAATTTTGTCATTTGATCTTCAAATGTTTTACTAACAGTGAGTTCTACATTCTCTTCCACTTTTTCTTCAATAACTGTGCCATTTCCTGCACTTTCTTGCTCTGGACCAAAGTACCAAAACTCAATATCCTCACAAACCTTCTTCACATCTGTTACAGATCCACGGAACAGAGCATTATTCAACTCATTTAACTTTAGTGCTGGACTTTTAGCAAAATACAATCTTCTCACAAACTTTCTCATTTCAGTATGATGAACAGCCAGCATCCTAAAATGGTGAATAACACTTTGACAAACTTTCCTAGAAAGACAAGCCAGAGAATGTCCTTGCAAACCAGTATTCTCTCTCACTCTGCATGGATCTAGTCTTTGAAGCACCTTAATCTTCTGTTTAACACTTTTTTTTTTACTATATTCTCTTAGAAAATCACGAAATTTATCAATAGATTCCTGTCGTACAGTACAAATACTACTACAATTCCAAGTGTACACTGGGGCTTTAGGACGTCTCCCCATAACCTCATCAGCTAACACTTCTTCCTCATTTCTTGGAACCATTTTCTCCTTTTCCATTACACAACCATCCTTAACTTCATAAGCTCGACCACTGGTGTCAACTGCATGCAGCAAACTATTACTTTGAAGATAACTCTCTTCATTAAAAAATGGTTCAGTACTTGAACTATGCTTCCATTCTCCTAAGAACACTTTACAAAAGATTTTTTTTTTCACTTCTCTTTTTCTTTTGCTTTTTGACTTCATTACATTCACTAATTTATCTAATGTACGGATCCTGTTCAAAATTAAAATGAATAGTTTTCTTTTTAATTCCAAAGCCTTGGCAACAATTGATTCAATATGTTTCTTTTTCTTATAAAATTTTGCTTTCTTCCTATATTTTTTCACATCCTTTAGCAAATTGAACATCACTCTTCTCTCAAACATTTTTCTACGAATGTTTTTAAAATCTATTTTTCTTTTTAAGTCATTCTTTCTTACTTCTGTTTGTACATTAGCATTTAGTATATTCTGTCGATTGTCTTGTTGTTTTCTACTTGAAACACTATTTCCAGTGGATCTATGTTTTACATTTTTTCTTGGCTTGTGGATATTTTAAAAAAAATCCTTAGTCTGCTTACCAGAAGGCTTTTTCTTTTTTCCAACATGAGGTTCTTCGACTAATTTTTTTGGTCCAGTTGTCTTCAAATATAGATGTTGTTGCTGTTGTTTTCTCTTTCTTGATTTTATAGGCATGTTTAATTTATTTCAGTCTTGTTAAGCAATACCTGAAAGAAACTAAAAAAAAAATACCTTTATGTAATTTATATATATTACTATATTTTTTATGAGCTTTTCAAAACATATCATATGAGCTATCCCTTTCCTACGACTGCAAGTCTTACACAATAAAAGCTACACAAATTAAATCTCTGACAACAATTCCTAGTTTAGAGAGGCAGAAAAGAGCACATGTCCTAACAGCTACTTGAGAGCATGAGCATGTGGAACCTGAGTGAGTGATTAGACTAGAGCAAAGGAAATGAGCCTTGGTGACATTGAATGTGTTAGCGTTACACACTACTATCTAAAATACCACACAGTGCTGAATACTTAGCATGGGAGTGTAGGAGAAGCTACTGCCTGTGTGATAAGAGCGTGCTTCTGGAGACTGTGTATTGTCAGGTGCAAGAGAGATCTGGATGGACGCTTGCAGAACTGCATGAAGACTGCACAGATGTATGTAAGAGTACATGTGGGGTAACGGTTAATTGCAGTTTTGAACATGTAGAATCTACCTCACCCATGGCAGGAGTGGAAGGAAAATCTACCCTGTTGTTTTCAAATGTGTTAGCATTTGCCTCTCATTTGTGAGATAGTGATTTCTGCTGAATGCAAACCGTCACAGTTCAAGAAAACAAGCTGCCCCTTAGCCTACAAATGCAAGTCTGACAGAACCTGACCAACACAAATTAAATCTCTGACAACAAATTCCTGTGTGCACACAGACTCATGCTGTGATTCTAGGCAGAAAACGATTTTTCATTGGCAATTTCAAAGCACTTTTACCACTGTAGTTTTGCAAGTGATAAATACTGTAAGAGCCTGACACATTTTCCTTACAGTTTAGAGAGGCAGAAAAGAGCACATGTCCTAACAGCTACTTGAGAGCATGAGCATGTGGAAGGAAAATCTACCCTGTTGTTTTCAAATGTGTTAGCATTTGCCTCTCATTTGTGAAATATTGATTTGTGCTGAATGCTAGCCATCACACTTCAACAAAACAAGCTGCCCCTTTCCTACGAATGCAAGTCTTACAGAACCAGACCACCACGAATTAAATCTCTGACAACAATTCCTTTGTGCACACAGACTCATAGTGTGATTCTAGGCAGAAAAAAATATTCCTGGGTGATACCAGTACACCTTTACTTATGGTGAAGCCATACTCCATAATATCTGACAACTTCAAGGCAGTTAAATATCTTCCAAAACATAAAATGTAAAACACAACTTTAAAACAAGAATCTCATTTATATTTTTTTTATCCAAATACACCACATACATCCCCTCTCAAATTCATAACTCACCTTTAAAAGTAGTTAGTTGAGAAAGAAATGTGGCACTCACACAGCAGATTATCAGAGCCAGAATCTCTGAACTGTACACCTCTCAGCAGAACCAGTAAATGGCAATGTTTCCCTCTCTTTTTTCACACATATACATGTTAACTTCAAATCACAGTGCTTCCCACATTTTTTCAAATGGAAACACACATTTCTATTGGTTGCAAATTTCAACCCTTTCCAAATGATCCCTACCCCCAACATGACTTCTGCCTTCTAACATAGCAACAGGTCATGGAACACTGGTGTGAGCAGAGAGGTCAGAAGTTCAGCACACAATGTTTCTAATCCAAAGAGCAAGAGTGCTTGACTTTTCAAACCTAACAGCAAATCCAAAGTAATGTTCTGTGGAAACACATTTTTCTGAACCAATGCAAAACATGCTTTTTGAAATTTAAACATACAGCCTAGTTTTTAGTGTAGAATGGTGTGAAACAGCCAATGAGTTCCTTTTATTAAAAAAAAAAAGTATATAAGCCTCCATTTTACAACTATCTTTCTTTTCATATTGCCATTCTACTGAAAGACACCTTCTGAGTGCATCCAGATCTCCTTGAAAGATGTTCACAGTGTGGAATGTAGGTCATAGCTATGTCTTCTGGAGTGAAAAGTATGCAGAAAAAAGAGGTATTTTCAAAGACCTTGCTTTGCCAAATGTAGACATTAAATGGATTGGTCAGAGAGGGTTAAAGTGGCACCAATTAATGCCTTTGGTGAAATCCTTTCTACATCTCCCACAGCCTGACCTTATAATTGTGCACTGTGGTGGAAATGACCTAGGCACTTTAACTGGGGTAGGTCTGGAAATGCTTGTTAAGGACACCTTTGTGCAATTGATGTCACTTTTTCCACAAACTACCTTTCTATATTCTAATAGATGCCAAAGGCAAAAGTGGAACTGGTCCAACCAATATTGTCCGCAGATTGACAAAGCAAGCAAGCACGTCAATAAGTCTGTTTCTGCTTTCCTCAGAGACTATGGTATGGGTTCTATACACCACAACAACTTGCGTTACAACATGCAAGGCATTTATAGAGGAGACGTTGTTCATTTCACAGATGAAGGCAACAGAGTCTTCCTCTTGAACTTTAGACTCTGCATCGGTACTTACTTGTAGGTACAAAAAACACTCAATGAATGGCTCTTTTTAGAGCCAACCATGTTTTTTTGCCACCGTGCGCGCACCCCGCGATATTTTTTAAAAACTTTTTTTTTTTTTTTTTTAGACCTAAGAGGTCTTTCATGGTCCCCCTGACAAGGCCTAGGGGGTCAGGGACTCTCTACCCTGCCCCCTTTTCACGTTCTCCTCTTGTGTTTTTAACTCTCTTCTACCTCTAAAACTCAAAATGGCGGCTGGCCGTGCGCGCACCGTGTGCGCACCCCGCGATTTTTTGAAAAAAAATAAAATGTTTTTCTCACCCTTCGAGGTCCTTCAGGGACCCCCTGACAAAGGCTAGGGGGTCAGGAACTCTCTACCCTGCCCCCTTTTCACGTTCGCCACCTTCCTTTTCCACTCTCGCACTGAAAACAAACAAAATGGCGGCCGACACTTCCTGATTTCGACCGATTCGAATGTTGACTGTCATGAATCCACCAATCAGAATTACGCTCGCGCACGTTAGGGTGCGCGCACCGTAGGCGTACGGTGCGCGGACGGTGCGCGCATATAGATATGTATGTGCTTTTAAATGCAATTTTCTCAGGAACTACTGAACAGATTGACACCATATATGCAAAAGGCACATGCCTGACCTGAGGACTACCTCTTTGCCAAATTTCAAGTAATTCTGTTCAGCCGTTCGGGCTGTACCTTCGACTAAAGGTCCTATGGGAAAATGCATGGGGAAAACGTGTTTTGGGACCCCCCTTTTTTCTCAGCCCCCGCTTGACGAATCACCCCGAGACTTTCAGGGTAGGAGCTGAGCGGAGCTCCCCATTAGTTTTGAGAATTTCGTGAGGATTCGTCAACCGACGCCAAAGTTATTCAAAATAGAATTTTCAGATTTCCTATGGGAACTCGGTCCTAACTATAACTATCTACTGGCGACCGCCAGTAGATAATATATATATACACTGAAAAAACCATAGGTTTCACACATGTTATAGTTAGCTGGACATTTCGCTCGTAAAAAACCAATGAAATTCCCCCGTTATAGTTAGTTCAGCTAACTATAACTCGCGCGCCCGCAATCCACTGCTGATGACGTCACATATTACATCACTCATGACATTGTCAGTGACATCACTCATGACATCACTGATGACATCTCAAATGACATCATCCAGTGAATGTGTGTTTCTGAACAGTTTTAATATGTTTAATAAATATAGGGAAATTCCTGTTGAAGAATGAGTGGGTGTACAAGTGTGCATATGGATGATTTTCTGTGGTGCGTAACTGACTCTATAAGTGAGTCATTAAATGTATCTTACTGCAGACTAGTGACTTAACTGTGTAAATGTCTGTATGTGTCTGTGTGTTGGTGTCTAAGTGGCTCCATGGTTTTGTGATTAGCTATATGAGTGTCTATATGGGTTATTGATTGGTTGTCTGAGTATCTGTATTTGTGCCTGTGTGTTTGTGTGGGTAGGGTGTGTGTTACTCTGTGCATAGATGTGTTTCAGTGGGTGATTCTATGGGTGCATGGTTTTAAGAGTGCATCTGTGAGGGACTGTATGGTTGGATGAGTGTATGTATGGGTGTGTTAGGGATTGAATGTATATCTCAGTGGTACATGTGTGACTAACTACATATGTGAAAGGCAGTATATATGCGTGTAAGAGTATATAAGTGGGTATATGTGAGAGTGTGTGATTGTGAGAGTGGCTGTATGGATGCGTGTGTGCTTGTATCAATTATTGTATAAGAGCGTAAGAATGTGGTACTATTTTTAAGAGTAAGTGAACTTGAGTGTGTTTAACTGTATAGGTGAGTAAATTGGACTGTGTTTAATTACTTGCACGACTGAGTAGGTGTGTTAGTACCTCAATGGATGATTGGCGGTGTGTGAGTGTCTATATAGGTGTCTAAATGCATATGATAGTCTTGTATGGAGTGACTGTAAGTATGAGTGACTGTACAGGTGAATGAGTGGAGTTGTATGGAGACCTAAGAGTTAATAAGTGAGTATCTAGTTATTGGTATTGGAGTACGTATGGTTTTGAGAATGTAACTCTGAAATTTTCAGTCGGTGTTTGAAAGGTTATGTTAGGGTGTGAGAAGATGTGGTAATTTATCACATGGATGACGTCATCAGTGATGTCATCAGTGATGTCATTTGAGATGTCATCAGTGATGTCATGAGTGATGTCACTGACGATGTCATGAGTGATGTAATATGTGACGTCATCAGCAGTGGATTGCGGGCGCGCGAGTTATAGTTAGCTGAACTAACTATAACGGGGGAATTTCATTGTTTTTTTACGAGCGAAATGTCCAGCTAACTATAACGTGTGAAACCTATGGTTTTTTCAGTGAATTTCAAAGGTTTTTTAAATGCTAATTCCTAACTATAACGTGTGTGAAACCTATGGTTTTTTCAGTGAATTTGCAAGGTTTTTTAAATGCTAATTTATGAATTTTTTTAATTTTTTTTTATTTGTTTTTTTAACAATATGCTACCTATGTATATAATTATAGATTTACTGTATCCTGCAATATGGAATGGCTCACCTTTTTTAAAAAAATGTTTAGATATAGTTGAACAGCATAGTTAATATCTTCTACAAACCTCTAAACATTGTTTTTTTTTTTTAAGGGATTTTTACCGTGCGCGCACCGTAAGCTTACGGTGCGCGCATGGTACGGTACAAGTACGGTGCGCGCACGTAGTTTGCATGGCTACGTGTGCGCATGCGTACGTGATTTACGTACGCATGCGTACTTCGTCTGCGATGCGTACGCGCGGGCTCCGTACGCGCATGCGCGCGTGTTCTTTTTGCGCATGCGCGCGTGCTCCTTACGCGGGTCCGCCGTACGCGCATGCGCGCGTGCCCCTAATGCACATGCGCGCGTACGTCGTACGCGTGTGCTCCGTACGCGCATGCGCACTTCTTACGTACGCTCATGCGTGCTTGTACCGTGCGCGTACGGTAAGCGTACGGTGCGCGCACGGTTAGTCATGTGATCAAGAAACAACACTTTTCATTGGTTTAAAGTTCTTTCATTACCAGAAACTTCCAACACCACACCCATTCCCCTCATTATTACTTCTGATTCCCTGGGAGAAGGAGCTGAACTGTTTTTGTGATACAATGGCAGAGCAGCAGTCATCTTCTGGGAGTGAGCAGGAGAGCCTTGTCAGACAGAGACAGAGGAAACAGAAAGATTCTTTTGTCTGGCAATATTTTACATTTCCACAGGGGCAGAAGAAATTCAATGCTCCCAAAGTCACCTGCACTCTTTGTGGGCGTGTCTTATCTAGAGGAGATCCTAAGAAGAAGTACTCTTTTAGTATCTACACTATGATCAGGCACGTTAGGGATGTACATCCTGTGACTTTTGCTCGAGCTACTAGAGAAAACCCTCCAGCAGCTCAGCCGAGCACATCCGCAGCAGCTCAGCCGAGTACATCATCGGCAGCTCAGCCGAGCACTTCCTCTGCGGTGGGAGCTTCACCTTCTTCTGCTCCTCTGGACATTCCCCCTATGTTTGAGAGGGTGCATATACGGTGCAATACGTGTTATGCTCTTCTTGCTTTTGGGGAGTCCAGCATTCCCCTAATAGATAACAAGATACAGCAGCACAAGTGCGGCACCGTATAATTTTGCCATTCTTTCCTTCCTCTGTCCCTCTATTAACACAACGGCTCTTTTTAGAGCCACCTTACATCTTTAATTTTTTTAATCATTTTTTTAATGTTTTTTTTCCCCGCCGTGCGCGCACGGTGCGCGCACCCCTTGTGTTTTTTTTTTTTTTTTAATTTATTTTTTTTTAAAAACCTTTATTACAATTTCAAAGAGATACAAGTATGGGCCTACAACCAACAGGCCGGCCGCTAATACGCAGTGTAAGCCTAGGCACAGCTTAACATTCACATCGATGAAGCAATAAAAAAAAAAAAAAAAAAAGTTACTGGAGTGCTAACCATCGCAGTCGGCCGCAGCCGCAGTCCATAAACAAGCAAGAAAGGTTTCATATTTTTGAGAAACGAAAAACATCAAACACACAAGGCAGAGGAAGTTAATGACAGTAACATGTGCTCCCCGTATCGAAGGAGTAAATCAACCCGGGTAGACAGAGGGGGGGGGGGCAAGGCAGAAGAAACAAATCCGCATGTCGCAGGAGCATACAGGAATGCGCGGGCTAGGGAGACAGAGCGGCATCCATCTCACGCGTCTGGGACCCCTTGTGTTTTTAAATATAATAAAATATTTTTTCACCCTTCATGGTCCTTCAGGGACCTCATTTCAAAAGGTAGGGGGTCAGGAACTCAGTACCCTGCCCCCTTTTCACGTTCTGCACCTTTTCTTTTAAATTGAAACACACTTTTTTTTTTGTGTGCATATTTTAACCCTTTCTAAATGATGTTAAAATAATTTCATGGAATGTGGCAGGCCTTAAAAATAAACTCCCCAATCCTGAGTGGGGTACATTCATTACCTCCTTTGATATTTGCTTGCTGCAAGAAACCTGGTTACTTGCAGAGAGTGTGGCTCCGGGCTTTGCAACATTTGATATTTTAGCAAGTAAGAGCAGCAGGGGAAGACCTTCGGGGGGGCTGTCCATATGGGTTGGCTCCCATCTGGGAGCTAAGGCAAAGGACATCCCTACTAATTCTCGGGATGTACTACTTGTAGTATTGGACGGAGTGAATGGCTCGAGTATTGCTCTAATAAATGTTTATTCTAGACCTATTAAGAGGGGCTTTGAATCTAAGGCCATTACTGAAATGTCCAAACTTTTACAGTCACTTGACTCCTCTACTATGCTAATTCTGGGTGGGGATTTTAACTGCCATTTTGAGCCTCTCTTGGACTCAAATACAGGAGATCGCGATGAAGTTGACTTACTATGGAATATTCCTGACCCATTGACCCCTCTGGTCAAGGTATGGACGCCGCTTGTCTTGCAACTGCAGTCACTCTCCCTAGCTGCATCATTGCGAGCATGTAACGGAAGGGTGATGCCAGATAGACCTGGGAAAGCAACGTCTAATAGAGCAAATCATACCACAATCATTGACTACATTTTTATCGAAGCCAAATATTGGGATAGGTTATATGAATTTGTGGTCATTGAAAGGTCTGATAGTGACCACAATGCTCTGTCTCTGACCCTTAAGCCAGGGAGTTTTGGACTTAAAAATCCTGCCCCAGGTGATAATTTTGTGATTGATCCTTTGACGATCACAAATTGTAGAAGGAGAGTAAAGTGGCCAGAACTCCAAATGTCCAGTAGCAAGCTGGCGGAACTATATGGAATAATAATACCATTTATTGAAGAGATGGGGAGATTAGTACGGTGGTTCAACAAAACTTGCCGTACAGCCAAAAAGGCCCTGTTGATGGTAATAAAAACCAAGGACAGAGAAGCAATTAGGGCAAATCGTCTCTTGTACAAAAAAGCAATCAGTGATGCTAAGAAGGAAGGGGAGGTTGCACTGTGGGAAGAGTTGGGCCATGCGCTCAGCTGTAAGGACCTTAAATTATTTTGGAATATCGTTGCAACAGGAGTTAGTGGACACTCCCATGCCTTTGTCCCTAACATTGCTGCCTCAATTTGGGAAAATCACTTCAGTGATCTTTATGGCATACGTGATTGTGATAGTCTCTTTGCTGATACCTTAGATCCTTCATCTGCCACAGTACGTTATGCCCCATTTGATCTTCTTACCTTGGATGAGGTGGAAACAGCAATCGGAAAAATGCTCCCGAATAAGGCTCCTGGCTTGGATAAACTGCCTGGGGACCTATTTAGGGCTCAACCAAAAATATGGGCACCCTACTTGGCTGTCCTATTTAATGGTATTTTGCAGGGGGGTGAAGTACCCCATACGTGGCTTGGGGCCGAAATAGTACCCGTTTTCAAAAAAGGCTGCCCATTAACCCCCTCCAACTATAGGCCTATTAGTCTTATAGATACGTCACAAAAATTAATGGGGAGGGTTCTTTTGAACAGAGTCTTGGGGTGGATCTAGGAGAATGGGATTCTGTCCACATTACAGGGAGGCTTTAGGGCTGGTACTTCTACTCTAGATCAGATTTTTCGCCTGCAGGTCTTGTACTGGAAAACAGCCTTGGTTGAGGGTGGCAGCCTCTACCTGGTGTTTGTGGACCTGCGGGCAGCTTTTGATCTAGTCACACGAACCAAATTGTGGCAAGTACTGGCTGATCTGGGACTCCCGTCTTACCTATTGGCCGTCCTAACTAGGCTCCACGATAATAATTTTGCCCAAGTAAGGTGTGGTAAACATGGCGAGCTCACTGACTGTTTTCCGTCCAAAAAGGCGTCCGCCAAGGGTGTGTCCTGGCTCCCACACTGTTCAGCCTTTATATTAATGGTCTTATTGACCACCTGAATTGTGTTGTAAATAATGATGCCCCTAAACTGGTATCAGGACGTGTGCCCGCATTGATGTTCGCAGACGATACTTTGTTATTGTCTAGAACATCATCGGGCATACAAAACACATTGAATGGTTTTGCGAAGTTCTGTGAGCTAAGAGGACTCGAAATTAACTTGGGGAAAACAAAATATATGATTTTTAATCCCCCTAAGTGGGTGCGTCCTAACCCAGTATTATTCAATATCCCCCTTGAAAGGGTCAAAACCTTTGTTTATCTGGGCGTCACCCTAATGGAAAACTTTAGCTGGAACTCTCAGATTGCTAAGTCAACGCTCAAGCTTGTCCAACTGGCAGGGGGTTTAAACAAAGTTTTTTAAAAATCAACTTTTAAACCAGTGTCCCCTGCCCTTGAAATTTATTGTCGGCAGGCAAGAGTAGCTGCAATCTATGGGGCTGAACTCTGGGGACATACGCAGATAATGTCTCTCTCAAAGGCTGAGCAGTCTTTTTTAAGATCTCTACTAGGCCTTCCTTCCAGTACACCGTTGATCCCCCTTAGGTTTGACCTTGGGCTAGTTCCAATAGAGGAGATCACCAGTGTAAGACCAATTTTGTACTGGAAGAGGCTGTGGTCAGTGCCAGAACTGACCTCCGATAGATCTGAATTTGCAGAGATCTGGCCTGCTCTTAAACACAAAAAGATCCCTTGGCTTCTGCATATTAATGCAACCTGTATTCAATTGGGACTCCCGGAATTGTGGTCAAACCCGGAAGCAAGTTGTTCCGGGATCCCGAGGAAAGAACTACTTTCTCTGATGTCCACAAATTATTTCTCTTCTCTTTCGAGCTCTTCTGCTATGGGTAGGTTGACCTTAGAATTCCTCATGGTCAAGCAAGATCCCGGACTAGAGGAATTCATGGATCAAATAGAACCCCCACTTGCTCGAAAACTGTATATTCAGCTTAGACATGGCACACTACCGGTTAGGTCCTTTTCATCCAAATGGCAGACCCAAAATCAGGAATGTTGTCCTGCCTGTAACTATAAAACGGAGTCTGTTGCACATGTGCTGTTTTTCTGTCCTGCTTATTACACAATTAGGAAATGTTGGTTGATTCCTATTTGCAGGAACCTGGAATTTCGTCACTTTAAGCAGGCGTGTAGGTCACTAATCTATGATACTCATCCCAATATTGTCTTTGCTGTATCTCGCTATCTTCACAGTATGTGGCGCAGGAGACAAGCCTTTTTAACTTGATTATCCTTGTATTGATAACTAGTAGTTTAATCTTTATTTTTAAAACTTTTAACTTATATGTCTATTTATTGTCTTATTGTATTATTGTAATTGTTGATGCACATAGGTGCACTTTTATGGTCTTTCGACCGAAATAAAGTTATCACTGAGAACTAAATGATTTCTACCCCCAACATGACTTCTGCCTGCTAGCATAGCATTAGATCATGTAACAGTTGTGTGTGCAGAGACGTCAGAAGTTCAGCACATAATGTTTCTAATCCAAAGAGCAACAGTACATTTCACAGATGAAGGGAACAGAGTCTTCCTCTTGATCTTTAGACACTGGATCGATACTTACTTATAGGCACCAAAAAACAATCAATTAACACAATGGCTCTTATTAGAGCCAAATCACAAAAAGGAGCTGGAGGGGCAGAGAACAGGTCATCCCCCACTCAGAATTCTGTATACAATAAAGGACCTGTTCCCAAAGTGAGCATTTGATTCATATAGCCATTGTATTTGTCATATATATTTTAGACAAACTTAGGAGCAAGTGTTACAATATCATCATTGCTACTTTAAGGTATGACTCACTATTTCAAAGAAAGGGAGAGTATTCAAACGAGATAATAAAAAGTTGTCTCTTTAACCAACAATAGTGATGTGTTAAACCACCCCCGTGTGAAAAAAAGTGTGGGAAAGGAGTGATGGCGCCTCACGGTAGCAACACCAGGGAGGATAAAGCAGGAAGGTACTCGCCTGCTACCTCAAGATCTCATCATCAGCCGCCACCACTCCGTAGAAAGGAAATGTGTATGGGAAGGTTTAGACAAAACACGTAAAGATTGCTAGTGTGTATAAAGCAAGAGAAAGAGAAGTAGTGCAGAGAACCGTGCACCGTAATAAACCCCACAGTGTATGTACACAGATTTGAGTTGGTTCACACTCGCTTTCTACTTTTTATTCTGTGCTGTGTGACCACTCATGTATAAAAATGCCGACATGTTTCGTTGCCAATAGAAAAAACTCACGGCAACTTCTTCAGGGCGTGGGGTATTATCGTTTCACCCTATAGCCTTGCTTGATCAGTTAAAAGCAGTTCTGTTGGAAAAGAGACAGACAAACAACACACATCTAAAATATTTGACTTCTGGTTCACAGACACCCATAGCTGTGTGTATCCTTCCGAAACCCATGTAGCCCAAAATATTTACCGGGATGTCGCCCATCGTGGGCATACCTTTACCCTCGGGCTTGTGTGCATGTAACAGCGGTCGCTTGTTCAGGGCTCATCCCCTCGACTCCTGTCATGAGTCTGTAAACACACAGTGAAAGACACAGAGGACATGAATCAAGAGAGTTCAGTTGATAGTTATATGGAGGAAACAAGTATAGAATTCCCTTTTGCTTTGTTGTATCTTTTTCAAGTGTAATTACTGCTTAGCCAAGATTAGCGGGGGTCCTGCTTGTGTCAGAGGAGGCGCTGGTTTTGAAAAAACTGCCCGTTATGTGGGGTATAGTCCCTTCCGTGTCTCGATTATAATGTGACTTTTAATATCTGCTGTATGGCTCGTACTTAATATGTCTATTTATATTTTTAGAAATGCCAAGCTCATAGTTAAGATTTCTAGACAGTTTGTTTCCGTGACCGGCCTGTGCGTACCCCTTTGGAACGAGGAATTCCCCCCGACCGAGTCACGTTTACTCTCACAGGTCTCCCTTCACCTATGGTCTAAACCGCTTTGTACGAAGCCCCCTCTGTTTTTAGAAAAGCAGGAAAAAACTCGGACTCACCGATATCCCGTCCGCGTCTGGCGTTCACTCAGCACTGCAACACCGCAACCGGTGTTTGCCGTGATTAAAAGACGTGACTTTCCTGGTCACGTGGCAACGCTGTGTAGGTCCCGCCCATTTCAGGGCCGACAGAACGCGCCATCTTAGAATGGTTATGTATGCCTCTCCAGGCAATCAGCTCTTCAGTGTGTGGGCGTCGAAGCACCCGTTTTTATTGTTAATGTGACTCGTTGGTGAATAATTCAGGCATTTCATCACCCCAGAGTTCTGTTCACACCTATTGCTTCGTTATGTAGATACCGCGTTGCATCAAGTGTAATCTAGATCATGACTGGGTTTTGCAATGGTGCAACGAACGGTGTCAGTGATACCGGGTGCCCCTGGCTATCTCGTTTTGTGTTCCTGGTTACTCATGCAGTGTAATACCCCCATATCGCGCCCCCCTATTCTAATGTTCGTGACTGACCATAATGGCTGGATTTATACTGTCCATCAGGGGAAAGCTCAAGGAAGGAAAGGCCAAGAATAATGCATGGATTATGTATGCACCTTATTCCACTCGATGGAGTCATTCAATCCAATCTGATCCACACCCTCCTGATAGATCCAGCGAGCTTCCTTGCTACACAGTCTGGATTCCATATTAAACTGGTCCCCAATCACTCTTTCTAATACTACCCAGCATACATCTTTGGGATCATGTTTGTGATGCTGAAAGTGTTGGACTAGTTTTGTACTCAGTTTACCTGCACGCAACGTGCTCAGATGTTCTTGAATCCTGACCTTGACCTTCCTGGTGGTAAGGCCAATGTAGTGTTGCTCGCAGGGGCAGGTCAATCTGTAAATAACGTTAGATGTATTACAATTGCTGAATTTGTTCAGATGCCATATACGATTATTTGCGAGAGTGACACTTTTAGTGGTTGTTGTAAGCTTGCATACAGAATAACCCCCACAGGGGTAGTGTCCTTGCGGAATGTTATTATCCCGTGGCTCAGATTTGGGTCTGGTGTGCACCAGCTGATCGCGTAGATTTGCAGATCGTTTGAATGCAAAGCGAGGTGGAGGCATTCGCATGCTCGTAGTACTTAACAGGTGCCAGTGTCTACGGATGATCTGCCTGATTTTGGTGGATAAGAAGCCAAAAGTGGTCACCACAGGTATACATTCACCCTTTTGTTTAGAAGTTCTTTCCAGGAGAGCCGCACGTGGCGTATTGTATGCTCGTTTCTTCGCCTGCCTGATTATTTTCTTAGGATAGGCTCGGTTCTCCAATTTGGTAGCCAGTACGTTAGACTGTTCAGAGTATTCACAAAGGTTGGAGCAATTCCGGCGATATCTTAAAAACTGGCCCACAGGTAAGTTATCTCGAAGTGCTCTTGGATGATATGACCTGTAGTGCAGCAGGGAATTCTTGTCGGTTGTTTTGTGATGCACTTTGGTAATGAGCTTGTCATGCTTGGCCTGTATATCCAGGTCAAGGTACACTGCTGATGTTCTATTCACCGCCCAAGTGAATTTTAAGCAGACATCGAGACTGTTCAACCAATTGAGAAATTCAGTGAGTCTCTCCTCCGAGCCCTCCCATATACAAAGGACATCATCTATATATCTCTTCCAGAGAACAATGTTCTTCTGGAAGAGATTTGTGTCGGAATGAATATGGTACGTCTCGAATTGGCCTACATAGATGCAGGCCAGACTGGGAGCGAAGGTGGCCCCCATTGAAGTACCCGACACCTGGAGGTACACCTGTTCTTTGCACGAAAAGAAGTTTTTGGTCAATGCGATCTCAATGCACTGGAGTACAAAGGTTTGAGGAGTGTCATAGAACCATTCAGAGTCCCTCAGGGCGCGAGCTGCTGCCACCAGCGTGGCTTCCTGAGGGATACTCGTGTATAATGATTCTATGTCTATGGTGACAAGGAATTGGTTCACAGGGTCGTATGTTATATCCTCCAGGATTCTCAGGACATCGGTGGTGTCTTGGACGTACGATGGTTGGGTGATGACACACTCCCTCAGAAAAAAGTCCGCAAACTGAGACAGTGGTTCTAAAAGGGATTGGATGCCCGATACTATTGGGCGTCCAGGAGGGGGTCGCTGTGGCTTGTGAATTTTGGGGACAATATAAAAGGCCGGCATCCTAGGTTTTAAATTGATCAGAAATTCTGCTTCTTTATATGTCACCCATTTCTTTTCTTTGGCCTCCGTCACTAATTTGATGATAGTGGCCTGAAGATCGTTAGTGGGGTCCCGCGCTAGAGGTTGGTAATTGCAGCGGTTCCCCAAAAGCCTAGCCACCTCGATGTCGTAATCCTGGGTGTCCATAACCACCACTGCCCCGCCTTTATCGGCTGGCTTGATGGTGATTGTTTGGTTATTTTGTAAACTTTTTAAGGCTTGCCAATCCCGAATGCTCATATTGCTATGAGCCACTGTATGGGCATTTTGTTCTGCCTGGCTGATGTCTTGAAGGACCTTCTGCTCAAACACCACTGTTTCCGGGCCTACTGAGCTCGTTGGGGGGCAAAAATGTGATGGACACCGTAGATTAGTTGAAAAAAGGGGTGCCTGTTCCTGCTCCTTCCCTTCGAAAAACTTTTTTAACTTGATCTTCCTCATCAGCCCATAAAGGTCTGCCCGAAGTTGGAACCCGTCATGGCGGGGAGTGGGTACGAATCCTAGGCCTTTATTCAGTACTTCTTATTAGAGCCAACCAACACCCAAACACTTAATCTTTTTTTTTAATTCTATTTTTTATACGATTATTTTGTCGCATCTCTATGCTTCCCCAGCGCAGGCCTACAAACTGCAGCCATGCGCCAGCGCAGGCTCCCTTGCACCATGGTACAAGGATGCCTGCATGGTGAGGAGATTGTTCTTGTGCAGGAAGGGACACCTTCCTGCACAAAAACAATCACAAAAGGCTTTTTCCTCTTTCAATGCGTGCTGTAGAATGGAGAACGCACTAAAAGAGGAAAAAACGAGGAGAAATAAAAACATTTCTCCTCGTTGTGCCTCGCAACACCACCTCTAGAGTTGCTTAGCATTCACACACATCTCTAGAGTTACGATTTCTCGTAAACCTGGATATGTGTCTAGTTCTTTGTGTGTTGCGTGTGAACACCCAAAACAACACCCATGGAACGCCCCTTCAATGCACAGTGCTGCGTGTGAAGTGGCTGTATTTATGTGGAGAGGAAAAGTCACGCAGGGTGGCTTTTCCTCTCCTTGTAAATGTGAAGGAGCTCCCTGCGCCACCAGTACGTTATGAAAAGTGACGTAGTGGTGGCGTAGAGGCCTTGTTAATCTGCCCCAGAGATGTAATGGAAATTAAGGGTAAGACAGACAAAGGTAGAGAGACAGAATCAGACACAGAGTGCAAGGAACTGGGAAGGAGTAACGCAGAATGACTGAGACACATGGAGACAGGGAGAGATACATGTTTGAAAAAGTAGTGATGGAGGCAGTAAACCTAGGGGAGTAGTAGAGAAGGATTGAGGGAGTTACGAAACAGAAGTAAATGAAGAAGACAGAGAGAAGGGGAATGAGAAAAGCAGAGTGAGGTGAAGTGAAAAAAAGGGAGCATGAAAGTGAAGGGGTGAGAAATACAGATATTTCAAACTTACCTGACCAACAAAATAACTTAATTATAAATAAATGGTTTTTTTAATTGCTAGAAAAAAGGATTAATTTTCCTAAATTTTCTTTCTCGATCTGAAAAAAAAGAAAAAAAGTATTAATATTTAACAATACATTTTAGAATACAGTACACATATTTTCATATTTAACAAAGTAATCTTTTGCCCTTTTTTGCTGTTTTCAGAATATATTGAATTTCACTGCAAATTGTGAAACCAATTGCATTCATCACTTAACAGCGGGCAAAAAAATTAACAATCTGAAAGATTGTTTAAAAAAAGCCATGAATCTCTTCTCAGTAAAACATACCTTGATAGAAATGTAACATATATAATAAAAATATCATCTAAGAACAATAACTATTTGCAATAAATATCGTCTGTAAATCTTGTTGCTTAAGCACATACACCAAAATAATATCTGTCAAAGAAGTCTACCAGAGAAATTTTTACCTTTCCATGAGGCCAAATGGTAATTTTTAAATTCTTTTTGGGTGAAATATCCAATGGTAATCCAATAAAATCGAAATAATGGTTTGTTCAGATGCTGCAATTTGTATCTAAAATTTTGGTTTTAGAAAAATTAAGTAGGAATTTGGTAATTCTGCAGGCAAACGTTGCTTGAAAATCAATTGAGAATCATTACACAGTGTCCTTTTTCACATTTTAGATAAACTGTGTAATGACCAGAAGTTATAGAAGGTCCATCATGGAAAATTATTGCAACTGCAACAAAAGTTTTTCCAGATATTGATAATTGATGTCCTGTAAACTTCTTTATTAAAGTGTCCAATTTTGTACCATCAGCTCTACAACGTTGCATCATTAAAATTACATACTGTCCATATTTATTTAAAAATAACGTTGATAACATGTCTGATTTACGTTGAGAACATTCCATGTTGTGATTTGCATCTTTAACTAATTTACTAAAAGTCACTGATTTACTCTCTGGTAATGTTAAATATATGAACCTTTCAGAATCAACATTAGAGCTGCATGTGTTCAAACAGTTTTCACAACTATGTTCCCATTTATAAGAGAGACCAAACATATTTTCTATTTCTACCCCTTCATCTTCCAGTACCATAAGCATATACATCAAGAATTCCTGTGCATCTTGCTGGACATTTTGAGTAAACGGTACATCCTGAACATACATCTAAAAGTTTTCTAACATCAGAAGCACTTTCTATTTTAGTTTTATCATTACTCAGCTTCTCAAAAAGAAAACTCAGCAGAGAACAGAATCTTTTTACATGATTTAGTATTATCTGCTCTTGCAAACTTTCAAGATAAAATACAACATTCAGCACTACATTAGCGTAGCAGTTGACACCAGAGCTATTTTCAAAATGACAACCAACAACCTCTTCAACATTGTCCTTTTTCTTTTTGCTTGCAATCACATCAGTCTCCTTTTGTTTTCTCTTCTGTACATCCTCATTACAGATATTCTCAATTCTCCTTTTCCGACAAACAACACGTTTTTCAAACACAGGATACTGACCTAAATGAGGAGCATAGCTTCTTCTTAATCTATTATACTCCTTTACACAGTTTGCTTCAGCACTAACTTTTGAGTCATCAAAGTCTATCATGAATAAACCAGATCATTTTTTCACTCGTGACAAAGCAACAAATGCCATACCTTCTTTAAACACAGTAGATCCAATGTTTACACAAGCACTATCTACAGTTAATCCTTTAGATTTGTGAATAGTTACAGCATATGCTAGAGAAAATGGAAACTGCTTCCTACGTACATATAAGTCTTTCACAAGCAAGAAACGAACTGAACAATGACAAATGTCTTTAACCTCTTCAATCTGATCAAATTTTATTTTTAAAAATTCAATTCCAACTTTTTTCTGGTAATTAACAAAACCCACAACTTTACCCATAGCTCCATTCACTAAACCTTTTTCTAAATCCAAATTATGTCTTAAAATTACTCGACAGTTCATACATACATAAAGATTATTTTCTAAACCGGCTGTTTTCGAGATGTTTTTCTCTAGAGAATCCAATTTAGTTGTCAATTTGCTTGTCAATATAATAGTTATTCCTTCATGTTGTATTTTATCCACAGCTTCCAGTTTGACAATCTCTTCATTTTCCAATTTCAAAAGTGAATATAGAGCATTCATGTAGTGTTGGCATTAAGCAGATTACAGTTTTTTTCCAGAAATTTTCTTGTATATTTTCTCTGGAACAATTTGTTCTGTTGGGAACAAATTACATAGCAATCGACTCTGTAAAGCTTTTCTGCCATGTTCTGGGAGTAGTCCAATTCTGATATCTTTGAGAATACTTGCATAATCATCATCATTTGCCTGCCGCATATTGGTAATGAGTTCTTTATACTCAAAGTATGTCCAAATATTCACATTACCTATACTTCCTAACGACTTTTTCGTGTCTTCATGTGTAAGAGTTTGAAATACTGGTTGTCCTTTAACTGGAGTGAGCTGCAGAAGATCCCCAAAAACTATAACATGTTTTCCTCCAAATAGCACGTCATAGTTTGTCTTTAGAATTTGCTGCATTCTTAAATGCACAAAGGCAAGCATTAAGTTTGATACCATGCTTACCTCATCAATGATGAGAACTTTCATTTTTTTCAATACTCTTGCAACTTCAAAACATGCTTCTCCTGTTAGCTTGTGGTATTGTATTTTGTTCTCGTGCTCTACTGGTAACATTAGCAAACGATGGAGGGTAATTCCTTTTATGTTATATGCTGCTAACCCAGTTGGAGCAGTAACAACACAAGACAAAGTTGAATCTGTTTTTTGCTGTAGGTAGCTTCTAATTACTTTAATCAAGAAACTTTTTCCAGTTCCGGCTTGTCCACTCACATACATTCTGATTGGTTCAAACGATGTGCATGAGCACTCATTATTTTCATGTAGTAATCCATGATCAATTTGTTTTGTGACTTCCTCATAAATTTGTTTTTGTTCATCATTCAGTTGCTGTTCCAAACTTGGTAAGTTTATTAAATCTTCCTGAGCTTGATTCATAGCTGTTTCCACTTCAGTCATGGCTATTGCAGCTTCATTTTCTACGATTGGTTGTCCTAGGGGATCTTGACTGAGCGTCCCAGAACTTTGACTGTCTTGAGAACTGTCTCTAGCTACTTCAGCTGCAATTGTTGCTTCTTGTTAAATTTCTTCATTTAACATTTCTACATAAGTTGTAAAAGTACTGCATTTGATGGTATCTTTGCATGCATTAAAGGAATCTTCATAGCTTTGAAAATGTCCAAGTAATTCATCCTCTGAGCGCCATGGTTTAAACAACTGTAAAAGTGCTAAGTGGTAAAATTCCTTCCTGTCAGTAGTGTCGCAACTCAGCTTTCTGTGATTAATCAAACTTTCTTTTGTTTGTTTTACCAAACATCCTTCCTCACCAATGACTTTATATTTTCCATTGTTGATGTCTTCTGTGGCATTCCGTTTATAAATGTAGTTCTGCAGCACTTCATAGAGACACATGTTCTCAAGATGATGACTTCTCTTTGGGTAATATGTGTCTAACATGTTTGTTCTTAAAATGTCTGTACTTTCAGGTTCGAACTCTGCTAAATATTCAATTTCTCGAATAGATTTCAGTACCCAATTTCTCATTCCTGCAAGGCCTAAACTTACCCAAATTATTCTTCTGGATTTGGAGTACAGACTTGCAGATGATAACCTATCTGAGCATTCGTAAGATCCAATTTCTCGATGCGATAACATCTTTAAACTGAAACTGTGTAGCTTTTTACTGACAGTCTTCTCGTGAGAAATCTCTTCCCACATTTCTTTCAATTCCGTTTTCTTAGATTTAGTGATGTAAGATGTGACATACCGAGCAACAGCAATAGAATTGTCAGCTACATACTGTATATCCATGTTAGCATTCCACATGGATAAAATGACTGGGTTGTAGTCATTTATATATTTTGACTCTTCTTTTCTTCTTAGGTTATAGGTATTCTTAGGCGATTTTCTTGTAATAGTATGTCGCACAGCTGACATAAAACTGTTAACTCTTCCTTTTGAAAGTACAGGTCGTGGAAATCCAAATCGACATTTTTTGTAGAATTTATCTTTACTCTTGTACTTTCTTCGACAGTATTTGCCACACCGATGACTTTGGAAACATAAAACTTGCTCTTTTAAGTTTTTTTCTTCTGTGCTTTTAGGTATAGCACATGTTGTATATCCTTCAATGAAAGATAAAACTGCATCATCAGAATCTGTTCCAAATTTTGGAGCATCCTTGATCCACAACAGCATATGAATATGAGGAGCACCTCTTGCTTGGTACTCTTTTCTCCAAAAGAAATCCACAACTTCTCCAAGAGGTGGATTTTTTTAATTGCAGATGAAGGACATCATAGCCTCAAATCTGTGATTGAAATATCTGCAAACATTAACCGGATCCAATGAGCACAATTCTCCTGCTGTCTTGTATTGGATGTTTTCAATATTTGAATTTGCCTCTCGAAGAAAATCCAGTAAATCATCCCAAGCGTACTCTGCACAGCTTAAGGTAAGGAACCATGTAGGAGTTCCTAAATTCCGTAACATACATTTCAATTCTCCATGGCGTCGGTACCAATATTCATTAGTCCCACGCTGACAAGCCATCAGATTAATTAATTGTGATTCCAAATGATCATCTCGCTGTTGCACTTTGTTCAGAAAATCCTTTGCAGACACATTATGTAGATGTACTCCAGTTTTCAAAATGTGATTTACTGCATAAGATAGTGCTGATATGTCACTTTCAAATAAAAGATGGAACAAATAAGAAATACTTTGATGAAATCTTGGATCTTCTGCATATAACCTTGTAGTCCGATACTCAGAAGCAAGAATCTGTATTGGACGTTCATCATATCGTCCACCTTATCCTGTAGGAAACAGCTAGGGAAAACAACGAGCTTCCAAGCTCTCCTCCCATACACTCACGGGAGTTCCTTTTGCTTTTTTCATCTGAAAGAGATCAATAGTGTTTCCCATAACTTCTTTAGAATGAAGAGGATGTATGCTGAAATGTTCATAAATTTCTTCTTCTTTTGACTTATCCACTTTTTCAATTTGCCCAGTTGGTATTCCTGAGTCTCCTAGTAAAACTTCTTCATCTTCTTCCATATAAATTGATTCATACCATTTATTATTTCTTTTCAAATATAAATTTGCTCTTTGTACTTTTCGTACATCCACCAGCTCCTGCCAAATTTTCTTGTTCTTTGTAGGTACACCATTAACCAGAATAACTAATGGTTCAGTTTCCAAACTATCTGCATGAATTGTTTCAATATTTTTTTCAAATCTAATGGCAAATAGACAACTCTTCCTTTTAAACCTCTTTGTAAATCTGTAGGAGGTAATTTGCCTGTTTTGGGCTCCATACGAACTATAGTCTGAAAAGGATGGACACATTGAATGAGTATAGACTCATACGTATTTAAATCACTAAGTTCTGCAGGAATTTCATCCAATTCTAAATTATTATGTACAGCTCTTGCTGGCATTTTATTTTCTTCTAACTTGTTATAACAGTATTTACAAATACGGTGATATTCACCCAAATCAAAACAATTTTCCAGAAATAAATATGTAGCAAAATCCATCCACTTAGTATTTTTTTCTTTTTCACTTTTTTTATAGAGATCAACATACCTTGTTTGATTTTTATAATGGCTTCTCCGGCAACACATACAAGTAATATTTGGTCTTTCATTAGAGATGATAGTAAATTTTGTCATTTGATCTTCAAATGTTTTACTAACAGTGAGTCCTACATTTTCTTCCACATTTTCTTCAATAACTGTGAATTTCCTGCACTTTCTTGCTCTGGACCAAAGTAACAAAACTCAATATCCTCACAAACCTTCTTTACATCTGTTACAGATCCACGGAACAGAGCATTATTCAACTCATTTAACTTTAAAGCTGGACTTTTAGCAAAATACAATCTTCTCACAAACTTTCTCATTTCAGTATGATGAACAGCCAGCATCCTAAAATGGTGAAAAACACTTTGACAAACTTTCCTAGAAAGACAAGCCAGAGAAGTGCAGGAGAAGCAACTGCCTGTGTTCTAAGAGCGTGCTTCTGGAGACTGTGTATTGTCAGGTGAAAGAGAGATCTGCATGGACGCTTGCAGAACTGCATGAAGACTGCACAGATGTATGTAAGAGTACATGTGGGGTAAGGGTTAATTACAGTTTGGAACATGTAGGATCTACCTCACCCATGGCAGGGGTGGAAGGAAAATCTACCCTGTTGTTTTCAAATGTGTTAGCATTTGCCTCTCATTTGTGAAATAGTGATTTCTGCTGAATGCAAACCATCACAGTTCAAGAAAACAAGCTGCCCCTTTCCTACGGATGCATGTCTTACAGTACAAGAGCAACACAAATTAAATCTCTGACAACAAATTCATTCCTGTGTGCACACAGACTCATGGTGTGATTCTAGGCAGAAAACGATTTTTCATTGGCAATTTCAAAGCACATTTACCGCTGTGGTTTTACAAGTGATAATTACTGTAAGAGCCTGACTCATTTTCCTTATAGTTTTGAGAGGTAGAAAAGAGCACATGTCCTAACAGCTACTTGAGAGCATGAGCATATGGAACCTGGGTGAGTGATTAGACTACAGCAAAGGAAATGAGCCTTAGAGACATTAAATGTGTTAGCGTTACACACTGCTATCTGAAATACCACACAGTGCAAACCATCACAGTTCAAGAAAACAAGCTGCCCCTTCCCTACGAATGCAAGTCTTACAGAACCAGACCACCACAAATTAAATCTCTGACAACAAATTCCTGTGCGCACACAGACTCATGGTGTGATTCTAGGCAGAAAACAGAATTCCTGGGTGATACCAGTACACCTTAACTTATGGTGAAGACATACTCCATAATATCTGACAAGTTCAAGGCAGTTACATTTCTTCCAAAACATAATATGTAAAACACAACTTTAAAACAAGAATCACATTTACATTTTTTTATCAAAATGCACCACATACATCCCCTCTCAAATTCATAACTCACCTTCTAAATGTGTTAGCGTTACACACTGCTATCTGAAATACCACACAGTGCAAACCATCACAGTTCAAGAAAACAAGCTGCCCCTTTCCTACGAATGCAAGTCTTACAGAACCAGACCAAGACAAATTAAATCTCTGACAACAAATTCCTCTGTGCACACAGACTCATGGTGTGATTCTAGGCAGAAAACAATATTCCTGGTTGATACCAGTACACCTTGACTTATTTTGAAGACATACTCCATATTATCTGACAAGTTCATGGCAGTTAAATTTCTTCCAAAACATAAAATGTAAAACACAACTTTAAAACAAGAATCTCATTTACATTTTTTTTTATCAAAATGCACCACATACGTCCCCTCTCAAATTCATAACTCACCTTTAAAAGTAGTTAGTTGAGAAAGAAATGCGGCACTCACACAGCAGATTATCAGAGCCAGAATCTCTGAACTGTACACCTCTCAGCAAAACCAGTAAATGGCAATGTTTCCCTCTCTTTTTTCACACAAGTCAAGTCAAGTCAATAAACTTTATTCGGTTGTGCGAATTGACAACCATAAAAGCATTTACACTACATTTAAAAAGAACACATTAATACATAAAGATAAAATACAGTTGTAAGATAAGCAGGTGAAGACAAATATACAACAAGCATTCAGAGTATTTTGTGGAGTCCATTATAAAAAAGAGGTAATAGCAATTCATATATTATTTTTATCCTTCCATACTATTTCTAAATTTTACTGCCAATTTTAAAAAACTACATAGATACAAGGTATATTCACAACTTAATAGCTGTAGAAAGTGCAGTGCAGGACGATATTGTATAAAATTTAGTTTTTTCAGACAGGGTTTTAAATATAGATTCCTCGGTACAGTATAAAAGGGACAAAAGAAAAGAAAGTGTGCCAGGTCTTGCGGAGACATATCGTCGCAGCCGCAAGCCGGCAACACTTGTCCACAATGAGATCCCCTAGGTACAGCCAGCAGAAAATGAAACAGATTAAACCTGAACCTGATCAGTAAGAAACGGTCATAACTGGACAATTGCCAGGATAAATAGGGTTCCATGAGCAAGGTGCTTTTTACTAATACATGATTACGAACACTTTCTTTTTTTAGCTCACGTGATTCCCTATCTTGGATTCTAAGATCAATAAAAGCTTTCTTGACCGTTATAACATCCTGTTTAGTGATCGATTCAGGGGATAAAAAGAGTTCAGGGCGACCTAGATCAGCAAAGCACTTAAAAAGATACTTTAACCAGGGAACCTTCATCCTGTTGTCCCATGTGAGTGACTCTCTTAAAATAAGCTGGGTTAGTGGAATGTTATCATTTAACCAACAATTCATCCAGCATAACATGGGATTAACAGCAATCTTGTCACTTACGAAGGAAACCCCCAGTTCCTCGTGCACGGAGAAGTTGGCCGTGCCCCTGGGAACCCTTAATACTAATTTCAAAAAGTTATTTTCAACAGTCTGTAAGGGATCCGGAGGAACATAACCCCAAATTTCACTTCCATAGCACGCTGTGGAGACACTTTTTGCTTGGTAAAGTTGGAGCAAGGCGGCAACTGGACTATTGCCCACTTTCTTAGAAAAGTCCATTATTGCCGCGTTTACCCTAGTGACTTCTCCCTTCTTTTTTTCAATCACGGGTCCCCAATTTAATTGACTGTCAAAGAGGACCCCGAGATAGGAAAATGTATGTGTAGTAGGAATACGTACACCATTTACATTTAGGCAGTTTACTTTTTTATTTCCCTGTCCGACCTTCATTATGTATGATTTAGAGTTATTAATGCTTAACTCTCTTGAGGTCATGAAAGAATGGAAGGAGTCTAGTAAGATTTGTAGTCCGTTTGCTGTTCTTGATAGGAGAACTGCGTCATCCGCATATAAAAGGACTGGCAGCCCCCTACGGCCTATGTACGGATAATCCGTATTGGTGCTTAAAAGATGCTCTTCCAGATCATTTATGTATAAGTTAAAAAGGAATGGGGCCAGGATGCAGCCTTGTCGGACACCACGATGCACCCCAAAGTCTTTGGTCACATTCAGGTCTTGGGTGAATCTGACATTTGCATTGGTGTCCGAGTGCATATCATCTAACAAATCAACTAAGTTTGGATCCACACCCATTTTTAGCATGGCGTCCCAGAGCTTCCCCCGGCTCACACAATCGAAAGCCGAGGAAAGATCCATGAACGCCATATGGATCGTTCCTCTTCGAGCCTTAGTATACTTCGCGATGATGAGGTATAAGTTTAAACATTGTGAAATCGTAGAATGACCAGGCCTGAATCCATACTGGATTGAAGATATTATATTATTTTCTTCTGACCATCTGACCAATCTGTTCAAAATTACTCCTCCCACAACTTTAACCACGGAGTTTATTAAAGATATTGGTCGATAGCAGGCAGGGCTACTGCGGTCTCCTTTTTTAAAAATAGGCACAATAGTGGATACCCCCCATGATTTTGGGCATCCACAAAGCACAGCAGCATTAAGTACAGCTGTAAGGACCGGTGCCCAGAGTGTTATACAAGATTTAAAAAGATCAGGAGGGAGACCGTCAGGTCCTGGGGCCTTGTTGTTTGATAGGCCTTCTATGCCCTTTATTACCTCATCAGTTGTGAAGAACAGGGATTTTTCACTAATTTCTTTTAGACTGCATTGTACCTGGGAACCATTACCTTTAAAAATGGAACTGAAGTGGTTAATCCAAACTTCTTCTGGGATTTTGGTGCCTGTACTTGAAATACTGGGATGATCAAATAAGGGCTTGTTAATGATCTCCCAGAACTTAGAGCTATTTTTTAGTATCTCTGGATCTAACAAGGACTCCCAAACGCTTTTCTTAATAGCACGTTTGCGAATGGCAAGAGACTTTTTGTACTCAGCCCGCAACACCCTGATGGTTGAAGGATCTCTCTGGTTTGTTTTTAATGCTTTCTTGAGCTCGCGACTGGCCTTCGAACAGTTGCTGTCAAACCATTTTGGATTATTGGATGAGTTAGCTATCCTCTTAGCAGGTAACGTTAAAAGTGACTCCACCTTTTTAGCAATCTCATTAAAAGACGTCAGAATTTGTAATGGTGCTGAAGCAGTAGATGTACATGTTATCAGATCATGATGGCATACATTGTTGATAGAAAAATAAAATTGCTTACAGTCCACCATTGACCACTTTAAGCGTCGCTTGCCATTAATACATTTAGTGGTACCACAGTCCTCTCGAGGGTTATGTTTTTCGAGTAAGTTCACACCCATAGTAATACATAAAGGATTGTGATCGCTAAAAATGCTTGAAATAATCGAAAAATCCCCAACAAAATTAACAAATTCTACCGATAATAGAATATGGTCTATATATGACCCTGTTGCGTGACCTTTAAAAGTAGGGGTTGAAAATACAGTTTGTTCCTCAACTATTGACATAGCAGTGAAAAGGTTATATTCATTCATTAAGTCATTTAAACATGAACCCCTTCGCGAGTGATCAAAGTGTATTCCTTCCAGATTGTTACAACCCAAATGACCAACAGAACTCAGGCTAGGATTCCCACATAAATGAGTGTTGAAATCACCCGCTATTATCTTAAGGCGGGGAAGGGAATCATCATTGGCCCTTAGGAATTCACGCAATGACTCCATATTGCAATCGCCAGACTGACTCACTGCGTTATAAAAGTTGATCAGAGCAAAACTTGTACTGCCCCTCTTAAATTCGACAACCTGAATATTATTATTGCCAGAGTGATGTACAGTTTTAAGGCATATTAGTGATAAGTTAACAAAGATTGCCAAACCCCCTTTAGCTCTACCACTAGGTGAAGGAACTGCCGAAGTTATAAAACTCTCATAACCGTCAATGTGTATATTTTTCCCCACTGCCCAGGTTTCTTGGAGGCATATAACGGGGTAATTTTTAACAAAGGATAACCAATCTATATTAAACAATTTATCCTGCAGTCCAGCTATATTCCAGGATAATAGCCCCTCCTTATATTTAATTGGTTCATGTTGTATTATAGCCACATTTCCACATACAATTTGAGTGATAGGTGTTAAGCCTGTACAGCAGCGTACCCCATCTGTCCCGGGATTAGCCGAAGAACAAGCTTGAGGACAGGCTGGGTTTATATCAGTGGGTAAACCTGGTATATCTATTTGATTCCAGCCAACCAAACCCCCATCCTTACTGCCTTGCGGTTCTAACCCTTGTAGAATATCTCCAAAGTCTGTAACTTCTGGCAATCGGTCGGTGGGGAGGAGGTTAGAAGATGTGTCAGGTAGTCATTCCACCCCATCCAGTCCCCCCTCATCTGAGAAGATGCCATACCTATTGGAGATGGGGATGTTAAAGTGATTATTAAAATGAGTAGAGTAATATTGATCTGGAGGGGGTGGTCGTATTGGACGTTCCCTTCTATCCTGACTATACCCCCAGTTATTAGTTGGTACCTCAAAACCCCAGCCATTAGATGTCGCTGGCCATATAGGCCTGGTGAAATTATGGGTAGGCTTAGGATAGGACATGCTCCGCTGTTTTTTGCCGAAAAATTCTAGGGTGAGAGGAATGATGGTACCTCTTCTGCGCTGCGGCGGCAAAATATTTGGCAGGATGTTTGGTAAAACTGCAGAATTGGCAAAATTTATAATAATGCAGTCACCCTTGAATTTTTTAGGGTTTTGACCTATCCATGGGACCCTTCTGGCTGACTTAATATCACCAGCTAGCTGTTGTTTCCCCCACGGGGCCAGCTGCATATTGCCTGATAACCAGTGCAGGGCCTTACTTGTTACTGCCGGGGGGGATTCTGATTGGTCTGGGGCTAGTGGGGGGACGTTAGCCAATACCAGTACTAATGGAGCCGCATCTTCCAGAAACTGTACCATAACTTCTTCTGTAGTAGGTGCAGGTATTACAGGCGGAATTGGGGGTAATGTATCTCCTGGCAGTAAATGATGTGTCGCTGTAGTTGAGGACTGTTCCTGTAGATTTGCGTGTATAGTGTTTGAGGTAGTGCCTCCCTCAGATGAAGGAAAAAGAGCCTCTTTTACGGGTAGAGCTAGGCTGGTAACTGTGTCTGATATATTAGACACAGCTACTACTAACTTTTTTTGATCTGCACCTAGTTTCTTTATATCAGCAGTTAGCTTGTCCAATTTGGTCACTACTGGTTTAATTAAGATTTTAAGTTTAGTGTCAATTAAATCAGCTAATCTTGATAATAACTCCTCATCCACATTATACTTCTCGGGTTCTTCTACTTTCCCCCTGCTTTTGTCCCTACTTCTCACGGGTGACGCAACCCTCTTCTTCCCTAAAAGAACTCCACCACGGTATAATTGAGTTTTTCTACATTTTCTGATGGCACGTGGCGCATGATCTAGAACTGGGGGATCAGCTTCATTATTTGGCTGCTCACTCTCCTGCACAATTTGATCTTGGTCTTGATCAGTGTCAACTACCTGACATTCCGAGTCATTAGCCCGAGCTATGTCTTGACCCTGTGTTGTACGAGTACTCAGGTTTGAAATGCCATGTTCTAAGGTATCAGAGTCTAAAACTGCACTTCCCTCGACCTGAGAAGGTTTATCAATCCAGGGTGAATCAGGTGAAGGGCTTAGGGGAGATAAGTTAGGGGACAGGCTAAGACCTAAGGATTCGCGCCTCTCGTTGTTAATCTTAGAGACTACTTGTATCATATAGTTTTCTATTGAGTTACCTCCCGCCGCTAAATTCTTTTTAGGCATTCTTCTTGAACTAGTAATAATAACCAAATAACAACAGTGTTATAATGGATGACGGTATATCCAAGAAGTAGAAACAAGTATGAATAGTCTTACTGCAAACCACGCAAAACGAAGACAGTAAGGGCTGAGTAGCGTGTCCAGTCCAGTCTCAGCCTGTCTCGGACTGTCTAAGACTGTCCGCCCTTTGTCCGGGCTTCGTCCGGCGTCCCGCACACGCGTCCCGCTATGCGTCAGGGGCACGATTTTATAGGAGGAGCAGGGGGCGGGAAGAGACTCCAGGTGCGCTGCGTTGATCCTGCGCGGAACCCTGGGTCTCGCAGTCCCGGCCCCTGTTGAAAGCGCCTCACACTCTCCTCGGCCACGGTAAAATGACCAAAGCTCCACTCCACCACTTCTGTAGGCAAACGAACAGGATGTTAAGGTCAAAGTCACGAACTCTGCACACAGCTGCGAGCGGCTCCCGCGAAGCGGGGGCCGTGAGCTGTTATGAAGGGGCAAGGCAAACGGGGAGGAGCAGGGGGCGGGAAGAGACTCCAGGTGCGCTGCGTTGATCCTGCGCGGAACCCTGGGTCTCGCAGTCCCGGCCCCTGTTGAAAGCGCCTCACACTCTCCTCGGCCACGGTAAAATGACCAAAGCTCCACTCCACCACTTCTGTAGGCAAACGAACAGGATGTTAAGGTCAAAGTCACGAACTCTGCACACAGCTGCGAGCGGCTCCCGCGAAGCGGGGGCCGCGAGCTGTTATGAAGGGGCAAGGCAAACGGGGAGGAGCAGGGGGCGGGAAGAGACTCCAGGTGCGCTGCGTTGATCCTGCGCGGAACCCTGGGTCTCGCAGTCCCGGCCCCTGTTGAAAGCGCCTCACACTCTCCTCGGCCACGGTAAAATGACCAAAGCTCCACTCCACCACTTCTGTAGGCAAACGAACAGGATGTTAAGGTCAAAGTCACGAACTCTGCACACAGCTGCGAGCGGCTCCCGCGAAGCGGGGGCCGCGAGCTGTTATGAAGGGGCAAGGCAAACGGGGAGGAGCAGGGGGCGGGAAGAGACTCCAGGTGCGCTGCGTTGATCCTGCGCGGAACCCTGGGTCTCGCAGTCCCGGCCCCTGTTGAAAGCGCCTCACACTCTCCTCGGCCACGGTAAAATGACCAAAGCTCCACTCCACCACTTCTGTAGGCAAACGAACAGGATGTTAAGGTCAAAGTCACGAACTCTGCACACAGCTGCGAGCGAGAAAGAAATGTGGCACTCACACAGCAGATTATCAGAGCCAGAATCTCTGAACTGTACACCTCTCAGCAGAACCAGTAAATGGCAATGTTTCCCTCTCTTTTTTCACACATATACATGTTAACTTCAAATCAGTGATTCCCACATTTTTTCAAATGGAAACACACATTTCTGTTGGTTGCAAATTTCAACCCTTTTCCAAATGATTCCTACCCCCAACATGACTTCTGCCTGCTACCATAGCAACAGGTCATGGAACACTGGTGTGAGTAGAGAGGTCAGAAGTTCAGCACACAATGTTTCTAATCCAAAGAGCAAGAGTGCTTGACTTTTCAAACCTAACAGCAAATCTAAAGTAATCTTCTGTGGGAACACATTTTTCTGAACCAATACAAAACATGCTTTTAAAAATGTAAACTTACAGCCTAGTTTTTTGTGTAGAATGATCTGAAACAGCCAATGAGCTCTTTTTATTTAAAAAAAAAGTATGTAAGCCTCCATTTTACAACTATCTTTCTTTTCATATTGCCATTCTACTGAAAGACACCTTCTGAGTGCATCCAGATCTCCTTGAAAGATGTTCACAGTGTGGATTGTAGGTCATAGCTATGTCTTCTGGAGTGAAAAGTATGCAGAAAAAAGAGGTATTTTCAAAGACCTTGCTTTGCCAAATGTAGACATTAAATGGATTGGTCAGAGAGGGTTAAAGTGGCACCAATTAATGCCCTTGGTGAAATCCTTTCTACAGCTCCCACAGCCTGACCTTATAATTGTGCACTGTGGTGGAAATGACCTAGGCACTTTAACTGGGGTAGGTCTGGAAATGCTTGTTAAGGACACCTTTGTGCAATTGATGTCACTTTTTCCACAAACTACCTTTGTATATTCTAATATATGCCAAAGGCAAAAGTGGAACTGGTCCAACCGTTATTGTCCACAGATTGACAAAGCAAGAAAGCACGTCAATAAGTCTGTTTCTGCTTTCCTCAGAGACTATGGTATGGGTTCTATATACCACAACAACTTGCGTTACAACATGCAAGGCATTTATAGAGGAGACGTTGTTCATTTCACAGATGAAGGCAACAGAGTCTTCCTCTTGAACTTTAGACTCTGCATCGGTACTTACTTGTAGGTACAAAAAACACTCAATGAACGGCTCTTTTTAGAGCCAACCATGTTTTTTTGCCACCGTGCGCGCACCCCGCGATATTTTTTAAAAACTTTTTTTTTTTTTTTAGACCTAAGAGGTCTTTCATGGTCCCCCTGACAAGGCCTAGGGGGTCAGGGACTCTCTACCCTGCCCCCTTTTCACGTTCTCCTCTTGTGTTTTTAACTCTCTTCTACCTCTAAAACTCAAAATGGCGGCTGGCCGTGCGCGCACCCCGCGATTTTTTGAAAAAAAATAAAATTTTGTTTTCACCCTTCGGGGTCCTTCAGGGACCCCCTGACAAAGGTTAGGGGGTCAGGAACTCTCTACCCTGCCCCCTTTTCACGTTCTCCACCTTTCTTTTTCACTGTCACACATACAACACACAAAATGGCGGCCGACACTTCCTGATTTCGACCGGTTCGAATGTTGACTGACATAAATCCACCAATCAGAATTACGCTCGTGCACGTTAGGGTGCACGCACCGTGCGCGTACGGTGCGCGGCTATAGATATGTATGTGCTTTTAACTGCAATTTTCTCAGGAACTACTGAACAGATTGACTCCATATATGCAAAAGGCACATGCCTGACCTGAGGACTACCTCTCTGCCAAATTTCAAGTAATTCTGTTCAGCTTTCAAAGGTGGAGGTGGAGTTACCCTTTGCACACAGCGGCATCTGAGGAAGGCCGTAGGGCCGAAATGCATTATGCACCAGCTGTTTTAATTAAAGATCTTCCAACTGTACCTGTTCTTCACGGATTGGTTTTTTATTTATATATATATATATATATATATCATCTACTGGCGGTCGCCAGTAGATAGTTATAGTTAGGACCTATTTTCCATAGGAAATCCGCAACATTCTATTGGGAATTTCTTTGGCGCCGATTGACGAATCTTCGTGAAATTCGCCAAACTTTTGGCCAGCTCCGCTCCGCTCCTACCCTGAAAGTTTTGTGGTGATTCGTCAAGCGGGGGCCGAGAAAAAAGGGGGGTCCCTAAACGCGTTTTCCCCATGCAATTTCCCATAGGATCTGTTGTCGCAGCTACAGCCCGAACCGCTGAACGGAATGACACCAAATTTGGCAAAGAGGTAGTCCTCAGTTCGGACTTGTGCCTTTTGCATATTTGGTGTGAATCTGTTCAGTAGATCCTGAGAAAATTAGGGTAAAAAAGTTAGTGATATCTATGGCCGCGGAGGATCCGCGGACCCTACCCGCACCGTATGCGAACCCTCCCCGAACGGATCACGCACCCTCCCAATCGCGCGCTGAATGCTAATTGGCTGTCGAGCGTCTCTCTACATTCGAAACCAGGAACTGTTGGCGGCCATTTTCTGCCTCGGTAGAAGCGAGGCTGAAGAAGCAAGGGGAATAAGTGCGTAAAACATATAAAGGGGGCAGAGTGGAAATACTCTGACCCTCTAGAGGTGCTTAGGGGGTCCCAGAAGGACCCTCTGGGGCCCCCCTTTTTTAAAAAAAAAGCGGCGAAATGCACGCACGGTGCGCGTATCTAATCGCGTTGGATGCACGGATTCTCCTGCGGTGGGTGCGCGGATCCACGGCAACGTTTTTTGAAAAACGTCAAGAAATCATTGGTTGTATAACAACTTTCTACACTGAAAGGTAGGGTGTATATTTTTGTTTTTTAAAGGTATGATTGTTATTGGTTAACAAAAACAGATTGTCAGGAACATTATATATGATAAGCTGATATGTTGAAAAGTCAAGCACGCTTCCTGTTTTGTGTAGGAACATTGTGTGCTGAACTTGTGACCTGTGAGCTCAGTGCAGTGTTCCATGACCTGTTTCTATGGTAACAGGCAGAAGGCAGATTGGGGGAAGGGTTGAAATGTATTTCAGTTGGAAAGGGTTGAAATGTTTAACCAATAGAAATGTGTGTTTGCTTTTGAGTTTATGTGCGAAGGATTGTGATTTGATGTTTACATGTATATGTGTGGAAAATGAAAGGGAAACTTTTTCATTCTTTGCTTTTGCTGAGAGGTGCACAGTGCAGAGATTCCGTACAAGAAAATATGGTGAGTGATTGATATACTCCTTAATCTACAAAAGAACTTGAAAGATGAGTTATTTAATTGTGAGGGGATGTATGTAGACTATTTTAATCAGACTAATGTATTTTTCCTGCTAAAGTGTAGGGAGTACTTTTTTTCTCTACAATGTGTGTGCATGTAGAAACCATTCTGTGATAGGCATTTGTGTTTTTCATGTGTTTGTAGACAGATAACTGTGCAGTTTTTATATTTTGGTAGAATTAGAAACCAGTCATTGTTTATGAATTTGTGAAATGAGTTATGTTATATTTCTATACTAAAATGTAGTACTACTTCTAGATGAAGAAATGTGTTTTGATATAGTGCAAGGGATAGTGTTGTTTGTCTAGAATCACACAGTGAGTCTGTGTGCATTTGGGAACCACTGTGAGAGAAGCATTTGGTAACATTGTGTATTTGCTGACCGATAACTGTTTTAAAACATGTTATGTTGTCAAGTTTTAGTAGCATTAGAAGACAGTTATGGCTTATGCTTTCATTAAATGAGTCAGGCTTTGACAGAAAAGTGCAGTCCTGAAATATGTAGATTGTGTGCAGTTCCCTTACCACTTGCACTGTAGTGGATGAGTTTTGGTAAACTGATAGGGATAGTGGTGCTTGTATAGAATCACACTGTGAGTTAGTGTGTATTTGGGATCAGTGTGAGAGAATCATTTGGTTAAATCATGTATTTGCTGACAGATAACTGTTTTAAAATCTGTCATGTTGTGAAGTTTTAGTAGTATTAGAATCCAGTCTTTACTTGTATGTTGATTAAATGAGTCATGCCTTGACACTGATGTGCTGTACTTAAATATGTAGATTGTGTGCAGTCCCCTTACCCCTTCCACAGTAGTGAATGATTTTTGGTAAAGTCCTAGGATAGTGTTGATTGCCTAAAATCACACTGTGAGTCTGTGTGCATTTGGGTAAGGATTGTGAGAGAAGCATTTGGTAACATCGGGTATTTACTGACATAGTAATGAGTTTTGGTAAACTCCTAGGGATAGTGTTGTTTGTCTAGAATCACACTGTGAGTCTGTGTGCATTTGGGAACCACTGTGAGAGAAGTGTTTGGTAATATCGTGTATTTGCTGACAGATAAGTGTTATAAAACATGTCATGTTGTCAAGTTTTAGTAGCATTAGAAAACAGTTATGGCTTATGCTTTCATTATATGAGTCAGGCATTGACAGTAAATTGCAGTTGTGAAATATGTAGATTGTGTGCAGTTCGCTTACCACTTGCACTGTAGTGAATGAGTTTTGGTAAACTCATAGGGATAGTGGTGCGTGTCTAGAATCACACTGTGAGTTAGTGTGTATTTGGGATCACTGTGAGAGAAGCATTTGGTAACATCATGTATTTGCTGACAGATAACTGTTTTAAAACCTGTCACGTTGTGAAGTTTTAGTAGGATTAGAATCCAGTCTTTGCTTATGCGTTGATTAAATGACTCATGCTTTGACACTGATGTGGTGTACTTAAATATGTAGATTGTGTGCAGTACCATTAACTCTTCCAGAGTAGTGAATGAGTTTTGGTAAACTCCTAGGATAGTGTTGCTTGTCTAAAATCACACTGTGAGTCTGTGTGCATTTGGGTAAGGATTGTGAGAGAAGCATTTGGTAACATCGTGTATTTGCTGACATATACCTGTTTTAAAACCTGTCATGTTGTGAAGTTTTAGTAGGATTAGAATCCAGTCTTTGCTTATGCGTTGATTAAATGAGTCATGCTTTGACACTGATGTGGTGTACTTAAATATGTACATTGTGTGCAGTACCATTAACTCTTCCAGAGTAGTGAATGAGTTTTGGTAAACTCATAGGGATAGTGGTGCTTGTCTAGAATCACACTGTGAGTCTGTGTGCATTTGGGAACCACTGTGAGAGAATCATTTGGTAACATCATGTATTTGTTGACAGATAACTGTTTTAAAATCTGTCATGTTGTGAAGTTTTAGTAGCATTAGAATCCACTCTTTGCTTATATGTTGATTAAATGAGTCATGCCTTGACACTGATTTGCTGTACTTAAATATGTAGATTGTGTGCAGTTCCCTTACTCCTTCCACAGTAGTGAATGAGTTTTGGTAAAGTTCTAGGATAGTGTTGCTTGTCTAAAATCACACTGCGAGTCTGTGTGCATTTGGGTAAGGATTGTGAGAGAAGCATTTGGTAACATCGTGTATTTGCTGACAGATAACTGTTTTAAAACCTGTATTGTTGTGAAGTTTTAGTAGCATTAGAAGCCAGTCTTTGCTTATGCGTTGATTAAATTAGTCAGGCTTTGACATAAAAGTGCAGTCCTGAAATATGAAGATTGTGTGCAGTTCGCTTACCACTTCCACAGTAGTGAATGATTTTTGGTAAACTTCTAGGTATAGTGGTTGTTGTGTAGAATCACACTGTGAGTCTGTGTGCATTTGAGAACCCCTGTGAGAGAGGCATTTGGTAACATTGTGTATTTGCTGACAGATAACTAATTTAAAACCTGTTCTGTTGTCAAGTTTTAGTAGCATTAGAAGCTAGTCTTTGCTTATGCATTGATAAAATGAGTCAGGGTTTGACACTAAGGTGTAGTACCATGTACTATTCTGTTCACTGTGGCAGAACTGAAAATTTAAAAGTTTTACCTAAGCACTGTCCTAGAAGTAGTCTGATTATTTAGTCAGAATCTAAGTACCAAATAGACTGCTTCAAATGTCTATGCAGTATGCATGTAGTGTTCTAACATACTATACACTTGTCTTTTACACCTTCAATTCCCTAGTCAGTATCCATACACTTCCAGGAAACATCCTGTCACTTCCTTTGCAGTCCTCTAGAGACCCATTCAACAGCATGTACTAATCCATTCACCGTGCCAAAACCCAAACACTTATAAATTCACCCAGACACTCTCTTTCCAGTACTCTAATGATTCAGTCACTGCCTAAGTATTCATGCACAGAGCCAGGTCTTTGCATATGGACTTCTTCAAACCCCTATCCACTATGCATGCAGTCCTCTAAGCACCTACACACTTGTCTTTCACTCCTTCAATTCCCCAGTCAGTATCCGTTCACTTCCAGCAAACACCCTGTCACTCCATTTGCACTCCTCTAGTGACCCATTCAGCATAATGTACTAATCCATTCACTGCGCCAAACCCTAATAAATTCACCCAGGCACTCTCCTTGCAGTACTCTAATCATTCAGTCAGTACCCAAGTACTCATTCAGTGACCCAGGCCTTAGTATATGGACTGCTTCAAACTGTTATCCACTATACATGTAGTCCTCTAACCACCTACACAATTGTCTTTCTCACCTTCAATTCCCTAGTCAGTATCCATACACTTTTAGGAAATACCCTGTAACTCCCTTTGCAGTCCTCTACTGACCCATTCAGCATCATGTACTAATCCATTCACTGTGCTAAAACCCAAACACTTATAAAATCACCAAGATACTATCTTTGCAGTACTCTAATCATTCAGTCAGTGCCTAAGTATTCATACACTGAGCCAGGCCTTAGCACATGGACTGCTTCAAACCCCTATGCACTATGCATGCAGTCTTCTAACCACCTAGATACTTGTCTTTCACACTTTCAATTTCCTAGTCAGTATCCATACAGTCCAGCACTTGTGACTGTCTTTGCACTCCTCTAGTGAATCATTCAGTACCAAGTACTAATCCATTCCCTGTGCGAAAAGCCTAGCACTAATAAATTCACCTAGGCACTCTCTTTGTTGTAGTCTAATCATTCAGTCAGTACCCAAGTAGTCATGCAGTGAGCCAGGCCTTAGCACATGGACTGCTTTAAATGCCTATGCAGTATTGATGCAGTCCTCTAATCACCTACACAGTTGTGTTTCACACCTTGAATTCCCTAGTTAGTATTCATACTCTTCTAGCAAACACCCTGTCACTCACCCAGTGTGTCTCCTTATAGTACTGTAATCATTTAGTCAGTTAGCATGTAGTCTTTTAGTGAGGTAAGCTTTAGGGCATGAACTGCTTCAAAGTAGTCTGCACTATGCATGTAGTGTTTTAACAATCGTCACACTTGTGGTTCAGGGCTATAGTTTCTTAGTCAGTTTTTATATAAAATGTGTTTGTACAGTAATGGAATAGTATAAATTTGAAAGTTATTAATATACATTTATTTGTGATTCTTTTTTACAGATACAGAATAGGAGTGTTTCTCATCCTTTTGCACTCTTCTCGTGCAAGATTTTTTGGATGAAGGGTCCTTCGGTGTTTCATCATACTTGCCGTGCCGTACGAGTATTTCTTGTTAGGATCCCCTCGCAACAGAACTCTTTTGCAAATCTTGCACGTGACCAAGGTGGCATTGATCTTTGTTTGCCCCTTGGGAAAAGTAAAACATTTCCACACCACTGAAGGAAAACGTTGTGGGCGTGGTGCCTTCTGCAAAAAAAATTCCTCAGATTCGGTAAATATTTTAAAGCGGCAACAATTACAGTTTTTGTAAGTTAAACTTATAAAATTTTGTTAGCTGTATACATTTTATATATCTGTGATTTGTTTCTTGTGGTATTTTGTTAAGAATCTTTTTGATTTTGCAGGTCTGTCATCGACATCCGTGGTTCCCACAGGAGTGTTCCGCTTTGTTGTCTTGTATTATGGTTGTTACATTTTGTTTATTAGATTATTGTTTATATTTATGTTAATAAAAATATAAAGTTTGAAAATAGTTTAACGTTTATATATTTATTATTATAAAAAATAAAGTTTGAAAAAAAAATTAATAATGTTTTTGGTTGTTCTCTTAAGTGCTGTGTGACTCTTTCTTGTTCTTATTACTGTTATTTGATGGAGTCCACCATGGTGTTAAATTTTGGGGCACTTATCGCTGGAATACTAGTGATATCTGCAGTTTGCACCAACTTCTGAATAGTGTGTTAGATTTTTCTGAACTTTACTTCCGTTAAAGTGCTGATAATGAAATGGAGAGTAGCCGTTCCCGTGCAAAAAGACATGAGGTGCACGTTTGCGATTTATTCTAAATACTAAAATCCTGTATTGTATTGCACTGAGGTATTGGCTGCACTTACAGTGTACACACGAAATCTATTAAGAAATCTCATTGTATTTATATTGATTGGGAATAGTGCGTCAGGTGCTGGATCTTGACGAGATACACTGCTCAGTTCGTATATTGTTCTGCACACGAAAAAAATCACATCATAACTTTCACAGCAATTGCAATGCGAAACAAATTCCGGCGATAAGACATGTTTGCACCAGGGATTTTACACCTGCTTTCTGCTGGAGTTAAGCAAGACAACTACCTGCACCATGAAAGGGAACACAGCCAAGAGCCACACCAGAACACCCACAGGTGCCATTGACAGGGGTGTGGAATTTAGTAAAATATCTACTTGTCCATGGGACAGGTAGCTTCATAAATCTACATATCCTGTACAAAATCCACTTGTCCCTTTGGTGCCTTGATGTGCACCGTCAAATAATGGCAGCACTCATTATAGAAGAGCTCGGATAATAGCCTCTCTGGTTATGTCAGGCTCATAGTATAGAAGGATTTGAAAACTAGTGATTTCCGTATTTTGCCTCTTTTCTGCAGACCTACACATTTATCCTTTCATTCACCCACTGATATCTAACATTTCACCTCTACATTAGCTTCCATTCATTCTTTAATCAGCCTTTCACCATTCTGCTTGTCAATCCATCCATCCGCCCATCCATATCCAAATCTACCCATCCATCCCCAAACATAGCCATCCATCCGTCCATCTTTTCGCTCACCCATTCTTCCTCTCATCCATCAATTTACCCTTTCACTCATCCATCTTTTCGCTTACCGATGCATCCACCCTGCAACCCATCTATCTTTTCACCCTTTCCTTCATCAACACATCCATCGTCCATCCAACATCCCTGTCACTCATCCACCCTTTCACTCACATCCATCCTTTCACTCACTCATACTTACACGTTAATTATGGGCTTTTGTCTGCCGAGCTCCAGACAGAAGTGGCTAATCAAGAGCTCCACCCCGCTATAGCTGCTAAAGGGAGAGGTTCACAACACCCCTGGCCAAACCTATCCTTCCAGCTCCAAATCTATCATTCAAACTCATCCATCCCTCCTTCCACTCATCCATCCATCCTTTCGCTCATCCATTCATCCACTTTCACCCCCTCCATCCACCTTTTCATTCCTATCCATCCACTCTTTCATTCATCCCTCCATCCAGCCATCCTTGTGCTCTTCCATCTTTCACTACTCCATCCCACTCAAATCCATCCACCCTTTCACTCATCCCACCATTCATCCTTTTGCTCTTCTGTCTTTCACCCCACCATCGATGGATTTTCACTCAAATCCATCCACCCTTTCACTCATCCCTCCATTCATCCATACCTTTGCTCTTCCATCTTTCACTCAAATCCATCCACCCTTTCACTCAAATCCATCCACCCTTTCACTCAAATCCATCCATCCACCGTTTCACTCATCCTTCCACCCATCAATCGTCACATCCTTCCACCCATCAATCTTCACTTCCTTCCACCCAGCCACCCATCCATCCTACCACCCATCCATCCTACCACCCAGCCATCCATCCATCTTTCCACCCAGCCATCCATCTATCCTTCCAGCCGTCATCCATCCATCCTTCCACCCAGCCATCCATCCATCCTTCCACCCAGCCATCCATCCATCCAGCCAGCCAGCCAGCCATCCATCCATCCATCCATCCTTCCTTCCTTTCACCCAGCCATCCATCCATCCATCCTTCCACCCAGCCAGCCATCCATCCATCCTTCCACCCATCCATCCTTCCACCCATCCATCCATCCTTCCATCCTTCCACCCAGCCATCCACCCAGCCACCCATTCCATCAGCCATTCATTCACACTCTCTCTCATTCATTAATCCACCCTTTCAATCAACCATCCATCCTTTCACTCATCCATCCACTTTCACCCCATCCATTCACCCTTTCACTCATCCATCAACACACATCTATCCACTTGCACCACATCCATCCATTCACCCTTGCACTCATCCATCCATCCTTTCACTCATCCATCCATCCTTTTACTCATCCAGCCTTATATCCATCCATGTATATATCCATCAACCCTTTCAAGTAAATTATGAACCTTTGTCTGGAACTGCAGAAAGAAGAGGCCCATCAAGAACTCCACAGCTGCTTTTAGCTACAGTGGCGTGTTCAGATGCCCCTGGTGCAAGCACAAAGTGAGAGGAGAGGTCCAGTGCAAGGAGAGAAATTAGGGTGCGCCTGAGGTTTGCATGAATTCCCCATGGGTAAACTAATGAGCTTTAATGTAAGCCCTGGATGAGGTAAGATATGAGAGGCCAAGGGGAGCGGGGTTAGCAAGTACAGGCACTGGGTGAAACATAAGGTGCACAGGAAAGGCAAAGTGCAAAGGAGGGTTGTCCAGGGGCTGCAAGAGAAGAGAAAGCATGTGCTTTACTGTAGGCCCCCGGAGGCGAGGGCAGGAGGGATCTTGGGGCCGATTTGAGGGTAAAGGGTGAAGCACAGAATAAAAGGCTGGGGGTCACAAGGTTAAAGTCAGAGCATGAGCCAAGAGACCCAGCCTCTTACATTCCAGTGATGTGAGTGTTCTGGAGCTGCATCTTATGCGCGAAGAAAAGGAAAGGGTCTGAGGAGGGCCTGGAAGCCTCGGAGAGAAAGCAAAATGACTCTTACCTGACAGTGCTGTGGATGTTTTATAAGGAGCTGCAACTTTGAGCTCAGCTCAATCATGTTGTTGTTCTGCTCTGGTGAAATTAAAGTGCAGGTCCCAGCTTTTGAATTGACCCTTTCACTGCCAATGAACTGCTCAGAGCTCCTTATTAACTGGCTGTGACCAAGAGGGTTAAACTGCTGTGTATCAGATTACCGTAAGCCTGTCTACTTGTCCTTTGGACAAGTTAGAAATTAAAACCTCTTGCCCTTGTAAGAAATCTAGATGTCTCGGGCGTCGGGAGATAGGAATTCCCCACCCCTGCATAGAGTCAATGAGCATGATACAGGGATACCCATGAGGGCCAGAAGACTCATCGCAACAACTCCAGGACCACCAATACCCCCCAAACCCATATCTTAGTAAGTGTGTCCCTCTGGTCATTGTCTTAGCATGATAGGCACGAGCCCTGCAACATCACAGTGTGCTGTCACCTCAGGATTGTCAGTGAGCCTGGATGTGTAGCTACGTACGCATCCTGCTGCATGCACAACTGGCGTGTGCTGGTCTGGGGTTCACAGGTCAGTGCAGGGGTGTGCCTATCCGGCAAGGGGAACGGGGTGTCTCGGACATGTCCGTGTACAGGAAGTGTGGTAAGTGTGTCTCTGTGTTCTGGTGTGGCCTGTTGCAAGAGCTGCAGCAGTCGATGTTGTAAAGTGGCATGCACCACCTCTAAACGGCACTGTGATGTTGTAGTTGGAATGTAGCAGGACATGCGCAAATAGGCATTACAATGGCGTGCCGTACGAGTGCACGAGATACAACAGCTCACCGTACAAAAGTGTGGGGGCTCGTGGGAGGGAGGAGCAGCCGTTTGGCAACATAACACACAGTGAACTCGACCATGTGCCACATGCTGGGCATCTCATCCATGAAGACCACGGTCGCAGACATCCCACAACACCAACGACTGGCCTTTGTACTCATCCTGTATGAATGCAGCATGGTTTTCACTTCTATGCTCGTTCAGTGGTGTGATGTTGGCGGGTTGTGTGACTTGTGCTCCTTGTTGGTGTGTTTCATTTTGGACATTGTTAGTCTATATGTGTGTTGTACTTAATTGTGCATGTGTGCCATTCTGCCCATCTCCCCCACTCCCTGCTTCTTCCTCTTCCTAGTGCTGTTGTGCCTATAATTTTGTTGCTGCACACATAAATACATGTAAACAATAAATTAGAATAGTTCCTTGATTCTTTTAGGTTTGAAAACTTCTCTATTGGTTTCTTTTTAATTTTCCATATGAACCGTTTTTTTAATATTCAACAACACATAGAAGTCAGAAGTGCAACGTATTCTATCAACACACTTTCTAGAACATTCTACAACACGTGCAGGTTAAAAGTTCATCAATTTTTTCAAACTTAACGATATTTTTTTGTAACATTTTCTTGAATATTTAATGACACGTGCAGGTTAAAAGTTGATGATTGTTTTAAGTTCCAACAGTGCCTTCCAAATGCAAGTAGCAGGTGTGGTTGATCTGAGCAAATTTTATCCTATGATATGTTCTCCACGTTGAAACTGCTTTTTCTTAACCAATCACAAAGATGCTTTTCCACAAAACTAATGTGCAACCTACTTTAAAAAAGAATGCTTTTCATGATATCTTTACAGATAAGTTATAGATAGGAATTAGCATTTAAAAAACCTTTGAAATTCACTGAAAAAACCATAGGTTTCAGGGGCGTTATAGTTATGAATTGGCATTTAAAAAACCTTTGAAATTCACTGAAAAAACCATAGGTTTCAGGGGCGTTATAGTTAGCTGGACATTTCCCTCGTACAAAACCCTAGAAATTCCCCTGTTATAGTTAGTTCAGCTAACTATAACTCGCGCCCCCGCAATGCACTGCTGATGACGTCACATATTACATCACTCAAAAATCTGATTCGTAGTGGGTCGCAACCAACCTACCTCATGAATATTAATGAGGTATGTAGCAGAGTTTTTGAGAGTTTCTTGTGGTTCTGTGGGCCAAACTAACTTTTGTTTTTTAGCATTCACAAAAGGGAAGGGGTCCCTAAGTGACCTCTTCCCTTTTTGCGAATGGGTTAAAGAGCAAGCTTGAAGATCAGTAACTTTTCAACGGTGATCGCCACTTTTGCCTTACATTATTGATACAGGTGGATAGGAATTACTATTTGGAAGTAACGCCTACAACGCTTAACCCATTTTAGGAGTCAGTATAAGTTTCCGACTCATAAATGGGTTTAGTACATTGCTAAAACCAGTTTTTAGTTGAAAACTCCCAATCAGATCATTTGAGGCCTCAGTTAATCTATCTAAGAGGAAGCTTTGTTGACAAAAGATATTGTTCAGTTCAGTTCAGTTAGCTTTATTCGGCAATTAAGTCATAAAAGCACATACAAACATTACATATAAATACATATAAATTACCTAAAAAGATAAAATTGCAATTAAATTTCCAGTGGCCGACGATCTTATAATAAAAATTAGATTTAAAAGACTTTACATGTCAGCTTATAATATACAAAAATTAGCTAAACGTAGCTTTCACATCCCAATACTCTGTTTGTTAGCAACCGGTAGATTATCCAAGGAGGATATGCAATTATGTGTTAAGTCAAAGAAGAGGAATTGGCAATTTGCCTCAGGGCATTTGTTCTTATACACCAGGCCCACCCTAGGAATTTGGCCACAGCTATACATATTGGAGGGGTAGGATCAGTGCACAGGATACGAAGGGCGATAGCATATCTTCTCATGCCAAAGAGCTTGCAGATGGGTTGTATCCATCTTTTACGAGGTGCCATGTACATTGGGCAGAAAAATAATAGGTGTCCGATGTTCTCACATAATTCAGCACATCTGTAACACTTATCATTATTACTGCCTTGCCTCCCCCATCTAGAGGTAAATTCCGCTATGGGTAGTGTACCCACCCGCAGCTGGAAATACAACTTGCGGTCAGTGGTTTTTTCGATGATATCCCAATAATCCTCTCGATGGGGAAGGACTTTTAAATCCAAAAAGCGGGCTGTTAAATGGGTAGAAAGGCCTTGGGTGGTTTCCAATCTATATACCCATTCCCAGTACATGTTTTTCAAGTTTTCTTTGGAAGGAAAAATGGTGTCTGCAGGTTTTTTCCAGAGATCTGTCAGGCCTATACTTCCCAAAAGGGATTTTATCCCTTGTAGCCATGATATTTTTTGTGACCTGTCGGAGTCTATGATATCTTTAAAGCCACTCCTGTAATGGATTAATTCATCAGTACACCAGAGTCGACGCCAATATAATATTGGACGTAGCCTTGCCAGATGTTCTAGGGTTTTTTTGCCCAAATCCAATAATAGCGTTCGCAGTGGTGTGCTGGAAGGGAGGTTTGTGACTTTGCGCAAAAAAGCATTTTCTAAGGCTTTCAAGCTATTCAAGTTATTAAAGCCCCAGAGCTCGGCCCCATAGAGGCATGAGCCCAGGACCTTAGTACCATAGATTTCTAAAACTGGAGAAATTGGCTTAGTTAGTGAGGTTTTAAATCTAGCCAACAAGGCCCCTGCTTGTTGTTTATGTTGTAGGCCAGCCCGGTCTAATTGGCAACCCCAACGCATATCATTTTGCAATGTTATCCCCAGATATGTAAAAGATGTCACTTCCTCCAGGAGCGACTTATTCATAATTATTTTTCCTCTAAAGGTTTTTGAACCATTAAAGGACATGTACTTTGTCTTCCCCGTGTTTACCTCCAGACCTCTTTCTACGCAAAATTCCTCGAAACACCCAACAGCCTTCTGCAATCCGCCAGGGGTCTTAGAAATTATCAGCGTGTCATCGGCAAACATGAGGATAGGGATACGCACTCCTGCCAGACTCGGCGCATCGGTGGGGGTCCGCGAGAGCCAACCGGCCACCCCGTTGACGAAGAGCGAGAACAGGGTCGGCGCCATGACGCAGCCCTGCCTCACTCCCCTGCCAACCGGGAAATCCTCTGTCACCTCCCCCGGGCCCCCCCAGCGGACCCTGGCAACATTTCCCTCATGCGGATGATCACGGTGAGAAGTTCAGGTGCTATTCCCAGCTCCATCAGGACCTGCCAGAGCTTACTTCTTGGGACCAAGTCAAATGCAGCTTTTAAGTCTACAAAGACTGCATAGAGGGCGCCTTTCCCCAAGACCACCGTCTTCCAATATAAGTTGAGAAACCGGAAGACTTGGTCGATTGTACATATCCGGGAGCGGAACCCTGCCTGCATTGGGCTGAGGATGTCATAATCATCCATCCAAGTTTGAATTATGTATAAAAGCATACGGCCTACGATCTTTTGGACCGAATCAATCAGACTGATTGGTCTGTAATTGCTAGGGGTTGATTTGTCTCCTTTTTTGAATACTGGGACAATTTCAGCGCACTTCCATGAAGGCGGTATGTCTGCCCCCTGTGCAATTGCGTTGGCAAGTCGCATGATATAGCTAGACCAGAGGCTTCTGTCATTGGTAAACATGTCTGCGGGGATACCATCCATTCCCGGGGCCTTTCCTCTGACTACTCCATCTAGTGCTCTGTCCACATCCTTAAGCGTGAATATGGCCTTTTTGTAGAATACATAGGGAGAGGTCTCAATAAGAAAGTTTTGAGCGGGCGCGGCATATTGGGGTTTAAAATGGTCGATCCAAGCATTCTGTGGCACATTGTTTTGAGGACGCTCTGCTATACCACCCCTATCCCATTTGTAGGTATCCCAAAAAACTTTGCTGTTCTTATTTTTTGAAGCCTCAAGAAGGTCCTTCCAAATTTCGTTTTCCCAGGTTACCTTTGCCTCTTTAAGAGTTTTCCCATATTTTGACCTAGCTAATCTTACGAATGTTGGGTCCTTCTGCTTGAGTGCACTGCCTAATTCGTTCCGGGCCTTTCTGCACTTACTATTATACCATCCCGCTTTCCTTTGCGGCATGGAGCTCCTGGGAGGGGCAGGTTTGAGGAAATATTTCCGCAGGCCCGCAAAAAGCCTTGCGTGAATTTCCACTGTACGTTGATGGAAGTCCTGGCCCTCGACCGGTAAGCTCAATTCTTCCAATGCAAGGGTAACTTCTCCTTTTATAGCTAATAAAACTTCTGGGTCATCTACAACCTGGGCCCATTTTAGGTGGCGCATGTCGTTAGACAGGCGATACTCTGGCTCATATATTATTTGTGGCTTTTCTGTAGCGCCAAGTAAGAATGAATTAAATGATGAGACCAACGGGTGATGATCACTCTCGGTTCTATTTACTACCTCCATATCTATGAAGTAGGGCCAAAGTTTGGTATGAATCAATAAATAATCGATTCTGCTTGCCCTACGACCATTGTCAAAAGTGTTTAAGCCACTTTTGTCGGACGGGCTCCTGCCATTAGCTGCTCTCAAATGACTCCCTAGACATAATCCACTTAGCTGGATTGCTGCCCCAGACCACCTTTTTACTGGGGCTATCTCAAGGGTTGGGATTCCCCAGCTTGCATCTTCTTCAGCCGCAAGCTGAGATATATCGTGATCCAGGGGCTCAAACGAGGTATTGAAATCGCCTGCTATAATGGGTAGATAGTTAGAGGGCAGTGAGTCAATTGATTCTTCCAACAGTTGTACTACTGGAGACTCTTTCCCCCCCGGCAGACCTCGTGCATAAACATTAAAGATTACGAGGTTTACCCCGTCCTTTGAGGCAATCTTTACAGATAATATATCGTTACTAATGTTTGAACTTTGGGTGACTTGACATCCTAGGTCTTGCTTAATCCATATTGTTAGCCCGCCAGATGGTCGACCTCTTCCTTTTTTTAGAGCTGGGATATAATAATTGAGAAATCCACTGCATATCAAGGGATCTATCAACCAAGTCTCTTGGAAGAGACACATGTCAAATTTTGATATAAAACCCTGCCAATCAGGGTCTACCATCTTTGTACCTAGGCCTGCTATGTTCCAAGACATTATTGACAATTGGCCACTTACTTGCAATCTACCCTTGTGAGGGCTTGAAGGCCCTTGTGATAGGCTTAAGCTTTCCCTTGCAAAAGAAGTCAGATTGATGATACTACTAGTTTTCCCATTAGTTAAAGTATCATGCATGACATTACCAGATATACCAGCTGCAGCTATATCGGTATTCGGTGGGGTTATAAGTCCGGTCCCAGCTGGAGGCCGGTATATTTCCCCCAGCTGGCGCTGGTCCAGTAATGTTTCATTAATTATGTTAGTGTCAATGTTGTCATCCTTGGTTATGGTATAGTAAGCTACCCAATTTTCTGCATGGGTTACATCTATGTTGCACTAGTGTTTCCTAAACCTGCAGGAATTTGGTCGTCAATCGCAGTCTTCCAGACCAGAGGAAATGATACCCTCCGTCTGCACGTTAGGATATCTGTTGCTTCTAGGCCACGTATAATTACCACTGTAGCCGACATCCACTATATTGGGGCACTGGCGATTATCATAAAAGTAGGACAAAGGCAGGGAGAGGATGGGAGTGCGAGGGTTTGGGTTTGGCCAGTGACAAATATGCTCAACTGCCCTGGGATCTCTAAAATTAATTATTACGCAATCTCCTGCTATGCTTTTCTTTTTGGGGCCCATCCAATTAACTCGACGCGCAAAGAGGATTTCTGTGGAAACATTCTGGGGTAAGGGGCGATTGGAATTTAGCCAATACACACACTTGTTCTTCAGGTCCCCGTAGTCCTCCCTAGAGTCTGGGCCCAAGGGTTTAACTCCTGCCAATATTATAACGTAGGGGCTTGACTCAGGGGGGAGGTGAATATTTGGGTGTTTCAATGTCGCTCGAAGACTATAATCTACCCTATCTGCTATTTTTGTTACATGGCTACTACTGGCTGTCGCTTGTCTAATCCCCCCGCTCTCTAGGCTACCTACATGTGAGGTGTGCATTGGGTTCCCTAAGGCCTTGTCAGGTGGATTGGTTGCAGCAATAATTGGGTTGGAAGTGGGAGCGATATTAGTAGCTGAGACATTTTTATTCGTGGTTTTCACAGTAGATTTTTCACACCCTCGGCTATTGGTAGCATGTTTCTGCCGGGACTGCGTTGATGAACACAACAACTCCAAACAAGTCAATCTGTTTTCAATTCTGTCCAGCCTACTATAAATTGGTTGACAGGTTTTATACAAAATTGATTCCAATTTCCCCCAAAAATCTTCATCCAAATTATGCAAGTCCTTGAGCGGGATCGAGGGGGACAGCATAGGAGCGCTCTCCTTCCCACTAGCTAACGATGCTCCTTTGGGGTCAGGGATATTCTCAGGTGGGGCCCCTAAACTAATTCTTCTGGACTTTGCTGTGTGACCAACGTCCAGTGGTTCTCTCCGCTTTCTCTTAGGTTTCAGGGTTTTCAGGGCTTCTTTGTTGTTTAAGGTGGGAGCTTTAGCCTTTGGATTCGTGGCAGACCTAGTCTTTACACTTTCCGTCACACCAATGGTTTATGGGGGATTAGTGGAGCCCTTTTTTGGTCTTGTGTTGAGATTAGTTCCATCAGATTCTGGAATGCAAAACATTGGTGAGTCATGGCAAGAGGGATTAATATCACAGTCGTCCGGCACAAGGCTTACATTTCCGGTATCAGTTCCCGATTCCAAGGTACGAACAGGGGAACGTACTTGTGACAGATAGCCCAACGAGGAGCGTTTGTTAGCAAGGGAACCCAGCGACAAACGCTTCTCAGTAACATCAATCTCCTTGTCCAAGATAGAGGAAACTCTTACCAAGAATTGGTCTAATGTACCAACAAGGGACTTCCGGCCTGTTACTGGTGCGGTAGACATCTTTAAATGGTGAATATTCAACTTTTTGCGTACAGGTTCAATTAGGCTACAAAGCTCCAAGCAACAGTGCAAGTTATACGAATGTTGTTCGGCTATGGTGCATGGTGGGCTGGAGCCGCTACATCAAGAGTACCTGAGGACGCACAACTTTCAAATATCCAGGAATTACTGACCTTTTGACGAAATTCAAAGAGGGAGGGCCCGGCCTTACTCGGTCTCTAACGGGCACAAACGGGCCCGCCCTTGGCCCGGGCTTCGCCCGGGCGCTGCCCGCGCGCGTCCCGCGCTGCGTGAAGCCTGCAGAGTTTATGAATAGCCCGGGCGCTGGCTGATGTCGTCAGCGGCAGGCGCCCGGAGCTGAGGATGCTGGGGCTTGTGGTCTCCAAGCCGTTTACCTCACGGCGGTGCAGGGAGGCTCCCGGTCCCGATTTGCATCAATTGGCCAAGGCGACTCTCCCCTCAGAAGCCGTTCCCCTCACGGCGAGCCTTCATTGAGTAAATGCAGGTATTTTGAAAAGCGCGTCCCCAGAAGATATTGAGTTCTGGGTTTATTTTCCCCAGGGCAATCACGTGCGCCTCTTCCCACGCAGGAGGTGCACTGTAGAAGGGTTTGGCTGCTATTGAGTGCTAAATTCTCCAACAGTGAACATATTAATGGAAATAAGAGCTTAGGTAACTCAATTTCAGTCTTATTTACCTGAAGACGCACTTGATTGCCCTGGAGCAAATAAAAAGAACCACACACACACACACACACACCCACACACACTCTCACACTCACACTCACACACACACACACACACCACCCCCCGTGTGTGTTACAGGCAAGGATACAGTCAGCAAGTGACCTGAGAGGTAACTTGTGTGTGAACCGTTTCTGCATCATGATATAGTGTTCTTTGAAGAGGTGTGTCCTCAACTCTTTCCTGAATTGGGGCAGTCCTGATGGATACTGAGATGTTGTTCCAGATCTTGGATACATAAATGGAAATGGACCGTTATTTTTTTCTTTCTTTTTTTACACTTTAATGTGGTGCCAAATGCCATAAAAAAACTAATTTTTAGTATTAAAAAATAGCTTTTTCTGCATACACAGAGGAGGCTTATGTAGATATTGACGGACGTGCAGTTGCATAGGATGTACTGTGAAGAGCAAGCCCTTGAATGTAGATAGAAGTGTGGTCCAGTGTAGGGGACAGGCAGTGTTTCCTTCCTCATCATCCCAGGTTTCAGCACACTGAATATTGTAGATGCAGCCAGAAGATTTTCTTAGTACAGTTGCCCTAAGGGCGACCTTTATAATATATTTTTTTAGAACACGTTTCAACACCATACGACGTGGTAAACATATAACAACAATGCGCAATGCTTTCCGCACAATCCCCACCCGCAGGCAACCCGGAGGTCTCCAGAGCGTGCAAGGAGGTAGGTCCCAAAATAATGCCAGAGACCAGGTCAGTGGTTGGGACCACCAAAAGTTTGAACTTTTGTATCGTCTGCGGATCTACTAGCCTCGGGCTGCGCATTGTAATCAGCCTATCACTCCCACATTTTAACGTATTTTCTGGGGTATCCCCGAGCTTCGTATACTGGCCTTTTGACCTTTGTAATATTTATTAATTTCCAGTGCAAGACTAAAGGGATTGTTTACCATTGCTTTATTTCACCATCTGATAAAAAGGAGAGAAGACAAAATCAGTGGTATAATTTTGATGGAAAAGGTTTTCAAACTAGGGAGTGGACACCTCTGGCAGTGTCTGACTTAATCTAAGGGTGGGGGGGGGGGCGTGAGGCTCTAGTCTAGGGGAGCATTTATTATGTCCCAGGGGAACAGAGGCAAGCATCATGTTTAGAACTGTGTTGTGCGCTGTGATTTCAGTGTAAGAAAACAAGAGTAACAGTAAGCCACTCTGTAACAAATTATCAGTAAAGTCTTTTTGATCCATGTCCTGCCTGGAAGTAGGTGTCAAAGACGTGGAGGATATGGAGGGTTCCAAATAACCCTCAAAGCCCCTTCCACCATTTCTGATAAAGAATCAGGCTGTAGCTACATTTACACTTTTAAGGAGACCTGACTGCCATTAGAATGTTAGCAATCATGTACAGGATTGCATTGTTAAAACATAATTGAAATGTTTGAGTTGTTAAATATGTTCAGAGCTGCTAGCACTAAATTTACTAAATGATAATTCTGACAAAATGTGTTTGTCATTCTGTGGGCCTAATCATTTTTTTTAATTGAAGGGGGTGGGGGCATTAACTGTTTCACTACAATTGCTGTAGGGGTTTTGCTTCACCTGCTGGGTGTAGCTTTGTATGCAGTGCACAAGCGCACACATGAAAAGCAACATCTTCGCTAAGTCACTCAGCTGCATAACTAAACAGCCTGAGTTTCCATGCTCTCCATGCCACTGGAGTCCAGCTATCCTGGCTGATGAGGAGTGAAAACCCGAAACCGGTCCTAGGATGCTTGTTTCCAGTTCAGGAAGGACCTGGCCTGGCAGTTTGGGCTGGACTGCTCCCAATAGGCCCAGATCTCTGTATGATATTGTTCTGCATTCTGTCCATCAATTATTGTTTTCGCTCTCCAGCATCCAGCTCCAATGATCCCTGAGCTAGAGTTTGCTTCTGTGCAGTAGTGTAGCCAGTCTACCATGGGTCTAGTGCAAGGTAGGAGGAAATAGGCCCCCTGGCTGCTGTTTGATTTTTTAAATACAGCACAATTCGGGGTTTAAAGGGCCCCTCAGACCATTGGGCCACCTTTGCCACTGCACCTGTGCATGCTATTTCACTGCTTCTGTATATGCTGCTTGCACTGGTGGAAGGGACATTTCTGGTCAAGTCTGCAGAAGCTGTTTTGGTCAGCTAACATCTCCCCATCCATGCTTCAGACTGATTTGCATATAGCTGGGTCCAAACTGAGGTGGCATGGTGTGCAAAATAACGATGGACGGGGGTGCGCCCCGAGTAATTACCAATCGCTGGTTTCAGGTAGTTGTTAATAATGCTGCTAAGGAACTTTTGTGTGACAGCCTATTAGTGTCATTCACACACTTTATAATGTGAAAAAGAAAAAAGTAGTTCATTCAATATATTGATTAATTCACTCATGATTTGTGTGTTCCCTTGTTTTTGTTGTTGTTTTGTTTTCTCTTTGCGTGATTTAAGAAAGTAAAGCTAGAAAGTAATTCTGTTCCCGACAGAACCAACTTTATCTCTAAACTTTATACCCAGGTTCTGAGGAGCACTGGGTCCCCCCATTATACTAGACGTAAGGAACTCGAAGTAAATGTTGAGGTGGATTAAAAATTGGCCCAATTAAAAAGTAAGGATTGCATTATAATCACTAAATTAAAAAAAATAAAGTTTGGGGTTATTTTGTAATTTCCATCCTGGTAAGAGAATGCAGTTTTTCATTTTATCGGTTTTGAAAACAAGCATTCAAGTGGTTTAAAATGTATGGTCATATTAGTCTAAATGTGCAACTAGAGATTGTCAGTTTTGCTTCTGCTCAATACAGGACGCAATGCATGTGTTGTTTTCTCTTCTGGGTTGGCAGCTGCTAGACAGTATTATTTATCATCGATTTTATATTGTATCATATTGCCACATAGACTGAAGCTGTTCACTGTTTTCCACATCTGACTCTGTTAATATGTGTTATTGAGTCTTTAATTTTTAAAAACATTTTTAACTTTGGGAACTTGTACTGTATTTTCTGTTGAATATACAATAAAAATTAAATTCAAATGAAAGGTCCGCTTGTGCATGAGAGCGAGTACCAGCTTTTATACATTTTATGAGTTTAATGAGAGAAGTTGTTACAAAATGGGAGAGTGTAGATTAGCGGGATTCAAGTGTCATGGGGTTGTATCATGGGCTGGGGGGGAGGGGTTGGTGGAGCAGTAATAAATGTAGCAAGCAGGACTGTTATGGTGACTGGAAAAGTAGGTAGCAAAGTTCTTAGCTACTAGAGAGGAGTCATTGAGTGAGTAGAGAGAGTAGGTTGCTGGTAGTGTTCTGTGCGTCTGAATACGCAAGTCTAAAGTGGGGTGCTGAATTTTTTAAAGTATGAAGATTTTGCACTCTTGATAGCACAAGTTAACGTTCCCAGGGCTTGTTGGTATTTCCTTTAAGTTGTGGTCTTATTTTAGCACCGTTTGCACAGAAGTGCTCTCACTTTGCTTTTGAAATTGTGAATAGTAGGCGACGTCCTGGTTTATTGTTCAAGGCAGTGAGTGAAGAGGGTATACGTGGATATAATGAACTAAAGGGTTTTTCAGACTTTGTTGAAAGGATTGACGTAACGGGTAGGAATGGAGTGAGATCATCACATACTTAGTTTGAAAAAGGTAGGAGTCAGGGAATGTTTCCTCATGGAAATAGGGGCATTGATTTGTGGAAGAATGTTAACTATTGTGTATGTTGTCATGATCAGATGGGAATGGGCCGATAGTAGGCGTCGAGTAGCATAGCGTGTTGGTTACAAGTATGAAGTCCAGGGATTTCACCAGGCTAGTAAAATATGGCAGTTGTTTATTTTCATTTATAGGTTAGAAAGATTAAAATTGTAGGCACTGTGTGTCTACTGAACCTACACGTGAGTATTCCATACCACAATCAACTGTTGGGATCTGAATACTGCATGACAAATTTCATTTACTATAAAGCTCCTCAGTGTATGCCTATATTCTACAGCTATGCAAAGTAAGCAAAAGAATAATGGATTTAACCCAGATCTCTAAACTGGGGGTGAATGTTTGATTCATTCGGCATTCCATCCATCATTTGTTGCCACAGCACCTTTCGCCCTAAGTGGGATGGGTATGCCCTGACATGAGTCCCTTGCTCGCTGTTCCACTGGATTCAAGCTAGCCTGACTGATGAGGGGTGTTGCCCCGAAAACGGTCCCAGGATGCTTGTTTCTGATCCAGGGAGGACCCTGCTTGGCAGTTCGGGCTGGACTGTTCCCATGATATGCAGGGTCAAGACTGATTTTCATATGCCTGGGTCCAAACTGGGGTGGCGCAGTGAGTAAAAGAACAATGGATTTAACCCAGATCTCTGGACTGGTGTTGTATGTTTGATTCATTCAGCATTCTGTCCCTCATTTGTTGTTGCAGCATATTCTACAGCTGGCAGAGGGTTGCAGTTTTTGGGCCCATTGAAACAGTTAAACTGAGGAGAATTAAAAATAAATTTCAGTGAACCAGCTCAGGTTTTAATCGGCGGTTTTTTGTGCTAAAACTAAGGGTTATACTGCCCATTAGATGATCAGTTGCATATCTGCAAACCGCTTAAGCATGTATTTATTTATGTTCATTAATTGCATTTTCCTCGAGAAACGCTAATCACCAAAATAAATTACAAGTGAGATAAACTGATTCAACAATTGGCATGTTTTCGTTCAGCAGAGCAAAATGTTATCCCACCTATTGTTTCCTTCATCATTAAAGACGAGGACGTGGAAGAGGGCTGCTTCATTGACCATCAGAACTCTGGAAGCAAAGACATCAACATTAATTCAGCCTGTAAGTAAACACAGCTTTTGAAGGCACACATATCCCCCATCAAAAGAAACTTTTGCTCTAATAGCTCATAGTTATTGTATATTTTCATTGTATCAATGTTTACCGAATGATCTGTCAAAGGTAAAGCACCTTCCGTTGGCCCAGACCACACATCCTTGCATCATAGCGGATATGCCCAGAAGGTATCCTGTACCAAATGCTGAGGTGCCTGGACATACATAACTGAAGAAAGTCTGCCTCCTCTGCACCTCTTCAGATCAACAAACCTGACTTACAGGCTGTTCTATAGGCACGCTCAGTGTTGCTATCTTCAGTCAAGACTATAATCCTAACAAAGGTTCAAGTACAACATTACATAAACCATAAATTTAACTAATACAAAAATTTAACTAATACAAAATAATCCAAACGTTGTTCTACAGCCTTCCCTAGAATATATGTAAGTTATCCTACATCTCCTACATCACCCGGCCCGCGGAGGCCTCTACTTAAAAACAGGAGAATTCTCTTTGATAGGAACAACATCAGTCGCTTACAGATTAGAAACAGGAAAGTAGGTGTTTTAGAAACCGGAAATGAGATGTGTTTCTTATCCCTATAGATTCAGTGAAAGGAGGGACTGATTACAGAGAGTATTAAACAGAGCGAAATACCCGTCTCAGTTCTTGCTAGAACTCACAAGTAGTGTAATGGGGAAGAGAAATAGCGGGTAATATGCATAATAACAGTATTAGCAGCAGTTCTTAGTGTCAATATATTGAATTAGTTTTTTCACAGTACCATTTATTTCTGCTTTCTCTTTATCAGGTGAACCAGTTATCATCAAGCCTGTTCTATCACCAATTCATGTACAGAAGGAAAAAACACAGTTTATGGATGAGCAGACTCCTAAGGGAACATCACCTGGTAAGTATGAAGAAGGGCCACTGTCTACAGAATGAAATACATGAGCACATTTGTGGATGTCTTAAAAGCAGAATTTAATATAAATGCAAAATCCTTTGTAAAAAAAAAAAGCACTGTGGGCTGTTGGGTAACTGATGCATGTGTTTTAGATATTGATTTACCTCCTCTGTAAGGCGTACATTCCCCTCACCTCTGGATATCTCAGATGCAAGAGACATTTCTAATACTTGTATTAGTATTCATTTACGCTCGTTCCTTATTGCTGAAGGTTATTGATGTTTTTCTAAACCAATGTCTTTGAGAGATTTTGGACTTAGGTTGTCATTTTTATAGTAAATATTTTCTTTGAATATTACCTAGAAGTATTGCAGACAAGAGCCCTGATACACCAAAGTGGCAGTGGTAGTTTAGGTAACATGACATGTATTTTGATTCCCAGTGACATTAAGAAGTAGATCTCTTATCCAACCCTGATGCATTTAACAAGGGACGTGTCGGGGGCACCAAGTGGAAAACAAGGATTGGCAGTCGTTACCCCTGGCTACACCTGTATCAAATCTTTAATGTCATATGAATTGTTGTGTTCCGTAGGCCTTATATCAGGGAAAGTTAAAAGAATGGTATTAGATGCTGCCTTTTGAAGTTTGGGCTCTTTTCTACATAGCTAGTGCTAAGAATTAACCTGGACATTTTTACCTATGCGCCTATGTCAGTGACCATTGGATTACAGCTAGATTGGCCATTGATCTTTCTTTTCTTTCTTACATGCATCTGTTGCCAATCTTGGGCCTTATCCAAGCCTGCGTGTGTGTTGCAGCCCTCATAATCTATTATGGGTGTGAGTTACTTTGCCGAAGGAAGCTGGATTTCAAAAACTGACTATTAATATCAATGGAAACATACTTCCCCTTTCCCTATTATATTTACAAAAAAAAGTTTCTCTTCAGGCCAAGCCTAAGATCCTAGTTGTGAGGAAAAGTACAGCACCTACTTTTTCTATTTTTAATATTTTTGTTTGGACTATAGTGAAAAAACGTGTCCTGGTAAAGAGCAGAGTGCTTCTGGAAATCTACATTTCCAGAAAATATGTCTGTCCAGAACCTCTTGTTTCTAAGGACTGTACACTGTCTTAGCTAGATTCATTAATAGTTTGTTGTCCAAAGTCCTGACCGTGCTCTGTGCCCAAGTACTGTTTCATCGAGCATGCTCGCTCGTAGAAGATTAAAAAACAGACACAAGGCGCCCAAAAACCTAGTTTGGGGATTTTCTTCTATCTGGAGGTGACCTTGGCAAACAGTTGCATTAACCTGGGATTGCTTATGACAGTGGTCTCATGCGCCTGTTGGTATGACAGCTGGCATTAGCTTTTCCAATTGATTTTTTTTCCACCGTCTCATTAAATTGTAAATATTGCATTACTTCAACAAAGCAGCACATCCTTGAATATACAATTGCAATACCAGGCAATATTTTGTCTGAACATATACCATGAAACCTATGCATAGAGCTCAAATCATACTCTCTTCGAGCAAAATTAGGATCATTTTTAAATGTACCCTTTACTAATTACAGTCTCAGGCTCCTTCTTAATGGAAACCTTCAGACTCGCCTACAGAGTTTCCTAAAATGGAAGCCCCTTACAAACCTTGAGAAACAAAGGGCAGTTCTATATATTGAAAGTGACCCTTTGGATGTAAAAATGCCAACCTTCCATAACCATCTCCCTGTCAACTGAAAATACATAGAAGTGTGCAGCTTGTATAGAAGCTCGTTGGCTCAAAGCAGTAGACACCTGCTTCAATGACAGAGCTGAATTCTCTGTAATCCACAGATAGCCTAAGTTCTAACCTGTCAGCTTTGGAGACGAGTGCATAACTTGCATAAGCTAGGAACATAATCACTCAAACATTTATCATCTTGGCCACCGTGACCTTAATATGTGTCTTACCATTCAGTCATGCAAATGGTGTTTTTAATAGGTATGTTGGAACCAGTGACTGTGTACTGCTTATATCAGTCTGTCACGCCTTGAAAAAAATGAGAACAAGGCAAAAACTGATGCATCAAAGTCTTTTTTATCTGATGTCTTTTTTTGTTTGCTTGAGAAGTTCCCTACCTGCCACGACCTATCTGGTTATTGCCTGTGCAGCAGAGTTAGGAAGGGCTCAGTTCTTCCTCTTCAGCAGTTACCCGGTGTAGCATCATCATCACACTTCAGCTATGGGGTGGGTCAGGTCTGTTGAAATAAAAGTCACTGTGGGATTCCTTGGGACCTTTAAACTGATGAAGTAATTCACTTCACTGATTGTGTTTACAGTACTGGTAAAGGGTCAGATCATTGATCCTGAATTACTCTAAGCTTCTCGGACTTCACAATCAAAACATCTAACCATTTCTTGAACAGTTCCTGTCTAGCTTTCAGATGTACTGATATATTTTTCACATTTCCAAATTAGAAACAGCTTCTAGTCCAAAGTCCATGAGATGGTGCGAGGATGTTCTGAAATTGCTTCCTGACCTTATTTACGAGGAATCAGGGTAATTCACTTAGTGCCTAAACTTTAGTACACAGGTTGTGAACTCTATTCCCTGAAGTGATTATCTCCTGTAACACTTTATTATGTTTGTACAGCGATTTGATTTAAAGCACCTTCAAAATCCAATAATTAACTAAAGCTTGCACAGACCAAGTTAAGCAAACTTTGAAGGCATTGCCAAATCTCATTGTGCCAACGGACACCATAAAAATACAATTCTTCAAGACATCCATTAAACTTTAGCAGCCCTGTAAAGCATTTAAATACATGGCTTTGACTACTATGAAAATATTTTTGACTGTCTGTATTAGGAAAGTGTTTGTCCAGAGGAGTCGAAACCACATGATGTGAAGAACCATAACCATGCTGACAAAATTCAGTTTCACATATAAGTAGATGGGAAGGATATTTAAAAATGTGGTCCACGATTTTGGTAAATCAAGGTTGGAATATGCTAAGAACCTGCAGGGCAAGCCGGAACCAAATCTGGAAATTATATTGTACCTAGCACACAGCTCCAGGATTTTTAATAGGCATCAGAAAATTTCAAGCATAGTACATCATAAATGACTGCCCTTTGCTAACCAACAGTATATAATTTTAAGGCACTGCCTTTTTTCACAGCTGTAAAGTGCATGTGGGCTACACAATTCGGTCTCAAATAACATCTCTTCAATTTGGTTTTCCACTGAATGTCACATCCAGCTTTCTGATACTTACTATTGCATGCCAAGAATATTCAACGGTTTCTTAAAACGGTTAAGAATACCCCTTCAGTGAGGAGTTTCTATTATTGCAAAATAGATTGATGATAGTGAAACATTGGACTCAGTTCACAAAGATTTTTCTATGAGTAGTTGAATCTTATTCCTATCTAAAATGTGATTTACACCTAAATTTGCAGTCCAAACATGCAAAGCATTTTCCATGAGTAAGCATGCGTATTCCCTAAAATCTCAAAGATAAATCACACTTAAGCCTGAGTAAGGCACAGGTGGTACCAGAAAGTGTTTGTGGATCAGGCCTGAATATTCAGGGTATTTCATCTAAGACAGGAGGAAGAGAGACCAGCTCATAGACTACGCTCTGTGAATAAGGTTGGCAGGCCTCGTGCCTTCTGCAATACTTCAGGCATACACTCCTTCACAATGAATGGCTGAACATTCTCCAGAATAGGACCAAGTTGGGAAATCAACTTCTTTCTCACTAACCGTAAATGTTCTTACAAGGAATTTTAGTAAAATATTGATAACATGGCTTGCAAAACATAATTCTCTAACTAACTTTCTTCAAAGACCGGTCTATCTAATATTTGCTTGTTTTCTTAATCCTAGGTTTCAAGTATACGGTGGGTGTTCACTTATCTCTGTCCCTTTCTCTCTTTATCTCAGCTGCCAATACATCAGTAAACCCCATCGAGCAATATCAAGCAAACCAAATGAAGAGAAAATACACCGCCACTGAAAGAAAGAATGTTGGTAGCGACGAGTCAGATCCTTTTAGGCATTACAGAGTGTATCCAAGAGAGAGTGCATTTGCTTGCGACACATATAGCAGCGCTTATAATCAGAGGCAAAAAGTTCCTGTACATCAAGAAACCAACGCAAGGCCAAAACCGAATACCCAGCCTGAATTTGGAAAGATCTTAAGTGAACCCCCAGCTATAAACCCACATCAGAACATGCACACTGGGTTTAAACTGTCTACTTGCATCCAGTGTGGAAAGTATTACAGCCAGTCTGCAAATGAAACAGCACTTCAGCAAGTACAAAATCGAGAACTGCTGAATAAATGCAATGACTGCAAGAAGAATGCCAGTGAGTTGGAAAATCTGAACAAACTGGTTGGTGGTCGAAAATACAGGAACAGCCTCAGACAGTCAAAGTCTCGAATCATGCACTGGAAATTACCCACGGGAGAAAGGCCTTATAGCTGCAATGAATGTGGGAAGAGCTTCAAACAGTCCAAGACTCTCACAATACATCGGAGAATTCACACTGGAGAGAAACCATACATTTGTAGTGCATGTGGGAAATGCTTTAGCGATGTGGCAAATTTAATTCAGCATCAGCGAATACACACAGATGAGAGACCTTATCATTGTCCTGAATGTCCCAGTAGATTCCGTCGGCGTGGTCATCTTATTAGACATAAAAGGACACATGCAACTGGTTTATCTTCCATCTAAAAACCCACGTTAGTAATATAGAAATGATTAGCATTCAGTGATATGACGATACCGCCACCAAACGCAAAACACTGTGGCACTCCTAAAAGTTTGTTGTTTATTAGTATCTTCAGTGCCCATTTGTTGATGCATGCAGTCACTGTAGCTCGGAGCACTATCTATTTTTCTTCAAAATAAGAATAAATACCAGTTTTTGTATAGGTCTAGTAGTACAAAGAGACAGCTCAGTAATAGCACTACAAATGTATTATGCAACATAGTATGGTTCAAAGGGATAGAGTCACGTATTCTTCCCCAGCCCCCAAGATGTACTAGTCAGTATTACAAAAAAAGTGATACATGAAATGCTTAAAATAATCTGAGCCAGTTGTAATAACTCAGAACTGCATTCCAGCTCGTTTTTTGTGTGTCTTCTATGCCACTTTGTACAGTTTCCACTAGGAACTGCATGTTTGTTGGTCAACATAAAAGTTGGGATGGTGCCAGACTAATTCTATGCATCCCCTCAGGATATGGTATACTATAGGCCCGCTAGCTCACAGTGACACCATAAGTCCCTTTAACCTAGACTGGTGACAAATGGTTTGGGCAACCTCAGAACATGACCACTCTTATCCCTCTCAGGAATTGTGGAAACAGATCTAGAACCTTCTCGCTAAGTCACTTGTGCACACTTGGAGAGACATACAAGAAATGCACAAAGGAGCGTTTTCAATATTTATTGAACCATCGTAATTTTTGTATAAAATATATGTGCTGCAATGATCAATAGACGAACGCTGCTAAAAGGGATTAGAAGTATAAGGACGATTAAGAGACTGAACAGTTTCACCATCGTGCTAAAACAGTGTATATATGCTGGCATATAAGTACTGAGAATAGTGTACCCCTACTTTGATTTCCCTAACCTAGTTGTCTAGGGTGTTTGCGCTCTGCCAAGAATCCCCAATAGGATGATCTAACTCCCCATTACCTGGAGGCAAGATAATGATAGGTCCCCATCTTGGTCACAGGCTGGACATCCCTCCTCGCAGATGGATCAACAAGAACCAGCTAAACTGAAACGCCAACACAGCGATGACCCCATGAGTGACAGCTGAGTGCTCCTCTAATTTGAGCATGGAAGTGCGTATGAATTTATAACAATGACTTGTATGCTTCTATGTTGATGCTTCTCTTAGCTGACATTGTTTTTTGTCTCTTTGATAGCAACGTGACCTCATGATCGAAATACCTAATAACAACATTTGCACGATGTGTTTTGGGGCCTTGTACGAAATGTTCAAGGTGTCTCGATAGTGTTCTTGCGAAGAGGATTTCCAAGCAAAGTGGTTTCTGAGAAACTAATCCTGCACTGTCGCACGAGCAGATGTATGTCAAAAGTCATCATGTGAAAGAGAAGGCAACTTAAGAAACATGGGCATTTTAAAATGCAGTGTTTCTTACAAGGCCTAACTGAGCCACGTGACACAACCATATACACAGACTGTGGCATGCTCCAGTAGGAATAGTGCATCCCAAACTGACAGGCAAGGTTTCGTCTAGATGGGAGCACAGGAAAATATTCTAGCATTGACCTTCGTGGGTCTCTTTAGTGAAGTGTACCTTGATTCTAATGGCACAGTGAGCGCACGTCCAATTTTTCAGAACACCCATCATAATCATAGCTTCTGGCTTTGAAAAACAAAATAGTGGTAAGTGGAATGCTTGAATAAATCTCAGCAATTAGTAATTACTCTGTACCTCATTCCACAACATAATTTCTGACTGGACTGCTCTTAACACAGACACAAATATTGAGTCATCAGAAAATTGCACTGCGTTAGAAATTGCTATAATTTTCATGAGCCGTTTTGCTCTAAAATAATATCAATTGAAAGACATTGTGATTTTCACTTCAGAAATATGAACCTTTTCATATAGTGCTATAGAAACATCATGTATTGCACTAGCAGAGTATCAACATAAGGGAATTCCTACCTGCCTCTACTACCTTAAAACCAAATACACTGGGGCCTGCAGAGTAAAGTAAAAAATGTCTTTGACCGGTGCAAAATATGTACTGCAGCACTGCAAGGGTCAGCATTTTCCCAAATTTGATTTTGTTTCTGATTCCAGTCTATCACACACATGCCATAATAATAACCTCAGGGTGCTGATGTTCCATGCTGTGGTACTTCTGATTCAGACAGCTGATTTGTGTTAGTAAATCATATTAAAAAAAACAGCCATGTTTTGTGAATCTGTAACAAGGAATTGGCACAGTAAAGATTGCTAAATCTGTGGAAAAATGGACGCCACATTTAGATGGCCTTATATTAGGGAACTAAAGACAAAGGACCTGATTTATTGCTCGACGGATGGTACGCCATCTGTCAAAATGGCAGAGAACTTTTCTCTGCCATCCTGGTGGAAAACTGTTCATCAAATTTAGAGGTGACCGCTGGCCTAGTGGTTATCTCTGTACCTTGAGGGGAACCACCAACCCGGCGGTACCCTTTAATGTTCTAAATATCTGGTGGACAAAGCCCCAAAGTCGGAGTTTGTTTCTGGAAAACAAAAAAAACAATGGCCCCTCTGTCAAGACCCTGTACATTAATAAAAAAACTTAGCAATAGTAAAAAACAATCGATGGCTAAGCACTACAGCCCAGTGGTATAATCGCTTAATGGGGGAACAAATGAGGAATGAATGTGTATTCACACACGCACCTGGTTCAGGACTCCATGTTCCAGCATCCCCAAAAAACAGCTGAGGATGTACTCTCTGATGGTTACCGGGGTTTAAAAAAACATTCCTCCCATCATGCACACTGCTTAACATTCGAAGAACAAGCTAAGAGGACAGTCTTGCTTATAGTCTTTTCCGCATCCCATATCTACACTCTTGTCGAACAATTCACGTAATGTGCCGGCATTACCTCCTGGAGGGAGCGTGTCCTTTCTCCAAACCATGGCTAGTGTTGAAATCGATATACTCAATTGCCCCTTGCTACCAGCAGCGTTTGAAGTCTGTTATCTTGCCGGTGGAACCCCTGGTACTCTTTCTCTGCCAGCAATTCATGGATGTCGGCCGAGTCCCGTCACAGACTCTTACGACGCACAAATAAATGCCATGCACTAATGGAAGTGCCCATTTCCATTCTGCTTTCTGACATTATTTACTGCGGTCTGTGGCTATTTTGACTGTTACAAATTCCCTGCCAGTGAAAGCTTGTTCACAGATAGAGTTTTGCTATATAGTTAAGATTCCTTATGTACATGTGCATATGGCAGCTTCAATCGAAGCATATTGATGGCCCATATTGTTTTAGATTCAGAGAGAGGATATCTCTGGAGTACTTGCCTATTTTGTTGGTTATTTTGGGTACGTTTCTTTTGAGATTTCCATATACTAATGATTAATCCACCCTGCAAAAACCCAGTAGCATTGATGAGGACACTCACTCAGTGCACCTTACTCCTGTTTATGCATCTACAGCTTATCTGCCTATGTGTGCATGATTGATTTAGTATTGTAGGTGGTAGTTACTGAAAGGGGGTAGTGAGCAGAAGGAGGATTGAATATTAATGCCTCTTCCGTCCTCTCTCCCTTGCCTGCAGGTTGCACCATTTAGGGTTGGCCTCTTATATAAAATGGAAACTACTACATAAGGTGAAGTCGCAGCAAGAAAGGCCGCTCTGTATTCTGAGGCTGTTCTTTATTAATTTTTCCATTTCTCTGTTCCCCCTGTATGTTTGACTTGGGTGGGCAGTTCTCATTTGTCTCTCGGGGAGAACACAAAGGGGAGTAGCTGGACTGTCTTCTCTCCATCGCCCCGCTGACCGGATTACTCAGGTTAGTGGTTACGATCCAGCAGATCTGAAACCATCACCCTGACAGCTTTCTCCTTTGCTGTGGGAGTCATTAGTTCTTGTGTCCCTTGTGACTGACAGGAAAAGAAAGACATTACATTATCCACCCTAAATCGAATGGGTGATGTAATGTCCTTTCTCAGACAGCCGGCGGGGCTTCATCGACAGAATACTTAAGGTCTTCTCATCTTCAAACGAGGCAGATGGACCTTGGGTTTGGTGGACCCAGTACTCTGTCACCTTTGCAACGGAGTATCCTGTCCGCCAAACTCTAAATCATCCCCACAGAATTTAATGTTCTAGCATGAGAGTCATGAACACCATTAATAGGCTGTCTATCCGTGTGGATGGATATTGAGCACTTTAGTCACTATGGTAGGGTATCTAAGCTTAAGGATATGTATTTCCAATATTAGAAACAAATCGGAGATCGGAAGTATAAGCAAGGCTAGTTGTCAGATGACTACCCAATCGCTTTTTGACAGCATAAACACTCCATTGTGTCTCAGGGGTCACATGCATTAACAATAAGAAGGCAAGGGACTTAGCCGTATGGTGTGAGGAATAAGTATATTGATGTGTCTGGTTTAGCCAGGCGTTCATCATTGATCAGATTGATGAGTTTTTTTCCGGTGGTCGGCCCAAACGCATGACTTTGTTAGGTCCTGACAACCTATGTCCAGGTGTCGTCATCACTACACCTTGTAACCACAGCGACCTACCAATCAACTTCTGCTTTGGCAGGTGCAGTTTCCAAGGTACGTAGTTAGATATTTCTCCTATTTTTGGATGCTGTTTCACACACACACCCTACCCCAGGAAAGTTACAGGGAAGGGAAACCCTAAGACAGACACCTTCATTTTGTAGCCCCTACTTCTCTGAGCTCTAAGCTGCCCAGTGAGCAAAGACAAATAAGGTTGTAAGAACACAGAATTTGTGCTATGTATTTTGACACTTTAAAACTGCCCTTTTTTGTACCTCTTACTTTAAATTTATCTCTTGGTTTCTGTGCAATTTGTACTTTTAAAACTGCTGATTTTATCTCCCTATGACTGTTTAAATTTCTTTCCTGGTTTTCCCCTATACCGTGCTAAGGCCTCTTTTTTTACAAGCTAAAAGGGAGCAAATACATCCCAGAGTCTAACCAGTGTGTTTAAGAGACTGATTAATTTGCTTTAATTTGTGTTTGAAAGTGTATGTAGCACTCGTTTTTGGCTAGAAAAAGTGTTTTGTTTAAGTGCGGAAAAATCTGGATTTTTAGTGGCTTTAGAATTGGGCCATACCTGCAGGTCTGAACAGGAACTACAAAGTGTGGACTGAGCCCGTCTGTATCAAAGAAGATTCTGACTTCAGGGACAACTCCCTGTCCTCCTCCACACCAATCTGTGCTTTACTGATTGTCCTTCAAGCTTCCAAGCAGCAGCCCTCAACCTTCCCCTTACACCTGCACAGCCCCTTAAGTTTGTGGAGGGAAACCCAAAACAGACACCTCCATTTATGTAGCTCCAGCCCCTCTGAGCCCTAAACTGCCCAGTGAGCAAAGACAAAGAAGGTAGTAAGAACACAGACTTTGTGTAGTGTATTTTGAAACTTTAAAACTGCTCTCTTCCTCTACCTGTAACTTTTTAGGTCTTGGCTGGCGTTGGAGCGCGCATGCGCTCCTCGCCTCGAGACTTATAGTAACCAAGTTACTTTTGAGAAGGGGACTCAAGCCCCGCCCCTCTTTTCCATTGGCTGGCGTCACCGTTTATGCTATTTTTTAAAACAAACTTTATTGAGATTTCCATATGCAGGTATTACAGAACACACCTCACATTGCACATGTAATTATTCCAGAAGCACAGGATACAATTCAGGTTTTGTGTATTATCCTTTCAAGTTGTGCTGTTGTCCACAATATACCACGATAATGTCTCAAACACGCTAGGAGGGTCGCCGTTATGTCTCAGTATTGTGCACTCCATACCTAGCTTTTGAGCGAATGTGTTCAGGAGGAGCGGAGACCGCTCAACTATTCACAAACCCCCAATCCCACCCAAAGCCCACCCTCCATACCCACCCATGCCACAAAGTAAGCAGTCACAGTCTGGGGGCCTCGAAGCATCCTCTCGGGGGGGATGGGGGGAAACAAGGAGGGACCGCAAGCCGGGGCAGAGGGCAGCCCCATCCCAAGCCCATGGATGAGGGCGAACGGAGGTCAATCCATTGATCTCGGCAGAAGAGCCCCGATCACACCATTCACCCCATCGCACATCACCCGGAGTCAGGCACCCCCTCTCACTCCCAATGACCCACCTCTATCAACGAGCACCACCACTTATTCGGGGGGAATCCGGGGGGGTAGGCACCATAGCCCCTCCCTCCGCCTCCTCCATCTCGCTTTTGAATGATTCAGTCAGATGCGCCCACTCCTGTGAGATAGGCCGCTTACGCAGCCCCCGACTCTCCTCACGATACAGCGCTTCGCGTTCCACTACCGCCCAACGTACCACTTCGTCTCCCCACGTCTCAACACGTGGCGGCGTGCGGGATTTCCACCGCTGTGTTATCAGGCGCTTTGCCAGCATTAATGCCAGGTTAGCGAAGCGGCGTAGCTGCTTCGCCTTCAAGGGGAGCGGTAAAAGCCCCAGTAAACAAGCTTCTGCCGTGTCCCAGGAGGGACGTTCAGCAACCGTGCTCAAGACGTGTACTATCCCACCCCAATACCCCCGCAACCTCGGGCAGACCCACAGCATGTGTACCAGGTCCGCATCTGGCGCCAAGCAGGGGGGGCAGGTTGCATCCGCCGTATTGTACATCTTGCCCAGCTTATGAGGGGTAAGGTAGGCCCTATGAAGGACAAAGAGTTGTATAGTTTTCAATCGACAGTTACGGGATACTTTTTTAGGGTACGCCAATACATACGCCCACTCTTTATCACTAAATGTCCGTGATAAATCTGTCTCTCACCGCGTCCGCAGAGCGGTCACAGAGACCTGAGTGTGGCCCCGATAAAGCCATTTAACCAAACATCGTCCGTGGCCCATCATGTGGAGGGAACGCAGAAGGTGAAAAGTGGAGGGTTCCGCCGGCGTCGCCCGCCAATGTGTTCGAATATATCGCGCGATCGCAGCGTGGAGCAGAAACTGGGTGTCGGGCACCCTGTTAACTCTCACAAACTCATCATGAGGCATCAGATTGCCCCCTTGGAAAAAAGCCCCTATAGTTTCCACCCCTTGCTGCGTCCATGCCCGGACTTGCCCGGCGCGCAACACCCCCCGTCTCGTGGGGAGGCCACACAGTGGCATGTTTGGGGAGTACGGATTTTGGATTTTGGCATATTTACATGCCTTTGTCCAGTAATGGAGCGCTGTTTGTAGCAGAGCCGGCGGGTCCAATGGTTTAGGAGCAATAACAACGAGTGCAGAGCACCACGTGCCATTTGGGTCGAGGTATAGCCAATTTCAAACAGGTTTTTCCCGGCCAGCCAGTAGGCCAACCACTGCAGTTGGCCAGCTCCACTCGGCAGCCGCAACTTCGCCAACACAAGTCTACGCCTCCCGTAACCCCAGATCAGCGAGATCAGCAGCGTGTCTAGTTCCCGAAAGATCCAAGCGGGATACGCCACCGGCACATTGACGAAGTAATAGAGAAGGCGAGGCAACATCACCATCTTGGATATCGTTACCCGTCCCGCTACAGTGAGGGGCAGGGTATTCCAGAATGTAATTTGGGAGTGTACGGAAGAGATGGTGCGCACCAGATTGCCTGCAATGACATCCGGCACTGAACGATATATATCAATCCCCAAGTACCTAAAGGTGACCGGCGCCACCCTGAAGGACAGGGGCCCAAAATGGAGCACCGGAGCCACAAGCCTGCCACTGAAAGAGTAGGCTACGGATTTAGAGGCATTGAGGCGTAACCCGGAGATCTCTCCGAAGCGGAGAAAAAGATCTGCCACCTCCCCCATGTTGGCGCAGAGATCCCGGAAGTACAATAGCATATCGTCCGCGTAGAGCGAGACCGAGTGCAAGACACCTTCCAACAGGATGCCGTGGGGCCCCATGACCCGCCAGAGGGTCTGGGCTAGCGGTTCAAGCGCCAAGACAAACAATATGGGCGATAATGAGCACCCCTGGCTCGGAAGATGGGGTAGGCAGCAGAGACTAACGAGCCAGTCTTCACCCTGGCCGTGGGATCGGTGTAAAGCAACTGGATCCAAGCACACAGTTCCGGGGGGGCACCCATTTTCTTCAAGACTTCCAACATATAAGACCAGCTGAGCGTATCAAAAGCCTGTGATATATCCAGAGATAGACACCCTGCGCTCTCCGGCCGGGGGCCCGAGGCATGCAAGATGGCATGAAAACGCCTGAGATTCAGTGATGTACTCCGGCGAGGGACGAAGCCACATTGATCCGTGTGGATCAGTCGCGAAAGGAGTGGGAGTAAGCGATTAGCAAGAAGTTTACTAACAATTTTATATTCCGTGTTAAGGAGCGACAAGGGCCTATAGGATGACATATCCAAGGGATCCTTCTCCGGCTCGAGTAGGGATGTGACAATCGCCTCCCGAGTAGTAGGGGGCAACCGTCCCTCCGCGAGCGATGACAGATAGAGTTGGTGTAATTTCGGGACTAATAGGGAAGAAAAGGTGGAGTAAAATTCGGCGGGTAACCCGTCAGAGCCCGGGGTCTTGCCCAGGGCAAGCGATTTAAGAGTTACTCTAATCTCGGCCAGAGTGATTTGTGCTTTTAAGTCTCGGATCTCAGCCTCTGAGAACACCTGCAAGCCTGCCTGTGACAGAAACTCAGTTACCACCTCTGTATCTGCTGGTGGGTGCGCTCCATAGAGTGTCTCATAGTGAGTCCGGAACGCAGAGTTGATCCCCAATTGAGTGTGTACTTGCCCTTGATCTCCGGTATTAATGACCGGGATGAGAGTCGGGCAGGTCGGGGGGGCAATCAGTCGAGCCAACAATGAGCCAGCCCTATCAGCCTCCGAGTGTGTGCGCTGCGTGTACGCCCCGTAGTCTATTAATCGAAGCCGTTCTAAAGTTTCTGCGTATTTCACTCTGGCTTCCTGTAGGGATGCCTCAGCCTGGGCATCCTGCTGGGCCTCGGCCTCCTGTCCCTGGAACGCCGCCTCCAATTGGGTCAGATCCCAGACCACCTCTCTGCGCGCCCCCACCAGGGAACCCAGGGACACCCCCCGTATTGACACCTTAAAGGCTTCCCATTCCAGGGAACGTGTTGACGCGGTACCTTCATTAATAGTAAAATATGAGGTGATTGCCGTTTGCGAGACGTCACAGAAGACCTGGTCTTCCAACTGGAGGGGCTGCATCCTCCATGTCGGTATTGGCGCTGGGGAACGACCCCAGCCAAGGCACAACTCAATGGGATTGTGATCCGATAAGGTTTTGCCCAAATACGTGCAATGGGAAACCGCCGAGGTCCGTGTCGGCGATCCCAAAAAGTAATCGAGGCGTGTATGCAACTGGTGTGGGAAAGAGTAAAAGGAATACTCCTTAGCTGCCGGGTGTTGCAATCTCCAAATATCTAGTAGGTCCCAACCACGCGCCCATTGACCCAAGGCCGCAGCGCGAGCACGTGCGGCTGTACCTGTCAAGGGGGGATGTGATCGATCCTGCTCCACATCAAATACAGCATTCAAATCACCACCAAGCAACCACGGACAATCACTCCAGTCCGACAAGGCCACGGATACCGGGGAAAGGAATTCTGCATGCTCCACATTTGGGGCATACAAGGAGCCCAGCACTACAAGCACTCCATCCAACAGGCCACGCAGCAACACATATCTGCCCTGATCGTCAATCCGGCTTTCTACCAAGGCAAAGGGGACCCCAGCACGGATCCACACCGCAGCGCCTCTTGAAAAGGCGGAGTAGGAAGTGGCGTAGAATTGGCCTCGCCACCGTTTTTACAGTTTCAGGGATTCAGTATGTAACAGGTGAGTTTCTTGTAAGCATACTATTTGAGCCTTACGGCGGTGCAGCTGGGCAACTATTCTGTGGCATTTTTGAAGGGAGCCCATACCCCGCACATTCCAGGATATCAAAACATAGGACTTAGGAACCGTCATTGTGGTGGGAGACACCCCCCCTCCCTCATTCACCCCCGACCCCCTCCCGCCGGCCCACCCCCGCACCCCATTTCCCCCTCGTGTAGACCGTGTGGCAACCCTGTAACCAAAACCATACCTAACCAATACTGGGTCCGACGCCCCAACCACGTCCGACCAAACTGTAAACAAAACATGACTACAGATTCTAAACCAGTGCTATCGCCTAATGGGGAAATTGGTGAAGGACACCCTGGGGTAACTGTAACGTGTATCACACGCGGAAGCGCCCAAGATAGGGCAGGCCGGGGGAACTATCTATACTTGCCCGGATCACACTGTATGATGCAATACCCTTCTAAGGTGGGCGAAATGTATAGGAGATATCCACCATGAGCAGTAACTGGGTGCACATTCCCAAGCGCACCTCCGGAAAGCAAATGGCACCATAGTACACAATTGTCCATATCAACAGCGTGGCAGCCCCTCGAGAGGATCTTTGCTGAGGTGAGTAGAATCCGAAGGGAACAACGCTACACTGCCATCCGTGTCAGAGTCTGTGGAGTTTCCCGGGACGGGCTAGTGCTGATCGCAGGTCGGGTGGAGTGAAAGGAGGAGGCCGAGCACAACGCAGCGCGTTGGCCCTCCCGAATTTGCTGCGGCGGCGGTGCCCCGGAGGACGTACTCTGTGTCAACATTGTCTTTTTCCGTCGTCGTGGAGGCCTCTGCGATCTTGGCGCCGAAGAATCTAACCGCCGAGCCGGAAGGACCTCCGGGAAGTTTCTGTCCATCCAGTCCCATGCACTGTCTGGTGTGTCAAAGAAGAGAGACCGCTGTTGGTGGACCACTTTCAGCTTGGCCGGAAAGAGCAGCGCAACGGGGAGGCCCGCCGCGTGCACTCGCACCTTCACTTCCATGAAGGAGAAGCGCTTCCGCTGTACTGCCTGTGTGTAGTCCGGGAAGATGAGGACGGTGGCATTGTCTACACGCAGCGGACCCCTGTCCCAGGCCACGCGCAGGAGGTGGTCGCGATCCCTGTAATTAAGGATACGTGCTAGCAGACGGCGGGGGTTGGCCCCCGGCGGAGGCCGTCCCGCCGGGACCCGATGCGCCCTTTCCACAGTAAAGTGGGGGGAGAGACCCGCGGGGCCACCGCTGTTTCCAACCAGGTCTCAATGTGGATCGTGGGGTTCGTGCCCTCCCTGCCCTCCGGGTAGCCCACTATCCGAAGGGTATTGCGGCGCGCGCACCCTTCCGCATCGTCCGCACGCGCCTGCAGTGCGTCGATCTCCTGGCGCATTCGGGTGAGCTGTTCGGTGTGTGCCGCCACTTGTGGCACCAGGGGCTCCACTGTCTGGTCTGTGCGACGCACCTGGTCAGCCAGCTTCCGGTAGTCGTCTTTTAGGAGATTCAGGTCAACGGATATCGCTCCCAATTGGCCCCCCAGCGATGAGCAAGAGTCCCTAATCTCTTTGAGGATCATATCCAGCTTATCTGGTGGGGCAGCTGGTGGATCGCCACCCGAAGATCGGCCTGGGCGAACGTCAGAACCGATCGGGGGACAGGACATATTGCCCCCGCTGGGCTGGCACACAGGCGTCTTGACCCTGACCCTACCCATAACTGTGCTCGGGCAGAGGGCAGGGAACAATCCTGAGTGTCACGATCACGTCCGCTCTGATGCCCGTACCAGGAGCTGTGCCCTGCGGGAAGCTGCAGGGAGGGCAACAAAACAAACCCCCAAAGTCCTTTCACCGTCGCCTCCGGGACCGCAGCCAGTCTCCCCTAGGCAGGCAAGGCGGCGCGCAGGCTCAGTCCGCCGGCATGCAGGGCGTGGCTATGAAACAGGTATGGAGCCAGTTGTAAGGCTAACAGTGTTGCCCCATGTCGGCAGGTATGTAAGGGTTATCTGCGGGGCCGCTCTCCCTTTCTCTTGGCTTACGGCCCCTTGCCCGGTCCAACACCTCCACCAGTCCAAGCACAATCTGGTGCTCAGGGCCTCTCCGCTGTGTCCCCACTCCTCACCTTCCGCATCGACACCTCAGCCGCCGGCAGGCCAGGCAGCATGTCCCGGAGGGCGGGCACGCACAGGCCCTGGGGCTTCCCCGGCAGTCACCGTCGCCATTGGTCAGTCCCCTCCGGATGGCGCCTCTCGGGCTCGCGTCACCGCCGCAGGGGAGACTCCCGCAGCTTCTTCCAGCCTCAGAACCCCAGCGTCCCCCGCAGGGAGCTCTCCGCCGGCACCTCAGCCCTCCGGGCACCCAGGAGCATGACGCTGGCACCCCCAGGCCTCCGGGACACCTCACTCACGCTCCAGTGCCGAAATCCTGCAGACCACGCCCCCCACAGGGCTCAGGATGCCACTGCCAGTCTGCCCCAGGGCGCCCCACACAATATGTGGACAGCGGGGCCTCCACCCTCGGCAGGCCCGGCAGGCTGATCACCACCGCCTCTTCCGTTAGGGCCACAGCGCGTGCTTAGGCAGACCAGGCCCCCCCTCTATCGTAGAAGGGGGCCCCCGTGTCCAACTGTCGAAATCCGGCGGGTGGGCACCCCGCGACTCCGGCACCATCCACGATGCAGCAGGCCTCAGTCCGGGGGATCGCGTGCCGGCTCAGTCCGCACGCCGGGCCACGCACGCCAGCTCCGCCCCTACCAGTTCGTCGCAGCCCGTCGCCACCACGCCAGGCCCGGAATCACGCGTCACCGGCACCAGGGTCACCGCCGGCGGCGGCGAGCTATATTTCCCCACACAGGAGCACCGGACAGTACAGCGGCGTGATTCAGGAGCCGGGCGCCGCCATAGCCCCCAGAGAGGTAGGGAATGACAGGATTTTGCCGCCCCCGAGCTCGCCTTTCAGACGTCCGCCATCTCCGGCTGCTAGCCACGCCCTCTGTCCGTCACTGTCTATGCTAAACGGTGGCCAGCCATTGGAAAAGAGCTTTCCATGTTGCCTCCCTTTGGCTTTTTCAGACGGCCCACTTGGACAGGCTCGCCTGCTCTCCTTTTGTCGCAAATGTTTTCTTATCTTTATGGGGCCATGTGTTCAAAACACATGGCCCCATAAAGACAAGAGAGTTCAGCAAGCTTTTGCACGTACTGTCACGCGTGTCTTCTCTTTCCCTCTCCTCCCTCCTCCACCTCCACCCCCACCCCCACCCCACTCTCTCTGCTGTTCCTCCCCCTCCATCCAGTGCTATGTGGGGCACAACGGCGACAGCTTGTTTTTTACGGAAATACGTTTGTGTATAACTTTACACACACCCCCAGTTTTTTCATCTCACTTAAAACCCTGTCCGTGGGCTATATCCCTCAGGTGATTGTACTCCAGGTGGCCATCTTCCGCTCTTCAGGGTGTTCTGTGTCCCTCCGGCTCGGCGGATTTGGGTTCGCTACTGCTCAGAGGGGCTGTGTAACTGGCTAGGGTTACTTGTAACGGTGGCTGGGGCTGCACTTGTCTGCTGAACTTTTAATGGGGCACTATATAGAGTTCACTGCCGGGCTACCGCAAGTTCTCATCTTCGATGGGTGCAGTGTTGGGAGTTAGTTCTCTGCAGGGCTGCGACACTTCGTGTGGAGGCAGCAATGACACTTATCTGCGTGTCTGATACTTCGAGGCGCTGCCAGTCTTGTTCCGGGAGCCTGCTGCCATGCAGGGTGTCAGTGGCGCGCGCAGCTGCTTATCTTGGGTGTCACCGTCACTCGCCGCTTGCGCGTCCAGCATGGCTCACCTCTTCAAAGCGACTCCCTGGTACCTCACCCTGTGGATGGCGTCCTGCTTCCTGCTGCCGGTAAGTCCAGTCGCCAGAGCTCCCCTGCCTCCGTTCATTTCTCCCTGCTGCCCCTTCCTCGCCTGGGCACCGCTCCTTCCTTGCCGCGAAACCCTCAAAGGGGATGAGGGTGGAGAGAGCGTCAAAGCGGATCCGAAATTAAGGGGGTGATTAAGGGTGGTCGGAGAGCACTGATCTCATTGGGAGGGTAATCCCCACAGCCAGGGGGCGCAATTGTGGGTGCTGGGGATTACAACTGGCAGGCGGCAGAGACAAAAGACCCCTCCCGGGAAGGGAGCTGTAAAGGAGGCCCTGGGAAGGATGGGGGAGGCCGCCCGCAGCTGAACGCTGGCCAGTCGGGGGAAGGTGGCAAGGAGGCGGGGTAAGGGGGAACTAGACAGGCGCTATGGCATGGGGGGGCTCTGATTCTACAGAGACACGTGATGCGCAACTGAATCAACCGTAACTTCTAGTCTCAGGATGCATTAGGAGGGAGTGAGAAAGCTCAACTCTGCTCATGGTGCCAGTGGGCGATAGAAAGCCAACTGTTGACTCTGTTGTAGAACTACAAGTCCCAGAATGCAAATGGATGTTAGCCAAGATCTGGACTAAAGAAGGTGTCACACACCTGACATGGGGCTATAGACTACAATGCTGGTGAGCCTAGGCTTCATACACCTGACACTTTATTCTACCCGTTACAGAAGTATGTCTAAGGACGTCCCCAAACGTTGACCCCCAAACTTCACCCTTCATGGGTATCTGTGACCCCCCAAATATCGTTCGATTCTGCACACAACTTTTGAAATCATCCTTGTCCCCTTAAGGCCACCATATCTAACATGGCTGAGGGGCGCCTTGAGCGGGCTTCAAATGGCTTCATGCCAAGCCTGTGGCCCGTCTGGATGCTGGCCAGGGGTCCCTCTGGATAAAATCTTCTGTCCAACCCTAGCTTGCTGTTCTACTTCTTGCCAACAGAAGTACATCAGTACTTCTGTTGGCAATGTCAGCAGAGAGGCCAAGTATTGCCGGGGCACAGGGAGGGCACCCTCCTGAGCCAGGCTGATTCCACTGCTGGGAACTGTCAGAAGCTTGCACTGCATGGGCAGTGTGAGGGGCTTTCCCTGGTAGGCACTGCGAGAGGGTAGCCCCTGTGGAGAGTGTGAGACGTTAGCATGATCTGGGGTGACTTGAGAGTAGTGTGAAGAAGAGACACTACTGGGCAGCTAAAGAAGCGGTAAGAGTGTGGAAAAGCTGAAAACAACATTTCATTAATTTTACTAATGCAAATCACTGCATTTTATTCACGTATTGAGGAGCTGACCTCGTGAATGAGTCGAAATGACATTTTAAACCGATCGCTACACTTGCCTGGTGCATTTAAAAAGGGTTCACTTTTAACACATAAAGTAACAATTCTGCTTGAACAGTGCAATGTTTTGGGACAGAATTTATGAAGAGTGGGGGGGTGGATTTAAGTGACGCCCCTCCCCAGACCCATGTCTGACAGTGCATGAGCCTCGCGCAGGGTCAGGCAGTAAACAACGTGTAAGGTCCTGGCCCAACTCTTTTTTTAGGTCTCGGCTGGCGTTGGAGTGTGCATGCACTCCTCGCCTCGAGACTTGTAGGCGTTTGGTTCGCCCGCTCCCCCCCACTCACCTCTGGCGACTGGGAGATTGTCTTTTTTCTCCCCACTCGTTCCTCTCGTAGGCTGTATATTTTGGGTGGCCGCGTTTGGTTTCACTTTCTCCCGTTGTTGTTTTCTTTGGGCGCCATCTTGGATACCTCAGTCCTCCGTCCGTGTTCTCAGCTTAGTTTTGCATTTCTTTGTATTTTGGGGCACTCATACCTCTCCACAATGGTAACACTCTATGGTGCGCACGTTCCGACCCCCCGCGTTGTGTTTCTTTTTCTTGGCGGTTTGGTGCTCATCAGGGTAAACTCCCTTCGCTTGCTCCGTTACGGCGCATCGGCAGGATCAGGCAGCCATTAGCTCTGCCGTCCAAGCCACGCCCCTGGAAGATATTTTCCTACCAATCTTTTCCCAAACACCTTCAACCTCCAGTGGTGCAATTTCGTCATGCAAATCAGTTATATTTTTAATATAAATTTTCAAATCTTTACTTTTGTCTGGTATGTAGGTACAACAATGTTGGACTTTCAACATTCCACAGACTCCACCCTCTTTTGCCAATAATATATCAAGGGCAAGCCGATTTTGCATCACCATGGCACGCATGGCAACCATTTCAGTATTTACCAATTAAAATCCTCCAGCGGTGCTGGTTGACAAGCGATCTACTACTGTTGATAGTTTTCTAATCTTATTTGCATCCAGAGATATTCCCACTGCTGGTATATATGCTCCAAAGATGTCACCTACAATTTCTGACCAAGATTCTCTCTTTCTACGTGCTAAATAACTACCTAAATAAATTATGTACACCATCTTCTCCTCTTCCCATATGAAAGATCTTTGGGAAAACCAGGCCTACATAGCATGTGCCATACCAATGGTCTGGAAAACGATAATATGCCTTACTCCCGCAGACAAAGTATAACCCTGGGAAAACTGGATTGAGTCCACCTTTAAATCCCCATCCACCCATGATTCGGTATGTATCATGGCATTCACTATTACCTACAAAGTAATTATCATATGCAGTCTGATTCCTTCTAATACAAAATGTTCCTTTCTGAGGCCAATCTAAAGCCATAGTTGGACTAACTTCTCCCTTTAAGTGTTTTTCCATTTCTACATCCCAAATTGTCTTTTCCACCTTTTCCACAGATGCCTTCCTTTGCATTTTCAATCTCCTTTCTTCAACCATATCCAAGAACATCTTTTCTTCTTTTTTAAACTGCAAATCAAATTATTTCTAAATATATATTCTAAGGTTAATTCTTTAGTTTCTAAGAAAAATTCACCTAACACCTTTGCAGGTTTTACCTTTTTTAATTTGTTAATTGACGGAACTTGTGAAAATATATTATCTACATCTGAGAAATAATATTCTAACTTCCCTGTTTGATAAAATAAACTAGCTATTACACTACATGTTATTCCATAAGTTACAGGAAGGTGGTGATAAGTCACTCCCTCCGAAACAGATGCAGGTAACTGCATACAAACGTAGCAGTCCCTCACGTCCATTGTCTTTACATATTCATACAGTAATTTCAAAAATGCATTGTTAGAAAAATCAGTTATAGACCTGTCTTTATGCAAATAATGTTTATCTATTCTAGTCGGATCTACCTTTTGAATCTTCTCTATATTAGTCCTATTTTCACTATGTCTTCCTATTGTGTCAAAGTTAACCTTAAATGTAATCATCAAAGCTAGTATACTCCATAGAAGCATTAGTAATCCTGTACAACAACAACAACACATTTTACACCATCGCTTCAAAAATATACATCTACCTTTTCTACCATCTGAGTTTGCCATTTTGCGAAATGAACTGTGACTTTTGACTTAGCCTCTTCTACTTCGCAACTAGTTTGTCTAACCCAAGGCTCTAAGCACCTACTTGGTTCTACCAGTTTTTATCTTTTTCCGTATTTATTGTCTTTCCATTAACAGCATTCTTATTTTATTCAGTTTGGCTTCTCATCGTTCTTCACTTTTCCTTCGTTGTCTAAATATAGAATTTCCTGAACATCCGTCTCTTCTCCAATATCGGATAAGATAACTCTCCGGATTTCCGATTCCTCGTCTTCCTCAACCACTTCTGGTATAGTCACCTCTGGATTTTCTTGGCTATCTGCCTCTTCTTTAATTTCAGGCAGGGCCACATATGTCCATTCCGGCGTTTTATACTTCTGGTTAGGCTTCCTTGTTCTTTTGCTTTCCTCATTTACAACTGTTTCTTCGTCTTTTGATTTTTCTTGACTCGTTATTTCATTCACCTGTTCAGCTCTTGGTGATTTTACTCGTGTCAGTCGGTATCTCAACCTCTTTATTTTATTCGGCCAAACTTCATCCTTTGCTGATCTTTTCAGTTTATTTCCTTTATCATTCCTTTCAGTCCTTCAAGCTCTCTTTCTTAAGGCTCTACCTTCTGGTACTTCGTATTCGCTTTCTTCCGACTCTGTTTCAACTTGCTTTTTCCTTCAAACCTCTTTTCTTTCTTTTGCTTCTTTCGTTTTCCCTACTTCTGTCCCTCCTCGGGTTTCTTGCGTACAAACTTCCTGCTGACTACTTGTCCCTTTCTCTGACTGGATGTTGGAATTCCCTACACCTCCTCGGGGGTCATCCGCAAGAATCTTTCCCTCTCTCTCTGTATCTGGCACCTGTCCATCTAATTTTGTTATTTCAGGTGGAATTTCTCTCAATTTTTCATCTGGAACTTCTTTATCAACAATTTCTTTAATTGTCTTTTCGCTGTCTTTTTCTTTTCTCGAATGTAAAGTTGTTTGTTCAGTCTCTGAGTCTGAGCTGGTATCAGAAATTTGTAATCTTCTTTTCAATTAAATACTTTTTGGGACGACTGTTAGATCTATCTCCAATTCCCCCCTTTCAGCGTTTTCTTTTGTTCTTGTCTCTTCCTCATCTGATTCAGTACTTGATTCTGTCTCATCAAAATATTCCTTTTCTGTGCTATCCACTGGATTTGGGATTCTCAATGTGTGACTTGCATGAATCCAGTTTTTGATTCCAGCACACTTCACAGCTGTTGTTGTAGTCAAAATCACTTGTCGTGGTTTTCCCCACCTTGGAACCAAACAGTTTCTTCTTCTGTATACTTTTATTCTTACCCAGTCCCCTGGGCTCAGGTCATGAGCTTGCTTCTTTTCAAGGGTGGTGGCATCCGCTCCAACGTGATGAAACACAGAATGAACTGCGTCAGCCAGGCTTTTACAGTAATCCAATACCATGTTATCAGTTATAGGCAACAGCTTGTTGACTGGTATGAACACATGGCGCATTGCTCTTCCCATGATCATTTTGTGGGGGCTCCACCCTGTGGTTCTGACTGGAATTGATCTAATTGTCATGAGTACTAGAGGCAAGACATCAGGCCATTTCATACCCAACCCATACCCTAAACACATTTTCCCTAATCTGTTTTGATAGTACCATTCATTTGTTCCACCACACCAGAAGCCTCTGGGCGATAGGCACAATGTAGTTTTTGTCGTACATTCAATGCTTCACAAATCAGTTTTATGATCTCATTATGGAAATGTCTCCCTCGATCTGATTCAATTGTTACTGGGAACCCGAATCTGGGAATAAATTCCCTCAAAAGCAATTTTGCCACTGTGATTCCATCATTTCTTCTCGTTGGGTAAGCTTCTACCCATCTCGAAAACAAACAGACCATAACTAGAACATACCTCAACCTGTTACAAGGAGGCATTTCAACAAAATCTACTTGCATTCTGATAAAAGGTCCTCCTTCTCGACCTATTGTTCCTAGACTCACCACTGTCTTTCTTCCTGGGTTGTATTGCTGACATATAAGACATCTCTGACAAAGACTTTCTGCTACAAGTCTAAATTTTGCATTGTACCAGGTCTGTTTAAACGACCTTATCATGGTATCTCTCCCTATGTGTCCTTGTCCAGGATACATCCGCGCCATGGCAGACATCATGCTATCAGGCATAACTGGTCTTCCATCCCAATAGACCCATACATGATCCTTCTCTCTTGGTGCACATCCTGCTTTTACCCACTGCTTCATTTCCTCATCTCCTGCTTCTTCCTGCACTTGTCTCACTTCCCCCCAGGTACCCACAAGGTTAGTGAACAGTAAGGTGCAAGAGGTCACTTCTTTCTCCTTTCCCCTATTGATTGAATTCTGATTTCGTGCACAGTATTGAGCCATGTCATTGGCGTATTTGTTGCCTATGGCGATGTAATCGCCAGACTGATTATGTGCAGCACACTTCACAACAGCCAATTGCTTAGGCAGCTGTATCGCCTCAAGCAATTTTCCAACCACTTCAGCATTCTTAATGGGCATTCCACTTGATGTCAGACATCCTCTCTGTAGCCATATTTGGCCGAAGTCATGCACCACACCAAAACCATACTGACTGTCAGTGATCACAGTCACTCTCACACCCTTCCCAATCTTACATGCTCTAGTCAAAGCAACAAGTTCAGCTACTTGGGCTGATTTCACTCCTTTCAGATAGAATGCTTCCATTACTGCTGCAACCGTGCATACTGCATATGCTGCACTCAACATTCCATCATCTGTTCTCCAGCAAGAACCATCTACAATCACAAAATCACTTTCTGGCAATGGTACATCTTTTAAATCCGGACGTGGCTTGGTACAGAAATCAAGTACATCCAGACAATCATGATCTGCTTAATCTCTGACTTTCACTTTCTCAGCATCAAGCAATAATGTTGAAGGATTCACATTCAGACACCTCTAAAAGCTGACATTTGTTGCACCTAATATGACTTTATCATATTTAGTCAGCCGACTATGTGTCATGTATTGAGTGCGACTCCTTGTTAAAAGGATTGCCACATCATGAGGTACAAACACTTTCACAGGATATCCCATCACAATTCCTTCACTCTGTTCCAGGCTTCGACATGTAGCAGCCACTGCTTTCAAGCACCCAGGTAAAACTACAGCTACTGGGTCTAGCATTGATGAAAAGTATGCAATTGGCCTTCCCAGTTTTCCATGTTTCTGAATTAATACAGAAAGTGCACATCCATTCCTCTCACTGCAATACAACTCAAACTCCTTCTCATAATCCGGCATTCCCAATGCTGGCGCTTCACACAAACCATCTCTCAATTGTTTAAAAGCTGCCAATTCTTCTTTGTTCAAATCAATGGGATCTCTCACATCACTTTTTGTCAAACGTACCAAAGGCTTCGCGATCAGGGAGAAATTGCTTATCCATTGACGACAATATCCAACCATTCCAAGAAACATCCTTACCTTTCTTTGTGTCATAGGGGTTCTCATTCCTTCTATGATCCTGATTCTGTCTATTGTTATTTTCCTCAGACCCTTTTCGAGGTTATGGCCTAAATAATGTACTTCTCTCTTACAAAATTGCAATTTTGATGGTGACACTTTAAGTCCTTCATCAGCCAGATGATTCAACCAGGATTATAGTGTCCGTTATACAAGCTTCACGAGTCTTCGACGCCACAAGAAGGTCGTCGATATACTGTACTAGCACTGAATTCTCGGGCATTTCTAAACCTTCCAATAATTTCTTCAATATCTGATTAAAGATTGAGGGGCTTTCTGTATACCCCTATGTAATTCGGCACCATGCCAAAATACGCTCGCCAAAACGAAACGCAAAAATCTGCTGGCTGTCATGGTGCAATGGGATGGAAAAGAAAGCATGGCATAAATCAATTACAGTATACCATTCTGCTTCATGGGGAATCTGATACAGAATCACAGATGGATTTGGTACTATAGGACAACATGGCACAACAATTTTGTTTATCTTTCTCAAATCTTGCACTATCCTGAACTTTCCATTAGGTTTTTTCAGTCCCATAATGGGGGAATTACATGGACTACTTATTATTTCCCTCAGAATGCCTTGTTTTATCATTTTCTCAATTATAGGGGTAACTCCTTCAATTATCTCAGGGGTCAATTTATATTGTGGGACATTTGGATAGCTTACTCCTTCCTTCACTGTTATTTTTACTGGGTCTACATTTCTCATTAGTCCCACATCTTCGCCCGTGAAATCCCAGACTTCTGCCTTTACAGTCTGTTTCAATTCTTTGGGTAATTCATCAGGGTTAAATACAGCAGAGGCTTCAGTACTCTCAATTTCTCTATTTGCCATAGTCATTTTATACAACACATCTTCATCAGGGGTCTCAAATGATATACCATCAGGGGTACAGAAAATAGTGCAATTCATTTTGCACAACAAATCCCCTCCTAACAAATTCACAGGACTTGTATCGCACACAACAAAACGGTGCATTTCAGAAAATTTCCCTATACTAACTTTCACTGGTTCTGTTAGATAAGTTTTAATCTGTCTGTTGGATACACCAACTACTTGGATTGTTTCATCCGAGAGAGGAAGATTTTTAACATCAGCTGATCTAACAGTTGATCGAGTAGCACCAGTATCTACTAGGAAAGTAAAATTTTCGTTATTTATCTTTCCGTCCACAAATTGGCCTGTCTGGTCTACTTCTAGAGTTGCGCCAAGTACGCACTCTTCTCCCTCCCTTCGGCACCGTCAATAACCTTCTTCCGAATCGCTTGCATCACGTTGTAGTCAATACTGCGAAACAGCGCTAGCGCGCGGCAGCTTACTTACCTGTTCTTCGTTGTAGAATCCTGTCTCATTACTGTATTTCTGTGAATTTTTGCTTTGTGGAAAAGGCGGTTTTGGCACCTGATTCTGTTGGGTTACAACCTGCTGCTGTCGCTGCGGTTGACCACTTACCTCATTCTGCACCTGTGGATTCAATGATGCATTTTCATTATTAGTACTTGGGGGAAATTTACACTCGGATTTCCAATGCCCTATCCTACCGCAATTATGACATGGGAATTTCTTTTTGGCTTCTTCTATGGTAACATTTCCCTTACCTTTCCCAGGAGTGAACTTTTTAGGGCCTATATTATTCGCTTGTTCCACTAACTGGGCTTCCTGTCTCTCTGCCACCTTTACTTGTGCCCACATAGCTTTTTCTTTTAACTTACGTTGTTTGGCCTCAATCTCATCACTGAAATATTTTCATGTCTCAATACTTCATCTATTTTCTTATTTTGCCAATCTACGGTATGTTGCTTGATCATTTCATTAATTTCTGGACGTAGACCATATACAAATCTGTATACAAAATGACTCAAGTCTTTTTCACTCAAATCTTCATCACCACTAAATTGTTTAAAAGCCAAAATCAACCTCTCATAGTAGGCATGTACCGACTCCTTACTTTCCTGATGAGTTCTGTCAATTTTCACCCAATCGGTTTCTTTAGGAAGTACTTTATTTTTCAAAAAGGCAATGACCTGTTCACATTTTTTCATTACCTGCGGGTCAGGGGCTCCTGTCTTTGGATCCCTAGGGTATTATTGTGTGGGCCAATTTCTCATAAGTTTGCACTCCGTCCATAAATCTGCTGGCACTATTATGTCAAACAAGCTGTTTAGATCAATCCATAATACTTTAGATAATTTTACAAATCTGTCCACCTGCCTATACCACTCGACGGGCTTTTCGCGTAGTCGAGGGAAATCATTTGTGAATGACAACATATCTTGTCTAGTCCATGGGACATGTACATATCCTCCTCCTGGAATTTCTCTCATAGGGCATTCTGTTACTACCTTCTCCTTTTCTCTAACAGGGAAAGCTGCAAAAGTTTTATCTGAGGCATCATCTCATTTTCGATACCATCTGCTTCTCCATTTGTCCACATCTCCTCATTTTCTCAGCAGGATAATTATTTCCTTAATCTGACTCATTCATCCTGTGGTATTCAAATTTTCAATGTCCTTTTCAGTGAAATCTATTCGATATGGTTTCTGCAGGGCCTTTACCTTTTCAATATCTATACCCATTTAATTTGCTACTTCTTCTAATCTTTCATGCAGACTTTTTGCTCTCCAAGTTATGCTTTTATACAGAAACAGTAACTCCTCATCCTGGTAGGTTTTTAACTTCTCTGTGGGAATAGTTCCTACTATTAACTCTTCCAGTACCATTCGTAGCTTGGCTACATCTATTGATTGAGATTCTTTGTCTTTTCTCTGTAGACTTCTCAACCATTCGCTCAGTTCCTCTGAAGATGGGCCTACTGGTTTTTCTACATTAGTTTGTTCTAAGTCCATTTGGGTTTCTAATACTGATTCCATTTTCATAGTAGGTTTTTCTGCTACATTTGGGCCTAGAAATGGGTTATTCGAGGCATTTGGCTCGATCGTACTCATTGTCTGTCTCCATTGATTTTCATTTAAGCTCTGCTTTGACTTCTCAATCTGTTTATTACTGTTATAAGGAACTGTTAAACAATGTCCATTATCTTTCTGCTTATCAAAAATAGGCATCACAGGGCCTATTGTTACTGGGACAGTTACATCTTCTAAATTTTTGGTCAATTCTCTTATCTTTTCCGTTAATTCTAAAGTTGTCTTTGCTAATTCTACCGAATTTTCACCATTTATTTTATCATCTGATTTTCTCTCCATTTCTCTCATAGAATTATTTTTCCCTATTTCTTGGGGTACTGGTTCAGTCTTAATGATTCGTAAAGTTTCTCCCACTGGGGCACTTGGTGTCAACATTTCAGATTCTTGTCGATACGGGGGTGGATTTTTATAAAACATGTCATCCAGAACATCATCCTCTGACTCATCCACTCCCTATCCCCTCGGTTCGATATTATGTCTCTTTTCCATACATTTCTTCCCTCCAATGTCCTCAGTAGTTCTCACAGGAAACAAACCTTCAGTCATACTTGCATTCCGCCATCTTCTCATTTTCTCATCATGAGTGTCATGCCCGTATCTACCAAACATGTACTTATACCTTCCACCACTTCTCTGTCTTTCTCGGTCATGCATCTCATCTTCCCATTCTACTAGTGCTTCAAACTATGTTGGTCTAGGTCTTGGTGCTAGATTCATCATTTTCTCTCTTAAATTTCTCAAAACCGTTAAATTAAACGAACCATATTCTGGAAATGCCAAAACTCCATCATTTTTTGTATACGTCACCCAGTTATCTAACCAAATACAAGTATGATATCTGTATTTCGCAACCATAAAGGATGCAGGGGTTTTCGGTGGGGGAAGCAACTGTCCTTCCCTAGTCACAATCTATTTGTCCCTTTTAAACCATTTCTTGATCTTTCCAAACCAGGACTTTTTCTCCTTTTCAGGTGGATCGTAATACATCATATTGTTTTTCTTTTTGTATCGCTAGTCTTTTCCTTACGATTGTTCTGTTATTTTAACCAATCGTAGCGCGACTCACACTAACACACCAATCCGGAGCGTCTATGTCACTTCTTCGATTCTCCAATCCCAGCGCATTTCACACCAACGCACCAATCAGCAATGTCTACGTCACCCTGTAATTCTCCACTCCTAGCGGGGCATGTACCAACACGTCAATCAGGGGCGTCTACGTTTCTTACTGACTAGCCAATCCCAGCGCGGCTTTTCTGACATCAGCTTTTCTCGCTGTCGCAGCTCCTGCTCCTGTTGACCCCTCCTTTACAAAATTTATCGGTAACTTTTCTTCATGTCCTTTTAACTTACGAATCTGTTAGTAACGACATAAAACGCCACTATTGTCCGCTTCGCTAACCAAAGAATAGTTAATGACCTTTCTTACAAGAATTCCGTCTTTCCAGAGAGCAGCGCTTACCTCTGCCCTACTACGGAATCTTTACTTTCGTTGATAAAGTAGCACATCCCTCTACCTTACCCTTCTAACAAGCATTAGCTAACCGTTTCTCCAGAATTAAGGCACCTAGTTGGAGACCCAATGCTCCTGAGAAATAAACCAGAGTTTCACAATTAACCTGAATGCCTTCTCATTCACGCACTTTCATACAGAAAATGTAGTTCATTCACACAGAATTCTGTCTTTCCCGAGAACAGCGAACAGTCTGTCCTACTACAGAATTATGACACACGTTAATAAAGTAGCACTTCCCTCTACTTTATACTTCTAGCAAACTTAGGGAAACACCTATTACCTTTCCAGTGATAAGCGTAATCAGAGTGCCTTTTGGACTCCTGGTACCTAAGACCAAAATTTCACAGGTGACCTTCGCTACCATGCATTTCTTTCATACAGAAAAGTCCCTAACAGTAACACACAACGATGTTACCCAATCAAACCCAGACAATGCGTCGTGCAACTTCAATCGTTACACGTATTCCCTGTGTACCTACAGGGTAACAATAATTCCGTCTTTCCTTAGAGCAGCGCTTACCTCTGCCCTACTACGGAATCATTACAAACTTCCGACTTCCTACCTCCCAGAAGCCGTCAAACAACATGGAACTCAACGCAACTCAACATAGAGTGTTAATACATAAACCAATACTTATCCACAATCAATAATCAATAAGATATTTACAAGCAATAATCACCAAACCAAAACAATAAAAACCATCATCCTGCTACCAGACAAACTGATGCAGCGCGGAAACCTAGGTATCGGGAATCAAGACAAAACCCTTTACCTAATATCCTCCTTTTGTCACAGACCAAATATCACATTAACACATTCACTCCTACAATCATTGGTGGGGCCCATAACACCAACATTCACACTTCACTTCTCATTTGGTCTGCACTTATAGCAGAGATGACTGTTCCAAGCGCTGACATGAAAGGAATACCTTATAATCCTATAGGAAGAAAATTATTTACACATCTGTACATTAAACCTTATCTCTACCCATCGTAACCTAAACATTAAGATACTCCTCCCACGTGATCAATGGATCATTTAGTTGGATCAATAAGGTGATTTAGTCCAGCTAAACACACTCAAGATCCTGATTTATCCTCTCTCAATAAACGACCAAAACACATTTACTTATTAATCAATATTTTGTTTATCTAACAGATGCAAGAATTTAGTTCCATCTAGTGACTTTATTAATCATTATGCAAATCCCAGAACACCATATTTACCTAATTTGGCTATTAGTCGTCCTCTAAGTCATCAAATTGGGTCGTCAATCAGTCAGAATTCCAAAGTTCTCCATGCAACACGCTACAGTCCCATGGATGATCAAGGACCAGAGCCGTGCAAGCATCTATCAGTGCCCATAGATTTTAGCAAGTCCTCAGTTCATCAAAGAAATGGGCAGCAATTCAGTCTGTCAAAGATTCAGGAACACAGCGTCACCGTCGTCTCAGTCAGCAAAGAAATTATAAGGAAGCAGCGTCCTTAGTCTCAGAATAAGCGTCATCAAGCAGCAGCATCAGCATTAACCTCTCTATTCTACCGCATATTTTTATAGTAAAAATCAAAGCAAGAAGATACATTTCGTTATTTGAATTCATTTGAGATTGGTCGGTTGAGATCGTCCAATGCTGAAGTTAGCAAATTTGGTATAGTTCAAGGAGTGATGTCATGGGTTCTTCTAAAGTCAGTCCATACTGGTTTGCTTGTGGAAGTCCATTGTTTTTCATCTTGCCCGTCATCCCACAGTGACCTTGTTTGGGTACACCATGTTTAGAGTTCATGTCAAGGTCTAGAAGCCTTTGTCGAATCGGCGCACTTCGCTCCATGCCTCGTGGGACAGTGGCCACTTCGTCGTGTCGCGTCGGCGGTCATTTTTGTTCTTAGGCCCAAAGGACAACTTAAGCGAAACAAACACAAAAGAGTAATTAATACATAGAAATAATGAATAAAATGTTAAACCCTCACTAATTCCTTTATGTGCTTGTAATTATCTAGCGTATAGCGACATTCAAAGCGTTCATATTCACTCATTGATGTCATCTGGTGCAACATTACGAAAACATCACGAAAGCAACATATACCATGCAGTATCCTATTTTCTACAGTTAGTATGCGTACATAGGTTAATAATAGAAATTATTCAGCCATGCAAATGCTAATCCCACGTGTATTTTGATTATTAGTAATGTCGATTTAGTCTTCATGCAAACACATTAATATTATAATTAATAGATTATTCTAATTAGAATAGGCATGCAAATTAAGGGGGGGGTATACAAAACTTTGTACTACCCGCTCCATCACGAGCAACACCACAAACGCGGCCAAACCTGCGACATCTACCAAGACCACCACAACACAACTCCAGTGCATCCTACTCAATGCATGTTCACTCGCTAAACATGCCACGGAGATCTGGGATACGATCTCCTCCTTCACTCCGGATGTCACCTTCCTCACAGAAACCTAGCTTAACCCTGCCTCCGCCCCAGACACAGCCAACGCCATTCCTGAAGGTTACAAAATAACACACCTGGACCGAACCAACAAGCACAAAGGCAGATTCGCCATCATCTACAGGTAAGGGTAAGGTAATTTTATTATGCCTGGTTAATTAAAACCATTGCATACATTAATTACACGTTAAAATCTGACTCCTTGCTCAAATACAATGAATTAAAATAATGTTAAGAGCATCCACGTTATTTTAAACAAAAAAGATTTTCACATAAAAAATGTTTTCCAATCGAGCCAGTTAGTATATAATCAATTAAAACTCGTGTCCATGAATAATAAACAATTAAACTGTCAACCCTCCAGAAAGTCCTTTTCAAGCCTTGCTCGTGGGTATATGAGTAGACTGGGACCACACGGTTTTCCTAGACTACAAATTAACATCTTCAGTACATGCCCGGTTTTAATGTCTTAGTGCCATCTTTAAAAGGTCTAATTCAATTTCACAGGACTGTTCAGATACTACTCTAGTTCGTTGTTTGTAGAGTGATTATCAACCAAAGGAGAAGTATATTTCAGACTTTTATAAAACGGCAGTTTAACTGCACTAACGTTGGATTAAAGCACAGCATTACTGCCTGTCTGCATGACCTGACTCCTTGCCGGTTAAAAAGAGGTTTTAATAGAGAACTCCTCATGTCCTTTAGTTCGTCACAAATACAAATGATATGGATGAGATCCTCTGTACCACGGCCACACAGGCGGCAGGGTTGATCGCCTCCTTTTCTTTCCCAAGGGGGTAAGAACGGGTTGATCAAACCAACTCCCAAGCAAACTTTTAAGAATTTTTCCTTTGTCGCTATCTTGATTCCTGCTTTAAGGTAAGGTTGGGGTTTCAGTACGTCGTAATTGTTAAGCACAACCCAGCCATGCGCTCGTTTTGACAGAGCTTTCTTGTCCTCTGTGGCTAATAGTAATCGTGTTGTCCTTCTGACTATTTTGTTAAATACTGAATGAGCTGTTGATGTGTTCCAGAGGTCTGTAAGGCCTAGAGACTTGATGGATTCCTGGAGGTACTCCTTGGCTGGCGATTTTCTAGGACGGGACAACGCAGCCCAGACATGGTTGTCCAGGGTCCCCTGCCCGGCTGCTCTAATCTTATGCCAGCATTTTACATAAGCTCCCCTTCTTTCTATTGATTGATTTTGAAGGCCGAATTCCAACCCTATTTGGGCCGGAGAGACATATTTAGGGAGTTTGAAGATTGCTCGGTAGTAGTTTGCTATTATATTATCTAGAACTGTTGCATTTTTACCCTTCAATGATTCGCTTCCATACATTATTGTGGGCTTCAATTTTGCTCTCAGAACTTTTAAGAAAGGCTCTAGTGTTAGGTCCGGTAGCAGCTTCTTCAAGGGCTTTATTGCTAGATAAGTCATAACTCCCTTCCTTCGCAGAGATTCCATCTGTGGCTTGCAGGAGTTGTTTTGATCTAGCAAAATGCCCAAATAACTGTAACTTGTTACTTGGTTTAAGCGCGTCCCGTCCAGAAACCAGTTAAAATTCCTTTTTTGTGGTGGTTTACTGTCATGGTTTTTGTTTTTTTTAAATTTATTTTTAGGCCGTTCCGTAGCGAAAAGTTTTGGGAGACGTCCAGAAGATGTTGCAAGCCAATGGGGGTCCGGCTGATCAGGACTAAGTCATTAGCATAAAACAGGTTAGACAATCTTCTATTTCCCAACTTCGGAGCATGTGGTGAACAACTGTCCAATTCGCCCGGTAAGTCTGCCAGGAAAAGGCTAAAAAGCAACGGGGCCAGGACGCAACCTTGTTTTAAACCCTTAGTAGTGGGGATTCTTGTTGAGAGGTGCGTCCCAGCACCCAGCTTAATTCTGATCCACGTATCAGTATGCAGGTTCCTAAGTTGATCTAAGTGGGGAGTTGGTATTCCCCAACCGTCCAGTTTTCGCCAGAACTTAGTCCGATCTACATGGTCAAAGGCGGCTGTGTAATCTATGAAGCAAAGGAAAAGGGGGTATTTTTCCTGCTTAGCAGCATCCATTAGCATTGTTAAGGCCATGATATTTGTTATGGTGCCTTGCCTTTGACGAAACCCCGTTTGTGTTAGAGGGATTATATGAATCGCAGAAGCACAACTTGCTAGTTCATTTAAAATGATCCCAGCATAATATTTAGCCTCGGTGTCTATGAGGGCTATCAGTCGGTAGTTGTTTGTAAACTGGGCTAATAGTTGAGCCTCTCCATGACTCTGGCATCATAGTTGTTCTCAGCACATGTCTGAAGACCGGAACTAATGCATTCCTTCAGAATTCCGGATCATATTTATACAACATTGGCAGAATGCCACTGGGGCCAGGTGCTCCCGCCGGTCTGCCTCTAGCAATTTGTTTCCTTATTAGCAGTGCTGTACGATCGTTTTGATCCTCTACTGCACTAGGTAGGCAATCTGGGCCTGCTGATGGCTGTTGTATTAAACCCTGGTGACTACTGTCCACATCCGTGGGATGGTGATGGGTTGTTACTACCATTGTAGCGCTTTTGATGATATCATTCCCCAAGTAGGCAGAGGGGACAGTTGTTTCTTTCTCCTGGTCATTGAAATGCTTAAAAAGGTGCTCAACCCAGGTGGCTTCGGAGATGTTAGAATTTATGCCAGAATGGTTGGGCCACTGTAGTTTATTTACTGTTTGCCAAACCTTAGCACTGTTAATCTGGTTTGCATCGTGGAGGAGCTTTGCCCATACTTCGTTATCTTTAACTCTTTTGTTGGCCCATCTCCTCCGTTTTATCGATGTTTTTAATTCACGAAGTGAGCTTTGCAAACTAGAGTTGTTTGGTGATTTACAAAGTTGCCTTAAAGTTTGGTTTATAGATTGCTTTAGTTTTTTGGAGACTGGACTTTTCACTATTTTTTAAGGTACTGTTGCATACCTCTGTTTTAGACCTGATAAGACAAACTTGTCCCAATTTTCCAATGGCCGGGCTAGTTTGTCTGCTCCATGATTATTTAGATCTTTAGCAGTAGAATATATTTCCGCTATATTTTTTAAGTTGCATCTTATTCGTTTAAGGTTATTGGTTTCATCCAGCACAATGGTTTTGCAAATTACTAGCGAATGGCTTGAGCTTGCTTTAGGAGTCAGCTCCTGTGGCATGTGACACAAAATTCGCTATTGCCGATCTTAAAGGAGGCAATATTGTTAAACAGAATCAATGTTACAAACGTAAAGTCTAAATGAGATGATGCGTTAGCCGAATGATACGTTGCTGCTGGTGGATTATCCTCCTTAAAGTGACTATTTAAAGCTCTCATATTTAGATGCTCCAGATCCTGGAGCAAGGTCCTCGCACTTCTCGCAGGTTTAATAATTTTTAATGAATCTTGCACCGGAATTCCCCATGCGGCTGTTAGATCCAACTTGGGGGCGCCGTCCTGGTCAAGTCCCAAACTTGCATATTAAAATCTCCACCCAGGATCATGTGGTCTATGTCCTCCTCTTCCATTACCTCTTTAGCTCCGATGTTAGCTCGTTTGCTGCTTTCAATCTTTGTTTGGGATACACATAGACATTTATTATTATTACTTCCTGTGTGGTCTGGTTTAGCCTGAGCTTTACTTTTATAGCCTGAATGCAGCTTGGAGATGTTATTTGAATCCTTATAGGTACAATCTCACCTATTTCAGTTATTGAGGCCAAAGTAGTAATCCTCCCAAACGACAACCAAAGACAAATCCCTTTGTAGCCGGAGTTAGATGAGACGAGTAACCTTGCAGGTCATAGGGCTTGTCTTCCCAGGTCTCCTTAAGGAGGATTATATCGAAGGATTTCAAATGATTCAACATCTCATGAGCACTTGTTTTGGATGCTAATCCATTGATATTCCAGACGCAGATGGTAGTTTCATCTCGCTCGGCTAAAGATGACTGAGAGGCAGACGCGTGTTGTCAATTTGGGTGTACTGATGTTATGTTTGCTGTATTCCCAAACAGTTGTTAGTTGGGGGGTATATTTTACCAGATTGTCCATGAGTTGGTATCAGTGCAATTTTCAAATTTGACTCCGTTGTGGTGCCTGAGGTTCTGCTCTTTGCTCCCTTTTAGCACTGAAGTGATCTTCCTTCTTGGGCTATTTGCTTAATTTTTTAGAAAGGTGTTGGATATAATGGTTTTGGGACTGGTTTCAGGATTATCCCCCAGCTATGAAATCTATTTATTTCCTGAATAATTCTACGTGCCACCTCTACGGTGTTCCATTTTGTATTTGTTACTTCAGTGCTTGGGGGGGTTGTTGTTTGGCAGAAATTCTATTGACAGTAAATCGGAAGTTTGAATGTTGGCTAAGCTTGGAATAGAATGTAGGAGCCATAGCACGTTCCCTCTGTTTAATGTGTCCACGGGGCCTCGTGATGTATATTGAGGACAGAAGATAATAGTATCGGTCTCCTCTGGCTGCGGTATTTCCGGAATCAGTGGTGGAAAGCCGTCCTTATTGATTGCTATTTGGGCTGAAGGCTGAAATTGGATGTCGTTGACATTGTTTATTTTACGATTAGAGGTTTTGAAAATAATTAACGGTTGGTCTGTTAGAGTCGTAGGAATTTCTTGCATATTGGCGCATTGTTCATGAGCTATCCTCAAGGGTTGTGGTGGTTCTTTATGGCTGTCCTGCGGATCGGTGCCCGGGGTCAGGCAAATGGGTTGTATTCCTTCAATTAAGGCGTTGTTTACTTGAGATGTTGTGAATGACAATTGCTTTAGGTTGACGCTTACCAAATTACTGCCTTGTTCTGAGGAGCTTGAAATTGGTCTAATATCGGGTGATCTCCTAGCTGGTGCTTGTCTACCTTCCATATTGTTGGTAGCACTTACTAGAGTGTGAGTGCTCCTGTTTTGCGACTGTGAAGTGTTAGATCTGGTAAACCTTTTCTTTGTACTGTCTACCTGCGTTTGAACACAGGAATTTGAAGTTTCCTTGCTATTGAGATTAAATGTAGCTAGGCTTTCCTGAGGCTGGCTAACCAAGTGATGGGCCTTGAAAATTGGTTTCTTATTCCTTCCTTTCCTTTTATGTTTACGACAGGTTTTTGCTGGTGAGATATTATTATCAAGTATTCCCACATCGGTATTAAGCAAGGGCCCACTTCCACCTGTCAGATGTTCACTATTAGAAGTTGTCATCCTCACTGGTTGAAGGTCCGATTTTATTTTATTCTCTGTATTTGACTCACTGGTCCCAGAGTTCTGAGTTGTAACTATTGGTTTCAGGACATGTAACAAGTCACCTAATATTATTGGTAACGTTAGCAATTTGTCCACTATTGGTACACAGGAGCATTCTTGTTGCAAAGGCTGTGTTTTAAAAGCCGCTTCTTGCTCCCTTTTTATTAATGCATTCCAATCAGCTAGCTTCCTATCAATCCCTGAAGTGAAGTCGGCTAGGGTTTGAAGGACTGCAAGTTGAAGATCCATTTTGTGAGATTGATATTGTAGCGCGGCTGTTGAATATTGCAAGGCGCTTAAAATTGCTGCCCAAATTGAATCTTTATTTGTATGCTCATTTTCACTTCTCTCTGAGCACGCGATTTTTGAGGAACTATTTGGATCATGGCTATACGAGGCGACTAATTCCTTCCACTCTTTGGAGGCTAAAAAAGACATATCGTCATTGGAGGTTTGAAGATCTTCTTTGGGGGGCAATAAGCTGGGCCCTGTGTGTGATTTTGCCAAAGGTTCACCTGAAGCCGTAGTAGCCACCAGAAACATTGATTCTTCTACTTCTGATTGTACAGTTGGCAGGTAGTGGGTTAAAGAGTTTCTTAATTACGATACCTGCTGAGCTGTTGCTAGTGAGGGAGCTTGTTGGAGCTTTAAGTCAAGCCCCATGTCTATCCCCCTTGGTGAAATGAAGCTTTGGTGTTTTTGGCAAGGCAAGCCCCCCAGCTTGAGTATTCAGTGTTCGCTCGTTTTTACTGTCCTTCTGCTGAATGACTTGATAGTCCTGCCGGTGACTGTCGTGTTTCTTATCTGAACTTGACGTGTTCGACACATTTGACACATTTGATTCTTCGACTGCCTCTTCAGCCACTTGCATTTCTTCATTACTTTGTCGAATAGAATTCTTATCCTCTCTGATGTTTCCGTTATTTTTGTCTTGAGATATTTCGTTGGAGTGGATCAATACTACGGTTTGAGTTGTTAATGGTGGTGAAGGTTGATCAAAACTGTTTAATTGTAAGGGTTGAGAAGGTTGAAGAGGCATTTGTAGCCCCTTGATTGTGCTGTTTGTGGAAAATATTACCGTACCAGGGTTTTTGAGGAAGGAACATTTGGTATATATCTTGGGCTGAAAGGAACAAGAATTTCTCATTGGTGGTGTCCCTTCTATATTGATTAGTTCTTGACCAGCCTTGGAATAGCCGCAACTCCCTTTCCAGTTACAGTTGGAAGATTTTTTTCCCCCTAGTTTGAGAGGCTTAAAAGGTTGTTGTTAATTGTACCATTAATTGTTCCGTTCAAAGACAGACTATTGTGGGGGCTAGGGCAAGGATGAGTACGAGGAGTCATGTTGGCTGTCTGATTGACTTGTGACTCCTCAAGTTATTTGCGTTTTGTTTTGTAGCTGTCTGGGCCAGAGTCGAGTGGGCTGATTTCGCTAGGCCCATTATTGCCCTCATTTTTCTGTTTTATTGCATTAGATTTTGGTCTTGGTTTGGTGCCTTCCTCATTCTGCCTGACCTCATGGTTCCCTATTCGCTGTTGTAACCACCTCGCACCTCACTACTTGAAAGAGGCTGGGGTATATCTTGTCAGGTTTTATCTGGGTTTGGCACCAGGTGGCTTAGTAATAAGGTTGTTGGGTTTGTGGAAACCGAAGGTCAGACCAGGCCCGCCAGGTTGTCAAGTTTTTGTACTGTGTGAGCGGGTATGCACACTCAAGCCTGTTCACCGGCACACCTGCAGGTGGCTGACAGGCAAGCTGGCGGACTGCTCAGTACCAGAGCCCCAGGGACACAGGCAAGACCCCCAGTCAGGCAGGTTGGCAAGATGGCTCTCCCAATTTGACAGTGTGCCCACTTCTTAATCGCCTCCTCTCACCCCCCCTCCACGAATTGGTGATCTTAGGGTGCCAGCCAGCTGATGTTCGGGTGGGGTGGGGCTACAGGGCTTGCAGTTCAATTTTAGTTATGTGATTATATGGGGTTGTGGTTACAGTTCTAATCTCCAGCTACAATGTAAAAGTACTTGGCATGCGAAGAGGGAGGAAGAAGGACTCACAACAGCTGGTCGGTCACACTGGTCTGTTACGCAGCTCCCTTTTCCCCGTTTACACTGCGGCAGTCAGCAGTCAAAGACCTTGGCTTGGAAGGGTGCCTTCCAATGGGTTCCACAGCTGCAGCCGCCTCTCCCCGCCTCTCACTTCTCGCAGCCTGATCCCCACAGCTGGCCCAGCCACAGGCAACCCTGTGGCTGGGTGTAAACGCCTGATGAAACAGGTGTGAAACGCCGTCCTCACCCGCTGGGCTGGGCTGTCAGCCGTCAGGCTCTAAGTGAGCGTTTGGAAGAGAAAACCGCCCGGTATTCCAGTTTTTTTTGTGTGTTTTTCTTGGCTCCCGGCTCCCTTCTCAGCTCCTTCTCAGCCCCCTTGCTGCCTCCTTCACTCTCGGTCGCTCAGTGCTGGCTCAATGCTGGCTCGAAATGCACTATCATCTACAGAGACAACAGCTTGACACCATCTTCACTTCCAGCGACAGAGTCAGAAACATCCACACCACTCACCTGGTTTGACCACCACAGTGTACATTTTTCCATCTCGGGTCTCACTTATCCCGGCACCGTGACCCCAGATTAAAATGAAGAGACTAGAAAAAGATATCAGAAGACCAGTGGAACAACACTCTCTGCTCCCACCTCCCAGACTCTAAACACGACCCTGAAAAAGCAACAAAGATCTTCTCCCAGTAGATCACAGAATGCGGCAACGCCATCATCCCCGTCAAGACAGCCTAGTTCAAAGAATTAAGAAAAAAGCAAGCTGGTTCACTGAGGAAGTGGCACATCAGCCTTCAGACCCACTCTCAACCAGTAACACTGTCTCCTGACACCAAAAGGAACGCCCTAGCAGACTGCATCAAAGACAGCGCAAACCACAGCTAAGAACTCTTTGCCATCGTGAAGGAGTTCACCAATCCTGCAGCCACCGAGAACGATATCACTCCCGCCCAGGAACTGTGCAACAATCTCACGCACTTCTTCCACAATAAGATCTCGGCCATCTACGGCAACTTCGAATGCCAACCCTCCGACGCGGACATCATCAACCAGCTCACACCCAAAATAAAAAACCCTGAACACCTTCTCACCATGCAAGACACTGTCTCCATCATGAACTCTGTGCACTTGGGAGCTCCCATGGACCCATGCCCCCACCACATCGTCAACCTTGGAAGCAAGACAATTGGCGATGAGCTCAGGAAGGTCTGAACACCTCCATCACCGCAGCCTCCTTCCCTGAGGACTGGAAACACGCTGAAGTGAGACTCCTCCTGAAAAAACCACCTTGCAGCCCATTCTAATTGAAGAACTACCGAACCATCTCTCTGCTCCCCTATCTAGCAAAAGTCTTCGAGAAAAAGATCAGCCAACAATTTACCCAACACCTAGAAGACCACAACCTCCTAGACCACTCCCAATCCGGATTTCGAGCTAACCACAGCATCAAGACAGCCCTGATCATAGCCACAGATTACATCAGAGTCCTCCTGGACTGCAGGTAACAGTATCCCTCATCCTCCTGGACCTGTCTGCCGTGTTTGACCGCATCTCCTACCTCATCCTGATCAACAGACTCCACCACATCGGGATTCAAGGAAACGCCCTTGAATAGATTGCATTGTACCTCACCGCAGAACCCAAAGGATCTGCCTCCTACTGTTCACCTCTAAGCCAAAGCAGAGCATCTGCAGAGTCCCCCAAAGATTGTCCTTCAGCCCGACCCTCTTCAACGCCAACGTAATCCCCCTGGCCATTACCATCAGCCCACACGGATTCAACATCATCTACTACACCGACGACACACAGCTCATCCTCTCACTATCCGGAAGATCGCTCCATCACAAAAGCTACAGATGAATAATGACTGTCGCGGACTGGATGAAGGACAACTGTTTTAAACTTAAACAAAAAATCTTTGGGAACGACACCTCTCCAAGGAACGACACTTGGTGGCCGGCGGAGCTCCGCACCCCTCCCGTCCCAACAGACCACGCCCGCAGCCTCAGCATCATGCATTGACGTTTTTCTTCATGGATAACTTGCTATTCAGCAAGTTATCGTTGAAGAAACAAGTCAACGCAGTCCTATCAGGCTGCTTCCACACCCTTCTCATGCTTTGCAAGATCTTCAGGTGGCTCCCGGCAAACACCATAAGGACCATCACACAGACCCTCATCATTAGCAGACTGGATTATGGAAACACGCTCTACGTAGGAATCACTGCAGAACTACGTGGCAAGACACATACTTGACCTCCCCAGAAGGACCCATATCACACCCCATCTCAAGAAATTACACTCGCTCCTTATTCAGAAGAGATGCCAGTTCAAGATGCTGACCCATGCCTACAAGGCCCTACACAACAAAGGACCAGAATACATCAACAAACGCCAGACCTTCCATCAATCAACCAGACACCTTTGATCCACTTCCCTCTCCCTCGCAGACAGCCCACAGATCCGCTGAGCCAAGAGTGGAGGACAATCCTTTTCGCACCTGGTGTTGCAGGGATTCTGCCCAGGAACAGAACTATGCTTGGGACCATAGAACATAGGCATATAGGGACTGAGTCATCATACTATCTCAGTATCTATGAGACAGAGTCCAACTAGCTATAGTGCCTCACGTGCCCTCCTAACCTTTCCAGAGAAACCAGTGAGTTGGCACCCCAGAACACATCAATCTCAATCCTCTCAGGGATCGCTGTAACAGGACACACCGTTTCGCTCTCTCACTTGTACTGGTCCACAATAAGATAAACAAGAGACACAAAGGAAGTTTAGAATATTTATTTAAACTATTGTGCTCTAAGATGCAGTATTTGAGCCACAATTAGAAGGCAAAAAGATAACAAAAATATCTCTAGCATGGTTACCAATCCATATACCATAAAAAGCCCTATTATGTTATTAGGCAGATTAGCCTAACCCTCCCCCTTCCTACTGAAGCTTTATGATTATATATCGAAGATTTCTGGGATGAATGGTGGACCCCATACCATTGCACACATAGATGGACATTCTATGCCTCAAGTGATGTGGTAAGCTTGCCCCTGGACCATCGCTCAGTGTGTGTTTTTTAGAACTCTCGTCGTTAGTTATATGACAAGACATGTGTGCTCACAAACAGCAGCTGCATTCTAATGCTATGTCTAGGTGCTAGTGTCCGACCAGAAAGGATAACAAGGGGCATTGTTGTTTGACCTTGTATATGGTGTTCAGACTAAATCCTAGTAAAAGAACAGAACAGGAAAACATATGCAGGTTTTGTGTGAAAATACAATTTGCCACGAAGGCAAGCGTGTTTTTTTAGTAACATGTGCAAAAGAAATACAGGCTTCAATGTGTATAACTAGCCGAACATAGGGAAAATGACAATGGGCCAAGCAGGAAACACATGACACCTTCCCTTTGGTCAGGATAAAAGCACGAAATAGAATACTAAATATAATGAATATAGTTAGAAGGTAAACAAACTCCAAGCATAGTCTGAAAACAATATACTCTGAAAACGATAACGGCTTTGACAATTTAGAAAAAATAGTCAAATCATGGTGTTTCCTAGGAATCCATTGTGTCACTCGCCAACTCAAAGGCAAAGGACTCCATGAAGGAGTCCGACTCAGCATATGATGATTGGTCAACAGCCCAAGTCATGCGCTCCAAAGAACAAACATGATCCTCTATTTCAGTCCATTCCGAGATAGTCACCGGGCAACCTTGCAACCGCGTTGTAGTGCCGTTTTCCAGTAACTCATGTGCCAATGCACATGGTTCCTTGAAGGTGAGTGGCTCAAACCTTGCATTGTGTAGAAGTCGCAAACCTAGAGGACAGTCCTGAAAATGGGTCGCTAAGGGACTCATTAACAGTCCAAAGGCAGCGGGTGTCTGCGAAGCCAGGCAAATTTCCAGTGCCCGTTCAAAGGGGAACCAGAGACAGTGGAACACTGCTTGCATGCAGGCCGGAATGTCAAGGACCGATCAAAATCCAGTTCATGCAGTAGAAATATTCCACGGTAGTGTTGGATCGATTCTAATTCCAGAGGGCTTGCAAAGCAGGAACAGGATGAGAATGCCGCAAATGAGAAATAACAGCAACAGGAATCCTCCGAATACACTGGAAAAGATGGAGTGAATAAAAGCTGGGATTACTCCAAAAATAGTTTGGAATGAACTAACAAGGCCAGAGCCTACAATCTTATAAAAGTGAGCGAGGCTAGCCGTACTAGATGTATTAAAATGTTGATGTATTAATTCTCCGAAGTGCAGGGCAAGGTTTGGATTCAACAATTACTGTATTTCACTGTAAGTTCTTGCCACTTGCAATTCAAAGGTTTTGTGAGCAGATGTGAGAGCTACTTCTTGTTGGAACAATAATGCTTTGAGTTTGCTTAGCTTGTCTAAGTCTGCCTTCAACTTTGGAGTGGAAGGCCTCAAGAGCTATCTAGTATCCCATGCAGAGGGGGAAACAAGATATGATAGCAACAAGTGACTAACTGGGAAATGGATAAAAAACAATGGAATCCCAGCACTCATTCTGCAAAAATCTTGAGCCCAAGGAGTTCATATCTATCTACATGCATATAATTGTTGTAAATATCTCCTCCTCTCCTTTGGCGTGATGTTACATTTTCTTTTTCTTGTCCCCGGGTGAGAATCCTAACAAGACAGCAAAATTTGCTTGGGTCACTTAGTTTCCTGACTTCATGAAGTCATGCCCAATTAAGTTAATCTTTCTTTACCTGCACCATTCTTTTTTTTTTAAATTAAATATTTTTTTATTGAAATCAAGGCATGACCGATGAAAAAATCACGTTGCATGTACATTGGCAATATTGTTACACTACAAATGTTCCTTAAGACGTAGAGATCACAAAACAATAATTTTAGTCCCCATTGAGACATATTCAGATCCCATTTACAATATCTACTCTCGATCTTGAAGGTTCACATAGCTCTCCTCTGTGAATGTTCCATTGTCCCCAAACTTGCGTCCATTTATTCGGACACCCCCTGGCTTCGTATATGGACTTTTGCATGACCATACACCAGTCCATATCATTGCCCCAGTCATCGATACCCGGTGGGCTCTGAGCCCTCCACAATCTCGCAAAATTGCGTTTTGCCACCATCAGCCCCAAGGTAACCCATATACGCTCCCTGGAGTTTAGGTCGGTAGGGCCCCACATGTTTAGGAGGGACAATTTAATGTTACAATCTATCTGCTGCCCAACACTTCTTCCATAAGTTTCGCTACCGCCTCCCAATATCTCTGGATAGTCGTGCATTACCAAAGTGTATGGACAAAGGTTCCCTCCTGCCCACACCGCCTTACACAGTCACCATCTGAGCCATATCCCATATGAACCAACACTGACCCAGACAGATAGGATCTATGGAGAAGTTTCAGCTGCACCAGGCACAGCCTGGAAGAGATGGCCACCTCACGGGGGAGGCCACCGCCACCAGCCACTCGTCATCATCTAATCCCGCAAGGTCGTGGTCCCATTTAACCCTCAGGTGAGTCAGGGGATTTGCCATGTTGTTAACCAGTTTTTTGTAAATGAGTGATATGGCCTTCTCCGGCAGGTCGCCATCTAGCACTCTATCCTCAAGCGGCGAGGACTCGGGGAGTTCACTACCTTTAGGGAGAAACGCAAGTAGGGCATGTCTAATTTGGAGATACCTGAAATGTTCCAATTGTGCTAGCTCATATTCCTGCTGCAGCCAAGGAAAAGGGATCACCTCACCTGACTTCCACAAATCACCCACCTTTGATATGCCAATAAGGTCCCAACCATCAAAACCCTTGGAGCGAATCAGCCTGCCCAATTGCTTGCTATACCAGAGTGGTGTGGCCTGTGTAAGTTTCCCTCCCATCCCAAACTTTTGGTAGCCGCCTTCCACACCTGTACCGCATGCCCATTTGGGCCAGTCAGGGCAGGTTTCAGCGACCGCACATAAAGGGCCCCATCAAAGTTGCCTCCCGGGAGGAGCCATCTGTTGATCTGCAAGGCTGGGTCGCCCTGTGACCTAGACATACATTGGTTAATCGCCGCTAGGTGTGATGCCCAATAGTACTTCCGTATGTCTGGAAGTCCGATGCCCCCATTGAACCATCCCAGCGTGAGCTTGTGCGTTGGGATACGAGGTGGCTTAACCTCCACAGCAGGTCCCGCATAATACAATCGATTTCTTTAAAGTACGAGGGTGCAACATGGTGTGGAGTATTGTGCAGAGCATATATGAACCTGGGAAGGGACATCATTTTGAACATGGCAGCACGCCCCAAAAGAGATAACAGAAGTGATTTACAAATGTAGGACGTCAGCTTTAAGATGCATGAGATGCGGCAGGAGATTGCGATCATAAAATCTGGACAGATCTTTAGAGACCCAGATCCCCAGGTATTTGAAGCAGTCAGTAGCTTCCGCCAGTTGATATCCCCGAGGGACGAAGGTCTCTTTCCATAGAGGACATATAACACTGATTTGGTCCAGTTTATAGAATAGCCAGCCTATCTGCCAAACACATGGAATATGTCCAGAACCACATTGAGGGATGCAGCCAGGGACACCAAAATGTCGTCTGCATACAGCGATTTACGTTCTTCCCATCCGGACGTCCATTTGAGGCCCCTTATGGCGAGGTCTTTGCGGACTCACATTGCCAGAGGCTCGAGGGCCAGGGCAAAGAGAAGCGGGGACAAGGGGCATCACTGCCTGCTGCCCCTACTGAGAGTGAAAGAGGGAGATTTCCTGTTATTAACCAGTACTTGGGCAAGCGGCTATTGGTAGAAAAGCCGAACCCAGCTCGTAAACTCGGGCCCAAAACCCAATTTGTGAAGGACAGCAAACATATAAGGCCACTCGATCGTGTCAAATGCTGAAGCAGCGTCAAGGGAGACCACAACAGCGTCCTCTCTAATTGTGTGGCAAGGCACAATACTCCATGGAGCCTACGCAAGTTGAGGGAGGTGTTTCTAGCGGGCATAAATCCCGACTGGTCCGAGTGGACCAGATGGGTAATGACCCCGAGCAGACGGGAGGCAAGGACCTTCGCAAGGATTTTCGCTTCGCAGTTGAGCAGCGAGATGGGTCTGAGGCAGGAACATTTGTTACTCGGCTTGCCCACTTTATGAATGACTACGATATTAGCAAGCCGCTGATCCTCGGGCTGTAACTGTCACCGGTCCCTCGGAGGCCTCTCAGGATCGGTTTGTTCCCGTTCGGCCCCATCCATCGATCTCAAGAGAAACGAGCAGGGGAGATGGTGTCACTGACACCCTTACCGCACCATGCGAAGAACCACGAAAATTCCACGAAGACACAGCATTGTCGGGAACAGGATACGAGTCTGCCAAAGATCAGGAACAGTATAATCTGTGCCGTTTCCCGTCCACGCCCGGCTTTCATAGCCCTGGCATTGGAGCCTGATGCCATTTCCTGTGCGCGCACTCGAAGCGCCGCACAGGATTCTGGGGATGGTAGTTCCTATCCCGTGCACTTCCGGATTCCTGGGTCCGCTCCTTTCTGTCCACCAGCTCTGCAGCACGTGGTACGCGGAGGCGTACCTGTCCCAAGGTCTTATCCGGCTGTCCGATGGATCTGACTCGGCGCCTGCTTTCCACCGTGGTGAGTGTGTAACAGCACATCCCTCTCCCCGGGAAGGCGGGCGTAACCCAGGTTTATTTGGATATTTAGCTTGGAATGCCTTGACACATCTTGGGGCGTGCACTCCCGCAGCTGGCTCCCACGAGTTTTCCTCCATGCCTTATCCTTTCATTACCACAGCCGTGATCCTTTCATTTTGGAGTCCAGAAATTTGTGTACCTCATATTCTGGCTCATTGTTCACCCATATAGGAGAAGGTCGTTTCTTAACTGGGGTGTATGAGGATTTCACCAGCGAGATGTGGAAGACGGGGTGTATCTTAATGTTACTTGGGAAGGCTAGCCTCACCGCCACATGCGAAATAATGCCTTTGACATTATAGGGACCTATAAACTTAGGGTTGAATATGTTATATTTGCGGAAACAAATGTTTCTAGTAGACAACCATCCCCCACCCGGTATAGAGGTTGCTGTTTCCGATGTTTATCTGCCTTTGCTTTATAGGTCTTCTTGGCTTCTTTCAGGTTCCTGTAGTTAAGGTTCAATGTTTGTTGTATGTGGGTAACCGGTCTTGTACTTCAGGTATCTCTTGAGATGCTCTAGGATGGATGATTGTGATGATTCGAGGGTGAAATTAATAAGTGCTGTAAAAAGGAGCCAGTCTAGCGGATAAATGTTTGGCACTATTATAGGCTATCTTGGCCAGGCATAGCAGATCCACCCATTCTTCCGAATTCTCTTCCACGTAGCACCTTAAGTACTGTTTTAGAGTCTGATTTAACCTCTCGGTCTGTCCATCTGATTGTGGGTGGAAACTTGTTGACTTAGAGGATTTCATGTGTAAGGCTTCACACCACGCCTTCCAAAACCTGGCTGTGAACTGCAGGCCTCTATCTGAGATGATATTGGTTGGAAGGCCGTGCAACCGTATCACATGTTGCAGGATAAGTTTTGCTAACTGGCCTGCCGTGGGTTCTTGTGCACAAGCAATAAAATGGCCCATCTTGGTTAGGCAATCTACCACCGAAATCCAGTGAAATGGACTCCCATGGAACCATCTGGGTGGGGAGAGGTTGTAGCAATCCTTGTGGTTTCCCATGTTCCACCTTGGCCTTGACACACGTCTCGCATCTGTGAACCATGTTCTTAGTGTCTGTTACCACAGAAGGCCACCAGAACTGGCGACGTATTCGATCAAGGGTTTTATCGATGCCGTTATAACCTGCGCTATGAGAATTATGGCACCATTGGAACACCTCTTCACGTAAAGCCGCACTCAGTATCCACAACTGCTTGCCTTTTAGTGGTAAACCTTTGATCAAGGTCCATTGAGGGTTTTTCTTTAGCCATTCTCTCCATTGGCGGGTTTTTACCCCCTGAGCCACCGTTTGTAGAAAGGTGTCCGTTTGGAGGTGTCCGATGACCTGTTGGGGGTTCAAGATAGAATGTTGCTGTTCCATCTTTTTCCCTTGGTTGGTTTCTTGCCTGGATAAGGCATCCGCCTTCCGATTTTCATTACCGGGTCTATAGGTGACTACATAATGGTATTCGGAAAAGAAAAGCATCCATCGGAGTTGCCTTGGAGAGAGCAGTCTAGTGGATCGCATGAATTGAAGGTTGCGGTGATCAGTGTACACGGTTACCACATGTTTAGCCCCCATCAACAGATGTCTCCAATCGCCAAAGGCGTCCTTTAAGGCCAGCAACTCCTTTTCCGCTATGGTATATTTTTGCTCCGCATCGTTTAGCTTTCGTGACATATAGGCCACAGGGTGTAGTTGGCCGGTGGTCTTGTGCCTCTGTGACAGTATTGCTCCTATGGCAAAATTCGACGCATCAGCCTTCACCACGTAAGGGCTCTCCAGATCCGGGTGTGCTAAAACTGGAGCTGTAACAAAGGCATTCTTAAGGCTTTGGAATGAAGATTCGGCTTCTGAGGTCCACAGGAAGGGCATATTCTTCTTTAGTAACCTAGTGATGGGAGCCACGATGTTGGAGAAATGGCTTATGAATCGGCAATAAAAGTTCGCAAAGCCGAGGAAGCACTGTATGTCTCTAACGTTTGTAGGAGTTGGCCACTCTTTGACTGCCTGTACCTTACGCTCTGACATCTCTTGGGCTGTGGGTGACAATATGACCCCCAGGAACTCCAATTTCCTGACGTTAAACTCACACTTGCTGTGTTTACAGAAAAGACCTTTTTTGTGTAGTGCCTCAAACACTTGGAAACATGTATGTAGTGTTCCTGGCTTGTGGGGGAATATATCAAGATATCGTCTATGTATGCCACTACGAACCTGTCCAGAAACTCCCGCAGCACATCATTTACGAAATACTGAAATGCTGCGGAGGCATTGCACAGGCCGAAGGGCATCACTGTATACTCGTAAAACCCATACCTGGTACGGAAGGTGGTTTTCCATTCATTGCCCTCCCTTACCCGCACCAGGTGGTATGCCCCCTTCAAATCCAAGCGTGTGTATACGTTGGCCGTCTTCACTTGCTCAAGAAGAACAGGTATTAAGGGCAGCGGGTATCGTTTTTTTATCGTCACTTTACTCAAGGCCCTATAGTCGATGTATGACCTTTCCCTCCATTTGCCTTAGGTATAAAAAGAGTGGGGAGGCTGCAGGAGACTTAGAAGGGCGTATAAACCCATTCTCTAGATGCTTATCAAGATACACCCGTAAGTGGGCGTTTGCGGGCTCAGTTAAAGCATACAATCTCCCGCAAGGGATCACTGCTCCGGGTATGAGGTCTATTTGGCAGTCGTAATGCCTATGCGGGGGCAGTGTGTATGCTTGTCTTTCAGAGAACACGTCCTGTTACTCCATATAGCATTCAGGTAGCGTAATGTCTGTTTCTGCCGCTGTGGCAACGCTCTGGATGGCTAGCAGCCTGGTTACGGGATTCCCATCGTTGTTAAAGCAATGTTCCTTACACCAGAGGCTGTTAAACACTACTTTTTTGTCTTCCCAATCTACCTGGGGGTTATGTAACACTAGTCACGGAAGACCTAGAATAACCCCATACTGGGGGGCCTGAATGATATTGAATCTCAAGTACTCCGTATGTCTCTCCCCACATTCCGTTTTAATACTGGCGGTCTGAAACCTAATGGGCCCTGTACTCAATACTCTCCCATCCACAGCTAGTACTTCTTCAGGGGTTTCTTTAGCCTCTAAATCTAATCCCAATCTTTTTGCCACAGCGTCGCCCAAGATAAAACCCTGTGGCTCCAGAATGAAGCATGGCATCTATCCTCTGCCATCCTTCTTCCGTCAGTAAACGGATGGATATGAAGAAATGGTTTGATGACAGACCTTCCTTATTATTGATGGAAGGGATATTCATACCACCCAAGGATCTCCCTTCTGATACTCTTGAGTTTGCTAGTTTTCCGACCTGGCTTCGGTGACCGCTACCTGAGGCTTCTTGAACCCTGGGTTAATTCTTGATTTCGCTAAACGTTCCTTTACGAAATGACCCTTCTTCCCACAGTACATACATAGTCCTTCCTTCCTTCTCGTTTCCCTTTCTGCTTGGGTCAATGGTGCTCTTGCCGCTCCTATATCCATAGGCTCGGCAAACGAACCAGACACCCCTCCTGGGCTACGATTCTTGTCAAAACAAGAGGGTGGTCTTTCTACCTTCTTCCTGTCCCCTTTACGTTCCTCCATTCGGTAATCCAACCGTAGGGTGAGATTGATCAGGTCGGTACAGGTAGAGGGCTGGGGATTGATTTGCGCCAGTACGTCCTTTATCTCGTTCTTAAGGCCTTGACAGAACAGAGCGGCCCTTTTTTCTTCGGGCCACTGTGTCTCCGCCACTAAACGCTGGAAAGCATTAATATACACTACCAGGTCTTTGCTACCTTGTCTCAATTCCAACAACTCCCTGTCTGCAGAAAAAGAAGCCGATCGACGATCAAACACCAACTCAAACTCCTTTCTGAAGTCGTCCCAATCGTATAACAGGGGGTCGTCTCTGCGTACCAAAGGGTCAGCCCACTGAGCCGCGTTCCCCCGTTAAATAGGATATCATGAACGCTACCCTAGCTTGGTTTGTGGGAAATGCCTTGGGTCTACACGAAAAGTGTAACAGTACATGGGTCATGAAAACTTGTGCCTTAGATGCATCCCCATTAAAACGTTCCGGGGCCTCCAAAGGAATAGGTGTGGGTACTTCCACATTAATAGGGGAAGGCAAAGAAGGACTCCCAAACTGCCATGGGCTCCCCCCGGTGGCTCGTCCTGTCTGAGCGTCAAAAGGGTTTCTCTGAAGCCTATCTACTGTGTCCTGGAGAGCCGTGGTCTCCGCTCTAGAGGCTGCGATCTCCTGCTGTAACACAACTAACGTGGCTAACACCTCCTCTAAGGTGGCCATGTTCACACGAACCAACTGGGAGAGGTATATTATAAATTAGGCAGATTATTCTGTCACCGGTCCCTCGGAGGCCTCTCAGGATCGGTTTGTTGCTTAAATGGGTCCACCTATTGACACCCTCAATTCCAAATTGCTCTTATAGCACGGATGATTAAGGTGGTCAATCGAGGGTAGGAAAGGAAGGGAACAGCGGGGAGGGAGACCTGTAGAAAGAAAAACACCCTTTTATAATACTGCATATAATGCTAATAGCCAATACAATTCTCACGAGTCAGTAAGCCAACTTCCTCTATACCTGTAAAGAAAGATAACACACTTCTGGCAGTGCCGTTTAAGTAGGAGGATCATTTCTCTTCCTAGTTGTTACGCCTTTACTTCAGGCATACTTTAAACATAAACCAGAAGATTAGATCATGTTCAGAAACAACCTTCAACTTCATAAGATGCCTTTCCTTATTCAAAGACTACCCACCAATATTGGTGCAAGGTTCCGTGTCACAAGGGAGGAAGGATGTTTTCTATATTTTTAATCCTCTCTCTGTTCCCTTGCTACAAGGATGAACAAATACACAAAACATGTAACACAAATATAATTCATATGGTTCATCTGGATGATTGTCGATTGTGCAGTATTGAATTCATAATGCAATTGTCACAGGTAATACCTCAATGTCAATTTCATGGTATCAGGTATAACGAGCAAACAATCAACATACCACCTGGTACATCTAACTGTCTTTCTATCATTGTGGGCGTGTGTACAGGGTTGAAATGAACTCCAATGTTCTTTAGTAGTTGGCGGGATTTCCACACATAGATAGTTGGGCACTCCCTAAGCGATCAATCCTGGATTTGTTGCGAAGCAAACATTTGCGATATGCCCCATCCATTGATCTCAAGAGAAACGAACAGGGGAGATGGTGTCACTGACACCCTTACCGCACCAGGCGAAGAACCACGAAAATTCCACGAAGACACAGCATTGTCGGGAACAGGATACGAGTCTGCCAAAGATCAGGAACAGTATAATCTGCGCCGTTTCCTGTCCACACCCGGCTTTCATAGCCCTCGGCATTGGAGCCTGATGCCATTTCCTGTGCGCGCACTCGAAGCGCCGCACAGGATTCTGGGGATGGTAGTTCCTATCATGTGCACTTCCGGATTCCTGTGTCCGCTCCTTTCTGTCCACCAGCGCTGCAGCGGGGTGAGTGTGTAACAGCATCCCCCCCCCCCTTTTTACTTTCACGAAAAACGTCCGTGAGATAGGGCGCTGTCTTGCCCGCAGTGAGCTTAAACAATTCAATGGGCAAGCCGTTAGGGCCCGATGCCTTCCCACCGCGCTAGTCGTGAATGGCTTTTTCAACCTCTGTGACTGTGATGTCTAGGTCAAGATCGGAACGCTCCACGTCAGTGAGCGAGGGCAAAGAAATATACTGCAAAAGCGAGGAAGCCTCCTCCTCCATGTGCGGTGTTTGAGATGTATAGAGTGACTGGTAATATTGGCCGAATGCATCCGCTATGTCCTGGGGGGCAGTGAGGCGGGAGTGAGAGTCTGTCTCTATTTCAACCACAGCTCGACGGGCCTGATCTCTACGATCTAGCCAGGCTAACAGTTTGCCAGCCTTGTCGCCGACATCATAGATTCTGCTGAGTGTGGCCCTATGGTGCGACTTGGCAGCCTCAGTCGCCAAGTCGGTATATTCCTTGACTTTAATGGGCAATCTCTGTCGTACCTCCTCCGAGTCGTTGAGCCGGAGGGTTTCCTCTAAATATAGGATTTCTCCCTCTAAGCGAGTCATATCTGCACACTTCTCCTTTCGCTGTCCCGAGATCTGGGCCAGAGCCACCCCCGTATGACAGCCTTGTAGTGTGCCCCGTTCATTCTATTGGAACGCAGGGTTATATTTATTTTATTCTTCAACTTCCTTTCTTCCAGCTCCCAGCCAATGAGCTGTTTATGAATAGGTGGTCTTTCTCCCCTTTGGGGCTATTGGTGGGTTCTTGAAGGACTGCTATCACACTTTCCCATCCTGATTTGGGGTTTCTGTGTAACTTAAAGGTGTATAAAATCATTTTGGCCCTGTCCTGTCCTCCTTTGATTATTATTTGGATCTAGAGAGGTCCACTCCCAAGCGAATCGCTACAAAGTGGCAATGTCTTTTTGGCTTCCTACCGTTTGAAATTCTGAGCAGCTGGGTATCATGTAGATGATAGTACAGGGTAATGCTTATTTTCAAATTGTCAATGAGGTGAAAGTGATCTATGAAGCAACATATATAGTCTAAGGTGGCTAATCTTTAAGGAGAGATACAGGTGTATGTCACTCTTCATTCTGCCATTCACACACCAGAGGACTAGAGCTTCAAGCTTGGTGGGAAACAGGGAGCCAAATTTTTTCTGGTCTAATTGGGCAGTTTGGGGATTTTCCAATACGTATCTACTCTTTCTTTCCATTTGTCAGCAATGCTTTGCCCCAGTAAGTTAGAGTTAAAGTGACCCACAACAAGATGCATCGCATCCCCGTACTCCGCCATCACAGCCTCTAGCTTCTCCAGAAGGGTTGTTGCTGTTTGTCACTTCCTGGTTAGTGTGGGATGTAGATAGATGTTTCCAATTATTATTGAATTCGTCAGTGCCCTGTTAAGAGGTTTTATTGCGGTGATTTTGACAATAATAACATCTTCATTGCTAGCCCAGATTTTAGTGGTGTTATTAGCCCAGTTAGTTTTTATATGGATCGATACCCCACTGCTTGGGTGGCCCCCATATGTTGAGGGTCTCGCCGGGGCACAGTTTTTGACGCAATCTTCCTCCAGCCCACTTGGAAGCATATCACATCGTGTGCACTTAGCTCTTCCAGATATCTTCTTTTGTTTTCCTCTCTGGATATCCCTCTTACATTCCGACAACATATCTTTAATGCTTTACTCTAGGGCTGTACGCCTTGTTTCACATCAGGGACTTGAATTTAGGGATCTGGCCAGCCAATCCCAGTTTGGATTCTCCCCCAGGCAATTGCTTTGGGCTATGCTCTTTCTCTCCCCCATCTTGAAAGGGGTTTCCCCCAAGGCACATTTGAATGCTTCATATTTGGCCTGGTGACTTTATTCAGCATCCCAGGGTTTTCTGCCAGAGCTGATAGTTTACCTTTATGCTACTCCATATCTGGTGAAAAAAGTCCCTCCTTTTTTCCCTCTGAGGCTCTTCCCCCCTCCTACGGCCTTCTGGGCAGAGAGACTGGTGTGCCTCCTCCCGCCCAGTGCTGGTCCACTTCTATACTTTGTGCGCCTTGAGCGTTCTTCAAAATTGAGGGTAATTTCCCCAAGGATGTCTCACTTCAGCAGTATTCTCTTTTTCAGGGAGGCATTGAGGATTGCTGGATGTTGCTCATTCTCGTGACATTGGAGCTTTATTTCCAAGGACGCCAACAGAGATCTGCTTTGCTCAAGTGTATGCACTATTTGCTTTTCCCTTAAGCCTATTTCAGTTTGTTCCTGGAGTTCCCCCGGACCGGGTGGCCTGAAGGCTACATATTCAATGTCCTCGGGCCTCAGGTACCCCAAGTCTGGGATTTTTGAAGTCAACCTGAGAATGTTTTTCCTGGTGAGGATGTCCCATTTGCAGCCGGAGGTACATTCCATTCTGGTTGAAGGATTATTCGATGGGTTCTTTTTGTTGGACTTCTGGGCCAGCTGAACTCTTGGGGTTTCCTTACAGTATGTGCCCACTCTTTGCTTTCCGGGCCGTCTGACAGGGGCCTTAATGAGTTCCTCACGCCTGTTGCCCACTCTGGTACAGGTGTTTGTACGCACTCCTGTGAAGAAGAGAGCCTCCCCTTCTCCCTTAGTTCTTCATTGATCTGGCCCTCCTGAGCAGTAGGGAGATGGGCTGTGGTTGCTGTGCTGGGCTTTCTTCTGAGGTTACTAGTAAGCCTGCCCATTTCAGCACTTCAATAAGCTTGTCTGTTCCCTTCTACTCTTTATTTATGTAGGCGCTAGAGTCGATATGGAGCCTTAAAGCAGGCGCTTACAAGTTCTCCTGACCTTCTAGCCAAGGCTGCCCTTTGTCCTTTCGGCTGCTGCCCCTGACTTCCTCATCCGAATCCAAAACGAGAACCCCCTTCTCTGTCACCTGCTCACCGCCAGGTCCTCTGCGGCTTTTTCCTCTCCCTTCTGCTTGAACATTGGGTATACTGGGCGGGCCTTGTGTGGCCTAATTAGGCCAGTAGATGTTTTAGATTAGCTCTAAAACAGTTGTTTTTTATTTTTACCAGTTATGCACCTGCATGTAGGTTTTATTATTGTTGTTGGACTCATGAGCCATTATTTCCCACCCTGTAGATTCATTTGAACTTCCTTCTCCATCCTCTGGGGAGGTTACGGTAAATGTAACGATAGCTCCGGAGGGAGCTTGTGTGGCGGCACCCATGGGGCAGCACAGTTCTCTCTTATTACACTTACTGGTGACATTGGAACGGGGGTGTCAGGAGATTTGTCATCGAGGTTTCACAAGTACACTTATTTGGCTCGCCTTCGGCGATTCGAGGGCTCAGCCCTTACCCATTGCCTGCAGAAGCCACCGAGAGCACAAGCCGCACTTTTGCTGGTCGATTCCATGCTACTCAGGGAGCCTATTGCTTGGCACCTCCAACCCCCCTGCTGCTTACTGCTGTTTCTCCGGTGTCACACTGTGGTGCTGTGTTTCCAGGAGCCACCAAGAACACTTAATCTGCGCTTAGCCCCCACTTGAGCTCACCTCACTGAAGGGGCCTTGCTGCCTCCAGCCTGCATCAGCCTCACCTCCATGCTGTCGGGACCGATCTGCTTGCTCCAAAGAAATGATTGCGGTGCCAGGAGCGGTCGCAAGGGCAGCAGGAAGTCCCTGTATGGCCCTTTGTGGCCCCAGATGAGAAGGAATCAAAGCTATGGTCCATGTGGGCGTGCAGAGTTCACCTGGGCCATATCTTCCTGGGTGGTGCGGCGGCAGAATAAATGAGCAAGTAATCCCTGCTGCAAGCTCGAATCCTGATGGGTGGGGCCAACACACGTTTCCATCTCCGTTTGATTAAGGAGAAGTACATTCCAGAGAGAAGAGATTTTTTGATAAACCAATTGTATTATTTTCTACACAACCATTAATACAACCAGGGCACAAGGCCTAAAAAAAGATGTGGGGGACTCTCCAAGTTAGGTAGTATCACAGGAAGCGACATCACGGTGTGTGGCATTGCAAGAAGTGACATCACAGGAAGTGACATCATGGCATGTGACAGGTTCCTTTACCCAAGGATTGACAAACTAACTTTGTTGCCAGCTTACACCTACCAGACGTAATATTCCATGTGCAGCACATTTCCATGTAGATGTGATTGCTTTGGCTGTCTGGTGGTTAACACATTTGATGGAAAGCTCTGTTTTTGTCTAGTCCTAGTTTTGACTTAAAGTAGTATACAGGGTTAATGCGCCTCCTGCAAAGCACATCATGTAACATGCAGATGGCAGATTTTATTATCCGTAGATAGGTAAGTAGGTTACTGCTTTGAACACAGAGATCCTTTTGTTACATGCAGTTGCATTGTAATCCTTCTAGAATAGCACAGTGAGCTATGCAGGATGATATGTGACTCCTACACCCAGTAACCATCACTGTCTTATGTAACATTTCCTGTTCAATGATTTACAAACTTGTGTGATTTATTGACAATATAATATGTATGTTTGATGTAAAGTGATCTGGCACCCTACATTGGGATGAATAGTGCTGTAAAACAAATAAAAAATACTGGTATTTAAATTGTTATTTTACACTGGGACAGAGTAACGCATCTGACATTCTTACAGTGCATGAACATCTATTATGTATGGGGGCCGAACTAAGTCAAAATCGTGCCTCTCTTATGCGCCTTTGAAGTGTTAATAACCTGCTGCTTTTGTTTCCCTTCCTCTGCATTTACATCTAGGTGTGAGGCTACAGGCAGCCCCCAGCCTGGATACTCGGACAAAGAAGGCCAAATGGGCCCTTAAATTCTGCCTTTGTTACGGAGTCTCAAATAACAAAACCCCCCTCCTTGTCTGCACGTGGCTGCTCGGAAGGAAAGCAGATAACGAGCAGGCGCTGCTGAATGAATCCCGGTGTCTTAAACTTACACCGGGACGAGTTCAGCATATTTTAAAGTGGAGCTCAACTTCTTGGCAGGGTGGACGGCGTCTACCCTGTGAAAAGATTGGGTGGACGCCGTCCACCCGCGTGTACCCCTGACTCGAGCCCTGGCCTCAATACAACTTGTTTTGTTTCCACTATGTTAATAGCAAACTTGTGCCCATACATTACATCTTCCGCTTTAGCCCCTTCACCCAGCTCCCTCAAGCCCATAGTATGTCCACCACTTGCCCCAGACCTTGGTGTGTTTTTGCGGGCAACCCTGTGCTTGGTGAATCAGCTGCTCCATTTCCATTTCCATTCGTGGGCAATGTCTCTTTTAGCCATGACTGTGGACATACCTACTATAATCGCTCACATCTTAGGCCGCCCAGGTCCTCCAGTGTGCCCAATAGGCCCACCCATGGAATGAGTTCTACATATTTGTCCAAGACCTCTGACATTGTTCTCCTCACCCCATTCCAGAAACCTATGACTATGTGGGAAAATTCAGCATACGTTTGGGCGCAACAAAAACAGCTTAATTGGGATAGTTTCCCAGCGTGGCATAGGCATTTCAGCGTAAAATATGAGGTATGAAGACAGTGAAATTGGGTCAGCCTTGTCATGGGGGAAATCACAATATCACGCAAGGCCAGTTGGTTGTCTTACTAGTCTATGTCATTCAACAGACTCACTCATTCCACCATTTTTAGGGTTGGAAATACATCAGGCGCATTAATCACCGGCGTACAGTATATTCGGGATATAGCCACTTTGCTAAGGCGTGTCAGGGGTTTGATGGTGAGGGTGAAGAGAAGTGAGGAGAAAGGACAACAGTGTCTGTTTCCCCTACACACAAGGAATGGGCCAGAAAGTATTCCGTACACTCGGACCTGGACCATTAGGGCATTATATAATAGTCAAACTTAGGCCTGAAACTTAGGGCCGAGTGGGTGTGGTCAAGATGGCGGCACGGTAGGTCGTGGGATTCTGTCCTCCCGGCTTCGTCGCTTCATAGCTTTGTTTTTGCTCCGGCCCCGGCGCCCAAATATACACACGGGGACCGGAATTTCCAAGCGAGTCCTCCAGTGCAAAGGTTGCTAGCGGCCGCCTCGGTGCTCCCTGCTCCGGTGCTTGGCCGGACCGCACAAAAGCTGGAGCGGCAGCGGAAGTGGCCGCGCTTTCGGACAGACCTGGGTGCGGCGCGCGGCGGTTCTGTGCAGAGGAGCCCCTGGGTCAGTGCTTTTATCGGCAGCAGCCTTTGGGGGTGATCATAGCTCGCACCTAAGGAGCCTCCGAAGCAGCGCGAGGAGGTGGTGAACGCTTTGCAGGAGGCCTGCAGATTGCCGGCCATTTTGTCTCCTCCTCTGCTCTGGCCGGCCCCGTGCTCTAGGGGCCGCTGGGCCTGGGGCCTGCGAGCACCACTACACGGCGCAGCCTTTGGGAGTAATTGCAGCTCGCACCTAAGGGGCCTCCGAAGCTGCGCGAGGAAGCGGTGACCGCTTTGCTGGAGGCCTGCAGATTGCCTGCCATTTTGTCTCCTCCTTTGCCCTGGCTGGCCCCGTGCTCTAGGGGTCTCTGGGCCTGGTGCCTGCAAGCACCACTACACGGTGTCCAAGAGAGCAACCGGATCAATGGCCTGTCTGTCCCGGCGCAGGAGTCGGCACCCAATGCAATTGCGGACTTCCAGGTGAGCACCACATCTGACATCTGGATCATCGGTGAGTGGGTGCCTGCCCACCATTAGCAATCCTGCACGAGGCGGGGTCCCGACATCGTAGCGGCTGCTTCGCTGACCTAGCATTGACTTTGGGTGGATTCCCAGCTGCCCATCGAGGTCCCCCCCGAGCGCCCCCCGCTGCTGGCAGGGGGCAAAGACTGAGGGCCCACTATCTCTGCAGGAGGGTGAGCTGAACTGATGCTGGAGATGGGGCCACGAGCCGCTAATGTGCCCTTTGAAAGACCGCGCGTCCCGCGGCGCTTCTTAACCTGTGATATCACTGGGCCCCTCACCCGGCTGCCAGCTCAAGCGGACCTGGACCTCTCGGCGCCCCATCCTGCCGTGTGGGTGCAGAGGTCTCTGAAGAAGGGAGGGTCACCTGGAAAGCGCAGGGCCCAATTGAGGAGGACTTGCAGGCCTGAACGCACTTCTGCCCAGCACCACAGATGCACATTCCCCGGGCACCAACCCTGTAGCTTGCATCCACAGACTCCGTCTGGTTCAGCTGAGTTGTCGAATCCTGGGACCCGGTGGGGCTACATACTCCCGGACCTCCTATAGCTACCTCCTCGGGCGCAATGCAGCATTATGGCATCAGCCCGAGCGAAGAGGGAGAAGACCCTCAAAGACTTGCTGCTTAAACAATCAAGTGGCCCTGACACAGCCAACGCAGCGCCCGAGACCCGGGACAACCGGAGAAACTAGAAGGGGCAGACGGCCCGGCCACAAAGGCCTTCATTATGGAGCTATTCTCTGCCATCAAAGAGAACATCCTAGACCTGAAGGGCCAACTCTCTGCTGACCTCAAAGATGTCTGGCGGGACATAGACGAAGTAGGCGAAAGGGTGGCTGTCCTCGAGGAGCACGAATTGAGCCGGGAAGACGACCTTCACCAGCTACAGCAGGAAGTGCTCCAGCTGCAGGATCAAAACCTGGACCTGCAGGCCCACACTGAGGATCTCGAGAACTGCTCACGGAGGAACCACATCCGCATCCGTGCGGTGCCCTGGCGAGCGGAGGGAGACGACCTTAGATCCTACGTCCTGGCCCTCTTTCAGCAGGTGTTGGGAGACGACGGCCCTCGAGAGGTGCAGATGGACCAAGTGCATAATGTGGGCCTGCCCAGAGGAGAGAAGGCCCCCCCCCACCTGACATACTCATCTGCGTGCATTACTTTCAGCTCAAAGAGCACATTTTACACAAATCCCGTGCGGTCCAGCCAATTCAGTTTCAAGGGCCCTCTCCGGCCCTCTTCCAGGATCTGGCGGCATCCACATTAGCCAAAAGGAGAGAATTCAGAGTGGTCACCTCCCATCTTCGTGACAATGGAATTCCATATTTATGGGGCCATCCCTTTTGCATCATTTTTAAGCATCAAGGGAAATTGCAACAAATTCGCTCGCTCGCTGAGGCTCTTGACCTGCTGGGGTTGGACAACACTCTACACTGTCTACGGAGCAGAGGGAAGGCCCTAGAGACCGGGCCACACGGAGACTCCCAAAATGGCAAACTGTTGGTAAATCGTCAGCCTCTGCAAAACCAGACCCAGAGGCAATGGCGAAGGAATGGGAGCCTGTGCTCTCCTCTCTCTCTCAGCCTCAAGATCGTCCGAGTTCCCCTTGAGCAGCTTAATCAATTTCGCGGGGATGGGTGACACGGAGGGAAGCCGGGGGGGGGGGGGGGGGGGGCGCCTGGGACTGTCACTTCTCCCAGACCAACGGAACGCCCCTCCACAGTTCTTGGTTAACCAGATACTTTGTTCTGCAGCTTGCCGCCAAAGTCATGACCCCTTATGGTCTTTCTTTACTGACATACTTATGTCTATTGTTCCTTTTTGGGGTTGAGTTGCCAATGGATGTTTTATTGTTTTTGATTGTCGTTGTTCCTTTTAGGGGTTTCCCGTACCAGGCCCGGCGCTTCCATCTCCTTCTCATCGATCCACACTCACTCCAGCTCAACATTTGTGCTTTTCTCCTTAACTTCCATGGCTGCGCCCCGCACACTAACCCCCACCCGTTAGGGTTAGGGATCTGAAAATTGTGAGCTTTAATGTTCGTGCCTGAACCACCATGCAAAGTGCACTGCAATCCTTTCCTTACTGGACCATTCCAAGGGGGATATCTGTCTGCTCCAGGAGACCCATTTGCTAGCTAAGGACACTCCCCGTATGCACACGCGGTGATTTCCTCGTCAATACTGGTCTTCAGGAGCAGCGAATTTTTTTTTTTTATGAGTCCAAGGGCAAGGTCCTAGCTCTCCGGATTCAATGGGGGTCGACGCTTCTGACTTTCATTAATATTTATGCACCTAACGCACACCAAGAACCCTTTTTATGCAGGCATGTTGCAGAAGGCCTGGCCTCCCCGGATTCTACCTTAGTGGTGGGTGGGGACCTGAACCTGGTCATGGACAATGATTGTGACCGATCAGGTCAGGGCTACACACAGGTGGGTTCCCTCTCTCCGGTAGGTAAGCAATGGTTGGCCGATAGCGCCCTTCACCATGTCTGGCGCCTTAAGCATTCGGACATGCGAGATTACACCCATTACTCTGCGGCGCACATATCCTATGTACGTCTAGACATGTTCTTGGTCTCTTAACACGCTTTTCCCCAGGATCAATGATGCCTCTATAGCCACACGCTCCCTCTCTGACCATGCACATATATCTATTTCCATAAGACCAGAAGGGGTTGGGCATGTCCCTGCTAGATGGCGGCTTCGCGTAGGTCTTTTACATTCCCCTAGCGCTGTGGAGAGTGCACGTGGCAAGCTATTAGACTACCTTCAACACAATGACACTGGCGAGACCCCTCTAGTTACCGTCTGGGAAACTCTTAAAGTGTTGATCCACGGGGAATTTATAGCAATCTCCTCCGCTGACACCCGAAAGCGTAAGGTAACCCGTCAGGGTCTGGAAAAGGAAGTGGCCGAACTGGAAGCGATACATAAACGCACAGGGGCCCGAGGGTTTGGCGGTCATTAGAAAAGAAGCGGATGCTTCTTAAACAAATAGACCTTGATAGGACGGAATATGCTTTGCTCCGCCTCTGCCATATGTTTTATTTGGGTACTGATAGCTGTGGGAGGATGTTGGCACAGAGATTGCGCGCAAGGGCAGTGGCGGGGACCATACCCTCCCTAACACGGTCCACAGGCGAGGAGATCCACTTGGACTCCCAGATCGTGGAGAAGTTTCGACAATTCTACCAATCTCTCTATAGCGTGGATGCGAATGGCTCTCCTGACGCAGGCCAATACCTGGAATCTAGCAACTTCACCCACCTCCCTAAAGCGCAGGCAGAACCCCTGGAGGATCCCATTTGGATAGAGGAGGTTATCTCAGCTATCTCTCGGCTGAAGCTCGACAAATCCCCGTGCCTCAACGGCTACTCTGCCCTGTTTTATAAAACATTCTGTCACAAATTAGCTCCCCTCTTAACCCGGCTGTTCAACTCTTTTCTAGACAGTGGGGCGGTTACGGACTCTATGTCCGATGTGGCGATTTCCATGATCCTTAAGCCTAATAAGGACCCAGGGCTCTGTAGCTCCTACCGCCCAATCTCGCTGCTTAACATTGATGCGAAGCTCTTCACGGGCATACTAGCGTCTCAGCTGAACACCCTAATGGCGGGCCTAATTGATTCGGATCAGGCAGGATTTATTCCCACCCGCCAGGGCGGTGACAATACCAAACGCCTTATGCACCTCATGGACAGTGTTCACCGTTCCCAGGTGGGTGTCATGCTCTTCTCCGTCGACGCTGAAAAAGCGTTTGACAGAGTATGCTGGAAATATCTCTTTGATGTTTTGCGGGGCTTCGGGTTCGGTTCTCGCCTCGTCCAATGGGTGCAGTGTATTTACCATGCCCCCCGGGCATTTGTTAGAGTCAATGGAGTATCCTCGTTACCCTTTGAGATTGCCAGGGTCACGAGACAAGGGTGTCAACTCTCACCCCTTTTATTCGCCCTCTACATGGAACCTCTTGCGCAGAAAATTCATGATCACCCGGGCATCCATGGTCTCCGGTTCGGAGGCGATACTCACAAAATAATCCTATATGTGGATGATGTCATCCTCTCCCTCGTGCAGCCTCTCACCCCCCTCCCCACGTTGGTCGGAGAACTCGAGTCCTTTGGGCTACTCTCTGGCTTTAAGGTCAATCTCTGCAAGTCCCAGGTGCTCAACCTGTCCTTACCACAGGTAGAGGTCCTCCGGCAGACCCTCCCTCTGCATTGGTCTAGCGACCCTGTGCCCTATTTGGGCATTCTCCTGACCCCTTTGCTCCCATGTACGTTGGAGCTGAACTATTCGACTCCGGTGACTCAGACTCGGAAAGCGCTGGACTGGTGGACAAAACTCAATTTGTCCTGGTTCGGGCACATCACTGCGGTAAAAATGATTGTATTGCCGCGCATACTCTACTTGTTCCAGACCCTGCCTTTAGTACCGCCACCTAAAGCCCTGCGGGCTCTGCAGCTGGCCATGAACAAATTCATCTGGGGCAACAAGAAGGCATGCCTTTCGGTGGCACAACTGTCGCGACCCAAAAACGACGGGGGTGAACCTGCCGCTAGTCCACAGATATTTACAGGCTGTGGACCTTCGATATGTGCTGGAGTGGAATCGCCCACTTTCTGAGGATCACTGGACCTTCATGGACCAGGCGGTAGCCGGTGCGAATGTCTGGCGCGAAATCTAGCTCCCTCATCGCTCGAGATCGTGGGGTCTCTACTCCTCCCCAGTCACGGCAGCGACAAAGAAGGTGTGGGACGTGGTTGTGCTCTCGAGAGGCCTTACAACCTTCCCCTCCCCGATGACGCCGATGGTTGATAACCCGGATTTCCCCCCGGGATGAAAGACTGCGGTTGCCCAGCGATGGAGGGAAGCAGGCTGTAACACTTGGGCCACTTATTCAACCTTGATGGTATCATTCCTTTTGATCGGGTTCGACAAGACCTCGGCCTTCCCCGAACTGACGAGTTCTATCACCTACAGCTCTGGCACTGGGCTACCTCTAGGGCCTATCTACCAAATGTCTCTCATAAGGTTACCCCTTTTGAGAAATGGATAACAAATAAGAAAGATAACAAACATCTCATAGCGGAACTTTATGTCCTCCTTGCTCTGCACAAGACAGGGAAGCGCTCACGAGGTCAACTTTGGTGGGAGGCGGAATTGGGGTGGGCTCTTACGGATAAGGAATGGGACAACATTAATTACAGGGCCCACCACATGGCATACAACACTGCTGGGACTGAATCCGCGTTCAAGGTCGCATCCTATTGGTATCTTACGCCCTCTCGGATCCACCAATGGGACAAGAACCACACAGAGGAGTGTTGGCGGGGTTGCGGCCTGACGGGCTCCCTTTCAAATCTTCTCTGGCACTGCCCGAGGCAAGAGAGATTTTCGGAGCAGGTGCTCAATGATATTGACACAGCATTTGAAACTGAGATTCCTCGCTTCCCGGCATACACCCTGCTAGGACTCTCGAACCCACTCACTTTCCCGCTATGGTTATTGCGAGGCAGGCAGATGGCGTTAGCATTGCTCGCGGCGCGGCAAGCGATATTGGTTCATTGGGGTACTACCACTGTTCCGGATCACACGGCTTGGCTCCTTAGACTCTGGATGACCCTGGCCATGGAGCGACTTTCGCTGGTTCAAGATCAAAAGAGCGAGAAATATGCAGAACTTGGGGCTCCTTTCATAAAGTTACTATCGAAAAAGACTTCCATGAGGTCACCGCCCCAAACTCCTGCAAGTTCTACATCAAATACCTTCAGCTCAGGAATAAGGTGTTCCCCACTTGGGTTGGCGGGAGGACCGGGGTCAGGCCTGGTGGGTGGAACGGGTTGCTATATAACTCCTCAAGTCCTTGGTATGGGTCCCCCTTTTGTTTTCCCTTTTCTTCTGGGTGGTGGTTGGGAGGGTAGGGTTTTTGCTATTTTTTGGTAGGCTCTCGTTTCTGTACCTGCACGTTCTTATTCCTTAGGCTTGATTTTGAGCGCAGCCAGCCTCCGGGATGTCCGCATTAAAGCTGTGTGTGTATATACATACTGTATGCATTGTCTTTTAGCCGCCGGCCCCTGTGGTTGTAGGCGATTGGCTGTGTACAAGTGTTGAGATGCCTTCCAACTAAATCAATAAAAAAAAAATGTTTTAAAAAGATTTGTTCCATGAAACTTAGGGCCGAAGTCCATGCGATCCATGATAGAACCAATCAACCGAGTCGAACGCCTTCGCAAAATCTTTAAAAAGAAAGGTGCTCGGATCTAGGAGGGTCACAGCATGTGCCATAGCTACTTATATAGTGCCAGGTACTAAGGTTGGGCATGAAGCCACACTGGTCCGAGTGGAACAAGCTGGGAAGGACCCGCTAAAGGTTGATGGCAAGTATTTTCGCCTAGTCAAAGAGCATCGCTCAAGTGGTTGCCCAGCCTTCGGCAGGACCATTATTGTGGCCACATCCAGCTCCGTGGGGAACCATCCAGTACCTAAAGCCTCATAAAACATGTCTAATAGTAAAGGGCTAAGCAAGTCCTGGCATTTTTTTTATAGAACTCTAGCGGGAACCCATCCGGCCCATGACTGCATATGTGATTTTCCCCAATGTCATTGGCCCTTCAAGGCCTTTGCAGAGACCTGGGGGAAGTCTTGATAGTGTAATATCCTTGAGAATTGGGTAGTCTCTTTCTACCAGAGGGTGGGATTAATGAGCAAAAAGCCGGTGAACGTAATTAGCAAAAGCTGATGCAAGCTCAGTGGAGGTGTGTCTATGAATCGTCAGTGGCTCTACTATTTCGGGAATAATCCTAGAGGTTGTTTCTCAAGTAGTCAACCAATACATAAGTGTGTCACTCTTGTCTCCTCATTTGTATACTAGCTGCATGGACGCATTCCGGCATGCCAGGCCTCCTCAAGCGAGATTTGTCTCAATGAGGCTCAAAGGATGCCTAGTTGCCTTTCTAGACTCATTGATGGAGAAAGTGAGACTTGTTTACCCCCGGGGTCTACGAACTCAGCCAGCAGCTTTCCCAATACTCTCAAGTCCTACTCCTCCTTCTCATCACGTCTAGACTTTATGATAGACACCTCCTCCGCCACAGCCCAGTCAGCCACATCCTTCACCAAGCTTTCCACGTGTGGGCCATTTTGCCCCATCCAGGTTATCGCAACCCTTCACTTAGCCAAAAGTAACAGCCGGTGTGAGACCGTAAACTCCATTTAACGACCCTTATATCGGCGGATGTCTCCCAGCAGGCATACAACCGGTTCTGCCTCTATCAGTGTTCTCATTATGGTAGCTACATTTGCCACAACAATCATCCAGAAGGCGTGTACCATTGGGCAGTTCCACGCTAGATGTAAGTATGTTGCCATAGGAGTCTGGAAAACACTAGGTTTGCTGGGATCCATTTTATAAAGAAGTGCTGGTGTCACATATGTACGGTGGAAAAAATTGAAGTGTAGTAGCTTAAACCTGGCATTACAGGAAATAGACTAGACCAACGCACAGACACTATGCCATTGAGTGCCCTCTAGTTTCACCCCAAATTCTCTGTCCCAGGCCCTCTGGGCAGGGTATGCGGGGCTGGCCAAACAGCCGGCATGGCTTCATAAAGAGGGAGAGCCAATTGTATGCCCCTGCACAGCTCTAATAAGCCCCCCCCCCCGAAAGGTAAGGGATGTGGTTAGAGCAGCAGGGAAGGTGGACCATATATCTCTGACTATGGCTGCTAAACTGGCATGTGTTAGCAATTGCCCAGGACCTAGTCTATAGGCTTCTCGCGCTGCCGCAAAGATAATTAACTCCTTATTGGGGTATAGGTCTCCCATGGTCTCTCAGCTGCTCTCCTTCCAGGCATTTATATTCACCGAGTCAGCAAGAGACCGAAATGCTGGTAGGTCCCAAAAATTAAACTCCCTAACGAAGGGAGCCCTCCCCAAAACCACAATGACAGTCCTTTCCCAAAGGAAAGCTGTGTGTCTGACAAGGTATAGTGCCAAGGCTGTATCCCGTACCCCCTGTCATCAGCAACTGCAGGAAAGAAGAAACTTGCGTCTTGTCTCCTAAGAGCGACTGCTCCCAGTTACCCCTTCAGACAGCCAATGCACAACATGCTGTAGCTGCAAGGCCAAATAATATAGTTCCAGATTGAGGACTGCCAGCCCCCCTCCATCACGGGAAGAAATAGAAAGTCCCTTGCCACTCTGCTCTTGCCTCCAGCCCTTATCAGAATAGGAAGGAGGGAGTGCAATCTCCAAAACATCGCAAAGGTAAGGGTGCTGCATAGTATACAGGTAATGAGGTATGAGCACCACCTTGGCAACGGCCATTCGGCCCATAAGCGTAAGCGTAAGGGTGAGGGTAGTCCAAAAGTGGAACAATGCTCACAAACCCCCCAGCAATCCTTTCTATGTTATACTGCCTGTTTTATTTGTGGTGTGTGTGCCACTAGCACACCCAGCTAGCGGAACTGATCAGTCTCCAGCATAGGTGCAATGCCAGCAGAGAATTTGGTTCCTGGGCAGCCAAAGCACCAAAATGGAACACCAACAGTTGTCTAGGGTTAATTGTAAGACCTGTAAGTTCCCCAAAGGCATCCAAGTCTTGCAATAGAAATGGAATAAACCCCTGAGAGTCTGAGAAATAGTAAAGGTTTTACCCACGTAGAGGGGCACCAGATGGGTGGCACCCCATACTTTGATTCCCTAGTCAGGCATGACCTGTCAAATCTGTACTGCCAGGGATTCCAGTCCTATATCGAAGAGAAGAGGGAATAAAGGGCATCCCTGATGTGTGCCCCTGCCCACTACCCGTGAATTTGAGCATAATCAACCAGCCTTCACCCTAGTTGTTGGTTCAATATATAGGAGATGAACCCAGGCCTGGAAATGCACACTAAACCCCATTTCCTACGACACCTTCATAAGGTAGTGCCAGTCCACCGTGTCAAAAGCTTTAGTGATGTCAATGGAGACAACTGCCAATTCCTCTTCTACCCTCCACCTCATGGAGGACATGCATCAGTCGCCTCAGGTTCATAGTGGTACTAACCCCAGAGATAAAACCGCTTTGGTCCTCCTGGATCAACTGAGAAATCACCAGGTGCAGTCTAAGAGCCAGAACTTTACAAAGCAGCTTCATATTGGTGTTAATCATTGTGAGTGGGCTATAGAGGAAGGGATCTGCAGTGTTGGAGTCAGGCTTCAAAACTACAGAAAGGCAACCTCCACGCATAGATGGGGGCAGCACTCCAGTGTCCCGGGCTTCCTAGTACACTTCAGGCAATCGTTACGTGAGCACAGGGGTAAAGGCCTGATAAAACTTGGCAGGGAGGCCTTCACTACCAGGCACCTTCCACCCGGGCAGATAGGCATGCGCCATCCAGATCGCCTCTAGGGTAAGAAACGTGTAGAGTTCTTCGGTTGCAACATCATCCAATCGTAGAATAGGCAGGGCAGCTAAAAAGCCAGCAATGCCCTTCGGATAAGGAGTCCGCGGGCTAGGACACACCCACTCAGATATCCCTTAAGGATGTCTACAATGGGAAACAGCGTTTACAACGCTGTCTCCACAATGCATGCCATTCCAACACAGTCGTTACAATGACCGCATTGTTAGTATGCATACCATTACATCGCAAGTCATTAGTACGACTTGCCGTGGAGGGTGACATGGTGTTGGATTCAGAATCCAACACCTTCCCTGCTGTTGTGCAAATTGGAGTAGGAATAGTAAATAATACTATTCCTAAGCCCAGCGCGCCCCCTACAGCAAGTCCTACTAATGATGAATTGCGATGTAATGGTATGTGTTCTAACAACGCGATTGTTGTAACAACCACATTGCAATTGCATGCGATGTATTCGCATGCGTTGTAAGGGTATATATTCCTACCATATCACTCTGTGTATAAACGTCCCACCCTTGAGAGGATTTATGGAGAAGAGTAGGGTGACAGGCCACCTCTCAGTGGACTATCCAGGCCAGGAGTCGCCCAGAACTGTCTCCCTCCCTGTGGAGTAGCTGATAATAAGATTTCAGGGTATATTTCTCTAGTCAATCCCTCACAGACACTATGTGTCACTGAGCAATCACCTCTCCCCGACGTCCTTCCACGTCATCTGGGGAGAGCTGCTGGACACTCACCCGGTCCCCCTCCCTCTGAATACACTCCACCTGCAACGCATGCCGCACCCTATGAGAGACCCATACAGTGTCCCTATGTCACAGACATCGATGCCTCCAATTCTGTCACCCCGCTAAGAGTACTAGTCCAGTTGAGCTCAAATAACTCTGTAATGACACCCACCAGTGTCTTCCTGCTCACAGAATTCTGTAACACCTCCGGGGAAACCTCAAAGTAAACAGTGACCTAAGTCCACCCACCCATTAAAGCACACAGAACAGTAGGACCAGCAGTAGGATGCTGTCAAGCCTGCTAATGGTACCATGTGTTGGAGAGTAACATGTATATTCCCTTGGAGTGGAGTGGGAAGCCCTCCAGATATCACAAAGCCCCAGTTTTGCTGCAACCTCCCTAAGTGCAGAAGACATTTTTGGCTTAGTGTGAAGGTGGGGAGGGTGTCGATCAACGCACCATCCATTATGCAATTAAAATCCAGCCCCTAGGAATCCATGCAGGGGAGACAACAACCTGCAATGTTAAATAAAAGGGCTTGTCATCATTAATAGGCCCATATGGGTTAACAATTGCCACCACTACCACATTAAGTCTTCTCTGGAATAACATGTACCACCCCTCCACATCAGCCTCCATGTAGGGTAGGGTAAAGGGTCCCCTAGGAGCAAACGAGATCAATACACCCTGTGAGAAAGACGAGTAATTTGCATAGTACACATGTCCCCTCCATTTCCTTGCCAGCTTAACAGCCTCTGCATCCATAAGGTAGGTCTCCTGCAAGCACGCTACATCAACACTGTGTCTCTTAAGGAGTGAGAATACCCTATAACACTTTTCATAGGATCCAAGCCCCCACGCATTCCATGAGAGAAGTTTACCAGTTCTAGGCGCACTTATCGTGACCTAACACAATTAGGCAAAACGGCGTACCCTTCCCCATGTCAAGATGGCAATGAACTCATAAAAATAAAATACCACAACTAACCCCCTCCCTCAACCCCAGACAAGTAGGACTGAACCACAACCTCATAAATGTCCAAAGAAATCAAAGTGCCAGGATGTACACCATCACTGCCCAACCCCCCATAAAGTAAACCCTCAACGTGGAGAGGAAGCACCCCTCCCCACCACATATAACAGACACTAAACCACAGACAAACATGTCAAATCAGATAAATACGTTTCTCCACTGATACATAGGTATGGCAGTCAAACAGGCACTTCCCCCGACTCTCCAGGGTGCTGCAGGACACGTGTACGCAAATATACATCACCCTTAGTGAAGCCTCCAGGTTGACTCCAGTGACCGATTGCCAAACACGCTAAGGATCATCTAGTCACCCACATATCAACTGTTCTGCAAGTGAGCAACTATCATTCAGGCCCCCCAAATGCACAGCCGAGCTGCCCTCGCACTTGGAGCGGTGGATGCGGCACCCACGCCACTCACCACTTGTATGAAAGTGCTCAACATCGCTCAGGGGGCATACCTGCAATGCATCCAACATATTCGTTCCACAACCAGACGTCCTCAGGATGCTGGAAGAAATGCAACTTTCCCACTATTATGACTGGTAGCTTAGCTTGCTAGAGGAGCATTGTAGGAAAGTAGAATCTGCTTTCATGTTTACCCCCACTTTTTGCTGGTGTCATTATGTTTATTGACTAGTCTGACTGGGATCCTGCTAATCAGGACCCCAGTCTCTGTGCTTCTTCCTTAAATTGGACATGGTGAGTACTTATGTAGACTCCAGATTGGCTAATGGTGTACCCTTGTAAGTCCCTAGTATATGGTACTAAGGTACCCAGGGCATAGGCACACCAGGAGTCTCCCATGGGCTGAAGCAAGTATTATGCAACCCATGAGAGACCACTACAGGCCTGACATTGCAGCCTTTGTAAGCTGGTGCTAGCACCACTTACGACACATATAAGTTTCCGTATATTTGAGGTCACTGTACTTAAAACCTATAAATCACCCCCTAAGGCAGGTATTTCAATCCTGAAGGCAGGGTTCTTGGTTATAAGTGTTAGGGTGCCCCTCCATGAGCAGGACACCCCTACGACCCTCCGAGGTTATTCTCCTGGGTTGTAAGTGCATCAGCCTTTTACGATACATAGGGTGGCCATGTGTCAATACGCGATGGCTACCTCTAAACTGGCTCTAACAAACCCCGTTGTGTTCGGTATCAAACATGCTGGAATCATACCTCCACACTAAACGGTGTGGGTGTATTATTCCAGCCCTCAGTGCTTCCAGTACCAGTCTTCTAGACACGGACGGCAAACTATGGCTGCTGCCGACCAGAGACATGATTCTGCCCTCCTGCTGCTGAGCAAAGCTTGAGCAGGGGAAGGCAGGACAATAGGTTTCCTGTCACAGGGTGGAGTGACCAACTCCCAGAGGGGACTTAGTGTCAGCACCACTAGACTAAGCAGTCATTTAGTTCCCTCCTTACACACTCCAGTTGAAAACAGTTCAGGGAACCGTTGGCTCCCGCTCTGGCACAAAACTGGACAAAGCACATGGAAGTATCCTCCCCTCTGTTGAACCCCTCCTCTGGGGGGACCTCTGAATCGTCCCAACCCTTTCTTTAGGGTACGTAAGTCTTACCTGTCGGTGGGTCCCTAGATTTGTCATGGGACAAGATTCAGATCTGAAACCACTTCAACTTCAACCATTTGGGCACTTTGGACTTCGGTTTTGGGAACTGAGACTGCAACTGGGAAGACTCCTGCAGGCGCCTGGTCTCGTGGTCCTGCCAGACTTTTGCAACGTCTGTGCCTGTGCTCCATACAGGTTCTTCACAAGGCCTGTGGACATCCAAGACACCTGAAGAAATCTCCCTTGGAGTGAAGGAGTCACTGCCCTGCACCTTCAGGCACCGCAACAAAGCTGGCCTGTCTACTGTTCCTAAGCTTCTACGGACTCTGAAAGGATCACAGCATGTTTGAGGCCAGTATCCCTCATCGGAACCGGTGGAGCAGTACCCCTGTGCACTGCATCGACTTGCCGTTGCCAAGGTTTGTTGACTCTCTCCTCCAGAGATTTCCGTGCTCCAAAAGGCTCCAGCTTTAAGCATCTCCTGCAGCAAGGAACTTCGTCTGCACCTCATCCTTTGCAGCGTGGGCCTTCATCCTTTGGTAAGCTACTCAAGGTCCACTTGGGACTCGTGTGCCTACTGCCCGTGGGTCCTCTCGAGGGTCTTCTTTGAGTCACTTGGACCTTGCTGGTCCCGACACTGCACCCTTTTCTACTACTAGATTGGTTGCCGTTGCCAAGGTTTGTTGGTGCCCCTGCTGGACACTGACCCCTTGTCTCTTGACATACGACATGGGACAGCTTGTGAACGGCTCCTGGTCTTCCACAGCATCGCCTGGCCTGCACAACTATAACTTCAAGGGGACCGTCAACTCTCCTGCATCCCTCCCCAAAATCAGTGGGCAATTGTATTCTGTACCTCCTGGTCACTCCTGAGTGGCATAGACTCGGTGCCCTCTGCTTGCAGGTACTTCTCATCTTGAATCCACCTTTGGGTTCCACCAACTCTTTAACCTTCTTCGCCAGCAGCATCTTTTCTAAAGTTCTCCACTGTGGTCTAAGGAGGTTTTCGGCATCACTTCGCACCTATGCACCCGGCTTCCCTGGTGTAGGTATCCTGGTGCCTGGGGTATCCACGGGGGGGGGGGGGGTTTGACTCACCAACTTTCCATGTTCCACAGGGTTTCTTCAGGGTCCGCTGGGAAGGGTCCTTCTTCTTTAAAACTGAAACCGCAACTTACCCATTGACTTGCATTGAGCGCACGGTCGTGTTCCCGCTCTGCACACCACCTCAATGGGGTTCCTAGATACTCACCTTGGGTGGTTCCTTGGGTCTCTAACTCTTCTATGTCTTCTGGGCCCATTCTCAACTTAGGTCGTGGTTCACTTCCCACCATTTTAGTATATGAGTTCAGTCTCCCCCTGGAGACCACTGTGTATTTGTGCTACTTACGTGTTCTATTTCAAAAGTATTGTGTGTATTGTGATTATATCTCCGGGTAGGAGATATTGTAATGTGTTAATGAGTGTTAATAATAAAGACATATTTTTTACAACTACACTGTGTGGTTCTTTTTCACTTAACCTATACCATAAGATTAAGTACTGGTAAAAATAGCTGTTTTACACTCGTTACGGTCTAAGCCTGAAGGATGCTCTCCACAGCTACCACTTAGAGAGCTTTCTAAGGTTGTTTAAGACCAAAGAAATCACCATAAGGGTTGTCTGGATTAATAGATGGCTAGGATCATGGAGAGGGCTATACCATGCACACCGACACTGGGTTTGTACCCACATACGGCCAAAACTAGAACCACGGACAGGTTCCAGGACCTTGCCTTTGTCCTGGTGAAGCGAGAAATTACCCGCAACTGGAAAGACCCGAGTGGCCCCAGTGTACATGGGTGGAAGCAGGAGCTAGTAAAATGGGCAAGCTGTGAGAGCAGGATACTTCTGAGGAATGCGCAGCGAGGGATAGGCAGGGAGGAGAGAGCCAGGGCATGGAAGGAGTTGCTGAACGACATACAGCGGGAAGGGCAGGCATCTGACGCTTCTACTCTGGAGAGGTCGCCACAGCAGGAGCTTCAATAGCGGCGGAGACAGGGAGAGATTACACAGAGGATCCAGAATAAGGATGAACATATCATTCTCCCAGGGACGGGTAGCTACCGACTGGAGGATACCTACGGCAGAATTTTTTACACGGTCTGCCACAAGGAGGGATCCTTTCAAGCTATGGGAATATACTGAAGACAGCAGTGCGGGTTAGGGAGGGGGGATCCAGTTAATAGTTTGGGTGGGAGGGGGGAAGAAGGGGGGTACAAAGGGGCCTATCCAGTGGTTTATAGTTAGGCACCAAGAGAGGACGACAGGAAAACGGACTCTGAAAGAAGGGAGCACGACCTGGGTTATAGGATATTTTGCCTCTGGACAAGTCCAGAATATATGTGTCTTAGGATGTAAAATGACTCAGCTTGATATTAAATGCCAATAAAATCTGTTTAAAAAATAAATAAATAAAGGGTTGTCTGGATTAGTGTAGGGTGTTACACTTACATAAGTTAGCACCATACACTAAGCCAGCCTCCTACAAGCATGTATCTAAGATCCATAACTTGCATCCGCTTCTTGACCTCCAAGAACGATTTGTGGAACTCCTGCACTTTCTGTAATCAGGTTAAAACGCAATGTTTCTATTCTTGAACTGTGAAACAGGAGCCTCCCTGGCAGGTCTCAGAACTGCATCCCTGTCTCTGTAATTCGATATGCGAGCAATGAGTGCCCCCAGGGGCGCCCGGAGGAGGGATCGGCAGCAGGGCCCTGTACATCCTTGCTATAAGAAAAGTGGCAGACAACCCCATAGGCCACAATTCTTTTCTCACTCACTGTTCCATGAAGTGTTCTGCAAACTGTCTTTCTGGTCTTTCAGGAAAACCCAACAGGTAAAAATGATTCATCCATGAATGGTTCTCGGCATTCTCAACTCGATCTTCCAAAGTGCCAGTAATTATGGTTAGACTGGTCACCTGCTGTTTAACTTGTTGTACCTTCAACTGGAGTAAAGCAATGTTGAATTCCACATTGTCGACTTTGTCCCCCACTTTGTGCAAATCCACTTGGAGCAGATTAATTTTGATATATAACCCTGCAATTTGCCCTCAAGCGCTATTCTAGATCCCTGTATGGCTTCCAAGAGGGCAGGACCAGATGGTTCTCCCTGGTGCTCCGGGGAATGCTCTAGCATGCCCGAGCACTCCTGTCAAATGATCCTCTGGGTAGCCTGGTGCAGTGGTCTATTGCGTAATGGTGTTACCCTGCAGTTGCCTCTGTGGCCTATACTTCCCTACATACAAGATATAGGCACTAAGTTCACTCTGAAGTCCAAGATGTAGGTGCCCCCAGAACCCCGCACGGACAGGTAGCAGTCACTTCAGGGAAAAGAGAACATCTTGAGCACCCCAAAACTCTGGCGAGCCATGCCCCCTCCAGTAATCTTACCCCCTGACCTCAAGCGTAAAGGTACAAAATTCTGGACCCCAGGGGAGCAACCACATTAGTTGCCTGATGGGACATCCACTCAGAGGTCTGCAAGGAGGTGAAAACATGAACTTCAGAGTGGCGCCAAGGGGACAGTTCAGAGCCATCTTCAGGTCCAGTAGGTCACCAAGTCCTAAAGGAGAGCCAGGAACAATGGGTCACCCCAGTCTCCCTTTTCCCTCTCCCACCAAGGGTCAACAGAAACAGAGCAGAGTATAGAGCCCAGGGGAGAATGGACGTATGTCTCCTATGCTTAGTGTAGCACGCCTCACTGGATCAGAGGCCACAGAGCTCCAGGATTCCCCCACACCTGATATCCTGGTGTGGTGAGGTGAGCTTACAGCTTCAGACGGTACAGCACTGCCTGGCTACATTCTGGTTCCTGCACCACTGTTGTTATCATGACTCTGTAGGATCTGCAAAGTAACCCCTCCTGGGCCTCAAAAAAGTGGGTGGGGCGGACAACAGGGCCTCTTTTCTCTTTTTTGTTTCTTTTTTCCTTTCCTTTTTGTAGACCACGCCCCCTGCAGCAGGCACTCCACCTCTGCTGGCAGGAAAACGGGACCAACAGCATCTCTGCTCAGGACCAGCAGTGTAAAGGCAACTGCTGGTGGAGAGGGCCATGTGGCGAGTGCGACTCGCTCCCAGCTACTGTCCCGAAGCAGGCCGCAGCACCAAGTCTCAAAAGGGCCGATTTGGGCACCAGAGGGACAGTAACCACAAAGCGGGGCCAGCAGATTCCCAACTCCCCGCCCACGAAGCTCTTATCTCTTGCATTGGGAACCGGGACGAAGCTCCCAGTCACTGCTCTTCACCACTTTGGGGCCCCCCAGGACCGGCAGCCAGCTGTCACGCTCAGGAGGGTGGGCCTGCGCCGCCCAGATGTCCTCGGCCCCTGCTACCTCAATCCCATGGGTCCCCACACTGTATCCTCTTTGTCAGAGGGCAGAGCTCACTGCATGGCCGCAAGGAGAGCTGCGACAGACACTGGAGTAGGGCCAGGATCACGTTGGCTGCTGCACCACTGGAGATGGTTCTCTCCTCCGCCGGGGGGAGGGTGCAAATCACCGCTCGTTTGCCCAGGTATCACACAGGAGCAAGGGGAAGCAAGCCATGATCAACCGAGTCAGGAATAACTGTCCATATCAGCAGGATGTCAAAGAATTTGGTGGTGGGGAGATAGAGTTCCCTAGAGATGCGTTCTGTATTCCATCTTGGCTGGCCATGCCCAACTTGGCTTTCTATTTACGTCAAAGAAAGCTCTGCGCTACTACCCTAATGCTTTCCCCGCTGCCCACAGTGTCCCTGGAGAGGTGACTGTGTCCCTATTATGTGTAAAGTAGGCTTGAAGTTTAGATTGTAGAAAATCGAAGCACTAATAGTCAACCAGATACCAGGCTTTAAGTTGCGAAATGGGCTGGAGCGTGCTACTCTGTTGCCCAAAAGAGGAAGTGATGGGGGAGTGATCAAAAATTACTTGAGGGAGGATTGTAACGTCTGTCCAAATCATGTGGAGAATATCCCTATGATTATCATAGCATTGTGGGCAGTTCGGCGGGGTCGGCAGGAAATAAATGCTGAGTTTTATGGGTGTTGGGTACAATCGATGCAGGACATAAAAATGTTTGAGCCTAAGCCTGGCATTTTGAAAGATCTTGGGCGCAGCCCCCCACATCTTAGCCTAGTCTCTGTCTGTCTGGGGGAGCCCAGGTCAGTTTCTCAGATTGCCGCCCCCGGGGGGAGGGGGGGGGTGCTGATGGGGGAAAAGGACGCAAGCACTTGAAAGAGGACCGAGAGACACGTAGTATCGCCGCTAATAGTTACCTCGATTATGCAAATTACATGCACATACATGACACGGTCCAAGGCTACACAGTTGAATACAACCGGTGACCGGCAGTGACTGGCAGTACAAAAGAGAACACACATCATGGTCCCCCCATTAAAGCAGTCCACTTTGTGATCTTCATGGTACATGTTCTTTGCAGCAGGCACATTAACCCTCTGTGCTACCTTTCCAGGAGTCAACCCTTCCACTAGACAAAACTCAGATCTCTCTCTAGGAAGAACATTAATCACCAAAGTTATCATGACATTTTTTTTTTATTGTTTCTGAAAACGGCTGGTGGCCGGGAAGGAGGCAGCAAGTTTTTTTAAACCATAATATACTTGCAAACACTACGCACCCACCCGAAATAGGTACCCAGTGCGATCACACCGTTCGCACCACCCTAACCTGCTCAAGGTTCATGTGACCTCAGTGACAGAGTCACAGAGACTGGATCACTGTTGCTCTAGGGTGTGCTGCTTCATAGGCCTGCCCGCAAGACCGGAGATGAACTTCAGTATGGATTGTGGTGGACAGGCCTTCAAGGTTAACTCACAATTGACACCACTAGGGTACACCTGCTTGTGCTAAGACATCAAGCCTTCTAAGGTCTAGTGGGGCCTTGTAAGGTCTAGCATGGGAATGTGCTCCCTCAGTAGAGTGGTCTGGTGGACTGGTCATGAAGGCTGAACCCAGTTCCCCAGTTCCAAATTCGACAGCTCTGGCCATAGTGCCACATCCTCTCCCCCACTGAACACCATACTGCCCCACTGAGAGAAACTCGCACTGCCTTCAGCTACAACCTAATTGTGCCCGCTATAAACACTTGGATGTGGCTCAATTCAAATTATGCACTTGATAAGAGTAATATGCTGCCTAAAAAAAAAAAAAAAAGTAAAAGCAAACACTCATAGGGAATGCAAGATTAAGTAAAGCATGTGAAATGTAAGCAGAAACAACATGGTTACCTTAACGATCTCTCACTCACTATTCAGAAATCAGCGAGTGGTTTTACCTGAAAAGTTAAGGACATGACTAGAGGGCCCTGAAGGGAACCGTTTCAATGTCCATTGCTTATATCCTTACAAAACGTAAGCAGTATGGTTTAAAAAGACCACATCCATAAACACAGAGCCGTGGTACACATTTTGTTTTCCAATCCACCCATCAACCAGGTATTGCAGTCCCTCCAGGAATGGTACACTTTCCCACCTGGGTACAACAATGCTGTTCAAAGAAAGACTAGAAAACAAAAGTAGCGCTTCACTGCAAAGTCTGTAAAGTGATGCTGATGTATTTGGATGTGAATAAAACCAATCTGGCCACTTTGCCACCACTCTGTCTTGCTTTATTTAGTTATGTATTTATTTTTCATATTTAAAACCTTCTATTTCTCTCCATCCCGCTGCACTTTGGAATAGAAAAATGTCAGAAAAAGGGCATTTCTCGCAAGAGTGTTTTTCTTTTTTGGATCCATTTCACAGGGAAGCAACTAAATGAAAGAAGGAAAGAGAGGTTGTGAACCGTTTCTTCAAGTCACGGTTTTCAGTAAGTGAGGAGCAAGAGAGAAAGAGAGGGAATAATAGGAAGAGAGGGGGGGACAGCTGCCAGCACAAAAAAGAAGAGGACATTGCCCGAGTCCTATTCCTTCTCTGCCCGTCTCCGAACGTCCAGAAAAGCAAGCCGAGCCTTATCTGAATGCCTTTGTCCTCCCCCCAAAATAGTGCCGCTTGGGGCGGACCGCCCCCACCGCCCTTCCCTAGCTACGCCACTGGGGCTATGCTGAAATGGGAGAGCATAGGTCCACATACAGAGCACGATTTAGCCCTGAGATCAGCCAGGCGACTCAGTGGCAGCGCAAAGGTACTGACAGATGCAGTGTAGCTGTAGGTCCACTCCTCTTCTCCCCCACATCCTATGTACCGCCGCAGTCAGAGTGCCAAAGAGTAGAAGCTGCCGAGCCGGAAGGTCAAAGTTGACACATAAATAAACAAACTGCGGCAATATACTATCTATATAAACTGCGCCCACTGTGTCTAGTCCTGCCGCCTCCCAGTCCTGTTGGCGTCCTTCCTCCACTCCTCTAAGAATATATGTCGTTACTACGCATTCCGTTGCAACGCATGCCTTTACCACGCATGTGTTACAACGGAATGTTTTTTCTACGCATTGCCTTCACCTCGATTTTTCCTTTACCCTGCTTTTTCTTTTTTGGGGGGGAGACCCCCCCCCAAGCCCCCTTTCTTATTTTTTATTGCCTTTTTCTCAGGTCTTCGCCGACACTAAAAAAGGACTGACACGTTTTTTCGGATGAGGAAGACGTTGTTCCGTGATGACGTTGCTTGCGTGGTAAAGACGGTCGTGGAAGCAATACGCGTTGTGAAGACGTTTACGAGGTAAGTGTACCGTTGTAAACGTAACGCGTAGAAAAGGCTTCGTGGTAAAGGCTGTTTCCCCTCCTCTAACTGCCAACAAGGGCCTGAAGCAGCAGGTCCAGAAAATACAGGGGCCGTATTCGTGCCCCTCTGAGCACCCTCTGCCAGCAAATTTTAAGTACCGAGAGGTCATGCTGTCCCGCACGGGGGAGCCTCCACGGCCAAAGCAAAAGGGACCACAACGGTGCCACATCAGGGGGGTCTGGTAGCCTCAACATCCAGGGTGTCCCCAGCCCCGGAAACCAGTCCATACACCATTGCAGCAGCGCAGCTAGGTAATGAGAATCAAAATCAGGAGCATCAGGAGCTTGCTGCAGTTTGGCCAATGCCACCCTTCGCCGGCCCTTGTTTCAAATGAAATCAATTAGGATCGAATAAGCAGCTTGAGGGAGTTACTAGCACAAGGACCACAAAATAATAATGGAGGCAAGACAACATCACCATTTTAGCCACCACTATGAGGCTTGCCACCAAGACGGACAGGGTATTCCAGAACTCGACAGTCGTTTGAACGGTCATCACTTCTGTCCCCGATTTCTTGGAGGTTGATATAGACCTCCAAGAAATCGGGGAGCGTGCGATAAACTCAGATACCTCACCATCAGCCAGTTCAGTGCGTAGGTCGTGCAGGTAGAGTACCATATCATCCGCATTGAGTAAGATGTAGTGGGGAATCCCTTGGGTCCTTTCTGCTTTCGAGTGAGAGAGCGACTGATATTCGATAATTTGCATGGAGAAAATCATTGCTGGCTGAAAAGAGGATTAACAGCCAAATTTCAAGTCACAAGAATTCGTTTTTCTAAGTATCAACTCGGGATAGTCACATTGAACAGGCTTTATGACCCAGTATAAGAAAAATAGAGAAATCACCAAGTCCCGCTCCTGAGCAGAACCCCTAAACTGTTGGGGTTTGAAACGCATTGGCCTATGCTCTGGGGAAAGGACACTCGCAATCAAAATAAAAAAGTGTGGGAGAGATTTATAACACATCAACTCTCTCATTGATAACATTTAGAGCTAGCGGCCCCAGGGCACATCACACTGGCAGGATATAGTATGCATAGCAACAAGAATGGAATACTCCGCCAAGTGTTCACTTGTTTTGAATAAAGGACTAGTCAAAAAAAGGTTATCCACATTGTGTTTTTTCACAGAGAAGAATATGTTGTTTTGTCATTATATGATTTTTTTGTATTGCTGTAATATCAAATGTGTTTTGATGTGTACATTTGAATTTCTTGCTTTTAAACAGTGTTGCCCTTCGCAGAGACATGTAATAATGCAAAAAAAAACTTTGAGAAGAACAAAAAAAGAAAAGTGAAATAAATCATAAGGGCTAATGAAATAAGAATGTTGGTCCTTTTGTTTCGAGTGGGTAAAAAATTGTGGCAAATAGATATTTTGTCAGTTAAAAAAAGGCGCCACCATATGGCATCGCGTCGCGACACCTGCACGCTAAGTGTTCCACCACGAGGGCGAAGAGTAGGGTGATATTGGGTACCCCTGGTGGGTATCATGCTCCGCATCGCACTGTGCAGAGATCGTGTTGCCTGTGCAGATCCTTGCCCCTGGATTGGCATAATGCAGAAACTTCCAGTCACCAAAGAGCCTGTCTAGACCCATCCGGGGGAGTATAACAGTGTGCAGGAAGCCCCAATCTAAACTATCGAACACCTTGTCGATACCTACAAACATGAATTCTGCCCACTCCGGAAATAACGGGACATCCCGCAAGATAGCCAACAAATGTTTGGACATTAGGGGTTGTGCAACGGTCAGGGATAAATCCCGACTTGTCGGCATGAATCAACCCTGTCATGTGGGGTAATAAACACTGCGCCAGGATCCTACTAAGAATTTTGTAGTCAAAAATTTGCTTTTTACAATGGCTTGTACGCCATCACATCCATATCCAGCTTTCCTAGTTTAAGCAGGGGTACAATCTGCTCCTCTCTCAGAGTGTGGGGGCGGGGGGGTGGGTAATACCTTTGAGGCAAGTGCCAGTTGGTACATTGTTGCCAAGCGGGGGCCAGGATGACAAGGTAGGCCACATAAAATTGAACCGGGAGGCCATCTGTCCAGTGTTTAATTTGTAAAATATTAAGTGCCAGGGCTCTGACTGTAGTGATGATCGTTATCTACCTATGTACAACGCTAAGTTAGCATAACCGCGTTAGATGTTAGAAAGCCATATTGCCGCTTTTGCTGCTTTTGCACACGACACTGTAGTCACATGTTATTAGAATTGAGAAATGCTTACTCGACTTTGCTTCACATGAGAACTGTCTGTTGTTAACATCTTAAACAGTGAATAGCGACCTTGGTCTGTACACAGTGTAACAGAAACAGTCTGGATCGCTAGACGGTGCATGTTGTTGAGTTCAGGTTGATCGGCCCACTAGTTTAGCCATAACACGCACACAGCTGCAAATACCTGAAAGTCGAATGCTTTTAATATTGCAGTGTTACATGTTTTCAACACATTCGGAAGAAGAGCGTTCCTAGGAGCAGAGTATAGCTGATCCTGTGATGTGAACTCTCTGAGCTGATCTATACGGTATGGGGTTCCCCATTCAAGCCTAGAGACCTTTTATTAGTCTAATAATACTATTAGTGTGTTAGAGAAAGGAAGGTGGCCTAGAGCCACTGTCATTTTATTATGATTGCTCCTTTCATTTTCTATGGTATTGTAACTATGCTGATGGTTTTGATTTTAATCGTTTGTCTGCTAATGTTAGCCAAACTGCTGCATATTAGGACACGAGGTTTATAAAATAAACTCTTTAAACTTTTCCCGTGTCTCTGTTTATTCTGTTGTGGACTGGTACGAGAATATTTACGAAAAGGTGTTTCTGATTCCCACCATTCCTGAGAAATATACTAAGTCGCTTGTTCTGGGTTGTCTATACATTGGGACCGCTGAGCTAAACCTCGGATAACGAATGGGACACTGATGCTGGCCGGATAGGGGGTTCTGGGTTCAGAGGTGAGTTTTTGGTACACCGCAATTCACTGAGGGCCTGGGTTCCTGCGCATAGTTCTGCGCATAAGCAGAATCCCTGCAACATGGCGCACCTAACGTTTGGTCTATTGATTTGAGACGCCTTAGTAGTGCTTGTATTAGTCCACGATACCCTTACTCTGGTTTCCGGATAACGGGAGTGACGGTTTAGCCTACCTGAGTTTCGACTAAATAGGTTCATTCAAGCTTGATAATTAAAAAGGTTATTTAATCTGAACCCTAGTGCTACTGATATATTGTAGATTTACTGTTTGTGTCCTAATGGGGGTCGATATTGCGGCTCATAGCCGGGCACCTCTGAAACGTCATCTGGCGAACTATGGGGTGTCAGACGATGGGATGGCTGTGATTTTTGTAGTGAGTGCCGATGCGTTGTTCCCGTTTGAGTTGTTCTACTCTTGGGTTACTCTGCTGGCCATAAGTGAGGACGATGATACTTACCACAGTTATACTCCCACGGTACTACCAGCCAACCATACGCCATATAGGACTCAAGAAATTCCTATTTCAGCCTGGCAGCATAACATTTGGTTTAATGACGCCCTTCCCCATGCGGTTACACCGGCGAGAATGGGCCCTTTGTCAATCCCAGGGGCCACATGGCCGGTGTTAGCCGGATTTACGCCTCATCCCCACTACCTGCAGGTAACGGTGGATCAGTTGCGTGTTCTGCACACTGCCCTTATTACAGTACATAGGGCTCTAGTGCAGTACGTGTCGCGCAACGTGCAGGTGGTCGCTACTGCTGTTGCGGGACAACCGACGGACCACCACGCGGTGGTTATTAGTCCTGTTATGGTCAATTCGGTGGTGGGCAAGCGACCCTAAAATAGGGATGATTTCCCTTATTGGCTTGCTGAGAAATTTGATCAAATAGAAGCGGTTTATCCGCGTACATCTCCTGTGGAGAAGCACAGGATCCTTACCATTGCTTTGCCTAAAGACTTAGTCCCAGATATGGCAGATTGCGAAAACTGGGGTAAGGTCTTTGCAGCGACATACGCGAAGTGCTTTGGCACTCCGTCTCTGTCGGTACTGCCTTCCGTGATTAAACGTGTTCAAGAGAATCATGGTGCGGAGGCTGCTATTGAATTGGGAATGCGGCTTGTCGGTGTGTTCGATGTGGTTGCAACCATGATCATGGGTAACCTCAAAGGAGATGCTATGCAATTCCAAGTGCTTAATAAATTAGAGACTGTGAACGAAGACGACAAGCCGAGGGAATTAGCGAAAATTATCGCGAACGCCTATAGACAAGTTGGTCGAAGCGCCTTAGGTGTTAAACCAACTGTGAAAAATCCTGATTTGATTCAGCAGACGAAGGCAAACTCGTCTGGTAAGGACGATCGCCCTAATTTTCCGAAACAAAGTTGGAGGGCGAAAAAGCAGGAAAAGCAGCAACAGAAACAGGGGTCACGTCCTGCCTCTCCAGTTCAGTCAAGTAGTGAGCGCACTTATGATCTGCGTGATCGTGCTACTATTAAGAAACCTGATCAATTTCAGGTTTCTGACCAACGTTCTCCTCGTTCTTCACAGGAAACATCGGCTTCGCAGTCCGGTGGCGGAGGCGGTGGCAAAAGTCGGGGTGCACCACAGCCACATGAGCAGTCCCGACCGGCTGACGGAAAAGGCAAGCAAGAAGACTCTGCACGTCAAAGACCCCCGTTTCAGAAGAAAAAAGTTGCTGCACTGACAGCGAGGTATGCCTCAGATGGTACGGACGCAGCTTCAGAACCTGACATGGGCGCTAACGCTGATAGACAGCGCGGCGGAAGTTACAGTAGTGCGACAAGCACTGCGTCCATATCTGGTGGCGACAGCAACTGATATATTTGTGAATATTGAAACTGCTGACACTCGAGTGTCTCCCCCTGATAGACTGTATAATATAGTCCTGCACATTGAAGGTGACATACAACGCACAATTCAAGGTTTTTTTTGGGATAATCTGACCACTACCTATGATATTCTGTTGGCGGAGGCAGATTGGCCCCCGGCTTTCGTTTTAGCTGCTCCTAGAGGGGAGGAGGTAATCCTCCCGTCCTTTGCACACACAGTGCCTAAGGTCCTAGCTGATAAGTATGCCGGGGAATGGGCTCAGGTGCAAGCGCCCGCGTTATATCGAACTCAAGTTGGCTGGGATAAATTGTCCCCCGGCCATGAGATTCCGTTGCGGACTACGCCCCAACCACAACCCCAATACCCCATGCGTCGTGAAGCTAGATCTCACGTAGCATCGATCCTTGAACAATTGGAATATCAGGGAGTAATCGAAACTTGTGTGTCACCTATGAATAATCCCTTATTTCTTGTGACGAAGCCTGACGGGTCGTACCGCCTAGTTTTGGATTACCGGCACCTTAACTCTCATTGCCGGACCTGAGCAGTACAGAACACCCACAGTTCGGCTCTCGTCGATAGTCTCGTGAGAAAAAGGTTTAAAACCACACTTGACATTTCCAATGGCTTTTACAGCCATAACCTGTCCTCTCATAGTAGTGAGTGGACGGCTTTCACCTCTGGTGGCAAACAAAAACAATTCAAAAGATTACCAATGGGCTACAAGAACAGCCCGGGAGTCTTTGCCGCTCGCGTGGTCTCCCTCTTAGAGGGTATAGACCCAGATGCGTACTTGTACGTAGATGACATTTATCTCACGGATGACGAGTTAGATCGGCATCTTCGGCGCGTTGATCGCATTATTGTTTTGTTTGCAGACTTCGGTTACAAATTCAATTTTGCGAAGTCGCATATAGCAGAGTATACAGTGTTGTTCTTGGGGTACGAACTCAACAATGAAGGTCGAGGATTGGCTCCGCACTTTCTAGAAAAGTGCGCATGCCTCCGTGCTCCTACTTCACTGAAAAAATTGCAATCCCTGCTGGGTTTTCTAAATTTCGGTCTAACTTACATCCCGGATTATGCCCAGCGTATCAAGCCGCTTTACGCCTTGGTACAACCTACTTTTTCCAAATCCTGTTGGCTGCCTGAGCATTCAGCTATATTGCAGCTATTGCAAGCTGATCTTCTTGCTTCTAAGTACATACTGACACGTGATAACCACACTAACCTGGTCATACGAATCGTGCCCGACGCAGTTGGTTTCACATACTTAATGTTCAATGAGGGCGACACCGTCCCCATTGCTTACAAATCTCACTTGTACCCATCTGCTGAACTGCGTTTTTCCGCTGTCGAGAAAGTTCTGACGGCGGTGCAGATGGCGATTCTGAAAGAACGAGCGCTGTCGCAAGGGAAACGCATGTTGGTGGTAACACCCTATCCTGCCCTAGAGGCAGTGACGAAAGCGAGTGTACCGAATTCTAAAGCTTTGCATCCACGGTGGATACAATGGGCCACTTCCGTGACCTCGCCGGACGTCACTTTTATCTTTGACGCGGCGCTTCAGACTCAGGAGTTTTTGCAGTATGAATTCGTTCATCCGGCTCCTCTGTCCCTGCGCCCGCTCGAGGATTACCATTGTGTCATATACACTGACGGGCCTGCGCAACCCGCAACTGGATCTAAGCACGCCTATTCAGCGGCTTGCGCTATTGTATTCGGTACTTTCGTAAATGGTGAATTCCTGTCCGATGCCGTGCACACGCAGTCATTGGGTGATTGTACCGCTCAGTTGGCGGAGCTTCGTGCTCTAGTGCTTGCACTGGAGTTTGCTGATCCCCGAGTCACGACTCTTATTGTGAGTGACTCCTTTTATTGTGTTCCAACTTTACAACGACAATCTACATTTTTGGTCTCAGAATGACTACCATGATTCCAAAGGTAGCACTATTAAGCATAAACTGCTTTGGGTTCGAGTGGCAGATCTTAAAGACCGTCTGCCTCTCGTGAATGTAATTCACACTCTTGGTCACCAACGAGTTGGTGTCCATGCTGTCGTCAACAGCTTAGCTGACGAGGCGGCAAAAACAGCAGTGGCACCATACTTAGTAGCAGCAGTTACAAGATCCAAAAGTAAGATCGATGATGACATCTTAGCAGCTATTGCTGCTACAGAGCAGGGCACGAAGCCACCGAAAGGTTTCCCTGCTCATTACCATTATCGCTTAAGTCCTGATAAAGCCCCATTAGTGAGGATTAATGACGTTGGTGACAGATTGATTCCCAACGCGGACTGCAGACCTTCTTTGATATTAGCAGCCCACGAGGGCATGGCGTCCGCGCATGCCGGCGTTGCGGCTACTGTATCTTTGCTACAACAACGTTACTGGTGGTGCGGTTTGTACAAACAGGCCAGATCTTATGTTCTTAATTGTGACATTTGCCAGCAGATTAAACCTTCTTCTGCGGCGCGCCCACCACAAACTCAGTTGTACATATCTAGTAAACCATTGGGTTGTGTTTATTTAGATCACTGCGGTCCTTTTACCTCTGATACTGCTTTCAAATACATCTTGGTTGCAGTGGATTCGTGCACACGTTTTCTGTGGGTGTGGCCACAAAGGAGTGCTGATTCTCGCACTGTCATAAAGGATTTGCATGTCTTTGTTGGAAGTTTTGCGTGTGGTACCTTTCATTCTGATCAGGGCCCGGCGTTCGCCTCTAAGGCGTACAAAGAGGCCATGAGAAATTTGGGGGTCCAAGTCAAATTTTCGTCTCCATACCGGCCTGAGGGCAATAGTGTAGTGGAGCGAATGAACCGTGACGTAAAGCAATCTTTGACAGCCCGAGTTTTGGGTACTGGCCGGAACTGGCTTGCCCACTTGTATGACGTACGACGTGCACTTAATAATCTCCCTAGAAGGTCTCTGGGTGGGCGGACCCCATACATGATGCTCTTTGGTGTTCGAATGTTTGTTCCGGACCTTGATGGTCTAGACTTGGCGGCGTCAGCCGCACCCTTTGACGTAGATGAACACTGTGCTGTATTGCAGACTCTACAAGAAGCCAGAAACAGTCTAGCGAAGGAACACGTACCCTCCTCATCTGAAGCTGAAGTTCAGGTTCCGGTAGTCGGCTGGCTGCCTCGAGTTGGTGATCTGGTCCGTGAGAGGGTGGAGAACAAGAAGGAGTTCGGCCCCTCTTACCTCTACTTCCTGGTCGAAAGGATAACAGGTACATTTCGATTGACAATGTCAAATTACAACGAGTGGCCGATTCTTCTTAGTATGACTCCGGCGGTTTCCTGCCCTTCGATGCTGAGAAATTCTGTTGTGGCCCGAGCTTCTGACACAGTGCCTGATGTTGCCATCGAGATGCATGCCGTTACTGGTCCCTTGTTGCCACAAACACCTAGCGGCGTGCTTGAAGAAGTTGAGTATGCTTATCCTGCGGATGTTACCTTGCCTGTTTTACAATCCACCACAGTTGCCCTCTCTCAAGATTCTTTTGATTCTCGTTCAGTGACTTCCATTGCCCCGTCCAAGGTTTCAATTTTTGTGGCCTGGTTCAAAAGACATTTTTTAATTCCCCCTTGGACTTACATTTGGCTGGTGCTCATATGTGTTTTTTTGTTTATGTCCATTGGCTTTGTGGTAGTGTTTTTTAGACTTATCAATGGACACTACCTGAATGAACGGTCTACAATTCGACTAATTAATGGAACTTTGGCCCCACACTCCTCATCACACATTATGAAGAGGGACCAGACTTTTGTGAACATTACAGCCTGGCCTGTATGTGATGGGATCGCTTGGGATGCCGTTAAATTTCAAATTCATGGCCCCACTGAAGTGATAAATGTGCCAAATGTTTTTCGTGTTTCTATGGGTGATGTCGTGAAGCAGAACATTCACTCAGATGATTGGGATGTTCAAGCCATAGAAGCGCTGTTTTCTGATTTGAAATATTATGCTGCATTTGATGCTGAGGATTTGTATTTAGATACTACTAATTATGATGACCAATTTTGTTATCAACATTATGGCACGCATTTCCTCCACAAAGCAAATACGTTTAGAAATTTTGTAAATTTTACACAATGGGAACACTGCCCCGCCCCTAGAATGGGCAGCTCGGCCAAGTTAGTGGAAAAATTCACTTATTTTTCTGATTTTAGTGTAGTCCATCCGGCCTCCTTTTATTTTATGGTTGCGCCTGAGGCTTCTTCTAAAGTTAGACTGACACACACCAAATTACTTATTTTCGTTCCTCGGTACTTTACGTTGGTAACCTCTTCTTTGGGTTTAAGCAATTGCTTAAACCCAAAGAAGAGGTTACCAACGTAAAGTACCGAGGAACTATACCAGGTCACAATTGTAGTAATTGCAATGCCATAATTAAGGGCAGTGAAATATTACATCCAACCAAAGGAACGAAAATAAAACTACGAGTATCAGGCACATGCGACAGTAGTAACGTGGTATATATGTTGAAATGCCCGTGCGGTCTATCCTACGTGGGGAAAACACAGAGAAAACTAAAAACTCGGATCATTGAACACAAAAGTAACATTAGACTCAAGAATACTAAATCCACGGTCGCTTTACATTTCACTGAACATCACCATAATCCCAGCCAATTGCGTTTCTGCATATTAGAACAGGTAACTATTCTTCCTGGAAGACATAATTCTCAACATCTTTTGAGAAGAGAAATACTTTGGATTACCCACCTGAATACGCTCCAGCCAAAAGGACTAAATGAACGTTTTGAATTACACTGTTTTTTGTAAACCAGTTAGAATATAATGTATAACGTTCAAATACCAGAGATATCTATTATGATGAGCTTTAAAATTCACATTGATTCTAAAAGTCTCAAGATGCAAGTGCATTGTATTTTTCTGTTTCTTATTCTTCAGTAACAACACAGTGATTACTTTCCATTATCTTTGTCTTGACAACTTTTTAACACTACGGAACTGGACATCTGTCCACACATCAACACCACCGTACCTATCCACATTATTTTCCATAGTAGTTTTATTAATACAAAGCCTCATTTTTTCCGCATGTCACTTACGGATAAGCGACTGCTGTCACAGTTCTTTTTGCACCATTTTATGACACCAACAAAGCCGTGCACCAGAACGAGCAGTTTTTTTCAACATTCAGTGTACCTATCATTGTCCATCGTGCTGTAGATGTTTCCTACATCTACACGCACGAGACACTTCAGATTCTCACCATTCCATTATACCTAGTTTAAAAACTTTATTGAACCAAAACAAACAGACATTTTTTCTCGCCGCGCAAAGACTACAACATTCATACATTTTTGTCGATTCTCATTTATTTTAAAGGCCAACAATTTGGCAATTACAGTTACAGTCAGCACACGCTCTTGCTTTTTAAATAGTATTATTTCAGACACGCATCTTCGTATCCACGACAGTGCAGTCTTTCTTCACTCTTCATCACGTGATCTTCTAGTCATTGTACCTTGTAATACAAGGAAGTAACCACTTCCCGAATACGAACGAACGGTCCCACAATGCTACCCGACTGAATCCATGCCGCGGTAAGATTTTACACAACTACCGTCTTTTTAGCGGTCAACACAGTTCTCAGAATTATTTTTGTATTCTCTGTTTACTGAATAGTACCTCGTATATTTCCATTTCAGACAGTTTCGTTTATCATTCTCCATGCCGGGGTTCTCCACGACAGATTGACAGAATCTGATGTTTCTTTTTTGACAGGTTAGTTAAAATAAACCCCAATTCGGTTCACCTTGCAGTACTGATTCTTTTCACATTATCGAAGTTCGTTTCTTCACGATTATTTTGCATGAGCACATTTCCGAAAGGAGTTTTGTCTCACTCTTCCTTCACGCCGTCATAGTCAAATTCATGTCATTTTTTAAACAGATTCTGTAACGGTTCCCGCACAAACATATATAGTATAGATATCAACTAAGCGTGTTCGCCACCATCCAATGCATGAATTTAACACCCTCACAGTCCGGTACTCTTTCGCTCACGACCTATTTGACTTTTGCAAACAACCAATACTATTGCTAGCATGATATTCTCGAAACATTTCATGAAATTTGTGTTGCATCTTGTTATTTGAATAAAATGTTTTATGCTTTCAGAATGTAAGTCCCCTGAAGAAGGGTTCGCCCGAAATGCATAGGGCTGAAATACTTTGAATTTGGGTTGAAAAACTTTGAATTCGTTGAAAACAAACATGCGTAATACTATGCGAGAAATAGTATGAATTTCAAAGAAACTGAACACAACTTGAAATAAAGAACATTTTGTGAATCAATCTATTATCACTTGGATTATCATTATTTGAATTTCGTTAATATCGGAGTGCTGAGTAAAGGACGTTACTCCCACGGGAGACAACGCATTCATTTTCGTTTCAACTGTCTGTTGTTAACATCTTAAACAGTGAATAGCGACCTTGGTCTGTACACAGTGTAACAGAAACAGTCTGGATCGCTAGACGGTGCATGTTGTTGAGTTCAGGTTGATCGGCCCACTAGTTTAGCCATAACACGCACACAGCTGCAAATACCTGAAAGTCGAATGCTTTTAATATTGCAGTGTTACATGTTTTCAACACATTCGGAAGAAGAGCGTTCCTAGGAGCAGAGCATAGCTGATCCTGTGATGTGACCTCTCTGAGCTGATCTATACGGTATGGGGTTCCCCATTCAAGCCTAGAGACCTTTTATTAGTCTAATAATACTATTAGTGTGTTAGAGAAAGGAAGGTGGCCTAGAGCCACTGTCATTTTATTATGATTGCTCCTTTCATTTTCTATGGTATTGTAACTATGCTGATGGTTTTGATTTTAATCGTTTGTCTGCTAATGTTAGCCAAACTGCTGCATATTAGGACACGAGGTTTATAAAATAAACTCTTTAAACTTTTCCCGTGTCTCTGTTTACTCTGTTGTGGACTGGTACGAGAATAATTACGAAAAGGTGTTTCTGATTCCCACCATTCTTGAGAAATATACTAAGTCGCTTGTTCTGGGTTGTCTATACATTGGGACCGCCGAGCTAAACCTCGGATAACGAATGGGACACTGATGCTGGCCGGATAGGGGGTTCTGGGTTCTGAGGTGAGTTTTTGGTACACCGCAATTCACTGAGGGCCTGGGTTCCTGCGCATAGTTCTGCGCATAAGCAGAATCCCTGCAACATGACCACGAGGCCACTGCAGCTTGCACCACCCATTGCCCCTGTCACCACTGCCAAAACAACTTCTAACCATCTCTCGCGCATGTAAATGCGACAGCTCAGATTATTCCAGGTCCCCAAAGCTAAAGAAATGTCTGGGGAGGCGGGTATTAGTAATTTTTGTATGTACATTGTTTTCCTAAACACCTATTATACTGCTCATCTCTAAATTACATGAGCAGCGTCACCTTGTGGCAGACTGCTCTAAGTGTGGTGTTAACAATTAGGTGCCGGTGTCGAGCACCGGAAACCAATTAAGTGCCGTTGCTCAGCACCGGAAAGCTCCATCTCAAATTAAGCACTGCATCTGTCCTTGGTACCTTCCCAAGGGCCATCCACCAGACCTCAGACCGGTTTCTTCCTCCGAAATGTCCTCTCCCAGTCCCTCCACAACCTCCTGCGCTAGGCGACAGGGTGGGAGGTGGGTGAGCTATACCTGGACACCTTGCTCCAGAGGCGCTGCCCCGGTAAACAGCCAATAATTCGTAGTCATTACACCGTCGCACACCATTACAACGCATGCATTACCACGCATGCGTTGTACAACGCAAAGTAATTACGACGCTTTTTTTTACTTTGCATGTACAAATACCATGCATGTCTTTACTAGAAATTCGTTGTAAAGGCATGTATGGTATGTTTTTACAACGAATTTCGTTGTAAAGGTATTCACATGCGAACTAAAACAGAAAAAAAGATCCATGTCGCTGTGAGGAAACTGAGGCTGTTTCCTCACAACGACATGCACCGCCCCTCGCAGACGACGCGAAGAAGGTCCCAGGAGGAGAGAGGAACCACGAGGAGAGAGAGGGAAGGGGGATTGGGCATGGGGTGGGGGTTTATTTATTAAGGGTTTAGGGTAGTGTAGTGGTGTTTGTGTAGTGTAGGGGGTCGTGCCGGGGTAGTGTTTTACAGTTTAGGGTAGTGTTGCGGTGTATATGTAGTGTAGGGGGTCGTGCTGGGGGTAGTGTTTTAGGGTTTAGGGTAGTGTTGTGGTGTATGTGTAGTGTAGGGTAGTGTTTTAGGGTTTAGGATAGTATAGGGGGGTCATGCTGGGTATCGTTTGAGTGTAGGGACAGGACTCTGTGTTTTAGGGTTTAGGGTAGTGGTGTTGGTGTAGTGTCAGTGGTCGTGCTGGGGGTAGTGTTTTAGGGTTTAGGGTAGTGTTGTGGTGCATGTGTAATGTAGGGTAGTGTTAGGGGGTCGTGCTGGGTTGTGTTTGAGTGTAGGGACAGGACTGGGGGTGGGGGGTCGTGCTGGGGGTAGTGTTTTAGTGTTTAGGGTAGTGTAGTGGTGTTTGTGTAGTGTAGGGGACGTGCTGGGAGTAGTATTTTAGGGTTTAGGGTAGTGTTGTGGTGTCTGTGTACTGTAGGGGATCTTGCTGGGGGTAGTGTTTTAGGGTTTAGTGTAGTGTTGTGGCATATGTGTAGTGTAGGGTAGTGTTTTAGGGTATAGGGTAGTGTAGGGGGGTCGTGCTGGGTAGTGTAAATGGAGTGAGAGGACTGTCACTTACTTTAGAAACTTTTACCACGACTATACCTTTACCACGCATGTTTTTGCGTTGTAATGGCATGCATGGTAAAGACATAGTCGTGGTAAAAGTTTTGCGTAGTAATGGTATATCGTTGTAAATGTCAATGGGTACTAATACACGCGTTGTAATGGTACGCGTTGTATTTGTACGCGTTGTAACGACTCATATTAGCTGCCCCCGCCGCATAAAGGCTAGCATAGTATTCCGTGAAGGCCTGGTTAATGTCACCCTGCATAAACAGGCTGGATCCTTCAGGCGTCACCACCTCCAGGGTCGACGAGCCTCACCTAGTGGGGTTAGCTAGCCTTGCCAACTATGGGCCCGATTTATCATCCTTGGTATGCATCCTAACCATATAAGCTTTATAGTGAAAACAACAAAGCTGCTCCATGTGCTCTGCCACTCTCCTTCGCCTCCAACAGCTCTGGCTGCAGGTTCGGTCTCTCCGTCCACCTCAACTCAAGATCCCTAAGGGTCTGTTCATGGGCAACAATATCAAGGAGAAGGGTGCGTTGCACCCCTGTGGACTAAAAACAAGTATTGCCTCCAGATGACCACCTTAAATGCCTCCCACTCTTTAAGCAGGCATGAGTCTGAGCCTGCATTTTCAGTAAAGTATGCCAGGATCCCCTCTCCAGTTGTCTAGCGGAAGGCTGGGTTTTCCAACTTGGTGGTCTTAAGTCGCCTACTCGGTATACAGGTGTGCGCTGTACCCCATAGCAAGAACAATAATAAGGGATTGTAGTTGGAGACGGTCCTAGCTAAATACTCAATGTCCACTACAACCCCTAGCATATCCGGCAAACATAAAAATGTGTTAAGGCGTAAATATAATGAATGCATGGCCAAGGAAGGAGTAATCCTGTACCTGCGGGTGGCAGTGCTGCCAACCATTCACCAACCCCACTTGGCGCTGCCAAGTAGAGAACTTCCTAGCCAGGTGCCGGCCGGGGAGTCCTGAAGCAGGGGTATGAGCAGCCTTGATCGATATCCGCGCCACAGTTAAAGTCGCCACCAAAAAGGAGTGTCTGCAGCAGCAAGGGAGTCAAAACCTGTAGGATTGCATCGAAACATACAGTCTGATCAAAGTTAGGGATATAGACATTGACTAAAGAGATATCTAACCTGCCCGTCAACACGTAATAACATCCTTCCACATCTGTCATGCTACTGGTGGCCTGAAAGGTGATGCCCAGTTTTATGCGAATCAGTGTTCCCCTGGCAAAAGCCGAGTATGTAGTGTATATCTCCTGCCCCCTCCCTTGTTTGCACAGGGCCACTCCATCGTTAGTGGGTTTCCTGCAACAGCACCACATGCACACCTCTCCGTTTCAGATATTCCAACACTTTGTAGAGCTTAGTCATTCTATACAAACCCCTCACATTCCAGGAAATATGTTTGTACACATTCATATTATCCCGAATTCAATATCATCCCATCTTCCACATATGCATCCAGACACATCAGCAGGAGGAGAGGCCACAGCCCCCATAGCCAGGCGGGTGGAGAGACACAGATAGACAACTGCAGGTTTCCACCTATAAAAAACCTATAAAAACAATAACCAGTAAAACAACCCAACACCCTCCTTCCCAGTACAGCAAGGCAACATTCCTCCATCCAAACTACAACACTTAACTAGTTAAGTCTGTAGGTCAGAAACACACATGCAACACCTCTCAAGGGGTGTTGGAGACAAGACGTGGACTCCCAATAAAAGTAAAAAGAGCCCTGGTGAGGGACCTCTGCACCTGTCCAAGGATGGAGAGAAAGACAACAGCCACCAATCAATCACCAGGCACCATTCCAATTCATCCAGCTCTTGAGAACAAAGCACAAAGAAGGACCCTCTCAGGAAGAGAACACCCCATGGATCAAAGTATCAGTGGACAATGTCAGCTGTTTGAGGTAGGACCAAATTGCCAGTCCGGTCAGTATTTAAGGTAGAGCCTGTGTTCTGCCCCCTCAAGGCTGTCCAATCCTCTTGTGTGCGCTGCTCTGGGCTGGAGACCGTGAGTTTGGCAGCTGTCTCCTTGGCCCTCTGGCGTTCTTGCCGCACCTGCTCCATCATTGGCACACCTCTACAATGTCGCTTGTTCCAGGGACATGCGCTCGGAAGTTGAATGTCCTCCTGCACCTCCAGCTCCATGTCCAGCCAGTCCCACACTTTTCTCGGTTCTGAGAACAAATTTGCTCCTTGATCAGTGACAAAGCGCAGGCGTGCCGGGTAAATCAATGGCATATTTGATGTTCAAGTTTCTCCGTTTCCGCTTGGCCTCCAAAAATGAGGTTCTGTATTTCTTTACTGCCATGGTGCAGTCAGAGAAAATCATCACCTTGCTATTGTCAGCTTTTAGTTCTCCCAGCTACCTGGCGCATCTGAGAACGTGGTTTCGATCCCTCAAATGTAGCAGGCGCCCTACAATGATTCGGGCGTGCGCCCTCTTCAACACAAAGAAGGAGCCTTCCGGTGCAACTGCTGTCAGTAGCCGCTTCTCCGGAAAGGATACCATATACGTACCCTCCACTTTATCTGGTAGACCCAACCCCCGAATGTTGTTCCTGCGAGCCCTACCTACAGAGTCCTCCGTTCTGGCCTCCAGGGCTCAGACCCATCCCAGAACATCGCCCATCTGAGTCATTTGTAGGGACCACCTCCTGTAAGGTAAGTTTGGTAGCAGTAAGCTGCTCACTCAGTTTACAGTGATCAGCACACATGAGACCAAGATCCGCTGCAACTTTATCAATTTTATGCTCTAATGTTGTTTTTGAGTCTTTTATGGCTAGTAAGATAGAGTTTAGTTGAACACGGCGTATGTGCTCCAGCTCTATAGTTTGGTCGGTCTCACTGCCGGGCACAGAGAGACTCTCCGACCCTTGCCTCTCGGTCTACTTACTTTGGGTATGCGCAGCATGCTAGGGGGTGAGCTAATGAGGACAGAGGCCATCAACAGGCGGAGGGGACTGTCATCCAGTTTAGGCAATGGAACGTTACCATGGTCCACCACCGATCACCGTCAATGTAAGGAACGCCAGTTGGCTACACAGCCCTACCAAAATCTAAAGCCCCTTGTGGTCCCCAGAGGGTGGTATCAGCAGCAGGAAGGGGGTATCAGCAGCAGGAAGGGGCCACCAGCATCAGTAGCATGCTCCAATGCACCTCCACAGGAGGCCACAGGCGGTCCCAGAAGGTGACAAGAGCACCCCCCTTCTACACCTCAACAGTACCCAAACCACGCCGGTCACCACGTCAATAACCTGTGGTCACAAGGACTGCGTAAAGTTCAGGCTCCTGCCTTGTCTCCTCAGCAGTCCCACTCAGGCCCCAAGTGTAGTAGGCCCACCAGGGTCCCGGCAGGCAGGGAGGTTGGGTAAAGCAAGGCAGCAGAACCCACCTCTAGCTCACTGTCACAGACTCTGTTTGACTCTCACTTTGCCACTGGTTTCAAGCTTGCCTGGCTGATGAGGGGTGTTACCCTGATACCGGTCCCAGGATGCGTGTTTCCGGTCCAGGCATTTGCAGTTTGGTATGGATTGTTCCTATAAGGAACAGGATCATGACTGATCTGCCTATAGCTGGGTCTGAACTGAGGTAGCAAAGTGAGCTAAAGAACGATGATGGATTCAACCCAGATCTGTGATTGGGGGGTCTGAAAAGTTTCAACGCTCCGTCCATCATCTCCTTGTGTTTGCTCTGTTTAAATCCGCCGTGTGGCGCACAGGTGGGTGGGACAAAAGCGGGTGAATCCACCTTCTCAAGGCCCACGCCTCCCCAAAATTCTCCATGCAGGAGGCCAGTGAAGAAAAGCTCAGGCCTCCACAAGTGGCAGCATGGACTTGTCAGGAGTGCCACCTCCAGGGTGTCACACCAGGGCCCCACAGGTTGTTCACCAGCAGCGGGGAGGCTTCAGCAGGGCAAACTATGCCGGAAGTGTCTCTTCCCAGGCATGCCATGGGAGGGCGGGGCACAATCCAGTAGCACACCTTTTCAGCCTTATCGGGGGTATGAGACCCCAAAAGGCAAGCGCTAGGTAGTGTGGGAGCGCACTGCCACTCTTCCCTAAAGCCTTCTTCCGCCTCCTCCAGGGCACCTCTGTGTTTGTAGGGCCATCAGTGGCACCCTGTCAGGCCGTCCCCCAGGGCTGCTCACCTTCGTGGGTCCGCGAAGTCCCAGTCATGCCAGTTGAGCTGCTTTGAGCAGCTCCAGGAGTTCCTTGCTGCCCCTGCCAGAATGTCACTTCTGTGCGCGGAGTCAGGGCTACAGAGAGCTGTGTGGGCAGCTGCGGTGCTGCGTCTTTGCCTTCAGAACCCTCCAGCCGGAAGGCTAGGGACTGCGGCCCAGCCCAGTTTTACCTCACAGGCCATCAGAGCGCCACCCCAGCACCCTTGAATCACCTGGTGGGACACCCCAAACGTCACCAGTGCCACCGTGGGTTCTGCTTCCTCTAGGGGTGAAAATTTAAGGGAGGACAGGCCAGTTATGGGAGCCCCAGCTGGAGCTCCAGAGAAACACGCCCTACTCCATGTGCAGCTGGCCACACACCCAACAACATTTGTAGTTTGATGGACAGATGTCATTTAGGTTAAGGAAAACTAACCTTAGATGACTGGCCACCAAGTAGGATATACATATCTTGCAGAGCTAGCCAGAACAGTGCTTGTGTATAATTGAATCAACATGTATTGTGTTATTTCTTTCATTTCTGCAGTGGACCGAGGCCTGTTAGACTCCAGTGCCTTGTGCTCTGGTAAAATGACATGACTTTGGTCCCAAAGTAGACCATGATTCGGGTCTCCATGCCAATGTATTGTAAAATAGCAGAGAGTACTAGCAGCATCTCTGGGATTCCATGTGAAAAGATTGTTGTAAAACTGACAGCTTGTAATTAGATGATCTTTGGAGAAAAGATTGTGTGTTATGACTATTTGAAATAAGGCTTATTTCAATAAAATCATGGTCATGGAACAAAATGCATTTTGCAATAAAGCACAATTAAAATGAATATTTTGCATTTAATTTGTTTGGGGTGCGGGTCATGGGGCCTCCTCCGCGAGGCTAATCCAGCCACTGGGGACGGCATCCCTGGGGCAGAGTACTATATTGGAGAATGGGGCATGCAACCTCCTCCCCAAGCCACTGTAAGGCACTAGGGACACCACCACCAGGGCTAAACAAATATTTTTGGGGTAGGCAGGTAGCCCTCTCCCCAAGCCTCAGAGGCTTCAGGCATTCCAAACTCCAGGGCCAGTTTTTTAAGAGGAGGGGCGTTATTCATTTCCCAAGCCGTACAACAGCCTCAGAGACTGTGTGTGAACAATCAATGTACCGGGGACCCTCTCCCCCCAGGCACTACCGTTCCATGTTCAGAATAGAGTAAGAGTGTTTTACCATGAAATAATGAATCATAGATCTGTCCATTTGTAAGTGGTTTCCATTCTTTATTAACAAGTAGATGGTTGATGTGCAACAAGAATTGAAGAACAGCAAAAAACATGTTTCACCCCCTCGGGCTTATCTGAACAACGACCTACAACGGCTATGAGGCTACATAGCCGGACGGTCCATATACACACAGAAATGTAACTTTATTTTGACTGCGGAACGTGAAGAGGCTAACTTTGTTGTTCGAAAGCCCCAGGCAGATTAGCCTGAGGACATATTTATGATTTATTGTTTCATGGGAAAACACTCCTACTCTATACTGAACATTTGTACAATTGGGGTATCAAGGGTTTAAATCCTGTTGAAGTGAACATCTGCCAAATACCTAGGGGGCATATTATCAAGACAGGCGATAAAATTTTCGCCGCTTTAGCGGCTGAAAACTGCCGCTAAAACGGCGATAATGGGCTTGATAATATGCTCTATGGAATTCCAATTGAAGCCCATGTTAGATGTCCTTCACATGCCCCTAGGGGATTTAGAACAAGAGTAAGAGGACTTAGGACCCTGGGTCTGGGTTAACCTACACTACTGTTCCATGCCTGGGAAAGTGAAGCCAGGGAGCACAAATTGAAATCCCTGACCGTATTCTCCCGGACAGAGAACACAAGTTACTTTAACCTGGCTGGAGCAGAAAAAAAGCTGCTCCCATATGGGCAGGAGCCAAGTGATAGAGTCAGCTTCTACCACATCCACGATGGGTGCTGGCTGAGGAGTGGCAGGGACCACAGGGATTACGGGGGTCTCCCGTGGCTCCCAACGATTACCATGTTGTGTGTGCTCCAATTAGGCCCCTGGGCACCCACTGTAGAAAAATATTTACCGGCTTCTGCCAGCGCCCAGTATGGGTGGTTGGTGGAGAGCCACCAGGGCCTACGTGGGCTTTGGGCCCCCCGCAGCTCCAAAGTTATTAGAAAATGTATGCGTCCCACATGAGACTAGACGCCCCTTCAAAACAAATTATGATAAATGAACAGCAGGAGCCTCTTATTTGTTACGCTTTGCTACTAGCAAAAGAGTGCCCCATAATACCCTGTGAGGGCTTTTTATTTATATTGTTGGATCCTGGTGGTGCCCCTAAAAGGAACAGGGGTACCCCAATTGGAGAATTTTTTTTATCTTATATGAGTGATGTACTGTCTCTTGGGCATATTCTGTACTGACATTATTGTTGATTTTTTCTGGCCTCTCAAGCTTCCTGACGTTGAATTTCACTGAACCATAGTATAGATTCAGAGAAAATTCTTACTATGCTCTGATGATTGTTATTGCTATCCTTGCAAGAGGTCTCTCCTGTAGGAATTGTTTTCCTTGCATCAACAATCCTGGTGGCAGGAGCTATTCCGAAAGTACAAGAGATCCTGGGAGAGTAGGGCTTTGAGTGTGGGGCACTTGGCATAGAATACTGAAAGCAAGAGGCATCATAGGAGAAGATATATGGGCATAGAAAGACAGTTAGAGGAGGAGAGCCATGAGCTAGAACCCTTATAAAAGGAGCCCTACTTGTTTATCCACAAGATAGTACTGAGAGCAGGAGTGCTAGAGCCAGGATCAGGACACACATCCTCCAAAGTGCCTCACTTCGACACAATAAACAGTCACTATAGACAAAAACTGTCTGGGTCCACTAAGAAGAGCTTTCACTAAGGTGGTGAAGAAAATCAAGATAATGCAGAACATGGTACATTGTATCGCTGGTTGGACAGTAATCTTCAATCATTTAAAAACCATCATGAGCACTGGCTGCTTGGAAGATATGTCCCCTTTTTAACGAACACCATTATGCATTATTAGGCATAAGAATCACATGAATGCTGCCAGACCCAATTATGCACCCAGATCTGAAAATCTATCTAGTTTTTGATCCCTAAGATTTATCATGTTACTTGAGTAGTCAGCTCATTCAAGTGAATGTTTAAAATGCATTGTATCAAGAAATCTGAGATGCACCCAGTTCTCAGTGTTTTTGGACTAAGTGCATGAACCATTATTAAGTTTGCCATTCCTCCTGATCACAAGTTGCTTTACTTTAATTCTGTATTTAATACATTGCTGTCTTTTCATGTTCACAGTTGCAAAAGGACCATGATGGTCCATTTGGTGGAAGCAGTCTGTACCAAATGGAAATACGTGACGCGGACTTGGCTGTTAAAGATTGTTCTTGAAGATAAGGCCAGAATATATGTTTGGAGATTTTTTTATTTTTTTTATTTTTGAGAGATTTATATAGCTCGAACATGACCCGAATCGGGTATCAGAGCGCTTTACATAGCACCAGTTGCATTACATTAGGACACATTCATTTTTGTTAGGCACAGGGAGATTAAGTGATTTGCCCAGAATCACAGGATGTTCAGCGTTATTGCTGAGACTCGAACCCAGTTCCTCAGATTCGAGGTCGACCGCCCTAGCCGTTAGGCCAACTCCTTATTATTATAAGTGTTGGGACAGAAATGTCCCTTGCATGGTGTACATGCAAGTTCCCCTAAGTGCCCGACTGCATGCATCTGGCATCTTTTTAGGTCTCGCCTACGTAGCGCGCATGCGCTGTTTAGGAGGACCTTTAGCCGTCGTTCATCTCCTTTTCAAAGCACATACTCGTGCTTGTGGCGGTATACACCTTGCGGGAGTGCGCAGCGGCACGCCACAGGCACGAGTATGTGCTTTGAAAAAGAGCATTCCCCAGCGCGCACGCACCACTCGTGGGTGCACCCCTCCGCCTCTCTCTCCCGCTGCAGCCCGCACGAGGCTCCACTTAGTTTAAGGAGAGTGTTTGGCTTAGGGATGTTGCATTAATGTTTTTCTTACGCAATTCTGGGTTTAAATACTAACCAAATAAGCATGTTTCTGCATCAGGCCTCGTGGCTCTGGCATGGTCAGGGGTATTCCGTGCCTTACAACACTCCAGGGTTGCACAACAGTGAAATGTTTCCATGAGGTCGAGCTTTTACCAGTAACTGAGTAATGTAACGGAGTAATGTGTCGGAGGCCTTTGCTCCCATCAGAAGCCTGGCACTTCCGACGCACACACGTCACTACTCTCTCTGGCCTTAGTTAGGAGTCGCTACGGCTGGGACTCACCTGGTGACGTGTAACGAGCTATTCATAAACAACGCACCCAGTAACGAGCGCGGCTGGGCAAAACAAGGCCAGGAGAGGCGTGTCTAAACGCATAGTTCAGCTATGTTTATTTATAGCGCTGCCGATATAGTCCGTTGTCACCTTTTCACTCAGCGACCTTTGCTCTATGACCTCTGCCACTCCCATGATTGCCGCTGACTATTTATCGATCACACGAGATGCATCGCCAGTTTTACAAATGAGCACAGCTCCACCGAACTCTCTCAGCCCTACAAAGACATGCTAACACACACACTTGTGGTACTAGAACGAAGACAACATACACTCCTACAACGAGCCGACACATCAATATTGGAATACAATGGTCTATTTTACAATAGCAGCGGAGCTGTTCCCACCGCTTACTGGACAACTTAACTTCTCCTATCATTTGGATACATTACGCAGTATTTTTATTTTATATAATTAATTATATCAATATGGCGTGTATATTTACCAAGATTATTATTATAATTAATATTACTATCGGTGCAGGCTTGAGTAGGACTAGATATAGAAGTGAAACGGGTACTCATCCGATGCTGAGACTGGAGTTAGAAAACGTTGTTGATATTTCTTAACATACGTGTCTCCCCCTCCGAAGCCTTGTAGGACGGAGATAGAATACATTTCCATTTGATTGGTGTAGCAGGCAGGGAGGAGGGGCAGATCTTCTTCCAAAGCACTTACAGTACACATGGTACCAGTCCCTCTCTGGCCCTGGTTCACATCATGCCCAAAGCGGGGGCACCCATGACTGATCAACTTAAGACCCATGCCAATTATTGCTTGTGCAGACAGAGCTGTGTTCATACCCTGCACCATCATCCCTGCCCAAATGCTGGAGCGGCATTGCTACTGTCCCTCTCTTGCCCTGGTTCACATCAGACCGAAGCCAGGGACATCCATGAATGATCAGCTCAAGTAGACCCATGCCAATTCTAGTTTGAGCATAAGGATCTGTGCTCAGGCGTGCACCCTGACTCACTCTCACTGACTGACACTCACTCTCATTGACAGACTCACTCTCATTCTCTCACTGACAGACTCTCTCACTACCAGACTCACTCACTTTCACTGACTGAGAGACTCACTCTCACTGACTGACAGACTCTCACTGACAGACTCACCCACTACCTCTCACTGACTGACTGACAGACTCACTCTCACTGACTGACGGACTCACTCTCTCTCACTGACTCACCCACTCTCACTGACTGACTCACTCACTCTCACTGACTGACAGCCTCACTCTCCCTGAATGACAGACTCACTCTCACTGAATGACAGACTCACTCACTCTCACTGACTGACAGACTCTCACTGACTGACAGACTCACTCGCACTGACTGACAGACTCACTCTCTCACTCTCACTGACAGACTCTCACTGACACTATCACTGGCAGACTCACGGACAGAACCTCGCACTCTCTCACTGACAGACTCTCTCACTCTCTCTCACTGACTGACTCTCACTGACAGACCCACTCTCACTGACAGACTCTCACTGACAGACTCACTCACTGACAGACTTACTCACCAACAGACTCTCCCACTCTCTCTCACTGACTGATTTACTCTCACTGACAGACTGACTGAATCACTCTCACTGACAGACTCTCACAGACTCTCACTGACAGACTCTCACAGACTCTCACTGACAGACTCACTGGCAGACTCTCACTGACAGACTCACTCTCACGGACAGACTCTCCCACTCTCTCTCACTGACTGACTGACTCATTCTCACTGACAGACTCTCACTGACTCATTCTCATTGGATCACTCTCACTGACTCACTCTCACTGACTCACTTTCTTACTGACTCACTTTCTTACTGACTGACTCTCTCACTGACTCTCTCACTGACAGACTCTCACTGACAGACTCTCTCACTCTCTCACTGACTGACTCTCCCACTCATTCTCACTGACTCATTCTCACTGACTCATTCTCACTGACTCACTCTCACTGACTGATTCACTCACTCACTGACAGACTGACTGACTCACTCTCACTTACAGACTGACTGACTCACTCTCACTGACAGACTCTCAGTGACAGACTCTCACTGACAGACTCACTGGCCGACTCTAACTGACAGACTCACTCTCACTGACAGACTCTCCCACTCTCTCTCACTGACTGACTGACTCATTCTCACTGACAGAATCTCACTGACAGACTCTCACTGACAGACTCTCTCACTCTCTCACTGACTGCTTTGTTGCAGCAGAATATAGATCTGGCAAGCATGATATAGTGGCCTAGCAGTGCTACATACATGGTGATGCACTGCAGAATGGATGTGTGAGCTCCTGCAATCAACCTTTGAGAGCTTCACCTATCCATGGCTGTTTATGTACATCTGGCTCTGTATGCAGTTGTGCTCATTATATATATCTTTTTAAACTCTAACAGTGTATCTACTATGTTTTTTGCATTACTGTGTAGGTCTTGGTTTTTGGATTGTTTTACAGCTTTTCTTTCATTCCCTACACTTTCTGGAATTTTTAACACCTCATTTCGATTGGAGGTATTTGAATGTTGTATTTTCCATTGTTTTTAATGACCTCTCATACTTGTGATTGGGTGTTATTACCTACATATTATTTTTTACATATCGTAAATTACACATGTGGTAAATAGTAAATGCGTTAAATAGCGCGAATGGACTCCAAACATATATTGTTTAGCACATGTTGCTAGTGATTTGACGATTTGATAAAGTCATGCAATATTTACCTAGACATGCTGTATTTACAATGATGCCTAACTCATAATCAGTGTCATAGAACACATTTTTAACCAACATTGCACCCAAAATGGCAAGACTCCCTCTTATGGATCAAGAAAACATATAAAAGTTAAAACCAGCACTAAGAAAGCCAGTCGGTCTGTATTTTGAGGAAGAGGACTGGAAAAGTTCAATACTAGAAATACAAAGTAAAACTGGTCAAAAGTTTTGGAATACATTTAGTTCAGACACTAAGATGCAGGGCATTTTTCATAGTGGGCAGTGCCTGTGGTAGGTGGGTGTCCATAGAATGGAGGGTGGGTGATAAGTAGGCCTGGGTGGAGTGCTTTGCGTTGTGCCATGCGCGCAGCTTTTTAGCGCCGGGTGTTTGTCCCACGCTTTAAGATCAGCACGAATGGCACCACGTGCAGCGCAACAGGGCCCTCCTTCTTTCTGCCGCTTGAGTAGATGTTCTATTTGAGCAGCAGATTTTTCAATGCGAATGGAAGATTCTCAGCGTGAGCGGCAGCTAACATCCATGACAGCCCGTGTTGAGAAAACTCGCCGCAAGGTGGTCTGGAGTAATATTTTTCTCACTCGCCAACTTAATATTGGCGAGCGCAAGTGAGGAAAAAACTCGGCTCCGTAGAGTTTTTTTAGAACTCTACGTGCTATGCAGAGTGGGAAAAACTCCGCAAACTCCGCAAGCTGAGCAGAATTTCACGCCCAGGCCTAGTGATAAGTGCCCCTTTGGTGCATTTCATTGTGCTGGATCAGTGATCCTAAGATGCAAAACAGTGGGTTTGTGTTCCTGGATATAAATTCCGTTTGGCATTCTAGAGTCACCAAGATGCAGTTTTACTACCTCTCTGGAACAGTGTAATGGCTGTCATTGTTATGCAGTGTAGTATGGTGGGTTAATATCCTTATTATGCAGTGTAATTACTTTATATCTCTAGAATACCATGCAATTTGATAAGTTTGAGTCCACAAGATGTAGTGTGGTGGGTAGGTGCCCCTTGGATGCTGATTAATGTTACTAACATGCAGTGAATGTGGTGTTTTAGCATCTCTAGGCTGCATAGTGGGATTCTAGTTTGTCTCTGAATGAATTGCAGTGGGTTTTTTTGGGGGGGGGGGAGTTGGGGAGTTTTATATAGCGCACACTCGACCTGAAGGTATCAGAGCGCTTTACATGAGCGCCAGTTGCTTTACAGACGGACAGATTCATTTTGTTACACACAGGGAGATTAAGTGATTTTCCCAGAATCACAGGATGTTAAGCTGTCCCTGCTGAGAATCAAACCCGGTTGCCCAGGTTCAGGGGCGACCTCTCTAGCCATTAGGCTACATCCTCTTTCGTCTTGTGTTTTAGCATTTCTAGAGTGCAGTGGTTGGCTAGCGTCTTTAAGAGGCATTGTAATTTGGTGGGTTAGTCCAATGTGTTGGTGCACCAGGAATGTATTGCATGTATTCTGTGTTCCTAGTACACACGGACATGGGGCAGTTTACTATTACTAGGGTGCAATGTGATAGGTCAATGTACATACGCTACAGTGCAGTGTGCATGCAGTGCAATGTGTTGGATCGTTCTGTCTATGGTACAGTGTTGTGGGTTAGTGTGCAATGCAGTGTTTTGTGTTAGCACCCACTGAGTGGTGTGTTGAGTTAGGGTCCATAAGGTGCAATGGAATGTGGTCGAGTAGTGTCATTAGGATGTAGAGAACATTACTGTATAAGTGTCTCAAAGCTATCAAACAGGACGGGGGGGGGGGGGGTGAACCAAGGAACCGGTTCACTGTTTTAAAGTCCCAACAAAGCAATATAATGTGTCAGTGACTCTAGGATACAGGGGCCTGTGGTAGGTTAGTCTTGCTACGATACAGTACCATGTGGTTGGTTAGGGGCTGTAAGGGTGAAATTCCAAAACACACTCTGTAGTGTTGATATTTCCACTATTTTTCCTTTTTACCCCTTATGTTCCCCCTGTATGTTTGCTGGAGGCAATAGTATGTGAACCCCCTTACTGCAAATTGCTGCTTATGGGGGTCACCTATTTTGGTAAAGGAATGTTCTCTGTATGCTGGACAGTTGTGTTCCCCTGCCCTCAGTGCCCGACTGCAAGTATATGGAATGCTGGTTTTGGATTTTCGCCCTTACTAATCTAGCATGTTCGCAGAGGCATATGCTTATCACTTGATATGACTGGGCGTATAGTGTGACCTGGATGGACACATCAAGGGTGTCCTCATTGAACAAACAGCAGACTACTGTCTATGCCATGGCTTTAGAATATAGAGTTGTGGAGGCAGGGGCTGTGTTTTGTGAATCCAAAGATATGACCCAACTTTCTTTGTCTCTGTCATTGGAGTGGAGGTCTAGTGGTCTGTATCAATGAACTTACCCAGATTCTAGCTCTCACATCCTAAAGTGTATGGCTTACATTCCTGAAGCTGGAGGGAGGAGATCTAGATATCAAGGTAACTGAAGAATGCTGAAGCCAACGCTGCGATTTAGGTTGGCTTGACCTGAGGCGAGCGATGTATACATGGCTGATGTGCTAGAAGAAGGCACGGCTAGAAGGAGGCCGGTGAGAGGACTTCTGTCCCAACTGATATTCGTCTGTGCATGGCCACACTGCCTTGAATCTGGTACTTGCATGGCTGCACCAGAAGCATGTGTGAGCTACACTGTGGAGGGAATCACAATCCCAACCTCCGAGACTGCCACTACGGCTATCAGAAAACATGAAGGATCCACTTCGCTGGATACATGTATGCTGTGCGAGTCCCCAAGGCCACTGATGGTTAGTGTTCTCTAGCCAGTTAGCTACCAGTGATTGCCAACTCTGCTGCAGACTGAGCAACCAAGCATTACCCGTTGAGAATAAAACCTGAACTGTGAGAGACTCAAGAGGGTAATCTAAACATGCTCTAACTTTAACTGGTGGAGTGGGGTGGGTGGGGAATTTCCTAGATCAGCAGGGGGACTGTGGGAAAGCAGCAGGTAGAGTTGCAGGTGACCTCAGCGCCTAGGATGCTAAATTGCAGGAGGCCAAGTTGAGGGTACTTCTTTCGACATATGGGAGATGGCACCAGTTTAGGTGTCAGACCCAGTTCAGGGAATCCCGAGGCAAACAGAGGCTACTGGTCCTCAAGCATGCAGTTAGATCTTGTTTGTCTCTTTCTCAAGGTCCGCCCGAGTGTGGGGTTGCTTGAGTCCTGCACACAACATTCACACAATAGCGCAATAACTGATTGTCCAACCCATTGCTTTACTTTCAAGAAGAAAAGTAATTTAATGCACAGAGGAACTAAGTACTACATACACAATTTTGGTAATATCTGTGTTAGCCCTGGCAAATGGCACCATATCCACTGTTTTGTGGTGCAGTAGGTTAACCCAGGCTAGTCATCTATTGACCAACTGTTGAAAATTAAGTCAAGAGGCATGGGGAAGATTGAGGCTCTCATGTGTTCTTTTTTCTGTGAGAATGTAATTACTCCAAATATTATACTCAGTCTTCCCCTTCATGAGCATTAGAACAAATGCTTTGGTAACCTCTTTACAAACCCTATAGTTGCATCTGTCATGAGGATTGCCTCTAGTTAATGCTGAACATTCACCTTAGTTTAAGAAAGGACTGTGCAAAATGAGAACAATTCCACATCCCTCTCCGTTCACCACTGTTCTCCCAGGTTTAGGGACCGTGTGATTGGAAATATGCAAAGGTAATGTAGTCCGTGCCGTGCCTTCAGGGGAGAGAAGATTAGAAAACTTCTTTCTGAGATGGACACGACTGACCGACCATGTGAGTAGCTGGACATTCGAACTAGAAGGACACACTGGACTGTTATTTGCAGTGGGCATCTTCCCAACTGCCTGGCTTTGTGAACATAAGCTGGAGCTGCCCTGCAGATGACTGATGATGTTCTGCTCTCAGGCTTGTGTGGGTTCTGCCATTTTGGTGGATCCATCGTGCGTGCCGAGCTGGGGTACTATTCATTTTCTCCTGGCTATGATTAAGTATGAAGGCTCTCCTGAAGCGCTGCTACTGACCTTGCCCATGTGAAAGCTCCCACACAAGGAAGAGCCTCAGGTTTGGTCTGCCTCTCACTAAAAGACTAGAAAATGGTTGCTGAAGATTTGCCAATAACGAAAGTGGCGTCTGTAAACATATGCAGAGCACCTTGAATCGCTCACCAGAGGCAGGACAGGCTTTCTAAGATGGTAACTGTTGCATTTGCAGGTCATACTGCTAGTAACTCTGCCTGATCATTACACCGCTCACTGCACCAATTTTTGCTGTTTAATAAAATATTGCGAATGCATATTTTAATCGTGCAAGCTTTCGCCATTGCATTTACAATCCAAGAATCTACATCAATCCCAATGCAGAACAACTCTATTTTGCAACACTTCATTTAAGAAGTTGCATGAGGTCCTTTTCATGCATTTCACTTTCAAACTGAGAAAGACACAAAGCTGCAGGGATTTAGCCGCTGGCACTTAATAGGAATCTTTAAGTTGGGTGATGTTCTCGACGGGAACTCTATTAAATCTTTTACTGCTCTTCAAGTAGAACTCCTGCTTCATCAGACCCAATTTATAAATGCTTGCAGCTTCGCCACGCGCTTACACCGTATGTCTCACACTTGAACTCACACTTGAACATATACCAGAATTTAGTCCTTTGGAAGCTAAGATACTGATTACCAATATCCTGCAACACATGATTTCTGTCATATACCGCTCTCTGATCGCTAATGCCCTGGTCACCATTATGGCCCTTGACTTGGACTCAAGACCAGGAACCACACTGGAGGAGGAAGACTGGAGAGAGGCTTTGGCCTCTCCCTGTGAGGCGGCCATAGCTACCCAGCACTGCATCATTCAACTGCGCTACATCCACAGGGCTTCTTACACTAGGGAGAGGCTGTAGAGGAGGGGACTAATTGAATCCGCCAATTGTCTGCGCTGTCAGACAGAGACAGGAGACTTTGTACATATAGTTTGGGGTTGTGCGGTTCCTGCCCCTTTCTGGGGTGGGGTATTTGACTGTTTAGATGGAGTACTGGGCCTGACTCTGCTGCGGTCTCCGCACACATTGCAAATTTCAGATGATATTGATGGGAATAGATACCGGCGGGCAATCTTGTGGCTGGGCGTTACTGTAGCCAAAGGGGACATTGCAAGGGCCTGGAAAGAAGCTCTGGCTCCCTCATTTGGAAGGAGGGTTTGGATGCTTAGGCCTAGAACTAGTATTTATATTGCCAGAGGCTGCCCTAAGAAGTACTTAAAAATATGGGAGTGCTGGGCTGATTGCAGTGGGAAGAGGATGGAAACGGGCCCTCAGCAGGGGGAATCTCTGGAGGCCGAAATCAGAGTGCTTGTATCCTGAACACCTTACAGAATGGGACTGGGCGGGTGGATTGTGATGCATGGAGCACTCTTTCTCAGCACTGACAGTGGATGCCGTGTGGTTGTTATTGTTTTTATTATGCTTATTATGTTTCATCGCTGTGATGAAGGTAGTCAATACCCGACACACTGCCAGGCAGGATGGCCCTAGAACTCCACTCTGTCAATATTTTCAAGTGTCAACTCTTTCGGGATGACAGAACACGGTTTCCAAAAGAAAAGATTTATTGTATTGTCGTAACGACCCCCAGCAGTCAACCTCTCAGCTGCCCAACCAAACTCCTCTGTTGGCTTCCACAGCAGGATTCCAACAGCAGAACTGGTTGCTAGGATGCAGACGACAACCAGGAAATGCAGTATTAAATGAATACATAACACATCTCCATTTCTTAATGAACAATAAAGAAATACAATAATAACAAAAACAGTAAAAAGATGCTAGACTAGATCAAATCTTAAGTACAAACATAATCATCTACTTTTCCTGGTCTAGTTCTCAAGGGCACACTGGGTTCTCTCAAACCAGATCCAGAAGATACCTCCCCACATGGTAGATTATTTTTTAGGTCTCGCCTAGCGACGCAGCGCGAAGCGCTGTCGCTAGCGAGATCTATTGTTGTCGACTTGCTTCGGAAGGGGGACATGACATGTGCACGCGCACAAAGGACTGCAATTGTGAACGCGTACGACAGCGTTTGATTAATTTGTAGGACAGGGGATGTGCACGTGTTCGGCTGGCGCTGCATTTACGTGCCTCTTGCTTCCTTATGCAACAACTCCCAGGACAGGAAATGGACGCGCGTACGACTGGCTTCCTCGCTAAATAAAGACAGGCGCTCTGCACGCGCCAGCTTACACCATGCTGCGTGTTTATATACCTCCTGCTCCTGTTTTATTGCTGAACAGCTGGTTTGTGTACTAGCAATGCCAGGTGCTGATTTGCGTGGTGAGGCGGGCAAGTACTGTTCCCAATTAAAATCGTCAGTCTATTCTTATGGTGCACGAGGAGGTGGGCATTTTGTGGGCTATGTCTTTGCAGTGATGTAGGGGATAGATAGTAAGTGTAATAGGGCTGGGGGTTGAGGAATCCCACCTTCCAGTCATGTTGGTTGCTCCGGTCCTCTGCTCGGGGTCCCACTTGCCAGTCGCCTCTCTGCTCCCTCTCGGGGTCGATGCAGCTCCGCCCCATAAAGACCTAGCCCCGCCTTGACACTGTTGTAGCACACCTCCTGGGGAGCCAGCGTGCCCGTCTAAGGTGTGGCCGCGACTTCCTTAATCTTATTCCTTCCCCAGAAACAGTCATCTCACGAGTCACGTTGTGCTTCTGCATTCTCCGCCCAGCAATACTACTGCAGAGCGTCACGCCTCCCTTTCGACGTAGCCGCGCCCCTATCGTGCTTCCTCGAGTCTGTTCTCGAGTCTCTCCTCCAAAGCCATTGGTATTTTCAGCGCCGATTTAAATGTGTTTGTCCTTGTTAGTTATTGCCTCCATGCTGCGCGTTCTTGTGCGTTGCCCCCTTTGTGTATATCTGGACGTAGAGGGGTCACTGCCTGTTTCCTCTGCCGAGGGGCTGAGATTAAAATACCAGGTTGTGTTTCACTGACGGCTTCTGCGGCCATAAACCTGGGAGGGAGGAAGCGGCAAGGCAGGGGCGAGCCTCAGCTGCATGTGCGAGATACTGGGGGGCTGTGTTTCCGATGAGGCAGATCAATGGGTCAGCGCTCCTGCTGCAGACATCCCTCACGCCGGTTCACACACAGTACGGGGAGGGGTGAGGTAGAGCACTCATTTGCCAAATAAGTGTAACCGAGAGTCACGGGTCCCAGTCTCAGTAAGAAATCTTGGCGGGTTAATATCCCTGCTGCGGAGAGCTAGCTGTGCCCAGCGGGTCAAGGGTGCCACTCTCAGTATGTGAAGTGGGTGAGTTAACGTCCCTGCTTTACATCTTTCTTTTCTGCAGGCCACGTGCTCCCACCCATTACAGCTCGACTGGAAATGCCCCTGTTATTTTCTGTGCTGTGCGTACACTGATCAAAAGGTTAGAATTTAGCAATGACAGCTCCAAGGGTTAATGCACACCACACTCTGCAGGTGTTTGTGAGTCTGCGCGCTACAGGTCATATGTCCCTTCCAGTTGTGATTGCTTAGCGCTATAATGCCTCTGACTCGTGCGTGTTTATGTGTATACCAGATTCAGGGCACCGCTTCCAATCCAATCCCATTAAAACATCTCTGTGCGTTTTGCCCCTTTGCAGAAATGTGTGTATACGGTACATACCATTGGTTTCATCACATTGACTCGTTGTCTAGATCCATCTATTACTGAAATGTGTGAGCGTTTGCTGTAGGTAGATGTGTAAAGCTTCTTGTCACAGGGCGGGCGTTGTGCTTTGTAGACAAAAGGGGTGCTCCTGGCGTGGCCAACGAAGCCCTGTATCTATGCTCCAGGTGGCAGTGTCGTTTCTTGCTCTGTCCCTAGTTATAGTTAACCCCTGCCATCCAATTCCATATTCCCCAACGTGCCGTGGCTTGTTTATTTATTCTTCCCCTCATCGCCCCTCCCCTCAATTGTGCTTAACTTTATAAGGCATTAAATTAGTTGAAAAATGCTTTTTTATTTAACTTTAGTCATTAGCGTGGCGCTCGCTTCAGGGACACCACACTCTTTTTTTTTCTTTCTTTTTTTCACTTTAATAAGCGCTGCGCCATCTTTACGGACACCATGCTATACAATGCAATAGGTGTTGCTTTTGGTATCGTAAATAACAATGCCTTTTAACTTTTTTTTTAAAGCATTGCCATTTACAATGCCAATAGTTCCAAAACTCACAGTTGCGAGACCTATTGTATTGCAAATGCTTGTTTCTTCCATTCACGTGTCTCGACATCACTGCAAATAGCTACACTTCTCGCATTCCCACCACTTTCCATCAGACACATTGAGAAAATACCCTTTGACCTCCTCAACCCTTCTAGGTTCAGGTAACCTGGAACATCCTTTTTTGACCTTGTTGCAGTCGCCTGGAACAAATGCTGTCTCCAACTTCCCCAATTTGTCATTATGTCTCTGCTCATAATTTTCCTGACATATATTCACTTTAGCACGCAACTGCTTGTCATCAATGTCCTTCCAACCACACCTGGCCTTTCAAGCAGGTACAGCTACGGTGCATGGAACTTTCCCTTTAAGTAAACAAAACGGAGTCTCCCTAGTTGTGAAATGAGGAGTGGTCCTGTAGTTCCACAACATTTTCTTTACTTGTGTCCACCAACATTCATTCATGGAAACAACTAACTGGTTATTTTCACCTAAAACCTGGTTAAAGCGTTCCACTAAACCGTTACCCCTAGGATGATATACAGGGGTCCTGATATGTTTGATGGGGGACCATTATCTGTCACCACCTCCGCAGGACATCCTTCCCTGCAAAAGATCTCTTCACAGAAGATGATAATGTTGTGTGATCTAATTTCTTTAACAAACGCCACCTCTGACCATTTGGAAAAATAGTCCATCATTACCAAAGTGTATCTCTCTCTAAAACCCAGACTCTCAAAAGGACCACAAATGTCAATGGCCACCTTGTCCCATGCTCTCTCAGGCAAATGCACAGGATTAATGGGGGTATCCCTCAACACATGTGACCTGTCACTACATGTGCAAGACACGCAATCCCTCACAAATCTCTCAATTTGTCTATCCATGCCCGGCCACCAAAAATCCATTCCGGCTTTCCTCTTCATTGCCAACATGCCTCCATGCCCTTTGTGCAATAATATTATCAATCTATTCCTCAAACACTCAGGGACCACTAAATTATTGCTTCTCCTCACAATCCCATTCACAACTGATAGCTCCTCCCAATCATCCTTGTAAGATACAATATCATCATCAAATCTCCAACTTCTCCTCTGAGGCAACTTTTCCACAACTTTAACTAATATAGGATCAGCCGAGATAGCTTCCTTCCACTCCCTATCAATGGCATCACACACATCCACTATGTTAGCTACTACTCAATCTTCTGTTGCAACACAATCTTCACAATTTCCCTCAACAGGTAAGCGTGATGAGCAATCCGCATTTACGTTCCTAATGCCAGGAACGTATTTCAAATCAAAAGAAAATTCTTGTAAGTGGTACAACCACGTAGCTATGTGTGGAGTAGCTCTCCCTGCACCCATTGTGGAGAATATGCCAATTAAAGGCCTATGGTCGGTGCGGAGCTCAAACTTTGTGCCCCACACAAATATCCCAAAAATGTTGAACTCCCCACCAATAGGCTAAAGCTTCTTTTTCCACAGTGGAATATGTGCTTTCTGCTCCTCTGAGAGTGTGTGACGCAAAGGCTATGAACCTTTCCTTCCCCTCACGTTCCTGCATCAATACAGCTCCTAGCCCATATCCACTGGCATCTGTCACAATTATGGTTTTATCATAAGGATCAAACGGTCTCAAAGCAATAGCATTTACAATCCCTGTCTAAATGGCATCGAAGGCTAGCTGACATTCATCCGACCACTTAAACACCACCCCTATTTTCATCAGCTCACGCAATTGATGCACCTTATCTGAGAAATGATGCACAAACTTAGAATAATATTCGGCTAAACCGAGAATTTATCTCATCTGATCTTTGCCACAAGGAGCGGGAACCTTTTCCAAATCTTGCACTAAATTCAACTTAGATTTAACTCCTCCTTGTGACAAAGTGTGTGCCAAATACTCGACTTCTTACTTGCAAAATGTTCATTTTTTCAAACTTATAGTCAAACCCAGTTCTTCCAGTTTGGGTAGTACATTTAACAAGATTTCATTGTGTTGTGATTTGTCCTTACCCCACACCAAAACATCTTCCTGGAATACCAAGACATTGTTCATTCCCTTTATTATGGCTTGCATTACTCTTTGAAAACGGCCGATGCCAAAGCAAGACCGAAAGGCATTCTAATGAACTGGAACGCCCCCTCGGGCGTAATGAAAGTGTTTAGAATCTGATTGTAAACGCACTTGGTGGTAATTGCTGGATAATTTCCAAGTGGTAAAATACTTTTTATCAGCCACACTGGACAATATCTCGTTTATACAATGCAACGGGTGGCGATCCACCCAAATATAAGCATTTAAATCCCTCAAGTTCACACACATGTGAATATTTCCATTGGGCTTGTGTGTGATCACAATAGGACTTATCCACTCTGATGCCTTCATAGGTTCTATAATTTTTTCTTTGCACAACCTGTGTAACTCACTCGTAAGTTTCTCTTTAAAAGCCATTGGACATTGCCCACCTTGTGTACTTTGGGTATTGCATCCTTCTTTAAAAAAATACGATGCTCATATTTCTTGAGACAACCAAGTTCTTCCTTGAACAAATTAGTAGACTTCTTTACCCATTCATCCCCTTCATGAGGTACAAATAGCAACACTTGTAAAGGATGATTGGGATCTAAAATTATGCCCAAAGCCTTCTGCTCCCTCCAACCTAAAACCTGTCTCCACCACATATATTTTCGCAAGAGATTTTGTCTTTTGGAAATCCACTCCTATCTCAAAATAACCCAAAATAGGTACTTTCTCACCACAATATCCTTGTGGCTCGACATCAGCAGGAGTTAATTTCTTGGTTCCCAAAATTTCCCAAGTTTGCTTATCAATTAACGTGAAAGGGGAACAAGAATCTGCCCACATATGTATATTTGTATAATTAATGGTCACAGTACACTTTGGTGCGGCGTCCTCAACCACAGATTCACGGATGGGCTTAACCACATTGCTAACGACTAACACTTCAATATCAGCATCATCATCAGCGTACGTCTCTATTTAAGCATTGGACACCACAGCTGGATTTATCATGTTCATAACTTTTTGATTTCTGGAAAACTCATCTGCTTTACATACCCTTGAAAAATGGCCCATTTGTTTACATTTAAAACATCTGCTTTTAGCAGCTGGACACTGGATGGCTTCAGCAGTGTGCCTTGTACTCCCACATCTGAAACATGACTTTTTATAACCCCCCTCTTGTTTTTTAGAGTTACCTTATTCTCTTCCGGAATGGTTCGACCAAGTTTCTTATTGAAATTTACTACACACACCTTATGTTGATCAGATTCGACCCTAGGAAGAGAAATGGACAATTCCTTAACATATAAAGATGTATTCTCTACGCATCTGGCTACTTCTATTGCTGTATCTAAAGTAGGATCCTTCAGATCGAGTAATTTCTCTTGTATTTTAACGTTATTGGTCCTATTAATCAATTGGTCTCTTATAATCTCAGCTCTGAGATCCTTGAATTTACATGTCATAGCTAATCTCATCAAAGCTGCTACATATTGCTCAATCTTTTCACCCTGAACTTGAGCACGAGTAAATAATTTGTGTCTCTCTACTACAATGCTTGACTTTTTCCCATAATTTTCAGCACACGCCGAAAAAGCATTCTCGTAAACATCTTCCTCCTCCTCATCTGAGCCAGTGTCCACATTTCTTATCCCACCGTGTGGGTTAGGTAAAGTATTCAAAACTCTCCTACCCTCAAATCCCAAACTGTGTTTAAGAATAGCCAACTTTCTTTTTGCAATGAACACATCTCCACCTATTGCCTCAAGGTAAGTTATAAGTGACTCTCTCCAGTCCTCCCACTCCATGCAAGTAGGACCAGATTCTTATAGGAACATTGGAGAAGGAGGTATGGACTGAGAGATCATGATTGGCAAGGTAGTAACAAGTGTTTAACGATGCTATGATCACACTATATTTCTATTACGTATTTTGCTAGCGAGCCAACTTGATATTTGCTTTTACACAGTTAGTAGAATTGTTCAAAATGAATAACACCAAAGTCAGCTGTGACAGACAGTGTGCCTGCCACTGATGTTGTATAATTCGGTAGCACAATACACCTTACCACGATCAAAATGGAAATATTCGTGTAAATACACAACCAAGTACCTTGAATACACTGACTCTCACCACGAATACTGATGTGGAATCTATGATAAATGCGGGTAATATTACCGCAACAAAGTACCTTGAACACTGCACAAACGGAACAGCTACCGGAAACAATACACAAGGGCTCGCAGCTCTGGTAAAACAGTACACGAGGGCTCGCAACACTAGCAGCTCTCACCGCCTTACTCTTGTGTAGGATTCCACGATACTTGTCTGAATGGCTCGTCCATGATTCGCTCTGGTAACTGTACACTTCCTGTGTATTTGGGACAATTCCCAAACCAAGATGGCGGCACGCACGACGTCACCACATCACGTCGCCATGCCAATCACACCCAATAAGCTTGGGTGGCAACGTATCTTCACATGACTCACGTCTCCTAGGGCGTGAATTCCGGAACTCCAGCCGCATCACATTAGTCCCTGCTCGCTTGACCCCTTCGTCGTGGGTGGCTTTCTGATTATTGCCAAGTCCAGGATAAGAACGGAGGCGTTGCCAAGAACTCGCACGTATCAGTGAGTAGTGTCCATTCAAATATGAATGCTAACGATGCCCACAGTCCGGCACAGCACTACTCACATGAAATTTGTAAATCCAAATTTCTACGCCGACATCTCCCTATCGATGTAGGCAAAAATTAACACAGAAGCAGCCGGGGGTCGGGATAAAGAAATAATGAAAAGGAGAATATAATCAAATATAGTACATTTATAGATTATAAACAATATCGCATTCATGCGATTTTAAATAAAATTAAAGTGCATGGAGTCTTGACATTTCTTTTCTTTTCCAATCAGAAGCATAAAGCCCAGCCAATGCGTTTTGTTCAATGGATGGACTTCATCAGGGATGTGAATCAGATCACAAAGATGAGCTAAGCCATCTACGAATGTGAAATGTTGAAAGCCAAGAATCCTGTGACGTCTTGTTAATAATATATATCCAAGTTGGGAACAGCTCATGTAAATCACCAGACAAGTTTTGTGATCGATACAAATATGCATCGATATTCCAATCGCACCAATGTCTTCTGGATTTTCTAAGGATTATTACCTTCTTTCCATGCCGGTATCATATGAAGTCGTGCCCAAAGTACCGTATGACTGACCGGGGGTCGGGGTAAATTCGACACCATAAGATATTCCACACTTTTCCAATACTTGCAGAAAAACGCTCAGTACTATGAAAATCAGATGTTACTCCTTGAAACCTTTCTTCTTCTTCTCCTCTTCAGGATCCCATCCTAGTCGCCAATTTGGGGATGACAGGACACAGTTTCCAGAAGAAAAGGTTCATTGTATTGTCGTAACCACCCCTCATCAGTCAACCTCTCAGCTGCCCAGCCAAGCTCCTCTGTTGGCTTCCACAGCAGGATTCCAAATGCAGAACTGGTTGCTGGGATGCAGCTGACAACCAGGAAATGCAGTATTAAAGGAAAACATAACAAACTGTCAGTTCACAATATACCACTTTTTGTTATAAAATCCAATGAAATGTCTTGAAGAAAAGAAAATTATCCATGAGCTATTTCGGCATTGTCTATACAGCAGAATCATGTGAAAGTCAATCGTGTTCTAGGCACCAGTGATATCAGGAAGAGGCAGATGGATCAATCACATTCTCACTTTTTTCCTTAACAGGATCCTCAGCAATATTTTAGAAATGCAAAGTTGTTTATAAAGGACACTCCATTACAAAAAAACTGTACCCAGTGAATACTTTTGAAGTGCTAATGCACTTAGGTCTAGGGGCGTGGCCAAGCAGGCTTCGATGGCAGACGTGCTTAAGCAATGCACCATACCATCCACCCTGCCATGTGCTGAACCCGAGCTCTGGGCCTGGCATCTGCGCTGATTTCTGCCCATAGGAGGTACCCCACATGTCCGAGGCTCACCGTTGTTGAGTTGGGCTGTCTTATGCCCCTTCCTCTTGGCTAATGGCCAGATTGTAGGCCGCACCATCTGCAAGATGGAGGCTGGCGCTGGGATCTAGGCAGCGGCAACTATGCTAGCGGGCTCATCTCACTCCCGCCTCCTCCCACTCGGCCCCCGAAACCTGCGGCAGGGCGCTACATCTACTGTGAGGACATCATTGCCCGCACGCTCGCATGGCACTGACTGGGCCGACAGCTTTGCTACTGACCTACTGGGAAGAGACCCACTCCGGCACCTACCTGCACGGCTTCTTCTGGGCCTGCTTTGCTGCTGTCAGCCCGCACCTGGAATTGCGGTATGGCAGCACTCCTTATCTGACCCCGCCAGGCATCGCCTTTCTCTCTCCTGGAGCCCGCAGTTGGACACAACACGCACAACGTAACCCTTAGTGCTTGCGCTGGTGGGAGACAGGCTAGTAGGCTCTCGGTGCCTGCAATGGGGCATGGCACACCACACTCACAGGCCGCCGACCGCGCTAACGCCTCTGCCGCTTCCTGGGGGACGACAGCCTGCAACAGGCTCTGCGGGTGCAAACGCCACTGCTCCCGGACCTAGCCTGCTGAAGATGGCCCGCTCTTAGGCCAGAGTTGCGGCCACGTTGTCTAGCAGAACCCATCCGTCGACCACTCCATCAAGTCTGGACCCAGGCGCCCACCTAGACACACTAAAGACACTGCCTAACCCTGGGTACCCACATCGGGGCACTGCATGCCAACGGACCTCCTCTCCAGCAGAATACCGTGCCTTTATCTACTTCCACCAAGCCTTAGATCCAGGGCTCACAGCAGGCCCATCACAGCAATGGGCCTTAATTGAGCTTACCTAAATGCTTGCCCTTATGATGCGCCGGAACCTCAGCCTAGCACCTCCGTGGGAGGTCCTGGCATCTGCGACTTTCACCACAATCACAAAACTACTGAGACTTTTGGTGTCCAGGTCGGGACATTCAGGGACAGTTCTTTACCCCTTGGCGCATATTAAGAGAGCAGGCTTATGCATACAGTAGGCCTGAAGTTGCCTAGACTTGACCCGGCCTTCCTCTTGGTGGTTGCCTTTGGAGGACCCCTCTATCACCACTGCTTATCATTTGGGACCCCTCGGGGTTGCAGGGTGTCTTGAGCCACCACGGGGGAGCCGGTAGATGCCACAGCTGGGCTTTGGACCCTGCTGCAATGGTGCCCCACCTCATTGAGGTGCCCCTATCTTTAAAGCTCTCCTTATTTCAGCCACTCGCTCCTATACTGTTCAACATAACCCAGTGGTTCTGCATCCATTCTCCCGCAACAAATCCCAGAGGTAGGTGAGTGCATTCCTGAGGCAAACAATCATGGGCTGTCTGAAAGCCACCACCTGGCTCCAAAAATGGTGGTACTTGACCCTCTGTCAATCATACTGGACACTACACAGCTGGAGAATATGGGCGACCTCCCTGAATCCCCCGTGACAAACTCGATTAGGTGCTAGCGGCCATAGAAATCTCTCGGAAATCTATGGAGATCACCCTTGGGACCTGGTTGCAGAACTCGGCTTCCTGCAAGATGACCATAAACAACTCATGGATCGGATGGCCAACGGGGAGAAAACACTAGCCATGTTACAGCCACTGACGTCGGACAACCAATGTGCTATTCGTGACCTACAGGACCGTGTTCCTACACTGGAGGAATGGCTCGATGCTGCCGACGGACGCTCATGTAGGAGCAACGTTTGGATCCTGGGACTACTGGAGGGACTGGAAGGCAAAGACCCCATGTCATTTCTGGAAACCTGATTTCGTTCATTCGTCCCTGCCTCAAACCTCACTACTTTCTTTTCACTGGAAAGAGCGCATCACGTCTCAGCAAGCCGACAACCACCAGGAGCCAAACACCAACACACACTGGATAAGCTACTACATTATTGGGACTGGGACTTCATCCTACGAGCGTCTCGGTTTGCGAGTCCCTTTAAACTGGAAGACAAACACATTATGCTCTTCCCAGATTACATGCTAACAGTGCAACGTCAACGTATTACCTTTTGGGAAGTCCAGTGCTGTCTCTGGCACATGGGGTTCCGGTACTTTTTACTATTTCCAGATGGTCTCAAAATTCTTGACCAAGGCAAATCTAACTTCTTTACCGACCCCAAAGAAGTCTAGGATGGATAGATAAAACACTCTGACTCCTCCATCCCCTGAAAAGCCAGGGGACAGGCCTCAACCCCTACACCAGGCCGAAAACGGCAGGACCAATCGCAGCGGGGCTCCTCCCCGAGAATGCCACCCCTAAAGGCCTGGCACTGGAGCAAATAATAGAAGACCGCAGACAAGCCCTCAAGGATGCAGCCAGCCTGGGGGTGGAGACTGGCCCCTCTGACCTGGACAGTGGCCTACATACTTTTTCCTTGGAAGGCAATTTTGACTCCTCTCCCGCCCCAACTCAGACTACAACCCTCCTTCCGCAGGCAACACCCCAAACAGCGGAGAGTATTATATGACTGAGACACTTGCTCCATGCTTGCTGATTACCAACTCATTCACCCTGAAGTTTGTCACTTGTAATGACCCGCTGACCCTCTTCACTGCCCTGACCTCATTGGTCCCCCCCTTTCCCCTTCCCTATATGCACCCTTACACAGCTTGAATACCCCTCTCCTGCCAGAACACGGACGGCCACACCACTACAGGCTCACTTTGCCCCAGCTAACACCTTCTTTTCTGTTGCCTGATGGCTCCTTCACCTATTCACTAGTTATTATGATTTTCGCCTAGACACCTCTGTAAGACAACCTCAGTGAAGTCGCACCGCCGATCCCAGATCAACCATAATGTTAACACACAGGGTGGACCACTCTTGCACCCATCTATTCCTCAATATGGCCACCACCCCAATTATTCAGTTGGTTATCTCTAACATACAGTTTGGGCATACCACGCATTGCGGTAGGCTCTACGAGTTCTTGTTTACATACCGATTCCTACATGTCACCCTTACCTTTATATGACCACGGAGGCAGCCATACATGGGACATTATTTGAGGTGCAGAGAGGCAGATATTGCTGCATGGAGGTGCTTATTGACCTTTCCCAGGTACCTGGAGATAGTTCATAATGGTTTCGCCTACAACCACTAGGTTTTTCGAGCTCGCTGTCGGGAATGCAAACAGCACAAAAGCGTTAGTCCATTTACTCATACCTCAAAAGGTAGCAGGCGCAAATCAGTTTCCTTTAGGAAACTGACACTACCACAATAGAGTTGCAACACCTTCGGAAACATTGTGGTGTGTCTGTTTGCGCTTCCAGTTACTCAGCTTTTGCCAGTGGGGCCTTGGTGTGTATTAGTCCAAGTGTTCCCTTTCAGATAACAGAAACCACCATTGATAAAGAGGGGCGCTATTTTCTGCTCGAGGATCAGCTACATGGTATCCCTGTTCTCCTTGGGTGCATATATGCCTGGAACTCCAACCAGGACACATTCTGGATGATGCTCTTGGATGTATTAGCCCACAAAACTCATTTACTGTGGATTCTGGGGAGCAACTATAACTGTCTCCTTGTTTAACACTTGGAGCGCTCCCACTCGCCGCTACCACGCACCCCCTTCAAACAGACAGAGCGCTTTGCCGGCTGGGTAATGACAGACGCGTGGAGAGCCCTTTGCCCCAACTCGCGAGTTTATTTCTTACCATCGATACCTTCACAACCTATATGTGCGCCTTGAGTGCATACTATGCTCCTAACTCTGTTGCCCTACTGCAGACTACTTGAGCTGAGTGGTCTCAGACCACAACGCCCATATAGTGGAAATACAATGTGGCATCCCCCATCCTCCGGCCCCCACATGGCGTCTCCCCCGAGATTGCCTGGATGACCCTATCTTCCGAGATACCCAGGAGTCACACATATGACATTACTTTGGGACTGGGACTTCATCCTACGAGCGTCTCGGTTTGCGAGTCCCTTTAAACTGGAAGACAAACACATTATGCTCTTCCCAGATTACATGCTAACAGTGCAACGTCAACGTATTACCTTTTGGGAAGTCCAGTGCTGTCTCTGGCACATGGGGTTCCGGTACTTTTTACTATTTCCAGATGGTCTCAAAATTCTTGACCAAGGCAAATCTCACTTCTTTACCGACCCCAAAGAGTCTAGGATGGATAGATAAAACACTCTGACTCCTCCATCCCCTGAAAAGCCAGGGGACAGGCCTCAACCCCTACACCAGGCCAAAAACGGCAGGACCAATCGCAGCGGGGCTCCTCCCCGAGAATGCCACCCCTAAAGGCCTGGCACTGGAGCAAATAATAGAAGACCGCAGACAAGCCCCCAAGGATGCAGCCAGCCTGGGGGTGGAGACTGGCCCCTCTGACCTGGACAGTGGCCTACATATTTTTCCTTGGAAGGCAATTTTGACTCCTCTCCCGCCCCAACTCAGACTACAACCCTCCTTCCGCAGGCAACACCCCAAACAGCGGAGAGTATTATATGACTGAGACACTTGCTCCATGCTTGCTGATTACCAACTCATTCACCCTGAAGTTTGTCACTTGTAATGACCCGCTGACCCTCTTCACTGCCCTGACCTCATTGGTCCCCCCCTTTCCCCTTCCCTATATGCACCCTTACACAGCTTGAATACCCCTCTCCTGCCAGAACACGGACGGCCATACCACTACAGGCTCACTTTGCCCCAGCTAACACCTTCTTTTCTGTTGCCTGATGGCTCCTTCACCTATTCACTAGTTATTATGATTTTCGCCTAGACACCTCTGTAAGACAACCTCAGTGAAGTCGCACCGGCGATCCCAGATCAACCATAATGTTAACACACAGGGTGGACCACTCTTGCACCCATCTATTCCTCAATATGGCCACCACCCCAATTATTCAGTTGGTTATCTCTAACATACAGTTTGGGCATACCACGCATTGCGGTAGACTCTACGAGTTCTTGTTTACATACCGATTCCTACATGTCACCCTTACCTTTATATGACCACGGAGGCAGCCATACATGGGACATTATTTGAGGTGCAGAGAGGCAGATATTGCTGCATGGAGGTGCTTATTGACCTTTCCCAGGTACCTGGAGATAGTTCATAATGGTTTCGCCTACAACCACTAGGTTTTTCGAGCTCGCTGTCGGGAATGCAAACAGCACAAAAGCGTTAGTCCATTTACTCATACCTCAAAAGGTAGCAGGCGCAAATCAGTTTCCTTTAGGAAACTGACACTACCACAATAGAGTTGCAACACCTTTGGAAACATTGTGGTGTGTCTGTTTGCGCTTCCAGTTACTCAGCTTTTGCCAGTGGGGCCTTGGTGTGTATTAGTCCAAGTGTTCCCTTTCAGATAACAGAAACCACCATTGATAAAGAGGGGCGCTATTTTCTGCTCGAGGATCAGCTACATGGTATCCCTGTTCTCCTTGGGTGCATATATGCCTGGAACTCCAACCAGGACACATTCTGGATGATGCTCTTGGATGTATTAGCCCACAAAACTCATTTACTGTGGATTCTGGGGAGCAACTATAACTGTCTCCTTGTTTAACACTTGGACCGCTCCCACTCGCCGCTACCACGCACCCCCTTCAAACAGACAGAGCGCTTTGCCGGCTGGGTAATGACAGACGCGTGGAGAGCCCTTTGCCCCAACTCGCGAGTTTATTTCCTACCATCGATACCTTCACAACCTATATGTGCGCCTTGAGTGCATACTATGCTCCTAACTCTGTTGCCCTACTGCAGACTACTTGAGCTGAGTGGTCTCAGACCACAACGCCCATATAGTGGAAATACAATGTGGCATCCCCCATCCTCCGGCCCCCACATGGCGTCTCCCCCGAGATTGCCTGGATGACCCTATCTTCCGAGATACCCAGGAGTCACACATATGACATTACTTTACCGAAAATGGAGGCACTGCCTCCAACAGGACACTTGAGTGGAACGCCTTTAAGGTAGTCTTCCGCAGCATTTGTATCCAAGAAATTGTAGGGGTCTATAGAATTCTTGACAGGGAAATTAAGAAGACGAAACTTCGCCAACCTTTGGTGGAGCGACAAGCAGAGCAGGGCGCTTCCCAGTGGGCCACGCTGGAGGAGGCAAATCGCAAACATGCAGCTCTCTTTGAGCGTCTATGATGCTTTAATCTTACTGCTTATGTGGCTAAGGCCCACAGGAAGGGAAATAAATCCTGTCGCCTCATTCCCTGGTTGATCCATCAGGAGCAGAGAGCAACTTCCATCCTCAAGCTCATCTCCCCCACTGGCATAACCCTGCGCGCACAACTACACCCTACAAGAGTTCTACAGATACTATTCTTACATTTATATAGTACCCAGCCACATATTGGGAAGGGTTGAGGAATTATTCTTATCACATCTTTCTCTACCACAGATATCTGCAACCCAATTTGAAAACCTGGCTACTGTGATTGCTGCCGCCAATGTTATGCAGATGATTCAAGATTTTGCTAGAAATAAGACCCTGGCCTCGATGGCCTTCCTATTGAGTTCTACAGCACTTTTGTTGACAGTCTGGTACCTCGCTTAGCTCAAATGTACGAGGCTATGCAGGTAGGTGAGCTACCATCCTCTCTTCTGGAATCTTTGCTTGTATCTATTCCCAAGCCCAACTGGGACCCTACCTGTGCATCCTCATACCAATCTACATTGCTATAGTATAAAATACTGGGAAAAATCTTGTCCTCTAGGTATGCGCACATCCTTCCAGAACTTATACACCCAGACAAAAACGGGTTTGTCCCTTGGAGCAGCACTTCCCACAACCTTCGGCATCTTTTCTACGTGCAGGATCAGATACAGTGGCGATTCCCGTTTGCAGCCTCCCTGGTTCTCGACGTGGAGAAGGTGTTCAATTTGCTTGACTGGAAATACTCACTTCAGGTCCTTGCACAGATGGGTATAGGTAAGCACCTTCTAGCCTATAAGCTGCTCTTCTATACAAAGCTTCTCTCTCAGGTCAGGTTAGGACGTTCCATCTCCTCCCCCTTCTTGATAGAAAGTGGGCCCCGGCAGGGGTGCCCTCTCTTGGCCCTGCTATTCGTGATTGCTATGGAGCAGCTCACCATCTGGTTGTGGAGGGATGGTCAACACTGGGGTATCCCCGGTGCTGGCCGAACACACGCAATGTCACTATACGCGGACGATCTCCTGTAGTACCCTTGCAACGCCCGTACCGACCTAACCCTGTCCAAGACTCACAGCCAGGCGTTTGCCAGGCACACAGGCCTTGCGGTCAACTGGGACAAATCCTCCGTCTTCCCGCTCCACCCTGACTTGAACCCCACAGGAGATCTGTTTGGGTGGGATACCACTTGCCTGGTGGAACTCTGCATACCGGTATTTAGGAATTTGCCTATATCACTCCCTGGCGGATCTCTTAGATGGCAACATGAGACCCATGCTGACAGCACTGAAGTCAGTGGCACAATTCTGGAAGAGACGGCCACTTGCTACCACAAGGAAGATAGCTTTATAAAAAATTATGAAATTACCTCACCTTTTATATCACTTTCCCAACCTACCGATGATACCTCCCCACAGCTTCTTCCGCAAACTCGATTCACTGTTAATAGAACTGGGGCAGCAGCAGCCACCGGATAGCTCTGAAAAAGTTTCAGTTGCCCACTGGTGAAGGCTGCTTAGGCACGCCTTCATCTGAGGCCTACTGCAATCTAGAGGAAACGTACCATGGATCAAGGCCCCTCACAACTACCACTTTTTAGGGCTTCCTGCTCTGATGACTCTTACCAGACTCCCCACACTCTCTACAATACAAGTGTAAGTTGCGCACAAATGTATCACCAGAGCGTGTTTTCCCATGCAACACATTTCTCCATTTGCCCCGGGTTTCAATTGCTAGCCTCCCCATTACCCAGAATTGCAGAGCTGGCACAAGCGGTCCCTGACCACAACCAGCGATCTTTTCTCAGATTGCCACCTCCTTTCATTCGAGGGACCTCATATGGACTATGATCTCCCACCAGGGCAATTTCTCACTTGCCACCAACTACATAACACTTGTTACACCATATGGTCTATGCAGGATGAGGAATCTCGTACACACACTGTCCTTCAGGAGCTTCTCACCATGGGGGAGGGTGATCACTTGGCAAAACAGGGCACTTAGAGACCATACATGGACCCCCCCTAGGGCCCTAAATGGGAGGATGACATAGGAAGGACATTGAGCGATCCTGACTGGGACCAGACCCTAATTTCCCCCGAGCGTCTCGAGAAACGCCCGATAAAAAAGATACAATTCCATAACCTTCACCATGCTTATTTGATCCCTGCACAACTCAACCACTATCTTCCTGCGGGGACCGTCAGTGCCCTCGCTGTAAGTCGGGGGACGCAGACCTACACCCTCATGCTATGGTCTTGCCCCGTCTTCATCCCCTACTGGAGGTGTGTACACAGTACGCTCAGTGAGATCACCAAACTCCTGGACATATATACGTGGGAGGCCTGCACCCTGGGCATTTTTAAGCACAGGAAGGAATACTCCATGTGCAACTGCTTTACATGGCTGGCCCTTTTGCTGGCCAAACGGTCGTTCATGTTGCAATGAATAGCCCCAAATGCTCCACCGCTGGTGACATGGCAGGGTGCTGAACGCAAATGGGGAACAGCAGAGGGGACCGCTCTCCGCTACGAGGAGGCACAACACCTACATGAATGCACCATTTACCAAGAGTGGGACATACTTTTGACACCATTTTTGCACCTCATGTTCCCTGTGAACTTGACTGCAGAGCAAACCTACCTTAAGAACCCCTAGTGGAAATCTTCCCACCTATCCACTCTCAAGAGTGTACACTGCCTAGCCCTTCTCTTCCTCTCCTCCTTATTTACACATTCAGCGGAAGCCCATATTGGGCCCCTCTCGCCGCTCTGCCTACCCTGCAATTTCTATATTATGTGTACTTCCCACCGTCCTCCACCTTATCACTTTTTTGCCTGTCTTCCCCCCCAACCTCTAGTTGTGGATTTTATTCCCTGAAGTTGTATTGGTTTTTGTCGTAATGTACTTTGATTGGAACTCGTTGTAGCACACTATATATACCATGGGGCAGATTTATGAGGGACTTGCGCCCCTTTTACGCCTCTGTTGCGTCACTTTTGTGACGCAGCGGCGCCGTAAACCCTGCGCCATGCTGCACCCCATTTACATCGTGACGCATCTATGGAGATGCGTCACGGTGTAAAGCCCTGCGCCACATGAAACCTGCGTCAGGTTTCATGTGGGCGTTGCTACTCAGCGGGGACGTTCCGTTGCAGGAACGCCCCTGAAAAGTGACTCAGTGAAATCTATAAGATTTCACTGAGTCACTTTCCCAACGCTGATGCGTCAAAACCCTGCGCCTGCTTGAAGCAGGCGTAAGGCTTGACGCACCATGTTAGGGATAGGGTAGGTTGGAACAGTGCTGGAGTTGTGTCGCGCTTGCGACGCATCTTCAGCACTGCGCCAACCTTACGCCGGCAGATGCGTCACGTATCTGCTTGTCCTTGCGCCAGGGCAAACTTGCGTGACGCATCTTCCCTGGCGCATCCATTGTGATTTGCAGGGATGCGCCAGGGAACATAAATCTGCCCCCATGTGTTTTACCATCTTCAATCAAACAATCAATCAGGGAGATTATAAGTGCGCTACTCACTTGTGAGGGTCTCAAGGTGCTAGGCGCTGGTCATGCGAAGAGCCAGGTCTTCCTGAAGATATGCAGGGTGGGGGCGCGCATGATTTTGATAGGCAGCTCATTCCAAGTCATGGTCGGGATGTAGAAGAAGGTTCTTCCACCCGTTCTTGCTCTGCGGCTGCGCGGGGTTCGGTGAGGGTTTGATTGACGGATGCAGAGTCTTCTTGGGTACGTGGAAGGAGATTGTGTCTTTGAGATATTGGGGTCCAGTGTTGTGGAGGCATTTGTAAGGGTGGGTGAGTATCTTGAAGGTTACTCTTTTCTCGACGGGGAGCCAGTGGAGGTTACACAGGTGCTGTGTGATGTTTTCGTGTCGGGGGATGCCAATGACGAGTCTGGCTGCGGTGTTCTGTATGGTCTGGAGTTTGCGGAGCAGAGATTTGTTTATTCCGGCATAGAGTGCGTTTCCGTAGTCCAGTCTGCTGGTTATGAGTGTGTGGGTGACAGTCTTCTTTGATTCGGGGGGGATCCATTTGAAGGTCTTTCGGAGGATGCAGAGGGTGTTGAAGCAGGTGGAGGCAACGGTGTTGACCTGGCGGGTCATGGACAGGGAGTAGTCAAGTATGATCTGGTCTGTGGGGGTGGGGGGCGTGCCGAGGGTGGTGGGCCACCAGGACCTGTCCCATGCAGAGGGGGAGGGTCAGAGGACGAGGACCTCTGTCTTATCCGAGTTGAGCTTCAGGCAGCTGCTGCTCATCCAGGATGCAATGTCTTTCATTCCCTCCTGGAAGTTGAGTCTGGTGGTGATGGGGTCCTCGGTCAAGGAGAGGATGAGTCGGGTGTCGTCGGCGTAGTTTTCTATGCTAAGTCTGTGCTGTATGACGATGGCGGTGAGGGGGGCCATGTAGACGTTAAAGAGCGTGGGGCTGAGCGACGATCCATGGGGTTCTCCGCAGCTGATTTCCGTGGATTCGGAGAGGAAGGGTGGAAGTCTGATTCTCTGGGTTCTGCTGGCGAGAAAGGAGCGGAGCCAGTTGAGGGCAGTTGCCTGAATGCCAGCTTCGTGTAGTCTGACGGTGAGTATGCGGTGGGAGATGGTGTCAAAGGCTGCAGAGAGGTCGAGTAGGATCACGGCAGCGGTGTGTCCTTGGTTGAGGAGGGTGTGGATGTCGTCTGTGGCGGTGAGTAGAGCGGTCTCCGTGCTGTGGTTGCTGCAGAATCCAGACTGGGAGGGGTCGAGGATGGAGTTTTCATCAATTGGATGTTGACGGTCTTCTCGGTGACTTCTGCCGTGAAGGGGAGGAGGGAGATGGGTCGGTAGTTCTTGAGGTCCGTGGGATCTGCTGATGGCTTCTTGAGTAGGGACCTGACTTCTGTGCGTTTCCAGTCTTCGGGAAAGATGCCGGTTTTGAAGGTAGCATTGATGGTGCGTCGTAGTTCTGGAGCAATGGCGGCGGCGGCTCTGTGGAAGATGTGTGGGGGGCAGGGGTCTGTGCAGGCTCCTGAGTGAAAGCCTTTCATGGTCGATGCAGTGTCTTCGGTGGTGACTGGGGTTCAGGAGGAGATGGTGGGCTGGCTGGCGTTGCTGGAGGATAGAGTGGTTTCGGAGTCAGGTGTCTGGTCGTTGAAGTTGTTGCAGAGGCCCTTGATCTTCAGGTGGAAGTAGGAGCCGAGCTTGTTGCAGAGGTCCCTGGGGGGGGGGTGGTGATGTCTGTGGTTTGGCTGGGGGGTTTGGTGAATTCCTGGATGATGCTGAAGAGTTCCTTGGATTTGCTGGAGTTGGCGAGGATCTTGTTCTGGACGAAGGTCCTTTCGGTGGATCTGATGCGTTAGTGGTATTCTGTCTTGGCATTCTTGTAGGAGGTCTGGTCTTCCGAGGATTTGCTGTTTCTCCAGTTCTTCTTGAGACGTCTGCAGGTGCGTCTGGATTCTTGGAGGTCGGCGGTGAACCAGGTGGCCTTCCTGGGGCGATGTCTGTCGGGCTTACGTAGGAGTGCGAGCTTGTCTGCACAGTTTGAGATCCATCTGTGGAGTTCTTTGGCTGCGATGTTTGCGTTGGTCTAGGTGGAGGGGGAATCGCGGTTGAGGGCAGAGTTGATCTGCTCCTCATGATTTTGCTCCAGTTTCTTTGTGGGGGGTGGGGTGCATGTTTGGGCGCCGAGGGTTTGTCGACGTGGAAGTGTACGCAGTGGTGGTCCCTCCATGGGAGTTGCGTGGTGTGACTGAAGTGGATGTTGTTACCTCCTGCGAAGATGGGGGCAAGGGTGTGTCCTGCCTTGTGGGTGGGGGTGGTGACGAGTTGTTTCAGTCTGAGGTTAGCGAGGTTGTCCAGGAGGGTGGTGGGGTTGGGGCCGTTGAGGTTGTCGAGGTGGAAGTTGAGGTCGCCGATTAGTATGTAGCCCATGGAGGCGATGGTGTGGGTTGCGACGAATTCGGCGATGGAGGTGGTGAACACAGTTCGAGGTCCGAGAGGACTATAGGCAAGAGTGCCTCTTAGGGTCGTTCTGGGGCTTGGCTGGATCTAGGAATGGAGATGTTCCATGGTGGGCAGGCTGTCGCTCGAGCTGGAGGTGATGAATACAGGCCCCAGCTAGGCCCGCAGGACACAAGGGTTCGCTCTCCTGTAATGGAATCTATAAGGAAGTTGGCACGGAAACTGCAAAGTACAAAGACAAGGTTTATTAACCCTTAAGGGTGGTCCTACAATCCATACAATACCCTTCAGTATTGCATAGAGTAGCACAAAGAACTTGCGTACACGGTCCCCTTTTATACACAACAGAGGGGCTCATAAGTGGGAGGATACAACATGAGGCAAGGAATGTTACCTTTTATGGACATTTTCGATACAAGATCAATATGTGGGCGGAGCTGACATACTCCTTGAGCCCGCGAAAACATGGTCAAGCAAGGACTAACTGATAACAGATGTGGTCAAGCCTGGGCATGCGCCAGGCGGACAAAGGAACTATTTATAGACTGTTACTAGTCCAAACTTCAGTCAACATAACGAAAGAGACATGTGTAAGGCAGGAGAATTCATGTCTTTAGTAAATGCTTAATCACATCATGGTTTCAATTTACAACAGACGACCCTTTCAGCATTTACTGAAGACATCCGGTTTGTTAGGATAATCATCGTATATGTCAATTGTCATCATTTCTTCTACTTCTTTAGCTAAACGTTTCTGATAAGTGTTATTGGCAATAGCTTTCTTATCGGGAATACAGAATGATACACATAAGGAACAGAGCAAAGGACCACATTGGACACAGATGCAGCAAGAAAACAGAACTGCTATAATTATACAGAGACCAGTTAAAACCTTCCAACCCCAAGCAGTGATCAATGCCCAAAACCATCCAGAAAAGGACCAAGTGCCGTTTTCTGTATGGATTTCAGCTGCAATTTTATGCAACCTGTTGATTGCATTATAGACTGACGGTGTGTGGTCAGGGATAAACACACAGCAACTACTTCCGATAATTTTACAAGCTCCACCTCGGTCAGCTAACATAACATCTAACACCATACGATTCTGCAATGCAACAATTCGGGTAATTTGCAATTCTTCCGTAAGATTCCCAAGAGCAGCAGCGGTTTGGTTTGTCACAGCCTCTACCACTCTTGTTAACCTCCGAACTTTCCTACTATTTAGGGCAGCTCCAACGAAGAAAAACAATCCTAAATTAAAATCAATGTACTGCTGCAGACTGGTGTCAGTCTGGTCCACATCATCAATTGATAGAGTACGTTTATACCTATTTACAGTTACATTATTTAACAACTTCAAATCCTTATGATAGGATGCAGGTGCCAAAAATACAGGAGGCAACAGAAATGCTACATAACATACTCCGGACCAACCGGCTGGCAAACGGTAATAACCTTTATTCCCGCATACGAAGTATGTATTATGGGATGCTAAGAAGGTACTGTTATTCAACCCGTCGATGTTTAATATGGTAATACAATCACTAACACCAACAGGAATATAACCCACACTCTGGACACACAGGTCCGCTTGAGCTTGTGCCACTTGAATCACAAATTTGTCTTTTCCCACAGTGTCTCTGGTGTTCGTGAAAATATAAGGAATCGATTCATTGTCTGGTCGATACTCTTCCCATTCCCAAATTGTCCCATTCGCTTGCGGATATCCATCTTTATCCTGATGACATTCTTTATTGAGTCTGAAGAGTAATCGTCCCACTGTGGGTTTCCGGGTGGCAAAAAGCAAAGTGTACCATGCTCTACAAGAGCCATTATGAGAGAAAGGAAGAGGTATGAATGGCGTTCCTCCTTTCTTCTGATGAGCTGGCATCATACCACATATCCAACAGTTCGTAGCATTCGTGGCAACGTGGGTATGATGCAACATCTGTATGAAAGTGTTATTCAAATAAGACTGACGATGCTTCAATTCTTGATACGGAAGGGTATAGAAGTAGTGCTCCTCAGGCACTGGAGTGGTTAACACAAGTAACTCTCGAGCAGGAGTCACATCCTCCACAAACCATGTGGTTATCCCAACAATAGCTACTGTGAGCATAAAACCTGTTGCACAAAGGATCTTCTTTTTCTCCATGTCAGAATAGAGAATCAATATCTTCCTGAAACTAAAAGGTTTGTCAGAACTCTTCCCCTTAGGCAGCGGTCGATTTCTTCACCAACGGGCCAAGACGGGTGTCGCTACACTAATGCAGGGCTGATCCCCCCCCCTTGCTTCATTGGCTCTCCGTTTCACTAACCCAAGGGCCGTTCTGACAACATGTCCCGATACTGAAGGATTCACTTTCTTGGCCTCAGATGATATCGCTTTCCTCCAGGAGTCGCGTGGTCCGGAAAGAGATCCTCAGCGTCGTTCGATTCCACAGCACGGCCTTTCTCTGTGGTCAGAATCTCTCGTTGATCGGTCAATACAGCAGGCTCCACCAATCCGGGCGGTACTTTGCGGCAGTGCAGGGAATGGATCCAATTCTTTCTGTTGGAAACACACACAGCCGTCCTCGTTGCAAGTAAGACTTGCTCAGGACCAACCCATCTCGGTTCCAAGCTGTTCGTCCTGTCAAAAATCTTCACCATGACATAGTCTCCAGGCCGGAGACTATGTCCTTCGCCGGTGGACCGATCAGGGAGCGCCTCCCGGACTGATTGAGAGGTGGATGAATGGCCATCTCCGGCACGCGAATCCGACCGCTTCTCCTCCTCAACTTGTTGGCGTGCTTTCTCTTTAAGGTCTTTGGCCGCATCCCGCAACGCAAACAGTCGCCGAACCGCCTCAGGCGCCTTAGAGGGAGAGAAAACACCATTACGCAATGCTTTAGCATCTAGTACCACATCGTCAGGTTCAAAGACACTGGAATATTTCCGGAAAGCAGCAATCACTTCCTCAGAAAAGTGGCCCAAAAAATACAACCTTTCTCTATCCTGCCACGACTCCCAAGAATCCAACAACTCAGCAAGGGATAACTTGCCCTTAAGTGCACGATAGGAAACTTGCCGAAGCTCACCCATTCGCTCAGCCGATAACATGGACCGCGTGTCTACCTTACCCGAACCCGATCCAGAATCTTGTGGCCTCGGGGCAGACGCGCCGACATAAGGAGGCGGAGAACGATCTAATAAATAAAAATCATCGTCATGATTATTAAGGACAGGATAGAGTGACTGACGAACAGCATATTGACCCGAGACTTGTAACCTACGCTCTTTCTCTTGCCTCTCCGTCTGTTCTCTTTCCTCCCGACGCTTTGCTTCCTGCGCTCTCACATGATCATTCTTTCGTTGCTCTTTATCAAACAGCGCTTTCTCACGTTTCTCTCGCTCACGCACTTCCTTCACCCATAATCGCACACATTCAAACATGTCTTGACGAGCACGCCGTTTACACATACACTGTTCCACATACTCAATCTTACGCATATCAAACGATCCATACAAGGGCCACCGTAACTCAGGATCCTTCCTGGTATATTTCCTCCATACTGTGCTGTACATTATGGAAGAAAGACCATGCTTCACATACATATCCCTATTAGGAGTCCCCTCTGGGGGAGCTGGAGCAGATTCCTCGAGGTTTAACCGGTTTCCAAAGCAGCAGCACCACTTACGGAGTGCGCTAAAAGCAGGCATGCTCAAAAATAATGCAGAATATGCAGTATTATCAAAAATGGCACTTAAACGTTGTGCCGTTCAAAGTTACACAGTTCCGGAGAAATATCTCCACATTACCTGCCTATATGTGTTGCAACGCATATATTCTCACAATAATCAATACAAGATATGACCGGTCATCACAAATCAAACTCAAATAGCCAAACCAGGCTTCAAAAACTCGGAGCAAGCACCGTACAACGGTTCTTACCAATCAAGAGTCCAGATTCCAACTGCCAAGCTCCAAAATTCGCCCAAACGGCTGTCACGGCAGGACCGACAGAAGAGGTCTCAGTCGAGGACCGGCGCCACCCAGATGGTCAGGTCGGAAGGGAAGGAAGAAAAACCTCGGGATGCCAGGACTAAAGTGCCTCTGGCAGTGATCACATCCCCGGCCAAATTCCTCACCTTCGTCGCGACCAATCCTTCGACCATCCGAGTCGCCGATGAGCCCCACGTGACGGGCGCCAATTGATGAATACAGGCCCCAGCTAGGCCCGCAGGACACAAGGGTTCGCTCTCCTGTAATGGAATCTATAAGGAAGTTGGCACGGAAACTGCAAAGTACAAAGACAAGGTTTATTAACCCTTAAGGGTGGTCCTACAATCCATACAATACCCTTCAGTATTGCATAGAGTAGCACAAAGAACTTGCGTACACGGTCCCCTTTTATACACAACAGAGGGGCTCATAAGTGGGAGGATACAACATGAGGCAAGGAATGTTACCTTTTATGGACATTTTCGATACAAGATCAATATGTGGGCGGAGCTGACATACTCCTTGAGCCCGCGAAAACATGGTCAAGCAAGGACTAACTGATAACAGATGTGGTCAAGCCTGGGCATGCGCCAGGCGGACAAAGGAACTATTTATAGACTGTTACTAGGCAGATTACAAGAGCAACTAACACGGAGATAGGACTCTTCTCGTGTTGAGCACGTGGAGACATGACAATACAAAATGGAGTCCAAACTTCAGTCAACATAACGAAAGAGACATGTGTAAGGCAGGAGAATTAATGTCTTTAGTAAATGCTTAATCACATCGTGGTTTCAATTTACAACAGAGGTCGTGAGTCAGAGGGAGATCTTTTGTGCAATGGCAAGTCCTCCTCCTCTTGGCACTAACATAATACGACAATGCTCAGGCTATTGTATTTCTGATGGTGCTTAACACTTTATGCTCATTTTTATAAGTCTCTTTTTTGAGAATCGTCTTGCAATACTGTATTTATGTTTCCTACAAACCCTAATAAAAACATTTTTTTTTAAATGAACTTAGGTCTGTTTCTCTAAGATAATTTGTACAATGATTTTTAACCAATAACAAAGAAATTAACAAACGTAGCGGAATACGTAATATCAACTGAAACTCCTAAATGCAACCATCCAGGACATGCAAACATCAATATAAGTCTGAAGAAGCTCCCACTTGGTGTTAAAAAGCTCCCTAATCTTGATAACACAAAAAAGTAATCTTCATGGTGTGATGCTATGTTAGGTATTACAATAATATAGGCAGATATTTTAAATGAGTGTTGCTAGTGACAAAATGCATATTCCACCACTAACGTTTCTCTTTTAGTAATAACAATTGTAAATGGATTTATGCAGAAATTTTATAAATGTTTTACATAAATGTTAAAACATTAAGCCAAAGATAGAACATATATAGAACATACATATTTGCATATATTTAAGCTCATTTACCCAATAGAGCTTGGTGTATTGAAAAGTGAAAGACCCTAAAAGTTGGACACAGATGACTTAAAATATGTAGGTGCTCATGAAGAGATTTCACCATAGCAAACTCCACCATGAGTTCAACAGTGGCTGGCTGGCAGTCTTTTAACCATAAGGTTGGAGGCCGGACTTTACATCCGCATTGACTCTTCATAATGTAGGGTGTCTTAAAAATGACTTTATGGGCAGGAAGTCTGGGGACAGTGTGAAATTAATTGTTTGGGTACTGGTGAAAATAATTTTTACATCTCTATCATCATCTCCCTAAGTACCCTCCACACCGCTACATCATGAGGAAAAGGGCCTTTAATCACACACACCCTTTTTTTCTGGACACGGCTCTGGATGATCTCGGATAGAGCCATTTTCAGAGACACATTGAGAGCTTCACTTTCCAAGGAGGGCACTACATCGCTTCCATGACGTAAACAAATAAAACAGTTGATATTTGTGTCTAGCTGGGCACATTACAGGCTACAGATGGGCTTATAGCTAAGTCTACAATTCATCGAATGGACTGAGAACTCTAATTTTACATTTTAAGCCTTTCCTTTTTCTTTGTAATTAAGATATAAATCTCACAGTCTGGTGCAATGGAGCCAGTTGAGATGGCCACTGAATTATATTTACATACCAAGATAATGACAAGCTATATAGGTGACTTATTCACTTAGTGGGGTGATTTTAATGCCAGGATCAGGAGTCCCACTATGCTACATGAATTGTCTCTGCTCTTAAATGCTGACAGATGCTGAATGGTGCATACCTGAACAATCATGAAGAAAGAGGCAGGCTCTTCTATAGTTGGCATCTCAGCTTCAGACATGCGAAAGGCCACTTTAATAACGAGAAAACAAAACTGCATCACCCATATGTGTCTGTAAGTTAATCATCGTTTTATTTATTTAATTATTTACTTACCTGCAATTATCCATATTCCGTTGTTTAGAACCCCCCACCCTGCCCCTCCCCCGCCCCGCCTTACCGCCCCACGGAACTCCCTCCACGGGCCGCGGCTGAGAATTTTCTGTGGTATGGGGTGACAACAGGATTTTATTTCAAGATGACAGTGACCACCTTCCACGTATCTTTAATCTTTATAATGAACATAGGGCAAATTGCCTAGATAAAAAACATCCCCGATATAATTTAAAAAAATACTTTGACGTGGCTGCCGTTTCATTTTGTAGTTTATCCAATAGTTCCACAAGGCAGAGAACCAAGATGACATTTTGGCCACTGCCTCTGGATACTGGCAATCACACTGTAACTTTATTGGAAGATGACAGAGTTAATTGAGTTTGTTTATTACAATGTCTCATAACGAGTGTGAAAGCTGAATTCCACAATATAGCCGAGTACCAGTAGGTACCCACTACAAGAAAGGAATCCAAAAGATTTAATCACATGTATTCACTGGTAAAGTAAAAAACACAAATCATACAACTTTATGAAAGAAAATGAAACATTACCCAGAGACAACAAGGCTTGGTGAATTTCATTCATCACATTTTTTTAACCAAAATCCCTTGAAGTGCAACTTCACTCTGCCTTTCTTAATAGTACCACAAAGGTAAAAAAGTACTATTACGAAGCAGCACAATATTATTTAGAAGAGAGTTTTATTCAGCAGGTGGAACAACCTCTGGCCACATGAGCTCCACAATCTCCCGACCACCACATTCCAACTGTCACTTGAGGCTCGTGTGGCAAGGGAGGTACCAAAGGGGAAGGTAGAGAGGGGTGGAAACGGAGGGAGAAAAGAGTGGAGGTAGGGAGCCATTGCAGGAGTAATTTAATGTTTAGTAAAAATGACAACAGGTACATTAGAATCTCATCAAATATTCTACATATAATCTTTTTCCTGACAATATTTTTGAGAATTTCCAAAAAGTATCAAAGCAATATGCGTAAAATATGACTCACCACCTTCTCTAGGGGCTAATCAGATTACCTCTAGTCTTGCACCTGGTGACACCAGGTTTATCAACTAGACATGTAGTAGGAGTATAACTCCAGAAATGCTAAAAAAGATATCCATAATTACTCTTCTTAAAAGGCCGTTTTAGACCCAGAGGACCAAAAGAATAATTACCCTAGTGGTCCACAATTTTGAAGAAAGTGGTGGTTTCTCACGAACGCATTTAGATAAGTAACAACTTCTAGATAACTAGCAATCAGGATTCCAGGCACAACATGGAACAGAATCAGTACTTGTTTCATTCATGGATAACTTTCTTTGGCTGCACATGAGGAATACCTGTCAATCTCTATCCGCCTCATCTGCTGTTGCATTCAACACTGTTGATTTTGAACTCTTTCTTGCCTGAAATCAAACTGAAGCATGTTTAAAAAAATCATTAAGCTGGTTTCAATCTTTTCTAATTGACAAGAAGCAAAGTGACACACTCATCTCTGGGAAACCAGCTGCAATGAATGTAGATTAGGAGGTTCCTACTCTGCACTCACATCACACCATACCTGAAGGAGTTCCACTGGCTCCCCATTAAAAAATAAGCACAATTCAAACTCCTCACCCACACTTTCAAGGCACTACATAACACTGTCCCAGCATATCTCAACAATCACATCTGCCTACACAAACCTTTCAGACATCTCTGCTCATCCGGACTCCTACCTGCACAAATCCCATACATTCCGAAAGCCAGATCCGGCAGTCCAGCCTTCTCCTACATCACTCCTAAAGTATGGACCAAACTGATGCTACATATAAGAGCCTCCCCCTCACTTCTTGAATTCCAAAAGAACCTGAAGACCTAGTATTTTTAGTAGTTCCACTAGGTACTATGTGTGGCTAGACTCACACCTGCTCAGTGCCAGTATACCTTCCTGGGTGATAGTGCGTTCTACAAATCTGCATAACATAGAATAACAGAGGTCCCACAGGGATCCTTGCTCTAGTCTCCTCGCTTTAATGTCTATATAAGAATGTTTAGGGCCAATACCTTGCAACATCATTCCTTTACAGAGTACACACAAATGTGTTTGCTTGTCAAAGGACTCTATCATGATTTTGGTACCTTGAAGTTAGGTTTAAACAAGATGGCTTCTTAGATGTGCCATCATATCATGAAGCTAAAAGAGGGGAAGACCGAGGTGCTAGTAATGAAATCCGATCTTAAAAATCAAGACTTAACAACACTTCCAAAGCCACCAGAGCTATTTGGCCTAGCTACTTTTGTGTTTTTTTTCTCCAAGAAACGTGTGGTTGAATAGGATGATAATCTGAACCTAAATGAGTATTTCTGCTGAGGGGTCTAACCTTACTCTTAATCCTTAGCCTGGTAAAACAAACTATGCCCACGCAAACATACAAAGCACCATAAAACTATTGTTGAGTCACTTATTATTCAAATCTTGACTAAGTCATTGCTTCTAGGGTGATCTCCCACGACACCGAAACATAGAAGTCTTTCGTTTCCTTAATTTCAGGAAATGTGAGCGCATTTCAGGAGGACTTTGGCTGTTACAATGGCTATCTGTCAACAAATAAATTACTTTCATTTAACACGGCCTAACTTGAAAATATCTCAGTGGATTGGTTACTCAATAAATTAAGGAGAAAATCAATGAACATCATCCAACACAAATTCTCAGACCAGCTGATCACGAGCTCCTGAAAATTCCCAAAATATGCCTTAAGGGAAAGGTGACTGCAAATTTTCTGTGAAGCCCAAGAAAATGCAACAGTCTCCCAATTGAGCTAATAATTAAACATTCTCTTATAAGCTTCAGAAAAACACTGATGAGACCTCTCTCCAATAGATAGGTTTCTTGCTCTGTGGATAATTGAAATATTTGATTAATATATTTAATTTATGCTCTGTCCAGGCACCTCAAGGTAATTTATTTTGACATGTGTACCGTATAAATATATAAATAAATCAAATAAATAAACTTAACATTCCTGCCTACAAAGAGTCAGTCATATTTCTTTTTATCCATCAATGGCACAATTTAGATATATCATATGAACTCGATAACACAAAAAATACTCTACCTTAGTAGGCATGTCCAAAGGCATGTCCAAAGGCTGCCAGGCACTCTGAGGATGAATTAGGTTATTTCTCTGTTTTTCAGAAACTATTTGAACAATTAATCCACGCTCCACCCCTGCATGCAGATCTATAAAATGTCACATCAAATCATTTAAGAGACAGTTTCGGTGAAAGTTAAAAACACTCTAGAAAATGGTATTGACTTTGAATGGTACCCCCCTCTTCTTTTGAATTTACTAACATATAGTATTTGAGATGTTTTTATAAATAGAAAACATTGTACCCTTAAATACCAGCCCTCACCCCCACCTTTGACATTAGCCTAAACCCTACCAATAAACTAGCCTCCACCTTACCCACAGTTTGTTTCTGGCCCACATGTATACCCAATTCCTTGGCCTGACACTAACCCATCATAGCACAAGCCTTGACTCCAACCTGTAGCATTAACCATACTCTGACCCGGACCTCAGCCTGATCCAGGTTTATCCTTGTTGCTTACCCTTTCTCTAACACTAACCTGACTCTGGTCCAAAATCTAATTTTTACCCTTGGCATACACTTAACGTTAACTATTTAATTTAATTAGTTACCCTCGTCATACATTGATCCTATCCCCAACTCTAGCTTTCAGGTTTATCTTGATTCGTACACTACCTTTATCCCTAATTCTCACATAACCATTGCCTTGGCCCTTACCCTAGCCTGGCCTTGACCCTAAACTTGACCCTAGTGCCAATTAATCTAACCATGTCTTAAGCCCTAATCTTGCCACTATTTCTCAAATTATTATCCTGTAACACATTTCTGTGATTTGTATTTCTCCAGTTTTAAATTTTTTATTGAAACTGTATTGAGTTGAATTGTATTAACGGTCTATTGAAATGTACTGAATGAATGACAGGATGAGTCCGTGTGTGATGGCTTACTGAATGCCTAAACTGGTCATTGACTGAGGAGGTACTTTCATTTAATTGTTAAATATTTAGACACACATGCAACCTACATGCTAAACTGCTATACTGTGAGGCTACCTAAAAGATGAGAATGCTTCACTTAGCATTCCTGCTTCCAATGATCCACCCACAGGCTCATTCTTGCATTCACTCATTTACACAATCACAACAAACTCACACAAAACTCAACAACATATGCAAGGTCTAGTTAAGGGGAAAAAAAAACAGGGAAAATAAAAACATGCTCCTACCTAAACATGGCAGGCAAATGCTTGTAATAACAAATACAATTTAACATAGCATCAAGTGGCCATCTTGTAATGATTATCTACAAGGTGTTTTGTTGTTTTGAAGTTTTAGCCTGGCTGCCATGTTTACCACAAAACCATTCCATGACGGGTGCTTGGCAGGCGGTGTCTTGCAGGATGCAGCACAATGCAAATGAAACAAGCATTGGCAAAGCCAATAGGTCTTAGAGATGCCTCTGTCATTGGCCTTGTCAATGTGATTGTATTTAGCCATGTTATCTAGCAGCACATCTGCTGTTCAGCATAGCTCAACGTTACGGAAAGCCCAGAATTACAGGATGTGGAGGCAACGCCAAGTCTCTCTGCCAAGTTGAGTTTATTGTCCTGCTCTACCTAAAACAAAAAAGTGATATGATAAGGGCGGGAAGAAGCAACAATGAAGAGGGACAAAATACCTTAATTGAAGCCTCATCAGCGACAAAAATGAATGTGTCATTGTGGACCGCGGGGACCGCCGTACTCACGGTGGGGGTGCGGTTGCGGTCGGGTCGGGTCCGACCACCGAAGTAAGAGTTAGGCAGGCAGACCACCATGAGACTGCTGCAACCTGGCGGTTGCGAGGCAGTCTGGGGAAGCATTATACTTGGGGGTGCCACTGCAGCACTGCCCAGCATATTACAACTGTTAGAATCCGGGTTCTCTGGTTGGCACAGGTAGGTACTTGTGACAAGCAGGGAACCTTTCCTCCAGTCAGGGTAAGGGGTTACACTCCTAAAATAACCCCTGCCCACCCTCTAGGTAGCTTGGCGCGAGCAGACAAGGCTTATCTCAGAGCGTTATAAGTTAAGCATTTGTGAACACATACAGTAACCAAGTGACAACACTACAAATGGACACCACATAGGTTTTATATTAAAAATAAGGATTCTTTATATAGAGTTACCACAAGACCATTAAACGACAAGAATACACAATACTGTTACTTTAGATGGTAGAAGTTTGCTTAGTTCTCTTAAGTTCTTAAATGCGACACTTTAAGTCAATATACCTTAGATGCGACACGCAGGGCAACGAAAGTGTTGCAACGATGCTGATGCGATGAAGTTTTTGGTGCAAAGAAATAAAGACGTGAAGATCTTCCAGATGCGTTACGCTTCTCCGATGTTGCGAGAAGACTCGACTCGATGCGTCAGCTACAGCGGCGTCACCCCTTTACGCGATGCAACGACAGCGGCCTTGGCAGCGGCACTCTTCTCCGACGTTTGCGAGACGCTTCCGCTCAATGCGATGCTGCAGCCGCGTCAACCCTTTACGCGATGCGACGACGGCGGCACGTTTCTCCGTGGATGCGAGGCGCTTTTCTTGATGCGGTGCAATGCAACACCTACGATGGCTGCGATGGCGACACGCTTCTTCCTCGATGCGAGACTCTTCTCTTGATGCGGTGCAATGCGTCAGCTACGATGGCTGCGATGGCGACACGCTTCTTCGGCGTTGCAAGACACTTCCGGAATGATGCGAGACGCTTCCGCTCGATGCGATGCTGCAGCGGCGACACCCTTTGCGAGATGCGACGACAACAGCTCCGACGGCGGCACGCTTCTCCTTCTTGAGTCGCGCTTCCAGCTCCTTGCGACACGCAGTCCCTCAGAAGGCCCAACAACAGCAGCAGACACTTCCAAAAGACTCTGGGGAGCTGGGGGGGGTGAAGTCCACTGGTCCTGGGACTTCGTTCAGGGGGCAAGCTCAGCACAAGCCCTTGGAGATCTTTTAAGCACAAGTTGAAATAAAGTCTTTGTAGTCTTTCTCCTCTCCTTCCAGCAGCAAGGCAACCACTGCAGGCCAATCCACTAGGTCAGGGACAGGACTCCTCCTTACAGCTTTCCCAGTTCCTTCTCCTCAGGCAGAGGTTCTTCTTGTCAAGCAGGATCTAATTTCTTGGGAGCAGGTTCCCAATACTTATACCCCTAATTCCTTTGTTCCTCTGGGGTAGAGGGGTAGAGGGGCCTTTGCCCAGTCCAAACCAGTTCTTGAGCACTTTGTTGACATGACTCTGCCTTTCTATTCAGGGTGCAGGGCAGAGACATCAGCCGCAACACAGGAGGTGGAGCCAGCATTGTGGTGGCAGAGCACAGCCCTATTCAGATTCCAAGTGCACTCCTCCCACCCATCTGGATGTCAATCTCTCTATTCACCGCCAGGCTACCTAGCCCTGCCCCTCTGGGTTTCCCCAGCCCTGTCACTCACACAAACCAGACAGGCAGATACACGTCATAGCAGAGGTGGGCTGAAATGGTTAGGCAAGCAAATACCAACTTTCTAAAAGTGGTATTTGCAAACACAGAATATTAAAATAAACTTTACTAAAAGATGTATTTTATTATTCTGAGTTCAGGCATACTAAACTCGATTTTCTACCATGTTCCCTGGGTCTGTTAGGATCATAGGATGTAACAATTCTAACAGCCCATTCTGGCCTATGGAGAACAGGTAGCCTTACAATAGTGAAAAACGAAAATGGCTGTAATTCACTATTAGGACATGCCACACACATCAGGGCTTGTCCTACCTTATGCTTACAATGCACCCTGCCCTTGGGCCTACCATAGGGGTGACTAATATGAAGTTAAGGGAAGGTTTAGGGACTAAGAAGTGGGTGCACTTGCCCAGTCAGCATGACAGTACCAGACTGCACGCAGGTTCTGCAATGGCAGACCTTAGACACATTTTACTAGGCCGCTTCTGTGGGTGGCACAACCAGTGCTGCAAGCCCACCAGCAGCATTTGTATTTACAAGCCCTGGGCACTCCTGGTGCACTTTACTGGGGTCTGACAGTAAACCAAATAAGCCAATCAGGGAATCCAACCAACATATACATTTTAAATAGGGAGCACTTGCACTGTGGCACTGGTTGGCAGTGGCACAGTGCTCTGAGCAGCTAACACCAGCAAAACACATGAGGCACAGCGACAAAAAGTGGAAGGGAGACTTACGCCAAGGTGCCAGGGCTAACAACAACGTTCCTCACCACCAGCCTTTTCATGGCTGTGAGCCTCCCATGAAAAGTGTGGTGGTGGGGAAACAAAGAGGGCCCCTACAGGGACCCTGCTGCCCCTGTGCATGTATGCATGCACCCGCAGTACCTGCCCAGCATGGACTACGCAGTCCATGCCATGCAGGTACGGGCTCTGGTGTTCCCACTGCGGTGCCTTTTGAAAGGCACCGTCGTGGGACGGCCTGCCAAATTACAAAACAACTCGTAATTTGGCGGGTGGATGGCCAGCATTCGACTTTGGCGGTGTGGGTGTGGGACGCTGGCATGGTGAAGTCGGAATCAGGCCCTAAGTGATTTGCCTACATTTATGGTGTCCTCGTAAAAAGTAACTAGTGTTAAGGTAAAGCACTCCAATATGCTCGGTGGTGTTGGCACTCCATAACTATTGCTCAATGTTATCTTGGAAAGAAGGCGAATGTTACATCCTTTGGCTCTAATATTCTACATATATCATATATATTACAAGATCCTGGGAGATAGGTAATCATGTCAGACCTTACGAAGAGATTCTTGAAAGAATTATTATAGTGCTAATTTTCTACCTCCTTGGATTTGTCAGAGGTGGTAATCAACAAATCCTTGCCTACAAAGGTAAGCTGTGAGATTACATTTTCAGTAACAAAATATATATCTACATGCTCAACATGGTAGAATAACAATCCACCCTTAAAGGCGTATTGGCTTTAACATATGTGTTTCATTGTAAATAAATGAGTTCCATTGCCTTTGTAAAAACAGATAAGAACTATGACATCTAGCATAACGTTTCCCAATGAACCTATGAGGCTGTTAGCCTTTATTATTGACTTGCTATCTCAGACCTACTGTAATGAGCATGAGCTTTTCCACACGGCAATCATGAGATACACATTAATAAAATTACAAGTACGTACATAATTACAGTGGTCCAAACCATATCAAATCTTCTAGTAGGTTCTAATAAGGATAATCCATATCTTTTGGGAACATTTCTTTATTGGTATTTTCCCCAAAATAACACAACAGTTCACCTTCTGTCTTTCTTAATAACATGGACTACAAAATGAAGGTTTGTATATTATACATAAGAGAGATCTACAGTGTTAATTATTGCGCAGGTTTGTCCGAATCCTTCCCTTTCATAAAATTGGGTAATGCTTGTAAATATATTTTCTGTTTCCTAAGGAGGACAGCAAAAGAGTAGTGGGGATGGAAGAATATAAATGAAAGCAGCATAGGGTATACAAATCAGGAACTAAATATTAATTACTGTTAATCTTCTCCTCACGTCCGTACCTTCTATACCTTTTAACAAGGAAACGAACATTTTCTGATTCAGTCTAAACCATCTAAGTTGTTCCCGCTTTAGTTATTAGATACACCACCAGCATCAGCAGTATCTGCCAGTCTACCGCATAATCTTTGTAGCTGCTTTGTCTATTAAGCACAAAGCCATCCATGGACTGCATGGCCATCCAGATCCACCTTCTCTATCATGAGTTTTATGTCTCATATACTGCAGAGCTTCTGTCCCAAAAGTTTGTCTGAGTTGGTCACTGTGAAAGTGACACACTGAGGTAAGTTTCTTGACTCAGATTTATTTAGGATAAATCCAATCACCCCAGCCAGGCTGGCACACCCTGTCTTAACAGGGCCAGCTCACCAACTGCCACCAGTTCTGACTCCCGCATTCTAAGAACCCTTCGCTTGCCTAGCAACATGCCAAGCACCCACATGCATATTGTAGCCAGCAGTCCCTGGATACCACAGTCACCACAACCAAAAAGTTTGCGAGATTCCTTTTAAGAAAAAACTTGACTAGAGGCTCTGACCATGGTGTAATCACAATCCACCATTAAACGTCTTTATAAACATGCTTTGCTTTTCACAATAAGGTAGGCCAAATGGCTTTCTCATAACATTTCATAATAAACAGACCAAACCGACGAAATGTGACATAACCTGCCCCAATTAACTAATACGGCTAAAGCCTTTACCATTGGCTTGACACTATAACAGGCAAAGATCTCTGCAGGTGCACATGTGCTAGTTACAATCATGCATATAGTTATAGAATTACAAATATGTGCAAAATTACAGTTGGCAAAACAATATACAACCAGGATTATCACAATGAAAATATTCTAACCCTGGGGTTTATCTTATCAAAGGGGTGACGAAAACCAAAACCCTTGCCTGCTATGGTCATCTGTGAGATTTCTCATTGCAAAATACCAGTCTTCAGCCAGTAGCACACAGTCTTTTGGATTCCACTATTTTGTGTACCCTGGGGAAACCCAGTTTTTTCTTTAACACAAATCTGGGCCTCCTGCCTGAAAACTGCAAGCTTATGGATATGAAGAAACAAGTATTAGTTGCATGGCCGACCTCTTATTAAAACCTGTACCTCTGGAGGAATAGTTATGGCTTCTTTCCCAAGGACTCTGCCTCACCTCCATCAAGAACGCCAAATATCTGAGCTGCGAATTCAACACCCCCCTTTAACTGTCAAGTTGAACGCTACCATTGGTCCCACCTTTTTGAAACTCAAAGCGCATTGTCAAATTTTTTTCTTCCTCCATTCCACGACAGATTAACAGTTATGGCCACCATCATCCCTTACTAAAATATGTCATCATTATCTACTTGGGCCTCAAATTCTGCTAAACCATATATCTCCAACTTTTCATATGAGTAGCCTTGAGGTTATTATTGTTAGCTGGATGCAGAGAAAACATGACCTCTCTGTCTCCTGCCCTACATTAGCTGCTGGATTCCTAACATGCCCAGGTCAAGTCAGGATGCTTCACTTGCAAACCTTTTCTTGAAGCAGTCCCAGAATATCTGGTCTCCAATCAAAACTTCACTCACAAAGCCAAACCAAAACAGTGTTCTACCAATTAATACTCTTACCAAAACGAGGGACTCATTAGCCACTAATGTTTGCAATGAACTGTTCAGTCTGAGTTTGAGAATAGGTCTCGACCTGGCTCTTCTCCATCTACCTGTTCCTCCCCCAAGCTTCTGTAGACCTCCCTCTAACCTTCTGGTTCAGTACAATTTTGCTATTTTCCTCTAAAGACATCCCCGCAACACATATCAAGCGCTTGGATTATAAAAAGTGGAGAGGAAATATATTGCAGGGAACGGTATGGGTCATGTGCTAGAACAGCAGAAATATTCTCATAAAGGCAGATTATTCCCCTCTCTGGCAAAACTGCTTAGTGGGTAAGGCGCCAACTACAGTACCCACCCCAGCACATGGCCAGCGTTGCTCTCAAGCATCCCCTCATGAGTATATACGTATTATCTACCCCCTATTTACCGCAATGACCGGCAGCAAATTGCCCCATTTGAACAAAGACAACACTTTTTACTAGCAGAATCTGCCTTATTGGCTTTGGAGCACTACAAAAAGAAAGCACTACTAACAAAAAGATGGAGATATTTCTTCGCCCTTTATTGCATTTTTAGGTCTCACCTGACTTTGCAGCGCGGGCTTCTTGGAATCAATATACTTTAAGAAGTTAACTTTCGGCTCCCGCCCGTAATTTCCATTGGTGTGCGTCATTTTGCGTCATTGCTTATGCTAAACGGTGTCTTATGATTGTAACCAAGACTTTTTAATTCCTCCTGGTTACCACCCTGTCCTCTTTTGGCTCCGCCCACCCGGACTGGATCTTTTACTGGCGGCGTGAGACACGGTGTGTTTTATAATTACTGTGGAAGCACTTTTTTTTGCCATTACTTGCATGTGGCTTGTTTTTCAAGCGGCGTTCAGGACTCGCTGCTGCACAGGGGCTCCTGTCCTCACAGAGAACAAAGAGGGTCGCTGGAGCTTCAGAAAGAGGACATGCCATTCCTTTAATGGAAGGAAAGTAGCAACGCACTGCCCTGGGTCATGGCGGTGCACAAAAGGAACGGAGCCCACTGGTTCACTGCAAACTAATCATTTCTAGTCAGGGCCGGGCGGCGCGTGTGTACGCGCTTCAGTATTCTGTGACGGGGTTTACTGTGGCAGGAGCCCGTGCTGCAGAGCAGCATGTGTATCGGCCGCTAGGAGATGCGGTTGGCGCGGCTGGTGTTTCTCCGTCAAGCATGTTGCCACCATGCAGAACGAAGAGGAGAGCCAGAAGGGCAAGAACTTCCACAAGGAGACGCCTTCGGTGGTAAGTGCACAGTCCCCTTTCCTGCCCGTTACTTTTGCATTGAGCACAAAGTATTCAAATGTGCATGAACACTTTTGCATAGTCAAAAAAGCTATTAAAGAGAGCTTTGTGATGCTTGTTTTTCCTCTGTCATTCCTTCTCTTTCTGTTTATCTTCTTTTCGTCACGTTCACGAGCTCGTCTACCTCTTCCCTACCCTCCCTGAGTAGAGTACCTGAGCGCACTGCCCCGTCCTCTCCTCGCTGCATGAGTAACCACTTATAAGGTCCCAAAGGCGAGACCTATTGGCTATGCCAATGCTTGTTTCTTCTTGGAAAGTTTTATAAAGAACGTTTCTGAACATTTAACATTAAAAAGTAAAAAGACAGTAAAAACAGTAAAAAGTCACAGTGACCAAAACCTCTTTTAGAGGTCCGTGGGGCAAGCAGGGGTAATCGGACCCAACCGTGGGCGGTTTTAACCTTTCCCTCCTGCTGTTCCAGGGCCCAACCTTCTATGGGCCCTGAGTAACTGGGTCAAGCACTGCTCCTTTTAGCACTGGACTCTCAATGGCAGTGCGGGTCGAGCAATCGAAGGCTCTTAGACAGGGTGGTAGATGTGAGGCATACTGAAAACCCAAAGTCCACATAGTAACGGTAACAAGATGATAACCCAGCCAAATACTTTTATTTTTATTTATTTTTTTTAATAAGTTTTTTGTCCTCATTTTGCAATAGTTGTGTCAGGTTTTGATATAGGAGACCAGTGCTGCCATTTCGGTTTTCCTAGGACAACAACTCAGAGTTTTTTCAACGGAGAGTTTTTCCTTGCAACTGGAGACCTGTTTATCACCTAGGCACAACGGGGGAGACCGATAGCCCTTAATTGTTTGGAGTATTGCCAGGAATAAAATCATTGGACTTGATTTTGGTCACAAGAATTATAAAAAATCTCCCATATTTCCCATATATATAGAACGCCAAATACTTGTTTTTACAAATAAAGGGCTATTTTAATGTGATCGCACAAATCATAGCATCAACGCACACAATAATCCCCACAGCCTCTTCAAGTCAGTGTGCTAGCGGCATCCTAATCTCAGATTAGACACAGCCTGGTGCAAATCAACCTCGGCCCTGCTCCAATAGGAGCAGCCTGAACTGCCAAGCAAGGTTCTCTTTAAACCTGAACACAAGCGACTGAGGCCGATTTTACCATAGGTGGGTCTCTTCTAACAAGTGCTGCTTGGTTCCTGTGGCAAAGTGAGGACGGGACCCACATCTGACCATTTCCTTGGCCACTTAAGGAGTTACATCAAACACACAAAAGGTGAAGGGAAGACTGCTGGCAAACAGTCCAAACCCTTGAAAAACGCAATCAATTCAGGCCCTTAATATGTGTTGTGACAGCCCATTGGCTATAGCTAGCTGAGTATTGTTAGCATACAGGAGGCAATTTATGCCAAGGTTGCTATGGTTTGTCGCTACAACTAGTGAATTTCATAATTATTTTTCCTAGGTTTTCACATCTAGACCTGTTTTGTGTGAAAGGAAAGAAAACAGAATAGCTGCAAGATGGACTATTAACATCAAAGAGGGTCATTCTATGAGGATATGTGCACATTATCTGCACCGGAGAAGAGAGCTGAGGAGGGACTCGGGCAAGAAGGCAATGAGAGAAAAGGCTGAGTAAAAGGTATTTAGTGACGAGAAATGATAGTGACAGGTAAACTGTGACAATGAAAAAGACTGTGGCTGGGGATGGGGGTGAAAACAGATGAAATTACTCTATCTGGGATAGTGAGATAAAGGTAAAAAGTGGAGCCAGGAGAAAAAAGACTGTCAGGAAAATCATAAAAGCAACAGAATGTGACATGGGAAGAGAAAGTGGCAGGGAAATAATGAAAGAGTAAACAGGACATAGTGACAGAGTAAGTGAAGTGACACAGAAAATGTGAGAGTAATGCATAGATTGTGACAGGAAAAATACATTGAGAGCAAGATAAATACAGGTGAACATAGGGCAATAGTGAGCAGGTAAAATGAAGAAAATTAACTGACTCCGGGAAATGAAGTGCACAGCGGGACAGCAGAGACTTGTGTTATTACAAAAAGAAATCAAGTATTACATATCAAGGCAATTTAGTGTTGGTGGGGTATTCTTGTGGGCAGACTTTGGTCCAGGGTAGAAGGAAGGCCTCCCAAACCCCAGTTTGAAATGGGCCCTCCTCATCTTCAGATGACCCTGCCAGAGGGTGATGGACGAGTGAAGGTGTGCCCTTGATAATGCACCAAACTGTGCATCATCTTGTGACCGACTACAACAGCTGTTCTCTTGCAGTGTGGCATCAGAGGGTGTTTTTAACCGTTTGGTGCATCGAAAGAGCTCACCAGTTACTCTTCCGTCGCCTAAAGATGTGAGAAAACCTTCAATGGGCTAATGGACTCCCATTTGTGCTTCTAAGAGGAGCACAATCCCCAACCCACAATCTGGCACATGCATCAAGGAAAAATCCAGTCGGTAAAATACCGAATCGGTAAAATCAGCCGTTAGCGAGTGTCAAAAACCGAATCCCAATGCATCAACACTAATCAGGACAAAATAAAGAATCGCAAAATAATTACCCGGAAAAATAAAGAATCGCTAATAACCAACCCGCTAAAATAAATAATCGCTAAATACCGAACTCGCTATCACCGAAATCCCTATTAGCTACCAGCAAGTGCCAATGGCTAATAACGAATCGCTACTCAATGCATCAAAAATCGCTAATACCGAAAATCCCAAAAATCACTATTTAGCATGAGCAGATTAAGGGGAATCAGAACCTGGAGGTAAAGTTACAAAAAAATTAAAAAAAATGAGAAAAAAAAATACATGTGCCACAGATGGTACCAATCAGTAAGCCCTTAAAATTGGCCCTGGAGACCCTGTTGGCTTGCACAAAATGGCAGCCCTCTACGTGCTTGCAAGGAGGATGCGAATCAATGCAGCAGGACAGCGCAGGAGAAGGGTCCAGGAGAGAGTCTTCAGAGTGCGTATCACATTGCTAGTACAGAATGAGGATGAGGTGTACGACAAGTATCGACTGAATCGTGCCATGATCATGCGCCTAATTGCAGACCTCGAACCACTACTGCAGCACCAGACACATCGGATCAATGCAATTCATGCGCACGTCCAGGTCCTATGCAGCCTGCACCTACTGGCCTCAGGAAGTTTCCAGGGGGTCATCGCCGTAGCCGGAGGCGTAACGCACTCTCACGCTTCTTCCACAAATTCATTGATGCCATGCTGACAATGATACACACCCACATCAGCTTCCCCACAACCCCACAGCAGTTGGACCGCAACAAACAGGCATTCTACCAGGTGGCCCATTTCCCCCATGTCACTGGATGCATCGACTGCACGCATGTCCCCATCTGTCCACCCAGTACATATTCCGTAACCGGAAGTCCTACCACTCAATCAACGTGCAGGTTGTGTGCGATGCCAAGCACATCATCACGGACCTAGTGGCACAATTTCCGGGGAGCACACACGACTCCTACATATTCAGACACAGTGGCATCCACAGGCGCCTACTCAATGGAGAATTTGGAGAGGGGCTTCTGCTTGGTACGTATACATACCTCTTCCAAACATGAGCACCACACATGTATATACATCACCGTTGCTAAGCCTTTGCTTCCATCTTTTAGGTGCCAGTGCATACGCCCTGCGGGAATATATACTCACCCCCTACATCAATCCAGCAACACCACAGGAGCAACGATACAACGCGGCCCACATAAGCACCAGGAATGTAATAGAGAGGACCTTTGGGATTCTGAAGAGTCGCTTTAGAATCTTACATAAGACTGGCGGTGCCTTGCAATACAAACCTGACACCTGCTGCAGGATTGTAGCTGTATGTGCCATGCTGCACAACATCGCAACCAGAAGGGAGATACCCATAGAGGTGGACAGGAATGACGACTACCGGGATGACCAACTACCCGCACAACACCGACAGGCACACGTCCCTAACACAGCTGAGGGGCAAAGGAGGCGGACATACATCACGCAACATCATTTCTGATCCAGGTAAGAATGAACCATGACGATTTCATTTGTGGTGCTACTGTTTAATGCACAGGAGCACTGAGGTATGTGTAGGCACACATGATAGAAAATAAGAGCTCCCCAAAACAAGTGTAACAAAACATGCCCGTTGTAGTCACGGGTGTGCAAGTGTCAAATAGGAGAGGACCATGGTTACCCCACCATGGTCATGGATGGCTTTCAGTTTGTCTAGTGGCGCTTGCCACGAACGCCCAGCCTCCTTTCAGGTGTCTCCTCTACCTCACCACGGCCTGTCCCTGTGGCTGTGGAGCAGCGCGAACTGCGCCTCCTGGTGCTGGCCTCCGCCACGGAAACACTGCTCACACTTGAGGCAGCCTCACTGCCGTCCTCCCCTCCCAATGCGCTAGCACTGAAAGTACCGCTCTGCAGGTGTTCCACTGCAGTGGTCACCTGGCCTAGGGCCTTGGCAACATCACCGCAATAATGACCCAGGTCCACCTGCAGTGACACCGAGCGGCGTGACAAAACAGCTGTGCTGTTGCACAGCCTAGTGATGGCCTTCGTAGAGGCTACGGACCGGAGCAAGTTCTGGCGGTGCCTCCTTCTCTCGCTGTCATGCCCTGCTCTCATGGCACGGGTGAGTTCCTGGATGTCCTCCCTCAGGTTCCCATTACCCTCTGCCACCACAGTGGTCATGTCCCTCACTGCCGCAGTCAGGGTACGCATTTCTTTTGCTAGGCGCGCTATGTGACTGCTGATGGTAGCCATGTGTCTCCCCTGCAGGCGCTGGACACGCAGCATCTGTTCTTCAATGCAACCATTTGGGGAGCTTGCATCTTCGCCTACATTTGGTGTACTGCGCAGAGACCTGCGGCGCAGTGGGAGTCGGACTCGTGCTGGTGGTGCTGCAGGCGGTGGACGAATGTTGGACTTTGGCCCGGTGGTGTTGCAGGTGTCTGACATGCATCCATCACCTGCATGGGTGGGACTTGTGACCTGCGTCTCCGCTGTCTCGTTGCAGTTGGCGCATCAGCAGGTGGTGGTGGTGGTGGTGGTGGTGGTGGTGGAGGTGGTGAATGCGGCTCTGCCGGAGTATCGACGTCTGAATCGGCTGGTGTCTCTGATATGATTAGCCGGCCGCTGTCATCGGAATCGCCAGGAGATGCATCTGTGTGTGAAACAGTGCATGGTTAGTGGGATTGTTACTACTAAGGTGTATTTTACTACATCCATGTCCTTATATGATTCACTGAATTAAAGTCTATTTCTAGCTTCTACAGATGTTTTGACTAAAGTATATTTTTTCTTCCTGTACATGCATACCGGCCTGACATGACTACGACTCCCATGATGCACTATTGTTATGAGTGAAGATGTGTGTGGCAATTCTGCATGCACACTGTGATCGTGCTGGGGGTTTGGGAATGGTTGTACGCAATGCTGAGTATGGACACAGCCATGCATCTTACCTTGGGCACTTGTGGCTGCGCCGGAGGTGTCCATCTGTGTGACTCCCACGACGGCCTCTGGCTCGATGGTCCCTTCAACCAGCTCCTCCAGGGCACTGTTTTCTGGCACTGTTGATGGTCCCCCTCCTGTTCTAGCTGCCTCCCGGAGCCTTTCAGCGATCCTCTCCTTGGCCCGCTTCCTGAGGTCGTACCACCTCTTTTTTAAATCGTGGATGCTGCGAGGCGTCACTCCCACCGCATTGACCCTCTCTCTGATGCGCAGCCATATGCGATGCTTTTCAGCCTCTGGCACCTTTAGGGACAGCTTCCCGAACAGCCGATCATGTTTGCTGCTCACCCCCTCGATCAGGTGCTCCAGTTCCCGGTCGGAGAACTTGCGCTTTCTCTTTCTCGCAGATTCTGCGCTGGCTGGTGCATCTTTCTCCATCCTTGTTGGGTAGGGTGGTAGTCCTGTCAGTGGTGATTCACTGGGCTCAGGCTGTCTCCAGTTCCTGCTCCTGTTTGCTCCTCTGCCGAGTGAATGAGGGTGGGGCTGCTGTACTTCCTGGTTGTGATGTCATTAGACCGTTCCCAGAGCGACCCGTTTTTTGCGAAATTGCTAATACCGATTTCGCTAATACCGATTTCGCTATTACCGGAATCGGTATTAGCGAAATCGGTAATACCGATATCGCTATTAGCTAATTCGGTGTTTGCTATACTCGCTATTGTTGATTCGGTAAATATTAGCAATTTTTAAGGAATCGCTAATTTTTGCCGAATCTGTTGATGCATTCTGAAAAGCGATTCCTTAATAACGATTTCTTATTTATCGCTTTTGGATTTGTTGATGCATGTGCACCAATGTCATTAAAAACCTATACCCAAGCACATTTTATTTATTTATTGAGAATCACAGTTTTCAAATGTAGCCACTAAGAACCACTTTTATTTAAAAATGTTGTCACTTTGAGCAATTTCTAAGCTCCATTATTTACAAAAAATAAAAGTGAAATCTAAAATATTATTTTCACATTTCTGGGTGTGGTTATATATTATTTATATTAGTTATTTATTGATTTTTGTGAAATGCTGGTGCAATGAGGAGTCCCCTCTCTAAGCACTTCCAATAACATAACATGATTTGAATTTTCTTGCATACTGTCACATTGTTGAACTTTATAACAAATAATTGTCTTTGGTTACATGTAAATAACTACGTTTATTTGAACTTGATTAGTTTGAAATATAAACTAAAGTGAAAAAGACAACTGGCAAGAACGTGAGCTAAGGGACACTTGAACCTGGAGCAGCGGTGAAGCAATGGATGTGCCAGGCCCTGTTTCCAGCCTGCAGTCAAGATGACACTTGGATCTCGCTCGCGGCCAAAGGGAGTTGGGGGTGTCCCGAGAAGCAGAAAACAGTAGGCCGCAGCTGAAGTACCGAGAGAGGGCGTGTGGCGGCGCACAACTTTTCACTCAGTAGAGGAGACAGAACCGCTAGGAGAAGGCCTAACGCTGGTGATGGCACTGGGGGCTGATCAGAGAGGGCTTCATGATGCAAATTTAGCGTAACGCTTACTTGCCAACATTTTGAACTTGGTAAGAGGGACATTTAAAAAAAAACACCCGGGGAATTGATTTTACCCATTGCTTACATTGAAAAAGAGGGTATTTTAGGCAGGAAACATAAAATAAAACATCAGGAGTCTCCTGCCTGAATCGGGTCTGTCGGCATGTACGGTTGTACTGCCACTGACTATTTCTTCTGTCCTCAGTAGTCTTTATATGGCCACAGCCTCTGCTGCCTGTACTGCATGGCTGGTTTGTTGCCCCTGCCCCCCTTTTCCCTGCCCTTCATGGCCGTTGTGCTGCCACTGCCCCTCCCGCCTGCCCAGCGTGGTCAGCTTGTTGCCTCTACACCCTCCTACGTGAGAGGTTCTTAATCCCATAGAAATTATGGTTAGTGCTGTAAACAACTAAAATTAGGACATATTTTCTGAGTTCTAAAATAGCAATAAAGCACTTTTAAATAATTTGCTATCTTTATGATTTTTTGATCCAGTTAATCACTTGATTATATGTTACACTTAAAGGAGAGGATGTGGCGTTACAGCCAGAGCTGTAGACTTTGCAACTGGGGAACCAGGTTCGATGTCAGCTCAGCATCCCGTGATTCTGGGCAAATCAGTTAATCTCCCCATGCCAAAAAGCAAAATGAATGTGTCCTTGTGTAATGTAACTGATGCTCATGTAAAGCACTTCAATACCTTTGGGTTAAGTCTGCACTATATAAAACTGCAAAAACACAAAACAATTAAGGGGCATATTTACAAGCCCCTTGCGCCATCGGAGCATCACTCTTTTCTCTCAAACTCTGGTGATGCACAGTGCAAGCCCATTTCTACAAGGCCACACAAAGTCACTCTGCATGGCTTTTCATGGCCTTCTATATAAGGTGGAAGGCCACGCAGCGCAAGTCACTGCCTTGCCTTACATTGCGACACACGGGCGTGCCATGGGTGTTGCTGTGGGTGTTTTCACGCAACACCCATTGATTTTGACACTGCCCCAGATTTACAACATAGGGCTTCATTACGATGTCGGTCGGAAAACATTCTGACCGACTCCTTGTTGGAATGGTTTCTGACTGACTCGGGTTCTTAGAGTCCGACAGACTGATTATGATGGTTCTGAACACCGTTCGGTCGGGCTACTATTGACATCAATGGGAGACTGTGTTCCGACCGACAACACAGGCTCCTATTGCAAAAAGGGGTGGTTGCGGAAACCTTGCACCCTGTGGTGGGCACCCCAAGGTGCCTGCCACACTGTGCATGGTTTGAAAGAGGGGTCCCATGGGTACCCCCACAGGCCCCAATCGGATGCCGCTGGGTGAAGGGGGGCTGCTATGGGCCCCCAGAGTCGGTATCTGGCAGCCTTTTCATGTCGGAAAGACTGAGTCAGAAAGGCTGTCAGACTCCGACATCGTAATTGGTCGGTCGGAAACGCTGTCCATTGAGCTGTACTAATTGTCTCTGACTGGCTCGGATTATCTGAATGCCGGTCGGAATGACAGAACGGTTTCCTTCTATCGTAATCGGTCAGTTGGAAATGTTTCCAAGTCTTTCGGAAACATGGTTTCCGACATGGGTTATCAAAAACCGAATACCGTTCGGAGCCTTTCCGACCGACATCGTAATGAGGCCCTTAGTGTGAATCTGGGACAGTGCCAAAAACTGACGCCTCACAGAGTAGGAGAAATGTTTACAGTTCTCCTCATTTTTTCTTCTTTCCACGTGTGCTGCAGTCTGCAGCACACATAGAACAAGGAAAATGTCTTGTGTGATTGTTTATGTACAGGAAGGTAATCCTTCCTGCACAAAAAAAATCATGCCAACAACACAGACACCCTTGCACCATGGTGCAAGGGTTCATGTGTTGGCGCACGGCTGCAAATTAGTGCCGGCTGAAAAGACAGGAAAGCACAACATGCAGTTCTGTCCTTTTGAACTGGCGTAGCGTAGTGCAGCAAAATGACTTCTGATGCTGCCCTACGACAATTCATTTTAAATATCCCCCTAAGTGTTTTGCACACTTGTGTCATTGGGCTATACTTGGGCTACATTTGGATGATATTTGTGCTATATTTGGGCTCTTGTTTCTCTGATAGCCAATTTAGGAGGCTTTTGTTATGAAGCTCCCTAATTTCCTCATTTAATGCAGTATCCTTGATAGAAAATGCTGTTAGTTTTTTACTTGATTCCATCAAGGTTACGTTCAGATGTGCCAAACATTTGGCATGAATTCAGAATGGTAGCACTCTAGTTGCTCATTAGAACACTGTAGTAAAGCTGCTGATCAGCAGGGAGTTAACTTGCAGTCTGCTGCTGGTGTTTAAAGTGCATGTTTCAGTCTGTATGTCAGAATGTTTTAATGAAATATAAGAGGAAGATATTTGAGGACTCACTTAAAATGCGTTAGAATTTTTCGTTGTACAACACTAATCATCATTTCTATTACAAGCGCCCCTCATTTTGTTCTTTTTTTAAATTAAATGTTTTAAGTTTTACTATTTTGATTCAATCAACATGGCCTCAGGTGTGCCATAGGTTTCTCATCAGTAAGACTGTTAGCATTCTAGTTGTTCTTTAGAACATTCTGGGAGGCTGTAGTAGAACACAAGAGAATCAACTGACAGGCTGCTCCTGTTGGAAGTACATGATTTACTGAGAATGTCAAGCTTCATTTTCATTTGGCTGAGACAATGGCTGAGAAAGCTAGTGTGAATTTACAGAAAATATACTCTAATTTTAGCTTCTGGAGCACCTTTCCTAACCCCTATGGGAAAATCATGAGAACACAGTTTTCTCTCAAACATGATTCATGAAATCCCAGCAGAAGGCTTTGCACAGGGTAAAATCACCTTAAAGCACACCGCAATTCCTAACTATAATCTGTTATCACCCTGTATATGTTCTCCTTATTTTGACCCTCAAAACCTGCCATTCACTACAATGCATTTCAATGGGGTGCTATCATGTATATTGGTTCCACGATGGATGCCAACACTTACTGGTTGTAGTGTTGGCAGCTAATCAGATACCACCATACGATCTGTGCTTAGGCTCCGCCCAGATATACAAATTTGGTTTTCCTTTAATATCTACAAAACTACTGAAAGGATTTACACCAAATAACAAAACGCTTATTCTCCAGAACAAAATCTACCTTTCTGCCAAATTCTGTCCAGCGGTTTGGGCTGCAGGTGTGTCTAAAGTCTCTATGGGAATCCACATAGGAAACATACTTTTTTTGACACCCCCTTTTCCTCAGCCCACGCTTGACGGATTACCCAACCTTTCCATGTACAACTGGAATCAAAGAGGACTTAAAAAAAAATCTTTGTGAAAATTGGTCAACCGGCCCCAAAGATATAGGCAAGTCAAAAAACGCTTTTCCTGTGGAAAGATGGTCCTAACTATAACTACCTACCGGTGACTACCAGTAGGTAATATACATTTTATCATATATATGACCTACTGGCTGTCGTCAGTAGGTAGTTATAGTTAGGATCTAGTTTCCAAAGGAAAAGCATTTTTTGTTTTGCCGATAACTTTGGCGCCGTTTGAAGAATCGTGACTAGTATGACAGTTCACCTCATGTTTTAAAAGTTTTGAGGTGATTTGTCAAGTGGGGGCTGAGAAAAAGGGGGTTCCAAAATTCCCCATGCAATTTTCAATAGGGACTCTAGACATGACTACAACCCAAACCGTTGGACGGAATTTCACCAAATTTGGCAGAAAGGTAGCTTTTGGTCCAGAAGGTGACCTTTTTGTGAACTGGTGTAAATCCTTTTCGTAATTTTTGAGATATTAATGAAAATCCAAATTTGTATATATAGGGATGTGAAGGCTTTGCTGCAAACCCTCCAGATCTCGTGCAGAGATCGGATGGCTGCCAACACATCGAGAAGGAAATGTTGTCAGCCATTTTAGGACTCGGCTTCAGCTGAGTCCCCCCAAAAAATTTTAAAAAAGGAGATGGGGGCAGGGTAGCAATACCCAGGACCCCCTAGATGTCACCTAGGGCAAAAAAGCATTGAAAAAATAAATTTCAGCAGAAGATCCGTGGCTCCAGCCACAAAAAAAAAGCATGGACTTCCACGCTTCAGTAATGTTTAGCCCCCGGTGGGTAGGTTCCCAGGAGCATGAGGAATTATAAATAAGGAGGTGGGCGCAAGGAGCCCTCTTCTAGGGCTTATAAAATCCCAGGGACCACCACCTCCGGGGCATTGCTTTTAATGTATGCTGGGGTGCCGGTGCGGCACAATCTGCGCCCTGGGGACCGCCACTTTCCCAGGACAAATCTCTATAAATATATGCAAAGGGGGCCCCTGCGGCTCCTGCTTGCAGAAAGCAGAAATTTCACCTGTTTTCCTGCATGCAAATATGCGTGCAGAGAAACATGAAAACATTGCTCCCGCACGCAGGGATCTGTATTTCCAGCAATGCCTGCTCCGACAAGAGGCGGGGAGCTGGCTGGGACCGCAGGAGCCTAAAGGCTTCCCGCATAGTCTAGGGGGAAAGGGAAGAGGCAAAATAAAGATGAGAAACGAGCAGAAAGAGACAGAATAAAGGTCAGCAACAAGCAGAAAGAGGGAAGATAAAGGTGAGAAATGAGCATAAAGAAGCAGACTAAAGGTCAGTAATGAGCAGAAGAGGGAAGATAAAGGTTAGAAACAAGAAGAAAGAGGCAAAATAGAGGTCAGAAATGAGCAGGAAGAGGCAAAAAAAAGTAGTCATCAAAGAGTAGAAAGAGGGAAAATAAAGGCCAGCAACGAGCAGAAAAAGGCAAAATAAAGGTCAGCAACGAGCAGAAAGAGGCAAAACAGAGATCAGAAACGAGCAGAAAAAGCACAATAGAGATCAGAAATGAGCAGAAAGAGGCACAATAGAGATCAGAAATGAGCAGAAAGGCAAAATAGAGTTCAGAAACGAGCAGAAAGAGGCCACCAATGACCCTCAGCAGCCAGGAGGACTTCATATCCCTACAAGAAGTGCGCCAGGAGGTGCATTTGCAGAGTGGTTGAGAAAAGGGGCGGGCCTCTGACAAGGTCTCAGCAATCCCTCTGTGGGGGACTTATTGGTGGTAACAATAGGCGTTCTTGGTCCCCAAAGAGCCTCAGCAATCAAGGAGACTTCATCCCTCAACCAGTAGTGCCCCAGTAGGTGTGTTTGCTGAGGAGTTGACAAAGGGTATTAACAAAAGAGGGGGACTAGTGGGCTTTTAAGGGAGGTCCAGCATACAGGCCCAGTAAATCATTTAGAAGAAATGAGTATGCAGTTCCTCGGAACAAAGGGAGAGTAAGAGTGTGAGGAAGAGACCGTGTATAGAGGAAGGGGAATTCCTCTAGTCGGAACTAGGGTCCTCACACACCCAGCAAGCTAGGTGTCATGCTTCATCATATGGACCTGCTCCTCGTCGGGACGGCGCTGCAGTCCCCGACGGGCACCCTTAAAGGGGCTCTTTAGCGGAGATCTTTTGTTCCTGGCCGTATGATGTAATGTGTGTGAGGGGTCTAGTGGTGTAGATGTGGATGTGTGTATGTGATTAAAACAAGTTGGATAGTCCAAAAACAGGACTTTATTAAGAATGGCTATCCACTTGATTAAAAAACAGGAAACAGAGTGGCAGCTGACTGACGTTAGGGTTCAGCTTAGCTATGCTCTTCTGTGATGGTCAACATGTTTCATGCCTAGTGGTCTAATGACCCATGGCAATTCTTCAGGACCTAATTATCTGATAACTATCTACACACTGTGGGAAGTACAATAGTTACCTGCCACGTGTATTATGGGACAACGGTCTCGCCATATGTAAGGGGGGAACCTAAGGGAAGAAAAGTGTTATATAAGGTCACCCAGACATCGGTCAGTGTTGATATTTAACTTATTATTCAAACAGTAATCACACACAAGGTCTCTCTCCCTAGACGATGTGACATTGAACTGAGTCAATTGTGACTTAGTGTAGAACAACAAACTATAGGGTTCTTAGTGCTCTACGTGAAAGTGAAATTAAAAACAAGCACCAATTTAAAAATCAGAAGACAGGAGGTGTACTCTTCACTACAGTGAAGTATAGAGAACTAGTGTTCACATTCTGAGTTTACAGGGCACTCACCTCTGTGGGTGTATATCCCTGCTTCTGTCCGTATTCGTTGCGCCACCCGTGACACCAGACTTCTGGTGTCCTGATAAAAAACAACAAGAGGTAAGATGGAGAACGAAGAACAAATAAGGCCGCACGCCCAGCCTGTAGTGTCATCATAGGTAAGGTACTATCGCCCGTGGTGTGATCCCGTCGTGCGGGCCGGAGTGATGCAGGCCATGACACAGGCCGGGTTTTTTTTTAAAAGTGTCAAGAAAAACCCCACAGGGGACTTAGTTGAGAGTCAGGATGAGGCGTAGGGTTGTAGTAATCAACCATCAACCGGCATAGAGTGTACGTTACCGGACATTGCAGGAGCCCCATCGCGTGGTAGCCAGAGCCCCCAAGTGGAATGCGGGGTGCGTCCAGTCCACACACAATGTATCAAGGGGACCCACGGTGTGGGGAGGGGAACACAAGCATGCGTACCCGGGCGGATCCCCGTTGTTCCTCAAGTAGAGGTCGAGTAAAGCGCGCTGCAGTGGTGCCTGACAATCAGCTAGTCCAACGCACTAACACCGCCAAGTGTTGAGGCTGAGACCACCACGTCTTACCTGGCACCCACGAGTCCAGTGTAAGACTCAGTCTACAAAACACCGCCGTACCCGTTAATCACGGTGTATACTCATGCCGCTTAAAGGACCCATCGTAACCATCCGGGAGCACCGAAATGCTAAAGTAACACTTACGTCTAGGTTGCTGCCGGGATGGGCCGTTAACCTACCCTGGCGCCACACGAACCGGGAAGGATGGCTCCACTCGGGTTCCTTCGTGGATATACAAGTTGGTGTCATGGGGGCGGGCCAGCTAACCGGAAGTGTTCACTACGTCGGTGCGTGAGTGGTGAGGCTGATTCTATGGTATGGATATGTCGTCTACGGCGGCCATCTTTGGATGTGGTTGTTTTAATGTTAAATAAACAAAACCTAGTAATTTAGTGGAGTCCGACCTAGATCGAATGAGGGGAAAGATCACAATCATGATGTGTCAAATGTGATCGTTTAGGCTACCATAACGTATGGTGTAAAATACAATGGAAGGCAATTATATGAAATAGTGAGCTAAAAATTGTCCACATGGTAAAGTAAGTAGAAAATGAGCTCAGTTTGGATGAAGGGAGGCAGTAACCCAAAACAAATCCCCAAGCTGAAGAGCAATGAGACTAACGACTCTGTGTAGAATAATGACCCAACAAGCAGAATAATAAAGAATGTAGGAATCATTTATTATCTATCCGTGAGTAATGCCCATGGGATTTGGTCATTGAGGCCTTCACTATCAGCCCTCAGGCGATGTACCCATCTCTGTTCTATCTTGAACAGGGCTTTCTGTGTGATCCTGGGGTGGGCCTCAAGAACTAACCATTTTAGGGAGTCTGGTTTATGGTTATTCTCTTTAAAGTGAGTGTATAATTTGGTGGTAATCTTCTGACATCTCACATTGCTTTTGTGTTCTGTTATCCGTGTCTTAACTGGTCTCATGGTCATACCCACATATCTCATTTCGCACGGACAGGTGATAAGATAAATACAGTGAGTGGTGTTACAATTGGTGTGTCTCTGAATCTTCCAGGTGAAGGAGTCTGAAAACACCACCTCTTTCGTCACTGAAGTCTGGTGGCATGCAGCACAAGAACCACAGGGGTAGTGACCTTTTACTGGTGGAAGGTCCCATAGGGTTCTCTGTTCCAGATGGTCAGTGTGTCTAGGTCTCGTGTTGATGAGGATATCCTTCAAATTTTGTGTACGTTTGAAAGCAAAACGTGGGGGTGGAATGGTGAGGTCACCCGTAGTCAGGATCCCCCAATGTCTTTTGATTATGCTTTTTATGCGTGTGGAATCAGGGGTGAAGGATGTGACGCAGGTCAAAGTCTCTGTATTTTCCTTAATTTTGGGTTGTAGTAAGGCCTCTCGTGGATTGTTGCGTGCTCTCTTTAGTGAGTTTCTAACCTGACGTTCAGGATAACCCCTATGTCTAAGGTTTGAACTCAAATGGCGAGCTTCAGTTACATAATCATTGGTGGAGCTACAGTTCCTCCTGATGCGGAGGAACTGTCCAAAAGGTAAATTGTCCTTCAGCGCCCTTGGGTGGTGGCTGCTATATAGAAGCAAGCTGTTCCTGTCCGTTGGTTTCTTGTACAGTGTAGTACTAAGGCCTGTGACATCTAGTGTAACCATCAAATCCAAGAATGGCACCTGTAAATCAGAGATGGTGTGAGTGAACTTCAGAAATTGGTTCTGTACGTTAATCCATTCGCAGAAGGCTAGACAAGTTTGCTGGTCCCCCTTCCAGAAGATTAAAATGTCATCTATGAAACGCCTCCACAGGGTTAAGTTGTTGGAGTAAGGATTGTTGGGGTTTCTAATGACTTCTTCCTCAAAAGTGGCCATGTAAATACAGGCCGCACTAGGGGCAAAGGTGCTCCCCATCGAAGTGCCCTGTGATTGATGAAACAGTTGTTTGTTATATTCAAAGAAATTCTCCGTTAGGGCCAGTGTGGCGCATTCCATTATGAAGGAGATGGGGGTGGGAGAAGTCCATTCCTCTCTCCTGAGGACATTCTCAACTGCCATTAGGGTGGCACGCTGGGGGATATTAGTATATAGTGCTTCCACATCCAGTGTGACCAACAGGTCAATGTTACTTGTGTCGTGTATAGCTTCAATGACCTGTAGGATATCCGTAGTGTCCCTGATGTAAGAGGGAGTTTTTTTGACTAGAGGTTGTAAAAAGTGGTCTAAAAATCTGGAAAGGGGTTCCAGAATTGAACCTATTCCTGATACAATAGGGCGCCCAGGGACCGGTATGGTGCCCTTATGTATTTTTGGAAGCGTATAGAAGTATGGAATCTTAGGGTCCTTGGTAGTGAGAAATTCAGCTTCCTTTCTACTGATCCACGCATTGTTTTCTGCTTCAAAGGTCATAGTGGCAATTTCGGTGGTAAGTCTCGGTGTGGGATCAATAGAAATAGGAGTGTAGTATCTTGTGTTGTCAAGTTGTCTTTTACATTCACGGTCATAATCAGTGGTATTTTGTATCACAGTGGCACCCCCCTTGTCTGCCTGTTTAACCCCTTCCATGCTGCGCAAATTCCGCCGCTGTGCTGACGGATTCTTGCGCGGGCGTGGTCATGACGGAACGGTTCCGTCATGAGCACAGCTCAACCGTGGCTCATGACGGAACCGTTCCGTCATGAGCACCGAAGGGGTTAATGGTCATGTTGGTGCCATTGGCTAAGGTTCTCGCAGCTAACAATTCCGCATTGGACATGTTGTGGAAAGTATGCTTAGCGGGAATCGTACTCAGCTCACGAAGAACAGCTTTTTCAAATGTGAGTACTTCCGGGGGAACCATATTGTTGGTTGGAGTAAAGGTAGACGGATTGCGTAACCCAGTGTCTGTACATTCGATAGCTGGTTGGTCTTGGAAAAAAGCTTTCAAGCGTATTTTTCTGAGGAATTCATGGATTTCACAGTTATCTCTAAATCTGTCTGTTCTTGGTGTAGGGACGTATCCAAGTCCCTTCCCAAGGACCACTTGTTCCAAGGAGCTCAAGGGTCTATCAGAGAGATTAACCACTAGTTCTTTCTCCCTCTGTTCCTGCCCCTGGGTCCCTGCGGGAGTTGTTCCTGATCCTGCCATTGAACTACCTTTTGGGCCCCTCTTTTTCGCCCTCTTCCTCTGCCCCAACCTCTGTCTAAAAAAGGAGGGTTGCCAGTGGGATAGAATTGGGGCTGCCCGTGTGGGTATATGGGGTACTGCCAAAAGGGGGGTGGTTGTGTTAGACCTGTGTAGGCTGGTGGGGATAAGGAGATGGAAAATTCCTTTGTTGCTGATTGCCTCCCCAGCTGCCTGTGCTTGAGTCACTGTTAGTCGACCCCCTTCTTGAATTATCAGAACTGTCATCCGAAGAATAACCATTCTTGGTTGTTTGGAAATCTGCTTTCAGATAGGGATAGATCTTTTCCTTGTCAAATTTCAGAATGTCCTTCTGCAATTTGGCTATCTTTAATTTGAGTAGATATTCCCTGTTGTCAGTGATCTCACTGTTTATTTCTGCTAATTTGGCTTTGAAAGCTGTATTCTGGACGGTAGATTTAAGTGCACTCTCTGCCGCCTGGATTCTAACTAGTAGGGCATCCGCTAATCATTGGGCCGTGTTGATAATAAGAACCAGGAGGTCTCTGGTGCACTTCCAAGACACCAGGCACCATTCTTTCTTAAAAGTTGGGTCTTCCAAAAATAACCTAGGAAAAACATTGATGATAAGTCCGCTAGGAGCTATATTGGCTCGTAGATATTCCGTCATCAATGCCCCATGGAGTGTGATTTTGACCCATTCTCTTTTTAATGCTGTGAGTGAAGTCCAGTCTTCTGATTGTGACCCTGAGGCCACAGATCCCCCTGCCCCGAGAAGTGAGGGAGTTTTCCTTAAAATATCTGCTACAGCTTCATCGTTAAAGCTGAGTCCTAGGTTGTCCTCCATAAAGGTAGGTAACCAACAAAAACCGTCAGATATACTGAGGTTTTAAGACAAGTGGGGTCCACTCAGTGCAATTGGCACCGTATGGTATCCTAAATTACGTCCCACGGGGTTGGCCCGTGCAAAACTGTATTAACAAAAGAGGGGGACTAGTGGGCTTTTAAGGGAGGTCCAGCATACAGGCCCAGTAAATCATTTAGAAGAAATGAGTATGCAGTTTCTCAGAACAAAGGGAGAGTAAGAGTGTGAGGAAGAGACCGTGTATAGAGGAAGGGGAATTCCTCTAGTCGGAACTAGGGTCCTCACACACCCAGCAAGCTAGGTGTCATGCTTCATCATATGGACCTGCTCCTCGTCGGGACGGCGCTGCAATCCCCGACGGGCACCCTTAAAGGGGCTCTATAGCGGAGATCTTTTGTTCCTGGCCGTATGATGTAATGTGTGTGAGGGGTCTAGTGGTGTAGATGTGGATGTGTGTATGTGATTAAAACAAGTTGGATAGTCCAAAAACAGGACTTTATTAAGAATGGCTATCCCCTTGATTAAAAAACAGGAAACAGAGTGGCAGCTGACTGACGTTAGGGTTCAGCTTAGCTATGCTCTTCTGTGATGGTCAACATGTTTCATGCCTAGTGGTCTAATGATCCATGGCAATTCTTCAGGACCTAATTATCTGATAACTATCTACACACTGTGGGAAGTACAATAGTTACCTGCCACGTGTATTATGGGACAACGGTCTCGCCATATGTAAGGGGGGAACCTAAGGGAAGAAAAGTGTTATATAAGGTCACCCAGACATCGGTCAGTGTTGATATTTAACTTATTATTCAAACAGTAATCACACACAAGGTCTCTCTCCCTAGACGATGTGACATTGAACTGAGTCAATTGTGACTTAGTGTAGAACAACAAACTATAGGGTTCTTAGTGCTCTACGTGAAAGTGAAATTAAAAACAAGCACCAATTTAAAAATCAGAAGACAGGAGGTGTACTCTTCATTACAGTGAAGTATAGAGAACTAGTGTTCACATTCTGAGTTTACAGGGCACTCACCTCTGTGGGTGTATATCCCTGCTTCTGTCCGTATTCGTTGCGCCACCCGTGACACCAGACTTCTGGTGACCATCACAGAAGAGCATAGCTAAGCTGAACCCTAACGTCAGTGAGCTGCCACTCTGTTTCCTGTTTTTTAATCAAGTGGATAGCCATTCTTAATAAAGTCCTGTTTTTGGACTATCCAACTTGTTTTAATCACATACACACATCCACATCTACACCACTAGACCCCTCACACACATTACATCATACGGCCAGGAACAAAAGATCTCCGCTAAAGAGCCCCTTTAAGGGTGCCCGTCGGGGATTGCAGCGCCGTCCCGACGAGGAGCAGGTCCATATGATGAAGCATGACACCTAGCTTGCTGGGTGTGTGAGGACCCTAGTTCCGACTAGAGGGATTCCCCTTCCTCTATACACGGTCTCTTCCTCACACTCTTACTCTCCCTTTGTTCTGAGGAACTGCATACTCATTTCTTCTAAAGGGTTGACAAAGGGGACAGGGCCTCTGGCGAGGTGTCAGCAATCCCTCCGTGGGGGAATTACTGGTGAAAACATTAGGGGTTCTTGGTCCCCAAGGACCCTCAGCAGCCAAGGGGACTTCATCCCCAACCAGTAGTACGCCAGGAGGCATGTATGGGGAGTGGTTGAGAAACTGAGTGGGGCCTCCGATGAGGTCTCGGCAATCCTGAGGTGGGAGACTTACTGGCAGCCGTGGCCCGTGCAGGTAAGAGCGGTGGGGCCGGGTTGGGGGGGATTCGACAGACGACCAGAAAATTAAATAAATAACTAATTTTCACTCGTCGTCGGCTGCTGAAATCCCCCCCACCTGCCTCACACAGCCCCATTGCTCTTACCAGCATGGGTCGCGGCTGATTACTAGTGGCAACAATAGGAGTTTTTGGCCCCCAAGGGCCCTCAGCAGCCAAGGGGACTTCACCCCCCAACCAGCAGTGTGCCAGGAGGCGCGTTTGCAGAGTGGTTGAGAAAGGAGGCAGGGCCTCCAATGAGGTCTCAGAAGTCCCAGTGTGGGGGACTCACAGGTGGAAGAGCAATACTCCGCCCGTTCTCGGAACTCTGTGGAATTTGGCAGAGTTTTTCAGTAAGTCCGAGGTCTTAAACAGAGTGAAAGTCCGCGAGCTCAGCACCAGCCTAGCGGAAAGAGGAACAATAAAGGTCAGCACAAGCAGAACGAGGCAAAATAAATGTCATTTGGGAGCATAAAAAAGGCAGAAAATGAGCAGAAAAAGAGCAGAACCCACTCAAGCACTCATGCACCCATTCACAGAATAGCTCAAACACACACACTCAGACTCTCCTGCACCCACACACAGATCCACTCACACACTAACATACCCCCTCACACACCCAGTGAGACACTCACTCACTCACCCACTCAGACACTCATGCACTTACTCACAGACTCACTCTCTAAGGTTATAGTTAGGAAATAACATTAAAGAACCATAGAAATTCACTGAAAAAAAGCAAAGGTTACAGGGAAGGTATAGTAAGGAAATATATTTAAAAACCTTCGAAATTCACAGAAAAACCAAAGGTTACAGGAACATTATCGTTAGTCTCAGATTTTCACTTGCAAAACCATAGAAATTCTGAAGTTATAGTTATAACTGACGCCACCACAATGCACTGCTTATGACCTTGCATATTACATCACTCATTACATTGTCAGTGACATCACTGATGACATCACTGATTACATCTCAAATTACATTACTGATGACATCACTGATTAAATGATCCACAGAACCACTCACACACACACTCACACCCCTATACAACTTCTCATGTATCCAATCCCACACAACCACTCACATATCCATTCACAGACTCATACAAGTACTCACACATCCACTCACTGATTTATAGAGCCACTCACACATCCACTCACTCATAAAGCCACTCACACAACCACTACCTCACCCATACAGCCAATCATGCACCCACTCACTCACCAATACAGCCACTCACACATCCAGTCATACAGGCATACAGCCCTAACACACCCACTCATACACCCACACAGCTACTCACACACTGAGTCAGTCACCTTACAGTTACTCATGTACCTACTCACTTACCCATACACTCACTCATGCAGCCACTCACTCACTCATACAGTTACTCACACACCCAATCACTTACTCATACAGATACTAACACCAGTACTCACTCCCCTATACAGTCACTGACACAAGATACACAATCACACATTCAGCCACTCACCCTCACAGTCACTCACACTCCCACTCACTCACCAATACACCACATTTGCACCCACTCACTCGCCCATACAGATGCTCATACACCTCATCAATCACCTATACAGCCTCTCACATACCCACGCACTCACCCATACACTAACACTTCCACACAGCCACACACACAGTCACTCACTCATCCATAAAGCCACTCACATAGCCACCCACACAGCAACACACTAACCCATAAAACCACTCACCCATAGAGTCACTCAGACCCTTACTCACACATGGATACACACACAGCCACTCACATACTATGTGTTCAAATAGTATCACTCATTAGTAGTACACAAACTATTACTTATTTAACTTTTGTAGTATCTTGGTAAATGTCTGTAACACTCAGAAACTTTTAGAAAACACTCACATTCATTTGATAATGTCATTTGAGATTTAATCTGTGTTGTCACTGACCATATCATGAGTGATGTAATATGTGAGGTCATAAGCAAGTGCATTGCGGGGGTGTAAGTTATAGTTAGCTCAGGTTACTATAACTTCTGAATTGCTATGGTTTTGTAAGAGTGAAATCTGAGCCTAACTATATCATCCCTGTAACCCTTGGTTTTTCAATGAATGAATATATATATATATTTCTTCCACCTCCTGCTTCTAAGAAAAAACAGGTACCGACACTGCTGGGATCCTGTTCAAGCAATGTGTTTATTCAGATCTTCCCATGGCGTTATGCATTTCGGAAGTCTCTACTGCCTTGCTCACACACTATAGACGCCATTTTCTCACCCTTATATAAGCATCGCCACAATGTGACTACAGTGGGCAAAGACATAGTAAACACACTATTGAACAATGTAAAAACTTTCTTAGTGAATATATAATTTATCGATCTAGTTAATTCATTATTTTTCTTTCTTTTATCCCTCTTTTATTTTCGATACTTTTGATCCTCTTAGACCACTTTCAAAGTGCAAGTGCTATGAACATGCAAAATTAAATCTTTCATTTCGCATGAATGAAAAAAATGCAAATCCCATTTAAAGTGCAAGTGCTGTGGGAGTGCAAATATGATTCCTTCATTTTACACTAGTGCAAAAATGCTAATTAGAGATAAATCACATAAATAAATATGCTAGGATCTCTAAACAAAATATAATACAAAAATCAACATTGATTTAAAATCAATCTCAACAATCTATCAATAGTAAAAACAAAGTCTGCGTATCAGGAAAACAACAATCATCGTACACAATCCCAAGTGGGATACATTTATGAGAAGGGTAGTATTTGGTTATATTATCCCCTAATGGGTTTATTCCACTCTACTCCCCTCCTCTAACGTGGCTCAACTTCAGATGTATGAATTGTTTGCACATATTTCCATCTCAACTCTACCTCAACAATTTCAGTTGTTAATCCTATATAAAAAACAATTTCATTGATGTATTCATTATTACATTATCATATCTATCCAATTTCCTAAAATAAACTAGGAGAAATTTTGTAAACAATACCTCACCACAGCTTTAAACAAAACCAACAAATACTTACTCAACATATAAAGTGCAAAGACTAGTGCTTACTTTGTGTTTAAAATGAATCTGTGCTAATAAATTAATCTATCTAAAACTGGTATACTACACAACATAGAAGGGTCGCGGTTTTAATGTTGAATTTATATATGTACATATAATTCCTCATCTGTATTCAGTCCATACAGAATATTTGTGTTAAGGATGACAATATATCTAGACTCCAACTGCCTCAATCTTAATTCTCTATTGCCTCCCCTCCTGTTTTTAGGACTGAATCAATTACAAAATACAGAAATTCGTCGCATCTGCCAATGTGGGATTCCTGAATATGTCAAGCAACTACCTTCATTTTGTACCGCTCTTAAATGCTGCAGAATCCTCACATGCACCATATGTATGGTGCTCCCTTCATACATCTTTAGGCAGGAACACTGTAATTCATACACCACATGATCACTTCTACAGTTGAATGCATTATGTATTTTTAACAGAGATTTTAATAGTGGCAACAGAACTTCCTTTGTGTTCAAACCATGTTTGCACACCTTACACCGATGATATTTAAGGAACCCAGGATTGCCCCTAAGCCAGGTATCTAATTGTTATACCTCTGGACTGTTGTACCATCTGAAGATGTTCTACATATGGAATACTTTGTTTAAATTTGATCGGGTGAAAACTTCTAGAGTGCAAAATGGAATTTCCCGCAATTGGCTTTCTATGCGTTTTGGTGTGTATTTTTTTACTCTTTGCAAACACAACCAGCTTAAGAAAGCATACCTCTGTGGTACTAATATTTGAGGTAAAATTCAGCTTTAGATTGTTGTTATTCAATTTTAATACAAATGCCTGCACAGATTCAGAGGTATCGTTCTACAGAATAAATAGGTCGTCAATAAAACATGTCCAAAGGACCACGTTCTCTACCCACTCTGTGGCATATTGCGTCATATATATGTGTGTGTATATATATATATATATATATATATATTCACTGAAAAAAACATAGGTTTCAGGCACGTTATAGTTAGGAATTAGCATTTAAAAACCTTAGAAATTCACTGAAAAAACCATAGGTTTCAGGGGCGTTATAGTTAGCTGGACATTTCACTCGTACAAAACCATTGAAATTCCCCCGTTATAGTTAATTCAGCTAACTATAACTCGCGCGCCCGCAATGCACTGCTGATGACATCACATATTACATCACTCATGACATGGTCAGTGGCATCACTCATGACATCACTGATGACATCACTGATGACATCAACCAGTGAATGTGTGTTTTTCTGAAAATTAAATATGTTTTATATATGTATATCTCAAGGTCGATGGAAGAATAAATGGGTATATAAGTGTCTAAATGGATGATTTTTTTAATGAAAAATTGATTGTATAACAGACTGATTAAGTGTTTCTTAGTGAATACATGGGTTAGTGAGTAATGTTTAAATATGTAAATATCTGTATTAGTCTCTCACTTTGTGTATAAGTGGCTGCATGGGCTGGTGAGTAGCTACATGAGTGTCTATATAGGTTATTAGTTGGTTTTTTGAGTATCAGTATGAATGTCTTAGTGTCTGTATGGTTCGGTGGGGGGTATTACGTACTGCATAGATGCATGAATGAGTGACTCACTGTTTGTATGTGCTGAAAACAGCATGTGTGCAAGGACTGTATGGGTGGATGAGTGTGTGTATGGGTGTGTTAGTGAGTGAATGACTGTCTCAATAGTGTCTTTATGAGTAACTACATATGTTTTAAACTAGTATATGTGACTAATGGTGTATATAAGTGAGTATATGTGAGAGTGAAAGATTGGAAGAGTTCCTGTATGAATAAGTATGTGTTTCTATAAGTGATTGTTTAAAAGACTAAGTATGTGTAAGTGTCTGTAGAAGTAAGTGTGGTGGTGTGTGTATAACTGTATATGCAAGTAAATGGATGTTTGATTCTTTATTAGCATGAGTGACTATGTGTGTGAGTAACTCTATGGATGAGAGGCGGTGTGTAACAGGATGTATAGGTGTATGAGTACATATGATGAGTGAGTACATGTATGAGTGACTGTATAGGACTGTTGGTGAATGAGTGGATGTGTATGTGGATCTTAGAATTACTGAATAGGTTGTTGTAACTGGTATTGGTATGTCCATTGTTTTGAAAATTTTAGTGTCTATTTTTGAATGTGTGTATCAAAGGTTATATTAGGGTGAGAGGAGGTCTGCCACTCTATCACAAAAATGACGTCATCAGTCATGTCATCAGTGATGTCATTTGAGATGCCATCAGTGATGTCATGAGTGATGTCACTGACCATGTCATGAGTGATGTAATATGTGACGTCATTAGCAGTGCATTGCAGGCGCGCGAGTTATAGTTAGCTGAACTAACTATAAAGGGGGAATTTCTATGGTTTTGTACGAGTGAACTGTCCAGCTAACTATAACGCCCCTGAAACCTATGGTTTTTTCAGTGAATTTCTAAGGTTTTTTAAATGCTAATTCCTAACTATAACGTGCCTAAAACCTATGATTTGTTCAGTGATTTTCAAAGGTTTTTTAAATGCTAATTTCTAACTATGCCTACTAAGATAGGACATGTGAAGAAAGAAGAAAAAACGCACAGAAAGAAAAAAAAGAAATGCAGAAAGAAGCAACAGAAGTCTTCAAAGACGAAGAAAAGTGCAGGAAGAAGGAAAACGTGCAGAAAGAACAAACAGAAGAGCAGAAAGAAGCCTTGTTGCAAAATCATCCTGTACCTTCAACTTTTTCAGACAGATACTGGTGGTAACTGAGTCTGACTAACCAGTCCTAGAGCCAGTGCTATGTTAAAAGACACTTAGAATACAATGAAAACACCTACATACACTAGGGAACACTATGCATTGGTGTCCACCTGTGATTAGCATGACCTCCTCTGTAAGCCCCTAGTATATAATAGGGCAGGGGGATTAAAACTACCTCTTAAAACGCGCAACAGGGTGTGTTTGCACACGTCACCTCAGGCCCCGTCCCCTCTCTTCACTACTGTGCAAACACGCTCTGTGGCCGTTTTAAGTTGGGAGATTAAGTCCCCTTGAATCCTGAGGGTCCCTAGGGTCCAACTAGCCCACTAGGTACCTCCAGTAAGCGCCACAGAGCTGCGTTGCAGAGAGGTGTAAAAAGGGGCACGGCCTAGTCCACCTCTCTGCAACGCAGCGCAGTGTCGCTTACTGGAAGCACCTGGTGGGCTAGTTAGCCCCCAGGGGCCCTCAGGATTGAAGGGGAATTATTTCCCCAACTTAAAACGCGCCATAGGGCGTGTTTGCACACGTCACCTCAGGCCCCGTCCCCTCCCTTCCCCACTGTGTAAACACGCCCTGTGGCCGTTTTAAGTTGGGAGATTCAGTCCCCTTGAATCCTGAGGGTCCCTAGGGTCCAACTAGCCCACTAGGTACCTCCAGTAAGTCCCACATAGCTGCGTTGCAGAGAGGTGTAAAAAGGGGCACGGCCTGCACCACCTCTCTGCAACGCAGCACAGTGTGCTTACTGGAAGCACCTGGTGGGCTAGTTGGCCCCCAGGGTCCATCAGGATTGAAGGGGAATTATTTTCCCAACTTAAAACGCGCCACAGGGCGTGTTTGCACACGTCACCTCAGGCCCGGTCCCCTCCCTTCACCACTGTGTAAACGTGCCCTGTGGCCATTCTAAGTTGAGAGATTAAGTCCTTTTGAATCCTAAGGATCCCTAGGGTCAAACTAGCCCACTAGGTACGTCCAGTAAGCGCCACAGAGCTGCGTTCCAGAGAGGTGTAAAAAGGGGCGTGGCCTCAGAACACCTGTCTGCAACGCAGCTCCCTGGCGCATACTGGAGATACCTGTTGGGCTAGTTGGCCTTCAGGGACCCTCAGTATTGAAGGGGAATTTATTTCCCAACTTACAACTCGCCAGGGGGCGTGTTTGAACAATGGTGAAGGAAGGGGGCGTGGCCTGAGGTGACATGTCTGCAAACACGCCCTGTGGCGCGTTTTACGTTGGAGAATTAATTCCTCCTCAATCCCGAGGGACCCTGGGGGCCAACTAGCCCACCAAGTACCTCCAGTATGCGCCAGAGAGCTGCGTTGCAGAGAGGTGTTCAGAGGCCACACCCCTTTTTACAACACTCTACAACGCAGCTCCGTGGCACTTACTGGAGGTACCTGGTGGGCTAGTTGGCCCCCAGGGACCCTCAGGATTGAAGAGGAATTAATTCCTCAACTTAAAACGCACCACAAGGCGTGTTTGCACACATGTCACCTCTGGCCCTGGGGTGCAACTAGCCCATCACCTCCATTAAGCGCCACAGAGCTGCGTTGCAGAGAGGTGTAAAAAGAGGCGTGGCCTCAGAACACCTCTCTGTAACGCAGCCCCCTGGCGCACACTGGAGGTCCCTTGTGGGCTAGTTGGCCCCCAGGGGCCCTCAGTATTCAAGGGGAATTCGTTCCCCATCTGCAAACGCACCATAGGGTGCGTTTGCAGAGTGCTGCAAGGAGGGGTGCGTGGCCTCCGGCGCGATGCCGGTCTTTTATTTATTTTATTTTTTTAAGGAGGGGAACTGTGTGGCCCCCCTTCTTTTTCTAATTTATTGACCCTGGGGACCCCATCCCCCAGGGCCTGCCCCATACATTTATTTATTTATTTATTTTTTAAATTTGGAAGGGGCCCCCCTCCCGAGGCCTTAATTGGCCACGCGGACCCCATCCCCCGGGCCATGGCCTTTTTTAAAATTCTTTAGGAGGGGGGCTGCGTTGCCTCCTCCTCAGGCCACTTATGGTCCCAGGGACCCCATCCCCCGGGGCCGGCCTTTGTTTGTTTTTTATTTTATTTTGGGGAGGGGGTGGTGTGGCCTCCCTCCTTGGCCACTTGTAGCCCCGGGGACCCCATCCCCGGGGCTGGCCCTCTCCGTTGTGGCCCGTGGGGGGGCGCCCCAATCCTCCCACGGTCCCGCCGGCTCCCCACATCCTGCGGGAGCCGGCATTGCTTTTCCAAATGGAGAGCTGCTAAGATGCAGCTCTCTGTGTGGAAAAGCAATTTGGTTTGCATTTTGAACGAGAGAGCAGGTTGCCCTGCTCTCTCTTTCAAAATCCAAACCAAGTTTGCTATGGCAGGGCGGGAGCCGCGAGGCTCCCGCCCTGCTATAGCAAACTACAGTGTCCCGGGGGTGGGCACCCCGGGACACTGCAGGAGCCGGCCCTGGGGGGTGGCGGTCCCCAGGGCCATGACAAGGCTCCAGGAGGGGGGCCGCGTGGCCCCCCTCCCACAATTTATAAAGCCCTGGGGGTGGTAGTCCCCAGGGCTGGGGGGTCCATCACGGACCCCCCAATTTTAATATTTAGAGCCCCCCCACACAGGTTATTTTTTTTTTTAAAGCCCTGGGGATGGCGGTCCCCAGGGCTGCGGGGGGGCAGTGTGCCCCACCGCGATAACAATTAAGTAGAGCCCCGGGGGATGGCGGTCCCCGGGGCTTGGGGGAGCCTTAGATGCCCCCCCCAACATTAAACTAAGAAGCCCCGGGGGGGTGGGGGTCCCCGGGGCTGCAGGGGGGCAGCAAGCCCCCCCGCAATTATGTTTGAAAACCCCCAGGGTTGGGGGGCCCCCCATCCCAATACAAATATTGCCCCCGGAATTTGGCCCACCCGGGGGCTAAATATTAACAAAGCGCGGGAGCACTGGGTGCGCGAATCTCGCCGTTTTAAAAAAAAAATCTTTTTTGGGCCCTGGGGGTTCTTGTGGGACCCCCTGAGCAGGCCTAGGGGGTCAGGGTGTTTCTGCCCTGCCCCCTTTTTGCGTTTTGCGCATTACTTTTTCTGTTTTCTTGTGCCTCGGTTCTACCGAGGCACAAGATGGCTGCCAACACTTCCTGGTTTGGAGTGTTGACAGCCACTTAACATAAAGCTCGTGAGGATCCGCGGCCCTAGATGTATATGTGTTTTTACTTTTGATTATCTCAGCAACTACTGAATGGATTTACACCATTTAACAAAAAGGGTTCTTTCTGAACCAAGAACTACCTCATTGCCAAATTTGGTGTGATTCCATTCAGCAGTTCGGGCTGTAGCCGTGTCTAAAGTTTCCTATGGAAAATTGCATAGGGAAAACACGTTTTGGGACCCCCCTTTTTTCTCGGCCCCCGCTTGACGAATCACCCCGAAACTTTCAAGATAGGAGCGGACCGGAGCGCCCCACGAGTTTAGGCAATTTCGCGAAGATTTGTCAATCGGCACCAAAGTTATTGGGAATAAAATGTTGCGAATTTCCTATAGAAAATAGGTCCTAACTATAACTGTCTACTGGCGACCGCGAGTAGATTTCTTATATATATATATATATATATATATATATATATATATATATATCACAAAACCAATCCAGCACCGCCTAACTGACAGCCAACAGGCGGGAAGAACGCTGGCAGGGACCTCTACGATGTGCTCACGCTGATAAGTATAGGCAGGAATCCGGAATCGGTGCAAGAATTAATTTATTTAGGCAAAGGCAAGTGTAAGTCCATTGCAATCGTCGGACATAGTGTCCACCATGACGCGTTTCGCTCGCATCCGCGAGCTTGATCACATGACGCGCTCGGGAACAATCATGCATAAATTAACACACAAGCACAAATTACTTTAGAAATAAACCTTAATGTGTGCGTGAAACTAAACAACAGACTCCTGATACATATGGTGTCAAGCCTGGAAACTACCGACAGTCCATAAACACCGTATTGGTAGTTAATTGCAACTAAATGAAATCCAATACTTTGAAGCTGCTAAGATGTTACAAATAATTATGGAAAATATTATTTACAAACACAGTAAATGGCGCTTTGTAAAATACCATTAAAACTCACAGACAAGTTTCATCAGAAATGTAGTAAAATCAGCAAAGTTGCTGTTTTGAGTGCAAAAGATGCAAGTGCAAAGAGTCAAAATTATTGTGCAAATATTGCTGAATCTAAGGCCAGTGCCAAAAATCAGAATAATTGTGCAAATACCGCTAAGTCAAAGGCAAGTGCATAGTGCCAAAGTGACATAAATATGAACACAATGGACAATAACAATTGACATATAGCAATAAAATTAACAGTTGAAATTCTAAGACACTGTGCAAATGAGCATATTGTTAAAAAGATGACAGATAAAACTCATAGAACATGAATGAATATCATAATGGTATACCAATTAACATATCATATACAGTACTAAGGATAAACATTGCCAATCTGAATCTGATATACAGAGATAGGTGTAGAAGCAGCAATACAGAGAAACGATTCTCACAAAGGAAACTGTCAAGTCTATCAAACTGGCAAAAAAAGCCACCAAGGAGTCAAAAAAGTGCAATGTGCAAAGTATAAAAAGCTAATAGCTAACGTAGTTAGAATGAGGCAATAAGCAAAATTTGTTCAAGCCTGAACAAATATACGGAGGTAGATATTAAGAACCTAACACAGAGTACATAGGGAAAATTCTCAGTAAATTACAAAGGGTAGATAAAAAGTTAAAATAAATGACACAGTTAGCACAAGTGAGCTGTTATATATGGTTTAAAATAACTACAGCGTAATTAAAACAGGACAGGGCAAGAGTCCAGACAGGGTAGACTAAGGTGAGGCGTATTACAGGAAATTATGTAAGTCCTCACTATTATTAAGGCCATAAGGCATCTTAGTGTCGAGGGACATGATAAAGTGGGTCTCTAATTGGCGGAGGGTTTTCTCACGGTTGCCTCCTCTCACCGAATTAGGAACAGCCCCTAACACAGTGTATTCTAGATCCTTAAGTTTGTTGTCATGGACCATTTTAAAATGTCTCGCCACAGGATATTTTGGGTCTGAATTAACAATAGCCCTGACATGTTGTAAAATCCGTTTATGTACAGGGAACTTCGTGCTTCCAATGTACTCAAGGCCACAAGTACAGCGCAGTTTATAAATCGCAAACTCTGTACGACACGTGAGATAGTCGCGAATTGGTACTTTCTTGTTGTCAAATGCAGTAGTGTAATCAGTGCTGTTAGTGGCAAAGGTGCATGCACGACAGGAATTGCATTTATAAAAGCCTTTTTTAGTCAACCAAGTTTTTTTGAGGGAGACTTCAGGACTGGATTTGACAAGGGCATCCCTCATAGAGGGCGCCCGTCTAAAAGTAATCGCGGGCAATTCTGGCAAAATAGGTTTAAGTGTCATGTCAGTGAGCACAATAGGCCACTGTGTATAAATCATTTTGCGAATTTGTTTATCTTGCTGACTGTAAGTGGTAACAAATCTGATGTTGGTTAAATCAGTCTCACCGTTAGATTGTGGAGAAGGTGTCACTTGTGCTTTTTTAACAATAAGGAGATATACCCTAGGTAACAGATTGGACTTGGTAAGCGCGGAATCCAAAATTGTTTTGGAATAACCACGAGTGAGGAAACGAGCATAGGCTTCTGATTGGCAAGTTTGGCATTCTGAATCCTCACTACAGATTCGGCGAATCCTGAGGAATTCGCTATAGGGAATACTACGAATAGTGTGATGGGGATGAGCACTATCCGCATGAAGAATGGAATTCCCTGCGGTGGTTTTCCGCTGTAGTCTAGTGTGAAGTTGGCCATTGCTAACGTAAAGAATCATATCCAGAAATTCCACTTTAGCATTATCAATGGTAGCAGTGAATTTAAGATTTAGGTTATTAACATTGATGGAATCAACAAATTCTAGTGCACTATGTTTGTCACCCTTCCAAATCATACAAATATCATCGATGTAGCGCCAGAAGTACATCACATTAGCAGTCCATGTAGCTTGATTGCGCAATCTGAGGACATGCTCCTCCCACCAGCCCACATGTAAACATGAGTAGCTGGGGGAGAAGCAAGCCCCCATAGCCACACCTCGCAGCTGCTGGTACACCTCAGTACCAAACAAAAATAAATTATTGGGTGGAGGAGCCTAGCGCGCAACCAAGATGGCCGCGTAGGTGCGAGGCTCCCGAGGACCTCTGCAACCTCCTATGTTTATCCTGTCTTCATCCTGCATCGGTTGAGGGGACTGTGTCGGTGAGCCTGAGCCGAGGTGGTACCCGTTTCCCGTTTTCGAATCGGACCTCGGGTGCTGGAGTGAGCACCGATTGAAGTTTGCGGCCTACTTCTCTCCTGACCCCGGATTCGCGTTTGGGGGCGACCCAGTGGCAAAGTGAACAACAACGGCAGGCTGGGCCTGGCGAGTCGCGTACCCCACACTTTCACTTTCACTTTTGCGCCCCCTTGCCGTTTTCGCAAGTGGGATCACGGCGCTCTTTGTGTTGGGGTGGCCTCGCTGGGAGACCCTGCCTGCCTGCCTGCTGTGGCCCGCTCTGCCGTCCTGGGGTGGCCCCCCGGAGTTCGTGGCCTTGATTGCTTGCTCTTCACTGCGTGACTGGTGCGGGTGTGAGACCCGCGACGATGGCCACGAAGCAGGATGGGGATCGTTTGAAGGCCAAGTCAACCCGGTGTGGCGCCGCACATCAGGCCAACATCATGGACCGCTACACCCTCCCGAAGGGGTCTCCCGGCGGATCGCACAAGTCCTCTGAGTGCCCCCCGGATGCCCCGGACTTGCCCACGGATCTGTCTTTGCAAGACGTCATGAGCGCCATTGCTGAGATGAAGGCCTCGGTGGGCCAGCAGTTCGACACTTTAGCGCACAAAATCGACGCGGTCCTCATTGATGTCAACCTTGTGAGAGCTGATCTCTCTAAGACCAACGACCGGGTCGACTCTTTGGCCCACACCGTGTCGGGCCTCACGACTGAGGTGGCGGCCCTTCAAACGGAGGTGCACCGGCTCCGTCAGGCGAGTGCGCTCATGGATCGGCGCCTGGAGGACTCCGAGAGTCGGGCCCGGAGGAATAATATCCGCATCATCGGAGTGCCCGAGGGACGGGAGGAGTCGGCGGCGGATCTCTTCGTGGAGGACCTGATCACTACCCATCTCCAGCCTCGAGGGCTGAGTAAATTCTTTGCCGTGGAGAAGGCCCATAGAGTTCCCGGGGGCAGACCGAAGGTCGGAGCCCCTCCGCGGCCTCTTATTGCCCGTATCTTTAACTTTCGGTACCGGGATGCGATTTTGCAAGCTTCCAGACTGCAAGGGCCGATTAAGCTGGAGAACATGGAGGTGAACTTTTATCCTGACTTCACCCAAGCGGTCCAGAAGCAGAGACTGAGTTTCCTGGGCGTCAAGCGGCGGCTTCGAGGCATGAACTTAAAATACACCATGCTCTTCCCGGCCAGGCTGCGGGTGGAGGTGGATGGTCGCACTCACTTTTTTGACCGTCCTGAAATGGCCGGGGACTGGCTGGACGCTTTGTCTGGGGGTCATGATCGGGATGGCGGGGGGGGGGGCTGCGGGAGGAGATTGCCCACTGGACCGGGTCTGAGGTACTGATGCCGGGGCTCACTCCGGATGACGCGGCCACTTTCAGCCAAGCTTAGGGTCTTTTGTTTGTTGTACTCGTCTCCCCTCATTTGGAGGCTGTGCGGGGTCTTGAGGGGGTACTCTTTCCTCCTCTAGGGGGTCTAGCTAGTTCCACTTATATAGGGGCGACAGGCACACTGCAAGTTGGGGGGGCTGTCTGGGCTCATGCAGGGGTGCAGGGAGGGGGGAGTTTTGTTGGGGCGGTTGGGTTGGGGTGGGGTATTGTTCATTTGTACCACAAGGCAAAAGTATTGTTGTGCTATTCCTAAAGTGCTCTCGGGGGGACGATTGATCGCTTTCGGCTATGATGGGGGGTAGGGGACTGAGTCTTTTGTCCTGGAATGTCAAAGGACTGGGGGACAGGATAAAACGGGGTGTGGTCCTGCAGTTTCTGAAACGAATTTCACCTGATATAGTTTTTCTGCAGGAGACGCACTTCATTGGCAACTCCTTTTGTGCTATGAATCGACGGGGCTACCGCCTTCTGGCCCATTCGGGCTTCACGTCTGGTCCCAGGGGTGGCATCATGGCTAAAACCTCGCTCCCATTGGAAGTTGATGAGGTGCTCCATGATGACAGGGGACGTTATACGGTTCTGGTGGGTAGAATGGAGGGCAGAGTGATTGTTTTTGTTTCTGTCTATGTCCCGCCAGGGTTGCAAACGACTACTTTTGCGGATCTGGGGGGCCTCCTCCTTGGCCTTCCGGAGGGGATTCTAGTGGTTGGGGGGGATTTCAACGCGGTGGTTTCCGGAACTGAGGACCGTCACCCCCCTAGGGATCTCCCCCGTGCCCAAGCGTGGTTATCTGGCCTCTTGGATACTTTGGGGTTGGTGGATTGTTGGCGTTTGAAACACCCTACGCAGAAACAGTATTCCTTTCATTCCGGGGCCCATAGCAGTCTCTCAAGGCTAGATTATGTCCTGGTGCCGGCGGCGCATGCGGGGAGGATCGGGGAGGTGCGCCATTTGGCGCGGGGTATTTCAGACAACTCCCCGCTCCTGTTGCACTTCGACATTCTCCCGAGGGGGGAGGGTAGGGTGGTCCCGATTAATCCCTGGTACCTGCGTGACCCCACCATTCGCGCAGAATTGGTTAAATCCCTTAAGCGATATTTTGACGATAATGTGGGGTCAGTGTCATCGGCGGTCTCCCTGTGGGAGGCTTTCAAGACGGTACTCCGGGGGGAGGCCCTGTCCCTTATTTCCCATTCCCGGAAGGGCGAGCGGGAGGAGGTGACCCGTGTTGAAACTGAGATAACCGAGTTGGAGGGTGACCTGGAATGTGGGGTGACGGATGACAAACTACATGTTCTCCGACTCAAGCAGGCGGCCTATAAGGCCCTCGTCACGGAGGTGGCCAGGGGCCTCAGTAGAGAGCAACAGGGGAGACTGTATGATGTGGGTGATAAGGCTGGGAAACTGATTGCGTGGCTGGATAAAAAGGAGAGAGCGAGTCGAGTTGTCCCGTCGATTGAGAAACTGGATGGTGTGTGTGTCACTGGACCGGAAGAAATTGTTGATTGCTTTGCAGAATATTTCCGTGGGGTGTATTCCCCGGTGTCCTCCCGCTCGGAAGATGATTCCCATGCCCTGCTCAGGGATATCGCGCTGCCTTCCCTTTCGGAGGAGGACAGGGTGTCGTTGGACGCCGCCCCAACATCTGAGGAAATTGCCCTCGCCATACGTTCGGTCGCTTCCGGCAAGGCCATGGGTCCTAATGGTCTTCCTATCGAATTGTACAAGCTGCGACCGGATACGCTGGCGCCACATCTCCGTGCTATGTTCCTCGCGGCCCGTTCGGCGGGTTCCCTCCCGCTAGACCAGCGTCTGGCTACTATCGTGGTTATTCACAAGGAGGGGAGGCCGCGGGACCGGGTCACGTCCTACAGGCCCATTTCGCTGCTGAATGCGGAACCCAAAATTCTCGCCAAGGTGTTGGCCAATCGGCTGGTTGGCGTGGTGTGCGATCTGATTCACCAGGATCAGTCCGGTTTTATCCCTCATCGCAACACTGCGCTCAACCTGCGGCGCTTACATGGGGTGCTCGCGCGTGTCCCGTTCATACGGGGGCCGGCCATTTTGGCGTCCCTGGACGCCACTATGGCGTTTGACACACTTGAGTGGCCATATATTTGGGCGACGCTGGCGAAGTTTGGGTTTGGCCCGGGATTCATCGGTTGGGTGAAATTGTTGTATTCCGGACCGCTGGCGCAGGTGGCTGTAAACGGTAGAGTGTCGGCTCCGTTTGAGCTGGGCAGGGGCACGCGGCAGGGCTGCCCGTTATCGCTGCTCCTCTTCGCGCTTGCCTTGGAGCCCCTGGCGGAGTGGCTGCGGTGGCATCCTTCTATCCGTGGTCTCCGATGGACCCCCGAGTATGAGGACCGCGTATCTCTTTACGCTGATGATATTCTTTTGTACCTGGCTTCCCCGCGTAAATCGCTGATAGTGCTGGTTGATGTATTGCACTCATTTGGCCTCAACTCCGGCCTAGTCATCAATTGGGCTAAATCTTGTGTGTATGTCCTCTCTGGGGAGGCTCCTATCCTTCCGCGGGGTTGTCCTATCCAGATTGCCCCGCGGGGATTTAGGTACCTGGGTATCTTCATTACCCTGGACGCGAAGGCCCGGTATAAACAGAACTTGCTTCCCCCCCTCCAGCGCCTGAAGGATGATGTCGCGCGTTGGAGGCGCTTGCCGCTCTCGCCGCTCGGCCGGGCGGCATTGTTTAAGATGATGTCGCTGCCACGTTTCCTGTACGCCTTACAGAACACAATGGACGTTGTCCCGGCGCGCTACTTTCGCGAGGTGGAGAGTTTGCAGCGCCGCCTGTTCTGGGAGGGTAGACCGCGTATCGCCCTGGCGAAGCTGACGCTCCCGTGGTACGACGGGGGGGTTGCCCTCCCAGACATCAAGCGATATTACTGGGCCTCCCAGCTGGCTGCGATAAATCACGGCCTTTACGGGCCCGCTCTAAACCCGGCCTTTGAGATGGATAAAATGTTACTGCCGGGCGGCGACTATAATCGGGCGCTTTATTCTAGCTCGCTCGACGCACGTCTGACGGGCCCCACGCGGGTCATGGTGCGAGTGTGGCACGCGGCTAACTTGGCGATGGGGTGGAAGGATCGTTTGACCCGGGCGACGCCACTATACGCATCTGAGCGGCTGGGCTCCCTGTGGACCTCGAAGGGCTTTGAGAAGTGGGACATGATAGGCATCAGCAGGGTGGGCGATCTCTGGACGAGGGGGGGATTCAAAACGTTCGATGTGCTGCAGACGGAATTCCAGTTGCAGGACAGGGAGTACTTTCGATATATGCAGATCCGTCATGCGTTATGCTCCGTATACCCGGACGTTGCCTCCATCCCGGAGAACTCCCCTCTGGAGGATAGAGTGCTAGATGGGCATGTACCGGACGCCACAATTTCATTAATGTACAAAAAACTCATCAATGATCGCTCGGGACTGCTGACTGGCCTTCGTGAGGCGTGGGGGGCTGATGGATTGGAGCTGGATGACGAGGACTGGGTGTCTGCGGTGGCCTCCCCGAAAGAGGTGGCCATACCGGCTCGCCTTCGCTTCGTCCAGCTCAAGATACTCCATAGGGTCTATGTTACGGGGCCGAGTCTGATGCGTATGGGCTATGCTGTGGACGGGTTGTGTAAGCGTGGGTGTGGTTCTTTGGGGACCTTTCTCCATATATTGTGGGAATGCCCGGAGGTGGCGCGATTCTGGCGTGGTGTGCACGAGGTCTTGCAGGCAGTTACGCATGTGCCGCTGCTGCCCGAGGCGAGGAGATGTCTCCTGAATGTGTGGGAGCCAACCGACTACTCAGTGCCGCAGACGTGGTGGGTGACTCTGGGATATATGGTGGCCAAGCGTGATATTGCGCAATTGTGGGGTTCCCAGAGGTCACCGACTGTCTCGGCGTGGAAGGACAACATGGATTGGTGTATGTTTCGGGAAAAGGTGGTGTATGTTGCGAGAGGTAAGCCTGGGAAATGGGTGAAAGTGTGGGGCCCCTGGAACGCCTACCGTGGGGGAATCTGTACCCCGCCGCTGACGCCTGATCCGTCACCGGCCCCGTCTCCTTAGCCTGCTTGTCTTCCTGGTTCTGGGCTTGAGTCCACTTTGTCTCCGTCCCGACCTATCCCCCCCCTTGATATTCCTGTGGACCGGTAGGGTCCCCCCCAGGGGAGCACATGCTATTGTTTCCGATTGTGGGTTGCCTTGTGGACTTGTTTTCTTCGTTATTTATATAAAAATGAAACCGTTGTGTGGGGTCCGAATGGTGTGGCTGCCAACGCTTCTTTCAACTCCTGTGATCTCTCTTCTGCCGCAGCGTGTGTTCTACTGTTTGTATTATATGCTCTTTCTGTCTGCTAGCGGCCGGCCTGAAGGTTGTAGGCCCATCTTTGTATATCTTTTGGATTCTGTAATAAACGGTTTCAACAAAAAAAAAATAATAATAAAAAAAAAAAAAAATTATTGCAGAGGCATAGTTCGATCATCTTTAGCAGCAATTTGTTATGATCACACATAATAATATCTCTTTGCGCAAGAAAATACTGCACTGCTGCTAAACCATCTGCGTGGTTGATACTAGTATATAAGGATTCAATATCCATCACGACTAGCAGGTAATCTGGCTCCCATGAAATATTCTTGATTTTGTTAAGAAAGTCAGGAGTGTCTTTGACAAAAGAAGGAAGGGCAAAAACAAAGGGCTGAAGAAAATAATCCACATACTTGGACATCATTTCAAGTAGACTTTTCTGCGCTGATATTATAGGTCTCCCAGGCACAGGATATATATATATATATATATATATATACATACATATATTAATTATTATATTTAAATGAAGTTGTCGGAGCGGAATGTAAGGGATATGGGGTGATCTGTGGGGAAGTGTATTAATACTCGGGTATCACTGTGATAACCGAGTATTAAGTATGTAATAGAGTTAAGAATAATGTAAATATTTTTTTAAATAATGTAAACAAATTAATTTAAAAATATCAAAAGAACATTTTAGAGGCAGGATGTAAGGGATTTAGGGGTAGTGTGTGGGGATTGTATTATATAAAGTAGTGTGTGGGGTGGATTGTATTAATAATAATTCTGGCAATTTCTGAACTGGATGAGCAAGTCACACATGGATCTGGGGCAATTAATTGAGAGACGCAAGGTGATCAGTAAAAGACGAATAAGATGCTAGCACGCTACAATTGTAAAGAACCGTCCAAAATCGAACTCCTGTCAGGGTGACCAGTTACCATAATGAGGCCTCAGGTCTGTGTGAGTAATGATGTGGTCGGTTGGGCTCGCACGAGAGTCCACGAACGTTCCACAGTCATGTCCTGGCACAAGCTCAAACGCTAGACGCATGTGCTGAGAGCAGACACTGGTCGATCAGATTTAGGAATCTTACCACGCGCGCTGGCATTCTCATCCCCAGTGAACAAAATGCCTGTGTTAAACCAGTCAGTCAGTGTTCAAGTGCAACGAAATTTGTGATAATACCTGCATCAACCAGTGGAGGGAGCCATCGCATCAGAGGATGTGCCCATGAATAGCGTACAACTTTCGAGCCTGCTCAATGCATTTCTCTCAGTTCAGTGCTAGGAAGTAGTGTCTCCTCAGCCTGCTCAGTATATTGCAAAACTGAATTGTAATCCCATGGATGCAAAAGACGCCGGCTACATGAGCTGTTTTGTTTGTAGTAATATTATTAAAAACGATCTGTGTGCTTGGGTGGCACCTGCATCGGAAGGTCCATAAGGAGAGGTGTGTTTGCCCCTGGGCCCTCGTCTTCCAACCAATCACAGCTCAGAAGCTGTGCTTTCACCTGGAAAAATACCATGAAAATCAGAAGGGGAATGTCCCAACAGGATTCGGAGCAGGTAAGTGATGGCCCGTTGTTTCTTAGACCCTTGTGTACAAGTGGACAGCCACTCACTACAGCTCATCTGATCATGTAAAAAACACGTAGTGCTTTAACCTGTAAAAAACATAAGTGCCAGGGGCCCGCATAATTCTCGAGAGGCCAAAGCAGCTTCCCCACACACGCAGTCCCTGCCAGCGTTTCCTATTAACCATCCTCCTCCTCTTCATACATGACGATTTGGACGATTACAGGTCACGCGTAGCTATATAAAGGTCCCTGGACATTCTAGCACTGTTAAGTTTTTCTAAAGTGTACACTTAAACCTCGGTAAACGCTCTGCTGATGTGCTCCGTTGGCTAAACAGCAGACATCGCCACCGTGTGGTGGACTGTGAGGATTGTGGGCTGTTGTTAAAAAGAAAATCCTGGCTGGTGCCAAGCACTGGCAAAGACTGGCAAAAATTAAGCACTGGAACCCTCCATTAAGTATTAGTAATCCCTACCGTTATACAACTTTTATTGATGTTTACAGAAAATGACCTTTTAGGCAGCCGCGGGCGAGGGAGACCCTTACATTAATCATGAAATGTGTAAAATTTATTACGTTTTACGTTCTCAGATACGTGTGTGTATCCAAGATCCATAAATATTTTTTTTCTTGTTCATGATGTCTGGCATTATATAACCGGTACAATTTTTATCAACTTTTGTGACGTCACACCATTGTACAACCAAATTGACGGTACTCAGCTATGTCTTCATACTGGCTGTACCTTTCGTTCATGGTCTTCGTCATGTTTTCACTCCCAAAAGGGAAGTCTGATGGGGTTGCCACAAGCACCTCATATGTCTTCCACCAGTTTTAATAAAAAATATTAATTGTGGTTGTCTCGCACGCTGAGGAAGAAAGGAGGAAGCAGCATACAATATAAATTCTATATAGGCAAACTTGACAGGAGGATTTTCTCTCTGTTTATAGAGTGACATAGGCAGTTTATTCTCTGCTTTCATCCATGATGTCACTCTCAATCCTTCGTGGAAAGCTTCCATGCTCTTAGGTAGTTATGTATTCATTGACATATTTTTGTATTTCAAACATTTTGAGATGGCAGGTCACATGAAATAGCTGTCATTTATCTCTGTTCCTATAGTGTGTCTCTCTGGGAAAATGACGTGATACAAACGGTGGTGCCCGTGACTAGTTGGATTAGTGAGCGCAGCAGGGATGCACATAAATGCATTCATGTACGTATGCTTCAGTGATTCCCATGCTTTTGCAGTAGATCCAACCAGGATACTACGCAACTACCTGAGGTGCATGCTGCCTAATGCTACTTTAGTTTACAAAGCAAACACAAGGAGATGATGGACAAAGCGCTGAAACCTTTCAGACACTCACCACCAGTCACAGATTTGGGTTGAGTCCATCATCGTTCTTTAGCTCACTTTGCCACCCACTTTCAGACCCAGCTATATACAAATCAGTCTTGATCCTGTTCCTCAGGGGAACAGTCTAGCCTGAACTGCCAAGCCAGTTCTTCTCTGGAACGGAAACACACATCCTGGGACTGGTTTCGGGATTTCACCCCTCATCGGCAGTGCTAGCTTGAAACCAGTAGCAAAGTGAGCAAGGGATTCACGCCTGGACATACACTGCCAAGTTAGGGCGAACAAAGCAAACACATAGAGATGATGGATGGAGCGCTGAAACTTTTCACACACTTACCCCCAGTCACAGATCTGGGTTGAATCCATCATCGTTCTTAAGCTCACTTTTAACTCACAGCCCAGATCTGGGAATGCAGTGAGTGTCCGAAAAGTTTCAGTGCTCTGTCCATCATCTCCTTGTGTTTGCTTTGTTCTCCCTAAGTTGTCAGAGTATGCCCATACATGGATCCAGTGCTCACTTTGACACTGAATTGAAGCTAGCCTGGCTGATGAGGGGTGTTACACCGAAACCAGTCTCAGGATGCTTGTTCCCGGTCCAGGGAAGACCTGGCTTGGCAGTTCAGGCTGGACTGTTCCCATGAGTAACAGGGTCAAGACAGATTTGCACGTGGCTTAGTCTGAAGTGGGGTGTAAAAGTGAGCTAAAGAACGATGATGTATTCAACCCAGATCTGTGACTGGGGGTGAGTGTCTGAAAAGTTTCAGCGCTCTGTCCATCATCTCCTTGTGTTTTCTTTGTTCGTCCTAAGTTGGCAGGATATGCCCAGACGTGGGTCCCTTGCTCATTTTACCACTGTATTCAAGCTAGCCTGACTGATGAGGGGTGTTACTCTGAAACCGGTTCCAGGATGCTTGTTTCTGGTCCAGGGAAGACCTGGCTTGGCAGTTCGGGCTGGACTGTTCCCATGAGGAACAGGGTCAAGACTGATTTGCATATGGCTGGGTCTGAACTGGGGTGGCGAAGTAAGCTAAAGAACAATGATGGATTCAACCCAGATCTGTGACTGGGGGTGTGTGTTTGAAAAGATTCAGCACTCCGTCCATCATCTCCTTGTGTTTTCTTTCAATAGTTTTCAACCTGGTGGTGTTGTCCAGCTTCCTTGGCAGATCCAAACAGCTGCCTGCCAGGTGAAGAGTGTATTTCCATCAACACATTCACCATTAAAAGCTAAGGAGTCAGAAAGAATCAAGGGGAAGTCCAAGCCCCCAAGCACCGCTATAGATTGAAGGTTATTGCCAGGCGGTACTGTTGAACCAGTAGATATTTAGCACAGAGAACAGACCCGGGAGAAATGCATGACTGGAGTGTACTCTGGAAGTGCAGAGCTTGGTTGACGGAATGCACAATCCTCTGGAATACTGTTGATGTGGGAGCCGGGCGCATTACACTGGTGGTCATAGAAAACAGGTGCACTTAGATGCACCAGGGGATGGGGCACCAGGATTGAAAGTTTGGGAGAACGCTCTTGAATCCCTGTGACTGCAATAAAGACAATACAGTGGGGAAGGGGGGCTAACTGTGCCCCATTAAAGATTCCTAGGGACATGGTGCTCCGAGGGGGGGGGGTGACACGATAAGGCCAGCAGGAGATGAACATCCTTGTGTTGGATTGTGATGTGGATGATGGGGCCCCTGAGGGCAACAAGGAGGATATGAGGGGCCAGCTGACTACATGCCAGAAAGAAAGAAGAAACACACCAGATGCAGGGTGGAAGCGTCCTGACGAAGAGAATAGGTCGTTCACCCAGAGCTCGAGGGAGGCACTGTCCAGACTGGGGTTGCCCTATTATTGAAGACAACAAAAGGCTGAAACACAGCCAGGTGTCGGACGGACACCCCTCCTTTGGGACTGAACCACATGTTAGGCAAGCCACTCCGACATGACTGTGAGAGTTGGTCTTCGAGATGCTTAAGTTGAGGCAATTATTGGAGGATGATCATGCTTGACCATGTCCACACAAATGGCAGCTATAAAAATAGAAAAGAGTAATCAATGAAAGTCACCGCTCAAAGAAGGATGATCGAGTTCCCTTATTGAAATCTATTTCCCCAATCTTAGAGACCAATGCACCACCAAAGAGTTTATAGTGGAATCTCTATGTATCCTCCGAGAAGACTTCTATACTTTAAAGTTTGCATTGAGAACAAGATTCAATAATTAAAGAAAGTAATGAACCTCGCTGGTGGGAAGATTATGTCACATTGGAAGAAATGTAGGGCCACAGGTCTTAGGGGCACACATTCTTTGGCAAGAAATCAACCTCCACAACCAGAACATAGCTTTATAGGAGAAGATGAAAGACCTGAAAAATAGATCTAGGTGGCACAGTGTTGGAATTGTGGCGCTCCTGGGAGACGCAGACGGTGAGGACATTGATGTCTATGGAGAGGCTTTTTGAAGCAGTGTTGGTAACCAAAGATGCTGAATCAGTGAACATGACATAACACATAGATTTTTTTGGGGGGAGTTTTATATAGTGCGAACTTGACCCGAAGGTATCAGAGCGCTTCACATGAGCACCGGTTATGTTACATACAGACACATTCATTTTGTTGGGCACCGGTATATTAAGTGATTTGCCCAGAATCACAGGATGTTGAGCGTCCCTGCCGAGACTCAATCTTGGTTCCCCAGCTTTGAGGTCGACTGCTCTAGCCATTAGGCCACATCCTCTCCCCGGCAGATTGGCAGGCCCCTTTAAGTTATGAGGTGCCCCAACTCACATCCTAAAAAAGGTGTACTGATTCCAAATCAATTAAAAAAATCAAAGAAACAGCAAGAGAGAAAAACTATTTTCACTTTGAGGGGCAAAAGATCCAGTTGTACCAAGACCTCTTGAGGTTTACGCTTCAGAAAATAAGGTCATTTCATCAAGCCACAGACTTTTTTCAGGGAACAAGGACTGATATATAAATGGGAGCACAACATCTGCCTAATTTTCAAGTCAGGAAGCCAGCAATACCAATTCTGATCGCAGAAAGAAAGCATGGAGATCCTGCAGCCCAACAACAAATGTCAGGACGGGACCGAGCAGCACACTTTGGCGGAATTGCAGAGACTAATGAGGGCATGGAAAGACAGATGGAAGTCGACTGATGAGGAGAGAAGAAGAGTGAAACTGAACACAAACATAATCACCAGAAAGTGGCAAGAAATGATCGCCCGACTCAAGGAGCTTGACAGCCAGCTAGAGTAGGACTGAGAGAGGGCCTTGGAGGTCTCAACGGAAGATGGTAATAGCTGACCCGCTCACAAGGTTTGAAGCTAGGGGTGGGAAGGTTGTACTGGACTGCAGAGCAAAAGAACTGCCAGTAAAGGGAGCTAATAACCTGTGTCTGAGTGACAGACGTTACTGGTACTAATTTTGAGCAAGACACACCTTGAGGAGAGAGAGGGGATGTGGGTACAGCCTCTGCTGTTCTTATTGTTTGTTCTGTGGTTTTCTTGCACTTGTGTTGCTGTTTACATTCTAAATGTGGGTCATATGGGACACACACCTGATTATAGTGAGTTGAATATAGGAAGTCACACGATGTCATGTCATGATGCCACAGATCAGAAGACAAACAGTAGTATTTTGAGGGGTGCTAGCCCAGTGGAAACTGTGACACCCAACCATAACATTGAAAATACTGAGCTACAAGTTCTGGAGTGTAAATGCCCCAGTGAAGAGATTAGTGGTCCTGCACATCCTTCAGCTTGGGGAGACATCTACCTGCTACAATAAACACAATTACTTAAGAAGGACTGGTCCTAGCTGAGAACCAACTGGTGCTCCAGGTAATTATGTTCCTTGAGCCCAGGCAAGAAAGAGGGAGGGGGGGGACGTTCTCATATCTCATACATTCCAGCGGGAGGTATGTAAAGTGGAGGCAGGCTCCTGGGTTGCGTCACTGGTGCTGATTATCAAGCTTGGACCATTTCAGAGCTGCCAAGATGTATTCCTCAAACAGTGAACTGGAGAGATTCCTTCAGAGTAGTTAGACAACATCTATGCCACAAATAGAAAACAGAGATTCCTTCTGAGTACCATCGCTGACATCATACAGGGTATGGAGGGGGGAATAATTATTGGAGGCAACCTTAACATAGTGATGGGCAACATAAAGGATAAAGCCACCCAGAGGAGTGGGCAGCCAGGTTCTCTATCTGAGGGTGCACCCCACCACTGTCTGTTAATACATTTTGTATGTTGTCCTGCTGGACTGTGTTTGTGTTGGCAACGGTTTGAGAGGAAACAAACTTAACACAGGATTTTAAATTGTTTGAACTGAGGCACCTGTGCTTTCATTTATGTTTGTGCAGTTCTGTAACGTGTTTGAACAACCAAGAAAAGTTAGTGGGTGAGTGAGTGAGTGAGCACCATGAAATAGACAGAAGCAAGTTTTCTGTGGCCTATAATTATCCCTGAAATGGTTGAGATGCCCTTTTGAAGAAGATATTGGGCTTGCAACAATTGGTATCCTTATAAATGATCCATTTAGAAAGTGGCCTTTACAAGGCCAATACAAGAACACTGCATAATTTTGGTGAGATAAAGTTTAAGTTACCTCATCTCATCTTAATATGTATTGGAGTCTTATAAGCCAGGCAGTGATCTCTGGTTATATTGATTGTACATTCTTATGTAACAGGTCTTAAGTATAACGTAAACAACTTGGCTGTGTTGCACTTCAGCTTGTCCCAGATGCATCTCAAAGTAAGGTGGTTGGGACTCTTCCGTAATTTGACAATAACAAGAGTTCGCATCATTGTCCTCTCCAGAGGTGACCTGCCAAGGTGTATAAGTGACTTGATTCTTTGTGCTGAGGATTAGTGTATAATGTCATGGTTCCTCCAGAGGAATTTAGATATAGGTTTCCCCACTTTAAGATACAAGTATGACTTGTGTATTGTTTGCAGATTATCTTGACAGTGGGATGCAGGACTCTAGTCAGGGACACTGTAAGCAAGAGAAGACCAGACCCTCCTACCTAGCCCAGCAAACAGCAACACACATACCAGTACAGGGCCACACAACATTAACGTACCCGCCAGATAAAACACTTTTCGTAGAGATATATAAAAACAAAAATTAACAACCACAGAAGAGAAACAATATTATATATAGATATAAAATTACACACATTATTTTGTGGTGGTGAGAGAGTGTTAACCATGCTCAGCTAGGGAAGATTCTGGTAATTGTCTCAAGTGCCACCTGTAGAGTGCAGTTGGCTATGTCTATGTGCTGACAGATGGTGACAGACTTGTGGTTAGTAGCCCTCCACTGGTCTGTGGTCTAGCATTCATGCCTGGCCAATAAATAAGATGCTGGTTGTTAATGCTATTGATGTAGCACAAAATCAATTTTTCATTGTAGGGGTGCATTATAATCTCACGCGTAGACTGCAGCCACATATAATCTTTTGTCAGTGTTAGGATTTTGTAATGTAATAACATGAATGTGATGTGTTTAGGCCAAAATGTAGAATACGTGAAGAATTCAGAAGAAAATCAAATGTAACCAGCAGAAAACACTAACTGAAATGTTTGTGGTGCGAAACTGACAATCATTTTATTATTGAATGTATTTATTAATCGTGTCATTTTACATGTAGATGAAGATATTAACTGTACATGTCTCAAATTCTATATAACTTTGTAAAACTCATATTAATTTATGTTATGTTAGCTGAATTGGTAGGCCTGAAATGCATTTTCCCTGGAAGTGCTTGCATTAGAATTAATAGTTGAATTTCATGTGCGTGTTAGATTCAGTTCTTTCTCATGTTTGTGTTGCAGGTGAAAGAAGCGTTGTTGTTAGTTAGAATAATTTCGGTGTTTTAGGAGGTAGGCAAGGAGAGAAGAGGATACATTGGGAGCTACTGCCAATAAGGAAGACTGTTGTATTTTCCCACTAGAGAGGGCCTGGGAAGCAAGGTCATTGTTATCTGTCCTGTGGAAAATCACCTATGAAAACGTGGCATGATCGGATGGTGTCATCTGAAAGAAATCAGGGAAAGACATTTGTGATATTGGAGCAATACAAGTAGGGAAAGAGTCCGACTTCTTCACTGCGTTTGCGGAGAGAGCCTCTTAGAATGAGCTCTGTTTCAGTAGCTTCATGTTACCAGACCCACTGAAGTGGAGAGGCTTCTAAGGAAGACTCCACACGCTGACACCTTAACCTATCCTGCCCCGAAGAAAGCTTAATTAGGGATGCAATGTTAGTGTAGGGATAGATTAAGGCTATTTTTCCCATCAACTTTCGATGAAAGGGAACCGGAACTCGTGTTCCTTGATCTTTTGTGTTTTGATTCTTGAATTAATTGTCTTGTGCATGCTGCACCGCCTTAACCTTATACAGAGCTTTGGCCTTATATTAGTTCAAATGTATTTCTGTACCCTCGTCTTCAGGTGTCTGTACGTCCAGTTGTTTTTGGCTTTGTAATAAATTAACTAACTTTATTTAGTAGTCTGTGATTATTATGGGCCTAGAGAAATGCAACTGAATTAATTGACATTGTTAACGATTTCTCTCCCCTCCATGCTCTCATGCTGAGAAAAAAGTACCTTCGAGTTGAGGTTCTAGAGCAGATCCAGAAAATATGGGTCTGGTTCCTTCGCTATCAATAATGAAAAAGTTATATTGAAGGTTTGCTGCTAGGTGGTGTAGAAAGACTAGCGGTGCCGATGAGCTGGCGGATAACCAGGTCGGAGTAAGAACAAAAGTAAATGGGGTTGGAGAGGAAAGTTGAGAAGAGACTGACCAATGACGAGCCTAGTTGTAATGTTTGGAGCAGCCTTTTGGTGGCACAAGAAGACCCTAAAGCTATGGAATTGTCTAGGCTCAAGGGGCCCATTGGGTACAGTGAGCCACTACTAACGTTACAGTTCAAAACCAAGGTCAAAAGTTATTTAAATCTCCAACAGATCTTATTATTCCTTTAAGGGACATTAAATAAAGGCAGTGGTCACCAGAGATATTCAACAACACTGATAATGCATTTGCCAGTAAATTAGAAATATACAGAGGCTTCTTAACCCGGTGGCCCCTATTGTGCCACACATATTAATGGAAACTCAGGCACCCACGTTTCACTTCCAAGAAGTCACGTTAGAAAAAATAAAACACACCACAAGTAAGGTTAAGCTTACTGACAAGGAATAAAATCTCTACCTGGGTGGGCATTGTCTGTTTTTTTACCAGATTACCCCTGTGTTAGATCACTGGTGGACTCGTCCCTCCAGGAATGCCTCTTTCCCGCTCCCTCAAGAAAGCTACTGCCATGCCTTTGTTGGAAAAGAAACAACATTTGGTACAAGAGAACCGACCAACGATACCACAAGTTGAAGCCATGCTGAGAACAGCTAAATCGGGTTCTTCTCTTGACATCATGCCAGCCTATCTGTTTGCCTCACTTGCTACGCTATTAGCCCCCACCATCTGCTCCATCCTAAATTCCTCTATGATGGAAGGGTCTCTTCCCCTGGAATGGGAGGAGGCTCAAGTGCTACCAATCTGGAAAAAAGCACAGGTACCCGCCGATACGTTAGCGAATTACTGCCCGATCTCCCTCCTTCCACTCATGAGTAAAATGCTAGAAGGATATATCAGCACTCAGCTCATGGGTTATCTTGATTCTCAAGGCTACCTTGATCCCTCTCAGTCGGGGTTCAGACCTAACCATTCTACTGAGACCACCCTTATAGGTGTCACAGATTACATCAAATTAGCCCTGGACAATAATAAGGTAGTGCTGATTGTTTTGTTGGATTTGACAGCCGCCTTTGATACGGTCTCTTACACGAAGCTAATTCAGAGATTAAGAGAGACTGGTATTCAGGGACTGGCGCTAAAATAGCTTGCAGACTTTTTGGATCAGTGCACTCAAACAGTGAACCTGGGTCCCTTTTGTTCTCGCACTCTGAAGCTCATCAAAGGGGTTCCTCAGGGCTCCTGCCTTAGCCCCATCCTGTTTAATGTGCATGTGGCCACCCTCGCAGGAATCATCAGAGACCATGGGTTTACCCCCATTCCTATGCAGATGATACACAACTGCTTTTATCTTTTGATAATGGTAAAGACCCGTCCAAACGTCTCTTCACCTAGGGCATGTTAGCAATAGCTGGGTGGATGACTGATAACTGCCTCCAGCTAAATGCTGCTAAGACCGTGATTCTGGTGTTTGGTTCCACTCAGAAAACCTGATCCCCAGACTGGTTGCCTGCCGCACTGGGCTCAGCTCCCTGCCCTAAGCCCATGGCTAAAAACCTGGGGGTCTGACTGGATCACTCTCTGTCCATGAGAGACCAAGTCATGTCCACCTCTGGCACCTGCTACCATATGCTGAGTCTTCTTCGCAGAGTGTTCCAGATGCTCCCTTTATCAGTCAGCAGAACTTTGATTCAGGCTTTAGTTATAAGCTATCTCGATTATTGCAACGCTGTCCTGGCTACAGCTAATGAATCTCTTTTGAAGAGTATGCAGGTGATTCAGAATACAGCAGCCTACCTCGCTCTCAAAATGCCTCCCAGAACATCTTCTAGGCCTTTGCTGAAGCAGCTTCATTGGCTTCCCCTCCGCCAGGGAATTACATTTAAAATCTGCTGCTTAGCTCACAAAGCACATCATGGCGGTAACCCCAGCTATCTAGCGGAAAAGCATTTACCCTACCATCCTGTCAGATCTTTGCGTTCTGAGGGCAAAGGGCTGCTTGTTGTCCCCCGCTTTAGAAAATTGAGAACTGGAGGCAAAATATTTGCCCACTTGGCTCCGAAATACTGGAACTCTTTCCCAGTTGAGCTACATAACTGCACCAATCTCCTTCTCTTTAAGAGACTTCTAAAGACAGAATTGTTTCGCTACGAGGGGCTTCGACCTGGCATACCCTTCCTCTCTAGCACGGAGATACGCCTTAAGGGGTGATTCCAGCGCTTTACAAATCCGTTACAAATTACTATAGACCACTTACAGGCCCACTTGTCAGGAGAAAGATTCAAGAAAAGCTAATGACCACCTTATTGCACAAGCATCGGGAGTAACATATGCTCCTGGATCCAATGCAGTTTGGTTTCTGTCCCGGGCACAGGACTGAGCTAGCCTCCTTGGACACATTAAACACAGTCCACACTATGACTGATATAGGAGATTTGGCATCCTGAAGTTCAAGGATATTCCTGCTCCATTCGGCATTCAAATCACGATGTGCTTCTGTCAAGATTGATAGAGGTGAGGGGGGACTAGGCCTCTTTAAATCCATTCTGTGAGTGAGATACTGGATGGTGGAATAGGGACCCTTTCTGGTTACCTTGTGGGACCTACCCTGTGGTGTTCCAGAGGGCTTACCACTCTCCAAATAACTTGTACCCCCCTCTTGCAGAAATATACTGGGTCTCCCAGTAACAGTAACCCCTGGGTGAGGGATTCTTCTGTCCCACTCGTAATGGGGACAAAGTGTAGTGTGAGCTATATACATGTATTTAATTCATTAATCGATCTGTCAGATCATCCTTCCATTCATCCATTTATAGTTAGTGACCTGATGTCAAGTCAATGCACAGGTGCTGCTAGTAAACTCGTATTGACCCCCCTCTATAATGAAGTCATCTTGACTGAGACCATCCCAGAGTCATGGCAAGAAGTATCTTGTAACCCATCTGTAAGCGTGGCCCACCGGAATCACCTGCAAATGATCATTTATTTGCTGTAACAGACGTAGACCTCATAGTATGCTTTCATAGAAACACTTGTGTCAATCTTTAGATGGGGGATAGAAATCTCTCTCATTTAGAGATTATAAACTTCAAACAGCATAAAACAGTTCTGCATTCTCTCCCCCTGTTTATTTAATTTCTTTTTGGTGACCTCAATCAACATTTGGAAACATCTACTACTCACCCTCCTATGCTGCCTAATATTCCCTTAAAATACCTTCAATATGTTGATTATACAGTTTTACTTAGGACTGCAGAATTTAATCAACTCCTTTGATGCATATAAATTAGTCAACTATCTTAAGCTTAATATAAAAAAAAAACTAAGGTAATGATAATTGGAGTATCTCCATTTAGATCACGGTCCCTGTACTCAAGAGGGAAACCTATTGAAACAGATAAAGCTACAAGTGCGTTGGCATCTTGTTTGATAACAAAATTTCCTTCAGGAGCCACTTTGATTTACTCAGGGCTAAAGCTGCAACTAACATCTTTGCCTTTAATGCTCTTCATGACAAACTGGCATGTCCATCTTATGTCCACCTTGTGAATATAATGACAGCTAAATTAATTCCAGCACTAGCTTATGGCTCATTTATTTTTCAAGGGAAGGATGACAAATTATTGGACCCGCTACAGGTCAAGGCAATAAAATCGGTCTTTAGGATTCCGACGTATACTAGCCAGGCCCAAATTCGACCAGAGTTTGGCCATCGATGGCAGGATCTAGTGCGCCAAGCAGAATTCTTGAAACACTCCTATTCCCTGGAATCATCGAAAACAGGATCTCTAGCCAACATGTGCTGGTTAGCAATCACCAACTCTGCCCATACTGGCCCATGGCGGGCTTATATGATGGATGCCCTCCAAGCCTTAGGCTTGAGCATACTTGGCCTCCTCAAATGCCTGCAGATTGACTCAAGAACCCCATTAATCAATCAACTAAATATTTTTCATTTCAATTGGACAAAGTAGCTATTGCATCAAAAAAAGCTTGCCTGCTCAAATATCAGCTCCTATGAACTCTGGGCATCCATCCTTACCTTACTTTTCATTTTTCTCCCTACATGCGAGATTAATTCCTGAGGCTAAGACTTAGTTTTTCTCCAACTTAGAAGGGGACCCCGCTATGGTTACATGATTGGCCAAACAGAAAATGCAGGCTTTGTGGCTACTTGGAGGAAACACTACTGCATATAGTGTGTTAATGTCCAAATCTATTAAACTTCTGTCTAATTTTGCTGAGACCCTTGTTTTTTAGAAGCAGGGGAAGAAAGTGCCTTCAAGCTCTGATTTTGTGTTTATCTATTCCACTCTATTCCACTCATCTGCCAATTTGTCAGGTTTTTGGCTGAGGCTGAGAAAACACTGTCTGTTTTGGAGCCACAACAGTAAGTGTTTGTACGAAGCTGGCTCTGTATATACTATACCAAAGTGAGGTTTAGTGTGCACAGAGTTCAGTGGAACCCCAAAGCTAGGCAGAGGTAAAGTTAGAGAGCAACTCACTCTCTATTTGTGGTAGTGTGGTCGAGCAGTAAGGCAGCATCAGGGGACAGTGCTAAGCATTTGTTGTACACACTCAATCAGCAAATGAATTCACAAACTCAAAGACTGAACTTAAGACCAATTGTTATTGCATAAAAAATATTTTATTTCCTAGAACCAAGCAAGCCTGGCACAGGTAAGGGATAAGTACTTTGCAATAAATATAGAGATTGTAACACAGTTTGGAATGCAATTGTAAATGTACTTTGATTTGATTAGAGTAGTGTTACTGATAATGCAATGCTTTTCAGAATACAGTACATATACTTTGAATGGGATTTTCAGTAAGATTACAGGTAAGTTACTTTTCTTACTCAAAGTAATATACCTGGATACTACTCTGGGACATTTCGTGTAAACAGGTAAGTAAAATCGTTTTTGTTAAACAGTACAATTTTAGAGAATTTCTTTAGGTTTTCAAACTCCACACTTAAAAACTTTTCAATGTTATCCCATGGAGAAAAATAGTGTTATCCGTTTTGAGGTAAGTATTTGGTAGTGGGAGTTGAGGTTCTGGGGGAAAACTCAGGGGTCCCCCAGGGTCAAGGTTGCACACTAGTTACACCCTCAGCGGCACTAGGGTGACCGGGTGCGGAGTGCTGAGGCCCAATGTTAACCAAAGGGGATAGCGGGCCTCCGGTTGGTGGCTGCTGATGAGCAGGCCACTTGGTTGTGGGAGCAAAGCTCCTGGACTTTAGCTCAGGGCAAATGGGGAAACACATTAGCACCAAAGGTGCACCCTCAGCGGCACTAGGGCGGCCGGGTGCAGGGTGCTGTTTTGACGTCGGGCGCCCTCTTGTTTGCAATGGAGAACCTCCGGTTTGCAACGCCACTGCAGGATTGGGGACGAAGGTCTTCTGGGTGCGACCACCACTTCGAGAGGTAAGTTGTGAAGTTAGGGGTTGGTTAGGCACCCAAGGCCGTGAGGCGTCGAGTGCAGGGGTGCCTTTTGGGTCGGATCTTCTTACCAGCTCCTGGTTGGGGAGACCTTCCGGATTTAGGCTGCAGGCGTCGGCTGGAGGCTTGAGGCAGGTCAGGGGTCACTGGATCTTGAGTCAGGATTGCCTGGGGGACCTCCTCGTGGTGTTTGCCCACTCGAGCTCAGGCAGTGAATGGCCGCCACCGAGCTGGAGCTCTTCTTAGACGCTCCGGGGCTAGGGATCACATTACTGTGAAAATCCACCCATATGCCCCACATCCACCCCTCTACTTTACATCCCTGCATCCAGAAACTCGCCTACAACTTAATCGACGCTACTACGAAGTTCAACCACCTCTGCTAATGAAGAGACTGGACGGGAAACATACCTGTGGGCTTGAATCGAAGTTGCTGCCTCCTTGCCACTCACAAGTCCGGGTTTGAGCCGATACAGTGCCCTGTCTCCCCTGCTGCTGATCGAGCCGCTTCCCTTCACCCAGCTCCTGGAACTGGGGACGGCGCTCAGGGACCCTGCAGTCCAACTAGCAATCCCCTCCGGCCCTTGGGCTAAGATTGAGCCCTTCGGGCCGGTTGACACCATTAAAATCCAGAGCCTGTCCGCAGTTCAAATATTAAGCCTCTCTGGCCTATGGGCCAGGATTGAGCCCCTCCGGCTGGGTAGCGCCGAAATACACTGGAGCCCGCCCGCAGTGCTAACAGTTCTAATGGTCTGTGGGTTACGATCGAACGTCCCCGACAGGGTGGTGCCAAGAATTGAGCCCTCACAGATCGGTGCTGCAGCTCCGCTTCTTCCAATGGCTCCGGTGAGTTTGAGCTTTCTCCGCTGTGCGGGCCTGGATTTAGCCTCTTCTGCCTGATGGAGAAGTGAGCGAGCCCCCTGAAACGGTCCGGCCTCCCGAGGTTGTGAAAGAGAGTTTGAGCTTTCCCCGCTGTCAATCAGTTAACTTTCCCGGACCGTGGGCCTGGATTTAGTCCCCCTCTGCATGATGGATACGGTCTACTCATCGTACCGATCAAGCTCTCCATCTACAGCGAATCAGCATATGTGAGAGCCCCCTCGATGTTGCGACAACTACTTGAACCGGAGTCTGTTAAGCTTAAAATGTATTTTTAACTGTCCTCCTACCGCAGACAAGACTTTTGAGTGAATACGAGATAGACGTAAACATTATCACAGAATTTAAGCTATGTCAAAAGCAACAGGCCCCTTTTAGTGACTGTTTTATGGCCTTATTTTGTTTCAGGAGACACAGAATCTGGACAGTGGTCAGGAAATGTGGGCGCCATTTGGACTAAGAATTAGTTGCCATTTTGTCCTTCTTGCCTCTTGATGCACAAACAATGGGGAAAGAAAAAAATGACTCTCCCCACTTCACTACTACTGTGGCCATCTTGAAATGGAGTTAGTCTCGAAAGGGAATGAACCTGAACTTTTAACTATATCAATACGCCCATCACTTTGTTTATTTTCTTAGTCTGTGTTATTTCCATCCCTATCCCCCAATAGATATTCACTCCGCCCTCCTCCATGTTAATTACCTGTCCCACCCCCCATGAGTCTGTTTTATTTAATCATACCCCTAACTATACTTGAGGTGCTGCCATAAACCAGCCCACCTCCCCTATTGTCCACTATTAATCCATTATGCAATCTATCCCTTAGCATACTTTCTGCTAATTTTAACTGTCTCTCTGATTTACCTCATTCTGCCACTTTATTTTATTTTATTTTATTTTTGGATTATCCATCCTGTTTGTAACTTACTGTGAATGGTGCTAATTGTTATTCATCACAGCTCTATGTGCTTTCTTAACGATCTACCTCATTTGATCTTTTTATTTGGTATTCATTTTTATTATTTATCTGTGTTCTACTTGCAATCATAATGATATGCCTCACATTATCTTCTTGTTGTAATGTGAAATTTTAAATCTTCATTCTATTTTTTGCCGAATGTAACTTACCACTTCCCTCAACTATTTTATCTCCCTGCTGGTCCTACCTTCCATTTTCCCCTTTCCCTTAAGATTGACCCTGTCTACTGCCTCTTCCCCTGGAACCTCCCCCCTCTCCCACCTTCCCCCCCAAATGCCTCTCAATCTCACTACCACATTGCACAGCCCCTACTATAGTAGATTCATCATGCCTCCCCTCAACAATACTCTCATGACGCTGGACTCACCCATCACTAGGCATGGCCCTAACTCTTGGTTCATCCTATACCCCTCTAACCTTTCCAAAAATGGCAAGAAAAACTTTAAACACAAACTTCTAATTTGCCACCAAGAAACCTTATTTGTTGACATCTACCATAGCCTAACCTCCATCATAAAAACGAACTACATCTTCTTCACCAAACGCCCTTCCAAATGGAAAAGTATCTTTTTCCAACACCTTCCTGTCAATAAGTCCTGCAAAATTCCTAATGGTCTGAAACTTTCCACCACTCCTTCCTCCACATTTCCTGGCGAAATCGACATCTCTATATTCAAATCAGGAAATATCCTTATTCAAGCCTCCGAAAACCGCCTCACCATTTTTTAACACCACTTCAGCTCCTTATCCCAAAACCTAATTCCTACACTTACCATTAACCTCCCAGCCTCCCAATCGCAAGTTGCCTTTTTGTCCCCTCACACGCTGACCCCTACCCTGCCTTCCCCTGATTCGCCAACCTCAAATGAAACCCCCGATTCTCAGATATACTCCCCCACGACATCATCAGCATCCCCCCTCCTTTTCTTCTCATAACCCCCTCTGCCTCCCAAATCTACCCTCCTCTGGTACCCCTGTCCCCTGAACCCCCAACTGCTCCTCGAATAACTCCAATCTCCTTCCCTCTTAGTAACCTTACTATAACCCCCTCAGCCACTCAAACCCTTCCCCCGCCTCATGTAACGCCTCCCCTTGATCCCACAATGGCTCCACTATTATCTCCAATTTCTTCTCCTGATAACCATCCACCCCATTATCTATCTAGCAGCCCCCAACTCCCCTCCCAGGCCCTCTTTTCCTCTCTTGACTCCCAGTTGACTCCTGGTAAAGCCTTCTCACACTCTTCAACTCCACCTCCACCCTGTAACCTTAACACCCCTCTCTTCCCTCCACCCGGTTTCTGACCTCTTTTACACCCTAGACCTTCACCCCTGACTAACATGGACAATTCCCCCCTACCACCCGATCTCCTAGCCCCCTTCCCTATCTCACTTCTTACCCAAACACTCCTCAATATTGAACTCCACCTCTCAATCCTTGTGTTAGAACTCTCTTCTCTCAGAAATGACGTCAACTCCCTCTCCACAAGGAACCCTTCCTATTGTACTTATTCCTTTGACCCCACACAAATGTAACCAGCACTCTTTAACCAAGGGAATATTTCCCCTAACGACAACTCTCCATCTAGACCGGCAGGCAATAATAGTTCATCTAGACCGCCCCTCTCCCGACCCATCCTCCCTCCAACGTACTCCCTGACCTCAAAAAAGTCTACCCCCTCACCACCACCTTGACTACGAACTCTTCCCCACATCATTCATCTATCCCAGTGATCCTGGGAACTAGTAGGATCCCGTCCTCCCCAGTCTCGCCTAGACTCCCTCAGCAACTCACCAATATCCACTCCTGTTCCTCCACAAAACCAAACGATCTTAAACTCCTCAACTGCATGCTGGTCAACTGCAGATCGGCCTCATGTCATGCTACTGAAATCGCTAAAACCATCCTCAGTGAAAGCATTGACATCGCCTTTTTGACAGAAACCTGGGTCAATTCCCACTCCACATCAATCCTTGACTTGCTCTCTCCCCCTGGTTACTCCATCCTCAGAAAAGACAGGCCTGATAAAATTGGAGGGGGCCTCGCCATAATTTATAAAGTAGAACTTCAACTCTCACCTGTCAACCACCCTGACGCTTCCACTTTTGAATACCTTGGTGCTGAGCTTACAGTACAGGGTTCCCCTCCTATCTGCCTACATAATATCTACCACCCCCCTGGCAACCCTCTTTCCTTTGCTGAAGAGTCTTCTTATACAGTCATCTATTTCTAAATCTAGAAACCTCTTCCTCTGGGACTTTAACCTCCACTGGAACAAAAATGATGACCCCTCGGTTAATCTCATCAACGACTTCCTTGACATCAGTGACTTGAAACAACTCTGTAATTCTCCAACACACTCTAAAGGAGCCACCCTTGACGCTATTATCACTAGCAAGGATCTGGTTTCTCTTTCCCACATTATCCCCATTGATTGGTCCGACCACCACCTCATCCTCTTCACAATCAATAGCTCTGTGCCCCCCCCTCCCACTAACTTAATCAAACAAAAGAAGTTGACCAGAAATCTTCACATTATTCCTCCAGGTGTGCTGGAGACCAAAATAAAAGCTCGTCTACGGCTTACTCCTCTTTCTCAAAGTCCCACCAGTCTCACAGAACATTACAATAATTCTATCAGTGAAGTCCTTGACCAAATTGCCCCAGCTAAATTAAAACTACTAAAAAATAAACCCTCCAGATCCTGGTTCAATACCGACCTTAATAATGAGAGACGAGCTCTCAGGCAGACTGAACGCACTTGGAGACAACAGCCTTCCCCCTCGAATCTTGTCCTCCTCAGAGCTGCAAGGGCTAATTACAAAAACATATCTTTAATGAGAAAGCTTCCTTCCTCCGTTCACAACTTGACCGAGCAAGAAATCGACCCAGGGAACTATTTAACATTGTCAAAATCCAAACTACCTCAGCCCTCCCTAAACTACAGGCTACGGTTGAGATATGTGAAGAAATTGCTAGCTTCTTTTCAGATAAAATCACTAAGATTAATTAATCCTTCGTCTTAACCCCCCCTCTACATAACCAACCTCCCCTCCATAACCTCCCCTCCGTGTCTCCATCCTCTCCCACCACTCCCCCTGATTCCGCCCAACTCCCCCTCGCTGTCACCCCCTCAGAACCTTACTACACCGTCCCCCAGCTAAAAAACAATGCATCCTGCAATAACTTTTGCCCAGTCTCAGAATGAGATGTGCTCAACATCATCACCAAGCTTAAATCATCCTCACATACCAAAGATCCCCTCCCGGCCTATCTTGTACAAGAACTAAAACACTTAATCGCCCCATATTGGACCACTATTATCAACTCCTCCCTTGCCAATGGTTGTGTCCCTGCGTCCCTCCAACTAGGCCAAATTACCCCCACCATCAAAAACGCCACGGCCGACCCTAATGACTAAAACAACCTACGCCCTATGTCTAACCTTCCTTTCTTATCAAAGGCCCTGGAAAAACGCGCCCTACTTTAATTGGACAAACACATTGACTCATTCAATCTCTTGGATGCTTTACAATCAGGTTTTAGAAAGGGCTGTAGCACTGAAACTGCAATGCTCAACATTATTGATGACATCCATTGCTCCCTAGATAAGGGTGAATCCTCCCTTCTCATTCTTCTAGACCTCTCTGCTGCCTTTGATACTGTTAACCATATAGCTTTACTCAATATTCTCAAAGACCGTTTTGGCTTTGACGGTGCTGTTCTCAAATGGTTCACCTTCTATTTCCAACATAGAACCCAACAAATTAAAGTCTGTGATTGCCTTTCTAAACCTCTGACAGTCACCTTGGGCATCCCCCAGGGCTCTATTCTCTCTCCCACTCTATTCAACCTCTTCATGGAACCCCTTACCCTTATTGTTAAACAAGCGGAAATCAGTTACCACCTCTATGCAGATGACACACAACTTTACTACAGGATCAAATCCCATGACGACGTCTTACATCTTAATGATACATTGACTAAGATTCAATCGTGGTTCCATTACAAACTAAGCCCCAAAAAAACAGAAATCATTCTATTCTCTCCTAAAAACTACCCGCTCCCTATTCAACACTGGATCTCTGACATCAAAGCTCTCAACTGCTCTCTCGCCATTTCTTACTCGGTCAAGTCCCCCGGCATCAGCATCGGCCAGAGCCTCAGTCTTACTCCCCACATAAAAACTCGGCCAAAGAAGCTCTTTTCACACTGCATCATCTTAAAAAAATTAAACCCTTCATTCCTGCAGATGACTTTAAGTCAGTTGTACAATCATTGGTCCTGTCCAGAATTGATTACGGTAACGCCAATCTTGCTGGAACTCCTAAAGTCCACCTAGCCCCTATCAAATCTGTTCTTAACCTTGCTGCCAGGCTTATTACTGACTGTAAGCGCTTTGATCACATCTCCCCCGTTCTCAAAAACCTTAACTGGCTTCCGATCGAGGGCAGATCTACCTACAAGATTGCCTGCATCACACACAACGCCCTCCACCAAAACACCCCATCTTACCTCTCTGACAAACTCCACAAAGCGGGCTGTACTAGAACAATGAGGGGCACTAACACACTTGTACTTGTCCCTCCTTTGTTAAAAAAGAAATCAACACAGTCTCGCCCTTTCTCTGGAAACGCGCCCTCCATCTGGAATGCCCCTCCCAAAGATCTACGTTGCAAACCCTCCTACCCCTGCTTCAAAAAAGACCTCAAGCTGCACCTTCTCAATAAATACTGGGGTTCCTAATATATTGTTCACTGATTACTAATTTCTTCCTCCTTACATTGTCAATATTGGTTCCCTTTCCCAGTCTATTCTCTCATTCCGACCACCCCCTCCCCCCCTTTATATTTCTTACGATTTTACCCACCCTCTGCCACCTGCTTTCCCCTTACTCCTCACCCGCCACAATTGTCCTTCACTTTCTCGCCCGCCCCCCTTTTCACATACTTTCTAATCTCTGCTGTCTTCCAGTTCTTCTTGCTTCGATCTGTTACTTTTCTTAGGTCTTCCTAGCTTACTTACCCGTTCTCAAATGTATCAAAGTGCCCTGCCTCATTACCTCAATGTACTAAAAAATAAACTGTTATTCTGTTATTACCAAATCTTGTAAAGCGCTCTGATACTCTTGGGTAAAAAATAAAAAATAAGGTGCAGAGTGGGGCGGATTCGCGAAGTTCAGCCGGAGCCAGAGGTTACATATTAACAAATATGGTGTTTACGGGAGACAGAGTCTTTGTGGTTGAAGGAAGGCATGCAGGTCCTCAGGGGTTTTCGAGGTTGCTGGCTGCAGGACACACCGGTATTTCGCAGGAGCATGTTCGAGGTGGAGACAGGCCGGTAGAGCTGGGGCCAAGTCAGTGGGCGTCTTCCTCTTGTTAGCTGCGGCATGGCTGTTCGGTCCTTCTTCTTCTTTTCTTGTTGCAGGTTCTTGCCTAAGGAAGCAAGGTTCAGGGGTGCCCCTAAATACTAGATTAAGGGGTGTTACCAATGGGTCCTTTCCCTGGGGTGAGTACACCCCCTATTATGCCACCCTCCAGTGGGAGGGGGCATGAGCCTGTCCCTGGTTGGATGAGTCCCCCATCTGCAAGATGGCGGGGACTGAGAGTTGTGCTTTACCTCGTCTCCCCCACCTGAGGGGTGGAGTTGGCAAAGGTGGTCACACCTCTCTTTCTCATTTGTTTTTAACGACGGTTCTCCCGCCCAACGTGGGGGTCAGAACCAGTGGGGACCAGTTGCTGAAAGCAGCAAGTGGCCTGAGGAAGCTCACAAAGGCGGCAAGCCTTTGAAGCTTCCCCTCCGTGAACCCTACCCATCCTGGGGAGGAGGCTTGGCACCTCGTCCCAGGATGTGCATTGTTTCAGGCCCCAGAGAGCAGCAGGCTCTCGACCCAGGGGTCCAGAAACATGTCAGGTAGTGGCAGCTGAAAGCAGCCACTCAGCCCGGACACTAGTGGTGGGTTAGTTTTCAGGGAGCATCTCTAAGATGCCCTCTGTGCGCATTTTTCATTAAATCCCACACTGGCAGTTTTCAGTGTAGCCATTATGGTGCTGTGGAGTTTGTAATGACAAACTCCCTGCACCATATACTCTTAATGGCAGAACTGCACTTACAACGTCTAAGAATGGACTTAGACACTGTAGGCGCATAGGGCTCATGCACCTGTACCCTCACCACTGGTATAGTGCACCCAGCTAGAGGGGTGATTGATCTATGCCAGGGCAGTGGGTTGTAGGCATGGCACACAGAGATGTGTGCCAAGTCGACTCTTCACTTTGTTCTGCACCAAAACACTCAGCCTGCCAAGGCAGTGTGTGAGTGTAATGGTACAGGACCTCTTAGGGCGGCACAATAAGTGATGCAGCCCTTAGAAGCCTTCCCTGGTCACTGTGCCCTGGGTACCTGTGGTACCATTTACCAGGGGCTGACCTGTGGCCAGAGATGCCAGTTGGATTTAGGCTTCAATGCAGTTTTAGGAAAAGAACACAGGCCCTGGGTACGTGATTAGCAGGAGCCCAGGGCACACTCAGTCAAAGCACATCAGCAATTCAGCAAAAATGTAGGGCAACCATGCAGAAAGAGGGCACTTTCTCACTGTGTTTCGCTTTATATGTTAACTTGCTTCCTAAATGAGGACTTTGTTGTTTACTCATTAAGAGCTGACTAGCTGAACTATTGTTTGCCTGGTCCATTTAGTCATTGCATTTTTACTTAGCTTTTTGTGTTATTTTAGGATTGAATGGGGACAATCATTCAACAGTGGGCACATGAGCACATATGGACATGTTTTGTGAATGTTTTGCTACCAAGTAACTCTGGTTACAATTTAGTGGACTTAGAACTTTGTACTTATGAAATCATTCGGTTTTATGAACTGCAGCAAATCTGTAAAATGTATTAAGTTACTGGTTCTAATTCTGCTGCTAAGTAAGGTCTTGCTTATCCTTTCATTTATATTCATTTGCAGTTTAATGAGTTACATTTGTTCTTCTTACCTGTTGGGTTGGAACACTGGAAAAATGCTTTTTGCACTCCAAAGTTGCTTATAGTAATGTTGCATATATGCACACTATATTTAAAGCTATGTTTTAAATGATTCTGTTTTGTTTATGTGATTGTAGTGATTGTAATTAATCAGACAATAAATAAATATAATCACAGGTGCTGCTAGTAAACTGCGGAGATAGCTGTGGCCAGATGTTGTGAAATCTAGGCCTAAAATAGGTTGCAATCTGGTTCTCATATCAATTATTTGCTCAAACCAGCCTTTTCTTCTTTCTCACTGTGGTGCAGTTGCCACACTCTTCTAAAAGCTACAGGAGGCCCATTAGATAGCTTAATGTGAGAATAGCTCTTCATTGAAAGTAATTCTGTTTGTTAAGGGTGGAGTTCTCTGCTGCGAATGAGTGAGTAATTGAATAGGTGATGTGTGTGCGTGGGATACATACTATACCAAAGAGCTGGCTGAAGGAAAGTGCATATTTACATATAGCCTTAACTAGGAAGTCTAATGTCAGGGGCTGAAATGTCTTTAAATGTTCACAGGACCAATCCTTCCCTGGGGTCCTCAGAAAGCCATTTCTACTTTACCTGCACCACTCAAAAGTTGAGAAATGAAGACTACTCACCCCCAGCAATCATCTCTACCTACTAGAAATGATCTAGCTTCTTTCACAATGCCTGCTGTGCCCTTCCTTAAATAGACTGTAAAGAACCACAGTGGACACCCATATGTGAGAACCTGCCCAATCAGCCTAATTAGCTCCTCTGAACATGATAACTTTACAAATGATATGTTATTCTTATCATATGGTTTTCTTTGCTGTTCTTTCTTACATCGCTACATGCCACCTTTTGGCTTCTTCAGATTACTTTGTGGATCTAAGTTTCGTAAGGGGTGATTTGATAGGGTTCTGTTGCTTGCTTAACGATCCCGCAAAATGTATAACTTATTCCCATCTTGGTTGCGGTGCTCTAAAAGGTAAGGAGATTCACCCAGCTCCCCCAAACTTTATGATCAAAGGTCAAAAATGCATAACATGCACACGCTAAATTAAATGTTGGAGTCAAAAAACGTACATTCGATAATAATATTGGTATTTTGATGGTCTTTTTTTATTTCTCGGCTTGCTAGCCAAGAAATAAAAAAGATCATTGGTATCGAAATATAAGTTTTTGAACTCTGACATTTAATTTAGCGTGTGCTTGAGGCTGGAATGTTATCATCATTGAGGATCTAGTTCACACAGAAATTCCAAACCAGAGTATGAGTCCTGCCTGTGGTCGCACAGTCGTGGCAGGCCACCTCACGGGAGGTCTCCCACAGTGTCACAGGTCGGCCTCAGGGTTGCCTTACCTTAAAGAGCAGGTTGCTTGGGTCTTCACTGAGCTATCGAGTACCATCTCTGATTTTGGCAACACTTACAAATGCAAAGCACCCTCTGGCAGCATACACACAGGATCTCAAGCCCTGGCAGTGCAAAGCAACCTCTAAGCAAATAAGGCAGCCTACTTATTTCTCAGCCTAGATCTTCTCCACAGTCCTAGGATTTTGGTCCAGGCCCTTCAAAGAAAGACAGCTGGGGATTCTGTTTCTGTTTTTGTTCTTTTTTATCATGGGTGTTGTCAGAAGGTGAAATCTGCGTAATCGAGAGGGGCTCATTTACATCCAGTTTTGTAGACAGTTAACATCTCCAAATGTCCAATCAAACTCAATATATGTATATGGAGGTTGAGGGGTGCTCTTGAAAATGGTTAAGAACCTGCCATAACGTGTATCATACAGTATGTATCATAAACATTGTATGATGTACATGTACCTGATGATTGTTTGAATATGACAAAATGGTAAATAAAGTTTAAAAAAAAGAAAAAGAAAATGTCCAATCTAACTCAAGGATCGCCCCAAACCTTGGGGGGTGAACCATCCTTGCAGAGTATATTTCTTTTCTGGTAGCCTTATCTCCATGACAGCCCTTTGCAGGTGAAACTGTCCCTTTTCTCTTATAGATTTTCCAGGTAAATAGTCTCTACTTACATTACAAGTCAGTCTTTTGGATATGTTATGCCCATTGTCCCAGGCCACCCAACCAAACCATTTGTCTTAGTGCAGCTGTCTCTCATATTTTACCTTGACCTGCTGGAACTGGTTTGATGTTTCAGTCAGAGCACAAAAGGTTCTTCCTGGGAATGCATTTAAAATCCATGTGGTGCTGCGGGCTTTACAGTGTATTCCACAAAGGGGGATCTAAACAAGGGATCTAAAGGAGCAGTGTGAGAAAGACATGCTGGAGAAGAAGATACAGCAATGTTTGCCCACAACTAACCTAATAGAGAATTCTACAATGTTAACCATTTCATATACACAGGGGGTACCACAACCAACTCACGTGTATCCACAAACACACATGTACATGCTGCATTTACTTGGGTAATGAATTATGAGTAAGGCTCCTAGTTTTGCGTTTTTACTGATTTTTACAGATAAATACAGACAGAAAACAATATGTTTCCTTCCTTTATTTATTTTTAAATACGGACAAATACAGAAAATGGTGCCTATTGTGAGTGACTTTCCTTGCTGTCTCTCGTGAATTCCAGGAGAACAAAAGAGCAGATAAACAACATGGGGAGTTAAAAACACAGGTTAAGAATTCCATAAATACAGGTGTATGTTAACACATATTTGTAGTATACTGCTGATATTTACCTGTAGGTGTAGTGTTTTACTATAATTGGCTCCTTAATTTGCCAAAACACAGCAAGCATCAAAGTATAAACACATGCTAAATAATTGTGAAATATACCATTTTATGACTTCATTCCGTCTCTTAAAACAAAATAAATATGGATAAATACCAGTAGAAGGGCAAAAAAAGAAATATGGATACATACAGACGGAAACGTTAAAAAACATAAATACCTTTAACCAGGAGCCCTAATTATATCCACTACACAGATTTACGTAGGAGAGCCAGCAACCAATCCCTGCAGAGAGATGTGGGATAGATGATCTGTGACACACCAAGAGAATCAGCTGCAAGTGCCACAGACCTTTAATAATGTCACTGTCAGAACATATGGACGGTAATAAGAAAACCTAATTGCAAATAGCAAATAGCAGATAGAAAACCCAACGAGGAACAGAATAGTGTTAAACAGTGGCCAAGAGACTTGAGGTTCTTGCACAAGGAAACGTCCAGGCTGTGGCAAAAGGCTGGAATTGTGGAATAGTTTGTAACATGGGCGCTGAGGCAGGGACTTTCAACCCTAGATATATGATACTGTAATATTAAAAGATTATTTGATATCTTTTCCTTTGTATGAAGCAAGTAAAATGAATTAGGAATGTTTACCATTGACTGCTTCTGATTTACATGTCCTTCTAAATATTGTACTTCCAAATCTTGTCTGAAAGCACAATCATATTCTCATAGCAATACAATTGAGTATCTTGTCGTCACTAATATTACATCTCTGAAATGTAATAAATAAAAGTAATGTTAGCACACGTGATTTATTGAGTGAATGCAGAGGATGCAATAAACACCTATGGCATCATTGTAGTATACATTTTTCTTTGAGTAACAGAGAATGTGACATATGTGTTGATGTTTTAGATGTCGGGTACATTCCACGACGTTGTTGCCTCTTTCTCCGTGGAGGAGTGGAAGCTTTTACACAAGTGGCAGAAGGAACTTTACAAGAATGTGATGAAAGATATTCACAGTGTCTTGAGCTCACTAGGTAAGATAATACTGTTTTTCTGTTGTCGTGAAAGATTCTTTCTGTATTTAATGCAATATGACTTTCAAAAGCACTTATAAACGACACTCTTTAAGTAACTATTGTGTATCTTGTGTAAACCATAAGTAGATATGACATTCAGAATTAATTCTTCAAGTTTCACAGTAGAAGCCTGGACACAAAACTAGTTTGAAAAAAAATCTTAGCCATTGTCTCCACGTACATGAAGCATCCAACAGCCTGAACAATTCTAATTATTGTACGTATATTTACCAGGCCCCAGATCTGTGATTGTGTTAAAATCTCCAGAACATAATATCAGGGAATATCAGAGTGGCGTGGCCGGCCAAGATGACGGATGTGATTCCTTAATGCTCTGTTCGTCGGCCCGCCAAGTCGCTGGCCCGGCATCGAGACCGCTGGCGAGCACAGAGGACCCCTTAAACCTCCCTCTTCACCCCCTGGGGGAAAGAAACTGCTCTGAGATATATGGATGGGTTGCCCACGAGCCTTTTCCCTGTGGCAGAGGGACACGGCACCCGCTGCCTTGAGGCGGAGGCCCTTGCGACTCTCGCAGAGGGATCAAGGCTACCTCTACGGCCCTCCCCTGGGTCTTCAACTAATTTGCCCACGCTGGGGCAGAGGCAACGAGCCCCCAGCGAGCATCCCAGCGTCCCGAGGCGACCTCTCAGGAGAACCAGACGAGGGCCCGCATGGATGTGGTAGACTGCACCTTGAGGACGGCTCTGGGGATTCCTCGGCGGGACTGCACCTTGCGGTCGATCTTCCTCACCCTTTACTGCCCTACTTGGGCAACACAACTGAGGCGTGCAGGGATGCTTTTAACACAGGCCTGGTGCGGCCCCATTGGCTTCCGTGACAGACTCCCTGGGGACCCTCCAAATGTCCCGCATTACGCCACTCCTCCACCCAGCTCCCCCGTGGCACGTGCCTGTGGCCAGCAGCCCCTATACTTGCTTCAAACCACTGAGGCATCCTTGCGCAATCTTGTGCCACCAACATTGCTCTTCTTCTGAACTCACCTCCGCCACCCCTCACCTGCTCTCCGGGTGCACTCAGTGTGGAGAGACGACCATCACACTCCTCCTCCCCGCCTTTCCTTTTCATCACTACAACGTTCACCGGTCCTCCTGCCTTCACCCTGAAACCTCCTTGAACCTTGCCCTGGGAAGGAAACCCAGACCTCACGGCGTCACCGACCATGGGCAGACTGCACTCTGCCACTCCTGCCCTGTCGCTGGCTTCAGCGTATCTGCCTTCCATCGTTCCTGACACACTGTTGCTAGGAGCCACTACATTACATTGCATGTTGGAGAAACAGGACTAGGTGCTGGCGGCCATAGAACATTCTCGGGTCTCCATGGAGGCCAGGCTGGGCTCCTTGGCTACTGAGTTAAGCTTCCTGCGGGATGACCACAGAGAGCTCTCGGATAAAGTTTCAAGCGAGGAGAAAACACTTGCAACTTGATGTGCAAGTATAGTTGATACTATCACGTTAGGTTAAAAGTTTGTTGTGCATCTGGTTGTTGTATTGTGCGCGTAACTGGCAAAACCCTCCCCTGTAACTAGTGACCAGCATCATTATCACCTGATGGCAAAGGGTAAAAATGGGAGTACACTGCAAGGGGCAGGTACTCTGGACAATTATTTAATTAAAAAGGTAAATCAAATTAACTCTGCCCGTAGAGCCTCCCTGGGAAAGGATTCCCACATCATCTTATCTGAAGAGTTGGTTTCTACTCCTGTAGATACACATGATCCAAGTGACCTTATTGTTAATGCTGGTAGTCTCGTATTGACAACGGCACAGGTCCATGAAAATATACATGTACCTCAATTAGCTAACCCTAAGGCGGATCATGTTTTGGATTTGCCTCCTGCAAAGCCGGCGCGTACATTTAAAATAGCTCGCCGGAGACATAGGGGGAAGGTATCCCAAAAGAAAGTATTAGCTACCAGACATAATAGGGCTTTGTCCATGGGGGATTCAAGACCTGTGATACCCTCATTGACCAACCCCTCCACTCCTTCTAGAGTTCACTTAGATTTACCTAACTCTGGGGTTGAAGTGGAGGTGGAGGATGTGGGTGAACTTTTGGCTAGCCCTCGTTTGGAGCATTCTTTTTGTTCGCCTGATTTAGACGGTGAGCTGTTGCCAAATTTTTCTACTAGCAGTGATGGAGGGGGTTCTTCGTACTGTCCGGGATTTTCCCCTGTGTCTTCCCCTTCCCCTTCCTTTTCCTTAAAAAACATATCCTTACATAAACCTGATTGTAAACGAAGGGGGAGAGGTTTATCATTAAAGCCACAAAGAGAAAATTCTAAGAGGAATTTACATTCGTCCTCGAGGACTGCAAGTGATTGCTCATTTACCCGCGAGGCCACCCGAAATGCTATCAATGAGGGGGACCTCTTAGGAAAAATTGAGCTTTTGATTAAACTTTTTATGAAACCTCTACTTGAAAAGATCATGAGAAATAATACACATCTGGATCTGATCGAGAAGAAAGTAGAAGAAAATGTATCTTCGCTCTCTGGTCTGGTGCGTAACCTAGGTAATATGAATCATAGTAAAGCTTCTGTAAAAGTGATGACAGCGTCACTATCAATCCCTCCAATTTCATTATGCCCTGCAACTACCGTTAAATCTATCCAGAGTAGACAATCTTTATCTTCCCCTTCCCAACCTGAGGCGTCAACCGTTCTCTTGCCACTCACTAAGTCTGTCAAGAGGACGGAATCTTTAAGTAAAATAGGAGATTCAAAACTAGCTAACCCGATCCAGGAAGAAAAAATTGAACCCTCTCAACATAAGGCATTTAAACCCAATAAGGATAGGGAGGTAGGAAATATTAGCAATAAAACCAGGAATACCCATAGTATCGTAGACTTACCCCCGGAAGCTGTCCCGTACGTGATTGTTATGGTGGGAGTCCCGGAGCTTCCTCCTGATAACAAGGAAGACCATCAAGCTCTAAGGAACAAAGTTATCTTTTGGCTGAGTAATAACAGATCTCTGCCTGCCCACATAAACGGGGAAATCTTACATGTTAGGCGCTGCAACTGGGTAGGGGCTCGCCCCAAAGATAAATCAGGTGACACGATTATTATACATTTTAGAGACCATAGAGCCGTTAGGCATATTGGGGACTGGTTTGCTGTAAGTAGTAATGACTCTATCTCCACCCACTACTTAAATTATTTCTACCCCTATCCTCTGGCCCAAAGTTGTAAGGAAAATGAGACAAGAAGGAATCCCATGAGTATGCCTGTTTATATGTGTCACGATTCCAGCTGGACACCAATGTGGCAACCAGCTGATCCTCCCAATTTCAACCTCAGGCACCATTTTCCCTATACTAGAGGCTTGACTTATGGTGATAATTCCCTACGGGCCATCAGAGGTACGGTTCCGTTTCTCCACAACATACCAACTTATAATCGTTTTGAGGCCTTTATGGACCTTGATTGTGTGGATTGACACGAAAAGTTTTTTCGCGATAGTATACTCGTAGCCTCAGGGGGGCACGCCAATACTGATTGTGACAATATCAACGCGCAGAAGTCCTTGATTCCCATTGAGAGTAGTTTAAAAAATCGAATTGGCCTCAACGTGTTTAATATCGAAAATGGGAATAACTGCTGCAAGGAAGGAAGTAAATTTGATGCTAAGGCTGAGGGAATAAATGAAGGCCCTTGCCACAAGTTTATCGGAAAGGTTATGGTTAAGGATCTCTTATGTGAAGACCGGGTCAATGAAATAAGGAAAACCTGCACTTTCCTCTTTTGGAATGTGGCAGGTTTAAAGGAGAAAATCTCAAATCCCTCCTGGGAAACTGTTATAGAAGGGCACGATATATTGGCCTTTCAGGAAACCTGGTCTATAGACCCAGTTTACTTTAATGGGTACAGAAGCTTTGTCACCCCGGCAGAGGGTAGCCAGCATGGAAGAGCTAAGGGTGGTTTACTCACCCTGGTATCAAACCAGCTCAACTGCGTCAATTTACAGTTCACGCCCAAAACTAGTTTTTATCAACTAATAACCCTAAGAAACAAGATAGGGTTTAGTATTGTTTTTATAAATTTCTATAATAACATCCCTAGGAAAGAAATCCCTAGCATCTTAATAATGCTGAGGGAGGATATACAACACGAAACAGACAAAATCGGCAGGGATTTTATGATCTTATGGGGGGGGGATTTTAATTGCAAACTTTGCCCTAAGGGACCTCAGGGCATCTGCGGTTTAACAACAGAACAGGATATAAATCCATCTCATTTTAATCATTCCTTGCCTGGGGACTTACTAAATGACATACTTTTCATGTATGATTTGGGTTTTGTAAATGAAATTGCACAGATACCCACAGCCTTTGTACCTACGTTTATTGGTAGAGGAGCTTACTCCACAATTGATTTTATTATTGCCTCAAATAACTGTAATCATAAGATTCTCGATTCCAATATTTTGGAGTTACCAATAAGTGATCATCTGCCCCAAATAATGGAGGTTGTAAACTTCTTTAATCAGCACGAAGATGTACCCTCTGTGCGTACTGCCCCTGACGTAGTCCTAGGTAGACAGAATGGGTATAATTTAAAGTGGAGCAAGGTGGTCCCGGAAATGTTTTTGGGTAGGCTGGTAAATGCCTGCCCAGACAGCTTCGCCATCTGTTTGGACCAAGAATCTAATAGTGAGACGATAATTGATCATTTTAATATAATAGCTTCCACAATAAAGGATAATCTGTGGGTGGAGGTAAGGAAGAGGACTAAGGGTAATACAAGTTGGTTTGATAAAGACTGTACCCGGTCTCTAACTGACCTTAAATGTGCAATTCACAGGACACCACGTAATCCCTCAGAAGTAAAAGACTGTAGGGTAAAGTACAACAAAGCCCTAAAAAACAGGAAAAATGCCATTAAAAAAGAGGCCCTGGTAGTTCTTTGCGAAGCATCACTATCAAAGGATGCATCTGCATTCTGGAGGGCCGTAAATACTCCATTCCTCTACGACAACTCCAAAGCACGTATAGAGATTGCCATTGCGGAGGAGGACTGGGTAGAGCATTTTTCATCTCTTTACAAATCACAAGATGTATGCTATGTCATAGATTCTCCAGTAAGGACCATTGTGGATGAAGGGAATGAACGACTAGTAATAACCTTGGAGGAAGTTATTGCGGGCTTGAAGGCAATGAAGGGTGGCAAGGCGGCAGGGCCGGATGGGATCCCTGTAGATCTGTTTAAGGCAAATCTTGAGGTATGGGTCCCATTGCTGACGCAGCTTTTTAATGCTGCACTAGCAGGGGGCCTGAATCCGTCTTGGCTCACCTCGATCATTGTACCCATTCACAAGAAGGGAGATAGACAAAGCTGTGCTTGTTACAGACCTATCTCCCTCTTGGACTCACCCATAAAAATACTGGGGAAAATTGTCTTGGCAAGACTACAAAGCTGGGTCGAGGAAAATGATTTAATGAGTGATTTGCAGTATGGATTCCAAAAGGGCATCTGCACAATCGAACAATGCCTAAACTTAATGATCCTCCAATCCAAATATACAAGGATAAAAGGCGAACGTCTGTATTTTACGTTCGTGGACCTTTCTTCGGCCTTTGATTGTGTATCTCATTCCAAATTATGGGCAATTCTGAAGGAAATGGGTGTGGAAGATTCCATTATTTGCTTTCTTAAAGACCTATATTCTGGGGCTACAGCCTCGGTCCGTTTTGGTAACGGGGGTCAGTGTACCAGAAGGTTTGTGGTAGGTCGGGGTGTGCGCCAGGGCTGTGTCCTGGCCCCCTTCCTATTTTTGCTTTACATAAATGGTCTGGAGCGCCATTTATTGCAGGAGTGTGAGGACATGCCTAAGGTTGGGAGGAGGTCTGTTCCTGCGCTCCTGTATGCGGATGATGTGGTCCTGATGGCCCGCACCCCTATGGCACTGCAAAATTTGGTAAATTCATTTGAGACCTTTATGTCTAGTCTTGATTTGAAAGTCAACTGTAATAAAACTTTCTCTATGTACTGTGGAAATGGTCCTGGAAAGCAGAAAAAAAGAATGTTTCTGAACAACGTTCCTTTGGAAGTTGTCCACACTTTTTCTTATCTTGGAGTTTTGTTTCACGATACTGGGGCATGGACTAGTGCGGTCAAGGCCAGAACTTTGTTGTTCCAAAAAACCATAATGGCCTTGAAAAACTTTATTAAAAAACTGGGCAAGAAACCAACTAAGTAAATTCTAACAATATATAAGGCCACTTGTATTTCGGTAGCCACATATGGGTCGGCCCTTTGGGGGTATTCCAATATTGACTTAATCCAAAAAGTTGAGAATAGGTTTCTGAGGTATATTTTGGCAGTCCCCCAAAGTGTTGCGACATATATATGCCACATTGAATTGGGTTTATCCTATATTTCTGATATTATTAGAATTCAACACATACTTTTGTGGCACAGGGTCTGGACTATAAGGGAGTGCGTCATGAACCGGGCCATCCTACGGGATGTTTTAACCCTGGACTATGTTGGCAGGTCTGACTGGTTGAACTATGTTAAAAATGTTATGGTTAATATTGGATGCCAACATTTTTATGAAGACCCACTCTCAATGGTCAATACATCTAGAAATCTATTGTCTAAGCTGTGTATGGAATACCTCGAGGACAAAAGAAGACAAGAGGAAGAGAAGAAAAACTCAGTTATCCTGCACCTCTGTGTGTCAACCCATCGTAAAGTACAGCCTTATTTAACCTTGTCGATGTCTAATCATGATCAATTTCTTTTGACTCGCTTTAGGTTGAATATTTTGTTTAGATTCCTGACCTTCCCAGAAATGAATTTATGGTCGCGTAATCTTCCCCTGTGTCCGTGTGATGAATTCTCACTCCAATCTGATATTCATATCTTATTTTTCTGTAAATATTACTCTTTACCTCGTAGGCAGTTGATTATACCACTCCTTAAAGAAATGAATTTTAATCAATGTCGTCCTGCTTTTTTGGAATTCCAACGAATGGAAACTGTTCTAATTGTTACCGTACTTTTAAGCTTTTTTAAAATTGTTTTTAAACTTCGGAAAACGATTGGGCTGGGATGAATTATAATATGCCCCGTCGATTTTCTTTTTTAATATCATCCTTGTGTAAATCTGTATTCTGATGTTGTAACTTTCATGGTTTTTGTTTTTAAACCGAATAAAGTTTTTCTTGACTTGACTTGACACTTGCAACTTTACCACTGCTGGTGCCGGACAACCAGTTTGCCATTTGAGATCTGCAGCAACGTGTCCAACACCTCATGGACAGGGCAGAGGACCTGAAGGGTCGCTCCTGGGGCTACCGGAAGAGATTGAAGGTCGGGACCGTCTTGCAACCTAGAATCCTGGTTCAAAAGTCCTTTACCACGCCATTGGATCTCACTCCTTTCTTCTCCCTGGAGAGGGCTCACAGAGTCCCTGCTCAATGCCCACCACCAGGATCCCCTCCCTGCCCCATGACGGCTATGTTCTTACACTTCAAGGACCGCAACGCCGTCCTCTGCGCTGCCAGACAAGCTGCTCCGCTCCGGATGGAGGGCAAAGTAATAATGTTAATTCCAGATTACACCTGAGCAGCCCAGCGGCAACGCTCTTCCTTCATGGAAGCCAGACAATGTCTTGGACAAATGGAGGTGCACTACTCGTTACTTTAACCAGCACGCTTCAAGATCATATCCAACAGCACGTCTTTTTCACGGACCCAAGAGAAGCCTTGGATTGGGCTGACCAGCATTACTGTGGGCTGGCATCAAATGACACCAGGCCCCTTCAGACCGTGTCGGTGGCTGGAAGGCACGCCACATCACAGGACCTTTCCCCGGCAAAGTTCCCTAATCTGAAACAGACCATCGAGGACCGGCGGTGGGTGTTAGAAGTCGTGGCTACCTTGGGAGCTAATGTCACTGCCACGGATGACGAGAAAGGCCCACACATGTTTACATCGGACGATGATACCCTTCCGTCTGACAACTCACAACGGGGCTCCCAAACCTATCCACTGGTAACAGCTCAGAGAGTGGACAGTCTTAGTTGAGCACCATTTCACTTTCTTGTGCTCAGCCTTTTGTTTCAAGTATTTGCTTTGTGTTGAAGTGTATTATATTGCTGCACACATCGTCCCTGCGGCGAAGGCCACTACCACTTACTCACTCTGTTCGACCCCTCTGTGCTGCTCTTGCCGCCCACCCCTGTGACCCCCACCACATTGACTTGGTCATGCCACCCACACAAAGCTGCACCCCCCCCTTTTTTGGCATTGCACACCTGGGGGCTCTAGAGTATTCTGCTGCTCATGCCGGTCCCGACATGACTCAGCCCCTGCTCTACAGGACACTCAGGACATCACACTGCATCCCAACCCCTAGCTACACCCGCACATTATGTTAAGGTATTGCTGAACATGACTTGTTTGGGTATAATACCGGTTGCAGTAGGCCCCCACTGTTGATTTTTTCCTTATTTATCACAGTTTCAACTACCTCCTTCCCCTCCAATGCATGACTTGTCTCGGCAGGCAGGCCTTTCATATCCCCTGCGGCATGAACTGGGCAGACTATTTTATGCCAAGGCGACCCCCCTGTGCGCTGATCACTGCTCTCTCTCTAAGCAATGGCTCCTGTGACTGATATTCGTTTCCTCACCCTACATGTCTGAGGAATGCACACCGCCAGGACCTGCTAAGTGGTCTATTCCTATATTAAATGCCAACAAGTGCAAATAGTCCTTTTTTTCAGGAAACCCACACCACAAGGGAGGAGCTGGAGTGCCTACACAGGCAATGGAGAGGCCTGATCCAAGCCATCATTTACTCTGCATATGTTATGTTATGTTATGTTAATGGAGTTTTTAAAGGGCACTGTTACCCAAGTGTGTGCTGGTGCTGAGCACTGCCTAAATGGTTGCCAAAGAGGAGATGGCTATTTAGAAAAGAGCCAGGTTTTCAGCCCCTTTATAAAGGAAAGGAGCTCTGTAGATTTTCTAAGATGCACTGGTAGGTTGTTCCAAGCTTTTGCAGCGCAGAAGATGAAACTACCGCCCCCCCCAGTTAGCTTTTTTAACTCGGGGGACGGTCACTTGCTTTGCCTCCGATGAACGCAGCATTATTCCGGGGACGTACCATTGTAGGCGTTGTCTCAGGTAGTCAGGGCCACTGCCCTTCAAGGACTTAAAGACCGTGCAAAGCACTTTTAATTGTGCACGTTGTTTTACTGGAAGCCAGTGAAGATGTCGAAGTCCCTTTCTCACTGAGACGAACCTTAGTGTGCCAGTTAGCAGCCTAGCTGCAGCATTTTGCACGAGCTGGAGTCTGTTCAGATGTTTCTTTTGGATGTTCAAGTACAGACTGTTACAGTAATCCAGCCATGACAAAATGAGCGCTGTGACTGCTGTCCTAAAGCTATCTTCTGGGAGAAGGAATTTTACTTTCCTAAAAATTCTGAGGAGGAAGAAGCTAGTAGAGACAACCCCGCTGACATGATCGCCAAAGGTAAGTTTGTTGTCCATGATCATCCCCAGGTTCTTGGCTTTCATAGTAGGGGCTGGAGGTGTTCCCATTTCTTCAGGCCACCAATCCGGCGTCCAGAGGTGGGTTATTGCCAAATATGATGACCTCCATTTTACCTGCATTGAGTTTCAAGCAGTTCGATGACATCTAGCCTGCAATGGCTTTCACGCAGTCATGGCATCTTGATCCAGTTTCCGCTTCTGTGCCTTGCTGTAGGGACAACACAATTTGTGTCTCGTCCACGTAAGATGTTAGTTGGAGCCCGAATGATCTTATCAGGACTGCCAGCGGGCACACGTATATATTAAAAAGTGTAGGACTAATGGACGACCCCTGTGGCACCCCACAAGGGAGGCTTAGACCTATCCCTACCCAAATCCACCGTTTGGGTTCCGTCAGCAAGAAAACATTTTAGGAGATTCCAGGCCTTACCCTGAACCCCTGCGGGTCGCCATAATTTGGCTTTGACCTGGAGTTTAATTCCGGGTAGTAGGCAAGATTATAGATGAAGAAGGGCGGTACGTACTCCTAGAAGACCACCTGGATGTCCGACCAAGCTAATTGGGAGTATAAACGCCCCAGGCAGATCAAGGAGCCTTTTGGGACACCCTCTCCACCGTTCTAGCCCATAAGACTGCCATGGGTGTTGGGAGGCAACTACAACTATGTGCTTGACCTTACCTTGGACAGGTCCCATCCTCCCCTGCACAGCCCCCATTCACACAGGCAGACTGTTTCCGGAACGGGTATGCCACTAGTCGCTCATAGATGCATGGCGATCTCAACACCCTAGGGACCTTTTCTATTCCCTCCACTCAAGACCACATAACCCCTGCGTGCTCCTCGGCCACTTCCTTTGCACTGCCACCCGAAACACCTTGTTCATCACTCGGATTACATGGGACGCATTACATCATGCCATACAGTATGCCCAAGTGATGGACCTCCAGTGGACACCCCCGCTTCCACCAACACCCCCGTGGAGGCTCCTGAGATATTTCCCAGAGGACCCAGTCTTACGAGAGGAACAGAGAGACCATATTCTGCAGTACTTTACCAAGAACCAACATGGCCTCTACCAGGGTGATGGAGAGGAATGCCTTTAAGGTGGTGACAAGAGGCGTCTGTATTCAGAAGATAGTGTGTATTCACTGGACCCTAGATAGGAACATAGTAGATGCCGAGAAGCACCTCGCTAGCTTGGGCAAAACAGCAGACCGTGATGCTGCATTTTTACCTCGCAACTTGCAGATGCGAAAACCACCTATAATGCCATCCTGGAGCACCTGCGGCCATACAGCTCTACAGCCCATGCAGCCAAAGTCCACAGGGATATTACAGCTCCATCCAACAGGCACCAATGGACGCCTCCGAGGAGCACTCAAATGCTTTCTTGGCAGACATTACTCTCCCATGCCTCCACTAGGCTTTCCTTAGATGCTGTAATCACATCTACAGAGGTGGAAGAGGCGATTTGGGATCTTGTCCGGAACAAAACACCGGCCCGCACTAAGAATACAGGAAACATCGTTTACATCACGGTCTTCACACCGCAATACCTTTACAACGCAGGCATTACAACGCAAGTCATTACGATGAATTGCGCTGGATGGCGCTCTAAGCTAAGAATAGTATGATTAACTATTCCAACACCTTCCCTACTGTACGTAGACTGGAGTTGGAATAGTAAATCATACTATTCCTAAGTCCAGCGCCCTCCAGCGCAAGTCGTTGTAACGACTTGCGTTGCAATGCCTGCGTTGTAAAGGTATTGCGGTGTGAAGACCGCGATGTAACATCATATATTCTTAGAATACCATTGTATCTTTTCCCCATCCCTGGTGTCCTGCCTTGTGGAAATGTATGAAGCTTTGTAATGCCTGCGTTGTAAAGGTATCATGGTGTGAAGACCACGATGTAACATCATATATTCTTAGAAAACTATTGTATCTTTTCCCCATCACTGGTGCCTTGCCTTGTGGAAATGTATGAGGTGGCCTTGCACACCAGCATGCTCCCGCACTCACGCTTGGAGTTCCTCCTGGTCTCCCTCCCTAAGCCAGACAGAGACCCGTGACAGTTAACATCCTATAGACCCATTGCCATCCACGGGGCTGACTATAACATTTTGGGAAAGTTCCTAGCTGATAGATTTGCCCAGTTCCTTCCGAAACTCATCCACTCTGACCAGAATGGGTTTGTCCCAGGACACAGCACTTCCCAGAACATCCGTTGTCTTTTCCACGTGCAGGATCAAGTCAGGGAAGTTCCCTCTGGCTGCCTGTCTCATACTAGAGCAGGCGTTTGACATGGTATTATCTTTTTACGGTCTTGACTCACGTGGGAATCGGGCCAAGGCTCCTTGCTTACACCTGCCTACTCTACACCAAACAGACTTCTCCTAAACATTTGGTTTGACTTGTCTCTGCCCCCTTCCCAGTGGGCCATTGGACCATACAAGGGTGCCCACTCTGCCCTTTGCCCTCGGTGCTTGAGATTAAGCCACTGGCCATGCAAAATGCACAGAGAGGGCAGCAAGTGGGGTGTCCTCCTCGAGGACAGAACGCATGCTGTATCATTGTAAGTGGACAACCTGCTCTTGTGCCTGTGGGATTTAACATCAACCTCTCTCCAATCCGGGATACCCTGGCCGAGTTCAACTCCACCGCGGGGATCTGGGTCAATTGGGCAAAATCGGCCACTTACCCACTCTGTCCCGATCAGCCGCACTTTCCAGCAGCACAGCACCAATTGTTATCACTCTGGATGCTACATGGGCGAGACATGTACAGCGACCAATGGCCTTGATATGCGGTTTTCCTCTGCCCGCAAGTTCTGCCCCTTCCCCTTAGCCCTTGCAAATACAGGTGGCTCGGACGTGCATGATCCGGATACATCGCCTTTCGCATGGGTTTCTGATGTACACTATGACGCTAACCCTAGTTGGCCTCCCCCGCTTCCCAGGTTTTGATTCCTCCAAAGACATGAGGGCTTGAACAGAACACACGTCACTCACGCTGAGGGACCTCTTCTCTGATGGCCGTCTCCTACCATTTGAATAGTTGGCCTCGGAACATGTACTTCCGCCGGGGCAGTTCCTCTTATACACACAACTTCGCCACACATGTTGTACCCTTTATGACATCTTGAGGGGAGAACCCACCACGCATCCAGTATTTCAAGTTATCTTTACATGGGTTACATGGGCGACAGTCATCACCTTATCACCTGGCTGTATAAAGCCATTTGTGAAATGGCGGTTGCCTCTCTCACTGAACTGCGACAAAAGTGGTAAGACGATATTGGTAGAGTGCTACGTGATAAAGAATGGGAATACGAGCTCGAATTCCCCCCACTGTCCACCTGTAATTCCAGCTTTAAAAAAATACAGTTCTTTCTACTACACAGAGCATATCTTACTTCTGCCCAATTGAATTGCTATTTCCCTTGGGCACAGATAAGCTGCCCATGCTGCCAAGCCCCAGATACGGATCTCATACACATGTTGTGGTCTTGCCTAGCCTTGCAAAGTTACTGGCAATCAGTGCACACCAGTCTCTGTGCAGTCATGGAATTGCCGGATAGTCACACGTAGGAGGTGTGCCCTGAGGGTATTTTTAAACATAGGAAACAACAAAAGGTACACACTCACTTTGCAGACCTTGCTTTCCTTCCTGCCAAACGCATGCTCACTCCCCAATGACGATCCCCCATGGCCCCATCAGTAGCGGCATAGCACAGAGCAGTATGTAAATGGAAGTTTTCATAATGAGGAGTTTTGTCATCTATGCAAGCAAACTATCTCACCCCAATAGGCCACCCTCCTCCCGCACATCCTACAGGAAGTGGGGAATGATGACCTACCCCCATGAACTGAGCATGCTCCCTTCACACACCCCACATATCACCCACGTGCTAGGGGTTCGGACCCTAGTAGCTTCACTGTTTTCACCCCCCCAGCTTACCATACATGGCTCTATTCGCCCACCTGCCTGCGCACACACACTTCATATGTGACTGCCGTGGTCTGCCGCCACCACACTCCTACCCACCTCCTCTCTGCCCCAGTTCTTAGTTTTATCCCCAGTTTGCGACATTGCAACAGGGTGCTGCAGTCGTTACCAAGTGCCACCTGGGTATTTTAACCTATACTGTCTTTATATGCACCATCCCTTTGCCGTATTGTGCCTTTTTTCCCTTCTTTCATGCAAACAGTTTATATTCCATGACCAATGCATTTACCATACTGATGGACACTGTCGTTCGCAATTGTTCACTGCATTGTAAAACCCAATAGAAAGATTCCCCTCCCCAAAAAATCAGGAAATATCATAACTGAAAGCATGTACATTGGAAACTCATAAAACGAAGGGTTGTCTAAGTTGAGTCCATAGCTATCCACTAGTGTGATGAGTGTGTCAACTATGCTGCCATGTATGAAGTCTTATTTATCTCCTGTGGATTGTAACATGCTAAATCCTATGGAATGACAAACTTGAACAATTAGTGTGTGCTATAGGAGGAGTGGTACATGCAACACCCTCATGCTCTATCACAGCCCACATACTTCTGCTATGAAAAGTGATCCTCCTTGCGCATGGTCAGGTCTAGACGCTCCAGATACGTCAATGTCTTCCTAGCTTCTGCATGATTATTGAGACTGCTGACAATCCTCAACAAGAATCTTATATGCAACCCACTAAAGGCGTTATTCCCCATCCTGTGCTAGTGAACTGCATGATCAATAGTCCTGAGAACTCACACAATGATCAACACCCTGGATTTACAAAGGTCTACAAATGCACGGGGGCAGGCTTAATAACAAAAGCCCAAATGCCGCATTCCTTACCCTTACCTCCCACACTGAAAACACCACAACTGTCAGTGCCTCTCACCTCCTAAGCAGATTCTCAAATCTAAAGCAACCAAAAACTGAGCACCTTAAGATGCAACACAATATAAAGTTAGGATTCCACTGAGGGTGTAACCCTGGTTTTTACTGTGGCTGGGAAAATAACACCTTTAGATGTATAACCAAAAATGTAACAGGACTTGAGAAAAAAGAATTTCCTGTCTCCCTTTTCCCGTCCCACTTCACCTCCATCCCCTAGTGGAACTTCATGAAGAAATAATGCTAAGCTATAGCGTCTGAATGAAACACAAGCGACCTCTGAGCATTCTCTTACATGTCACACCCAGATAGAAAAAAATACGAGCTCTGTGTTTCTGGTGGGTGATGCAGAACGTGAATGTTCATTCGTCCTTGTTCAGGAGACCCTTAGGCTTGCTTCAAACTTTTGTCCACTGGAGCTCACTGACCCCCCTTTCTTTTCTAGGCTGTTCCTTGTGTTAGGCTCCTAATGTGGTTCACGTGTAGGCTGTGAGTTCATTTAAAACAAATATCTGTTTTTAATTAGTTCAACAATTTTAAAAGTACTTACTATCATAAAAAATCCCATCAAAAATGCATACATTAAAAGAAACTCACCAAAGAGATTTAACTTATCAAAAACAGAAAGAGTGGGTTTTCATAATATTAATAATAATAAAGTTACTTGTAAAGCGCAAACAGCTACCTCAAACAGAGGTGTCCCGGCGCTGTGCGGAAGATCAGGTTAGCAAACTGAGCCTCACAATTAGCCTTGATAGAAGAGCCATGTTCTCAAGTTCCTAGGGAAATTTTTGTCGGTGCCCTGTTAAATCACCACCAGGATAATCAATACTAACAGTCTGGCTGCTGGAAAGCAGACAAATATTCTTTCTACCAATTGTATTTTTAGGTCGAGCCTAGACGGCGCACGTGCTGTTGGGAGAAATGCTGTAATCAGTGTGTGGGCTTTGGCCGCACCCCTCACTGTTTTGTTGGTTGCTTGTAGTTCCCCTCCTAAAATCTTGCTTTTCTGTGTCCCTTATTTTGGCTCTATGTTTCCGCCCTGGAGACTGTCCCTATTACAAGGATCTGTTCACTTTTGACTATTTAGGTAGTTTGGCGCACTACTTATTTTGTTTTGACTCACTTGCTGTGCCCTCCCCCACTATCTCCCGCCAGTCCTGCGTTTTCTGCTTGTGTCGGCCTGCTAATTCACTTAATGTCTTAAAGAGCAGGCATAGTGTGTGGCATGTTTTAACTGCACAAACTTAACTTTGTCAGAAAAGAACTCCGGCCGTAAGTTCCTCTTCTCATAGTTCTCATCCCTCGGAAGACGCGCCCCGAGTCAAGAAGGGTGAAACCTATTCTAGGATACGCCTATGAGAAGAGGAACTTACGCCTGGAGTTCTTTCCTGACAATGAGTGGAGAGCTGGTACGACTGACTTGGGCTCCCACATGTCATTTTTAGAAATTGCACCAGTGTCCATCAATAGCGACGAATGACCCTGCCCTGACGAAATTGCCTGAAAGATTGATTGGCAATGAAACATGTTGGCTGAGAAAGGAAGTGGTCTGCATAAATGCAGCTGGTTTTAAATTTATGAATGAGCGTACATGGAAAGAATAAAATTGGTAAACTGTGCGTCTTAGTTCAGTTTTATATTTCACTGGGTCTTTTTCTGTGTGGTAGTTGCAAAGCACATACAGTGTTTTTGGATTTTTTTTAGCACTTTTTTTGGGACACTATATACTTTATTAAGTAAAATGGTTACCTATGATGACAAAAGTGAGCATAGCTGGTGAGTACCAATCAGCAAGCTCGACTGTTGGTGCGCACGTGAGGTGCCATTTTGCTTTTTTCACACATTTTTAATATAAACACATCTACAGGTGTGGTTTTTTGGTAGATACACCATTTTTCCCATTTTTAATATTAGATGGGATATATGACTGTCACTTGACAAAACATTGTTTTATAAAATAAGTAAAATAAAGTGGAAGGACACTACCTCGTAAGAAAGTGAGGAGTGATTGGTGAAGAAAAATGGTAAAAAGTTCCACCTCCACATTTATGAATCTAAGAGCCCTGGGTGACAGGTCTTGTGTGTGTTTGACATAAACTGAGAGGAGGGCGACCTGCTCATTTTGTTCCCTCTACAGCTCCTTGTTGGTATAGTTGCTATGTGCGTGCCTTGCCGCAGTGCTCTTGGGTGTTTCAAGTGTCATCCAGTGCGTGCAGTGTCGTATCTCTCTAGTGAGTGCTGTTCAGTGTTTGAAGTAGTAGAATTCTGTGTGCGCAGTGCAGTGCTCTCTCATGCATGTACGTTTCCCGAGCTCTTATATTGCAGTGTTGTGGTGCACTGCGTACTGCTGACGCCGTTTCACCGACTGCACAACTGGGGTTTTGTCCTTCGCGAGCATGCATAGTGGTTTGTTTTCAATTTCACCTTGCCCTGGAGTCATCACTGGCTTCCCACTGCGCGTTGGACGTAAGTGTGAAACGGTTACCTCACCGCAAGTCACTAGCACAGTGCCGCACTCTCTAATGCCCGTGTTTCGACATCCAGATTTATTACTTCCGGCCTCTTGTGTCATGCAGGATCACACGCAACCTGACCTCCCATGTTCTGATGCATCACACTAGCTGACCCTGCTGACTTGAGACTGTTTTATGGCGAATCCACGGACTACAGATTCTCGCCATTAGAGGAGATGCAAATTAAACCAGTTGGTGCTGTTATGAACAAGCTTTTGTAATGTAATAGGTCTCGCAATTGCGAGAGTTTGAGCTATTGACATTGTAAATAACAATGCCTTTTATTTATGTGTTTTGAAAATCTGGAAGCAGTTCGTAAACATGCTCTTTGCACTTATAGTCCTTGCTTACAAGAAGCAAGGCTGACAGTAAAAGAGGCGCAGTTACTGCCAGCCTTGCTTCTCGTAAGCAACGACTATAAGTACAAAGTGTGTGTTTATGCACCGCTTGCAGGTTTTCAAAACACATAAATAAAAGGCATTGTCATTTACAATCTAAATGCACAATTAGATCTGCAATAAGCATTTTGCACTTCATATTCGTCTGTTAGTTGTGGTTTGGTTTAAGTTGATTACATTATTGATAGTCACAACTTTACTGTGTTTGGATATCTGGCAAGGAATTGTATTATATTAACACAGTGTATTTTTCCTTTTTAAATAGGGCCTCTTATTGCTACATCCATCTTTTCAATAGGGAGTAAAGAAAAGGAAGATTTATCAATTGTGGACCATCAAGACTCTAAGACAAGACATGGCACTGATCATAACACAAGTAAGTGACAATTGAGAACACTTCAGTGTAGATCTTAGAGCAATGACTGGGAATATTTTCTCTACAAAAATCAACCCTTTATAGAGTGGTGTGTTTTTTAGGTCTGGCTTCAGGAAGATCTTTCGATTATACCAAAAAATAATAATAATAAATTAAAAGAATATATATATGTATATATATATTCACTGAAAAAACCATAGGTTTCACACACGTTATAGTTAGGAATTAGCATTTAAAAAACCCTGCAAATTCACTTAAAAAACCATAGGTTTCACACATGTTATAGTTAGCTGGACATTTCACTCGTGAAAAACCATTGAAATTCCCCCGTTATAGTTAGTGCAGGCAACTATAACTCACGCGACCGCAATCCTCTGCTGATGACGTCAGATATTACATCACTGTATTTAGACACTTATTTACCCATGTCTTCTTCCATTAATTTTTAGCTATACATATATTACAAATATTTTTTTTTCAGAAAGACACATATGTCATCAGTGATGTAATATCTGACGTCATCAGCAGAGGGTTGCGGTCGCGTGAGTTATAGTTGCCTGCACTAACTATAACGGGGGAATTTCAATGGTTTTTCACGAGTGAAATGTCCAGCTAACTATAACATGTGTGAAACCTATGGTTTTTTAAGTGAATTTGCAAGGTTTTTTAAATGCTAATTCCTAACTATAACGTGTGTGAAACCTATGGTTTTTTCAGTGAATTTGTACGTTTTTTTAAATGCTAAGTTATGTATTTTTTTTTTTTTTAAGGTTTTTCACCGTGCGCATACCGTACCCGCGCGCCCACGTTACGCAGTTCGCGGAATTTTTTCGTTTCTACCGTACGCGCACGCTACGCGTACTCCACGATATATCGCAAAAAAATTAAAGGAAATTTTGGCCCTTGGGGGTCCTTCTGGGACCCCCTGACAAAGGCTACGGGGTCAGGAACTGTCCACCCTGCCCCCTTTTCACGTTCTCCACCTTTGTTTTTCACCCCCTCAGACTGCGAGAGACAAAATGGCGGCTGACACTTCCTGGTTTCGACCGATTCGAATGTTTACTAAGATCTAACAACCAATCAGAATCGCGCTCGCGCACGGCAGCGTGCGCGTACGGTAAGTTTTACCGTACGCGCACGGTGCGCGCTTATAGATATATATATTGATTTAAATGCTATTTTCTCAGGAACTACTGAACAGATTTACACCAGACCTGCAAAAGGCACATCCCTGACCTGAGGACTACCTCTCTGCCAAATTTCAAGTAATTCTGTTCAGCCGTTCGGGCTGTAGCTTGGACTAAAGGTCCTATGGAAAAATGCATGGGGAAAACGCATTTTGGGACCCCCCCTTTTTCTCAGCCCCCGCTTGACGAATCCCCTGAGACTTTCAGGGAAGGAGCGGAGCGGAGCGCCCCACCTATTTTGAAAATTTCGCGAGAATTCGTCAATCGGCGCCAAAGTTATTCCAAATAGAATGTTGCGGATTTCCTATGGAAACACGATCCTAACTATAACTATCTACTGGCGACCGCCAGTAGATAAAATATATATATATATATATATATATCTTTCAGCTTTCTTCATTCATTGTTCTTTTGTTATGTCAGTTCCATTTTTCTTTCGCCCACTGCAGCATACAGCCTGGGACCCACTTTGGCCATTGCCTAACTTCACTGGGAGTGAGAGCATTCTGATCTTTCACAAGGAGCACATCCAAAAACAAAGTCCTTCTCTTCAGTGTCAGGGGCAATTATGGCAATGTGTGTTTTTAGAAACAAAAACATTTTTTTGCTTTAAGCCAGTGTTTTCTTATTTCATACTGATGAAGACCCAGAACCTCCTCAAACAATAATGTTTTTAAAAAAACACAACAAAAAAAAGGAGCCATAAGGTTTGCAAGCCAACATCAAACTGATCAACATTGCCAGTGCTTGTTCTTTATTGGTGTTTTTTTAGATACTGAGCATCTCAAATAGAAAATGTGCACAAAGATGACGTCAAACAACCAACATCAATTTAAGATAAAAAAAGATTAAAGTTAATCATCTACAGAGCTATAAGTATTTAAATAAAAGTAAGTGAATGAATATGTATATATTCCCAAGGGTGGGCAAAGTCATAAATCTTGGAGACAACAACACCTTGTGGATGGGATTCTTGAATTGCACTCAATCACTGAATGGTAAATCAGTTTTGGTTCCATTCCAAAATGGAAACTCCATTCCGAACTTCTAGACCACCTCCCTTATTAACAGGGTTTGGTGGGCATTATTGGAGGAGTGTAGCATGCGTCCCTATGGCACAACAAGCTATGGGACCGATGTTTGACTTTTATATGACAACTCAGAGACAACAACAAAAACTGATATATGTAATGCTTGAAATAAGTCTCATCCACCGATAGTTACTCTAGTTTGTGTTCAATACCAATTTGTGGCTCAATTTACCAATCTAGACAAAGACCTACCAAGTGATAAAAAATCAGTAAGTCACACTAAGGATCTCATTAAACATTGGCCTTAATTCCTGTAGACTAAAGCAATTTCAGCCACATATCAACCTGCAAAACGCTGGTCATAACGTGGCCTGAAAGTGGCCTGGATACAGGGAAACCATATGGAAATCAGGCGATGAATCCTGTTTTCCGAATATTATTTGCCATTCCATATGGGCTTATTGGGGAATAACTCACAATCCTCTGGTAATATCAGGACCTGGTATTACCAACATCCGTTTACAGGTAATTTGTATTCCTGTATTACCATCTGCAAATAAGGGCAAGTTGTAATCGGACTCAAAGCATGCACAGCCATGCCCAGATATGAGTACCATAGGTCACTCTCCCATTTGAAATTAAAGCTTGCACCTCATTTCATTTTCATGCTAGGGTGCTTATCTTTGGAATCAAAAGACTATGATTTTCAGAACAGAGCATGCTCAAAAATCCTAGAGTGTCATTTAACTACCATGGGAAAAAGGAAGATCTTTGTATGGCATTTCAATGTTAGCAGACAAGAAATACCTTAATATAGAAATGCCAGGTCTTGCTGCTGAAAGCTTTAGGTTGCTGCAGAACTATACTCATGAACTCCTCAAAAAAAGTAAAATAAAAGGATAGAGAGAGTGATCTTTGGCTCAACCTCCTCTAGCCAATGATATGTATTTGTTTTTCATGATTTGCCAATTTTTGGGTGGGCTGTTCTTCAAGGCGATAGAACGTTGCGGATGGTTATAATGTCAAATATATTGTTGCATTTATGTTGCCATTAGGTTTTGATGAGTGGGTATCAAGCAGTCCTTTTGTTAAGTGTAGATGCAACATAACGGTTAGCTTGGAACTGATAGCACAACAACATTGTAATTGCTTATTTACGGCTTATTTGTTTAGGAACTGTATACTCTCTAGATGCCTTAGCTTCTCTGAAAGGCTCTGGGCCAGATTCACAAAGGGCCTCTGAACCCATGGCGTAGGTCGTGGCAAGGGGCCCGCACTAGTGGTGGGACCTCCGAACTGCAGTTTCTCATTGCGGTGGTCCAGCTGCAAGGGAGGGCCCCCTGCCATGACTGCGGGGCCTCTGCAGTGAGTGCGGAGGCCCTTTGTGAATCGGGTCCACAGTGTTATTGACCAATTGCTCTTGCGAGTTTGCAGACCCAATAGCTGCCGGCCTTAGATACTTGGAATTACGGGGGGGGGGGGCAATATTTCACATTGATTTAACGCACTGTGTGAAATTCGTACCCTCTCATTAAGGGCCTTCAAGTGCGCATTTCATGTTCTGACTCCTTTTCATTCCACTGTTCTTTGAGGTACAACTTAGCTCTGCTAAAGCAGTCTTTTCCGCAAAAGGGTCTGTACTCCGAGCTTTCCTACTGATGATTATGCTTCATTATGGGATTTTCTTGTAGGACAGCTCAGCTGGGGGCTACACTCGCAAAGTTGTTCAACTATCACCAAACACTTCCCCTTAGAAAAGGCCAGATCTTTTGACTTTTTCCTTTTTATTTAGCCTTGTGTTTAGCTATCTCAGAATGTTTAATCCATACGTCGAACAGACATTCTCAGCATAAGAGCATGGAATTGCTTTGTGTTTTATGAAGAATGCAAGCTTCGTGTATATCGAGTGGTGTATGTTAAAAGTCCGAGACCTCAGTGTAGTATTTTACTAATAAAACAAGTGCAACAGAAAACTAATTTATACCTAAAGGACAGCCTACATTAATGACATAGTTGTTCAAAGTTTACTCAGATACCTGCTCCATGTCTAGATCTCTACCCAAATTACACTGGCTACCGGTGGAGAAAAGAATTCAGTTTAAGACTCCATGCATCGCCCACAAAATTTTGACTAAACAAGCCCCCCTGGTTCTATCGAACTTGTTAACATCTTATGTCCCGAACCGGTGCCTACGGTCAGCTGACCAAGGGCTGGTATATACCCGTAGAGTTTTAAGAGGCAGAGCGGGTGGTCATTCTTTTAAAGTTCTGGCTGCCAAACTCTGGAACTCTCTTCCTACTGGTATCAGAGGGCTCCAAGATCATCTAGCCTTCCAGAAAGCCATAAAGACCTGGCTTTTCCCAGCATAACTCTCTCTTCCTTTCCCAGGCTGTCACTACTTACCGGTATGCTGTTTTGGGTAGCGCTGGGACGCCCCGTTGCTGGGGCAGCCATGCGCGATACAAATCTGTTAATAATAATAATAATACCCATTTGCCAAACGTGAACGTTTGTGACCAGTACCATATTGCCAACATTTGTTTTGCTACTAAGATTGCAGCCCACATTGGAAACATGGGACCATGTCACATAAAAGTGAACATTGCAAGTGTTAATTTAAGAAACAGTCTCTGACACAGTTTTGAGCAGACTGCTATACTAAATTGTTTATCATAAGTAGCAACAATATTTTACCACCATAAACAGTGGTAACAGTTAAACGGTTTCTTGTCAATAATTTTAAAGGTGTGAGCTACTTTTGGCTGGAAACAAAGCAACATGTATTAAGAAATACAAGAAGTAACAGAACATAAGACAATTATATATACAAAACAGTGGCGGCTCCTCCGCTAAGGTAGAGGAGCGTCGCCCACTGCTATTTTAGCAGTGCTCAAAAGAAGAAGAAAATGATAATAACAGGACCTTATTATCATTTTATTTTTCTATGCGGCTCTCAGAGCCAGGTGGGAGCGGTGCTGGGCTCTGTGACACCAAGCAGAGTGAGGAGTGCTTTGCACTACTCTAAGTGCGCATGAAATACTGTCCGGCCCTCTGGGCCGGCCAAACCGTCATGCGCACTTGGCATGTTCTCGATTGGGCTGTGTTGCACAGCCCCGTGGATAACATGCCCAGCCTCCCCAGGCACTGCCTGTATCAAAACAGGATGGTCGGACCAATCAGGACGCTGCTTCTGCAGCGTCGTGATTGGCTGGGAGAGCCTGGAAACCTGACTGCTTCCGGTGCTGTAGCAGACCTGAAGAGGACTGCTACAGCACAAGACACGCCTGCCCACCTCACCACCCCCATTTTGAGGCAGCCACCACTGACACAAAGTAACATGACAAAACAAACTAAAACATAACAGGGCACAACACAACAGTCATAAACGAGAGCAATACAAAACAATATTATATTGTGGTAATGCAGCACAAAAAATAACCGAACATAAAACAACCACAACAAAATGCCACACAACTGAGAGGGGAAACTATGAGGTATCCCCCTAGCAAATACTACACATGTGGTATTTTTATTTGCCGATGACATTCTTATATAATTTAGGGAATTAAGTAAGTTTGGCTCAAATCCCCAGAAAATTTGGCACAGCCTGTATGGCAACTTGTCTAAATAATGTATATTCCCTTTCCACCATAGCATACTACCACTTATCACGTATTTAGGTGACAATGCCTTTAGATGGGAGGGGGTCTCCTTTCGTTACTTATGTATATAAGAACCTAAATCACTGACCAGTGTCTTCTCGATGGTAAGGGTGTGAGTGCACTCAGACAGCAATTTCTCCTTTGGCGAACGCTTCCGCTCTTGCTCATTGGGCGAATTGCGTTGTTCAAAATGTTTGTCCTACTTTGTTTACCATCATGTCGATGTTGGTCCTGCCCAAGAATCGACATAGTTAGTAAATACTGCCCAAGTGAGATGCCCGCCTGTCTTACCCTGGAATCTAATCCTCCTCATTTCCCACCCCTACATCAGGGCTGTATCTCGCTTCATTAGACCAATTCCTTGCACCATCCTCACAGTCACAATAACCCCTTCATAAACCTACCTTGCCCCTTACTCGGTCCACAAGCCTTGCCAACTGACCATAGTTAGATTGACAGTTTATAGTTGCAGTCCTAGCTGCAGACCTAGCCACGACCTTTCCTTTTTCTTTGTGGTGCTGCACTTTAGTACTGTTCCATTTTGGTGGTACAGTTAAAATGCTTCACCTCATAGATATTCCTCTACATTTATTGTAACTGATTACTGATATATATTGCAAATGTTTGGAGATATAATTATAAAACTACTATGCTTTCTCTCTCTGCTTGTTTGGAACACAAAAATCAAAGAGGAAATCTCTCTAAAGATGGTTATAATAAAAAAAATGCTACACAACACATATGCACAAACATTCTTTTAGCACATTACCATCTCTAGAAATCTGCTTTCATAATGCAGTGGTGAAAGGTATTGGCACCCAAGTTCTACCTCAGTTTACAGCCAAGAACATTAAATAGTGACAGGCAAAATGTTTTTGATGCTGCCCCTGGCAAATGTCCTTCTTTTATCTGACAAACTATGCATGTTGCTTCACCGTGAATTTACTTGCACACCCATAACATGTGCTTACATTCTGCTGTTATGGTTCCTTCTCTCCCTTATTAGCATAATAAGCCATTCTTTCATTTATTGCTCATGTGCTTTATCTGTTACCCTTCCCTCTCTTAACTGACAAGCAAACTATCTACCTGCACATATACTGCCTGTGCTTGCATCCCACTGTAATGTTCCCTCTCTATTTATTAGTATAGCTAAGTGTCCTCTCAAACAATGTTGTCGTGCCCTCAGTAGACTAATGTTTAAATTACACATGTCCATGTCTCCGGGACCAATGGTTTTGCTTCTCATCTAGATCCTACCAGCTAACACGTTTTCTCGTCCTGATGATGATCTCTAACTAAGGAGATCGAAAGCCGTCGACTTTCACAACCGAAACTCCTTTTACATAACTTAAAACCTCCGGAATTTTGTACAGTGTTGTTAATGCGATGTAAATTTTAAGTCACTAGCACCTATGACTTCACGCACCTGCATCTCTTGTGTGAGCATCGGGACTAACTCCTAATTGTGGATGATACTCCGTTTATGATGTTAATAAAAGTGATGTCATTCGTAGAACCTTGTGTCCCCACATATATTGTTTTTCCAGTCCTGTTGGGACTCTCCTTTCACTACTAAAACCTAGACAAAGGCTACACTTGAAATAATAGTAGCCCTGGCTACCATAGGACCTTATTGGCCTCACCTCAGGCCGCTGTCTTTTTCAACTATATATATTACCCCTGGTCTTACTATTGGGGTACCCTTGTTCTCTACATTAATATCCATGAGCCTCGCAAATTTGCGACCCCATTGGGAATCGCAAACAATGTTAAACACACTGTTGTACATGCAAAATAGCGCCTCGCCAATTGCGAGTTGCAGAAGACTCGCAATTCGCGAGGCGCTATTTTGCGCGTCCTACATCTGGCCCTATGTTTTTTATGAAAAGAAGATCCTAATGTTCCAGAATTTCAGTGGGGACAAGAAATGCTCTCAATAAAATCAGACATTTCAGATCAGGAAATAGTGGCTTTGATCTGTGTTTGGGCCAAACTGAAGGTCATGCGTGCAGGTAAGACACATGCATTCTTCAATTCTGGAGCAGCTCAAGGGTTTCTGAAGAAGATGCAAAAAATAAATTAGGTCATACTGAACTGGAACTGGAGTCTGATGCTTTTGATCCTTATTTTATTACCTGTACTCGTGCAACAGGTTTGACCCTCTGAAATTTGGAGCATGAAGGACAGCTAATATGATAGTTTTCGATGTTTGTAAGATTGAAACTACTGTTTTGGAATCTTCTTCCCTCTCCTTTGCCCTATTTGGACGTGAGTCACAGGTGGCTCCAGGGCCTGTGAGTTTTTATTGGGAACCAGGAAGATCTTTTTGTACAGGCTGGAAAACTTAAAAGGTATTCTTATCCCAAATGCTCTATCTGGCTGTCTGTCTCTTGCAGCTGCCTCTTCTCAATATAAATATGTTTTAGAAAGAGGACATATTGAAGAGTTCAAAAGAAGGCAGCAAGAGAAAAGAAGAAGTATATTGAAAAGAGCAAGAGAGGACAAGCCCCTAAAATAAGTAAAAAAATGGGGTAAGGCAAAAAGGAGAAAGCATGAAAGGGCCATATGGAGAAAATAAGGAGCAATTGAGAAAGAGCTTGAGGGTGCAGAAATTGAAAAGCTGGTGCTTATATTTTCTGATTGTGTGCATGGATGCCTCCATGTCTGTTGCCTTTCTGCAAGTGCTTTTATTCATGTTGTCTGCACGCAATGGTGCACATGTGCCTATTTGAGTTTGTACGTATGCATTATGTAGAAGCCAATCCAAATGGGTCTTCCAATGCTTTTTTTATATTCTAGGTGATACTGTTGCAAGTTATGATGTTTCCTTTGGGCTAAACAAACAGGAACACCTGCTTTTTAAAGATCATCAGGAAACCGAGAGAAGGGAGAACAGTGATTGTCACGACATAGGTGAGGATGGGTTAATGTCACTTTAGTCTCATTGAAATTGTTTCAATACTTTACAGAAATAATGACTATCTCTTTAGAGTAACTACATGAAACTGTTCTATAATGTGCATAGAAATAATCGCATCATTGGTATTGAATCAGGAACTTTTAATTTCTTTGTTCCTTGTGGAAGAAATAACATGGATTCTTTTATAAGTATTTATTGGTTTAATATTAGATTGAAACAATGCAGTGAAGAGATGTAGTCTGCTTGCTTGCTGCTGCCATTGGAACCTGTGGACTTGGTTTCCAATGCCCGCTGCACACTTGACTGAAAGTCATAATTTCTTGATAAATCTTCCCCGTGCTAGAAAATGCACCACTGCTTGAAATGAAATGCTGTTGTAAATATGTGAAATGTCATGCCAGTGTAATTCAGAAGTGTATTCCCAGTTGATGTACAGTGCTCCATTCTACCCAGGTAGGTTCACACAAAATATATGCCAATACATACAGTGCACATAAACATATCACAATCATGAGCGATACCATCTGGAGGAGAGGTAAAATGCAGCATAAACCATCCTTGTCCACATTATATTGTGTAGCTCAACACCTCAGCACCGGTAAAGTGTCGCATTAAACTACTTTCATAGGGTAAACAACGTTAACGACAAAACTTTTTCCCCGCATGGAATTACAACACGGTCGTTACAACGACCGCGTTTTAATTCCGCATACCATTACTCCGTAAGTCGCAACAACGACTTGTGGAGGGGGGAAGAAGGTTTCAGATTTAACATCCAACACCTTCCCTAATGTCCGCACAGACTGGAGTTGGAATTTTAAATTAGACTATTCCAACATCCAGCGCCCCCCTCCGCAAGTCGTTGTTACGACTTGCGGGGTAATGGTATGTGGAATTACAACGCGGTCGCTGTAACAACCGCGTTGTAATTCCCTGCGGGGAAAAAGACTGCGGAATAATGAGGCATATTCTATAGGGTAAACAACATTTAAGCATATTCCTTTTATAGTAACAAAACAAGAAATTATAGGGACATTGCTATCACTTTTAACTTCTCATGTTGGTTTAATAACAGAATACCCACGTTTTCTAACATTCTGAGATGTCCGCCATAAAGAAAAACAGGTCCAATGATTTGCTGCCTTCCAGCGTCAAGCTAACTTAATTTTAGGTCAGATGCTTTTTTTTCCAACTTATCTAAAGATTCATCCCACACAATAAGGATAGTGCATGTGCCCTCTCTCATATGCTCTCTTCACCATACATTTTGCCTCAGCGATTGCATGCTCACATTAATCTCACCCCAATCCTCCCAATAAATGGAGACCACCCATTAAAAGCGGTTTCCCGTTTAGCCAGAAGCAAAATCAAAGAGTAGAACTTTTTCCGAACCCTTCATTTTGCTTTGATCGGTATAGTGCCAAAGCGGTACAAAACTGGGGATGCTGTGATCTTCCATCCTAGAATATTTCACCCCCTCCTCTTCCAGCTTGGTTAGAGCTATACTGCCTTCATCACATAAGGTATAACTCAGCCTTCATCGCATCTGCTAGGTATATAAGAAGTAATTTGTAGTATTTAAAGGAATGTTAATTCAGCCAGGTCCATGACATTTCCATGCAGACTATATAAAGGTTAATGGCAAGTAGAAACCTTCCTATCAGAAAAGTTGGTCTATTCTGTAGCTGGGAAAGTTAACAGGGTAACTTCAGATCTCATGACTATGTATGAGGTTATTCACAAGGTAAACCTACAAGTGGGTAAGTATACACATGTACGTGTATTCCTACACTTATGAGTAACTTTTACTGCTTTAAGATAGTCACTATTTATCAGAGTAAAGTTACGGAAAAGTGTAGACCTATATCCGCTCCACGCCCTTAAACAGGGGGTCCTGGACATAGGCTGACTAGTCCTCCTAAACATATGGACTATGTCAGTGTGCCAGTCCAAGACAGAAAGCCAGGAGGACTGCAACCATGCCGCAACCCACCAAGCAATATCTGAGCGAGATGCGTTTCTGGTAGCAATCAATATTATAAGATATCAGAACAATAATTAGTGGAATTCAAGCCCTTTTTGATTAAGGCAAGACGCAGTCAAGAACACTAGGAAAACATGGGTACATTGTTAAAGATTTATTTGAAATAAATATAATCCTATCCAAGTATACACAATATAAATAGCAACTATTGTGAATAGAAACAATACAGTAGCAACAAAATTCACTAGAAGTGTGAAAATAAATAGTATTGTAACATATTGGTAAAATCATAAAGCTTTTCTTTATGTCATTATTTACAATAACCTCCTTCACCTCTTTGGCTAACTAAACTGATCTTGTCACAAAAGAATTGATCTAATATGAGTTTCAAAGGTGGTTCACGTCCTCATATCTTTTCTGAACAACAAAGGAGTGTTCAGTGTAAAACCCTTGTCTACTATTATCACCTGCATTTGCTGAACAAAGGCTAAGTGTGCCTCCAGTAGCCTTCAGCAAAGAGAAGATGGTAGAGCTTGGATAGAATAACAGATAGTTATACGTTATTAGTACTGCAGCCCGAAAATAGTCCTCATCTGCAATTCTAGCCCCACTGATATCTCCACATTGTAGAAATTCTATTGAGGAGGCACAATGCACAAGACTAGCTCTCTGCCAGGGAAGGTCACTCCATGTTAGTCACCTTCATTGACATATTACCCTTTGAATGCCCGCTGATGTGGGGAGCCCTAGTACCCACACAGCCCTAAAATCCCCCAATGGCACACTGGGAAAATATCGTCTCTGCTAGTATTGGGGAGCGGGAGTCCAGTACAATACAAGGAGGGCACTAATCCGGCGGAAACTGCTGATTTTTGGTCAACAGGTGCCAAAGCTCGAGGTCTACATCTAGCTTTTCATTCCCACCTCACTAGTTTCATCCTGATTTCTTCTCCTGTGCACCACTCCCTAGCATCTTATCTCCAGCTAACAACCACCGGCACGCGCAAGCTTCTATACCTGACAGGCAGACTTGCAAGTTATTATGCAGGTCCACCTGGAATTCTGTCTGAAAGCAATCTGCTATGTGCACCCAGTATGCATATATCCGGTAGCAGTTCCATGTCAGATGAAAATATGCAACCTCCATCTGGCAGCATTTAGGATATTCTCACATGCTAGTGGGTTCTATTTTATGCAACATGGCTGGGGTGACATACGTTCTATGTATATAGTTAAGGAGAATCAGTCGGAAGCAAGCATTACAAGTGATGATGTGAAGGAGAGCCAGGGCACAGCTCCACTGGGCATCAGTAAAGTCCTGAGCACAATCTGTTTCCCATTTTGCCCTAGCCCTTGGAAGGAGGTTATAGATATCCGCCCTCATGGCTGTATATATCCGAATTATTATTCCTCGACTGCCATCTGTGCAGAGCAGTAGCTCCGGCGTTTGGGACACTTGTGGGGTATGGCTCACCGTACCCCACGCTTTCTAAGCCATGTGGCGTAATGCGTAGTAATAAAGTTATTGACCTTGCTCCAAAACCGAACTACTAAATGGCCTGCTGCTGGGGGATCAAACAGCCACCCTCTTAGAGGTCTTCACCCGTTCTATAACCTCCTGCCTTTCATGTCGTCAGCCCCATACGTTCATCCCTGTGATGAAATGCCAGTGTGTACCATAAAGACACAGCCCCAGCATATGGATGTTCTTTGCCCCGTCTAGTTAGATACATTTGCCATGCATGCAGGGTAATTTGTACTATATGTTGATCTGCATCTGTTGTGTGCCCTCCAGCATATAGTTGTTTTGTCAGTGTGCCCATCATCGGGCTCCCATCTAACAGCCTCCCATCCATACTATTCTGTAGGTCATACCACCTGCTGCAAATTGTGGCTGCACCCCTTGATTGTAGGCCTCCATACCTGGGACTCTGAGCCCTCACAACTCATAAGTGCATTGCAGTGATTCCATTTGACCCTACTACACTTCTCTGCCCCAAACTATGGCTATCACAAACAATCTCAAGTGTTTCAATATCTTGTGGGGTATGTGAAACAGGGAGCAGATACAACCAGCATGGGAGACACAATATTTTCAGAATGATAATCCTGCTGACCAATGACAGGGATAGCGACAACCAGTAGTTGGCACTGTTGCGGGATCAGCCAATAACCATATTGGATTGAATTCTAACCATCATTGTTCGTAATGTGTAATTTCAATCCCCAAATATCAAAACGAGTCCGCACACCACATTGCCACTATTTGTGGCAGTGCCTCATGGGGCACTCGTTGCAGCCGCCCAAAAGAGTTCACTCGTGGCCCTGACTTCCCTCCGAAACATGTCAGCTCATCCACCAGTATCCCCATTGACTGATTACGGTCTGCGTTGTACACTAGAAAATCATCTGCATATAGTGGCACCACATGCCACTGCATCCATGTCTTGATTGCCCAGATATCCACCACTAGGCACAACCAACACACCAGCGATTCTGCTGCTAATGCAAAGAGAAGGAGGGACAAGGGACAACCCAGCCATGGTGTCACTCTAAAGCTTCCACTCTGGTGATGTGGAGTCATTGATCCTGACTCTGGATTGGGGCTGCGTGTGTAAAAGTCACCAGCTTTTGAAACTGTGCCCCGAAGCTCATAGTGGTCAGCGTGGCAAATAGGCATTGCCTGCTATTCCTTTCAAAAGCTTTCTCAGTTTCCAGTGACATCAAGGCCACATAGTCCCCACTGTCCTCTAATGCACCCATCACATGTGCCAGTCACCTAATAATCAGTGTTGTGTGCCTATTCGGGATTAACCTGTTTTGGTGTGGGTGTACTAAATCCACTATGACCCCTCTCAGGCATCACACTGACAGTACACCAACGATTTGTTTGTCAAAGTTCAGCACTGAGAGTAGTCAATACGCCAGACAGGCCTAGGGATCCTTACCCTGCTTGTTTAGCAATATAATAGTTGCCTCTCTCATCGTTTTTGGTAGAACCCCATGCTTCAGCACATCCTAGTACACCGCCAGACTTTTTTCTTACTGTATCTCTGCAATAGTCTGATACCATTCAGTCGGAAGGCCATCTGGCCCTGGGGCCTTGGGTGTTTTTAAGTCTCATGTTGCTGCCTTATTCTCGGTTTGTATGAGTGGTCTTTCAAGCAGTTCTCGCTGTACCTGTGTGAGCCTATGGATTGTTTGCATTTGGAATATGTTTCATCCTCTGGCTGGGTTGGGGGCTGCTTTTAAAGTGCCCTTTTATAGGAGTAAAATGTGTAATTAATCTGACGATGTGTGTTTACTATGACACCCTGTTCTTTTCCTACAGCTGTAATTGTGGCTAGTGTTCTATCTTGGTGTAAACGTCAAGCTAGTACCCTCCCAGGTCTGTCCCCCTCCCGGTGAAGCAACTGTTGGTACTGTATGTTATGTAGCATCTCCTTATCTGCCATTTCTGTGTATGATTTCTTCCCCCAGTTTCTGTTCTTGCCTAGTCGTCCCAACTCCCTGGAGCGAGTTAGTTTGTTGTACTTTGAGCTTTAGCTCAGAAGTGTTTAAGTTCCTATCTAACACCCGCCTTGTAGAAGTGACCAGAGATATCACCAAGTCTCGCATAACCACCCTGATTACTGTCCCTTCCCTCATCTGTAGCAGTGTTATTGTTGTGTCTAAAGCACTGTGTTATTTCATCATACGGCAGGGGGGGGGCGTGTTGCATCTCGCAGAATTGCCGCCGGTAATCTCCATGTGGGGATCTGGCCCAGTAGTTCTGACATTGATATGTAAAGTGGTACTCACACAAAGTAATGGGACGCTAGTTCAAACAAAAACAAAAATATGCTTGTGTATGGGGGAAAGGGGGAGTCTTTATCTTAAAGACGAGAACCCTCATTCACCCAAGGGTGACATGCTTCATCATTGGGTCCCCTCTTGCACACTGTAACCGCAGGGTGTACAGTGTGGGCTACAACTCTCCCTGTGGAGAGGAGCGTGAGGTGTTTTATAATGCTCCCAATTTAGGCGATTGGGGTGAGTGGCAGAGTGCAAAAAAACAAGAAAATGTGTATTAAAACTAGCTCCTAGGTGACTAAACTAAATTTAATACGTGTCCCCATAGACTAGGATTAAAAAGGCTAGTGATATATAGGACTGAAAGAATGTCCTATTCGTCAGTGGTCAACATGTTTCTGCCATATGACTAAAAAGTTGGCGACATTCATCAGGACCTAAAGCGATGTCACTCTGCTAGAGATTGGTGAAAAATAATAATGTATTTAAAAACCATACTTAATTATCATGGTAGTTACGACAATGGTACCAGCTGCAGTCCGGTCCAATGTCTGAAAAAGACAAACATTAATGTCAGTTTCATTATTATTTTCTGCCATTATACCTCCCTTAACACCACACACGTGATAAAACACCACACACGTGATAAAAAACCACACACATGATTGAAAACGTGAAAAGGAAACACTTCTACATAAACACAAAACAAACTCACCTAGGCGGTAATATAAGTTTACCTCCACCTTATGGGAGTTTTTTTTACCTCAGATCACAGATTTCTGTGGATGAAAAGGAAAAAACTGAAGCTCAACCTCCACTATGCACAACCCATTATTAGTGTAAAACATCTTTTAGTCACATTCCTATTGCCCATATCATACAATGTTGTATATGGTAGGACTGGTGATGTAATCGAATTGATGCCACATCTAATACAGATAAAATGTCACGAGAATGTAGCTTATGCTCACTACTGTGTTGATAAATGTATGCGTAACATATATATCCGCTATACATATTCACAACTCACTAAAGAGATAACTGAGTCTCTTGTGCGTCTAAACTGTAACGGCCCAGAGCACCACAGTTACCAAACACTCGATAACAAACATTCCAAAAAGCTAATGCCCACCAGTATCGTCAAGGTTCGAATACCAAAACACCAAGCATTCACTCCCAAAATCAAATAAGTCCAGATGCCAAAGCCGTGACATCCGTCCTTCTATGTAAAATACAACCCCGTTACCTCATGTTCCTCTGTGTCTTTGCTCAAGTGGTAAAACCCAAGGGGAGGAAGACATTATCCCGGTGTGTTTTTGTATCGAAGGGTGCCATCGCGAATGCGTCTGACCCGGAAGTGACGCCCCCAGCTTCCGGGTCATTTGAATCATGGTAACTGTAGTTTGTAATTCTCCCGATGTCTGTGAATACGGAGCGGGAGCCCTTATACAAAAACTGACTGTGCGGTAAAACCCAAGGGGAGGAAAACATTATCCCGGTATGTTTCGGAGGGTGCCAGCATAAATGCGTCTCACCGGAACTGACGCCACCAGCTTCCGGGTAATTTGAATCATGGGAACTGTAGTTTGTAATTCTCCCGATGTCCGTAATATGGAGCGGGAGCCCTTAAACAAAAATGACGGTGCACACTACAAAATAGTGTGAACAGTGATATAAACCATAATACGATGCCAGCATCTCACTTTACGTATAACCATGTGCACACGAGGGCAAACCATGAGAAGCCAAAATGTTCCAGCAGGCCACAGCATACATACATATGACAATTTCTAAATATAGACAGACTTCTACCATTAGTATACAACGCAATGCACTCATTTGTACCAGAAAATGTCGCCCCATCAATGACTAGTAGAGTGCTATAAAAACAACTCGTCTGTATCATACAATATATCAGGATCCAAACCAGAAAAAGTGCAATAATGTACATGTATTTAAGTTGTACCCACCCCAGTCAAGGTCTGTGATAGTATATTCAATAAATTGCCATGTGGCGATGCACAGAATGATGTGAGATCCGATGCTCAATAGCTGGGAACCCATTGCTGAAAAACGCCCGAATATCTTCACCACCTTATCCACAGAACCATCATTACTGCGGCTCCGGCCCCTCCTGAGTCCGAGTACGGCTATCCTTTTCCCGCAAGGACTATCCAGGCTATTTTCATTGATTCCGGCTTGCACCTTAACTGTCCTGATGATGATCCTATTATTGTTTTTAAAGGATCGAAACGTCATCGACTAATGTAAACAGTTTGCACGTTAATCGCACATGATAAAAAAAGTGCAGTTGCTGTTTCTCTAAGCTTGTTAGAATTGTGCTCAATATTCCACAAGCTACCCCGTCTTGCCTGATATGTTTTTGTTCTATATGTATTTGTCATGTGTTCATGTAGGATGCAGGATTGTGTTCCCACGTAATTTCTACGTTTGTATTTTTGCTCTTTGACATTTTTGATTTATTAAATTGATTGTCCGGCTGGACACTCGCATTATAGTACTGATTCAAGTCTATATTTATCCTATTTACTCAACTGTTGCGTTTAAGGAGCAAGTATTCAATGGACTCAACCTCAAAGACACATTATTAGGTCTCGCTTAGAGCAGCACTTGCGCTGTCTCTTCGAGACATGCAGTATTCAGTATATGTGAATTACGCTCCGCCCATCTTTACAATTGCCTTCTCTTCCTATCCTTTGTAAATGATGGCTTTTGATTAGTCAATATGTTTGTTAGTTCCTCGTTAGTACCTTCTTGTCTCTCTTTGTAACCTTCCATGAGGACTGGCCCCCTCTTATTGTGGTGTTACGCAGTATGTTTTATTTACTGTCTGTGGGCACTATTTTCTTTAATGGCTTTCTCCTATTGCACGCACGACATGCTTTCCTGAAATCTGCAACTGCTTGTTGACAATTTACTACTGACAGATGCTCCCTCCCTCTCCTCGTCTCCCTCCTGCTTCTTTAATCTATACTGTCTGCTGCTAGTTTTACATTGACACCCCCACCCAACTTTAATTAGCACCAACATCCCTCTCTCCTGTTGCTTGTTTAAATTGCCCTGCCGAAATGCGAGGGCAGAGAAAGATTAAACTTGGAAAAAACACAATTTTTTGGCAAACCCACATTAAATGTAATTTTCCCCAGAGTCACCTTTTCTTTCTCAAAAACAAGAGTTTTGCAGCCGTTCAGATGTTAAAACAACTTCCACAAAGGTGGGGTCTGGCACTTTAAAAAAAAACAGATTATTTATGAAGTGCCCTCTCTCCTCATATGTCCACAGAGACAGTTTAGCAATGCATTAAAGACACATTGTGTCCAAAACGCGCTGTCTCGGCAGACATAAGAGGAGGGAGGGCACTTTATAAATAATCTTGTTATGCTTATTATATGTGCAGTAACAGCCCCTTGCATCTTTCATTTACTGTTACTTAATGCAGTTTTCTGGCTTTAATGCAGAGGGAGTGTTTGTCTTTAGCATACATTTCGGTTGCTAGAAAACAAAGCTTTAGAAAATGCAAATGTCACTGCTCTGTGAGAGCCAGTCTTTTGTAATTCTTAAATAGGGATTATTGCTAAATGTTCACACTAAGCAAGCTTTTTATGGGTGCTCCAGGAAGGAGACAGCCCTGGTAAGATAAGGATCAGCAATCAAAGGCTATGTCAGTTTCCAAGAAACATATGCTGCTTTTCTGTTACTATAATATGATACAGCATGGAATTTTTGTCAAAATCATCCATTTTTGTTTGTAACAAACATTTACGCCATAATCCCAACACTACTAGATTATCATAAAAAATATTTGTGATATCTTCCAGACTTTATTTCTTCAATATGGGATAGCATTGCTGCTTTTGTAAATATTTTCTTTTTTAATCTCTTTATTTTCTTAAGTGTCTACAATATAATTCAAAATCCAAGGGAACTCAAGACCTGTAAACAGGGCATAGTAGATGTAACCAATACATCTGGGCTATTTGTTATAAGCAAACAACCATAACCCACAGGTTTCTACAAAAGAACTCCTCCTTTACTGGAATAACTGCTCACTCAGGATCTATAAACAGGGCAGCCTTCTTTCTAGAAATTGTACAAATGTTAACATTGTTTTTCTGAAGCTTTTGCGTGATGTTTTCACCGTTTTTAAAGGGAACCCTTTTTTATATGTTCTCAGTCAGCACTGTTATAGATAGACAACAAGCATTCAGCACCACATAAATCAAAACAATTGCACACAATTCCACAACACACAGTTCAGAGCCACACAATTCCACAACACACAACATAATTACAATCCACATAATACCACTCAACACCACATAATTCAACTCCACCTAATTGCATGTTACTCAATACCACAATAAATAAACTCCATATAAATACACTCTATGACACATATCAATCCACTTAAATACACTCCACACCATGCCACATAATTCCATTCAACATATTTTCCCTCAACACCACACTGTTCCGTGCCACACTATTTAACTCCACACAAATACATTCCACACTACATAATTCAACACCAAACCACATTATTCCACTCCACAGCACAATTCCACTACACACCACATATATTACATTTAGAACACAGAATTCAACCACACAAACAACACACCACATAATTGAACTACACTACATAACAATCCACAACACAAAATGCCATTCCACACAATTCCAATACAGTCAAAAACACCAAGTTACTATTCACATAATACAACTGCACGCCATGCCACATAATTCCACACCACACAACAATGCCACAACTAAAAATTCCAATCCAACCCACATAATTCCTCTACACGCCACATACATCAGCCACAGTCCATAACACATAAGTAAGATATTTACATTTACAACACAAATACCTCTAACTCGTTCTTTTTTTTTTAATACCCAAACACAGAGCTCTGGAGCTTAGCTCCTATTTGTTGTTTTTTTGTTACAAAAATGCAACACTATCCACACAGTTCCACACCACACAATTCAACTCCACACATTTCCAATGCACAGAACATAATGCAACACCAAACCACATTATTTCCCTCCACAACACCATTCCACTGCAACTCAACAACACAATTACACAACATACCACATATATATAGTACACACCACACAAATCCAAACCACGCCACACAATTCCACATCATACCACAAAATTCAACAGCGCACCACATAATTAAACTCCACTACATACCACTCCACAACACAAAATACCATTCCACATAATTGCACTCCATAACACAGAATCCCCCTCCACATGATTCCAGTACATTAAATAGCACATCATTACTATCCACATAACTCCATAGTACACCATGCCACAAATCCTATCCACACCACACTTTCCCACCCCACACAATTACACAACTAACTAATCCTATTCAACCCACATAATTCCACTACACACCACATACATACACTCCATAACACATAGGTAAAATACATTACCATTTACAATGCCAATAGCTCTAACACAACTAATGCTAGACCACTTTTTTTGTTACAAAAGTATTCCAGCAGTAGCATAAGTAAGGGTGCAGTCCGTCATATGGCTAATAGAGGTCCCTTTACAACTCCACAAAGACACCTAGTAACAGCCTGTGGTACTGCACCCATTTCTTGCTTCATGGATTTTCTTTTATTACTTATGCTACTGCTGGGATATTTTTTAACAAAATAAAATCTAACAAATATTATCATTTGCAATGCGAATAGCTGAAACTTTCAGTAAGGCGAGACCTATTGCATTGCAAATGCTTGTTATTCATTGACAACTATGCCCTTTTCCTGGAGCTTGATCAACACCTCCATAAGATGTTTGTCATGTAATACCTTGGATCTACCTGCCACAAGAATGTCGTCCTGAAACACAACCGTGTCCTCTACACCCTCCAATACCTTTTCCATGATATGTTGGAACACCAAGGCTGCTGAGGCAAGCTCGGATGGCATCCTCTTAAACTGAAAAGACCCCACAGGGGAAACAAACACTGTGAAATGTTTACACCCACTCTCCAGCTCCACCTGATGATAGGTTGAAGAGAGATCAATTTTTGAAAAATATTTGGCTCCTGCAAATTTTGACAGAATATTATCAATATGTGGTAGAGGATGGGAATCCACCCATTTTTTTGGTTCAGACTCCGCAAATCGATGCACACCCTCAAACTACTATTTTCTTTGCATGCAACGACTAGCGGAGATAACCAAAGAGATGATTCAATAGGTTCAATGACCCCTGATTCACACATCTTCCTCAACTCTTCTGACAGGTCATCCCTAACTCTGTACGGTACGTTGCGTAGCTTATGTTTAACTTGGACCACCTGATCTTTTACCTTGATAAGGTGCTTAAATCCTTGAATGCATCCCAATTTATCTGCAAATACATCTTTGTATCTGTTGGCCCAGACTAGCAGATCGTCATCCTGATAGCTATTCGCCACTAACAACACATGTTCTTTGGTCCCTGGTTTCAAAGTCATTCCAAACAAGCCCTGGTGGTACCACCTCAAAATGTTGAGTCCCTTTTTGGCTACATCAACATATATATATTACCTACTGGCAGTCGCCAGTAGGTAGTTATAGTTAGGACCTATTTTCCATAGGAAATCCGCTACATTCTATTTGGAATAACGTTGGCGCCGATTGACGAATCTTCGCGAAATTTTCCAAACTTTTGGCCAGCTCCGGTCCGCTCCTATCCTAACAATTTCACGGTGATTCATCAAGCGGGGGCTGAGAAAAAAGGGGGTCCCAAAACGCGTTTTCCCCATGCATTTTCCCGTAGGACCTGTTGACGCAGCTACAGCCCGAACTGCTGAACGGAATTACACCAAATTTGGTAAAAAGGTAGTCCTCAGTTCAGATTTGTGCCTTTTGCTTTAATGGTGTAAATCCGTTTGGTAGTTCCTGAGAAAATAAGAGTTAAAAAGATAGATATATCTGGGCGGAGCCTAACCAAACATCTCATCATGAGATCTGATTGGCTGTCAGTACTTCATCCAAGAAGTGTTGGCAGCCATCTTGGGACAAATATACATGATAGCACCTCATTAAAAAGCATTGCAGTTAATAGAAGGTTTTTAGACTTTAGTTACATTATAAATAATTTGTTGATGGTACCATACTCATTTTAGGACCGCCCTGATCGCAGCCACCGATGACATCCGAGCCCTGCTTGACAACGGAGAAACAGCAGCCCTCATCCTCCTAGACCTCTCCGCGGCCTTCGACACTGTCTGCCACCGTACACTAGTGCAGCGCCTCAGCAACGTCGGAATCCAGGAGAAGGCACTGGAGTGGATCATCTCCTTCCTCGCCGGAAGGACACAGAGAGTCCGTCTCCCCCCGTTCAGATCAGAAGCCACCGAAGTCATCTGTGGCGTCCCTCAAGGCTCCTCGCTTAGTCCAACCCTCTTCAACGTCTACATGAGCCCCCTCGCAGACATCGCACGCCAGCACAACCTCAGCATCATCTCCTACGCCGACGACACCCAGCTGATCCTCTCCCTCACCAACGACCCCGCCACCGCCAGAGCCAACCTTCACGAAGGGATGAAAGAGGTAGCCGAATGGATGAAGAACAGCCGCCTGAAACTGAACTCGGACAAGACGGAAGTCCTCATCCTGGGATCTTCACCCTCCGCCTGGGACGACTCCTGGTGGCCCCCCGCCCTAGGCAGCGCACCTAAACCAACAGACCACGCACGCAACCTGGGCTTCATCCTGGACTCCTCCCTCTCCATGACCAGACAAGTCAACGCCGTCTCCTCGTCGTGCTTCAACATCCTGCACATGCTACGTAAGATCTTCCGGTGGATCCCCACCGAGACCAGGAAGACGGTCATCCAGGCCCTCGTCACCAGCCATCTGGACTACGGCAACTCCCTCTACGCCGGAACCACCGCCAAACTCCAGAAGAGACTCCAGCGGATCCAGAACGCCTCAGCATGACTCATCCTGGACATCCCCCGTCGCAGCCACATCTCCGGACACCTGAGAGACCTGCACTGGTTCCCGGTCAACAAGAGAATCACCTTCCGTCTCCTCACCCACGCACACAAAGCCCTACACAACCAAGGCCCAGGGTACCTCAACAGCCGCCTCAACTTCTACGCTCCCAAACGCCAGCTTCGATCGACCGGCCACGCCCTCGCCGCCGTCCCCCGCATCCGAAGAGCCACCACAGGGGGACGGTCCTTCTCCTACCTCGCCGCCAAGACTTGGAACTCCCTCCCGACCCACCTCCGCCTGACCGAGGACCACCTCGCCTTCAGGAAGCAACTCAAGACCTGGCTGTTCGAGCAGTAGCGGATGCCCCCCCCCCCCCCCAGCGCCTTGAGACCCTCTGGGTGAGTAGTGCGCTATATAAATGCTTTGATTGATTGATTGATTGATTGATTGATTGATTGATGTGTTCTAAGGTGATTTTACCAAGTGAAAAAGCCTTCTGCTGTGATATCATGAATCATGTTTGAGAGAAAACTATTTTCTCATGCTTTTCCCACAGAGGTTTGGAAGGTGATCTATAAGCTAAACTGAGAGCATATTTTCTGTAAATTCACATTATCTTTCTCAGTCATGTGAGAATGAAGTCTGACATTCTCAGTAAAACATGTACATCCAACAAGGGCAGAGACTGTCAGTTGATTCCTTTGTGTTCTACTGCAGCTTCCCAGAGTGTTCTAAAGAACAACTAGAGCGCTAACAGTCCTACTTATGACTAACGTATTGCACACCTGAAGCCATCTTGATTGGAATAAAGTGGTAACTCTTACAACATTTAATTTCAAAAGGAACAAAATGAGGGGGGTTATTTTGCCATAGAAATTATGATTAGTGCTGCAGGAAGAAAAATTAGGGCACATTTTGACTTCTCAAATCCTCTTCTATTTCATAAAAAAATTCTGATATGCAGACTGAAACATGCACTTTTAATACCAGCAGCAGACTTCCCTGGTGAGTAGTAGCTTTACTACAGTGATCTAATGAGCAACTAGAGTGCTAACATTCTGAATTTATGGCAAATGTGTGACACATCTCAATGCCTTCTTGATGGAATCAAAGTAAAAAACTGAAAGTTTTTCCTACTGAGGAGACTGTAGTAAATGAGGAAATTAGGAAACTTCATAACAAATAAATCTCCCAAGATGGCCACCAGAGACAAAAGAGCCCAAATGCAGCACAAATATCACCCAGATGTAGCCCACATGTAGCCCAATGACAGAAGTGTGCAAAACACTTATTTTTTTGTGTAGTTGCAGTTTTATATAGTGCAGACTTGTCAGGTATTGGAGTGCTTTACATGAGCATTGGTTACATCACACAAGATCAAATTCATTTTGGTTGTAGACATGGGGAGATTAAGTGATTTGACCAGAATCACAGAATGTTGAGCTGAAGCAGAAACTCCAACCTGGCTCCCCAGTTGCAAAGTCTGCAGCTCTGGAAGTAACACCACATCCTCTCCCCTAAGTGCAACATTTAATCAAGTGGTCAACTGGATAAAAAAACATAAAGATTACAAATAATTTAAAAGTTCTTTGTCGCTATTTGAAAACTCAGAAAATATGTCCTCATTTTAGTTTTTTAGAGCACTAACCATAATTTTGATGCAAATAAGACCCTCTCATATATGTAATTTCTAAAGGAAATGCTCTAGGTATTACAGTTTTGATTACATCAAGATGACGTCGGGCGTTCCACACTTTTGTAATAAATATAGAATGTTAGCAATCTAGTTGTTCATTGGGATACTGTTGAGAGGCAGAGGCCAGGGGCACGGACTCTGAAAATTGAAGGCAGGTAGGAGAGTGCAGAGGCATCAATTTGACCACAATGGGCAGACAGGAAGGGCAGTGGCAGCACAACAGACTATGGAGGGCAGTGGAAGGGGACCAGGGGCAACAAACCAACAATACAGGACTGGCAAGAGAAGCTGTGGCAATATAATAGATCATTATGGGCAGAAGGAAGAGGCAGTGGTAGTACAACCATACATGCCAACAGACCCGTTTCAGCCAGGAAACGTCCAATGTTTTTAAGCTCAAATGGGCTTTATTTGATCTGTCTCCTGTCTACAATCTCCTCTTTTTCAATGTAACTCAAAGGGGAAAATCAATACCCCAGTTTTGTTTTCAAAATCTCCCTCTTACCAAGTTCAAAATGTTCGCAAGTATGGTACATTGGATCATGGTAGGCAGGAGGAATTGGGGTAGGGACATGGACTCGGATAACAGAGGACAGGAGGGACATGGAGAGGTGCACCAAACTGACCCTACAGGGCAGGCATCAGGGTTTGCAGCAGCACAATACACCACACAGGGCATGCGGGATGGGAGTGCAGCACAACAATCCATAGAAAGCAATAGGGAGGGGACAGGACCATGCACATGCACATGGACAATAGAGAACAGAGGGGAAAGAGGCAGTGGTAGCTAGCTGACCATAATGGACAGACAGGAGAGAAAGCTGCAGCATAACAGACCATAAAGGGCAGGAGGGACGGATCAGGGGCATTACAATGGAACAGACAAGCCAGGAGGGAGGAAATAGGGGTCTGCACATGGAAACAGAGGGCTGGGGGCAAGGGGGCAGGGCAGGAGCAGCAAGATGACCATGGAGGTCAGGCAGGATGGGCACTAGAAACAAGACACACCATGGAGAGCAAGAGTGAGGCTATAGTGGCATACACACAGACCATGGAGGGAAGGTGGGAGGGGGTCAGGGGCAAAAGCTGACCACACAGGGAAGGTGGGAGGGGCCATGGCAGCACAGAAGACCATGCATGGCAAGCAGGAGGGTTAGTGGCAGCACAATGGCTATGATGGGCAAGAAGGAGGGTGCAGGGGCATGCACAAAGTACCCTGGAGGATAGAAGGGAGGGTCACAGACAAGGGAGTTCAGGGGAAGGGGCCTCACAACAGACCGCACGGGGCAGGCAGGAGGAGCAGTTGCATCACAACAGACCAGGGAGGGCAGAAGGATGTGGCAGTAAAATGGACCATGGAGGACAGGAGGAAGGGGATAGGGGCATGGCATGTGGACAGGCAGAGTGGAGGTGGCAAGGACAGGTTACAGTCAGCTGACAATGCTAGGCAGGTGGGAGGGGAGTGGCAGCTCAACAGAACACTCAGAGTAGATAGGAGTGGCAGGTCCATGGAACATGGTGGGCAAAAAGGATGGAGCAGGGGCATACACAAAGACATCGGAGGGCAGGGGGAAGGAGAATAGGGGCAGCAAGCTAAGCACAGAGGCTAAGCAGGAGGTCAATGATGGGCCATAGAATTGGGCAATGGAGGGCAGGAGGAGTGGACTGGTACATCATGCTAAATGGAGGGCAGTGGCAGCACATCAGACCATGCATGGCAGGAGGGAGGAGGCTAGTCCATGGATTCAGACAACAGAGGATAGGGAGGAGGTGGATGGGGCAGCAAGCTAACTGTTCAGAGAAGGTGGGTATTAGGAACTTTATTGTTTTTAAAATGTGTGTCTGTGCGAACTACTTAAAATATGAACAAGTAAGCAGCATAATCTCACTTTTATTCAGGAAGAAGAGGACGTTTGTGACTGTGACTCCGGGCTCACTTAGCAGAAACACCCCCTGACCCTCCACCCCCCATCGCAAAATGTAATGCCCGTGAAAAGGGTAGGTGGACGCAGTGTTATATAGAACATAGAGAGCACGATTGAAAATGAAAACTAGATATAGTATATGGTATAAACTATGCACCAAAAAGTGTGATATAAGATGAACCGGGGCGTGAAATATAATATGCAATACATTGTGCGCAATGGCAGATTAATTGGAGAGCGCGAGATAGCACAGGCACTAGCGCGTGCTATGCGATATGCGCCTTGGAGTGTAATATGCACAGGGCAGTGTTGTGTAACCTAACTAGTCTCTAAAGTTGTAATATAAAATATGTGCTGGGGAGTGTAACGTTGCATATGCACTGTGACAAAGATATGGATCCCAGATTGTAATATGTATGGCATAGCGCTGTGCGTTATAATATAGGCATCGAGGAAGGCACGTTAGATGGGGCAATATAACCCGTGCGAAGGCAAGTGTGGCATGACATATTCACGGGGTGGTGTTACAGTGCACATGGGCTAGAGAGTGTCATAGCATACGCACTAGCTGGTGGAATACAACACAGAGGTGTGTGGCACTCGGCGGGCACTGGTGGGTGTAACACAGCACTGGGCTCAGCCAGGAGCACGCTGTGACTCTCAAGTGAGGTTCGTCTCCTTTCCAGAGAGTAAAATAAAAAGTATTACACATCCGGCGGTGAATGTGTGTTTTATTAACCGTGAGGCGGGTTTCTTGCATAGTTTGGTCGAATTTTTGTCGAATCCCTTTTGAATGGCTTGGTGTGCGTGTGTATTAAATGTGCCCGTCAATAGCTACCCATATTTGTATAAATAAATGACAAGGGTGTCTACTTGGAGAGTACCCACCGGCGGGGGCACCGGGATTAGGCACGGTAGGGCGTCACTCACGTCAGAGCTTCACTAGCGGTGTAAATACATTCCACGTGGATTAATTGTATGCATAGTTGCCTTTTAAGGAATATCACGCAAATCGTCATGGTGATAGGTACATACGGTTTGTCCAGCATGTCCTAGGTGTTTCTATAAATATATATTTTTAAAAAATAATAAAAAACAAAGGCCGGCCCCGGGGGATGGGGTCCCCGGGCCCATAAGTGGCCTGAGGAGGGGGGCAACGCAGCCCCCCTCCTAAAGAATAAAAAAAAAAAGGCCATGACCCGGAGGTTGGGGTCACCGGGGCCGATTAAGGCCTTGGGAGGGGGGCCACGCGGCCCCCTTCCAAATTTATTTTTTTCAACAAAAAAAATTAGGGTGCAGGCCCTGGGGGATGGGGTCCCCAGGGCCAATAAATTAGAAAAAGAAGGGGGGCCACACAGCCCTACTTCTTAAAAAAATAAAATAAATAAAGGACCGGCATCGCGCCGGAGGCCACGCCCCCTCCTTGCAGCACTCAGCAAACGCGCCCCCTGGCCAGTTGTAAGTTGGGGAATTAATTCCCCTTTAATACTGAGGGTCCCTGAGGGCCAACTAGCCCAACAGGTATCTTCAGTATGCGCCAGGGAGCTGCGTTGCAGACAGGTGTTCTGAGGCCACGCCCCTTTGTACACCTCTATGCAACGCAGCTCTGTGGCGCTTACTGGAGGTACCTAGTGGGCTAGTTTAACCCTAGGGACCCTTAGGATTCAAGGGGACTTAATCTCTCAACTTAGAACGGCCACAGGGCGTGTTTACACAGTGGTGAAGGGAGGGGACTGGGCCTGAGGTGACGTGTGCAAACACGCCCTGTGGCGCGGTTTAAGTTGTGGAAATAATTTGCTTTAAATCCTGAGGGACCCTGGGGGCAAACTAGCCCACCAGGTGCTTCCAGTAAGCGCCACTGCTCTGCGTTGCAGAGAGGTGGTGCAGGCCATGCCCCTTTTTTCACCTCTCTGTAATGGCGCTTACTGGACGTACCTAGTGGGCTATTTTGCCCCTAGGGACCCTCAGGATTCAAGGGGACTTAATCTCCCAACTTAAAACGGCCACAGGGCGTGTTTACACAGTGGGGAAGGGAAGGGACGGGGCCTGAGATGACCTGTGCAAACACGCCCTATGGCGCGTATTAAGTTGGGGAAATAATTCCCCTTCAATCCTGAGGGCCCCTGGGGGCTAACTAGCCCACCAGGTGCTTCCAGTGAGCTGCGTTGCAGAGAGGTGGTCCAGGCCGTGCCACTTTTTACACCTCTCTGCAACGCAATTTGAGATGTCATCAGTGATGTCACTGACCATGTCATGAGTGATGTAATATGTGACGTCATCAGCAGTGCATTGCGGGTGCGCGAGTTATAGTTAGTTGAACTAACTATAACGGGGGAATTTCAATGGTTTTGTACGAGTGAAAAGTCCACCTAACTATAACGCCCCAGAAACCGATGGTTTCTTCAGTGAATTTCTAAGGTTTTTTAAATGCTAATTCCTAACTATAACGTGCCTGAAACGTATGTTTTTTTCAGTGAATATATATATATTTTGCTTTATGTAAATCTCTTTATGTCCATACTCCTATAGCGCTGGAAGACATGGCTAGCAGATATCCTTCTGTAATGGCTTGTAAGTCAATTGAATTAGATTGATGCTCACCAACTTCAACCTTTAACCATATAGTCTACTCCTGCCAGAGTAAAAAAAACGAAAATGCAAATGAAACACTTTAGCTGTTCAACTGAAGCATTGCTGACAGTCGGCATGGAAGTTGCCCTTCAGCGGTGTACACCGGGGATACGTTGGGGATAAGCTGATTCGCACACACGCACAATTCGGCAATCAATGTGCAAATTTATCTTCAGCAAGTGAAATCGCGGATACGTGCTTGGATTAGCTGATTCGTACACCAGCACAACTCCGCCTGGAGGATATAAAAACATAGACAACAGTCAGCGTTCTAGTTACCTTTCGATGACAATGCTACTTAAGGAATCTGCTGACACGAATGTGCAAATCACTCCAACCAGGGGATTCGATTGCGTCAGCACAATGACCCAGTGACTGGAGCTGTGCGGAGCTCCCTGCACCTTACGATGTTCGCCCTCCACAGACTACTCTTACACGGCTCCCCAGAGGCTGTGTCACTCACCGTTGCAGCAGTATCGGACTACAGGAGGTAACCCTTAAACCACATGGAGACTAGGGCAGTAGTATGTAACAAACAACAGTGTCTCAAACAAGGGTATTATTTTGCGTACAAGTATACTGGGCCCAGTTAATTACCATCGATTAATCAAAAGGGGAGAAAGCCAGGGAGACATTTTTTCAAGAGATAATTTGTATTTCAATTGCTGATCATGTTGGACATATTAAACTTCATATGTACAAGCACATGAGGCGGTAGCACTGCGTTACATTAAATTACATGTAACCAGTAACATACTGTGCACAAGTGCTCATGAAGGTTTCATGGCGGCACAAGTGACATGCGATGTGGTATATACAGCGATTGTGGTGAACGCAACAAAGGAGGGTGAAGTTAAAATTTATTTCACATTCCAAGATACCCAGGCAATTAATGGTACATGAATAAAGACAAGTAAGGAAGGGTGTCAGGTATATAAAGGCGCCAGGAGTTTCGCTGTGCAAGTCAACGGCATTTCAGGCCTGTAGTCAAGTTAGGCCATCTTCAGGACCAGGTTACGTAATATTTAGTTAGCAGTGTCAAGGGTTACTTCAGTCGGTGGAACGAATCACACGCACTGGCGTCAGTCAGTCAGCGAAACTCCTGGTGCCTTTATATACCGGATACCCATCCTTGCATGTCCATCCACCTAATTTAAATGGTGGGGACATTTCGCCGTTTTTCAATGCCCGTACCCACCAGGAAAAACCTGGCCATAGTGTCCCCCTAGCAATAGGCAGAGGCTTCCTTGACAAGGGGGCAAGTTTTTTGCATTTGAAATTAAAAAAACACTTTGGGATTTTCTTTTTGAAATAAAAAAAAAAGCTTTATACGTTTGCTCTACAGCTTCATCATGACAGAGCTCTATGGTAAAATTACAATTGAATTGACAGGAACCCCGTGATGACAGTTCCTACCAATGGTAGAAATGTCTGCTGGGCCAGCGCACATTTCTTAATTTTGCAGTCAGGGACTCTGTCAGGGCAGCAGAATAATTTATCCGTCGCCCTAACAGAGTTAACTCTGTCCGCCAAAATATAAATTGGACCCTAAGTCTCTTAGGTGTCATATAAGTCATGTGCACATAACTGAACTGTGTATATTTGAGCCTGCCATCCCTAGAGACCACGTGTGCATGAGTAATAAATTCTTCTCCCACGCTTTTTCAGTAACTGACCTGCTCATGCTATCTTCCCACTTTGTTTTACTGTGTAAACGCTCTGGATAGGTCACTTCTAGCAAGGATCGATAGGACCAAGCGATGCATTTACGACTATTGCTTCTTGTAAATAATAACTGCAGGACTTTATATGTAATTTGTTCTGTGGTTTATGGCCCCATCTGTCTCTAATGTCAGAAATGTTTTACAATGTGTCTTGTTAATGATATTATGATTGCTTGGTATATACAAGTATTTTGTCAGTGCACCCTCTAATGAAGTCAACATAGAATATGATTATGAGTTTCATGCTGCCAAAATATAAGTAATATATCAATTTTTTGAAACTATTACAAAGTTGTAACCCAGTTTAATCTTAACTAGTACTGGCAAGTAGAGATTTCCACTTACAGGTGTTATCTTCTACATAGACCTTTACGAATTTCGCCTAGAAAAATGGTTGCCATATCAAAGGCCAAAGACTTTGCCTTCTTTTTTAGTTTAGTAATTATTACTAAATTTCCATCATGGTTAATAAGTGGGGTTTCTTTCCCTAGGCTACTGCTTATAGGCCTTCAGATTGCAACAGTATCAAATAATCTATGGCACTATTTTTCATCCCATGTCAATATGTCATCCATGTTCCCTGTTGGCTGACATGTGCTCTAGTAGCTATGACAAAACTACAAGAATGTTTGCCTTCAGTGAACTGATGGACTTGCAGTTACAGTGGTTCCCTTGTTGTTACCCAAAGCCCCCGCTGCAGCAGGGGGCACTGAATTTCACTTTGTACATGGCGTTATGCGCCTCTTTTTTAATATGCTCATTATTGATATCAATGGATAGGCCTCAATCAAGTTCCATTAGTTTAAACTTAAACCTTGTCTAGTGTCGTTCAGCTTACTTCTGCACATGTTCTACTACCCTGATAAACCCCATAGCCGCAAAGGCGCTATGGGGATGAGAATAACAAATTGTAAATTGCCATGTAAAGGCAAGCGGGCCACAAATTAATGGTTTAAGAAGCGATGCAAACTCTATGGTAAAGTGTCATGATGTGCATAATGTAACACGGTGCTCCATTATCCCTTTGGACCCTCATCTGTGTTAAATTACAGCCTCAGTTCATTATGTGACATACTCTCCTTTGATGTCATCTATTGTGCGTCAGAAAAGCCTATTAAGTAGCAAAATATCACTGAATTTTCTTCAAGTTTTTGGATAATAATCACACCATGATGGATTTGTCAGTAGTAGAGCTCTTATCAGTTGACTAAAGTATTGGAAGTTGGTATTGTCACAGTGCTTACTTTGATAAAACAGTTGCCATTTTCTGGGCTGTCTGTGTTTTGCTTAGGTTTTCAATTATGAGAGGAGACTGATATTAAATATGGAGAGTAGACCTTTGCCTCATGCGTCCTCTTGCTTTTTGTTTCTTTTTTTCAAACATCTGTTTTAGTGTTGTTGCAACTTTATCCAGTTGACCTTGCAGTTCAGCAAACTGACCAATTAAAACTGTATCAGTATTTTGGGGAAATATTTCAGATACCTCCGTTTGTAAAAATGTAGATATTAACACCAGCACATGGGCCAAAGTTCTTTTTTTTTAACAGAATGTCTATGTTATTTTTTCCCCTACTGAGTTATGTGTTTCTTTGCAGTAAGTTGGTCGACTGTGCTGTGAAGTGTTAATTAACAATTGCTCACAAACATTGGAATATCGAAAATGTAATAGTAGTTATTTACCCAGCAGGATATCCAATTTTGAGCTTCGACAATATTTTAAGGGCAGAACAAGAGTTTGAGACAAGCTTGATGGAGCAGCAAAGCTCGGAACAGGGAGTAAGTCATGCTGGTCCCTGCTCAGGTAAGTTACAAGCACTCTTTTTACTTTTTGAGATATGTGGGATTGGCCATTTCAGGGTAGTCCAGCCATGCAATTGAAATCAAAAGAAGCAAATGGCCAGCAAAGTAATAGATGCGAGGGACAACTCTTGTTAGTTAACAAGTTTGTTGTGTCAGGGCAAAGAGTAGGTGTACGGTGATATTCGAAGAAACAGGATTTATGTCAGAAGGAGACATTAAATCATTGTCAAGGACCATGCATTTTGTTTCTGCTGTAAATTCAAGTAAAAAAAAAACACAGACGAAATTGGGCATCATTCCAGCTCTGCCAGTCTATCTTCTGGTCTGTGAACCTTCAAGACTTATTTAATGTATACCTGTCATTCATTGCTATAAAAAAATGAATATAATGTACGTACAATGGATTAAGTAAGCGTTTGCAAGTTGTATGGTATTAAAAGATAATATATAGCCATTGAAGTTCAAGACATTAAATCCTTCATTTCAGACTGCCCTGCATTGCTGAACTTTAAATCCATGCCCACCGATGCTCAGCACATTTCTTATTACACCACATTTCTTATTAGACCACATTGTTGCACAATGTTGTATGTAGTTAGGCCCTAGCAGCAGACATGATTTATCAGTCTGCTTTGTTTTTAGCTGGATGAAGATGAGCAGAAATATAAACTCAGTATTTCCTCTTTTACAGGATTTCTTGTATTTTGGCCAAGGGCCTAAGCTTTCTTGGATTTGTTAAAATGTCAAAATTTTGAGGCACAGAGGTGGAATGTGGTAGAATAGTACTAAGCATTAACAAATCTCATATTGCAGAGTTATTGATCTGTGTTGCAACAGAGGGAAGTATTTATTCATTCACAGGTCACTCCTTTTCATGCTTCATGGCTTTATAACAGGGAGAGAGATCGAAATATTTGAGGGCAGGCATGAAGTTACTTAACACATTTTCACAGCTGTTTACTACTAAGAGCGTAGGTGGCCTGTGATAAGGAATTAATGATTCTTTAGGGATTGTCGGTAAAAGCAAGCGAGGGATGGCATAGTTAATTGATGTTCTGTTTTGTTCTTGTGGAAGCCAGAGTAAATGTAAAGACAAGAAAGGTATGTTCTTCAAGTGTGGGAGAAAAAATAGCAGGCTGGACTCCACATCACTTTCTTATCTGCTATTTGATTTTATAATGATTAGCTATTACTCAGTAAAAAATATTTCACATTTTTTATAAACCGGAGCATTAGATTGGGCACATCATGTGAAGAGGAATAAAGGTAGTCCACCGAAGGACATACCAACGATAGTATACACAAAAGAAATGGATCTGTAGCAAAACAGACCTAATGTGGAGCCGTGACTTCCCAAAACCTGCATGGAGTGCAATAAGAGGTACATTACCTCTACGTCCCTCGTCCTCGACCCAGTCATCACTAATGAGGTATTCCACAAGACAGGAAACAAAACAGGAAACGCTTTTTAGGCTCCACCCACCCTCCCGTCAGGGGCTATAAGAACCCAGCCAACCAAAAGCACATCCTGTTTTGTTTCCTGTCAGTGGACCTGACGGGGACGCTGGGGTAGGTGCCGGGCACTTACCTGCTTCTAGTTGCTGTTGTCCTGTGGTGTCCTCCTCTGCTGGGCTTTGGGGGCGCTGCTGGACCTCCGTGGGACTTCATTTGAGTCGGGCTGCTGGGCTTCCTGGACTCTTCAGGTGCTTGGTTGCTGGTCCTGCTGGGCTGTGCTGGCTTCCTGTGGTGCCTGCTGCTGCTGCTGCTCCTGTTGGAATTCTTTCCCTCTTTCCTACGGTATTTGGGTTTGTGCTGTCTGGAGGGAGAGTCCTTGTATATGTGCTCCGATGCGCTCGTTCTTTACTGCCTGCGTCCTGGTTGGTGTCCGGGCGCTCCCTTTCTGTCTTGCGGATGCACTGGGGTTCTCCGAGTACTCCGCTGTCCTCCTCTGCGTTTTGGCGCCATTTCTGTTGCCGGAGCGCCCGGTTTGGGGTCCGGCCGCTCCGTGTGCTGGGTGTTCGAGGCTCTCGCCTCTGAGGATCCAGGTGGGGCCCTTTTTGCTGTTGAGCGCCCGGTGTGCGGTCCGGGCGCTCAGTCTTTTGCTGTCCCGCCTTCTCGTGGAGCGCCCGAGATGGGGTCCGGGCGCTCCGTGATCTGCCTGCCTTGGAGCACTCGGGTTGGGGACCGAGTGCTCCTTCTCTCTTCCAACGGTGGTCGCAGCGTCCGGGTGGGCTCCGGATGCGCTGCTGGTCCGATTCTGCCTTCGGCGGCCGCGCGCTGCCTGATTTTCAGTGTCCTGTCCTGGCCACGCCCCCTTTTGCCTCGCCTTCAGTTTCTGCTGAGGGGTGGGGGGGGGGCGGGGTTTGTCTTGGTTCTGTTTCGTTATAAAGGAGGTGGGTTGTCATTACTCTGCTCCTCTGCTGCCGTGGTGGATCTTGCTGGTTTATTTGCTGTTTCTTGCACCCTGCTGTTTCTTGATGGGGAAACATCTTAAGAAGCGGAGACATGTGTCTCCTGTGTCCTATTCCTCTTCTCCTTCGGATAGTGAGGATCCTGCGCCTGCGGTGAAGCGTCCCAGGTTGGATGAGGACAGGTTGAAACGTCTGATTTTGGAGACTTTATCTGACATTAAGTCCTCCAAGAAGTCTGCTGGCGGGCGTTCTGGTGGGGGCGCGACCCTTTATTCTGACATTTCATCTTCTGGGTCCTCTGATGACGCTTCCTTGGGTGCGGTGGATCTAAAGGGAAAATATGTCTCCAGGGAACTGTTGCCGGATTTGCTGTCTCATGTACGTGAGAACATGGGGTTTCCGGATGACGCTGTGGCTGGTACTTCCTCGGATGCTGTTCTGCCGCAGTTTCGGAAGCCTGTTACGTCTTCGCTTCCTATTCATCCATTTGTGATGGATGTGCTGTTAAATGAGTGGAAGGACCCGGATCATATTATGTTGCCTCGCTTCATGTCGAAACTCTACCCTTTGCAGGACATGGAGGAGTCCTTTCCTGAGTCTGTGCGGGTGGACTCCATTGTCGCTAGTTTGGTTGGTCGTCCTTCCATGGCAGATGATAATATTCTTCGCGATGGGGTGGATAGGAAGATTGACACTGCTTTGCGCAAATCATATGCTGGTTCTCACCTTGCCATCCGTGCAGGTATTTACGGGGCTTATGTGGCGCAATCACTCTTGACTGACTTTAAGACTTTGTTCTCGACTATGCAGGAGGGTGGTTGCTGTCCGGATTTACTGGAATCGATGGAACGTCAGGCTGAGTTCCTCTCGGATATTGCCTTTGATTCCGTACGTGCTTCTGCTCTGTCTTGTGGTTCCTCTGTCGCGGCTCGTAGGAATCTGTTGTTGAAAGGTTGGAATACTGATGCCGCCCAGAGGTCCATGGCCTTACGTTTACCTTTTACTGGCCCTCGTCTCTTTGGGGATGCCTTGGAAGACAAACTGCATAAAGTGTTTAAAGAACGTAAACATTCCTTTTCCTTCCGGAGGCAACCTTCCCGTAAAGATTTTTCCTCTTCGCAGGCCAAGTCTTTTCGTCAACCTTCCCGGTTTCAGCAATCCTCCTTTAAAGGTTCTCGTGGTGCTGGTCGGGGTTTCCCTCGGAAGTTCCAGAAGAAGCCTCCTCGTGATGCTGGTCCTGGGCCGCAGCGTTCCTGACTATGCCCCTCCGTTCGTGGATCCCGCTGGAGTGACACCCATGGTTGGTGGGAGATTGAGGTTGTTCCTTCCAGCCTGGCGTCTGTCAACCTCGGATCAGTGGGTGCTGGATGTCCTGGACCGGGGGTATCGGATCGAGTTCCTGTCCCCTCCGCCTCCCTCGGGTGTGGTGCGGACTCCGACTCCCTTGTGCCACTCCCGTCGTCAATCCTTGAGGGACGGTGTTCAGGCCCTGTTTCTCAAGAACGCTATTGTTCCGGTTCCCAGGTTGGAGTGGGGTCTGGGGAACTATTCGATTGTTTTCCTGGTACCGAAGGTCACGGGGGGATTCCGGATTGTCATCAATCTCCGGAGTCTGAACTTGTTTGTGAAGAAAATCCCGTTCAAGATGGAGACCTTGCAGCGAGTGATCCCACTGATTCAGGCCGGATGGGTGTTTACTACTCTAGATCTCCAGGACGCATACCTTCATGTGCCGGTGGCCCGGGAGGATCAGATGTTCCTGCGTTTCTGCCTGGAGGGTCATCATTGGCAGTTCTGTGTTCTTCCATTTGGTCTCCGGTCCGCTCCCCGGGTGTTCACCAAGGTGGTTGCTCCTTTGGTGGCCCTTCTTCACCTCCGGGGGGTGTCTGTGTTCCCCTACCTGGACGATTGGCTGCTCCAGGCTCCTTCCCCGGAGGTCATGTCTCAGCACCTTTCATTGACCATCCTTACGCTAGAATCTCATAGGTTTCTGGTGAACTTTCCAAAGTGCCAACTCCTTCCTGCGACTCGACGGACTTTCATTGGGGCCGTCTTCGACTCCGTCCTGGGCAAGGTGTTCCTGCCGGATTCTCGGATTCGGCGTCTTCAGTCCCTGTTGCGGATCTTGTTGTCCCAGGCTGCGGCCCCTCTTCTTCAGTGGCTCGAGGTTCAGGGTCATATGGCCGCTACTGTCTTCACGGTACCCTGGGCCAGGGTTCATCTGCGGCCTCTGCTGTGGCATGTTCAGCGTTGGATGCCGTTTCCAGTTCGGGACTATGCTCTGTCTGTGCCTGTGTCCTTGGGGGTGGTGTCGGATCTCCAGTGGTGGCTGGATTCCGCGAATCTCTCGAAGGGGATGTGGATTCACCTGCCGCCCCCTTTGGTGTTGACGACGGATGCCAGTGCGGCCGGTTGGGGGGCCACGTTGGGCCAGTGGTCTGTTCAGGCTCGCTGGCTCCGGATGGAGTCCCGTCGCTCGTCCAATTGGAGGGAACTGTCTGCTGTGGCCAGGGCTCTTCGTTTCTTCCATTCCCGTCTGCTGGGGTGCAATGTCCTGGTGAGGTCGGACAACACCGTGACTGTGGCTTACGTCAACCACCAGGGCAGTACTCGCAGCCCTTCCTTGAATTTGGTGGCTTGTGCGATTGCAGGTTGGGCAGAGCGTCATCTTCTGGCTCTCTCGGCTCAGCATATCCGGGGGGTAGACAATGTGGTGGCGGACGCCTTGAGTCGCAGGTTTCCATCTTCCCTCTCCCTGTGTCTCTCCCCCAGGGTGTTCCGGTTGATCTGTCGGAGGTTCGGGACTCCCCTGCTGGACTTGTTTGCCTCCCGGGCGGATGCTCAACTCCCCCTGTTTTGTTCTCGGACCCCGGAGTTGGGTGCTTGGGGGGTGGAGGCGTTGTCTCTTCGGTGGCCTCCTTGGTTGCTGTACGCCTTCCCCCCTTCCCCCTGATTCCTGCCTTCTTGCTGAAGGTCCAGAGGTTGGGTGCCCAGGTGGTAGCGGTCTTACCTCACTGGCCGCGGAGGTCCTGGTTCCCTTTGTTGTTGAACCTGGCGGTGGGCCCTCCTTGGATTCTGCCACGTTATCCGTCTCCCCTGAGGTCCCCCTCCCCTTCCCTCCTGGTCCCTCTCACCTTGGCGGTTTGGAGGTTGAACGGTTGTCGCTTGGGGTCCGGGGTTTGCCTGATCACCTCATCACTGTGATGCAAGGGTCTCGTAGGGGTTCCAATTTGTCCTCCTACTCTAAACATTGGGCTTCTTTCTCCTCTTGGTGTGCGGGGCTTGGTCTCTCTCCTGTCTCTTGTCCTATCGCTTCCATTCTGCAGTTTTTCTTGGATGGGTTTCGGAAGAAATATGCCTTGTCTACTCTGAGGGGCCAGTGGGATGCTCTTCGGGCTTTCCGGGATCCAGCTTCTCTTCCTCCTGCGGATGGTTTGTTGGTTTCCCGTTTGTTCCGGAGTTTCTCTCTGTCATCTCCTTCTTCTCGCTCTACGGTTCCTCCTTGGGATCTCTCTTTGGTCTTGGGTGCTCTGCAGTCTGCTCCTTTTGAGCCATTGGAGTCGGTGGACCTTAAGTTTCTTTCTTTTAAGGTGGCGTTTTTGGTTGCTGTGACTTCTGCCAGGCGGTTGGGTGAACTCACTGCTTTGCGTTGTTCTCCTCCCTTTTTGCGTTTCTTGGATGACGCGGTGGTCCTTTCTTTGGATCCTGGTTTTGTTCCCAAGATTCGTTCTAAGTTTCATTGCTCTCAGGAGTTGATTCTTCCTTCTTTCTGTCCTTCTCCTTCTTCCCCTGCTGAGTTGTTGCTTCACTCTTTGGATGTGCGGCGTGCTTTATCCCTTTATGTTGCACGGTCTGCGGGGTTCCGTTCCTCGGACTCCCTTTTTGTGACTTTTGGTTTGGCTGGTCAGGGTAAAGCTGCGTCTCGGCTTACTCTTGGTCGCTGGATCAAGTCTGTTATTTCTTGGGCTTATCAGGGATCTGGTTTGCCTTGCCCTTCTGGTGTTCAGGCCCGTTCCACTAGGGGTGTTTCTGCTTCCTGGGCTGCTTTTTATGGGGTTTCCCTTGATGAAATCTGTCGGGCTGGGACGTGGGCCTCTGAGTCTACTTTTGTGAGGCACTATCGCTTGAATTGTGCTCTGTCTGACCGACCGAATTTCGGTTGTGGTGTGTTGCGTGCTGTGGAGGTTGTTCCGCCTCCTTGATTCTGTGTTTTTCATTAAACTAATTTTTGCTGCACGCCTCTTTGTGTTCGGTCTCTGTTTTCTGTGTGGTTTGCCAAAGGCCTGTTGTTGGGGGTGCTTTGGTATGCCTCATTAGTGATGACTGGGTCGAGGACGAGGGACGTAGAGGTAATGCTATGATTACTTACCGGTAATCCCCATTACTCTTAGTCCTACTCGTCCTCGACCCAGTCATACTTCCCGCCCGCCCTCCCTGTCCAGGCCTTTGTTGCTTGGTATGTCAGGATGTGCTTTTGGTTGGCTGGGTTCTTATAGCCCCTGACGGGAGGGTGGGTGGAGCCTAAAAAGCGTTTCCTGTTTTGTTTCCTGTCTTGTGGAATACCTCATTAGTGATGACTGCGTCGAGGACGAGTAGGACTAAGAGTAATGGGGATTACCGGTAAGTAATCATAGCATCAGTGAGTCATATGGGAAAAAGCAAGGTCTAGAGCTGAAAACCAAAGTTTAGTTACAGCTCTAGACAGAACTTGAGCAAACCAGAAGACAGGCGTAGAAGTGCATATTGGGGTGTCCAAAGAATGCACGTGGCAAAGTTAAGGCTGTGCTACAGTGGGTTACAGGAGGAGCAAGGAGCTCAAAAACACTAGCTTGCTATTGCAAGGTTTTGGGAGAACAACAAACGGTGATAACCTCAGCAATTTATAGTGTGGGAGTAAGGTGAATATCCGCAATCTTTCTAAGATTGCTTTGGCAGGATTTGATGACCTTAAAGAAAGTGACACATCCCCCAAAGAAAATCAGCTGAGGCTAAATTCAGATTAAGAAGCCAAGGGGCAAACACAAAGATGCAGATGCCCTGTTTGACTGCATGCACTAGTGAATGATTGGCTTTCCAAGAGCCAATAATAACAACACCTTTGTCAATAATAAACAGTAGACAGGAAATCAGGTAATTTTGTCCGGATAAAGTTAGAGTGGATCAGCCGGTGAATATGTGTAAAACATGTAATATCTTCAAAAAAAGAGGTGTTTCAATAACAAATAAAATGTAATCATACACAGAAAACTGCCTGGAGGGGTGGGAAAAGATAATTCCATGGACATCTCAATTTAGTGTGGGCTCTGGTATCCAAGGAGACATCTGTTTTGAGAAACAAATGAATGGAAATATGCTGCGTTGGTAAGCAGAAGTCATGAACATGTTTTTGGTTGTGTGTGATTGTTTAGCTGCGTCTGGAGAGAGTTAAATGTGGCTCAGATAGTCAAAGGTTTGCATACTTGCTTGAAGGATGGAGATGAGATAGAAATTGCTAAAAAACAAATCAGGGAAAGTTCCTTAGGAGGAGTGAGTAGAGTATCATCATTAAAGCACCACGAAAACATTCATGTGTAAGAATAATTTATTGACTATACCAAAGGCTGAAGAGCATAACTTTGTATGCGAAAAGTAGCAGATACTGCTACTGAAATCGTTATTGTGTATTAACTGGGAATTTGCTTATCATTCCAATTTCAGTCACCATTAAAGAAGAGTGTGACAACTTTTGCATGGGAAATCAGGAATCTGAGCTGGAAGAAATTGAAAACAGTTCAACGGGTGAGTTCTTAAATAATGTCCAAATTTATTATCACAAAAATAATTTTGAGCAAATCTGATTGCCAAAGAGTTTTTCCGGATAACTTGCTATGCCTGTCAATGCCTTTCTTATTGTAAGCTCATTATAAATGCCATTCACAAGAGCACTTCTTCAAACAGAACGCTCTCAAAGGTAAATGAATGAGTGAAGACTTAGAGTCTACCATCACACTGTAGCCAGATAAGTGCACAATGGATGCCACAGCTGTCTAGCCTTAATGTAAGCACACTTGAAAAGAAAGCTTTTTTTAAGTCTCACATCCCTGCTTAGAATCTGCATCTATCCCGCTCATGAAATCATCACAAAGAGAAAGAGAAGACTAAAGCTGGAAAATCTGAGAATTAAGATCTAAGATGATCAACAGAGTAAGAGTTGTCGGGTTGAAGGTCCTGCACAAAAATGTCAACTTTTTAGTTTTCACCTTAATTTTGCAGATGCAATGGGAAATTAGTTAACAAATTAATTAAATTTCAGCCTGAGAATCTATGAATAGCATTCTAGAATTTGCCTCTCGCCCCATGGACACTCATCTACGAATAGCGAATCAGCATTTGCCGATAGTCAATGAGCTTGGATGTCCCTGCCCTGACAGCCTAGAGATCCATAGAGCCACTAGAATGTGTATGATGAAACTGGCACAGACTCAGAGGCCAGTGATGAAACAAATGGTAATCTTTACAGGAAACATAACTTGGCCTTGGAAAATAACATTCCCTTATCTTAGCCACACTACACAACAACATCAAGATCTACAATCCATTAGGAAAGAACTGACCTCCCATCATGCGTATGCCTTGCTCTCGCATCCAGCCTGATTGTTAGTTGTGCATGTAGAGAGGAAATATGTTTTCCCAGCCTGAGGCTGCCTAGAATTTTATTGAATTAAAAATGAGTAGGCGTGGATCGGCATTTGCCTCTTATACTTTGTAAAATGGCAGCTCTGTCATTGTCTGTCTCATGGTGCTTTGTGGAAGTAAGACTCTAAGGCCTTATTTAGTGTTTGACAGCCAGGATACTCCATCAAAACGTGACGGATATCCCATCCGCTATATTGCAAAGTCATATGATATAATCAACTTGTCATACAGCAGACGGGGCAGATGGAGTATCCTGTCTGGCACACTCTAAATAAGCCCCACAATCTTCTCCAGTTAAAACAGCCCTGTTCTTGGCAGAGCCAGCTTTCGGGTGGGCACTGAAAATTGATACACTTCTGAAATAACATGGTTGGCCCTACCCTCCTGAACAGCCAGTACATTTCAGAAAAACTTTATCCGTTACATGCTCAAACCAAGAAGTGGATACCCAGCACCTTCAAAGAGGTGCTCCACCACATTGTGTCCAGGAACTTGTCCGCTTTTAGTGAACTTTTAAATGCTTCCTATGGGGAAATTTCGAAATGCCTGCAGGCCCATACATAGTGTCCCATAATTCTTGTTCTTTATGTTCTACAGTGTGGCACATGGATGTTGAGTCCACAATTTCCTCTCCATCAAAAGGACATACTTGGATAACTTCCCTTTACCTTGAACTCTACTGTTTCTACTGCCTCCTCAATGTTGGCTGTTTTCTGCATCACCTTAGTATGTTAAGTATTTCACCTTTAATTAAATCAGCCTTCTCTGGGCAAATTTGTTACAGCTTCTTTCTGGCCTCATTTAGATCTCGAGGCCCTTGGCCTGCAAAGCTCCCGTGCTGTTTTGTTTTCTCAGACAAAGTGGTTTATTATCCGCAAGGGCCACTACAGTGCTTTAGATTTAGCTGTGCTGATAGAATCATAACTGGGTCCTGAAAAAGCTGCATGAGATGGTGAAAAGGGCAGCGATGCCCAAACCAACAGATTTTGGAAAAAGATGTGTCCTGGAGAAAGCCACCTCAGATACTTTAAAGGCAGTGATGCAGAAATGAACAGGTCTTGATCCCCTGCTACCCTCACCTCCCGACCACTAACATGTAACAGTGCCACAGGAGAATCATTAGTGGTCCTGGTCAAACTGCACTGTCATTCCTGAGCCAATCTGCCCTTTCAGTCGTTGGCATAAGTTTGGTTTCGGTGCCTCCCAATCCTAGATGAAGAAATGAACCACTGGCTCAGTGGGCTTTCCACTGCCAACTCAGATTTTGTAGGTGTGGAATTGTGACCTCTCCATTATTCCAGCATGCTTGAGGGAGAACAGAGCACCTCCATCTACAGCAACAAAGCCATCTAAACAGTAAAAAAGAGACTTAATAGCTGCCTCATTGGTTTCTTGACATGTAGTATGGCTCATGTGCTTGCTGGTTGGTGTTGCCCCTATCATTGGATATAAAGAGAGGAATCGATAAGGGAGCTGTGAAGTACGGTAGCTATCTTGGCTGCTAGCCATCCACATCCCCAGGCTTTTTTTTAAATACACACCAATGATTTACCACAGTTTGCAATAACATACATAACATTCCCTTTAAGTTGTTTAATCTTTAATCACACAAACTTGTTTCTAAGTTTTGTTGTGGGTCAGGGAAAAAGGAGGGAGTGGACCTATTACTTAAAAGTAGTCCCATTAATTTCCAAAGGCATGTGCTGAGGTTCTGCTTTGACCAAAATGTACACATTCAGCTTCAACCAACTACATTATTTACCAATTGTATTAGAGTATATTAGTTGTTTTTATAGAGCAGCTAATATTCCAGCACCTAATATACCATGTATCTGGGTCACTGACCTGATTGAGATCTGATAATCTTCTGGAGTATGAAATCACTTGCAGTGACTAGTGCACTAGTAAAAAGTGGCTTTTTAGTTACAACCAATGAGGGATGATACATTCAATGCTATCTAGCTTCTAGGAGTGTGCTTATATAGGTGATTGATGCTGAAGGATATTTTATAGCCTTTCAGTGATTATCTGGAGGCAATGATGACAGAGTTATAGACAAGCAAAGTTTCCGATAACCCACCTATTTCAAGTTAATTTTAGTTGATAAGATCATATGTCTTCACAGAATGTTTCTGGGCACAATCTGTTGATGAGACTAACTTCCTGAACTGGATTGGGGACTTGTGAGGAAGAAGGTTCCTTTGAACATATGAGGTGTGGTTTAGTCTTGTGGTTTAGTCTATACTGCGGCAGCTTTCGAGTCACGTGGATGCCCGATCTAAGAGCCTTCACAAATAAGGATTAATGGCACTGCGAGGATAGGGGACTGGCCAATTGGTTGATTGGGGTATTTGTTGTAGGCCACATGTATGAGGGGAGTCCTCAATGGTTCATCTTGCATTGTATCCTGAGCTGTGGATTGGTCACTGGGACATTAGCAGTTGTGCTGCTGTTAGGCACTGTACTGCTGAAGGTGCAGCAAAGTGAAGTTTGTGTTGGCCCATTTCTAGAATAGAGATTTCTTTGAAATTCTTGAGGATATAAAAGGTCTGCTTTAAATCTCCGAGATTTCTGTCGTTGGCATGAATCGTTACAGTGCCATTGGCATAAATGCTAATTTCCTTTTTGTACTTGAATTGCTTTCTATTTCAAGTCTTTCCCCACCTTGCATTTTCAAAGTTTGGACATATTTACTCAGAAACTCTCTTTCCCTGTATCAAGATTCAGGTGTGAAGAAAATATTAATGTGTTTGAGTGTCCCTTCCTCCTGTTTAGGCTTGTGTACACAAAAACAAAGAGGGTTTCTGGGAATTTCTTTAGTAGGGCTATTATAATGTTTATCAGAAATTCTCGGATGGTACATGGTAAGTGATTGTGTGACTCACTGTATTTTATTCAGAGTGGTGGACGATTTCCCAGAGCCTTCTATGAGTTGACCTTCTTCAGAGGTCCCCTTTTGCCGATATGAATATTTTAGTCGGTCAACTCCTAGGGGTAGTTTTATATTTTTTCAGGCAATCAACTAAAGATGCAGTGCTGTTTCTCTCTTCTCAAGCACTGGCATACAATCATGCAGCATAGCATCACGCACACACTTTTGAACCATAATGCAACGGTTAGTGCCTGAGTCTAGCATAAGTTTGTACTGGAAGTATTTACACTTTTCCCTATTTGTGTGTGTGCTGTACAGTGCACCATACATGCAAAGTTCAGAGAAAAGAAATCTGTTCTCCTACTTTGCACCTGCCTGAAGGAGGTGTATATTTTGCCATAAATCCCAGTCTACAGATGTCAATATATAGGGCTTTACATTAAGGACCATGGGTGGTTGCAAGGAAACGCCCATGTACCATCTATAAAATGCCTCTTGATACAAAGGAATACATCACGCTACTTTTTGTTAATTTTACGCACATTTCCAGCACAAAACAAGTTTTGAGTTTGAAAGTAAATAGAAAATTAGCACTTTGTTTGCATCACATTTGGTGACTTTGCAATGTAGCAAAGTGTTGAACAACTGTCCCTGGATGTATGTCGGTACATCGCAAACGTTTTGAACGCAAGCTTTTACCACTTGACTTACACATCGCAAAGACTGTCACATCGGCAATTTTCACGACGCACGGCGTTTCAACGCCGATGCGTGTAACCTATTGCGAAGTCTATTACCTCGCAAACTGTGAAATCGCATGCCATTACAGTGCTTAATGTAAGCACATCGTTGCGAAGTGTGTTCGCCCTCTCTCCCTTCTTGTACCGTTTCCATCTGTCCTACCACAGTTTTGCAGAAAAAGCATGATCCCACCCCTAACCCCCGCCCCCCACGACCCCCCTTTTACACAACGCTAATTCTTTTCTATGTTTATTTCCAGAATACATTTTTTTTTTGCCAATTAATCGTCCAATGTAAATTGCAACATTACTGAAATGTTTCCTTGATATATTCTGGAAAACGTAATGGGGGGTATAAAAGGTGTCGCCCACCGTGTCTTCAGCCATTTGGTCGCCAGAATTATAACCTAACACCAAGCATGATTCTGTTCACATTACCCACAAATGGCCATATATAATATTAAAATAGATTGGGACGGTGAAAGCTCCTTTCGCACAAACAAGCAAGTGCTTCTTCAAAGTCAAGGCTACACGAAATGGAAAATGCTAAACCAAAACGGTGGGGCATATCATCAAGGACCGGTGATAATTATCGCTAAGCGCACTTAGCGCTAGGATAATTATCGCCGCCTAACGTGGATTTTTATCGCTGAGATAGCGTGCTATTAGCATCGCTTATCTCAAAAGCGATAAAAATCCTAGCCTAACTTCCAAACGTGAGATTATCGCTGGAAACCCAGCGATAATCTCACGAAGTTTGGCATTAGCTTGATGATAGGGCAAGGCAAACTTAGCCATGATATCCACCTTTGATAGGATATCATGGCTAAGTCAGTCCTGAAGCAGGCGTAAGGAAAGTTGCGATAACAGGGGGACATTTCTCCAGTCATGTCAGGGCAGGAACGCCCACTTTGCATCTCATTAGAGATGCAAAGCTGGGCGTTCCGAATTCAGGCGCTAATGCAAGGTTTCACGCGATAGCGTGACCTTGCTGATTAGGCGATAAAATTATCGCCGCTTTTCGCCCGAAAACGGACGCAAAAGCGGCGATAATTTTTTATCGCCTCGCTGCTGATATGCCCCTGTGTTTCGTAACTGATACTTTTAAAGTCTGTGAAACGATTAAATCAAATAATAAAGCAACGCTGAATAGAATAACACGCTGAAATTTAATGTAATATTTAATCCTTTCCTGACTTTTGCATCAAAAATAATTTAAATTTACTCGGAGCACTGTTGTTTTTCCTTCTATATGTTTTACTCAATTTTCTTTAGGTTCAAATATAATTACTGTGCAGTTCAAATGTGTCTGTCTTAGCCAACACGCTTGTAACAACCCAAGCTGTTCCATAAGCAAAAGGAAAACTTGTGTAAGATAACTGTGTTTTTTTCCATCCCTCATCACCGTCGGCCCGCCATTACATTGCGTGACATTGGCGGGAGAGACCCCCCACTCACCCATCTAGTTTTCAATAACTGAAAAGCTATTCTGGTTAAAATAATGTGACACACACAAAAATGAGGTTACTGTAAAAGAAGATTTGGAAGACAATATTGGGCTGCTTCTCCTGCTCCCAAGTATCCACCAATACCACCACCCACCAACAATAGCACCTTGTGACGTCCACCACCCACCAACAATAGCACCTTGTGACGTCACCATGAACGGGCAAGTGGCACGCACAACAGCCGTGTGAAATGTAGTAGTGCCATGTGAAAGAAAAAATATTGGGCTGCAAGTCGCATAATTATAGTCACAATAGCACCTTGTGATGTCACCATGTACGGATAAGAAACAATATTGTGCTGCAAGTCGCATAATTGGCACCTTGTGACGTCACAATGAACGGACAAGTGCACCTTGTGACGTCACCATGAACGGATAAGAAACAATATTGTGCTTCAAGTCGCATAATTAGCACCTTGTGACGTCACCATGAACGGGCAAGTGGCACGTACAACAGCCGTGTGAAATGTACAAGTAGTGCCATGTGAAAGAAACAATATTGGGCTGCAAGTTGCATAATTATACTCACAATATCACCTTGTGACGTCACCATGAACGGATAAGAAACAATATTGGGCTGCAAGTCGCATAAATAGCACCTTGTGAAGTCACCATGAACGAGCAAGTGGCACGCACAACAACCGTGTGAAATGTAGTAGTGGCACGCACAACAGCCGTGTGAAATGTAGTAGTGCCGTGTGAAAGAAACAATGGAGCATATCAGCAACAACCGGCGATAATTATCGCTAAGCGCACTTAGCGCTAGGATAATTATCGCCGGCTAGCATAGATTTTTATCGCTGCGATAGCATGCTATTAGCAACGCTTATCTCAAAAGCGCTAAAAATCCTAGTGCTAACTGCCAAACGTGAGATTATCGCTGGAAGCGATAATCCCACGAAGTTTGGCGATAGCTTGCTGATAGGGCCTCACATACTTAGCCATGATATCCACCTTCCATAGGATATCATGGCAAGTCAGTTTCAAAGCAGGCGTAAGGAAAGTAGCGATAACAGAGGTTATCGCTACTTTTCTTGTCGCTATGCTGCTTTGCGTGAGGCTTGATAATAGGAGAAATGTCGCTTAGTGACATTTCTGCCGTTATCCTAGAGAGGAACGCCATTAGAGATGCAAAGATGGGCGTTAGGAATTCAGGCGCTAAGGCAAGGTTTCACGCGATAGTGTGACCTTGCTAATATAGCGATAAAATTATCACCGCTTTTCGGCCGAAAACGGCGATAATTTTATCGTCACCATGAACAGCCATGAACGGGCAATTGGCACGCACAACAGCCGTGTGAACAATAGGAAAGAAACAATATTGGGCTCAGCCGTGTGAACAATAGCACCTCACCATGAATGAGCAAGTGGCACGCACATCAGCCGTGTGAAATGTAGTAGTGGCACGCACAACAGCAGTGCCGAGTGCGTGTGAAAGAAACAATATTGGGCTCGCATAATTATAGTCATTGACGTTTGCATCTTGCAACATCGCATTACGTCGCATTAACATTTACATCGTAAAGTTGCGTTGCTCTGCCTTACGTTACTATGCCTTACGATGTTAACGTTTACGCGTTGCTGTGACTTACGATGTAAACGTTAATGCACATCGTTGCCATGGGTGTTCGCCACTGTCCCTTAGTGTAGGAACCTGCTCCCTTGTACAACAATATTGCGACTCCATCAACTAGCTGTGTTCCAAACGTTTGAAAAAGCTCAAACATTAGACTCTTGGGGTGCTGAATCAAGGTTGTCTGCTGAAAAGAGAAATGCCACAAAGTTAGGAACATTTCTTCTACTTTCCATCTGTGCCATTTTGATACTCATTGTCAATTTATAACGGTATCGTTTAGTAGTGTTTATGCCATTACATTTCAAAATTCTTTAGAACAGGCTCCAAATAATAACATGCATCTTCAATACCAAATTACAAAGAAGAAAATGCTTATAATTTGTAGATACAGGTCGTCAGTTTAGTCCATTATCTTTCTAACTCAAAAAATGCTAAAGGTCTGAAACTATAAATTGATTTTTGTTTTCCGATAGAATTTCCATTTCTTCAGGTAAAGTCAGTGGACAGTGTGGATGGACATTATAGTGCAGAAGTGGAGGAATGCAACATTGTTCTTAATGCAGGTAAATGTACAAATGTTCCTGTTTTCTACTTGTCTGGGTTTTTGTCAACATACTTATTCTTGGTTAAGATGTACAATAGTTCCTGTTTGAGTCCATTTCAAAGTAAAAGCTATCTTCTAATTATCTTAGTGGTATAGAACAGGGAGCAGTCATTTCTTGTTGTAACATGGTTCAAATGGAACTATATAGTTATATTGCTGGGGGTTTATAGTAAATGTTGTGTTATCCACTCAGAAACATTTGAAATATCCCTGGGTAAGGGGCATAGCTGTCACGGTTGAATATCCTCAGGATCGGTTTGTAGCTGATAATGGTCCACCTCTCGATAGCCCCAAGCCAGAGTAGCCGTAAGGCACTGGTCAACAAGGTGATCAAGTAGGGGAAGGAAAGGAAGGGAACTGCTGGGAGGGAGATCTGGGGAAACAAGAAAGATAATCAACACACAGTTTCCTTCTGTGACATGTGAATAATACCTTTCCAACTGTTATTAAACCTGTATTCAGAAACCTATGCAATATACCTGTAAAGAAAGATAACACAAGACAATGCGTGGTTCCTAGCGAGTTCATACGATTTTATGTCTTGGCGTGCTGCAACAAAATACATAAAATCATCACTATCCATATATATCTTTAATCATGATGACCAGTATTGTAGTACCTAGGAACATATCTTATGCCATGATAAACATACCCTTCTAGGACTCCTAACAGCATCACAGGGGACCGAGGGTAGTCCGTACCTCACACGAGAACTCCTGTTAAGTGGAGTCAAGTAAACAATTCACCCATAAATCAACCAGGCATTACGTGGTAGGAACAACGATAAGAAACAGCTAGGAAAATTAAGCTCATGTCCCTTAGCCTATGGATTGTGGAGCTATGTGCACGGTACCACCAATAACATAAGATGCAGTATCACTGCCATAAAACGACCTCAATGGCTTCAATAAGGATTCTAAGAGATCAATAATCTTTTGAGGAGCTTTGCCAAGTTTTTAGTTCTCAGAGCAGTTCTCTAAGAAAGCGAGCCATACAAGAGAGAAAACAATGTCACACCAATTACACACAAAGCCCTTTAGGACTTTCTGGAACACACCACCAGGAATCCCAGCTGAATCTGACACCGCGGGAGCACTGGAAGAAGAGTGAAAATCCAGACACAGGGAAGAGCACCCTGCAAGTGGTGCCAGGCACCCCAACCTCACCGGGGCATGCTGGAAACGAGTACTTCTCAGGGCGGCTAAGTAACGAGGCGAAGGCTCCAAGGATAGCGGATCACTGCTCCCCTTCCTTGCCGACAACACCCGTGGAAAGGCAAGGCGACCTCCTTGCTCGAAAAAGCAAACAAAGAATTTCGGACACGGAGAAAAGGTCTGTCTTCCTTTTCTGTCTTGCGCGAGCACGTCACGTCGCGTGCTAGAGGATCATGGGATATGTAGTCTTTAGGCTACTTCCGTGTTCCCCGATGACGAGATCACACTATTTGCAACAGTACATCCCCCTTTACCGAGAGCGCGACAAGGGGCCGGGTTTTGAAGGGAACCTTCTATGGAATGAAGAGACAAGTCTGGGAGCCTGAACCCCAGAAGCTGGCTCCCAAGAATTCTCCTCTGGCCCATACCCTTTCCATGCAATGAGGTACCACAGTCTTTGTCTTCGCATTTTGGCATCCATGATCTGTTTGACTTCATACTCGTCCACGTCATTCATCACCACTGGCCCAGGATGTTTCCTCACCGGCGAGACTGAAGGCTTCAACAGTGATACATGAAAGACGGGATGTATACGCATGTGGGATGGCAGAGCCAACTTCAAGGCTATAGGGTTAATGCGTTTGACAATTTTGTAGGGTCCAATAAATCAGGGGTTAAACACACTGCGTTTCCTGAAGTGAATGTTTCTAGTGGATAACCATACCGCATCACCCACTTGATACAAGGGCCCTTCTCTCCTTTGCTGATCGGCAGACATATTGTATTTCATCTTTGATTAATCCAGATGCATACGCACATTCCTAAGTGTCCCCTGAATGTGGGTTATCCTTCTACCCACCTCGGGGAGGTTGTGATTAGCAGTGGGGTGGACAAAAGGCAAGAATCATGGATGATACCCAAAGGAGCTGTAGAAGGGAGATACTTGTGTTGCGCTATGTGTGGCGCTGTTGTATGCAAATTCAGCCAATTAAACCAAAACAGATTGAGAACAGATGGGTCTAAGGGAATTTTAACGACCACAGGGGATTTATTCCCCAATCAACATGCTAAATAACAATACGAAATCCACGGGTCTCAAGAGAAAGTTTCAGAAAATTTTTGTGCAGTAAAGGCTACAAACAGATAAGTGTCTAAGCTTGATGGACAAAGTCACAATTCAAAACAAAATACTTTTAAAGGCCAAAAGGGCATATCCCTTATAAGGACTAAATCCCTCACTCACCACGGAGGTGACATGCTTCATCATGGGGATTCTCCTCTCCAAGGAAACCTAGTTCCTTGGAGGGCTACAACTCTCTCAACTCGAGAGAGGAGCACAGGGATGTTTTAACCTAATAAATAGGATATCCTAAATCCTCAGGTGAGCAGTATGAGTGTGAGTGAAGGCGCAGCGCAAACAAAGTTGTTTGAATGTGTGAAGGTGCAAAAAATGTGGTGTAAAACTGGATAAGGGTTGTATCAACCAATATTTATTCAAATACACCCTTTGCCAGGATTAAAAAAGAGTGCACCAACGGTATAGATTTAAAACCGCTCTGGTGATAATAAAAAGACGGTCGACATGTTTCAGCCAAACAGCCCATCAGTGGGGCAGGCTTTCATCAGGACCAAACCAAGTGACACTGCAACAAACGTGAAAAACAGTGTGGACAAAGGACACAAAGTATAATGTTCCAGTATATCCAAAACGCTCTTCAGGCAATCATTGGAATGAAGAGGAAATTCTACCCACATCTGCTGGGTATTTAAACCAACCTCAGCCTGGCAATCGCTCAGGAAAGGGGCACCGCTCTATCCGTCGGTACTCCAAACGGTCTAGAGCCGACCGTTTGGAGTACCGACGGATAGAGCGGTGCCCCTTTCCTGAGCGATTGCCAGGCTGAGGTTGGTTTAAATACCCAGCAGATGCAGGTAGAATTTCCTCTTCATTCCAATGATTGCCTGAAGAGCGTTTTGGATATACTGGAACATTATACTTTGTATCCTTTGTCCACACTGTTTTTCACGTTTGTTGCAGTGTCACTTGGTTTGGTCCTGATGAAAGCCTGCCCCACTGATGGGCTGTTTGGCTGAAACATGTCGACCGTCTTTTTATTATCACCAGAGCGGTTTTAAATCTATACCGTTGGTGCACTGTTTTTTAATCCTGGCAAAGGGTGTATTTGAATAAATATTGGTTGATACAACCCTTATCCAGTTTTACACCACATTTTTTGCACCTTCACACATTCAAACAACTTTGTTTGCGCTGCGCCTTCACTCACACTCATACTGCTCACCTGAGGATTTAGGATATCCTATTTATTAGGTTAAAACATCCCTGTGCTCCTCTCTCGAGTTGAGAGAGTTGTAGCCCTCCAAGGAACTAGGTTTCCTTGGAGAGGAGAATCCCCATGATGAAGCATGTCACCTCCGTGGTGAGTGAGGGATTTAGTCCTTATAAGGGATATGCCCTTTTGGCCTTTAAAAGTATTTTGTTTTGAATTGTGACTTTGTCCATCAAGCTTAGACACTTATCTGTTTGTAGCCTTTACTGCACAAAAATTTTCTGAAACTTTCTCTTGAGACCCGTGGATTTCGTATTGTTATTTTGCAATTTCAGCCAACCACAAATATTCCACCCAAGCATTGGTACTGTTATCCACATAGCAGCGAAGATACTGTTTGAGAGTCTGATTCAGACGTTCTGTTTGACCATCTGTCTGCGGATGAAAACTTGTGGATAGAGCTGTCTTGATGTGGAGAGAGGCACACCATGCTTTCCAGTACTGAGCCGTAAACTGGGATCCACGGTCCGACACAATAGTCTGCGGTAATCCATGTAAACGCACCACATGAACTAGAAGGAGATTGGCCAGAGCACCAGCTGAGGGAACCTGCTTACATGCTACAAAATGTCCCATTTTTGTGAGATAGTCAATTACTACGAGAATCATCGTGTAACCCTTATCATTCGGGAGACCAACAATGAAATCCAGCTATATGCGTTCCCACGGCGAGTTAGGCGTGGGCATGGGTTGTAACAAACCCGCTGTTTTTTTGGTGATCCGGTTTTGCCTTGGCACAGATCTCACAAGCCCTCATTCAAGCCTTAACATCCACCAACAGGGAAGGCCACCAGAATGTCCGCTTGATGCGATCCACCGTTTTGGCGAATCCATTGTGATCGGCACTAGGTAACTCATGACACCATCGATAAACTGTTTTGCGCAATGGTTCAGTAGGTACCAGAATGCGGTTGGAATGCATTGGTATTCCTTGCGTCACTTTCCATTCTGCATGTCTCTTTAACCAGGCTCTCCATGTGAAAGTGTTCACACCTCTGCGGACGTCTCTGAGGAAGGTGTCTGGTTGTATGGCACACAGGACTTTCTCTGGATTGAAAATGGACTGGTGCGGTTCATTGTCTATCTCCTTAGATGTTGTTTGTCTGGTCAGTGCATCCACTTTTTTGTTACCACTACCCGGTCTATAGGTGATAATGAAGTGGTATTCCGAAAAGAATAGCATCCATCAACGTTGTCGGGGAGTCAGATGTCTAGCTGCGGTCATAAACGGTAAGTTCCTGTGATCCGTGTCTACTGTTACAACATGTACGGCTCCCAGCAACAGATGTCTCCACTTCATGAAAGCATTTTTTATGGCCAACAGTTCTTTTTCTGAGATGTTATAATTTCGTTCTGCATCATTTAATTTCCGGGACATGTAGGCCACAGGATGTAGTTGTCCTGTTACAGAATGTCTTTGGGATAAGACCGCTCCTATGGCTATGTCAGAAGCATCCGCTTCCACCACATACGGTTTAGTGGGATCAGGGTGTGTCAATATAGGAGCCGTCAATAAGGCGGTCTTTAATGCACAGAAAGCCTCCTGTGCTTCCGGAGTCCACTCAAAGACATTACCTTTTTTCAACAGTTTGGTCATAGGTGCCATCATCTTGGAAAACTGGTTGATGAAGCGGCGGTAGAAGTTGGCGAACCCTAAGAAGCATTGAACTTCTCGCACGTTCTGGGGAGCAGGCCATTCTTTTATCGCTATGATCAGCCATCTCTTGTCCTGTGGGGCTGAGCATTACTCCAAGGAACTCTACTGTATGTAAGTGGAATTTGCATTTACTCAATTTGCAGAATAGGTTGTTGTTCTGCAAAATGTTCAACACCGTCTTAACGTGTTTTTCATGTATGAGGCTGTCATTGGAATATACAAGAATATCATCGATGTAGACCACTACATAATGATCCAAGATCTCACGAAAGATGTCATTCAGGAAGTATTGAAAAGCAGCCGGTGCATTGCATAACCCATACGGCATGGCTAGGTATTCAAATAATCCGTATCATGTTTTGAATGCAGTCTTCCGTTCATCACCGTTCCTGATGCGCACAAGGTCATATGCCCCCTTGAGATCTAACTTTGTGTATATAGCTGCCTTCTTTACCTGTTCCAAGAGTACTGGGATTAACGGAAGCGGGTATCGATTTTTTACAGTAATGTTGTTCAATGCTCTGAAGTCTACACAGGCTCTGAGCTCGACGTTTGCTTTAGGAATAAAAAATATCAGTGAAGCAGCAGGGGATTTAGATGGTCTAATGAATCCTGTTTCCAGATGTTTGTCGAGATATGAACGGAGGTACTGATTTTCGAGTTCCGTTAATGCATATATCCTTCCAAACGGTACAACAGTTCCAGGAATCAGATCAATCTGACAATCGTATTGTCTGTGTGGAGGAAGCACTTCTGCTTGCACATCGTCGAACACTTTAGCAGATTCCTGGTACTGAGTGGGCAGTTGGTTATCTTTTTCTGCTGCAGTGGCGATGTATAGACTGGAGGCAAGGGTTGCAGCAGGTCCTTCTGGGGTCTTGACGCAATGTTCCTGGCAATACGAAGATGTTAAGAAAACATCTTTGGTGACCCAATTGATCTCAGGGTTATGCTTTTGCAACCAAGTCAGCCCGAGTATAATGCCATATTGCAGGGCCTGTATTACATTGAACGCAATTCTCTCCCAGTGAGAGGGTCCGAGCATGACTTCCAACATTTCTGTCCGGTGTCCTATGGGTCCGGTGTTCAGCTTTCTTCCGTCCACTGCATATACTTCCTCTGGAGCGTCTTTGGGGACCAATTTTATGCCTCGACGTTGAGCTTCTCCCATAACTATGAATAGACCTGTGGCTCCGGAATCTATCATGGCAGGAACAGGAACCCAATCCATCTGAATCAGTATCTGTAATTCAACGAACAAGTGACCTTTTTTCTGAGTAGGTCCATCATTCAATGAAGGGATATACGTCTGACTCCAGGAATCCCCTTCTTTGATCCTAGAGCGGGTCAGTTTTCCGACGGTTTGTCAGTGTTGGTCTTCCCAAACCGGTTGTTCCCAAACCAATTGTTTTTGGGTTTTTGGGTTTCACTGGGCACTCTTTCACGAAGTGCCCTCTTTTGCCACAATAAAGGCAAAGGCCTTGTTTCCTATGAGCCTCTTTTTCTGTGGAGGTGAGCGCAGCTCATACTGTACCAGCTGGAGCTGTCGGAGGATTTGGGTTTATCCACTCGGTACCAGTTTCGTTCTCTTCTTTTGTATTCACCTTTTCGTTCACTCAACCTGTGATCCAGACGTAGTGCCAGATTGATGAGACCTACACAAGAGGTGGGCTGAGGATTAATTTGTGCGATTATGTCCTTTAGTTCTTCCCGAAGTCCCTGATGAAAGAGTGATGCCTGCTTGGCCTCTGGCCACTTGGTCTCGGCCACCAGGCGCCGAAAGGAATTGAGATACACTAGTAGATACTTGTTCCCCTGTCTCAATTCCAGGAGTTCACGATCTGCTGTGAAGGAGTCAGCCCTTCTATCAAACACCCTGATGAATTCTTCTTCTTTTGAAAGCTTCCCAGCCATATAGCAGGGTGTCGTCTCTATTCACTAGAGGCATGGCGCCTATTGTGCAGCGTCCCCAGCTAAATACGGTATGAGGAAAGCTACTTTTGCCTGGTTGGTGGTGATAAGATTTTTGTTTACATGAGAAATGCAACAATAATTGCGTCAGGAATACTTGCACTTTATCTGATTCCCCATGATATCTTTCTGGCGTAGCCAATGGTATATTGACCGGCATTTCTACCACCACAGTGCTGGATGGAACCACCTGAGTACTACTTATGTCGAACGGATTCCTTTGGAGACGTTCTACACGAGTTCTCAGGTCTGCGGTTTCTTGGCGTGATGCCGCCAACTCCGCCTGTACACCCGTTAGGACAGCTATCACGTCCTCAAGGGTGGCCATTCTCAAACAATCCGACCGGGAGGATAGATATTCGTGGGTCGGAAATTCTGTCACGGTTGAATATCCTCAGGATCGGTTTGTAGCTGATAATGGTCCACCTCTCGATAGCCCCAAGCCAGAGTAGCCGTAAGGCACTGGTCAACGAGGTGATCAAGTGGGGGAAGGAAAGGAAGGGAACTGCTGGGAGGGAGATCTGGGGAAACAAGGAAGATAATCAACACACAGTTTCCTTCCGTGACATGTGAATAATACCTTTCCAACAGTTATTAAACCTGTATTAAGAAACCTATGCAATATACCTGTAAAAAAAGATAACACAAGACAATGCGTGGTTCCTAGCGAGTTCATACGATTTTATGTCTTGGCGTGGAGAGGGCGTGCTGCAACAAAATACATAAAATCATCACTATCCATATATATCTTTCATCATGATGACCAGTATTGTAGTACCTAGGAACATATCTTATGCCATGATAAACATACCCTTCTAGGACTCCTAACAGCATCACAGGAGACCGAGGGTAGTCCGTACCTGACACGAGAACCCCTGTTAAGTGGAGTCAAGAAAACAATTCACCCATAAATCAACCAGACATTACGTGGTAGGAATAACGATAAGAAACAGCTAGGAACATTAAGCTTAGCCTATGGATTGTGGAACTATGTGCACGGTACCACCAATAACATAAGATACAGTATCACTGCCATAAAACGACCTTGATGGCTTCAATAAGGATTCTAAGAGATCAAGAATCTTTTGAGGAGCTTTGCCAAGTTTTTAGTTCTCAGAGCAGTTCTCTAAGAAAGCGAGCCATACAAGAGAGAAAGCGATGTCACACCAATTACACACGAAGCCCTTTAGGACTTTCTGGAACACACCACCAGGAATCCCAGCTGAACCCGACACCGCGGGAGCACTGGAAGAAGAGCGAAAATCCAGACACAGGGAAGAGCACCCTCTAAGTGGTGCCAGGCACCCCTACCTCACCGGGGCATGCTGGAAACGAGTACTTCTCAGGGCGGCTAAGTAACGTGGCGAAGGCTCCAAGGATAGCGGATCACTGTTCCCCTTCCTTGCTGACAACACCTGTGGAAAGGCAAGGCGACCTCCTTGATCGAAAAAGCAAACAAAGAATTTCCGACACGGAGAAAAGGTCCGTCTTCCTTTTCTGTCTTGCGCGAGCACGTCACGTCACGTGCTAGAGGATCATGGGATATGTAGTCTTTAGGCTACTTCCGTGTTCCCCGATGATGCGCTGAAAGTATTCGCAACAATAGCACAAGCCCTTTTGGAGCAGGAGACCCCCCATCCCTTCAGGTCCCCTTAAACCCTTTAGGGGCATTTTCTGGCCAACATCAATGAAGAACTGTGAGGTACAGGGGTTTTGGGGCCCCTCGTTATATTCTGCAGGGGGTCCCCATCATTTTGCATTACACCACTGCCCAGGTTAGTATTTTGTTGATATTTGACCATATTTTCATAGCGCCCATCCTAATGGACCGAACCTGCCTTTCTAATCATGCCTTCATAATCATGACCATGACAGTGAATAAGTATAATGATTACTATAAAGAAAAACAGCATAGGACTGGAGATACTGGATCCTTTATTGTGTAGTTTTCCCTGATTCCGGGGAGAATAAGCTGAAATGTTATGCCTGCTCTGAGCAAGTAGAGCGTGTCAGCAGAAGGACCAGAGGTAGTGCAGGGCATGGTTAGGGGGTCTTGTGTGGAGGGCAGGGGGTGTCAGGGAAGGTTTGTGACTGCCCAGGGTATAGTGTATGCTCGTCCATGCCTGCAGCCCCTTCCCTGCAGTATCTGACTGTTGTATGATGTTACAACGCATTCCGTTGCAACGCATGCCTTTACCACGCATGCATTACAACACAAATGCATTTCCCGTGCATAACCTTTACCACGAATATTCCTTTATCACGCATACTTTTACAATGATTTTCGTTATAAATTCATGCATGGTAAGGGCATACTCTTGGTAAAGGTTATTCCCCCACCCCTAAACCCTTCTTAAAAATACCCCTCCCCTCTGCTTCTGGGCCTAACGACAGCCAAGCGGGATCTAGCCCATGCGTGGAAGGCCCCGGTGGCTCCCTCTCTCAATGTTTGGAAACGGGGTCTGGATTTCAATATGGGTCTGGAGCTACCGATCTTTAGGGCGCATGGGTGCCCTCGGAAACACTTCAAGATTTGGAAGCGGTGGGCTGATTATAGGGGCATTTTCCTTGCACCGGTCCCTGAGGATGGAGATTTGGGGCCTACTTGAATGCCATGCGTGGTACGGCATACTAACTGTGTGGTGATGGTTCTGGTGGTGTCTGGCGGTGGTTTGGTCGGGGGGAGGGGGTTGGGCGTTGGGAAGGGAGGGGGGGGGGTTTCTTGATCGATGCCGTATGAATAGCTCTCCATTGTTCCTCTATACGACAAAATGTCAAGTGTTGTTGCTATTTACTATGTGGCAGTTTCCCCTGGTTTGTCAGGGGCCTGCAGCCCTTGCCTACTTGATTAATAAAAAGTATTGTTAAAAAAAAAAAAATACCCCTCCCCTGCCCTTAACCCTAAAATCGGACCCTGTTTTTTTTTTTTTAAATCTAAAATTCCCCTTACCTCTCCACGTCGTCTCTTCTCAATATTCTTCCGTGTTGACGTCGCACGTCGTTAAGAGGAAACGGAAGTGTCCTTCTGTTTCCTCTAACGACGGGGAATGCCTCCCGATTGCCTCCACATAGAAACTTCAACAGGTGCATTTTTTTCACGCTTTTTTAGGGGGGTGATCCCCCTTTTTTATTTTTAGCCTTTAACACACATACCTTTACTATCTCGAAGGAAAGGTATGCGTGGTAAAGGCTTTCCGTTGTAACCACGCATGCGTTGTAATGCATGCGTGGTCAAGTAATGCGTGGAAACGACCGCGTTGTAGTGGCCATTTCCCGTATCTGACAGGCCTGGTGTCTCCATGCCTGGAATTATCAGGGTCAGATATTATGGACCCAATAATTTTGTGCCCAGGGAGCCCTGTAATTGTGGTTGGCAGCATTTCAACTAGAGTTGTCGCTTTAGGTGAAATTCGGCCTCTAGTAATGAGGGCCTAAATGTTTCTATAGTCTGTGGGACATATTCACAAGGGCATTTTGGAATATGTAAAATAGTACTCTTGTAGTACTATTTTATGTATTCTTAGCTGCCCTTGTAGTTAGCCCTAAAATATCTGAAATAAGAACATCCAGTGAATATTTATTTACATTGAGTTGAAATGTAAAGGACTAGGTCCTCTGTACACTTTTACTAATAAGGAATTAGACACTTCATATGGCCAACTCACAAAGGCGTGTAAGAGTATATAAAAGAGTACCCCTATCTAGTATTACTTACTTATAAATGCTATTGTGAATTGTCTCCTATGTGCTTATGTTCACATGCTGCCTTTGACAAACCCTTCAAGCGTAGGACTAGGTATGTGCTATAAAAATACTACATAGATACATACAGGTCCATAATTTAATAATGCTGTTTACCACCTGAATGCACTGCTTTACATTTTCATTGGCATTTCTGAAGAAAATGGAAGAAGTTTCATAATCTGCCACAGTAGTAAATTCTATCATTCAAAGTCATAAAGAGATAGAGTTATGAAGTACGAGGAAGGAGACCAGAGAGAGAGCAGAAACTACTTGGAGAGGGGCGTGAAAGGAGATGAGCCAGGAGAGAAAAGGTCTAAGAGTGATTAAAAAGATCAGCGCTAGAGTATAAATACCTTGGGGTATGGTGAGGGTGATCCAGCGAAAGACCAGGGATGAACACATAACAATCAAATGAAAAACTCAATGGGCCCATATACACATTCAAGTTTTCCTGGCTGTTTCGCTGGGGGTCAAGTTTTGTAATTCACTTTGCTCTTAATTAGTTATCTTACTGGAGATTCAGTTTTACTCCCAAAAAATTCCATTCAATATCTAACTAATCTCACAGATCAACACTTTTCCTTTGGTCGATGGACCATTAGTTGAGTAGTTGATGGTGATATAAACAATTAATTAACTAACTTACAGAGCTTAGTGAAATAACCACAGACTCTGGGTAAGATTTAATAAAGTTTATCTAAATCTCAGTCATAAATGAACGCTCATTAATACAACATCACAGTGCAAACACCATCAAATTTTCATGGGAGGGAAAAATTCATTTAGCAATATACATTCAATTCACAGACTCATTCAACAAATCGATGCATTAAGAGTGGATAGATGAAGAGATAAAAGGCATAATAAATCAATGCAAATGCAAATTTGAGACAGAATAATAATTACCCAATGGTGATAACGGAAAAACCAACTCTCTGGCCAGAAAGGGCTGGTGGAGGTCTCCTGACAAAGACTATAGGACAGGCCTAGGACAGGATAATACTAAACTCCTCTACAGACCCGACGCACCATGGCACATCCCTCACATACACTCTCCCCCTCCTCGATATTCTTCCGGAATCTTCAATCTAATCAAGTGTCTTTCAGAGGTGAATCTTCCCAGTCTGTTCTCTCCTTCCTCAGCAGCAGTAGTTCTTGCCTCTCTCTCTCTCTCTCTGCAAAGTCGATCTCTCCAACATGCCTGACTACTCTTAAATTTTAAGTCACTCCAGTTATAGTCTTCATTTCTGCATGTCCCACCCTCAAAAGTTATAAATCTTGATGAAATACATACTCTGATTGGGCAGGGACAGGGGAGTTGTCATCACCTCATGCAGACATCTTCACTTTTTAATAAACCCTTTTGTCTAACAAACCCATCCCCTTTAGCTCATTTAATATTCTGTCTCACTTCCTTTCTCACGTATTTAATGTTACAAATCAAAACACATTTCAATACAGTTCCACAGTCGAGAAGAGGCTTCACACTGTGGTTGTCCTTGGCTCTTGGCAGCCTGTCAGTGACACGGTCAGCGGGTCAAATCACTATTACACTGCACATGTCTAGCTCGCCTCCATTTTAGTCGCCATTTTTTTTCTTCTATGCCACATGAGGCCCAAACATACACTATTAATAAAGGAATCATAAACAGATATTAATTTCTCAAATAAGTGATTTTCACTGTTCACCACCCACTTCTACTCTATCCCATGTTATTTTCTCCTTCGTTAAGCAAAAATATTAGCAGCAACAGCTCTCTTTAAATTCAGGCAAGCATATGCCAGGCATGCGGTGCCTCAAGACCTACTGTTAGTAATTTTTGCGCATGCGTGAGAATTTTCCCTCTCAAAACGGGTTAGTCACGTTACTCTCTACGTAGTTCTAATTCACACATGCGCAAAAGCGTTTTCCAGTTTAAAGTGGGTTTTAGTCGCGTTGCATTCTATTTTCATTAGTTAAGCATGCGTAAAGCTCTCTTACCCATATGTAAATGTTGTGCGTGTATATTAATTTCATTTTCTTTACTATTTCTAATAATTAGTTCTGTTAATGATGGATTTCTCCAAGCAAGTTTTGTTTTCTTGAATCCTTGCTCCATCAATCCCCCCTCTGATGGCATTTTAGAGCCATCATAAAATACCCATCCTTACCAAGTGCCAACTTTATCTATTCTTGGCATCTACTTTAGATTCTGCACACCCTTCATTTTTCTCTTTCCTGTTTAGTTCTTTCATCTTTCCATATACATTTTCTTTCATTTCTTCTAATTCTATCTCTTTTTCTCTTTCTTCCCATCCTTTTATTCTTTGTTTCATTCACTAATTTTGTTCTCAGTTTTCCTTTACAACACTTATATGTCATTATTATCATCAAGAAGACTAATGCTATTGATATTACTGGAATTAATAGTTTCCTTATTAAGCTACTCCCAAAAGAGGAAAACCTGCTACCTATAGTGGAAATACTTTTACTTGGTCTTTCCCAAACACCGTCAACTTCCAGTTGGGTCAAATCCTTATGAATTTTTGTAATATTCTTGCTATATGCCTCATTGCCTTTACTTTTGTCTGGGATATATGTACAGCAGTGTTGAACTCCACCCTCTTTTGCCAATAATATATAAAGGGCAAGTCTATTTTGTAAAACCTTAGTTCTTATTGCAACCATTTCGGTATTGGTCATTAAGAACCCTCCAGCAGTATCTGTTGATAAATGATCAATTACTGTTGATAATTGACGTATCTTATGTGAGTTCAATACGACTCCAACTGATGTTATCAGTGCACCAAATATGTCACTATTATTTCTGAAAAACGTGCTCTTTTATTTCTGGTTAGTCCTTTACTTATTACGTCCACTTCATTGTTCTTAGTTATGTGATATACCTTTGGGAATGCAATGCCAAAATAGCAACTACCGTACCATCGTGCAGGCAGCCTATAATAGGCATTTTTACTGCACACGTAATAGATACCTGGTAAAACAGGATCAGTTCCCCCTTTCAGTCCCGATCCCTCCATAATTAGGACGGTATGTTCACATTCACTAGTACCAATGAAAATGCTGTTATACTCTGTTTTTAGTCTATGTAGGCAGAATTTCCCCAATTTTGACAAGTCTAGGGACATTACAGCATGAGTCGAACCTTTCTTATAGTCTCCCTCTAAAGTAGCCCATGGCGGTACATGTGACTTCTGCTCAACAGCTTTCTTTTGGAATCCTGCCTTCTTTCTTCTACTAAATTTAGAAAATCCTTTTCTTCATCACGCAAAAGACACGTTAAATTATTTCTATGAGCATGTGTTATATCTATGGGATTCGTTGTTAGGAAAAATTCACCCATAAATTCCGCATCTTTACACCTAAGCACTGGATTCATGTTTCTCCTAATAGGGATTTCTGAAAAGACTAAAGCCATATTAGAATAATAATATTGCAACTTACCAGTAACATAGAACAAACTAGACACAACACTACAGGACACACCATAAGTTAATGGAAGATGGGGATATGTCACACCTTCTGAGACAGAAGTAGGTAGTTTCATGCAGACATAACAGTCACTCACATCCATCGTGTCAACGTATTGGTAAAGGAGTTTAGTAAATACATTTAATGACGAATCACTATTTGATGTGTCCTGATAATACATGCTCTTATCCATTAGTTCTAAATCTGTAGTAGTAGTTTTCTTGGTGACAGCATTCATTCTTTCACTAATATTTGTGTTATTTTGATTATTAGTCACCATTAGAACAGGTATCACAACAGTTAACAGTAACCACATCAACATTAGTATTGTAATACTACATAAACAACACTTAACACATCTCTGTTTTAAACTAGATTTCGGATGTTCAGACACATTCACTTCTGCCATTTTTAGTACCTAAAATTATTTCTAAAATGTATTTTTTTTTCTAAAAAGAATATGTGAAAATATAAAATCTTTGTGCGATCCCACACTTCAAAAGCTTTCAGCTTTAGTTAGCCCTTTTCTTTGGATACTTTCTTCTTTTTGCTTGATAATATTTTCAATAAAATCCACCCTTTGAGCAAAAAGTCTTTCTTTAAGGTGGTCTAAATTCCCTTTTATCAGATCCTCCAACAGTGTCACTTTTTGGTTCTTCATTTAGATCAAGATTTTCAAAATCTTCAAGGATGATGTACGTCCACTCTGGAGCCTTGTATTCTCTACTTGGAACCCTCACTCTTTTTGACAACCTTAATGATCTTCTTCTTGATGGTTCTTGCTCAACCTGACTTGACACCTCATTTACTTGCTCTAGTTCTTTCCCTGTTTTTCTTCTTAGAAAGAATCTTAGTCTTTTTACTCCACTTATCCAGTGATCTCCCTTTCTCACCCTTTTTGTCTGTACTGCCTTTTCACCTTTCTCACCTATTTCAAGTGTTATTTTATTTTTTCTTTCTTTTGGATGTACTTGTTCTGAATTTTCTGCTTCTTTTCCTTCTGTTGTTTGTATTTGCTCTGGGCCCTCTGGTCTTTCTTTTTCTTCTTCTGACTGAGCTTGATCTGGATTTTCTATAGAAGATTCTTCTATTCTTTGTTCACTTTGTTCTGGTCTTTTATGCTCTGGCTCTTCCTCAGTCTCTACAGCAGTATCTTCAGTCCCAGTAACTGGTGCCCACTCTACTTGATTTGTACTTGGTTGTTCTTCATCAATGCGTTCTCCAGAGTCTGTTTCTCCGATTTCTTCGACTTCACAACTCTCAGCTTCTGGTTCTTTTCTTTGTTCTACCAGTTGCTGCTCTTGTCGTTCAGGTGGACTTGGGAATTCTGGGTATGACTGGCATGGATCCAATTTGGCAAGCCAGCACACTTCACTGCTGTTTTCGTGACCAATATGATTTGATGAGGCCCTTTCCACCTGGGTTCCAAACACGATTTCCTTATGTGCTTCTTTACCACGACCCAGTCTCCAGGACACAAATCATGATCTTGATTCGGCTGTGCTGTGATTGCATTTTCTCCAACCTGGTGAGACACAGAACATACCAGATCAGCTAGTCCTTTACAATAGTCCAACACTATATCATCAGTTATATTCATCAATTTGTTTCCAGGTACAAATGATTGTCTCATTGCTTTTCCCATGAAGATCTCATGTGGACTCAATCCTGTTCTTCGGTCAGGAATGCTTCTAAGGCTCATCAATTCAAGGGGCAAAGCATCAGGCCATTTCAGTGAAGTCGATGCACACACTTTTCCTAGCCTGAATTTTAATGTACCATTGAGCTGCTCAACCACTCCAGAGGCTTCTGGTCGAGTCACAGTGTCATTTCTGCTCAATTTTAAAAGTTGTACAAATTAGTTTGATTACCTCAATATTAAAATGAGGTCCTGTATCTGATTCCAAAGTGACTGGAAATCCAAATCTAGGTATGAGCTCTCTCAACAGTAGTTTGGCCACTGTGAGACTGTCATTCCTTCTCGTGGGATAAGTTTCTACCCATCGGGAAAACAGACACACAATGACAAGGACATACTTCAAACCGTTGCACGGTGGCAACTCAATGAAGTAAAGTTGCAATCTTGTGAATGGTCCCTCTGCCATTCCAATTTTTCCGCAACTGACAACCGTCTTCCTTCCTGGGTTTTGCTGTTGGCAGGTCAAACACCTCTGGCAGAGACTCTCTGCTAATACCCTAAACTAGGGATTATACCATGTCTGTCTGAAATGTCTAATCATGGCGTCCCTCCCAATGTGTGTAGTTCCATGATATACCCTAGCCATTTGTGACAACAAGCTATCCGGCATTATTGGCCTACCAACTGGACACACCCACACTTCATCGTCTGCTCTCCTTGTGCAACCTGATTTGATCCAGTGTTCCTTTTCTTTTGCGTCTGCCTCATCCTGTAACTGTCTAACTTTGTTCCATGTTTCAAAAGCAGAGAAAAACATTAGTTGGCAATTGGTAACTTCTTTTTCCAACCCTCTGTTCAAAGACATTGTATGTCGAGCACAAAATTGTGCAATTTGGTCAGTGTACTGATTACCCAGTGTGTCACATAATCATTTCCTGACTTATGTGCGGCACATTTAACCACGTCCATTTCTTTTGGCAATTGCAATGCTTCCAACAGTTTTTTGACAGTTTTCCCATTTCGGATGGGAGATCCTGAAGAAGTAAGAAATCCCCTCTGTAGCCCCAACTGGCCAAAGTCGTGCACAATCCCAAAACCATATTGACTATCCGTAAATATGGTTACTCTCAATTTCCTCCCAATTTTACATGCTTTGGTTAGAGCGAACAATTCTTCTATTTGTGCTAACTTGACTCCTCTTAAACAGGAAGCTTCTAGAGTACCTGACACAGTACATACAGCATAGGCAGAGCTCAATTCTCCATTTTCCCTCCTCAAGCATGACCCATCAACACACATTACATAGTCTGACTCTTCTAAGGGAACGTCAAGGATGTCGGGCCTGGGCTTTGTACACATTTCTGTCGCATCCAAACAATCATGATCAACTTCCTCTTTCACTTCTTCACAATATGAATCAGGCAGCAAAGTCGCGGGATTCATCATGGTGCTTCTTGTCAGACTTACATTTTCAGCACCCAATATTACTCTTTCATACTTAGTTCACCGACTAGGGGTCAAATGCTGAGTACGAGTCCTTGTTAAAAGGATCTCGATTGAATGTGGCACATACACCTTGACAGGATGTCCCATCACAATCGATTCATTCTGTTCCAGACTCATACAAGTAGCAGCTACTGCTTTTAAGCAGCCAGGTAATGCCGCAGCCACTGGATAAAGAGTAGCAGAAAAGTATGCTACTGAACTTCGGGACAATCTGTGTCTTTCTGCTAACACTGAAAGTGCACAACCTTCTCTTTCACAACAGACCAAAGCAAACTCTTTCGTATAATCTGACATTCCCAATGCTGGCGCTTGACACAAACAACTTTTCAGTTTTACAAATGCTTCTTCACTTTCATCATCCCATTCAATCGGATCCATCACATCTTTTCGTGTCAACCTTATCAAAGGTTTTGCAAGCAGTGGGAATCCACTGATCCATTGACAATATCCAACCACTCCTAAAAACATTCGCACTTCTTTCTTTGTCTTAGGCAGACTTATTTGTCGAATCACTTTTATTCTTTATGACGTCACTTTTCTGAGTTCTCTTTCTATCTTGTGTCCTAAGTATTGAACTTCTTGTCGACAAAACTGTAATTTCTCTGGCGACACCTTGTGTCCTCCTTCTGCTAAATGATTCAGTAAAGCTTTTGTGTCAATGACACAAGCTTCACGTGTCTTTGATGCCACCAATAGGTCATCAATATACTGAACCAAGACCGAATTTCCTGGCATAACCAAAGTCTCCCAAAATTTTTTCAGGATCTTATTAAAAATCGAGGGACTCTCTGTGTACCCTTGAGGAACTCGGCACCATGCCAAAACACGGTCTCCGAACCGAAATGCAAATAAATATTGGCTATCCGGATGCAATGGAATTGAAAATAATGCTTGGCACAAATCAATCACAGTGTACCAATGGGCATCCCACGGTATCTGGTAAAGAACCACTGCTGGATTTGGTACTACTGGACAACAAGATACTACTATTTTATTGATTTTCCTCAAATCTTGCACTATTCTATATATTCCACTAGGCTTTTAAGACCCATGATTGGCGAATTACAAGGACTGCTCAATATTTATTTTAGAAAACCTTGCTCAATCATTTGATCAATCACTGGGGCAACTCCTGCTTTCACTTCAGGACTCATTCTGTATTGTGGTGTGTTTGGATATATCGCACCTTCTTTAACCACAATTTTGATTGGCTCTACCTTTTCCATTAGACCAATTTATTTTCCTGTAAAATCCCACACATTCTCAATTCATCAGGTAAATCATTGTCAGTAAGAAGTGAAAACATCTCATCCACTTCTGTTCCCTGTTCCACTACAAACATTTTAAAGGCAACGTCTTCATCATGTGTTTGGAAAGCAACACCATCAGGCATACAGAAGATGGTACAGTTCATCTTACACAATAAGTCCCTACCTAACAAATTCACTGGACTTGAATCACATACCACAAACCGATGCATGTCTCTGAAATTACCAATATTTACTTCTATTGGTTTTGTGACTGGGGTCCTTATTTGTTTATTTGAGACTCCTACAGCTTGGATAGTTTCTCCCGAGAGGGGTAGGTTTGGAATTTCTGCTGCTCTCACAGTAGAACGGGTAGCGCCAGTATCCACTAGAAAAGTGATGTCATTTCCTTCAACCTTTCCATCAACAAATGGACCTGACTGATCTACCGCCAAGGATTCGCCAAGCACGCACTCCTCCTCCCCCCTCAGGCACCGTCATTGGGACATTTGGAATCACTCTCATTACTTTGCATCCAATATTGTTGAACCGTCTGTGTATTCTTACCACTTTCTCCATGTAGTCCGGTGTTCACACTGTATCTCTGCACCTGAGCGTTCAGTGGCCACTACACTATTCTTGTGCTGTTGGACCTCTCTGCAGCGTTCAACACAGTGTCACAACAGATTTTGCTTATGAGACTGGAGGAGATTGGACTTAGAGGGCCTGCCCTTCAGTGGATGACTATCTTCCTGTCCTCCCCCACTCAGACCGTCAATCTGGGACCTTTTTGGTCTAAGACGAGGGAACTGACCAAGGACGCCCCTCAGGGCTCTTGTTTGAGCCCTATATTGTTCAACATCTACATTGCCCTCTTGGCCAACCTTCTCAGGTCCTATTGTTTCCTGCCCATTTCTTATGCTGATGACATCCAGCTTCTCTTTTCCTTCAACAAATCCTCCTCGTCAGCTTTGTCCACCTTTTCTGAGGGAATGACTGCTATTGCAGACTGGATGAAAAGGAATTTTCTCCAACTTAACGCAGGAATAATGGAGATAATGTTTTTTAGACATGCCCCTCCTCTTTGGTCCCCAGATTGGTGGCCGGCAGCTATCGGCATTCCTCCTAACCCCAAAGCCCTAGTCAAAAACGTGGGCCTTCGCCAAGATAGTGCCTTAACATTAAAGGAGCACGCTGCCCACACAGTCAGCACCTGCTTCTATGTGTTGGGCTTGCTACGACGAGTCTTCCCTCTCCTGCCTGATTATACCCGGAAATCTCTCATGCAGACCATGGTTATGAGCCGTCTCGATTACTGCGATGCTCTCCTGGTCTCTGCGAATGAGTCATCCCTCAGCAGGTTACATGTGGTTCAGAATACTGCTGCGCGACTCGTCAAGAATTCCCCGTTCAAAACCCCTTCCCTTCCCCTGCTCCACAAACTTCACTGGCTTCCAATTCGCAAGCGGGTTAAATTCAAGGTCTGCTGCACAGTCTATAAAGCCGTGCATAAAAAAGGCCCTCTCTACATTGCCAGGAAGCTCCAGCCTTATGCCCCTTCTAGGACTCTTAGGTCAGGCAACAAATCACTTCTCCAAGTCCCCAGGGTAAGGAAAGCAAGACTAGGTGGGAAATCCTTTTCCTACCTCACTCCCCTGTACTGGAACCAGCTTCCCACACACCTGAGACAATGTCCTGACTATCTGCACATCAGGAAACTTCTTAAGTCTTCCCTGTTTCAACATTCTTCATTAGCCTGCCAGCAGCTCTGCCCAAAGCACAGAGATACCCCTCTGGGGGTGATTCAGGCGCTCTATAAAACCAACAAATAAATAAATAAATAAAGATTGTTGGGCATAGGGGCTTGTGGCACCTGCAACTGAAGAGTAACTACCTGTTGCTGTTGTTGTTGACTCACAACCACCTCATTCTGCATCTGTGGATTTAAAATTTGATTTACCCCATTATTCTGTTGAATATTTCTACACTCGTTCTTCCAATGTCCAAGCTTTCCGCATCCATGACAAGGATATTTATTTTTCGCTTCTTCTCTACTCATTCGTCCTTTTCCCTTATTTCCATTCAACACTTGACAATTCTGATTCTGCCCATTCATCTGGTTATCACTTTGAGAACCAGAAGCTGCCTCTTGGGGTTCTGCTAACTTCACTTGTGCCCACATCATTTTCTCTTTTAACTTTTTGTGCTTTGCATCAATGTCATCACTACAATACTTTGCATATTTTAAAATATCACCAATTGGCTTGCTTTGCCAGCAAAGCATATGCTGCTGAATCATCTAATTTTTGACCTTAATCCTTACACAAACCTAAATACGAAATGTCCCATATCTTTGTCACCAATATTTTCAAATCCACTATACTGCTTAAACACCTGTAGCAACCTTTCATAGTATGCATGCACTGACTCCTTTGGTTATTGAGTTGTTCTATCTATTTTAACCCAATCTGTTTCTTTAGGGGGAATTTTCCCTTTCAGAAAGGTAATCACTTGATTATATTTTTTCATCACATCCTCTGAAGGCGCACCTGTCTTTGGGTCTCTAGGATACTTTTCAGTTGGCCAATCAACTGTAATTTTATATTCAATCCACAAATCAGTTGGTACCACTATGTCATACAGGCCATCCAAATCTTTCAACAAAACCTTTGAAACCTTTACAAACCTCTCTACCTGCTTGTACCATTCAATTGGTTTTTCTCTCAATCTAGGGAAGTCATTTGTAAAGTACAAAATATCCTGTCTACTCCATGGAACATGAACATATCCACAACCAGGAACTTCTCTCATCGGACACATTCTTTCAACCTTTTCTACTTCTCTCAACATGAATGTGGATGTTTCCTTTGTAGCTGCTTCATCCCCCTTTTTTATCCATCTACTTCTCCATCGATCTACATCTCCCCATTTCTTTAAAATGTACATTAGTTCCTATATTTGCAATCTCCTTCCTGACGCATTCAAACTCTTCAAATCCTTCTCAGTAAATTCTCATCTATAAGGTTTCTGTAATATTTTTGATTTCTCTACATCTATTCCAAATTCTAAAGCTGCTTCCACTATCTTCTCATGAAGATTCTTTGTTCTCCAGGTTATACTTTTCACAAAAACAACAATTCTTCATCTCCATATGAACCTAATCTGTCTGGATTTATCGTACCAATAATCATTTCCTCCAAATCCACTCTCAACTTGCTTACATCTATAGTTTTTGGTTGGGGTTTCTTTTTCTCTAATCCTTTTGCCCATTCTAGATCTTCTGGTGAAAATCCAATAGAATTTCCTGTTACTGGGGTAACAGTTGTTACTTTCCTCCTTGTATCTATGGGTGAAATTATTTTTGGAGTTTCGGTCACAGTCTCAAGATTCGGGAAACCTAATAATGATATATTTGGATCACTCTCACTAGTTTGATCTTCTAACATCACTATCTCTTTTCTCACACCATTCTGTGTAACTGTCACATGTTGTGGTTTTTTGTGCACCACGTTTGTCACCATAAAATGGAATAACAGGACCAATAGTTACTAGTACTGTCAATGCTTCAGCATTCAAACCTAACTGATTTATTTTCTGAATTATCTCTTTTTTTGTTTTATTCAATGCATCCCTTTCCTTTTTTTGTGATGCTCGGATGACTGTTGGATCATATAGAACTTGCGGAACCAATGGTGTTCCCATCATAGGGGCACTTGCAGTTGTAGCTCTAGTACTTTCTTGATAAGGTGGAGGTCTTTTGACTAGAATATCTTCCAACAATTCAGCATCAGATTCATCACATCCTATCCCTGTCACATCTGTGTTTCATTTTTTCCTTACATTTACTCCCTTATTGATCCTCAGCCATTAATACTGGATATAAACCTTCCATAACTACAGCCCTTCTCCATCTTTTCATTTTACCTCCTCGGGTGTCAAATGGGTATCTAGGTAAAAATCCTCTATTTATTCTTCTGCCTCCTCTGTATTTCTCTCGTTCAAATGCCTCAACTTCCCATTCTTGCAAAGCCTTATACTGTGTTAACCTACAATTTAGTTCTAACTAATTCATCTTGTTTCTCAAATTCTGCAGAATCCTTCCATTAAATGTACCATGTTCTAGAAAAGCCAAGACACTATCATCTTTCGTATACTCCACCCAATTTTCCAACCATACACACGTATGATATCCACTTTACATAATCATATAGGATGCTGGCGTATTAGGAGGTGGCATAAGAATTCCCTCCCTAGTTACTATGCGCTTGCCCTTCCTAAAGAAATTCTTGATCTTATCAACCCCTTGCATGCCCTTGACGGAACCACTCCGTCATGAGCCACGGGCGCCGTGTGCTCATGACGGAGTGGTTCCGTCATGCTGCGGCCGTTGGCGGCCGCTCCGCCCACGCGGCGCTAATTCCCCGCCTGTGCGGGCGATTAGCGCAAGTGGGTGGAGTCATGACGGAACCACTCCGTCATGAGCACAGCTCGCCCGTGACTCATGACGGCGTGGTTCCGTCATGAGCATAGCGGCGCCGCAAACCCCCCCAGCGCTGCAGCGGAATTCGCGCCGCAGCGAAGGGGTTAATCAACTTCATTCTCTCATTCTTGTGATTTATCTAATTCACTTGATAAAATCCCCAAAACTCTTCCGTTTTTTCACGAAGCCTGTTAGCTAACACTCATCCTATACCAGCGCGACTCACACCAACAGTCCAATCAGGTTTCACTACGTTTCTTTTTCCACAACCAATACTAGCACGGTTCTTGTCTACTGACCAATCAAGGCTTACAACACACCCACTCCTCTGACCGATGCCAGCGCAGCTCTTTGTGACATCAGTATTGCTCCTACTACTGACCCTCCCTTTACAATCTGGACTTTTCACATGCCCGCTGTTTCAACCAATACCAGCGCGGCTCTATGTGACGTCAGTATGACTTCTGCTACTGACCCTCCCTTCACAAGGTAATACGACAATGTATTTTTCTTAACTTTTCTTTATAAATTTCTGTTAGTAGCAACGTAAAAACAGCACTACTCTGTCTGCTCCACTAAGTCAAAGATAGTGTCTTCACTTGCTTCAAAGAGAATATTCTTCCTTTCACTATAAGTAAAAACCACTGTTTACCATTCACTTAAGCTCGGGGAGGACCTGTTACTCCTCTAGGGATACTCCTCCTTTGGGCAAGGCCAAAGTTTCACAGGCGGACCCTTTGCTGTCACTCATACTCTACTATTATACGGTATAGTCCCTAATATAACACCTACAGCCCTGCATAGCTTTTAGGTATTATGACAACAGACGAGTAACCTTCTGCAGTGTTATTTGCTTATCACACTCTTCTAAATTCCGTTCCCAGGATTCCCAGGTATCTCTGTACCTGTACTGCCAGACAACATAGAACACAACACTAACTCTTGGTGTTAAACATATAGTTAATATTCTGAAATCAATATTCAATAATCAATAATCACCAAACTAATCAATAATAACCATCAGAAAAACTGATTCAGCGAAAGGCCAGCGATGAACACATCACAATCAAATGAAAAATTCAATGGGCCCATATACACATTCAGGTTTTCCTGGCTGTTTCGCTGGGGGTCAAGTTTTGTAATTCACTTTGATCTTGATTAGTTAATTCACTGGAGATTTAGTTTTACTCCTGAAAAATTCTATTCAATGTCTAACTAATCTTCACAGATCAACACTCTTCTTTTGGTCAACAGACCATTAGTTGAGTAGTTGATGGTGATATGAACAATTAACTAACTAACTTACAGATCTTAGTGAAATAACCACAGTCTCTGGGCAAGATTCAATAAAGTTGATCTAAATCTAAATCATGAATGAACGCTCATTAATACAAATTCACAGTGCAAACACCATCAAATTTTCATGGGAGAGAAAAATTCATTTAGCAATATACATTCAATTCACAGACTCATTCAACAAAACGATGCATTAAGAGTGGATAGATGTAGAGACAAAAGGCATAATAAATCATACATTTGCAAAGGTATGCAAATTTGAGACAGAATAATAATTACCCAATGGTGATAACAGAAAAACCATCTCTGTGGCCACAAAGGGCTGGTGGAGGTCTCCTGATTAAGAATCAGAAGACAAAGACTCAGGCTCAGGCCAGGATAATACTTACTAAACTTCTCTACAGACCCGATGCACCGGGGCGCATCCCACATTTACACTCTCTCCCGCCTCGCTATTCTTCCGTAATCTTCAATCTAATCAAGTGTCTTACAGAGGTGAATCTTCCCAGTCTGTTCTCTCTTTCCTCAGCAGAAGTAGTTCTTGCCTCTCTCTCTCTCTCTCTCTGCAAAGTTGATCTCTACAACACGCCTGGCTAATCTTAGATATTAAGTCACTCCAGTTATAGTCTTCATTTCTGCATGTCCCACCCTCAAAAGTTACAAATCTTGATGAAATAAAAACTCTGATTGGGCATGGACAGGGGAGTTGTCATCACCTCATGCTGACATTTTCACTTTTTAATAAACCCTTTTGTCTAACAAACCCATCCCCTTTAGCCAATTTAATATTCTGTCTCACTTCCTTTCTCATGTATTTAATGTTACAAATCAAAACACATTTCAATACAGTTCCACAGTCGAGAAGAGGTTTCACACGGTGGTTGTCCTTGGCTCTTGGCAGCCTGTCAGTGACACGGTCAGCAGGTCACATCACTATTACACTGCGCATGTCTAGCTCGCCTCCATTTTCGTCGCCATCTGTTTCTCTTGTATGCCACGAGGCCCAAACGTACACTTTTAATAAAGGAATCATAAACAGATGTTAATTTCTCAAATAAGTGATTTTCACTGTTCACCACCCACTTCTACTCTATCCCATGTGATTTTCTCCTTTGTTAAGTAAAAGCATTAGCAGCAACAGCTCTCTTTAACATAACATAACACAATTTGTAAAGCACACTTATCACCCAGGGGTCTCAAGGCGCTGAATAACAGATGTTTATTTAAATTCAGGCAAGCATATGCCCGGCATACGGTGCTTCAAGACCTACTGTGAGTAATTTCTGCGCATGCTTGAGAATTTTCCCTCTCAAAATGGGCAAGTCACGTTACTATCTACGTAGTTCTAATTTGCAGATGCGCAAAAGTGTTTTCCAGTTTAAAGCGGGTTTTAGGTGCGTTGCATTCTATTTTCATTCATTAAGCATGCGTAAAGCTCTTTTCCCCAAATGTGAATGTTGTGCGTGTATATTAATTTCGTTTTATTTACTATTTCTAATAATTAGTACTGTTAATGAGGGATTTCTCAGAACAAGTTTTGTTTTCTTGAATCCTTGCTCCATCAAGGGCATATGGAATGTGGACAGTTCTACTGTCAATGGAAATCTTTAGCGAAGCAGGAATCTTACAGAGAGAAAACCCATCTGCTTCCAAAACATCTTACAGTGGTCAAAGTTTGTTTCAGATTGGTATGAGTGTCTTAAGAGGTGCTCTCATGTTTTGTGTTACGGACAAGGACAGGGGGCTGAAAGCATGTGTTCTTCAGTGATGACACTACCCTTACAGTGTATATTATAACCTGTCCAGACTGCCACAAAAACGACTTTTACATTTTCACTTATGGCATAATTTGTATGGGTGCCTTGTTTGCATGACCTATATGGCAGCTTTCAGTTTGTACTACAGCCACAATTGTGGTGTGAGCAGTAGAAAAGTGTGTGTGAATTGCATTTCGCAGACTAAAGAGCCACTTGAATTTCAAAGGAGCGACTGGGTAGTTGTTCTGTTAGAGATGATGACTCTTTCTGTAGGTAATCCATTCGGAACAAAGTGTGCTGTTGAGCAGATCCTATGTCCATGGGGGATGTAACAACCCGCATGTCTCTATGCTAAGAACCTCCTCTCTGAAACTAGGATTCCTGTGAGGTGGCAGGAGCCTTACTCCTGCCCTCCTTTTTTCAGTGTAGGTTTTTTTTGAAGAGTGAAACTAGCCCATCTCCCCTCTTCCTGTGTTGCTTGATGTCACCAAGCCATTGTGACCTTCTACTAGACCTATGCAGGAAAACATCCTGGCCAATTTAAAATGGTCTGATCTGGGCTCCCTGCTCACAAAGCGGTCAGTGACTGGACACAAGGAGAGAAGATCTCACTGTGTTACGGTATGAGGAAACATAATACATTTTTAATTAAAAAAACTATTAAAATGTTTTAGTGTAAAATAAAAATGTAAATTAACTTAATATATTCATTATTAACCTAGAACTAAAGGAATAAAATGTTACAGTGTGTTAACACATCAAATGAAACATTTAAATACTTAAATAAATAAAATATAGTAATTGAAGTTATAAACAACAATTTGTAATATATATTTAAAACCTCCGCCCATAATATCATTTTTATATTAAATAACATTTTATGAAATGATATAACAATTATCTGTTCAATTCATTATAATATTGTAATGAAGGTTTTGATGTAATTATTTTTAAACAAATAGTAAAATATTAATTACTTTTCTTTTAATATTTTTAACATTCAATCTAACTTTTAACAATAATATATATATATAATATATATATATATATATATATATATATATATACATATATATATATATATATATATATATATATATATATATATATATATATATATATATATATATATATATATATTCACTGAAAAAACCATAGGTTTCACACACGTTATAGTTAGGAATTAGCATTTAAAAAACCTTGCAAATTCACTGAAAAAACCATAGGTTTCACACATGTTATAGTTAGCTGTACATTTCACTCGTACAAAACCAATGAAATTCCCCCGTTATAGTTAGTGCAGGCAACTATAACTCACGCGACCGCAATCCTCTACTGTATTTCGACACTTATTTGCCCATGTCTTCTTCCATTAAATTTTAGCTATACATATATTACAAATATTTTTTTTTCATAAAGACACATATGTCATCGGCAGAAGATTGCGGTCGCGTGAGTTATAGTTGCCTGCACTAACTATAACGGGGGAATTTCATTGGTTTTGTACGAGTGAAATGTACAGCTAACTATAACATGTGTGAAACCTATGGTTTTTTCAGTGAATTTGCAAGGTTTTTTAAATGCTAATTCCTAACTATAACGTGTGTGAAACCTATGGTTTTTTCAGTGAATTTGTACGGTTTTTTAAATGCTAAGTTACTTTACGCCATTCGTGGCGTGCGCGCCCAGTTAACGCAGTTCGTTCCGTGCGCGCACGGTGCGCTTCGCGCACCGCGCGCCCACTTTACGCAGTTAGTGCCGTGCACGCACGATGGTCACGCGGTGCGCTGCGCGCACCGCGTGCCCACGTTATGCGGGATGGGCCATGTACGCACGATGCGCTTCGCGCACTGTGCGCACATGGGGGACATATTATGCGCATCTTTGTGAAATGTATTCTTTGTTAATTTCATATTTCTTTTATGCCATGCACAAATGGTGCCCTTCGGGCACCATTTGCACACGGGGTGGGGAGAATGTGGATACATTTTTTTGTAAAAAATTTTTTACCGTACCGTAAGCGTAATCGGCGATTTTCCGAAAAAAACAAAATTTTTTTTTTGGGCTTGGGGGTAGTTTGGGGACCCCTATATCAATGCTGGGTGGTTAGGATCTCAAGAAACTGCCTCTTTAGACATTATTTGGCTTCGTTTTTGCTGGCCAACTCAGAGAGCGAGAGAGAAAATGGCGGCCGCCGCTTCCTGGTTTCGACCGATTCGAATGTTTACTAAGATCTAATAGCCAATCAAAATCGCGCTCGCGCACGCCACCGTACGCGTACGGTAAGCGCACCGTAAGCGCACCGTAAGCTGTCACAGATATATATATTGATTTAAAGGCTATTTTCTCAGAATCTACTGAACAGATTTACACCAAACCTACAAAAGGCACTTCCTTGACCTGAGGACTGCCTCTCTGCCAAATTTCAAGTAATTCTGTTCAGCCGTTCGGGCTGTTGCTGTGTCTAAAGGTCCTATGGAAAAATGCATGGGAAAAACGTGTTTTGGGGCCCCCCTTTTATCTCAGCCCCCGCTTGACGAATCCCCCCGAGACTTTCAGGGTAGGAGCGGAGCGTAGCGCCCCACCTATTTTGAAAAATTCGCGAGGATTCGTCGACCGGCGCCAAAGTTATTCAAAATAGAATGTTGCGGATTTCCTATGGAAACGTGGTCCTAACTATAACTACCTACTGGCGACCGCCAGTAGGTAATATATACATACATATTAATTACTGGCGGGCGCCAGTAGGTAGTTATAGTTAGAACCTTGTTTCTATTCAAAAAGCATTTTATCTTTTCCCCACAACTTTGGCACCGGTTGACGAATCTTCACGAAATTTTCAAAACATTGGTCTCACTCCGGTCAGCTCCTATCCTGAACGTTTCGGGGGGATTGGCCAAGCGGGGGCCGAGAATAAATGGGGTCCCAAAACGCATTTTCTCCATGTTATTTCCCATAGGAAACTTTAGACACGACTACAGCCCGAACTGCTGAACGGAATGACACCAAATTTTGGCAAAAAGGTAGCCCTTGGTTCAGTAGTTGCTGAGAAATTCAAAAAATAAGAGTGAAAAAATCAATTTCCCATAGGAAACTTTATGTAAGCGCCACAGAGCTGCGTTGCAGAGTGGTGTAAAGAGGGGCGTGGCCTCTGAACACCTCTCTGCAACGCCTCAGGATTGAAGAGGGATTAATTCCCCAACTTAAAACGCGCCACAGGGCGTGTTTAGACACATGTCACCTCAGGCCCCGCCCCCTTCCTTCATCAGTGTGCAAACGTGCCTCCTGGCGAGTTGTAAGTTGGGGAATTAATTCCCCTTGAATACTGAGGGTCACTGGGGGCCAACTAACCCACCAGGTACCTCCAGTATGTGCCAGGGAGCTGTGTTGCAGAGAGGTGTTCAGAGGCCACGCCTCTTTTTACACCTCTCTGTAACGCAGCTCTGTGGCGCTTACTGGAGGTACCTCGTGGGATAGTTGGACACCAGGGACCCTCAGGATTCAAGGGGTCTTTATCCCCCAACTCAAAACGCACCATGGGGTGTGTTTGCACAGTGGTGAAGGGAGGGGGCGGGCCTGAGGTGACATGTGTGCAAACACGCCCTGTGCCGCATTTTAAGTTGGGGAATTAATTCCTCTTCAATCCTGAGGGTCCCTAGGGGCCAACTAGCCCACCACTTACCTCCAGGAAGCGCCACTGCACTGCATTGCAGAGAGGTGGCCCAGGCCATGCCCCTTTTTACACCACTCTGCAACGCAGCTCTGTGGTGCTTACTGGGGGTAAGTGGTGGGCTAGTTGGCCCCCGGGGACCCTCAGGACTCAAGGGGACTTAATCCCCCAATTTACAATGCACCAGGGGGTGCGTTTGCGCAGTGGTGGAGGGAGGGGGCGTGGCCTGATGTCACAAGTGTGGAAACGCGCCCTCTGGCGCGTTTTAAGTTGGGGAATTAAGTCCCCTTTAATCCTTAGGGTCCCTGGGGGCCAACTAACCCACAAGGTATGTCCAGTAAGTGCCACAGAATTGCATTGCAGAGAGGTGTAAAATGGGGCATGGCCTCGGACCACCTCTCTGCAACGCAGCTCTGTGGTGCGTACTGGAGGTACATGGTGGGCTAGTTGGACCCAGGGACTTTCAGTATTCAAGGGGACTTAATCCCCCAACTTAAAAAGTGCCACGGGGCGCCTTTGCACAGTGGTGAAGGGAGGGAGCGGGGCCTGAGTTGACGTGTGCAAACACGCCCTGTGGCGCGTTTTAAGTTTGGGAATTAAGTCCCCTTTAATCCTGACAGCCCCTACCTCATGTAAGTGCCACAGGCCTGTGTTGCAGAGAGTTGGTCCAGGCCACGCCCCTTTTTACACCTCTGTGCAACGCAGCTCTGTGGCACTTACTGGAGGTACCTCGTGGGATAGTTGGACACCAGGGACCCTCAGGATTCAAGGGGTCTTTATCCCCCAACTCAAAACGCACCATGGGGTGTGTTTGCACAGTGGTGAAGGGAGGGGGCGGGCCTGAGGTGACATGTGTGCAAACACGCCCTGTGCCGCATTTTAAGTTGGGGAATTAATTCCTCTTCAATCCTGAGGGTCCCTAGGGGCCAACTAGCCCACCACTTACCTCCAGGAAGCGCCACTGCACTGCATTGCAGAGAGGTGGCCCAGGCCATGCCCCTTTTTACACCACTCTGCAACGCAGCTCTGTGGTGCTTACTGGGGGTAAGTGGTGGGCTAGTTGGCCCCCGGGGACCCTCAGGACTCAAGGGGACTTAATCCCCCAATTTACAATGCACCAGGGGGTGCGTTTGCGCAGTGGTGGAGGGAGGGGGCGTGGCCTGATGTCACAAGTGTGGAAACGCGCCCTGTGGCGCGTTTTAAGTTGGGGAATTAAGTCCCCTTTAATCCTTAGGGTCCCTGGGGGCCAACTAACCCACAAGGTATGTCCAGTAAGTGCCACAGAATTGCATTGCAGAGAGGTGTAAAATGGGGCATGGCCTCGGACCACCTCTCTGCAACGCAGCTCTGTGGTGCGTACTGGAGGTACATGGTGGGCTAGTTGGACCCAGGGAATTTCAGTATTCAAGGGGACTTAATCCCCCAACTTAAAAAGTGCCACGGGGCGCCTTTGCACAGTGGTGAAGGGAGGGAGCGGGGCCTGAGTTGACGTGTGCAAACACGCCCTGTGGCGCGTTTTAAGTTTGGGAATTAAGTCCCCTTTAATCCTGACAGCCCCTACCTCATGTAAGTGCCACAGGCCTGTGTTGCAGAGAGGTGGTCCAGGCCACGCCCCTTTTTACACCTCTGTGCAACGCAGCTCTGTGGCGCTTACTGGAGGTACCTTGTGGGCTAGTTGGACCCCAGGGACACTCAGGATTCAAGGGGACTTAATCTCCCAATTTAAAACGGCCACAGGGCGTGTTTACACAGTGGTGAAGGGAGGGGACGGGGCCTGAGGTGACGTGTGCAAATATGCCCTGTGGCGCGTTCTAAGTTGGGAAATTAATTCCCCTTCAATCTTGAGGGCCCCTGGGGGCCAACTAGCCTACCTTGTGCTTCCAGTAAGCGCCACTGTGGTGCGTTGCAGAGAGGTGGTCAAGGCCATGGCCCTTTTTACACCTCTCTGCAATGCAGCTCTGTGGCACTTACTGGAGGTACCTGGTGGGCTAGTTGGACCCCAGGGACCCTCAGGATTCAAGGGGACTTAATCCCCCATCTTAAAACCGCCACAGGGCGTGTTTGCACACATGTAACCTCAGGCCCCCCCTCCCTTCACCAGTGTGCAAACGCGCCCCGTGGTGCGTTTTAAGAGGTAGTTTTAATCCCCCTGCCCTATTATGTACTAGGGTCTTACAGAGGAGGTCATGCTAATCACAGGGGTACCCCAACGCATAGTGTTCCCTAGTGTATGTAGGTGTTTTCACTGTATTCTAAGTGTCTTTTAGAATAGCACTGGCTCTAGGCCTGGTTAGGCAGTCAGCTACCACCAGTACCCGTCTGAAAAAGTTGTGGGCACAGGAGGACTTTCTGCTCCTCTGTTGGTTCTTTCTGCACATCTCTTCTTCTTCCTGCACTTTTCTTCGTCTTTGTGGACTTCTGTTGCTTCTTTCGGCATTTCTTTTTTTTCTTTCTGTGCGTTGTTTCTTCTTTCATCACATGTCCTACCTCTGTAGGCTTAGTTAGAAACTAGCATTTAAAAAAACCTTTGAAATTCACTGAAAAATCCATAGGTTTCAGGCACGTTATAGTTAGAAATTAGCATTTAAAAAACCTTAGAAATTCACAAAAAACCATACGTTTTAGGGAAAGTTATAGTTAGTTGGACATTTCACTCGTACAAAACCAGAGAAATTCCCCCGTTATAGTTAGTTCAGCTAACTATGACTCGCGCCCCCGCAATGCACTGCTGATGACGTTACATATTACATCACTCTTGACATGGTCAGTGACATCACTGATGACATCATCCAGTGACTGTGTGTTTCTGTAAAGTTTAAATATGTTTAATATATATAGGAAAAGGCATATTGAAGAATGAGTGGGTTTATAAGTGTCTGAATGGATGATTTAGTAGGTGCATGACTGACTATAAGTGAGTGATTAAACGTATCTTACTGAATGCATGGGTTAGCGACTAAACTGTGTGAATGTCTGTATCCGTCTGTCTGTTGGTGTGTAAGCAGCTGCATGGGTTTGTGAATAGCTACATGAGTGTCTATATGTGTTATTGATTGGTTTTCTGAGTATCTGTATGGGTGCCTGAGTGTTTGTTTGGGTGGGGTGTGTGTGACACTGTGCATAGATGTGTGAGTGGGAGATTCACTGGGTGCATGTTTTCAAGAGTGCATCTGTGATGGACTGTATGGGTGGGTGAGTGTGTGTATGGGTGTGTTAGTGAGTCAATGTTTATCTCAGTGGTACATGTGTGAGTAACTACATATGTGAAAGGCAGTATATATGTGTGTTGGAGTATATAAATGGCTATAAGTGAGAGTGTGTAATTGTGAAAGTGGCTGTATGGATGAGTGTGTGCTTGTATCAGTGATTGTATAAGAGCGTAAGAATGTGCTAGTATTTGTATAAGTAAGTGAGCTGGTGTGCATATAACTGTATAGGTGAGTAAATGGCAGTGTGATTAACTATTTGCATGACTGACTAGGTGTGTGAGTACCCATATGGATGAGTGGCGGTGTGTGAGTGTCTATATAGGTGTATAAGTGCATATGATAGTCCTGTACTGAGTGACCATAAGTATGAGTGACTGTACGGATGAGTGAGTAGATTTGTGTGTAAACCTAAGAATCAGTGAGTGGGTATGTAGTTATTGGTGTTGGACTGTCTATAGTTTTGAGAATGGCAGTCTGTAATTTAAAGTGGGTGTATAAAAGGTTATATTAGGGTGTGAGAAGATGCATCAAATTATCACGTGGATGATGTCATCAGTGATGTCATTTGAGATGTCATCAGTGATGTCATCAGTGATGTCACTGACCATGTCAAGAGTGATGTAATATGTGACGTCATCAGCAGTGCATTGCGGGGGCGCAAGTTATAGTTAGCTGAACTAACTATAACGGGGGAATTTCTCTGGTTTTGTACGAGTGAAATGTCCAGCTAACTATAACTTTCCCTAAAACCTATGGTTTTTTCAGTGAATATATATATATATATATATATATATATATATATATATATATATATATATATATATATATATATATTCACTGAAAAAACCATAGGTTTCACACATGTTATAGTTAGGTGGACATTTCACTCGTAAAAAAACAATGAAATTCCCCCGTTATAGTTAGTTCAGATAACTATAACTCGCACGCCTGCAATCCACTGCTCATGACGTCACATATTACATCACTCATGACTTGGTCAGTGGCATCACTGATGACATCACTATGACATCATCCTTGTGATAGAGTGGCGGCCGTGCAAGTTATAGTTATCTGAACTAACTATAACGGGGGAATTTCATTGGTTTTTTACGAGAGAAATGTCCACCTAACTATAACATGTGTGAAACCTATGGTTTGTAAGTGAATTTGCAAGGTTTTGTAAATGTTAATTCCTAACTATAACGTGTGTGAAACCTATAGTTTTTTCAGTGAATTTGTACGTTTTTTTAAATGCTAAGTTATGTATGTATTATTATATTTTTTATATATTTATTTTACAATAAACTACGTATTAAAACGTTTTTTTTTAGGGTTTTTCACGGTGCGCGCTCCGTGCGCGCACCCCGCGATTCTTTTAAAAAAATTAAAATGTTTTTACTGCCTTCGGGGTCCCCCTGACAAAGGCTAGGGGGTCAGGAACTCTCTACCCTGCCCCCTTTTCACGTTCCCCACCTTCCTTTTTCACTCTCGCACTCAAAACAAACAAAATGGAGGCTGACACTTCCTGATTTCGACCGATTCGAACGTTGGCTGACATTTAACCACCAATCAGAATTACGCTCGCGCACGTTAGGGTGCGCGCACGGTGCGCGGCTATAGATATTTATGTGCTTTTAACTCAATTTTCTCAGGAACTACTGAACAGATTGACTCCATATATGCAAAAGGCACTTCCCTGACCTGAGGACTACCTCTTTGCCAAATTTCAAGTAATTCTGTTCAGCCGTTCGGGCTGTACCTTCGACTAAAGGTCCTATGGGAAAATGCATGGGGAAAACGCATTTTGGGACCCCCCTTTTTTCTCGGCCCCCGCTTGACGAATCCCCCCGAGACTTTCAGGGTAGGAGCTGAGCGGAGCGCCCCATTAGTTTTGAAAATTTCACGAAGATTCGTCAACCGGCGCCAAAGTTATTCAAAATAGAATTTTGAGATTTCCTATGGAAACACGGTCCTAACTATAACTAACTACTGGCGACCGCCAGTAGATAATATATATATATATATATATATGTACACACACAAAATGCTACAGAAAGTCATATCTGTAGATATATATAGATTTAAAAGTCAAAACAATTATTTTATGTATTATTATTTTCTGTGCTGGTGTCTCTGCCACCATCATTTTCTATGGGAGTGTGATGCAATAACAATGAGTGACCATGTGTGGTGTCGTACTTACTCCAAGGTTGGGCTGGAGTACATTTATGGCTTTTTTGTGACCTTTTTGGCTGTAGAAACATTAAAAGTGCTGTCTCTAAACTCTTTTGTGGAAGGGTATCTGTATTTGCATATCCTTCTCTAAAAACCAAATCCTCAAAAAGCCCCACTTTTCCCTTCCCTAAGTCCCTCCTATTTAGATGTTAGTATTCCCTATTTTCAAGCCAGTCCCCCAGGCTCCTTCAACATTTACTATTAAAACATATACTTATGTGTGTGTGGATGTCTCCACACACGGCGGAGATCTCTGCAAAGAAAAGATATGAGAGACAGAAGTCTCCACACACCGGTTTGTGAAAAGCATTTTGTAGTACGTGAATAGTACCATTATAGTACTACTAAACATACTACAAAGTGCAGTTTGTGACTAGACCCTTTAGAGTTAAGCTTGCAGATAGAGTAAGTGATGCCTTGTGGTCCATTTGGTGCCCCCTGTAAGGTAGGTGCTCTCCGCTCTCTTGGAAAATCCTGATGGCAACAGCCGTAATCAAGGAAGGGCTACTTTAGCTAGGTTCCTCCAGGGGAAATCCTAATAGATGTTGACCTACTCAAATAAAGCACAGGGTTGATGGATGGAATAATTGCAAAAGTCTCAGCCTCTTGGGTTTGTTCTGGCTGCATTCCACTATGCCACTACTGACAGGGACTGCCTTATTTTAGTCAGACTTGGTCCTGCTCTAGTAGTAATAGTCCATCTCAAACCAGCATGCCGGGTACCAGCAAAATGGGAACACAAGCAACCAGAGACTTCTTTCAGCGTTGTCGGGCTTCCTCAGTGTGCTGCCTCTGGAGCAAGGCAGGACAGGCCGTACCGAGCATCTGGCGTATTCCCGGAATGCTGGAAGGGTGGGTGGCATTTTTTTTACTGGAGACCAGTTTTGTAGCAGTGCAGCAGTTTTAAAAGCACCCGCTGCAAAATTCCTTGTATATCCAGCTGATTTTAGGCAACAGTAAAAGTGTCAAGATAACTCAGGTGATTAATGTGTCTGCTGATGAGAGATCAGTGTTTTCTCTAGTGGCAGTTTTGATTCATCTAAGGTAGCGCAGAGGGTTCATATGTCTGCTGCAAAGAACGTGTGCCATGCAGATCAGAGAACAGTATTTTATGTTCCTAGCTCAGTGTGTTACTGCTTTTCTCACAGAGATCCTTTTGTTACTGTGAAGTTCAGAAATTACAATCATAATCTAGCATAGAGAACTATGAACCGCCAAAGAGATTCAACAAACTGCATGGTACAGGTTATAAAGTTATGTTTTTTTCAAGTCTGTCAGTATCCTAATGTTGCTAAAAAGGGTTTGTTTAGTTAGAAATAATTTCTTATTAGTTAAGCCAATCCTAACCACTGTGTTACATTCTGAATCCTGAGTTTATGCTTCTCCATACAAAGCACTCTTAAAAAATGCCTACCAGTATAGATGACATGTGAATCCTACACCGTGTAGTCCATTTTGTGGAAGGTAACATTTTCTATACGCTGATTTACACACGTATGATTCATTGTCTCTGTATGTATGTGTGTATGATGTAAGGTTCTCCTGTAAGCTACACTTGTATGAGAGGTGCTATAAAACCAATTAAATATATGTGAGAGAGGGGCTATGGAGGGTGATAGTGAGCGAACTGTTGGAGGTTGATAGTGAACGAATCTTTGAAGAGCCCCAATAAAGATTGCTGTATCCAGGTGTACTGTAAGGTCATTGTTGTGGGCTACCATGTCTCTTTTGTTCCTCTCTTTCTTGTCCTATCTTGCTTTCTTCTCTGGGGTCTGGAATGCATGTGTACATTCCAGATGTCCTGGGATGAGCTGCGGGGAGGTTCTGGAACTTGGGGAGCTTTGGCAGTTGGGGGAGCTGTGCCACTGCTGGGGATGTTGTGTTGCTGTTTAACCGTGGTCCAATTCCTGTTATACTGATTAAACTACTGGAGGACTTCTACACGTCTTTGTCATCTTTTCACTGGCGACGAGTTGTACCTGTGTGGGGACAGGTGCCTGGACCACTGGTTTCCCCATCGAACCCACAAGAAGCTGAAGAATATTTCTGTTTCAAATTTGAAAAAAAAAAATCGTTCTTGGACACTTAATCGCACCCGGGTCTTACTGCTCACATGGTGTGAAATTACAGATACAGATAGCGACTACAGCTACAGATACAGATACCGATAGCAATGACAGTTAATTGAATCATCGCTTACCTCGGTTGCCATGACAACGTCTCACCGAAGATCTCCTGTGCTCATTGGATTACCTCGGGCCTTGCAATCTCTTCTCGTCACGCTCGCTCCTTCTGATTTGGGGACTGATAGCGAATTTTGAACAGGAAGGCTGATCGGGGAGTCACGCAGCGCGGAGTCAAGGAGCCCTGAATTTGGGTGCTGGCGCATGCGCACTACGATTGGAAACCGGGATGCTCTTGCTGATTTCTTCGCACATGCGCGGTGGCGTTCTTTCAATCGCTGATCTCTGGAACATGCGCGGTGATGCGCACACTTCCTGAGGAGAACTCGTAGAGTGCCGATCCCGTGCAACGTTACAGGAGAGAGCCTGCGAAGTGACAGTACCCCGAAAACTGACAGAATCTACAGAATTTCTAAGGTGACAATATCATCATTTACAGAACTAGCGAAGAAGAGCTCTTTGGAAATTGGATTGTTGCACATGCGCGGTGATGCGCACACCTCCTCGTCAAAATGCCCTTTAAAATGTAGATAGATAGGTCATTTTTAAACCAGCAGCACGTAAATGCATGTACATTTAGGGATGTGACCTATGAGTTCTTTTTCTGTGGTTATCACTACGTTTAATGCGCCCTTGATTATTTGATTATTTCTTTTTACGCTGCTAGAGTATTGTTTATTGTTGGTTTTAGTGGGATACTCACCAACATCATTCAGGATTAGCAACGTAGTTGTTTTTTTTGTTGTTTTTTTTTTCTCTCTTTTGCATCATGGCTACAGGAATGTCACAACCTCCACAATTCCTTTCGGAATCTGGAGATCCCATCTTGCCATGGAAGAGATGGAAACCTTTGTTTGATTCCTATTTGTTGGCCATTGGGGGAGAGAAATTTTCAGCGGTACGCAAGCAAGCTACGTTGTTACATAATTTGGGGGTTGAGGGCAGACATGTATATGATGGTTTGGATGAAATTGTTCTTGGTCGTGGGGAAGGCGAGCCGGAAAACATTTATGATATGTCCATCATGATGCTTGAAAGACATTTTGGCTCTAAAATTAATGTGGTTTTAGAACGCCATAAGTTTTTTAGCAGGGTTCAGGGTAAACAAGAAAAAATTAATAGTTATGTGGCGGCCTTGAAAACGATGGCTCGCACTTGTGAGTTTGAACAATTGACTGATTCTTTGATCAGAGACCAAGTGGTGAGATGTACGAACGATGTAAAAGTTCAACAGAAACTTTTAGCAAAGAATCCTGATCTTAAAGAAACCCTAGCCATTGTTGAAGGGATGGAAAACACCAATATGTGGGTGCGGGAGATGAGGCCTGAGAAAGCTAATGATGTTTCAGTTGATGAGAAGGCAATTCATGAAATTAAAAAAAATGATTTGAAGAAAGATGACCCTAAAGAAAATAAGCTTGGGTTCAAAGGAAGTGTATGTGACAAGGAAAAGAAATTTCAAGCGTCAGAACAAGCTAGTTCTAATTCAAAAAATTATAATTCTGAACAGAGTGGGTTCAGGAATATCAGGCCTGGTTTTAAGTGTTTTAGGTGTGGTAGTGACAGGCATCTTCCCAATAGTTCAAACTGCTTTGCTAGATCTGTGATTTGTAATAAGTGTGGCAAGAAGGGGCATTATGCAAGAGTTTGTCAATACAAGGGCAACCAAGTGGTACGCTTTGTCAATGATGAGGAAAAGTTTGTTTGCAGTATCAAGGAGAATGGACTTGTGGATGGTGATGATTTAGACATGCCTGTTTGTGAAGTATCGATTGGTGGTCAACTTTTTCCTGTCTTGGCTGATTCTGGTTCACCCTATACTATGGTGGGTGATGCAAATTGGGATGCTGTCTTTGGTTTAGACAAGTTTGAGTTGTTTCCTCCTGATATCAATCCTGTGGGGTATGGTGGTGTCAGAATAGATGTGTTGGGATATGTAGTCAGGAAAATTCAATATAAAGACAGGGAAACTGTGGGAAAGGTGTATGTGGCGAAAAGGGGTGACAATCTCCTGGGTTGGAGGCACCAGAGGGACATGGGAATTACTTTGAATCCCAACTCTCCAGAGAAAGTCTTACTTCTGTCTCGAGAGGTGTTGTCTAACAAAGATGTCAGTTCATGTTTTCCAAGGGTCTTCAGTGATGAGTTGGGATTACTTAGGAACTTTGAACACAAGATCATATTAAAAGAAAATGCTCAACCTTTTGTCTCCAGAGTAAGGAAGGTTCCTCATTTGATGATGGAGCCCTTAAAGCATGAACTTGATAAGTTGTTGGGTTTGGGAGTTATCGAGGAAATTGAGTGTTCTGAATGGTTGGCCCCGATCGTTTTAGCTCCCAAGGATGGTGGAAAGGGGATCCGCATGTGTGTGGACTTGCGCGGACTTAATAAGCACATTTGGGTTGACAGACAACCTTTGCCCAACATCTCTGAGACCCTTGCTCTTATCAAGGATGCTAAGTGTTTTAGTGTTATGGATCTGTCATCTGCGTACCATCAGGTTTTACTCCATCCAGATTCGAGACACTTGACATCTTTTGTGACACCTCTGGGTGCCTTTAGATTTGTTCGTATGCCTTTTGGCCTCGCTTCTGCTGCGGCATGTTTCCAGAGGGTCATGAATAAGGTGCTTGAGGGGTTGTCGAAGGTTCTAATCTTCCAAGATGATATCCTGGTGTATGGGAGAGACCAACAGGAGCATGATGAACATTTATGGATGGTCCTACTGAGGCTGCAAGAGGCGGGTCTAGTTATTAAAAAGGAGAAGTGTAAATTTGGTGTGTCATCTGTAAGTTATTTAGGACATACCATCTCCGCTGGTGGAATTAGTCCTAAATTGGATCTGGCTGAGAGTGTTGTGAAGGCTCCTGTGCCTATCAACAAAGATCAAGTACGATCTTTTTTGGGTCTTGCGGAGTTTTGCTCCAAGTTTGTTCCAAATTTTGCAGCGATTGCGTCTCCCCTTAGGTTACTGCTCAAGAAGGGGGTACAGTTTTCATGGTCTAGTGAATGTTCTTCTGCTTTTGATTCTATTAAAAACAAGATTGGTTGTATGCCAACTTTGGGGCATTTTGATGCTTGCAAAAAAACTGTACTGTGCACTGATGCTAGCATGCTGGGGTTGGGGGCGGTTTTATCACAAGTTGTGAATGGTGAGTCCAGAGTAATTGCTTTTGCGTCTCGTTCACTCAAGGGTGCGGAGGAACGCTACTCTGTGATTGAGCGGGAGGCATTGGCGGTTTTCTGGGCAATACATCACTTTAAGTTTTACCTTTGGGGTATACCTATTGTTATCAGAACTGATCACCGTCCTTTGTGTCAAGTTTTCACCTGCAGGGAATCTGATAATATTTCACCTAGGATCAGGCGTTGGATGGAAGGGTTAATGGAATTTAATTTTGAAGTAGAGTATGTACAAGGTTCAAAGAATGCAATGGCTGATTGCCTTTCAAGGTTGCCGTTGGAACAGCCAGGTGTGGAGGTGGAAAACTCTTTGGTGGCATGGGTGCATGAGTCTGCGGTTGATGCTGAGGAGTGGTCTTCTAATTCTCATGAGGACAGAGATTTGGAGTTGCTCAAGGAGTATTCGGTCAAAGGTTGGCCTATGGACAGGGAGGTACCGGAGTCTTTGAGACCTTTTCTTAATATAAAGGATGAGCTGAGTGTTTTTGATGAAAAAGTATTAAGAGGCAATCGTGTAATACCTCCACAAGGGCTCAGAGGGAAGATTGTCAATTTGGCACATGAGGGGCATTTGGGGAGGAATCTGACCAAAGCCAGGGTGCGTGAGTGGTACTGGTGGCCAGGGATGGATCGACAGGTGGAGGATGCTGTCAAAGATTGTTGGGATTGTGCGAACAGTGACAAGAGTAAAAAAACTCGGGTTGCGCCTCTTTCACCTGTAGATGTTCCTTCTGAGCCATGGTCCAAGTTAGGTTTGGATATTTCTGGACCTTTTGAGCTTTTTCCTCCTGATGAGCGTTATGTGTTGCTTTTAGTGGACTACACCTCTAAATGGGTAGTCACTAAATGTGTCTCTGTTGTAAACACCCGTACTGTTATTGAATTTCTTTCTGAGGAGTTTTCCAGAGAAGGTATTCCAAAATATCTTATCACTGATAATGGGGTGCAATTTGTCTCGCATGAGATGTCCAGATTCTTGAAAGAGTTATCTATCATTCATTTCAAGACGGCTTTATATTGTCCGCAGGCTAATGGTCTTGCGGAGAGTATGAACAAATTGGTTAAGTCTTGTGCCCAGAGGGCTCTACAGACTAGAACTTCTCTTAAGAAGATGCTCAGGGAAACGTGGTGGGCTCATCGTACCACCCCGAATTGGTTGACTTCTGTTTCTCCTTTTTCTATTTTGAGAGGGAGAAAGGCTCATGACAAGCTGAGTCCTGCTTGGTTGAAGCTGGATGTGAATGATTTGAGGATGGATGAGCAAGTAGATGTGAAAAGAAGAGTCCATCAAGCAGAATATAAGCGCAGATTTGATCAAAGGAATTCCACATCCTTTAGACGCTGGTGTGTTGGGGACGAAGTTTTGATCAGGAATCCTGGTTTGCTGAAGAAGGGGCGTCCTAGGTTTATGGGTCCTTTTGTCATCAGTGAGGTCAGGAGGAATGTGGTTGTGTTGGACTCTGGTGATGTATGGAGCATGTCAAGGTTGGTTAAGTGGGAACCAGGTGTTGACACTCCTGAATCTGACCAGGCATGTGAATCAGGTTCCAAGGAGGTCTATGGTAATGCTGCTACATGTGCTTCTGGTTCCGGCACTGGTAGGAGGCTAAGATGTAGGCCGATTTGGCATAAAGATTATCTTTTGTCCTGAAATGTATTCTTTATCATTTGAATGTGATTGAGGTGGCATAAAGTTATTATATGTTTTGATATGTTTATTTTGTTGTTGCCATTTCTCGTCTCTTTTGTTGCTAAAGAATTATTTTGTTCTCACATGTTCTGTTCCTTACATTTTATTTCTCTTATAAGTTTTTCATCTTTTATTTTAAGGGTAGGGGATGTGTTGTGGGCTACCATGTCTCTTTTGTTCCTCTCTTTCTTGTCCTATCTTGCTTTCTTCTCTGGGGTCTGGAATGCATGTGTACATTCCAGATGTCCTGGGATGAGCTGCGGGGAGGTTCTGGAACTTGGGGAGCTTTGGCAGTTGGGGGAGCTGTGCCACTGCTGGGGATGTTGTGTTGCTGTTTAACCGTGGTCCAATTCCTGTTATACTGATTAAACTACTGGAGGACTTCTACACGTCTTTGTCATCTTTTCAGTCATCATTTACCATACTTTAAAAGCTGATACATTTGAATATATAATGATAAATATGTTGTAAAATGTGCCATTTTTCCCCACTTTTTTTGGGGGGGGAGAACCACCACTATCCCCCTTGTAGTGGTCAGGCTCGCTTGCTGCACTTGCTCACTATGCACCATATGGAGACTGGTCGGCCAAAATTTGCCAAGGCTGCTTTGGGTTCCCAGTCCGGCCTTTCTCTGGAGTGCATTTGGACAGTGAGCACAGGACCCACGTCTTGTAAAACTCTTAGCTCATAGGGCATCGCAGTGAGGAAAACACAAGATGATAAGTTTAGTGTTTGCAAAAGTCTCATCCACTGGCAATCTCTCTGACCCACATATTAGTCTATCAGCACTTGCCACGTCAGAAAAGGACCATCTTATGCAAATTAAGCTTGTTCATGCTGTCCAGCCCAAAATATCACGTCCTTTTCAAATGGGAACAGAAGCATCTCAAAACTAGCTCTACATTTGCGCCCATTGAGAAACCTTAAAGCAGGTGAAGGCATAATTGGTCTCTGAGAACCTGCACTGTGTCCCACCTGAACAGGTCATTGTATGGTTCAGATGTTGAGAGTGTTTGTGCTTGGATGAGTGGACAGTTGGAGTGAGAAGGGCTGAGCAGCAGGATGCTGCTCCTGGTGGAACTTTACCTGTAACCTGATCTAAACCTAATAAACCTAAATCTTTTATAAACTACTAGACCAGTGGCGTAGCTAGGCCTTAGGCTGCGTGTTGCGGCACCTGAGTTTGCCGCCTGTGGCGGCCTGATTGAAGAGCATGGGGAGGTTTGGGGGGGGTCCGGTGGTGCTGACGATTCATGGACCGTCGCTGGAAAGAGCGGGGGCGGATAGTGGGGTGCTGCCGATTCTTGCTGCCGTGACACCGACAGGTAAGAGCGGGGGAGGGGGCTCTGGCCACCGCCCCAAAACTTGTGCAGCCTCGGGCGGTCCGCCCCCACCGCCCCCCCAAACCCTCCCACCTTAGCTACACCACTGTACTAGACTACATGCTTGACTGTAACACACTGGTTTCTGATTATAATTGAACTGGACGTTGAGACTCTTGGCACCCTGGACCATTAACTGTACCTAGGTGGTTGAAGGTTTTTTCATCTAGAGGTTTACTATTTTTAAAAGAGAAACTCAGCAGCTTGGGTTTCAGCTGTCTGAGTTCTTCTGTGCTGAACTCAGAACCACAAACCACTGAAACAGTCGGCCAGGCATATATCTTTACTAAGATTATGTTAATAAACATTGTAGTAAAACTGATGGGTCCCAAACTTCCCAAGCTGGCTTGAGTGCAGACATATAGAACAACGTCGGCCATATTGCCAACGTCATAGAAACTCTGGTGGCTACACCAATTATTATGAAAATGTTTTGGATCGTATCTTAACCTAGGTGGTGCTAGCACCTTTTCTATTCTTAGCAAATTTTTAACTGGTCCGTTTGCCTACCTGTAAATAAATGTCTTATTTGTCTTTGAAGGTGTGTAACTGGCCATACATTGAGTTTATTGAGTGTTATTTGGTATGTCTACATGCTGTATCTGAGCTTCTAACTTTACCTCCTCCTTGAGCCTTGACTGTTCTACTCACGGGAAGTCGAGTGCCTAAATGAGTACCTTGTTCATCTACCTGGAGGGCAGCGGTATGTACAACCCTGGAACAGGCATTGAAAAGACAGTATCCACGTAGGAAACGCCGTAGTAGGCAATAAGTGCCCCAGAATCCAACGAAAAAGGCCGTACATGCCGGAAAAGGTTTGTGCGTATGCAGGACTTTTCCATTGTATTTGTGGTTCTCTGTAAAGGAAGATGGTGACCGCAGGATACCTTTGTTCCTGAAATACATGGATATGCGTTCGGGAAGAGAGAAGAAAAGTGCATGCTGGGAAATCTTGTCTTGTTCGCACTGAGATAGTGTTTTCCTTGTTCCTGTCAATGTAGTTCAGCATTGCATTTTCCTTACAGGACTGGCAGCAATGAAACCAGTTGCACCGTTCAGGATTAAGAAAGAGCAAGAGATGTATTTTATCGACAACCTCTTTCCGGAAAGCATCAGTGGTCCTCCTATGTGTAAGTAAATACCATTAGCCTGAAAATAACACACTAAGAACTTTCATTGATGTTGGTACACTGCATTTGATAAAGTGCTTTGAATGAATGAAAATGAGGGATTCTTTCACTGGGTCTCACCATTCTAAATACACCTGACACTGCTTATTGTAAGTCATGGCCCACTTTCCTAAGTGCAGAATTGGTGCAGTGAAGTGCACTTTTTCATTGTTCTTTGCACTGACCAACCAGGAGAAAAATAAGTCGATCAGTGGAAAAGCACGATTTTGCACTAGCTGCTTAATTAGAATGTGTTTTGCACTAGTTGATGGATACAAATGTAAGTGAAAATAGGTTTGAGGGAAATTTTGAAATGTGAATGCATCTTTTCTTTTGTTGATAGGATAGATCCATTTGTCCTAATCCCGCCTAGCCACGTACGTCCGATTCATAGTGAAGCGCAGTCACTGGTACCCAGACAGTATCTCAGGCAAAGAGCACCCTAGCATTGCTTTTGATGGACTCTGGAAATCACCCATGCAATTCCCAAACAACATCCCCCACAGCACACAAAATCACAGAGAAGGAAAGGAAATAGAAAGGAAATTAAGGTTTCAAACCCTCTATAGGGACAGTTTGTGCAGCATTAAATCTCTTATAGAGTCACCTGATAGGACCCGCTTAGATGCATTCAATATGTGCCTGCCCGATGGACAGTTATATATTTGGCAGTCAGGACCACCACCAGGGTGACAGAGTAAAATACGCCGTTGTCCTGGCGGAGAAAGGCTCGACTGACAACATATAAATCAGGCCCTTAGTTTGTTAATGGTCTCTTGTGATGAGGAAATATGAATTTTGTGATCAGTTATGTCCCCTATCGTAGACCCCAACGGCTCCATGTACATGCTATACGTACATGTATGTTCCCTCCTGCTCCAGTTTTGAAGACGCAAATATATGTGCGTCCACCGTCAACATGTCCTCTTTCAGATCCGCCATGAATGGGTCAGATATTCCTTTTCTAAGTATGAAAGGCCACCGACTTTATGTGGTTCACTTTCCACATTTCTACAGATTCAGGCGAGTAGGCCCGAATTCTGTCATCAAGCCTTTTCTGCCTTTTGCCTCCGAAAGCTCCAGTCTGAGCTTGCATCTGTGACCATGAACTTTGTCTCACTCCCTGCGCGGCTAACGGTGCCTGATCCAGCCCGTCGCCTGCCAAAAAACTGTATTTCACCTTCAAGATTATCTTCTCCGCCCCTCATCCGATGCATTCCTGTCTAGTAGTTTAGGTAAACATTCCTCCAGCTACCGTGCACAGGGCCAGGCCTCGCTGCCCTCATGCAAGTAATTCATAGCCCCGTCACCATGGAATATTCCTACCCCCTCGCATCTAGTGTAGACACTTAGACGCTTGTACACGCACTAAACAGTCAGTATAGTCAGTATAGAATAAGATTCTATCCTAAGAGACCTCTCTTTTTGGATAACACAGTTCTTTAAACATAGGATATTAGATATGATTTGGGATTAGGTTGACATAACCCCAGACTTTTGTCTCCACATGTAGAGCTAAATGTCAAGTCCCTTTCTCCCTCTAGTTGCACGTCAATCACACGTCATGCGGCTGCGCACGCATCTCTGCCAAATATTTCTGCTGACATTGCAGGATTCTCTTATGGATCCACCCACTTATGACATCATATATGATGACGTTGTCTAGTTACGCCTATTCTAGTTACGCATGCATAGTTTATTTTTCTTATCAGTTGTTACGCCTCCTGTATCTGTTTCATTGTAATGTATTTTCTATAAAACTGCTTACCTGTCAATAATATATGTTCCTTCCTTCCTGAACTTTCGTGGTGATGGAATAGAAGGCCCACAATTCGAATTGTGTTCCTTTGTATAGGAATAAAGCCTTTTTAAACCCTCTAATACCACGGATTCTGCCTCTCATTTTACTGAGTTATTTTTAATAGACTTTACCGCATAAAAAATAGTACCGGTAACGAAATATTTACCACAGTGAAAGTGTGACATTGGGAAAAAGATACCCCCAGATTTTCGCTTTCAGCGGTAAAGCTGTGCTGTTTCTTGCGGTTAGATAGCACGGAGGTCCTTGCTTGAGGGGGATTAAGCCAAACACATCCAAAGGGAGGAAGCAACCAGAGACAGAGAAAGCCCCTATGGCATGCACTGAGAGGTTGTTCACCTGCCTGGATCATGCTGACAGGACCAGGGTTGGAGTGGGGCAGAAAACATACCTGGGTGCCAAAATATTAGTGGCTTCCATTAGTGTTTTCTAAAATCATGGCCTCTGTGTACAAATTGAGTCATTTTTAGGTCTCGCCTACGCAGCGCGCATGCGTTGCTTAGGCAAAAAAAAGACCTTTAGCCATCGGTTCCCTTTTTCGCCCAAAAACGTGCACGCGTTGCATTGCTTTCAATTGCAACGCGTGCACGTTTGGCGATTCCCTTGCGGGAGCGAGCAGCGGCGTCATATGTTAGCAATTATCGCGCCTTGCTGCTCGATCCCGCAAGGGAAACCGGCGCAGGCCCCCTCCTCTCTCCCCTCCCCCTGCTGCCGTGCGAGGCGCGCGCGCTTGTTGTTTCTATTTTGGGTCGGGCATCATGAAGGCAGGATCAGAAAGTCAACAGGCCTCTACGAGCCCTGTTTACCTCGAGCTGTTTTCACTCCTCCGCCGCATTCTCGCCCATTGAGCTCTATGATGTCAGCGATGGTTAAAAGTGCATAACATCACTTCCGCATTTTACTGAAGAACAATTTGTGGTTGGGTCTTGCTGTTGCAGTAATGACATAGGCAAGTGACGCTGGTTTAGGTTTACTGCCTCTCCCAGTCCTCCCTCCCCGCCCACACTGAGCCCTCCTCATACCTGTTGCTTACGTGATGGTTGCTGGGCCCTCGCCTCCATCCACATCGTCACGGTGATGCAGCGGCCTTGGAAAGACATTGGCTTGTGGGAGACTCTCCATTGTGACGTGTGGCTGTCCCACAATCAGCCGCCCCAGCTTTTGGTGAGGCAGCTGCCTCTGAAAAGCACTGTCTTGTGGGTGTGAAATCTCGGTATTGATGTGCGCCCGACTGCATTCCCAGCCTTTTTAAGCGCAGGCCTGTCGTGGGAATCTCCTACCACCCCCAGCTGTAAATGTGAAATAAGGTTAATGACAGTGATGTACCAAAGGTGCATTGATGCAAACACGGAAATGACCACCGTGGACACTTCCAGGGTGCCCAACATTTCTCCATCTGTGGAAGCATGAGAGGTACTTCAATACCAAATCAGATGCCATTCCCTATGTGGGTACCCAGCTCTACGCCTGAAGGAAAGCCGCCTCAAACTCACTATGTCCTCGCTTTTCCAACTAATGAACTTCTTACAGAGGGAAGCGGGCAAATATATTGTTGACCACAGGAATGGCTAGCCTGTCTCAAGCATTTCAAGAAATTCAGAGGAACATTGGTGCCCTCTTCAGAAACAGCTGTAAGGCACATTGACACATGCGGTGCCCTGTCCTGCCATGCAGTATCATGGCCAAGGAATCTTCAAGGGGGAGATTTGGCGCAACACGATGCAGGCTTTTGCTGTCCATTGACTTACATTAATCACTATATTTTGTCATGGACTGTTTTGGGCCTACTATTACATGATACTGGTACTTCGAGGTTCAAAGACAAAATCAGCTCGCCAACAACGAGCCTCGGATACTCGGATATTTTTTTTTTGCCATCATAGCTCAGTGCATCTCTGACCCTCCGAAACATAAGCCAATTTATTTTGAAATATGATGATGAAATACCTGAACTCTGCTACTAAGGAAATGTTTTTTTCTTTTTCTTACATTGGGTTGAGGGATATTTTTGTAATGAGAATGTGCAAGAAGTTGACAAATACCAAAACTGGAGGTATCTTAAAGGAGAGGTGACTTGTATGCTGTAGTCCCAGGCACACCACTGGGGCACTGATGATCTTGTTCCAATATTTGGGATCGGGGTGGGGGGTGGGGGGGTGTTGGCACTTGGCACCACCGCCAGTGCAGAGTGAATTCTCCACAAAACCAAACACCCTGGAATCTAAGGAAAAAACATGAATAGAGATAGCTGAACGTGGAGCGCTCCCTCAGCCACTGGAAATTTCTCAGGGTCCCATCTAGTTTCTTGTTTTTTCCACCATGCCACTTCAGATTTGGACAAACCGTATCCACATCAGACAAAACCCTCCCAATATGAACATTTCAACCCCTACTGCCAGGCCAAGCCCCCCCCCCCAATAACAGGAACACAGCAACCCCAAACCATGGCCAGCCTCATCATGTTTTGCCTCCTCACTCAGGTGCAGTGTGAGTCCTGTGACGCAGGGAAGACGCGGCCTGTGTTTGGACGTACCCACTGCACTTGGGGAATCTCACTCAAAACAACCAGTAGAAACAAGTGATGGGGAAACTGCTTGTAAAAGTCCCAGCCACGGGCCCTTGATCGTTGGTGCGTTCAAGTGTATCGTTTCTCACCTACCACGCCACTTCAGACCGGGACCAACCTCATGCAAATTAGGCATTGTCCTGCTCCACATTGGATATGGAGACACTGTCAGTGGGAGAATATCACACAACAACATTATTAGTGTGCAAACTGTCAAACAAATGAGCTCCTTCAGTTTTCAAAGTTGGAGCACCTTTGACCTTTCTTTTCATTTCTTGAACGGCATTCTTGTTTACAGTCTTACCTAATAATAACTTTTAAAATTAAATTTCCTGACATGTTTTGGTTTTCTCATATTTCATCAGAGGAACTCATCAACCATAGTCATTTCTGTGTCTTTTTGTCATGAAAATGGAAAGTGCCGGAGATGTGGAATGTCAACACAACACTACAGGGGAGAAACTCCCCCGGTGCTGGTGCACAGGCCCTGGAGAAAGTGGAATGGGCAATAGGGCAATGGAACTGCATGGTACATAGATTAGCATCACCACATGATGAAAGGTGCTATGAAATGGAAGCAGGAACCCCTAACCAAGAAGACATGAGACCTAATATTGGAAGAGCCAGAACAACCAACCCATAGCCGCCCACGGTTGACAATCTGTAAGCCAAGCTCAGTTCATGAATTAACAAGCATTGGCATAGCCAATAGGTCTCGCCTTTGGGACCTTATAAGTATTTAGTTATGCAGCACAATATCCTTACTGCAACAACATTAACTGTTGCATGGCTAAACACTTATAAGGTACGAAAGGCGAGACCAATTGGCTATGCCAATGCTTGTTTAGCTTGTAAAGACACGCTGGGTAAGTGTTTCGTAAGTTATGGAAGACGGCGTGGATTTGAGCTTGCTGCAGTCAATGTTTGTTTTAATATCTGAGAAAACCAGCCCAGCAGGCCATGAAAAAAGGCATAAAAACACCCAAAAACCGGCCCACATATTCACTCGTCAAACTAACCAATCAGGCACTGCCTGATTGCCCTATTGGCAAGTCTGACCCTTGGTAGGGCCTAAATCTCTTTAGAGGTGGCTTACTGTTGAACTCTTCTGCAAGGAACGGGTGCGCAACACTTGTGCCAGGCAGCAGGGAAGACTGCAGTGTGCCGAGCATGCGTCTTGGCGATTCAGTGTGTTGTATCATCATGAGATCGGACAACAAACCCAGAGGTTGGAGCCAGGCAGTACAAATAACATACGAAAATGGCGATCCGTAATGGGAACAAGCACAAATGCCATTAGCAGACAGAGGTAAAGAGACTAATCTAATAATTCCCACAGAAACCAGAATGTATATTAGGGGAACTGAAGGAAGCTAGATTTCCCATAGTTTGGAATTTTATTGTGGGAGACAAACAAGCTGGTGTATGGAATACACATGTGGAGTCCCTCTAATTTAAGGGTACGAATGTGTAGTAGGGGCTATATGAACGAATATGTAAGTGGATAGGGCAGAGGCAACGCTAACTCATTTAGGGGCTTATTTACAAGCCCCTTGCGTCACTTTTTCCCATATTAAAAGTGACGCACCGGTGGCGCAAGGGGCTTGTAAATAAGCACCTTAGTTTTGCGAATTCCTTAACAGGCGACAGTCTCTTTTTACCCTCTATCACTTATGCAGCATTGCAGTACCCAAAGCGATATGGAAACAGATCCAGACACAAGAACAGACCCAGCTACCACCACACAAACAGATAATTCCCCACACAGTTTAAAGGGGTTACAAAGTGCACAGATCAAATTACACATATTCAGACACACACTCATAGGGTCACCTACATAAAAAAAACATACACAAAGACATAATTGAACATTGGTACACATATCTAAGCAACAGCAATACCTGGAGGTTTACAAACGCGGAGAGGTGCCTGCACACACACACAGGTCCAGATATAATCAGATCAACTATATATACAAAACGTTTTTTGGGTCCACTGCCAACTCTCAAACAAACTAGAAAAGAGACAAAAAATAAACTTTTCATTTTAACCGTAACCCTATTTTCTTTAAGGAAAACTAGTTGCTTTTAATATAAATAAAAAAGTTTACTTGATTTAAAGGTGATCGCAGACGGTGTTCTGCTGGCCCTAGCATTCCACTGTGCATATTAAGGTCTCCAATCGGAGTGATTCATTAACATTAATGAGGTAGGTCAGATTGTGACTCACTCCGTATGAGGAATTTCGCAAACCAATGTATTACTACACAGGTCGGTCAACAAAATCAGAATCGATTCGCAAATAGTTGGTGCACAATTTGCGACCGCTTTTTGCACATCAGGTTCTAATACATCTGGCACAGTATTCAAAAACTTAATTCCCTGTTCTCTTTTTTAGCTGATGATCTTTTTACATTGAAACTGAATGGGCTGTCACACATGTCCCTGTGCACGAGGTAGGGTTGACATCCTCGGAGAAAAGTATTGGGCATTTGTACATGTTTGTAATCCTGGAGTAGTCAGGAGTAGGTACCCTTATGATGTGATTTTATTTAAGATCCTCTATACTCCTTCTTAACTCTCAATTCGGATTCCGATTACATTAATAATCATTCAGGATTACTGTGAATATGTCTAAAATACTTTTGAAGGGATTTCATCTCATATTGTATATTTTAAGTTTAGATTTCAAAGTTAAATATACTACCCTTTGCTAATTTGTTCCCATTTTTCTTTAACCAGCTCTAAAATAGAAATCACCATCCATCATCACCACCCCATAACAATCTCATGACTACCTGCTTTCTTTCTCCATTTATTTATTTCTTTAGAAACTTTATGTAACAGGATAAATTACATTTCTGAAGTTACAGTTAGTATGACTCCTTTGTTCCCACGCGTGTTTAAGGCCTAAGTCTAGCATGGTCGTTTGTGATATATATGCACATATGGAACACTGGCCACACGGGAAATGGCCCTTTAACTCCTGAAGGTCCCCAAGTGTGCTCTTGATTATCGTTGTAGTTTTTGATTTTTTGTGGACCTAGAGATTCATTATACTAGTGCTCCATTTCGTTTGAAATCATTTTTATTGAGTTTCAATAACAAGATGCAGTATGCTATGTGGCCACGTCGTGGGCTTCTAGCTATCATTGTGCTTCGCAGAGCATCTGAATGACAAAAAGAGACAAAAATAGAAAAAAAAGACAACTTCCCCACATCCTCCCTTTCCCCCACTCTCCTCCCCTGACATCCGAAAAATAGAATGAGAAGCAGTCCCAGCCCTCCATAGCATCTGGGACATTGTCTAAGTGGCGTTTTGACCCAATCGAGAAGGCGAAGTAGCCGCAGGTATCTGGGGCAGGACAGCAGGGAAACGAAAGGGCGCCACACATCAGCGAAGGAGGCCCCGTCGCCCTGCAGCGAAAAGGTGATGAGCTCCATGGCCAGTACATACCACAGGCGGTGGAGCCAACCCTGTACGTTTGGAGTAGTGTCTGTACCCCAGTGCGATAGGATATTTTGTAGAGCCTTCCCCAGGGCTATGCCTATTTGTTTGCCGTTATGGGATTTGAGGGGGTAAGTAAGTCTGCCTGAGACCCCTAGGATTATGTGCTCAGGAAATCGGAGAAGTGTAGTGTCAAAATGGTGGTCTATCTCGTCCAGCACCTGCGACCAGTACGTAGTAAGTGCAGGGCATTCCCACAGCAAGTATAAAATTGCGCCGTCAGCATCACACCCTCTCCAGCAAGTGGGGGAGCCGTCAGGATCGCTCTTATGGAGCCAGAAGGGTGTGAGGTACCAATAGGTCATGACCTTAGTGGCTGTCTCAATGCTGTTGATATTACGCGCTGAGTGTCTAGTGTGGTTGTAATTGTCCTGGGAGTCAGCTCCCTACCCAGTTCAGTCTCCCAACGTCTCTGGTCGGCTGACTTGACCGGCTGTTCCAGGGGCCGTAGGAAGTGGTAAAGTTCTGTGATGAGTCGCTTGGGGGAATTTTTGGAGAGCAGCCATCTCTCATACCTGGTGAGGAACCCCCCCTTACCCGGGCGGACCTGGGGCTGTGTGACCCAATGTCGTATTTGCAGGTAGTGGTAGCGCTCTGTTTATGGTACTTGGAAACTAGTTTTAAAATCTTCAAAGGGGCGGGGGCCATCAACATCAAAGAAATGTCCCACAGACCTGTGTCCTTCCGCATCCCAATGGCTAAACGTGTCTCGGTCAACGCCTAGAGAGAAATCCTGATTTTCGATAATGGGGGTGAGAGGTGATGGGAAGGTCAACAAACCATTGCGGGTGGCTGCCGCGTCCCAGGCCGCCAGTGTGATGCGAGGCACTGGAGAGCCGTAGAGCCCCGAGGGTCTATCGACCTTGCGGAGGAAGGGAATCTTCCAGAGAGACATTTTCGCAAGCACCCGCTCCATGAATAGGCAGTGCTTCTCTGCCTCCGTCTGGCCCACTCCAGAAGGGCCCTCAGTTGCGTCACTTTGTAGTAGCGGCCAAGGTCAGGAATCCCCAAACCCCCCTCTTTATGGGGCCTATAGCTTAGTTCCCTTTTCAGTCGTGGCCTCTTGTCTGCCCAAACAAAGGAGATAAATTCAAACTGCAGTAGTTTTAGAGCACCTGGGGGGGCTCCACCGGGAGAGTTTGAAAAACATATAAGATTTTGGGGAGTATGCTCATTTTCAAGGCCGCTATCCTGCCCAGCCAGGAAAGGTTGAATGGTTGCCACTGCTGGAGCTCTTGTTTATTTTGGCGCACTAGCTGAACATAGTTGAGAGAGTTAGTCTCCGCTATGGATGAAGATAGCAGAATGCCCAGGTACGATATATCTTTTTGGTTCCATTGAATAGGGCACATCTGGGCCAGCGCGGTTATAGTAGTCTGCGTTAATGAGAAACTCAAAGCCTGGGATTTAGCTACATTGACCTTAAAACCAGAGGCCTCTGCAAACTCCTCCAGTTCGGCCAGAAATGCTGGGATGGAGGTTTGGGGGGACTCGAGTATGGCAACCACATCATCCACATAGAGGCTAACTGTGTGGCACTCTCCACCAAAGAGGATTCCCTTGATCAGCCAGTTCTCCCGTATTCGCTGGGCTAGTTGCTCCATATGTAGAATGAATAGTAAAGGGGAGAGCGGGCAGCCCTGTCGGGTGCCTCTGGCAATGGGGAAAGGTGTGGAGGTGAAACCATTCACTTTGACAGTGGCCAATGGGTGACCGTAGCCGCTAAACATTCACCGTCGGAAGTGATGGCCAATCCCAAATTTCTCCAGGACAGTCTCCAAGAAGGGCCAATGTACCCTATCAAACTCCTTCTCGGCATCTATGGAGAGAAAAATGCGTTCCTCGGACTGCCTATGGGACCTTCGGGTGTTATCAGTGCACTGTCTGGTAGCGACAAAGCCCGTCTGGTCTGAGTCGATCAGACCTGGCATCATGGGCCCTAATCTCTCCGCCAGGATCCGCGTAAATGTCTTAAAATCAATGTTGAGAAGTGATATTGGCCTGTACGAGGTACAGTATCGATGATCTTTCCTAGGTTTGGGTATTACCGCTACTGATGCTAGGAGCATTGTTGGTGGCAGTTCCCCGGTGTCGGTGACCGAGTTGAAAAGTCGCGTTAGTATAGGGGCCACGAGGGAACACAAAGTTATATAAAAAAGGGCGGGGAACCCATCCAGGCCGGGGGATTTAAGAAGTTTAAGTCTGGATATAGCCAAGATAACCTCCTCAAGTCTGATGTGGCTATCCAGGGTGGCGGCCTGATGTTCTGTCAATTTGGTGAGCGTTATGTCCTGACAATACCTAGAAGGATTTTGGTCAGGCAGTGACTGTGCGGAGTACATGGTGGTGTAAAAATCTCGGAATTCATCGGCTATATCTTCCCCACACGTGCGTTCCGCACCATCGAAGGTCTGGATGAGGGGGACCGTAGTTGCGCGTGCAGTTTATGAGCTAAGAGATGGCTACATCTGTCCCCACCAGTATAAAATGCATGTTTCAGGTGAAGCGTGGCATATTCCGCCCTATTTAGGTCAAGGCTGGCCAGCTGTGCTCTGGCCGCTTTTAGTTTTTGCCATACCCGGGCGGGCCCCCGTCCTCTTAGGAATCCCTTCCAGGTCCAATACCTGCTCAGTTAGCTCATCCCTTTTTTCTCAACGGGCCTTGTTGTTGGCTGCAGAGATGGCTATGAAGTCCCCACGGGCCACTAACTTAAGTGTTTCCCAGAGGGATATGATGGAGGTGTCTTGTGTGTCATTTATGACCAGGAAGTCCTATAGTGTCTTCGTAAGGTGGGTCACTACCTCTGGGCGGTGTAGGAGTGCGTCCCTAAGTCGCCATGAGTTTGGTGGTCTATGAGTGGGGGGGAACAGTAGGGTCACGGTCAGGGCCGCGTGATCTGAGAGCATTTGGGGCTCAATGGTTGATGACTGCACCCATGGAAGGAGGGAGCGAGCTAGCAGGAAGTGGTTGAGGCGTGCGTAAGTCCCCCTGGCGTGGAAATAAAAGGTGTAGTCACGCGTGTGGAGATGGAGGTGTCTCCACGTGTCCACCAAACCTAGGTCGTGGAGCCACCGGGGGTGGGTTGCTGAGAGAGCCCCTGTTGCTCCCTGTCGCTGCGCAGAACAATCGAGCTGACCGTCAAAGACTATGTTCAAATCGCCCCCCAGAAGAATTTGTCGGTCGTGCATGGAGGTCAGGTCTCCTATTGTTTTTTGCAAGAAGGCTTCCTGGCCATCGATGGGAGTGTAGAGAGTGGCCAATGTGAAGTTATGTCCCCCTACAGTCAACGAATGTGCCAGGAGGCGGTCTTTGACCTCCATCTCCTTAGTCCCCACCCTCCCAGGGAATGTGCGTGCGACTAAGATAGCTACCCCAGCCTTTTTGGTATGGAGAGAGGAGTAATATTGGTGTGGGAAAGCCTTGGAGTGCATTCTATAGGTGTCACTGGATTTCAAATGAGTCTCTTGGAGTATACTGATGTGGGCCCCAGAGTTCTCCAAGTATGACAAGATAGCTCTGCTCTTGATGGGGTTGTTGATTCCTTTCACGTTCAATGTGAGAATCTTGATACTCTGGAGGTGGGTAGGGCTACGCTTTGTAGGGGCCAGCAAGCTGGGCCGCCCAAAGACACCGTAGAGAAAGGGCGATCTAAGCTAGGTGGTGTCATTATGCATGGGCTGTTAACCAGTATAGATGCAGCAGGGATTCAGCGAGGGGGAGGAGACCCCAACATTATAAAAAGCAGCAATCCCACGGATCCCAACAGCATATACAAAAAAGAAAAACCTGAACTTGACAGTTACATAAGAAATAGCACAATAAGGTCAAAGTCAATGTCCAGAGCGTCTTGCTCCTAGAAAAACAAGAGAGAGGTACCTGTGGCTCAGAGCTCCCCGCTCCCACCGGACAAGCAAATGGGAATGTTCATGACATCATTCCCCGGAGACGAGGGTGCGACCATACCATACCAAGGTGCAGTCCAGAGAGAACATGCTTCACTTCGAGGATGTCCCGGCGGGGGTCAACAGCACGGCTTGCCGTTCTTTGGCCATGGTGTCTGAATCAGGGCGTATCGCTGGACTAGGGGGCTTGATAGTGGTCCATCCATGGATGCTGCGGCGCAGGCGCCGACTCTGATCGGGTTGCACCGGCGCAAGCCCATCGAGGCCCAAGAGTTTGTAGGCCGCCTGGAGTGAGTAGATTTGCCTCAGTTCCCCTTTATAGGTGAAGATCAGCCGAAACGGATGTCCCCAGGAGTATTTTATACCTGCTTCTCGAAGGTGGAGTGTGATCGGTCTGAAGGACTTGCGTTTAAGCAACGTGGAGGCGGCCAGGTCTTGAAATAATGAGGGTTTCTGACCTTGGTGAACAAAGTCCAGGTTGTGCCTTGATTTGCGGAGGATCCGTTCTTTAAGCTGGAAGTCATGAACGCAGGCCAGGATGTCCGCCGGGGCGCAGTGGCTGACCTACGAGGGCCCACCTTGTGTGTACAATCCAGTTTGATCGAGAACTCCGGGGGTTCCCCTAGGATGGATCGAAAAAGGTCCTCTACTTAAGCCTCGAGATCACCCGCATTGTCCGCGTGCACTAGACCCCGGATGAGGATGTTATTGTAGCGGGATCTGTTCTCCAAATCCTTGGCGTGGGCCGGCAGGTCCAGGTGCTGCTCCTGCAGTCGGAGAACCTCTTGTTGGAGATGTTCAATTTCTTCATCCCACCCTGAGTCATGTTCCTCCAGAGTATTGACTCGTTCCCCTAGGTAGTCAACATCTCGGCGCACTTCTCGGAGGTCCGCCTGGAGGTCGCGCTTCATTGTGGCGAGGACGTCCCGAAGGGAGGAGAAGAGGGACTCCAGGAAGGAACGACTGACCGGGCCCTCTGGGTCCTCGCTTCTCGAGGTGTCGTCTGCGCGCCCCGGGCCCATCCAGCCGTCAGACTGCTGTGAGGACTTGAGTAACAGCTCCCGGACCGATCGGTCTTTCCTGCTCTTGGGGGCTGTCATCTCTGCTGTAGCCTCCGGGGTCTTCGTCCTGACTGGGGCCAGTTCTCTCACAGTCCACGATAGGGGGGAGCCCTATGGAGGCGCCAAGAGTGGGGTTGGCACTAGTGCTCAGCCTCCTGTGGTCTCGCCTGGATGCCACACTGATACCTCACCAAAAGCGCCGCTCTCGTGGGTTGTGTTGAGGTCAGATCTAGTCTTGGGGCACAGGTTTACTGCAGCTCCACCAACAGGCCTTTGCACAGTGGCTTCCCACCTGTCCAGTAGACCACCTAGTGATTCACCACGTTCAGCAGGAGGGCCCCTGGCAATGGGGAGTGCAGGACTCTGTGGGTGCGAGCCTGGTGGCCTTGCTCAGTGGTTAAAGTGCGGTGGGTGCGGCCTCGCCGCCTCCGCTGCTTATGCCTGCCGTTGGGGGGGGCTGCCAGAAGCTAGGCCCAGTCCAGGGCCATCCGGAGCATTCTCCCAAGAGTGCGCACCCTCCAGTCGTCTCCCTACCTCCAGGGTCCACCAGCTGTGAGTTGATAACGCCTCCTGCGCCTCAGTGTCCTCTCCTCAGGCTCCTCTCGCCGGCGGCACTACACTTCTCTCAGCCAGCAATGTGGTGCCCCTCCCCCGCCGAGTCCGCAACAATGAGGCCAGCGTCGGGCCGTCGGATGTCACCGGGCTCCTGCAGGCACTGTTCAGCTCCCCGCCGGTCCTCCGCAGTGTGCTGGGGCGGCCCCGCTGCCGAGTCTGGGCTAGTTTTGGGGCGAAAACGCTGCCCCCACACCCCCCTTGACGAGTAGCACTGTCGCAGGGTGCCCTCTCGCCAAACACGGCACCCCCTTCCAGCTAGGAATGCTACAGCAGGTCCGAAGGGAGCAGAGCGCTCCGAAGAAGCGTCCTAGCGCGACGCCATCTTGGCCACGCCCCCCCTTGTGTTCCATTTAAAGGAAATTAGTGGTTTCTCAAAATTGGGTCTGTTGCTGTTCAATATTCACCATTTTTTATTTGTGATATTTTTCACATTGTCTGAACTGTTTTGAAAAGTGCAAACTCAAATCAATTGTTTGGCACCTTTTCTTTCTTTGTCTATCAGCAGTGTTTCCCTGTTATTGTGCCAAGCCCTTTATTCTGATCTTTTTATCAATTGCCACGGATATTGTCTATGTAAATGTTTCTCAGTTCGTGTTTTGGCCTCAGACTTATAGGTCGCCACAGTGGCGTAACGAAAGTTGAGGGGGCCCCCCTGCCATGCTCACAGAGGGGCCCCCGCTCCGGATTTCATCCGAGCTATTGGGCCTGAGTACTGTGCTGAGGGGGCCCCCTGCAGCTCGGGGGCCCCCCCGCTCCGCGGGGCATGCGGGGGCCTGTGTTACGCCCCCGGGGCGCCAGTTCTAAACAATTACCTCTTCTGCTTAATAATCGGCCTATCAGCAATTTTCTCTCAAGGATCATGGGAGAGCACTCTCCAAGTATAACAATTTTAAAAGTAGTCTCTTGACCACATGCTCTATAAGCAGAAGCGTGTTGTCAAATTGAACAAAGGTGTGGAATTCCTACAGGCCGACACCCAAGAAATGTTGTTTGGGGTCAAGGACAACAAGGTTTTATGTTTAACTTGCACCATGGACAAGTAGATCCAAGCCCCTACAGCACAAACCCTTTGGCTGTTAATTTATAGTACCACAGAGTATTCGTGCAAAAGAGAATTGTCTGCTGATACGGCAATATATGCATCCTCATTTATAAAATGACCAAAATTGTACACAAGGAGCAAAAACATAAAGCCTTTATTATCAGGTCAATTGCACTAAAAATACAGTGAGCTGTAAGCTCACCTTGCATTACTGAAAATGGTTCTAATGAAAAAACCTGTATACATGTGTTGCTCGAATATGAATTTGCCTTGAAAAAACAAAAGACAAAAGGCGTTTGGCAGAACAGGAACAGTTGGTTTAATTAAACACTTTAGCCGGGAGCACAGTTATAGAAGCGGATCTGAGAACTGTCTCAAAGTACAATCAATCTGAACAGGGTTTTATACATTTCTACTGGCGATCCTTGTTTAGTTATCAAAATAAGGGGGGAAGGAGAGGTTGATGGTTAGGTTCACCCTCCAGAAGTATATGTATCACAAAACAACCTGAACTAGTCAAGTATAAGAACCTAACCTTAGGGGGAAGGGAGGTATCAGAAGCCAAATAGGTTCTAAAATACCAAATGTAGAAAAAGGAAAAGATTGTCCTTTTCTTGAGTCCCCTCACTCACTAGGGTTTCCCCACGGTGACATGCTTCATCATTGGGGTCCTCCCAGTCCTCTACGGACTGAGGCGTGCTGCGACTTGCGGATTACGTAGGAGCACTACGTAATCCGCAAGTCGCAGCACGCCTCAGTCCGTAGAGGACTGGGAGGACCCCAATGATGAAGCATGTCACCGTGGGGAAACCCTGGTGAGTGAGGGGACTCAAGAAAAGGACAATCTTTTCCTTTTTCTACATTTGGTATTTTAGAACCTATTTGGCTTCTGATACCTCCCTTCCCCCTAAGGTTAGGTTCTTATACTTGACTAGTTCAGGTTGTTTTGTGATCCTTGTTTAGTGAAAGAATGCAAGTCTTGCCCGTGGAATCATAAATAAGGCCCCTGTTAACATATGCAGGCGGGTCTCGACCTTGTGTGGACACATTGTGGGCCAGTGGGTAAGGTGTCCAGATGTCCGGCATGAGGGGCACGTGATCACTGCTTGTTCTGAATATGCTGTGTCTTGATCGGCTGTGTGTTCCTAACTTCATGTGGCATTTGACTTTATGGTGTTTTGGGAATACGCGCACCCCTCTGGCCAAGTGTCCTTTATTGAGGCCAATCTCCCTGGACCATTGTGGTGTCGCTGCACTTATCTGGGGGATAGACCTGAATTTTCTGTTTGTGCATTTTTCTGCTGGCTACGTGTCACTCCACCTGTGACCTGTCAATCGGTAACCTCAGTCCTAGGTTGCAGAGCCTGCCTGACTACGTATTTCTGAGTTGGGGTTGATGAAGAGTTCATGACGTGCGAATTTGAAAAAAGTGACGCAATTTTGTCTTATGGGCGAATGTATTATTTTAAACATTGCCATTGACTCTATCAATATTAACACATTTGCTAAATTCAATAATTTGTGAATAGATGCATTGCTCCAAAAATGCTCTTCAATTATATGCAATTACATACAGTAGAATGAAAGCACAATTGGTGATTGTTTATTTTCAAAATAAAATGCACGTCAAGTCAGTTTGAAAAAAAGCTGATGAAGGTTATGGGAAATGTTTTAAGGACAATGTTAAGCTAAAGCCTCACTTGATAAAAAGTTTTTGATGCATGCTAGGCTTATGATGTTGAATTGCTGTAGATGTAAGAATTCACACGAGGATACAGAAGAAAGCTTGGAAGCCATATTTCTAGTAAAGGTCTGTCAGTTCCATTTCCGCATGAGCAAATTATAAATGCTAATGCAAAAATCTGCAGAGCAACGGCAAATTCACTTGTTAAAACTGTTTTCTCCAGGGAAACTATCTTCCCATATAGAGAAGCTCATTTCCCTATACTCTACATTTTTATTTAAAAGGAGCCTGGGGGAGAGCTTTCCCTAATGGAAAAATGGTTCAAGTCTTGTTTTCATAAAGAGCCCTGCTAAAATTCTAGCCCTGACAAATGACCCCTGACAAATTTCAGGAGTTATATGCCAGCTCTGATAATACCATATAGTGCATATCTGAAAATACCCTATAGAATGTAATTTTACAGCTGCAATATAAGGCAATGCTGCCATAATTTCCCACCTCACTGCATGTTACCAAATGGAACAAGTCAATATTTATATAGTACAGGTAGATTTCTAAGGATCCTCTCCCTTTGATAAGTAGATATTTTATAAAATTCCACACCCCTATTGAATACAAAGTTTTTATCACCAATGTTGTTGACACATCATCTCATGAAATTGGTTGAATGCACATTTACACATAACAGAGTTTTAAGATTCAAACATGGCTCAAAATGTTGAATAATTTTGGCAGCCCTAGACAAACTAACATCAAATAAGTTGCCCTCACAATGCATGCTCGGTAAAGAAATTCTGATGTTATTTTAAGATACTAGTAATGCTCAGCAGTGTGCTAACATGCACTGGTTCATGGGTGATATTCATTGTACAGAGTCATTGTAGAGAAATGTAGCTGGATCCTTCCATGAGGCTCAGACAGGCTACTTCTGTTGTGTTACCTAAAACCACTGACTCATATACTTATACAATGGGGCTTTTAATGGCAGTGCAAATTTAGCATCAGCTAAAGTGAGAGACCATGAAATATTGTTTCATTATATATTAGTATTTTAAATCACAATAAGTGAATGCCTTCAATATTTTTTATCCTACAGGTGACGGAAACAGAGGGAGAAAAGGGAGAAATGGAAGTGATTTACAGTATGGTGAAACAACAGAACCGTGCACAATGTCATCAGTAGAAATGACTGCTCCTCAGTGTATGGTAATGGAGCTACAGTCTTGGAGTCAGCTACAGTCAGACTTCAGTCAGGAACTGAAAGAAGAGCGAACCACTCAGTGTGAAAGTTTTTTTAGGAACAAAATGGATTTGCATGGTGTTTCCAACATAGAGGTTACAGATTCATATAAAGAGAACGAGAGTAAAATGCGAGATTCACCGCTCCTTACTTGTCAGAAAAACTCAACAAAAAATTGGAGTCTGTGTCAGTTTCCAGAAGGTGAGAAAAGCTTCAGGCAGAACTTAGGACTTTCTAAACCCTTTCAAACATTTAAGGAAGAAAGACCATATCAGTGTACTATATGCAGAAAAAGATTCATTCGAAAAAGTTATCTCATTACCCATATGAGAACTCATACAGGCGAGAGACCTTTTCAATGTACTCAGTGTGAAAAATGCTTTAGTTTGAAAAAATATCTTGTGAGACATCGGAGAACTCATTCAGGAGAACGACCATATCAATGTTTTGAATGTGATAAAAGCTTTAATTTGAATGCACTCCTTATAACTCATCAGAGAATACACACAGGAGAGAGGCCTTATCAGTGTACTGAATGTTTGAAAAGCTTCTGTCAAAAGGGACATCTGAGTAGACACCGAAAAAAACATACCGGAGAGAGACCCTATAAGTGTACTGAATGTGAGAAAAGCTTCTTTCGGAAGGAACACTTTACTAGGCATCAGAAAATACATACCGGAGAAACAATTAGAAGCAATCCGAATTTTGAGTAAAGAGACTGAAGAAATACCACTCTTCTTAGGTGAAACAGGACTAATACTCATCAACTCACAAGTTCACATGGACCCAAAAGTGTGACATCATACGAAGATAAGAAATAAGCTATCATCACAAAGCAAGCTCAGTGAAGAACAGCTGATGTTAATTTAAGATGATAATACTGCTTAGCAGTACAGTAGCATGCACTGTTTAAAGTGCAACATTCATTTGTCTTGTGGCATATATACAACTATAAACATTAGGAGTAAGAAATAAAATCTTCATCAACATATTTGATCTGATAAGCTCTAATTGTATGTTAAAAGAAAAACATTGCTAGGTGAGGCAAATAAAGTTTTCCTATCTTATGGACTGGTATTCAGATGTGGGACGAAAACAGAGAACTGTTACTGATAATCTAAAATGTAACACATTTTATAAAGAAACTCCACATGAAAGGAACATGATATAAACATCAAATAAAATTAGTCTATGCCACGGTGCTGGAGTCAAGAAGACTGTTGGGTTTAAAGAGTGAAAATACTGATATTGAACACTTTTGTGACCTGTTTTGAGGTGCCCAGCGCAAAAATTAGGTTCTTGGCGTGAATGTAGCATAATTCCTTAGGCTAAATCTAACCTATCCATCAAGACGATTTTTTTAGTCGTTAAGATTGTTTTTCCTCTTGAAATGTTTGACCACTGTACTGCAGCCAGAAGTAATGTGAGCAAAACTTCTTCAGCTGGAGGGGTGCGTCCTTGTGACACAGGAGAGTGGACCACTTAAATTTATATAAAGCAAAAAAAGGGGACCTTTTGTGAAAATCAGTATTGAAGATTAATCAATAAACAAAAGATCCAGGCACAATTCAGTTGATCATCATTGTATTATTCCAAACTTCAATTACATGTAAATAATTTTGATGTAGTGTACCTCAATAGAGACATCATATGCATGAATAATGAATCAAACATATTTTCATAAAACAATATACAGAATAAAAATGCATAAAACGCATAGTGCCATCACCAGTCAGTGATAACCAAAAGTGAAATACATAGGCTTTCAATTATTCATGGAATGCAGTTCCATTTCCACCATTAATAAAAAAGGTACATCAGTGTCTCTTAGTGGCTAGTTCCATATGTAACGATAATGGGGATATGCAGGGGATCCGGCTGTGTGTTTAAATGAAGCTAGCTGTTATCAGATATGTCCTGTGGTTTAGCCCCGATTGGAATTATTTGTGCCTACTACCCCTGCTTGATATTGTCGACGTGTTTGACCCCTGGCAATCTTAAGGTCTCCTCATGGCTCAGAACTGATGTACCTTACTTCTCAATATCTGCACATTTTCCTTTGTTTTTTGAGGAAATATGGCTTAAAAGTACATCATCTCTGATCATCATGTGGAATCTTAACTAGTAGTTGGCTTGTGAATATAGAGTCTTCGTAGGAATAAATCTGCATCTTAGTTTTGTCTCGAGCGTTAGCCCGATATATTGGTGAGACTTAACTCAAGCAAAGTTAACTAGTGTGGGTTTTCCAGCATTCAAAGGTAGAATTAAATTGTAAATTATGTAGCCACTGGATGAGCCTTTGCACATAAGAGCACAAAATTGGCCTGAAACTGAATGCTGGAGTTTATTTCCAAGGAATGTTTAAGAACGTTTGCAGTGATTTTCCACCTAAACTAGAAAAGTACAAGGTTGTTCAGTGATGTAGTGTTTAGGTTTAGCCATCAGAATGCAAATGACAAAGTGGCAGACTGAGGGATTAGAGTGTAGTACTGTTACTACCTACGTCACCTCAAGACTAATATAGTAAAATCAGCAAAACCTTTAATACGAGTGGAGGAGGTAGGAGAGCTGATACCATGGGCTACCAAGATAATGGTCAAAGTAACTGTCCTGATTGGATGGACAATCAAGCAAGACATTGAAGTGACCCACCCAAGAGAGTGCATGTGTTGTGTCCAAAACTCAGATGGGAATATCAGTCAGAGGTTCCAAATGGACAGAGCCAAGGGTTGGTAGCATACCAAAGCCCAAATCACTGTGGAATTGATACCAGAATTAAGGATTCCACCCTTGCCTTTAATATAGGACCAGAGACAGGTGGAAGGGGGTGAGAGAGAGAGAGCGAGAGAGATATTAAGAAAGGAAAGGCAGAGAGGGAAAAAAGATGGCGAAAGAGAGTAGTATATGATATATAGTGGTGGAAAGAGGAAAAATAACAGAAGGGGAGAGTAAGGAGTAGAAAGGATGGGATAGTGGTTAATGTTAGGAGGAAGTGAAACTGACAGTTAAGACAGATGAAAGAAAAACAAGTTACATAACTGTCGGTACACACTCTTTTTGGTGGATACTCTTATCTAACCACAGATTAATAACCTTAGAATGTTACCTGGGCACCTGACTGGATAGAGAGATTTTGCATAGCCATGCTCCTGTGCGCCTCTAGATGCAGCTGTGCGACTCTGCATTGGCTCTACACTGTCTGAAGGTAACAGAGCAGAGATGTGTATATGTGTGCTGATATCAGTTTCTTTTATTTTCTTTTTCCCCCCACTCAGACCCAGAGCGTGAAGGATTGTTGGATACAGTGTGCTGAACACTAACTTGGCAACTTTTAAGATGTTAAAAAAGGCCATTCCACAGAAAGAGGAGGTGAAAGCACAGTGTGGAATCTGCGGGTTAGACAGAGTATCCACCAGAAGGAGGTAGGTATCTTATTCTTCTGATGGATACTACTAACCTGCAGATTCCTGAACTTAGAGTAGATAATAAAGCCATACCTCCACGAGTGGGAGGGTCTGAGGAGAGAACTCGGATGTAAAAAGTCTTGGCTAAAGTGACCCTCCAAACCGGACCTGACTGTCAAGGCAGTAGTGCTAATGAACGTATGCAATGACCACCACATTGCAGTATGGCAGATGACAAGATTAATCACTCTTCACACCAGCATGGTGGTGGCAGACTTGGCCCTGGTAGAGTGGGCTCTCAGATCTCCTGGGGGCTGCTTCTTGCCAAATGCTTAGAAGATCTGAATGCAGAGGACTATCCACCTTGACATTGTTCTCTTCTGCACAAACTTCCCTTCTGTGCTCCAGATAACGCCACAAAAAAGGCTGATCATCCAATGAATGATCCTTGGTAAGATACTTGTAAAAGATTAAAGGCCTGTTGGAGTCCAACCAACAGAGCATCTCATCTTCTTTTGAAGGGTGAGATGAGCAAAGAACACTGGCTGAGTGATTGATTGCACAACATGGAAGGGAGCCATGACTTTGTGTGAAGGTTGTTTGAGTCGGCACCAATTTACCTCAGAAAAGGTGTAGGGCATTTGCAGTGAGAGTGCCTATAGTGCCTTACATGCCAAACTGACATAATCATAATGAGGAAGACAGTCTTCAAGGTCATAAAATGAAGCAAGCACCTATGCATCAACTTCAAGGGAATATCAAGACCAAATAAAGATTCCATTGTGGCCTCACAAATGGTTTGGGAAAAACGTGTGTCAAACCTTTAATAAGTTTCATCACATCATGTGGTTTGAACAAGAATGGTCGGCCAGCAAAAGTAGAGAGGCTGAATTGACTGACAAATCACCTTTCATAGTACTCATTGCAAATCAACGAAAGGACATTGGACATCTTTGCCTGTAAGTGGTCTGTAGTCTTTGCAAAGCACCAGGTCTCTAATTTGTCCCAGGGCCCAGCATAAATGTATTTCACAGAACGTTGCTTAGCAGCGAGGGTGATATCCACATCTGTTAGCATATGAATGCAGCCAATTGCTGCCGCTCAGCCTCCACACATGGAGGCGTAAGTTACATAGATTATGGTGGAGAATCTTGCTCTGTTGTTGAGACATGAGGCCCTCCTGAAGTGGCAGCCTGATTGGAGGACAGATGCTCATGGTCATGAGTTCTGGGTGCCACACTCTTGGCCCAATCCGAGGCCACCAAGATGACTTGGGCCTGGTCGTTCTTGATCATTTTCAGAACTCTGGGCAGCAGAGGAAGTAGCAGACATACATACAGAATAATCTCTTGTTCCATTCCAGTTCGAAAGCATCTTAACAAGTATTTGTGTGAAACCTAACATGCAAAATAGTTCACACTGCATTCTTGAATGTGGCAATTTTTTTTAGCCAAGGCTCGCCCCACTGGTGATAGATGCCCTGCGACAACTCAGGATGTATGCACCACTCAAGATCCGTCAAATCATGCTTCCTCAGTTCATCCTCTCTAGCATTCAGGGACCCTGCCAGGTGGTTGGCGACCAGAAAGATGTCTTTGTAACTTCAGCCACCACCAGAGGCACAAAGCCTTCAGGCACAGGGCCAAGACCCTACTCCACTCTTCCTGTTACAGTACCAAATGGTGTTGGTATTGTCTGTGAGACCCTGTACCAGCCTCCTCTTGATGAACAACGGGAATGCCTTCAGGGCCAGATGAATGGCCCGCAGCTCCATATACTAATGTGGAACTGACCTTCCACTGGAGACCGCAATCCTCCATCTCTCTCAATGACCCCTGCAACACAGTAATGATGCGTTAGTCACCACTGTTAGCTCCAGGTGGGTAAAAGAGAGTGGCCTGCTCCTGGCTCATCTTGAACTGCAGTTAATGCCTGTGAGATTGCAGGATCGGTGTATGAAATATGCATCCTGCAAGTGCATGGACACATCCAGTCGTTCGGATCCAGAGCAGAGAGGATCTGGACCGATGTGAACATTTTGAATCTGTCATTCCGTAGGAGGTTATTGAGGGGACGGAGGTTCAAGATAGACCTGAGGCCCCCATCTTTTTTCAGGATGAGGAAATATCAAGAATAACAACCCCCACATTTCTCCAAGTCCAGGACCCTCTGTATGGAGACTTTGGTGAGCCACAGGTGTAGCTTCTCTGGCAGGAAGACAGATGGTCCTTTGAAATCCGTTTTGGTGTGGGATGGATATTGGGTGGGAAGGAAAGAAAAAGTCTTAACATTTCTGAATAATTTGCATGACACTTGTGTGGGATGTGATGGTTCGCTAACCTGGAAGCAAGTGCCAGATCCTGCCTACCTCTGGGTAAGTGGGTGTTGCTAAGGGCCATTTAAAAATGGTTGGTAGGCCACTGTTGCAAGGTAGCGGGAGATGGAAGACTGCCTCCCTTGCTGGCCCACACATTGCCCGCTGGATCCTTCGAACAGTAAAGTATTCCACTTCTGTAGGTTCCAGTTAGCAGCCGCTCCTTAGCGCGGGGACACGCCGCTGTGCGTCACCAAGCGCTTTACAAAACTCCCTAAAATAGAAAATGCACAGTCCCGAAAAGCCTGCACTGTCTGTTGCATCACTAGTTGGGAAGTCTGTCTTTGTGTAGATGCCAGCCCTCTGGAGAAGCCCCTATATTTGAAAAACTGATGTGAGAATTGTTTGGGAAAGAATATGGTTTCAACCAGGTAGCCATCAGAGTATCATTGAGTACAACATTAAATAGAAGTAATGGCTCATACGTTGCTGGTCAGTGCTACAGAATTTGATAAAAACTTTTATTTTAGTGTCAACACAGGGCAAGTGTAACTCGAGCACCTCGGCTGCCCTCTGAACCACCACTTTGAATGAGGTGCTCTCTTCCATTGGTAGCCCATGTGGCGAGTCAAACTCAGTCTCAGTAGAGGTGTTCTGTAAATCAAGGTACAAGGCCTCATCAGTGTAATGAGGAGAAACAAGCTATCCCACTCACAATCATCATTAACATCCAAGGGTGCACAGTGTTAGAGTCAGAACCAAAGAAATAATTAACGCCTCTTCTGATATCTGCAACAAGGTAGAGGCACAGGGTTAGAGTCAGGCTTTATGACAACCAGTTGCACTTTTATAATTTCAAGCTTGGGCTGACATTAGTTTAGAGTCCAACATGGGCATCGGCACTGGGTCATCCACTGGTGCTGAAGGGGCAGGAATCCGTTTAGATTGCTGGGACAGAATAGGAATCGGCACAGAAGACAGTACAAGGCTGGCAACGGGTCCCAAGAGAATAGATGGTGCCAGGAAGGAGCCTGCTGGCAGTAACCTGACCAAGTCTTGTTGAAAGCCTTAATCTCCTGGGGGATCGATGACGACGTGGGGTACGCAGGGCACATCGGTATCAGCGGATAAACTGGCTCTGTGACCTCAACAAAATGCTAGTTACATCTTGATGTCTTTGGGGCATATTATCAAGGACAGCGTTAAAATTATTGCCGGTTTAGCGGCAGAAAACTGCCGCTAAAGCGGCGATAATGGGATGATAATATGCCCTGGAGAATTCCAATAGAAGCCCATGTTCACACCAGAACATGGACTTCTATTGGAATTCTCTGCGGCATATTATCAAGCCCATTATCGCCGTTTTAGTTGCAGTTTTCTGCCGCTAAACCGGCGATAATTTTTACCCCCGTCCTTGATAATATGCCCCTTTGTGCCTTCTCCTTGGAGTCAAGAGTGGCGGGATAGAGTCAAGTTCCTTTTTGCTTTTTTTATGCTCACGATTGAACTTGGACTTACTGGCAGACTTCAAGCCAGAAGTGGAATGGTCACTTGTGAATGAGGAGTTATACATCTGGTGTAGGAAATAGGTGAACAAATACAATAGAGTAGGAAAATCATAAACTGGCCACCAACGAAAGAAATATGTTATTTGCTGCCCTAAAAATAAAAGATTAGCCTAAATCTGTGTCAGGAGAAAAACAGAGAGTGTATAAGCATGCTGTCATCACTGCAGAGAAAAAGGGAAAAGTTCTGATTTAAGGACAGAAATACACATGGCCAGGGGTCCATAATTATGCAGTATTGAAGGCAAATAGGTGTCAAAGTAGTAGAAGAAATTTAAAAAGCACTAATTTATAACAGTAACATGGCTAGCAAAATTGAAACTGACCTGTTGGGGTACAATGGTACTAAGTTGACAATACTAAAATGTAGGTGACCGAGAGATATCAGCAGCGACCTGACGTAAGAGGACATAGGTAGAACTCATAAAATGTCTCATGGATGAACTGAGATGAAGAAAGAATAAAAAAAAGTTTCAAATAGTAATAGTAGGTACTGCTTCAATTAGGAAGCACCAAATATGAATTGGGAGAAGCTACTACAAATTAAATATTCAGCACAGTATAAGTCAAACTGGTGACAAAAGGAAAAAAAGTTGTAATCATTTCCAATGTGCCATAGAAGGACAAGAGTAATATTTAAAGTGTAGATGGGGGTAGATGGGGGTCACGGTAGTGACCTGTTTGTCATTATAATGCTGCTATGTGGTGATGCAGCCGTGGATGCTAAAAAAAGCATGTTAATCAGAAATCGAGTAAGAACGAGGGTGATGTTGTCTCCATACCAGAGTGGTGTTGAAGTGTGTAGGTATCGGAACATGTAGTTAATGGCTGATGGTAAAACAGGAGAGAATAATGAAAGCAAGATAGGTAGTCAGTGATGACAAGTTGGGGGAAAAGAAGGTAGGCCAACACATTGGAATATTAGTCAGTGCATATCCCAAGAAATTGGGGACTAATCGCCAAATTTAGAACTGCCTGGCAGTAAAATGCAAATGCAGTACAAACAAAGTGGCCTGCAGTAAACAGTACTGTAAACATCACTAAGTCCGGTTTTAGACCCAACCACAGCACAGAAACTGCCCTCATCACTGGCACAGATGACATCTGCATGACTCTGGACAAAGGAGACATGGCAGCCTTATCCTTCTGGACCTCTACAGAGCATTTGTCACAGTCTCCCAATCCATCCTCATCCAACACCTACATTGTTTTAAACACATTTTATTGAGCATTTATAATAATATCAGTACATTTGAATAATGTAGGTTGATCTGTTAACGTAAGCTCTACAGGATTATATACTGTAAATATCGTCAAGGCTGTTCATTTAATCTACAAGCTTTTACAGTATAACACCCAACATCCCTCCCCTCCCCCCCACAAGGTCTTCACAGCAACATTGATAGATGTACATAGAACTTATGGGCCTGCACATATCTCCCAACTAGTAGATGATGACAAGGGTTATATAGTATTGGGTCGGTACCTACATCTATGTGATTCAGATCTAGTAGTAGCTGTAGGGCCAATCTCCGCCCTATCGACGTGTCCATTGAATGATACCATGTTCTAATCGTCTTCTTCCTCCCTCATCCAACACCTACATGACATAGGAATCCAAGGACAAGCACTCTAATGGATTTGTTCTTTCATGATTGGAAGGACGCAGTCAGTCAGCTTGGCACCGTACATCTTGAACACCCACAACCTCATCTGAGGACATCCTTAAGGATCCTCCCTGACCCTCTTCAACACGTACATGATCCCTCTAGCCCGCATCATCTGCACTCACAATATTAACATCCTTTTCAAAGCGGATGACATGCAACTTGTTCTCTCCCTCCTGGACAAAACGCCAAGTACCCAGATCAAGTTCAATGCCTGCATGACTGAAATTGACCACTGGATGAAGACCAACTGTCTAAAGCTAAACACCAACAAGACTGAAATAGTGATCTTCATGAAGAGCACATCATCATGGGATTCCACCTGGTGGCCAACAGAGCTAGAACCGACACTCACCCCAACCACCCACGCCAAAAACCTCAAGATCATCATCAACAGCAAACTCAATATGACTGCCAAGTCAATGGCATCACTGCCTAATGCTTCCATGCCCTCAAGGTGCTGAGGAAGATTTTCAAATGGCTACCAATTAGCACCCAGAAAAGCATCACACATGCCCTGGTCTTAAAGAAGCTGGAATATGAGAAATCCCTCTACAAACAGCTCACCAAAAAGCTACAAACCATTCAGAACACGGCAGCCGGAATAACTCTCAAACTTCCACGCCGCACTCACTTGACACTGTTGCAACACAAGGGTGTCAAAATGTTATTATAAGCTTACTCTCCTTACTACTTTAACTGTACTGGGCCCTTTACGATTAGACAATATACAGCATTTCCATGTACCACATTTAATTTGCTACAGAGGCAATGACCCTCTGATGAATCTTTTTCCGCCAATAGGAGGAGTGGTAATTGGGTTGGCCAAAACAACCCATTTAACTGTCCAATGAGGACTGGTAATTGACCTCTAAATTGCAAATTTGAGATAAGCTTTAGGTACACCACTCTCAAAACCATGCTGTAGAAATAAAGAATATCAACGGGAATACCCAATCTCTTGAAGAAGTAAAGTCGGAGTAGAATTATGCAGACCAAAAGCTCTGCAAAAGGAATACAGAACAAAAGAAGTAATACCTGATGTTCTGACAGAGCTTGGTGATTCTCCCGACAACTCATAAAAGAAATCAGTAAAATAGCACAGTTTAAATGGAAGAACCAACAAGACTCAGCCAGATATTACTTTAATTTGGTTATTGTAATAAAGATTCAAAATCCATGGCACTGAGCAATCTTTTGAGAATTTCAGTAAAAGAATGTCACAGCTTGCATTAAATGGCACACATTTAGGCATGACTTCATCGGATGGTTATTATAAAAATCTGTTTACAAAGTCCCACTACCATTAAAGGCAGAAGCATAGTGTGTTTGTCTAACAGCTCAAATCTTGAAGAAGAAGGGGAAAGGGTTCAGATTAAAAGCCTATTATGGGCGAGTCCATGAGCACAGAACAAGAGAAATAAAGGAAAATTAAATTGAAATGGTTCAGCAAAGAAGGTTTCAGTCTATCAGCTACTGACTGTAACCTCAGCAAAGCAGTCCAAAAGTAAAAGGATAGTTCTACATAATCATCAAAAATCAAACAGCATAGCGTTCCGGTATTAAGTAGGAAAAAATCAGAATGGCGTTGCCCTTCCTTTGGGGTTTCTTCTTTTACAAAATCTTTAACAAAGTTCCAGTGATGTAGCATCACACCACCATCTAAAGTCTCTCATATAATCAGATTCACATATTTTCACCTAGGACACTCGCAACAGTAAGATGCTTTCCAATGCCAGTCATGAGAATTTAGAGATTCGGGAGTCTACATAGGCCTAACATCGGTGAAAAAGAAATACAAAGTAACCATCTATGGCAACATTCCTACTCCCACAGGAATATTTCACTGTGAACGTTGAAGAACCATTTAGGAATGTCGAAATTTACCCATGTACTGAACAAATAAAGCAATATTTCACTAGTTGTAAAATGACCATTGTATTAGGTCAGGTCATCATTAGAGAAAAAGTATATTCGAAAGAGCCTTTAAGTTGGCATTACACATTTTAAATTAAATAAACTCTAAATCCATATCAAATTTAATGTAACAAAATCACATCGAATAAGGAATATGTAGAACTTCCAACAAACATTAATACATGGAATTAGCTAACATTACAAATATACTACTACCACAATTTTTTCTCAATAATCATATAAGTATATCATTTATTAAATTCACATTACATAATTTGTTTTTCAGTTTTAATAAAGTATAGAATCTTTTGTATTAGCCGAAATTTCTATATCGTACCTAGGGGTATATTCACAAGAACGTGTGATAACTACCGCAAGGGTAGCATAACGCAACTTCCAATATCACAGCCCATCGCGGGAAAATAACCCTGTGTCAACGTGGAATTCACAACAAGGCGGTACCATGCGATAGTCCGCCGACATCGCAGACAATGTCCGCGATTCAACCACCAGGATGGAGATAAAACCACAACACCAAAAACACGTGATGGGCCAAAGCGCGATGAGGAAATCAGCGATAAGCAGCGCCAGGCCTGCAACACACACCTGGCAGGCCGAAAAAATCACAATAAAAGTAGAAAAAGCACCCACACCCAAACTGACCTACACCCAAGCACCATGGAGGCAGCCAGAGTAGGTGCAGAGGAGGAGCGCAACCCCACAAGAACCCCGGACGATCAGCCCGGGACATTGGGGACAGGGAAGGACAAGGACAAGAAGATGAGGAAGACGAAGTTCAGTCCGCAGGCGAACACGATCATAGTCATGGAGGTGATGGAACACCATCAACAACTCTTTGTCACCTCCAATGTGTCATTGGGCACCAAAACTGGAATATGGCGGGACATCGTGGACACGGTGAATGCCGTCGGAGAGCACAAGCGGACAATGGACGAGGTCAAGAGGCGATGGAATGACATCAAGCGGAAGACCAAGGATAAACTCTCCGCCAACCAGAAGGCAGCAATGCAGACTGGAGGTGGGGGCCCAGCGCCACAGCTCGAGCTGGATGACATGGAGGAGCTGGTGTCGACAGTCATCAGTGTGGATACTGTGGCCAGAGTTGGGGGACTGGACACTGCTCGACAAGACACAACACAACCGCAACAGGGTGAGTGACCACCAGGTACTGGGGGGACGGGTGGAGATGGTCACGATGGCACACATGCACAATCAAGCAGGGCACAGTACACACCCAAAAAGACCCTGGCTCCTCGCCCAGACCCACAGACTGTCACAGTGTACAATGCCATACTGTCAGAATGGCAACCTGTAGCATGCGGCTACATACATGTGGACACATTGTAATACACCATCTCCCCTTCACATCGCAGGGGCATCGTCAACGCCTCCTGCAGAGCAGCCCCAGCCACTCTTCATTGATGACGAGGATGACAACACCAGCATCGACGCACAAGCCCTCCTAGACATCATTGACCTCATCCACGACTCACCTCCAGGATAAGGGGAGCCCAGCTACATCGAGGAGACCCCACCCACCACCCAAACCACTCAGCAGGAGGCACCCACAGCCCCGGCACCCTCCCAAGTCCCCCAGGAACAACAAATGGCCTTCCAATGCTGTGTGCTGGAGGGCAAGAGGGAGGCGGCTGAGCAGGTTCAAACTCATGGCTGCCAAACCGGACACCATCCTTGGGTGTCTATGTCCGCCCCATGGTCTCCAACGAGACCTGACTGACATCGCTGGAGTCATGACGTGGAGAGTAGAACAGCTGTCCGCTCAGAGTGGCTCCAGCGATACCAGCCGTGAGCTGGCACACATGCGGAGGCTCATGGAAGACATGTTGCGGATGGAGGCGGAAAGGATGGCTGTCACCGCTGCACATCATCGAAATGAAGCAGGGATCTATCATGCCCTGCAGACCTCCATCATGGCATTGCCGCCACAAGGCGTGGCGCTGATGAATGCTGCTGCCCCCACACCATCCACATCCCTGACCCCTGGTGTGTCAGTGCCTCACATTGCGGCAGACGTATCCACTCTGGCACCTGATGTGTCACTGCCACACAGTGCGGCCGACCACCCTCCTCCGGCCCCTGATGTGTCAGTGGCACACAGTGCCGGAACCGGTACTGCAACACCCACAGGGGGGACAGGGCACACATCCGGAGATGAGGATGTGGATGGGTTTGTGATCAGGAGACGCTAGCTTTCATTTCCGCCACCTGGCCTGTTCCTGCTTTGTGCAGTACATGGCCCCATGACCTTCCACTGACCCCCGATACACTCCAATGCACTCACCTTGGACAGCGACATTGACTGCCACATCCTGTTTGACGACCAATGACACGGCGGATAGACTGCGGACTGTACCCTTCCTCTTCCACAGTACATGTCATCCCCATGATGGACTCTGGCTGGCCCTCCACGGGCCCATATTGTGTAGTGTGCTCGGCATTGCCCGGTACCGCTCCAGCTGCATAACTGCACTGGATGTGCAAATAAACATCCAGTGATGCACTGCTGTGTCATGTCTTACATCATTCAGGTATGGATGTGTGGATGAATGTGGGGACAGTGCCTTCCCTTGCGTCAATGATGTTCATCCTGTGGGATGCGAGTCAGAGTGTGCGACATTGCATTTTGTGTACCTGGTCCCGTGAACACTACAACAGGGACACACACATCAGTCACTTCCTTGTCCGGACATGGACTGGACCACGCACCGAGCCCACGAGTCATTGTGGCAAGCCCTGCGCTGGTCCGGCGTACGGCAGGCCAGACCACTCCAATGACGCACCGAGGGGGGGCCATCATTGCTACCCGTCGCAGGCGTACTCGCTGGTGGTGTGCAGGTCACTGGTCTAGTTGTCAGCATGTCACAGCCACTCCCTGAGGGCAGGTTTGCACACACACCACACCCATCCGGCATAGGTGTCACTGGCCATGTGACTCCACCAACATAAGGGGCCAATGATGTCACATTCCCCTCTTCCGGTGGTGACTGGATGACGGCCGCTCCACACTTCTCATTCATAAAGGGCCCATGAGTTGTTGCGCACAGGGTTGGTGACATCCGAGGCCTGGCGCACACATGGGCCTACCGCCATGTGGCGCTGACTGGGCTTGCACAGGGTTAGTGGCACTCGGAGCATTGCGGCCAGCACAGGCACCCCGCCACGGGACAGTGACTTTGGGTGCACTGAGTCAGTGGCACCTTAAGCTGCTGAGCGGGTGTGCAGCCTGCGATGATACCGCGTGCCGGCGGTCCGGACAGCTCAGGTTTAGTATGCCCTGCTGGACCGCAGTGTAGGCGAGAGCCAGCGGGCAGCACGGGCCTACCGCCCCATGGCGTCGCTTCCGGGATCCCAGAGTTAGTGGCACCCATTGGGCTGAGCGGGTGTGCAGCCTGCGATGGTGCCGGGTGCACTGGTATGTCCTCTGCCATGGAGTAATCAAGACCCAGCACCAAACGTGAGACCTGTTGGCCTGCGGAGCGTGGCTGCATGGTGTGGAGGGTGCCATGTCCCCGGGCCCCGGCCTTGTGGCTTGCAGCGGCACGTGGTGGGACCTCCTGTCTACGTGCCGGTGGCGGAAGGTGAGCAGTAAGGCCTGGGTGTGCATGGGCAGGCATGCTCTGATGGGCGGTGGGAGGGGTTGGGGTGCCTCTGCCTGGGTGTGCATGGGCGGGCAGGCGATGTTGTCTTGTGCAGGTGTGTGTACTGTGCCAGTCATGTATCTGGACTCTTTTTCAGCTGATGGCTCTGACTCATATGTGTGACCTGGTGAACTGCGATACATACCGGAACGTGATTGGAGACACACTGGTGGCAGCAGGTGAGCAGTGTGGCCTGGGTGCGCAGGGGCGGCACTCTCTCTCCTCCTCTCTTCTTCTCTCTCTCTCTCTTCCCCTCTCTTCTTCTCCCACTCCCCCTCTCTCTTCTTCTCTCTCTCTCTCCCTCTCTTCTTCTCTCTCTCTCTCCTCCTCTCTTCTTCTCTCTCTCTCTCTCTCTCTTCCCCTCTCTTCCTCTCTCTCCCCTTCGCTCTCTGTCTGTCCTTTGATGTGCGGAGGACACACCTTCTCATCATGTTTTTTGTCTTGCAGGCTGAGACCTACGGATTGTCCCGAGGGGAGCGACCGTGTGTCTTCATTTCATTTCAGTGTTCATTTTAATAAAGTTTCATTTGTTTCTTCGAAAGTGAATGTGTGCTGCTCATTTCTATGTCGATACATGCATGTCACTAGTTGTGATTGTGCGACGTCAGGCGGATTATTTTGTGCATGTTTAGGTGTAGCTGATGTGGCATGTCTTTGGTCGGAGGGTGTTCCAGGGAGGGGTGGTCCTAGGGGTGGTGTTAGTACGTGTTGTGGCCCTCATGGGTGTCCGGGCCGCATGATGAGTGGCTCCATGGCATCTGTTGCCCTTCCGATGTGGCCCTGGGCTGTGCTCCCTTTTGTTGTGCAGGCTGCCATCCGACTTTACACCAGGTCAGAGCAGGTGTAGATTTCCTGGTGCTAACGCACCTTGTCGCCTGTTTGGTGTTTTTATCGCAGTTCTGTCTGGTCGTTGTGAATGTTGAGGCGTGATGTTTTCGCGGCTTTTGGCACGGGAACTCCCACTCTGCATCTCATTAGCGATAGTTGCGGCGGGCCTCTGTGGTGATTTTTTTTGCGGCTGCTATCGCGGTTATACTGGTGCTGTGGGCTGTTAACACCAGCTTGTGAATGGGGCGATAGATTTATCGCAACTTTGGCTGCGATAAAGTGCCGTTGACTCGGCTATAGATTCTTGTGAATATACCCCCTAGTTTCTACACATTTTTGCACCAACTTTTCTAAATGATGCATTCTAATAGAAGGCATTAGAAGCTCTAGGCCACTTTATTAACAGCGCAATTTCATCAGTAAACATTAATAAACAACATATCCGTAAGAAATTAATTAGTGCAGCTCGTTTACATGTATTAGTATTACTTTGTATGTATGTTTGCTTCATCTTACATTTTAAAGCACACTTTTCCGGTGCTTCTACTACATTTGTCTCAGTTTCATTGTCCCCGTAAGTAATGTGTGCAAAGTGTACTTTCAGCTTTCCATGCCTTTAATCAGTAAATGTGTTGTGTATTATGATTTTCGAAATCTTGCTTCATCGACAGATCCTGAAGTAGCTCCACTGGTTCCTCATTCACAAACTAGCACAATTCAAACTCCTCACCCGCCCTCTCAAGGCACTACATAACACTGTCCCAGCATACCGCAACAATGCATCTGCTTGCACAAACCTTCCAGACGCATCTGCTCGTCTGGACTCCCACTTGCAAAAATCCCACTCATACGGAAATCCAGATCTGGCGATCGGCCTTTTACTACATCGCTCCTAAAGCATGGAATGACACATTAGAGTCTCCTCACTCATTGAATTCCGCAAGAAGCTGAAGACTCGGCTTTTTTTAGTTCTCCCACAAGGACCTAGGTGTGCTTAGACTCGCACCAGCTCAGCGCTCGCATACCCTCTCGGGTGATAGTGTGCTCTACAAATCCGTATAACAACATAACAACATATCATCATAAAATAACACAACAGTAAGGAAAGGGGAAACCATATTAACTGAATTGGAACAACTAGAAACTGGTACCCAGAGTATCGTCAAAGTGAGTACATAAGAAATTCAACAAAATGAAATGTATTGTTATGAAGATACAACATAGTAATATATAAGGACATAATCAACCATGACAATAATGATCTGCATTTGTTGTGCCAATTTGTTCCCTTTCTGTAACTAGATTTAATTACAGATTTGTATATGAAAAAACTATACAAACAATGAACAGCAGGAAAGCCCTGAACAAACCTGAAACACCAAACACTGACACCAATGAAAACAGTATGCAATATGGAAATGTGTCACAGGCTAGTGATAACCTTGGTAACTGTTCAAGGATATAATTTAGAGATGCCATTATTACAATTCCAGAGCATACTATATACAGTAAGTCCACCATTCCCAAATGTCCTCAAAATTAGTAGAGACAAGACGATATATAAAGATATATGATCTGTCATCATACTTGATTAGCATACAGAAAATATGAGGGAAGGTCTCTGGAATGTATTATTGGATCCCCGTGGAACTTCCCTTGCCATCACGTGGGTAGAGAACATGGAGAACGAATGTCACTCAGTCTATGAGAAAGTAATGTAGATCCCTATCCTCATTAATATCCCTGTCGACTGATATGAGTCAAATAATCTATTATACTTCCATTCTTTGTAAGTCCAGAGCTCTGTGGCCTCCTCTGGGATTCATTCTGACCAACGCTATTGCATGAAACCTAATAGCGATTTAGTCATTATCTTAATTCTCAGTGTTCCAAGGTTTGGCCAGGGGGTAATTGCCGTCCATGTTTCTGATAGCCCTAATATACTGTTGGATGCGAACATGGGGGCATATCAGCAAGGCGGCGCTATGAAATTATCGTTTTACCGAAAACGGACGCAAAAGCGGCGATAATTTCATCGCCTTAACTGCAAAGACACGATATCGCGTGCTTTGCTGATTTAGCACCCCTTACAACAACGCCCAGCTTTGCATCTCTAATGAGATGCAAAGTGGGCGTTCCGTGCCAAACTAACTGGAGAAATGTCGCTAACCGACATTTCTCCAATTATCGAGCTGCACGCAAACAAGCAGAGCGATAAGAAAATTAGAGCTAACCACAGTTATCGCTACTTTCCTTATGCCTGCTTGTAATCTGATTTAGCCATGTAATCCAACGGGAGGTGGATTACATGGCTAAAACCACTCTGCCCTATCAACAAGGTATCGCTGGTCGCAGTGCGATTATCGCTGGATTTCCAGCGATAATCACACTGTTTTTCAGCTAACGCATGGATTCCTATCGCTTGGGAGATAAGCGTTGTTGATAGCACGCTATCTCTGCGATAGAATCCAGCGTTAGCATGCGATAATTATCCTTGCGCTAAAAGCGCTGAGTGATAATTATCGCAGGCCCTTGCTGATATGCCCCTTCTAGAGGGGGAAAGATACTGCTCATCTTTGAGCAGTGACAAATGATGAAATATATTACATTTTGGTGTTGCAGTTAATGAAGTCCTGGATTTTAAAATAATTACTTTTGTGGTATTGAAATATGTTAGTCTTTGCCAAAGCAAAGGTGCACATGTTACACTTACCACAAAAACACCAAACTGGTTTAACCAAATATTATATCATTGCTTTATATGTACTCATTAAACACTGAAACATTAATTCACCTCTTCTGGGACTGTGTCAAGGCAGTCATAACGAAATTTCTGAGAGGCACAGACTTCTGTTTTTTTGATGAACCACTTTAGACATTATACACACAAAACAAAACATATGAATATTACTTCATATACTCTTCTTCTCCAGGGAAAACAAACAAATAATCTGTCTTGTCCGGTCTGAATCCAAGTTCTTTCTGAACCACTTAGGGCCATATGTAGGTAGCCAAATACCTGTCGGTAACGGCCGAAATTCGGTAAATATCCCGTTACCGACCGGTATTTAGGCATTTGAGATGTAGGAGGCATGATTTAAGGAAGATCGGTAAAATACCGAATCGGTAAAATACAGATTCGGTAAGTTATAGAATCCTTAAATCATATGTAGGGAGCACTCAAGTGAGTGAATTTCAGTATTAAGGATTCGGTATTTATCACCAACTACAGGTTGATGATAAATAACGAATACCTTTCAAAAAGCTATATTTTGCTGATGTAAAAGTGCCATGTGGCAGACATACATGCCCTTAGGGCATGTATGTGCGCCACATGTGCACACATGCACGATTTAGGGGTGCAACAGGGTGTCAATGTGACACCCTGCCACCCATGAATATGCTTCCCCTATTACCGATTCGGTATTTACCGAATCGGTAATAGTAAATGGCTTCCCATTCATTCCTATGGGCCTCCAGGCCCAAAGGAATGAATGGGAAGGGATGCATTATTACCGATTCGGAAATTACCTATTCATAAATACCGAATATTACCGAATCGGTAATAATTACCGAATGTTTACCTACATACTATTTACCGATTCATAAATACCGAATCGGTAAAATTCGGTATTTATGAATCGGTAAATATAATTTATCTACATATGGCCCACAGTGACTAAAAAGCATTGCTCAAGAAGCTGCCCTCCCGATAGAAAGTCCTGAGGAGCACTTTTAGTTCCAGCCAAGGTCTTGAAGGCAAAACCCACGTGCATCAGCTGAAGCCTTTCTGAACATCGATAGAGCATCCATTGTCGCAATCACGGCAGGTAAATTTCTCCACCCAATATCTATGCAAAATTGTGCAATGACTTATTGACCACAGATTACATAAAAACATGTATCGTTTGAATCAGCCTAAAATAGCACTATTCTTTCATTTCCATAAATACGAATGAAATGCACATGTAAAAAATTGATTTTTCTGAGTATTTTTTTTTTCTTTTTAGTTTTGTCCTGTGCAAATTAGACCCAATGGATATCAATGCACTGTATATAAGAAATGTTAAATGGATTGGCACTTTAGTTTTGTTACCTTACATTCTGCGGAGGACAATTTCAAATTGCGAGTTATAATCAAGCATGAGCAATTTCTTTAAGGCAGTTTGTGCACTGGTTCCTAGATCTACAATCTGTAGGATTAAGGCATCCATTCACATAATCTGCTCCATTGCTAGGTCAGAACACCTGTAGCATGGAGCTAGCACTAATCCTACCCCGGCTGTCGTTCCGGCGTGGGTGTGACGGATACAAAAAAGTGATGGATAGAATGGTTGAATTAATCCCAGGCACTGACAGTTACACTGGCTGACACTCAAATCATCCTCACCATGCCACAGGCAAATGAGCCTGGGTCCTGCTTCAATAGGAACAGTCCAGCCCAATCTCCCTAACCAGGTTCTCTCTGAATTGGAACAGATGACAATTAAGACCAGTTTCAGCATATTTGGGTCTCTTCAGTCAGGAATAGCTTAGATCCTGTGGCACACAGCACTGGACCTGCATCTGGGAATACCCATTGCACTTAGGGTGTCAACATGAGGAATACCAAAAAAGTGATGGATACAATGCTTGAATTCATCTCCGCTACTAGTCATTACTTGGGCTGAATCCCAAGATATTGTGTTTTTTGCTACTAAGGCACCCCAAATTAGACCCAGCCTTGGTCCTGCTCGAAAAGGACCAGTCAGGCCAGAACTGCCAAGAACAGTCCTCTCTGTACCGGAACCCAAGCAACCCAAGACTAGTTTCAGCCTATTTGGGGTTTTTCAGTCTGGTGTAGATTGGTTGCAGTGGCACAAAGAACACAGGCCTATGTCTGACAATATCCATTGCACTTAAGGCATCAAAATGCAGAATACACAAAGTTGATGGATTGAATGCTTGAATTAATCTCAGCTAATGGTAATTATTTGGGCTGCATCCCAGTCCATCATATTTTTGGCCACCATGCCACCTCAGATTAGACTCAGCTATATTGAAATCAGCCTTGGTTTTACTCCAGTAAGAACAGTTCAACCAGAACTGCCAAGCCAGGTCTTCTCTGACATGGACCACATGCAACCTAAGACTAGTAACAGCCTATAAGGGCCTTTTCACTCGGGTGCAGCATGGATCCAATGGCACCGTGAACATGAGACCCATGCCCGGGCATACCTGTCACACTTAGGGCATCAAAATTAAAAATACAAAAAAGTTATGGATGGAATTCTTGTAATAATCAGAGCCACTGGAAATTAGGCCACATCCTAATCTATCATTATTTTGCTCACCATGCCACCTCAGATTAGACACAGCCATGTGCACATCAGGCTTGGTCCTACTCCAATTGTAAGAGTCCAGCTGAACTGCCAAGCAAGGTCCTCTTTAAACAAGAACACGAGAAACCCAAGACCAGTTTCTGCCTCTCCAGTCAGGTGAAGCTTGGTTCCAGTGTCAAAGTGAGCACTGTATTCCCTGTCTGGGCACAGCCTTTTAAATAAGGGTATCACAATGAAGAATATAAATAAGTAACAGATAGAATGCATGAATTATTCTCAGCCACTGGTAATTTCTCTGAGCTGTGTCCCAAGCCATAGTTTTTGCCCACCATGACAACTCACATTAGAGCCAACCATTTGCAAATCAGTCTTGTTCCTGCTCCAATGGCAACAGTCCAGCCTGAACTGCCAAGCAGGTCCTCTCTGAACTGGATCACAGGTAACCCAAGACCGATTAGAGCCTGTTTGGGCATCTTCAGTTAGGTGTAGCTTGTTTCCAGGGGCACAGAGAGCAAAGGATCCAAGTCTGGAGATACCCGTTGCACTTAGCACATCAAAATGAAGAATACAAATTGAAGAATAGAAAAAAGTATGTACTGTTGAAATTGCAGCAGGATCAAGACTGATTTGCTAAAGGCGGATCTGTCTAGAGTGGCACAGCAGACAAACAATAATGGTCTGGAATGCTGCCAAGAGTGATTGCCAGTGGCTGAGATTACTTCAGACATTCCTTCCATCACCTTGTGTTTTTGCAACAGATGTGCTAAGTGTAGTGGGTATGCTCAAACCTGGGCCCTGTGCTGACTGTGCCGCAAGGCTCAAGCTATACCTCACTGATGAGACCTATATAGGTCAAAGCTGGTCTGGAGTTGTCTCTGTTCCCATCTGAAAGGGATCAGACCTGGCAGTTCTGTCTGGACCAAGACTGAGTTTCAAAAGGCGGGCCTCTGTCTAGAATGGCCCAGTGGTTAAAAACAGTGGTCTGGAATGCTGCCCAGAGAGATCATCCATGGCTGAGATTAATTCAACCATTACTTTCATCACCTTTTTATTTTTGCATGGGGCCTGATGGAGTCACGCCCCACATCTTTGCAATTCCAGTCAATGTCTTGGATATAAATGTTGATATTTCTCATTTGTTGATCATTTATTTTTTTATGACAGTTCCGTTTATGAATTTTTATGTTTATTTGCAATACGTTCCAAACTGCGAAAGGACAAATCACTACAAAAAGCGTGGATCATTTGTTTATGCAACAGAAGCATATAGTCTAGATTGTTATGTTGCACTCAACATAGTTAAGCAATAATGATATAGCACTATGCAAATTATTAACCTCAAACACTTTTCACCGACTGATGATACTAAGGTGCTAACAAGGACGGCCATTCAGGGCCCTTTCATTTCAATTATGGAGCACATACTTGCACCAGCTGTGAAGACCAGACTTTACCAGACTTCAATACGGAGAACATAACAAAGAAATGACTGGTTAATGAAGATAAAGGAGTAATGGTCAGAGGAAAGAAAGTAACACAGGCTAGCAAGGCAACTCTACTCATGTGGGAAACCAGGGACGTTAGGGAGTGAAATGATTATGTCAGTTCTAATGATTGATTAATTCAGCTAGATAACTAAATCACAGTAATCCTTTGTGACATAATTTAAAGTGTTCTGCTATAATAAACCAAGACTTGGACTTTAGATGGTTTTAATGTGTATTTCTAAAGAGTAGACAATCAGAACAAGTATGTGTTTGAATAAAAAGTAACAAGTAAAAACATTTATATAAGTAATAGCAGGCTATTTAACATCTTATGATGCACACATGTAAGAGAAATATCAGAGAATGTCTCAGTTATATTTTCCACTTTGACAGTGATTGATGAAAATATGGAAGGTAACATTGGAAGACAGCGTCTACCAGAGAGCAATACACATGCCAAGGAATAGAGTGCTGCGAAGTTAGGAGTGCAAAAAAATACTCAGATAGACAAAGCAAAAACATCAAATTGTAGCCTATCTGCCTTACTACGATCTGTACCCCATGTCCTCAATATCATGAAAGGTCCATTCATACATTGTATGTACAGTGAGAGAACTCGAGACATTGGGGAAACACAGTATCTTGCTGTACAGTACCCACTTCCAGGTGTACTTCTTTTTTAGAGATGGCGTAAGCCTACCCCATTTGATTTTACTAAAATTATATGTATAATGTACTTAGGTAAAGGTGCTTTCAGCCCCTCTCTTCATCCTTTGGTCTGTTGTCATTAATATTTGCTTCTGCATAATACAGCACTCAGAATAGGGCAATGGCCAGCCTACTTCAGCCACTGGGTAACATCAGTTTCAGTAACTGCATTTAACCCTTTCACAAGAAGCACATTCACACGTTACTTCCCTTCAGTGCCGGTATTTTTGTTTTTACTTTATTATTAATTTAGTATTCTTTGTTTGCAGAGCCTGGTGTTATAGCAGGACACCTTTTACCATATAAGAGCACAGGGCACATTCCAGCTTTAGTTGTTCCCTTTCTTCTGACAATACTGTTCTAAATTTCTTTTGAAGTGACCTTTGTTTACCTTGCTGCTGCTTTTTCGCACTAATAGAAGCTAACATGAACTCTGAATAAACGTTCATGAGGATGATTTCTAACCATACCTATCAGTCCTTCTTTCCTTCATCCTCTCCTTTTTTCTTGAATGACTTTTTCTTTTTTGCATTCTTCTTTTATTCTGTCTTCGTCTTTCTTGCTTTCGTTCCTTCTTTATTTTTCCTTTTTCCTTCTTTAATTCTTCCTTTCTTTCTTTTTTCATCTTCCTTCTTGCTTTCCATCCTTCTTTCTTTCTTTGTTTGTTTCCTTCTTTGTTTCCCTTTTCTTGAATGTTTCCTTATTCTTCCTTTCACTTTTCCTTTGTTTGCTTCTTTCTTTCCTTCTTTTATTCCCTATTCCTTGTCTCCCTCTTTCGTTCATTTTTTCTTTCCTTCATCTCTTCTTTCCTTAAAGTATCCTCCTTCTTTCCTTCCTCCCTTCCTTCTGTATTTCCCTTTTTCTTCTTTGTTTTTTCTTTGTTTCCATTTTTCTTTTTCTTATCTTTGCCTCTTTCTTTCCTTCTTTCTCACCCTTTCTTGCTTTCTTTCTTTCCTTCTTTCTTACGTCTTTCTTTTCTTATTCTTCTTTCTCTTTCATTTGCTTCTTTTTCCCTCTGTCTTTGTTTCCTACTTCTTTCTTTCTTTCTTTCCTTCTTTCTTTTTCAATCTTTCTATTACTTTTTTCTTCTGTCTTTCATACTTTCTTGCCTTCCTCTTTCTTTTCTACCTTCCTTTTTCTTCATGTGTCCCTTCTTTCTCTCTTTCATCTTTATTTCCTTCCTTTTTTCTTTTTCCTTTCCTGCTGCTGTTCTTTCCTACTTCTGTTCTTCGCTTCTTCCTTTCTACTTTGTCTTTCCTTCCTTCCTTCTTTCTTTCCTCCCTTCTTCTCTTTCTTTTTCTTTCTTTGTTCCTTCCCTTTTTCTTTCCTTCAGGCTTTGCTTTTTTCTTTCCTTCTTCTTTCTGTCTTTCATTCCTTTCCCCTTGTTTCTGTATTTTCCTTTCTCGTTCTTTCCATCCTTTTTTTATTCTTTCCTTTTTTCTTGCTTTCTATCTTTCTGTCCTTCCTCCTTTCTTTTATTATTTCCTTCATCTTTCTTTTGTTCCTTTTTCCTTCCCTTCTGTCTCTCTTTTTTCCATGTTTCCTTATGTATATTTCTTCTTTCCTTTTTTAATTCCTTCTTTCCCTTGTTTCTTTCGTTCCTACTTCTTTCTTTCTTCCCTTTCTTTCTTTGTAATTCTTTCTTCTTCCTTTCTTCACTTCTTTCATTTGCCTTTCCTTTCTTTTTTTCTTTCTTTCTTTCCTTCTTTTATTCCCTTTTCCTTGTCTCCCTCTTTCGTTCATTTTTTCTTTCCTTCATCTCTTCTTTCCTTAATGTATCCTCCTTCTTTCTCCCCTTCTTTCTTTCCTCCCTTCCTTCTGTATTTCCCCTTTTCTCCTTTGTTTTTTCTTTGTTTCCATTTTTCTTTTTCTTCTTTGCCTCTTTCTTTCCTTCTTTCTCACCCTTTCTGGCTTTCTTTCTCTCCTTCTTTCTTACGTCTTTCTTTTCTTATTCTTTCTTTCTCTTTCATTTGCTTTTTTCCCCCTCTGTCTTTGTTTCCTACTTCTTTCTTTTTTTCTTTCCTTCTTTCTTTTTCAATCTTTCTATTACTTTTTTCTTCTGTCTTTCGTACTTTCTTGCCTTCCTCTTTCTTTTCTGCCTTCCTTTTTCTTCATTTGTCCCTTCTTTCATCCTTATTTCCTTCCTTTTTTCTTTTTCCTTTCCTTCTGCTGTTCTTTCCTACTTCTGTTCTTCTGTTCTTCCTTTCTTTCTTTCTTTCTGTCTTTCCTTCCTTCCTTCCTTCTTTCTTTCCTCCCTTCTTCTCTTTCTTTTTCTTTCTTCGTTCCTTCCCTTTTTCTTTCCTTCAGGCTTTGCTTTTTTCTCTACTTCTTCTTTCTGTCTTTCATTCCTTTCCCCTTGTTTCTGTATTTTCCTTTCTCGTTCTTTCCTTCCTTTTTTCATTCTTTTCTTTCCTTTTTTCTTGCTTTCTATCTTTCTGTCCTTCCTCCTTTCTTTTATTCTTTCCTTCATATTTCTTTTGTTCCTTTTTCCTTCCCATCTGTCTCTCTTTTTTCCATGTTTCCTTATTTATATTTCTTCTTTCCTTTTTTTTTTTTTTTTTTTTTTTTTTTTTGAAACCGTTTATTGCAGTTTATAGAAGTTACAGGTATGGGCCTACAACCACACGGCCGGCCGCTAGAGCATCAAAAGCATATTACATACATACAGCAAAAAACTTTCTCAGCGGTGCACAGTAGGAAGACAGGAGTGATCAATGGTGCAGGCCTCACAGCTCCATGCCCACAGTACGGTTCCATTTTCTTAAAGCAAAACAACGTGAACAAACCACAACCGCAAGGCAACCCTCGATCCAAAGTGACAACACGTGCTCCATAAGTGGGGGATCCAAACCAGCAGCAAAATTCTGAAGAGGGGGACGGGAGTAGATCAGGGACTGGGGGACCGCGCGCCCGCGGCCAAGGGAGGGGCGCCATCTAGGGAGACGGAGCCGGCGAGGCCGCCGGTAGCAGCGGCGGCTCACAAATACCCCCGCGGTAGGCGTTCCAGGGGCCCCAGAGTTTCATCCACGCCCCAGGCTTACCCCTCGCCACATACACCACCTTTTCACGAAACATACACCAATCCATATGCTCTTTCCAGGCCGACACCGCAGGGGGCCTCTGGGATCCCCACAATTGGGCAATATCACGCTTGGCTATCATGTATCCCAGAGTCACCCACCGCGCCTGCGGGACCGAGTAGTCATTTGGTTCCCAGACATTCAGCAAGCATCTCCTCGCTTCAGGCAGCAGCGCGACACGCGTAACCATTCGTAGAACCTCATGCACACCACGCCAGAATCGCTCCACCTTCGGGCACTCCCACAGTATATGCATGAAAGTCGCCAACGCACCACAGCCACGCTTACACATTCCATCACCGGCAAAACCCATACGTAAAAGCCTTGGCCCCGTCATGTAGACCCGGTGAAGGATCTTGAGCTGGACGAAACGAAGGCGAGCCGGGATGGCCACCTCTTTCGGAGAGGCCACCGCGGAGATCCAATCCTCGTCGTCCAGCTCCAGCCCGTCGGCAACCCAAGCCTCGCGGAGACTAGTCAGCAGACACGATCTATCGTTAATCAATTTTTTGTATATGAGGGAGATCGTGCTGTCCGGGACATGGCCATCTAGCACTCTGTCCTCCAGGGGGGAAGACTCCGGAATGGATGCAACATCCGGGAAGACGGAGCCCAGCGCATGGCGGACCTGTAGGTACCGAAAGTACTCACTGCCCTGCAGCTGAAACTCCGCCTGCAGCGTCTCAAAAGTTTTGAATCCCCCCCTCGTCCAGAGATCTCCCACCGTGCTGATTCCGATCGTGTCCCACTTCTCGAAGCCCTTCGACGTCCACAGGGAGCCCAACCTCTCAGATGCATACAGCGGAGACGCTCGGGTCAAACGGTCCTTCCACCCCATAGCTGCATTAGCCGCGTGCCAGACACGCACCATGACACGCGTCGGTCCCGTCAAACGGGAGTCGGGCGCGCCAGAGTAAAGCGCTCGATTATAATCGGCACCGGGCAGAAGCGTCCTGTCCATCTCAAATGCCGGGTTCAAGGCGGGCCCGTAAAGGCCATGATTAATTGCAGCTAGTTGGGAGGCCCAGTAATACCGTTTGATGTCCGGGAGGGCGACCCCTCCATCGTACCACGGGAGCGTCAATTTAGCCAGAGCAATACGCGGCCTCCCGTCCCAGAACAGGCGCCGCTGGAGGCCCTCCACCTCGCGAAAGTAGCGTGCCGGGACCAGGTCCATGGTATTCTGGAGGGCGTAGAGGAAGCGCGGCAGGGACATCATTTTAAATAAGGCCGCTCGGCCGAGCGGCGAGAGCGGCAGACGCCGCCAGCGCACCACGTCCTCCCTCAGACGCTGGAGGGGGGGGCAGCAAGTTCCGCTCATAGCGGGCCTCCGGGTCAAGAGTGATATATATACCCAGGTACCGGAAACCCTGGGAGGCAATCTGGATCGGACAGTCCCGTGGCAAGACCGGGGCCTCCCCGGAGAGCACACAGACACAGGATTTCGCCCAGTTGATGACCAGGCCTGAGTTGCGACCGAAGGAGCGCAAAACATCAACCAGGACGATCAGTGACTTGCGCGGGGAGGCGAGATACAAAAGGATATCGTCAGCATAGAGGGACACGCGGTCCTCATGCTCGGGGGTCCAGCGGAGACCACGGATAGAAGGGTGCCACCGCAACCACTCCGCCAGGGGCTCCATGGCCAGGGCGAACAGGAGAGGCGACAGGGGACAACCCTGTCGCGTGCCCCGTCCCAGCGCGAATGGGGCAGATACTCGCCCATTCACCACCACCTGCGCCAACGGGCCCGAATATAGCAATTTGACCCAGCTGACGAAACCCGGGCCGAACCCAAACTTCGCCAGCATCGCCCAAACATATGGCCATTCGAGCGTATCAAACGCCATGGTGGCGTCCAAGGACGCCAAGATGGCCGGCTCCCGCACAAATGGACACGCGCGAGCACCCCGTGTAAGCGCCGCAGATTAAGCGCCGTGTTGCGGTGTGGTATAAAGCCCGATTGGTCTTGGTGGACCAAGTCGCCCACCACGCCAACCAACCGGTTGGCCAACACCTTGGCGAGGATTTTGGGCTCCGCGTTCAGAAGCGAAATCGGCCTATAGGATGTGACCCGCTCACGGGGCTTCCCCTCCTTATGGATCACCACAATTGTAGCCAGACGCTGGTCCGGCGGGAGGGAGCCCTGCGAGTGGGCCGCAAGGAACATCGCGCGCAGGTGGGGCGCCAACACATCCGGGCGTAGCCTGTATAGCTCAATGGGAATACCATTGGGGCCCATGGCCTTGCCGGATGCAACCGAGCGAATAGCCGAGGCAATTTCGTCCGAGGTGGGCGGGGCATCCAGCGAATCCCTGTCCTCCACCGTAAGGGAGGGCAGTGCGATGTCCCGAAGCAAGGCATGGGAATCTTCCTCCGAGCAGGGAGAAACCGGGGAGTAGACTTCGCGGAAATAATCCGCGAAGCAGGAGACAATGGCTTCCGGCTCAGTGACGCACACACCATCCACGCTCTCAATCAAAGGCACCACGCGGCTCGCTCTTTCCCTCTTGTCCAACCACGCAATCAATTTGCCAGCCTTGTCACCCACATCATACAATCGCCCCTGCTGCTCTCTACTGAGGCCCCTGGCCGCCTCCGTGACGAGGGCCCGATAGGCCGCCTGCTTTAAGTGCAAAACATGCAACTTGGCGTCTGTTACCCCGCTCCCCAGGTCACCCTCCAGTTCTGCAATCTCGGCCTCAACCCGGGTCACCTCCTCCCGCTCGCGCCGCCGGGCATTGGAAATAAAGGAGAGAGCCTCCCCTCTAAGAACCACCTTGAAAGCCTCCCACAGGGAGATGGCAGACGGGACCGACCCCACATTCTCATCGAAATAGCGCTGTAAGGCTTTGATCAAGTCGGCACGAATGGTGGGGTCGCGCAAATACCATGCATTGATCGGGGCCACTCTGCCATCCCCCCTCGGGAAGACATCGAAATGCAACAACAATGGGGAGTGGTCTGAGATACCCCGTGCCAAATGGCGCACCTCCCCCACCCTCCCTGCCTGGGCCGCCGGGACAAGGATGTAATCAAGCCGCGAGAGGCTACCATGGGCCCCCGAGTGGAAGGTGTACTGTTGCAATACGGGATGCTTTAAGCGCCAGCAATCCACCAGGCCCAGCGTGTCTAAAAGGCCGGGCAGCCACGCCTGTGCCCGGGGGAGGTCCCTAGGGGGATGGCGATCCATAGACCCAGAGGCAACCGCGTTAAAGTCCCCTCCAACCACCAACAGGCCACCCGGAAGGTCCAGAAGGAGGCGCCCCAGGTCCGCAAATGTAGTGGCTTGTAACCCAGGCGGGACGTACACTGATATAAAGATAAACACTCTACCCTCCATTCGTCCCACCAGAACAGTGTAACGTCCCCTCTCATCATGGCGCACCTCGTCAATCTCCAACGGGAGCGAGTTCTTGACCATAATACCCACCCCCCGCGAGCCCGAAGTGAAGCCGGAGTGGGCCGCCAAACGATATCCCCGCCGATTCATTGCATGAAAGGTGTTACCTATAAGGTGTGTCTCCTGCAGGAAGACAACATCTGGAGAAATACGTTTTAAATACTGCAGGACCACACCACGCTTAATCCTATCCCCCAGGCCGTTAACATTCCATGACAACACAATCAAATCCCTACCCCCCATCATACGTCAAAACAATCGGTCGCCCCCCACCGAGCATCTTAAAAACAACAAAACGGTTGCGGGTTTGCCTTGCGGTGCTAACAAACAACACACCCCCCCCACCCCCCGGTCCCAACAGAACTCCCCCCTCCCTGCACCCCTGCATGAGCCCAGACAGCCCCCCCAAAGTGCAGTGTGCCTGTCGCCCCATAGCTAAGTACTAACTAGTCCCCCCGAGGAGGAGGGAAGCCCCCAGCAGACCCCACCCGACCTCCATGGGAGGGGAACATACGAAAGCAATATATGGTAAAGGAACAATATCCAGAGCAAGGCCTATACAGTCACCCCTCAATTCTGATCCGGCGGGCCCTCCCCGCCAGCCGCGCCCCCCCCACCCCGATCTCCAGGCAAAGTATCTAACCAGTCCCCAGCCACCTCGGGCCGGTCGAAGAAGTGCGTACGGCCATCCACCTCCACCCTCAGCTTAGCCGGAAAGAGCATTGAGTACTTGAGGTTTAGGTCCCTTAGGCGACGTTTAATACCAAGAAAGCTCTGTCGCTGCTTCTGGACCGCCGGAGTAAAGTCTGGGTAGAAGTGTACATCCATGTTGTCCAGCCTGACCGGTCCCTGTTGCCTGGAGGTCTGGAGGACGGCGTCTCTGTCCCGGAAATTAAAAATCCGGGCAATAATAGGCCGCGGCGGGGCACCGGTCTTAGGGCGGCCCCCAGGGACCCGGTGAGCACGCTCCACCGCAAAAAGCTTACTCAGCCCCCGGGGCTGGAGATGGGTCAGGATCAGTTCTTCCACGAAGAGATCTGCCGCCTCCGCCTCTCGGCCCTCCGGCACACCAATAATGCGAACATTGTTCCTCCGGGCCCGACCCTCGGAATCCTCCAGTCGCCGGTCCATCAGGGCGCTCGCCTGGCCAAGCCGGCGCACCTCCTTCTGGAGGGCCACCACGTCCGTAGTGAGGCTCGTTGTGGTGTGGGCCAGGGAGTCAACTCGGTCGTTCGTTTTTGACAAGTCTGCCCTCACAAGGCCCACATCCACCAGGACCGAGTCAATTTTTTGCGCCAAGGTATCGAAACGCTGGTCCACTGAGGCCTTCATCTCTGCGATGGCGCCCATGACGTCCCGGAGGGTCAGATCCACCGGTTGGGCAGGCGCCTCCGTCGGGCCCACCAGGGATGACCGCGATGTCTCCGGAGAACCCTTCTGGAGCGTATAGCGATCCATACTATTGGCCTGGTGCGCCGTGCCACGGCGGGTTGTCTTCATCTTCGCCCGGTCGCCATCTTGTTTGGTGGACATGCTGGCCCTTCCACCGTCGTACCAAGATCTCCAAACGGGCCGCCACACCAAATCACGGGTGGCAGGGGGGGGGGCGGGGGCGACCACCGGGCCGCGGGTCAACCCACCGCCGGCGGGTCAGCCGGGCACCTGGACAAGGCAACACCACCGCACCCCGCTCCGCAGCCCGACCCCGCCTGAGGCAAGGAGGGCGCAAAAGCGAAAGTGAAAGTGCGGGGTACGCGAGTCGCCCAGCCCCGCTCGCCGCTGTTATTCACTTCGTCCCCGGATCGCCCCACTACTCCAATCCGGGGGGCCCGCGAGGAGAAGGCCGCAACCTTCAATCGATGCTCCCACCGGTGTTCGGGGTCCGATTCGAGCCCAAAAAACGGGTGGCGCCTCAGCTCGGGTTCACCGACACAGTCCCCTCAACAAGGACAGGATATCGGCAGGATTAATTCAGGAGGTCGCGGAGGTCCTCGGGAGCCTCGCACCTACGCGGCCATCTTGGTTGCGCGCTAGGCTCCTCCTCTCTCTTCTTTCCTTTTTTAATTTCTTCTTTCCCTTGTTACTTTCCTTCCTACTTCTTTCTTTCTTCCCTTTCTTTCTTTGTAATTTTTTCTTCTTCCTTTCTTCCCTTCTTTCATTTGCCTTTCCTTTCTTTCTTTCTTTCCTTCCTTCTGCCTTCCTTTTTCTTCATGTCTTTCTCTCTTTCATCTTTATTTCCTTCCTTTTTTCTTTTTTCTTTCCTTCTGTTCTTTCCTACTTATTTTCTTTCGTTCTGTCTTTTCTTCTTATTCCTCCTTTCTTTCTTTCCTTCCATCTTCTCTTTCTTTTTCTTTCTTCGTTCCTTCCCCTTTCCTACAGGCTTTCCTTTTTTCTTGCTTTCATTCTTTCCTTCTTCTTTCTATTTTTCATTCCTTTCCCCTTGTTTCTGTATTGTCCTTTCTTGTTCTTTCCTTCCTTTTTTCTTCTTTTCTTTCCTTTTTTTCTTGCTTTCTATCTTTCTGTCATTCCTCCTTTCTTTTATTCTTTCCTTCATCTTTCTTTTGTTCCTTTTTCCTTCCATTCTGTCTTTATTTTTTCCATGTTTTCTTATTTATATTCCTTCTTTACTTTTTAATTAATTCTTTCTTTCTTTCCCTTGTTGTTTCTTACCTTCCTTCTTCTTTCTTTCTTCCCTTTCTTTCTTTATAATTTTTCTTCTTCCTTTACCTTTCCTTTCTTTCTTTTTTCCTCCCTTCTTCCATTCCTTCTTTTCTTTCCTTTTTATGCTTTTCCTGTTTTTGTTTCCTTCTTTCATGTGTTCCTTCTTTCTTTCCTTTTTCTTTCTTTAGAGTTTTTCGGCCAGACTTTGTCCATTAGTATGGGGTGATAAATCGCGCTATGTAAATACTGCTTAATTGATTGATTTACATTTTTCTTCCACACACTCCAGCCTGCATCAAGGGGCAATGTATTCGCCCCCTTCAGCCTTGAAGAGTTACAGCTTGCTGTCCTTTCACAAGGACCACAACAATACACAAAAAATTGCCTTCTGGTCCAGGAAGTGCTTTGGCAATGTGTTGTTTTTTTTATACCAAATCAACATTTTTGCCTTAAGCCAATGTTTTTGTTTAGAAAGATGAGGGCCGGCAGCTTTTTTGAACAATAGAGTTTTGGATGAAACATGACAAAGCAAAACAACAATTGCCAAAAGGCTGGCAGGCAACGCCAGACCTACTAGCTTTGCCAATGTTTGTTTTAAATGTGTTGTATTTTTAGGGTTGTTGGCCACCATTGCCACACATGCACATGTTTCACAAACAGCCAGCTATATGAGAAGGACATTTACCAGTCTGTGGCTAGTATGTCTAGACTGATTGTTCAAAGTGTATGATCCCTGAACATCCCTTGGTATTCCAGACTATAAGAACATTAGAATGGGGTGTACACAGCTATTATTGCATAACTAATTAAAATGGCTGCTGCGTGAGTAGCACAGAGTCTGCAACCATTAATGCTCTCTGAGTGGCAGCACCGCCCACCTCTTTCCACCATGTAAGGCTTTAAATGTGACAGACAATGGACAGAGGTATTCCAGTGATGACACTCGGCTACCCTTCCTCCTGCTCACCCTACCTGTTCCCATAACTCTATCAGGACTGGTGGCCACTTCCTGCAGCTTGTAAATGGGGTTGCTGACTTAATTCCAGGCCCCTCCTTCCTCTCTTTTTTCCTACAAAAGATTATGCTGATGCAGCAGAAACCCTCACTCCTTATTGTGAGAGACTTTGGGCTATGAATGACTTCTGGAGAACTGTTCTTATGCTCTTTGTCGAGTCAGGGTAAATAGGTAAGGAGTTACTGGAAAGAAGGTTGTAAACAGATAAAACAAACCGTACCCACAGGCCATGGATTATTGGCGCTGCTGGCTGCTATTGACTCTCATTGCACTCTGCCCTCCCAGGCTGTGCCAATCTTGGTATCTGGGCTCTGGATCTTCCCAAAGGCAAGAGAGATTATAAAAGGTCAATACAGCATTATTTTAGTTAAGAGATAGTTGTGAAGGAGACATCTAGGAGGCCAGTGGCCGGAGGAGGATTTTACTACAAGGTCTGATGGGTCAATTATGATTGATTTTTCTTCACTGTAAACTCTAGTAGCAAAGTTAAATAAACAAACACGAAAAGATCTGATGCATAAAAAAGACAGAAGTTTCAAAAACACAAATTTTGAACAAAGGTCAGCACAGCAGGCATTTCCAGTACATGACACCACAGTGGACCGATTGTATAAATAGCCCTGACCGAGAGATCTCCTATTCTTTGCTGCTCTAGCAGAAAATAAGTTCTCTTATTCACCTAAAAAAACATACAGTCAATTGGTGTATTTAATGCGATATTTGGGTGAAACAGTTTGTGAGTTTACATTTGTAGGTTTCCTTAGAGTACCTGGTCACCTGATTTGTACACCGGTTCACATTGAATATTCGTGAGCTGAGGTGGCAACCTTCTTGGTGGGGTGTTTTGCTTCGCTTCTGCGCTGGGACCTCTCTTAATCGTTCCAACTGACGCATTGAAGTCATGGTGGCAGGGGTGGAGGAACATTTGCGGCTTAACGTGCTTGAACATTTTCTTTGTTTTTAAGCCAAGAGGCTTTCCGAAGCGTTGGAGCCGCAAACTTCATTTACCTCAGTCGCGCTAAGACATTTTCTTGCATTTCATAGGCGCGTTGCGGTGTATTACGCGGCTTCAATTAGAACGAAGAGTGCTTCTTTTATTTCACACATTTCTGTATTACGGCCGGTTACTGGGTTTTTGGTACATTTAAAACATTAAAATACAGGCAAAAGACAAAATTTAGGGGCATATCAGCAAGGGCCGGCGATAATTATCGCTCAGCGCTCTTAGCCCAAGGATAATTATCGCTGGCCAACTCTGAATTTTATCACGGAGATAGCATGCTATCAGCAACTCTTATCTCCAAAGCGATATAATTCAGAGTGCAAGCTGCCAATTGTGAGATTATCGCTGGAAATACAGCGATAATTCCACAAGGTTTGGCGATAGCTTGCTGATAGGGATAGACCTACTTAGCCATGATATTCACCTTACATAGGATATCATGGCTAAGTCAGAAAAATAACAGACGTAAAAAAGCAGCGTTAACCGCGGTTAGCGCTGCTTTTTTTTATCGCTAACAGGGTTAGCGATATCCATGATAATAGGAGAAATGTCGCTTAGCGACATTTCTCCTATTATTTTACTCTGAGACGCCCCCTTTGCATCTCATTAGAGATGCAAGGGGAAGCGTTGAGTAAAAGGGTGCTAATATGCGAATTTGCGTGTTAGCACCCTGTTGCTGATAGGGCGCTAGTTTAATCTCTGCTTTTTTGGCTTTTAAAGCCAAAAAAGCAGAGATAAAGCCCTTGTTGATATGCCCCTTAATTTAGTAGGTTTGGAAGATAGAATATTTGCTGTGTCTGGTGGCTTAGTGGACTAATCATCCACTGTAGGTGCCTGTGTTTGACCTCATGGTCACAAGTTCAAATCCTGGCAAGTCCACTCCGCCTTTCATCCTTCTGAGGTCGACAAATTGAGTACCATTGAGTTGGGTATCAATAAACATCCGTTATTCAGCGCTCAGAAACCCTTCCGGGTGAAAATGTGCTTTAAATACACGTTATTTTATTTGGGAAGTTTAGTAGGTTAGGTTTGTGTTAGGTTACAGTTTGACCTGTGGGATTTTTTTCCAGGGAAGGTTTCATTTGGTCAACAGATGCTCACTTTATTACATATTATTTGGAGATTTTGTTTCAGTAGTAAATGGGTGACTGAGAGAAGCAGGTTGCTCAAATTGAAGTTACCAGCCTCTCTGATAAAACAGGACGTCCAAAGGTCCCACTCCCCAATGGATTAGGCAGAACAGTCAGTAATGGAGAAATTGGAGTCTACTAAGGACGCTGCTCTACTTAAATTTCAGGACATGGTTCACTCAGCAGTGAGTTCCGCACTGCAGTTCACACACAAACTGTGAATAGTTCTTTTGCATCATTGTTTGACTGCTCAATTTTCAATTTGCCTCCCTTTTTGAGAGATAATCCATGTATGCCCCCTGGTGTTTGCAAAGGAGGGTAGAAAGCGCTCTCTCATAAAAAAGCACATCTTTGAGGCATTGCGGAGTGACAGGTCTTTAGTACTGGACATTACTTATAGCTCTTATAAGAAAGAATTGCCTATGAAAAGGGTGAAAGTGATTAGTGTTGGAACTATCATCCTTAGGGTGGTCTTCCCTCCAACTTTTTGCTGTATCTTTTTGTTGGCCTTAAGACTCTGAGCACTTTACCACTGCTAACCAGTGCCAAAGTGCATGTGCTTCTCCCATAAACATATTGACATTGGTGTATAATTGATATACATATTTAGTTTACCTGCAAGTTCCTTGTAGAGTAGTATACCATCTACCCAGGGCCTGTAATCTAAATGCTGCCCGTGTGACTGCAGCACTGGTTATGCCACCCACACAAATAGCCTTTCAAACCTGCCTCAGGCCTGCCATTGCAGGCCTGTGTGCAGTTTACTGCCACTTCAACTAGGCATTTAAAGCCACTCGTGTGTGTGAAGTTTACTGCCACTTCGACTTGGCCTTTAAAACCACTTGCCAAGCCTTAAACTCCCCTTTTATTACATGTATGTCACCCCTAAGGTAGGCCCTAAGTGACCCTACGGGCAGGGTGCTGTGTAACTAAAAGGCAGGACATGTACCTTTAAGTTTTACAGGTCCTGGCAGTGGAAAACAGCTACATTCGTTTTTTTTAGTGCTGTGAGGCCTATTGCTTCCATTGGTTAGCATTGGGGATTCTTTAAAACACCTTTTAAGCAGTAATTCCCAATTCGAAAGGAGTAGCTACTTCATGTTTAAAGAGATAAATCCTCTTTAATGGTAAAGTTGGATTTGGCATTGCCATTGTAGAAATGCCACTTTTAGGAAGTGTACATTTCTCTGCTCTTAACTTTGCTCTGTGCGTCTGCAGCTTGTCTACAATACACGTCTGGGCTGGGTGACAGTTACACTTTGTGCATTCCCTCTAGATAGCCACTAGACAGGAAGGGCCCAGTGTGACAGGGGATTCATCTGCATACTGATAACCTCCCTGAGCTGGAAGGGGGGAGAGGAGGCTCACTCTTACATCTGAATTGGTAGTGTCCAGCACTTACACAAATTGCTAAATTGCCCCTCTCTGGTAGTGTGGAGCCAGGGCAGGTTTGAAAGAGATCCTTGTGCACTTCAGAGAACTCCTTTGAAGTCCCCCTCTACATCAAAACCACATTTGGGTATAAGTACCAGGGCTCTGGCCCTATGAAACCAGTACACTAATGGACATTGGAAGAACTCTGCTGTAGTAAAGGCTGCTTTGCTGAAGGACTGCCACTCTACTGTGACTGACTGTTCTCAGCAACTTCTTCTCTGCTTTGCTGCGCTGCCCTGCTGATCTTTGCCCTGCTGAGGCCTAGGACTGAACCCAGTGTGACTGCAAGGGCTTGCTGGCTTGCCCCCTGTTTTCTGAAGACTCATGACACACACGACTTCCTACAATTCTGCTGGAGCTGCTTGACTCTGTCTTCTGAGTCCTACCCTTGCCTGTGGTGCTCGCCTCCAAGCTCTGGGCCTCTAAAACACTTATCCCCTTAACCTTAAGCTGTTTCCTATAACACCCTACTTTTACACTCTTGTCATTTTTCCTCCATGCCCCTACCCAGAACACCTTACTTATAACCCATATACTTAACTCCTTATTTTTATATTCTTAGCTTTTACCCCTTCTCCTTAAACCTTTATCTCTAACCCTTAAGCCCTTATTATAAAATCTTAACCATACCCTGTTATCATTACTTCCCTGCCTTTATGTTTAACCTCTTAGCACTAATCCTCAATCCTAATCCCATTATGCCTTACCTTTACACCCTTAATATATTACCCCATACTCTTACTTTCTTACCTAATAATGATTACTCTTCCTCAAATCCCTTTTTCCCATAACCTATTACCCTTAATCTCATACCCTAATACCTTACCTTAATGGTAGTACTCAAACTGCCTTAGATTAACCTCTTTAACCTTATCCTTAGCCCCTCACCTTTACATCATCAATCATATACTCTTGCCACCTTACTCCTGGGTATATTATTTTAACTCCTTACCCCTACCCCAGTCCTTTACTAGTATATTTAGCCACTTAAGTAGGTTTAACATCTTACTATTAATGTGATAGAGAAATGACAAAAAGATGGTCTATGATGAAACTGTAGTCAGTATTTTTTAGAAAGTTGTTACAAAAAGGTATTAGAAGCAGTTTAATATAAGTCAGTTAAAAAAAGGTGCAGTAGAAACATTCAGAAAGTTCCTATATTCTATAATTGATTAGAGTAGAAAAAAAATCATAACAATCGAGGTAGCCTTCTTTAGCAAACACCATAGAATAACTCTAAGTGTACTTTGCAGTTATTGCGATGGTAAGAACAGTTTCCTCCACTGGTAATTTGTTTGCTGTACACAAGTTTACGCAGCTAGTGCCAAAGTCAATATGTTCCTTGTCGAGTGTGAACTGGGACTGAAAGGAAAAAAGAGGGCCCCTTAACTGGCTGGATATTAGGGGGCTGATCAAGGGGAATCTAAACAAGAACAAAAACAGTTACAGCCTACTGCATATGTCAACTGATAGATGATTATTTAGAGCATGTGTATTGAGCCTAACATATAGTACAGATATACCAAAAAAGGCATTTTTTTATTCATTGTTTTGTCAATATATTTTCTTTTGATTGTGATGTGACCAAATCTACACCAATATCATCAAAATGATTCCTGCAAGGCTATACAAGTCCTTCTCCACTCATTGTGATATTAAAAACCTAACAAACATTCATGCTTATCAACACACATCCATCAACCATACCCTAGTTACAACCAACACATCACATCAATATAAAACACCTATGTGGGGACACCAGAAGATATCTAAGCATCATTGTGCTCATGTATCATTGACTCTTAACATAACACTATGACCTCACATCTCAAGTGCGCAACTAGCCTCTGAAATAGCTCCTATGCCTTGAAAAAGTCCCAGGCCTGTGGCCGTCTATGGGTGAAATGTGTCAGCTGTCATTGTGCACATTTGTTTCTGCCTTTGCAAGAACAAGATTAAAATCAACAAAATTCAAATTAACGACCTACCTTTCTTTTTCCATTGGGAAACATCATTAAAACCAGAAGGTTTTTTTTCCATCTCTGTCCACCCTCTCAAAGCAAATTTCTTGTTTCAATGGGTTAGGGGTTTTCCCATTCAGGACACCTGGACCTCTTGAAAATGAGTCCCAATATTAGAAAGGAGAACTTTCGCCTCCCCGTAAACGTATCTCCTTACATGGGATTGCTCATCTTTATGATGGCAATGACTGTGACCAGCAACACACACCAATGGATTTTTCTTGCAGCCTTGTTTATTAGACACGCCTATTTTTCTTTGCTGTCTTTTCTTTGCTGTCCTTACTTTTCCAGTACTGCACATACCCCAAGAGCAGAGTAATCTCCTCGGTGGCTTGTTTTGAGCAGTGTTTGCAATGTAACGGAGCTTATGTGGTGGCCATTCTGTGCTTCTTCTTTTATTGACAGCACATGCATGCTGCCTATACTAGTTTTGATGCAACTGACAGGCGAATATATTTCACAGGCATTATGCATTCTTATGATTCTAATATCACTGTTTTGGGCATATCCAATGGACAGAAAAAAACACTTAGTGGACCCCTAGTAAACAGGGGAACCCAGCAATAGGGCCATCATTGGGGTGCTATTCAATGTAAGAGTGTATCTAAGAACGGTTTAACAACACACAAATTAAATCCCCTTCTGGAAGGCTAACATTTAATCTTCCAAAATCATTTACTTACCTATTGCATCCTTCCTTACCTGCCCCCACTGGTCAATCTATTAGAGTTACTACAAGCGCAAGAGGGCTTAAAAAATGGACTCACCTTGCAAGTGGCATGCTTCAAATTACAAACTCACAGACAGTGTGGATCAAAGACAAATCTGATATGGAAGCACTGGGAGCACGAAAATAACTTCAAACCAGTAATGATTGTGTAAACCAGGGGTGCAGAAATGACAATTTGTGGAATTTGTTATTATTATTATTATTATTATTATTTATTTTTGTAGAGCGCATAGTCACCAAGAGGTATCCCAGCGCTAGGAACCCTAATTCTACAGTTCAGCGGACCCGGGGCAGAGCAAAGGAGGGGGGGAAGGTGGGGGGGGGGGGAGGAAGCAAACATTAAGGCCTCCTTATTAATCCGTTCGGTCATAATGTGCATAGTAATCAGTAACACTTCTCAGGTAATTGTCACCTGAAATCAACTGCACCCCATTACACTGCAAGGCACGAACCAAGCCGCAGGGACTACACAGAAGGACTCTAGAGGCTATTGTCAAGGCTGGCAAAGCAACTACTCAGTCACAATAGAGTTTACATGGGATGGGAAGGAATGGAGGATATAGCCCCTGGCAAATATAATGTGTACGGTCAGACCTTCCCCTCAGGGAATGATAACTCATATCCTACTTAGAAACTGAGCTCTTAGAATATTTTTTAAGGCTCAGATAGTGATTTGAGTTCTCTTGCTCCAGTTTATAGGGCTACGAGATTACTACAGCAGGGGTAGAGTAAAAAATAGTTTTAGAGGCGAGAGAGGCAATTACATAACAGAAAGGCCCCTGAAAACGAATGACAGGTAAGGGGCAGAATGCAGTAACAAAACCATCACAAGGCAGTCCATCCCTGTACAGTGAATGAGGCCCCTCCGGCAGCATAGCAAGTCTAAAGGATTTGTACAAATCTACAATGAGAAAAGATACAAGGACAGAAACAACAGAAATCACATAAGGCATAGTTTAGGGTAACAATCTTGAGAACGCATTGGCACAAACCAGTCAGCAGCTGAATAGTGTTGGCATATTTTGCACCTGCGGCACGAGAGTCACTTTATGTAACTTTAAGGGAAATATTTTGTTCTTATTCACACATGTTCCTGGTTCTGATGTTTCTATTGTGCTCTTATGTATAATATAGGTATTTTATAATGCTTGCGTGTTTTGCACGAGCGGCCATTAAGTGCAAAACCAAGAAGTGCAATACTTAGTAGTATACTGGAAAATTGTTAAACATGCAATTTTAAATACTGGACATCTTAATTGTTTGCTGAGCCCACTGTTGGGGTAGCTAATATGTACTTTTGAACCTAAAGTTGCATTTTCGATATATCTCTTCAATCTGTATTTTAGTGTATACATCTATTTTAAGACTTTATGTAGACCTCTTCGGAGTACCGGAACATAAATACAAATAAAAACTTCAACTTCTCAGCAGTTGAACAAGACAGAAAGATGGGTAAATACTGCGGAATGCACTGCTTAGTCAAACTTTGTGGAATTTGCAGGCAGGAGGGCAAATGAAATGTCAGCTTTAAACACCTAACCTGGGACAGTGAGACCAGAGCAGGAAGATTTACTGCATGCCAGAAGGAGAAAAGAAAGAGAACTGTTGAGGTTGCAAGGGGACTCGAAAGCTTAATTCCAGATAATGGCGACTGGATATAAACTTCAATGCCCATAGAGCACACAAACTCCACTTGAGAATGAAACATGGTATTGCTGCCCAAAGAGCCATCTTAGTGTACTTTGTAAACTGCCTGTTAAAGTTGAAATCTGAGTCAGCTTTAGAGCCCAACAGCCCTGTTGAACGCAGCAAAGTAATACTTTTGTCAATGTGACATTGCTAAGAAAGCATCGGAGACTGATGTTGGACACTCAAGAAATTATTTCCAGGATTTTAATAGCTGGGGCGACAGACTTCTTGAAAACCACACCTTACTTTCTTTTTACTTCAAAAATGGGAAGACAGAGAAACTAAAGAGTCAGCTTGAAGGCTGATGGATGGCACACATGTTGGGATATGTACTAAGTGAATGTCTTATGGAAACTGGGCATTGACTACAAGTTATTGTGAATGAGACATTTCAAACTGCCGTTGACATGCAATGAAATCAGGCAATAAAGAACTTTGTCACAAGGCAACTCTAACATCTTTGTTCAGCAGGTCCTGCTGACAAGTAATTGTTTATTTTGGAAAGGCTGCATAAGGATAGGTACAGACGTCCATTCTAAGGAGAGGTGCCCACAGAATTGTTTACAGTCTGTGAAAGATTAACTAAACGGTAGCCTCAGCTAGTAATGGATCTGTTTGGTCACCTCATTCCATTTTAGTTTATTATATCAGATTGATTATTAGTTAATTGTGAATCTGAGGCTCAACGTCAAATATTTTGGGAAATTCAATGAGCGAGAACTAATTAAAATGTATACCAGTGGAAGGCAAAAGAATCCAATTGACAATCTCAATATTGCTGATTTCATTTAACCTGGACTACATGGTAGCATCCAAATGTGGATGTAGGGCAGATAAGCAAAAACACTAGCATTGTTATCATAAGTATACTTCATGTAACCCTATCTGCTCCGAGCACTCAAAGGATGATACTGTATTATAGGTATGTACTCTTACAGTTCCCACCTGAATGTGCTGGCACTTCCAAATACAACTGCATGGTCAGGTTTATGGACAGGTGCATTGCTTGTGCACAAACTTTGATGTGTCATCTTTTGGTCAAGGTAAAGCTGGCTAGATCCAATTTAAAATTAGCAAGTATAATTGTTATTGCTGTAAAAATGTCATCCATGAGAACTTAATTTGCAAAGATTTTCAAACTCTAAAAACGTCAGTACAGTCTGGAAGGCCTACTAAGGAAACGGACAAGGATAACTCTGAATAAATGCACCATACTATGTTCCAAACAGGAAACTTGACTCATCAACAGCAAACCTCATCACCCAACCATCGTTGAAATAGTTTAAACATGAAGGGAGATTAAGAGGACGTGCTGAAGACAGATCCACTTGATTTGTGATTCATGAAAGACCTAAAATCTAAGTGGTTTGGACTCCTCATTACCTCATCTCATTACAAATCAGGCTGGATCCTGCTGTCACAATAAGATTCTAACCCTTCCCTTCAACTGAAGAATCTGAGACTTTGCTCATCTGTAGTTCATCTGACATTTTTTTGCTTACCCAGTAAGCATCTGTATTTGGCATGTAGTGCGGTAGATCCACATGCTAAGCATAAGTCCGCCATCTAGTGTTGAGCTTGGAAGTGTGCAAGCTGTTTTTATTCGAAGTCTTTCGAGTCACGAGGTATAGTGACTCTTCTTGCTTACAATGTCCATGGTCCTTGACTCCATTGTTAGATTGTTTACGACTGGCTGGTGAGGATGAAGGGTAAAGGATGATGTATCCTAGTGAGGTGACTTTGCGAATATAATGTAATATGCACATAAATGTAATTACAATCCACACAGGTATCGAAGGCGGAGGGTGGGCGCATGTGAACCACATGCCACAACAGCTGCTTACTGGGTAAGAAACAGTTTCCATTTGAGGCACATGTGGCTGTAGCTACACATGATTAGCATAGACTGTAAAGCAGTTTCCTCCATACGAGGTGGCCAACCTGTGTGGGTTGCAGTTGCTCGAAATAAAGTTAATCGAACGCCTGGCCCACATTTGCTTGTTGACGAGCCATGACATTTACTCAGTAATGTTTCTTAAATGTGTCCAGTGTGGTCCATGTAGCTGCCTTACAAATGTCAGCCATCAGTATAATCCCTAAGAAGGCCATGAAAGTTCCCTTCTTGCATGTAAAGCGAGCTTTTGGAGGGATAAGTAGAGTTTGTTTAGCTTTAGCATAATAGGTTTGGATATATTTTACAATCCAACGTGAAATGCCTGATTTAGAAATGGCTCTTCCTTCATGTGGTTGTGAGAATGCAACAAAAAGTTGTATTGTTTTATCGAAATGATTGAGTTTTGTCAATATAATACATAAGAACTCTTTTCACATCTTGTGTGTGTAACGCTCTTTCGGCAACTGGATCAGGTTGAGGAAAGAATACTGGCAACTCAATACATTAATTTAAGTGGAACTGTGAGACCACTTTTGGAAGGAATTTAGGATTGGTATGTAGTATCACTTTGTCTCTAGGAAGTTGGAAGAATGGTTCTTCTAGAGTTAATGCCTGAATCTCACTGACATGTCTGAGTGAAGTGATTGCAATGAGAAGTGCACATTTTTTGTATAGAAACTGGAGAGGGCATGAGTGGAGAGGCTCAAATGGGGGACCCATCAACCTTGTTAACACAATGTTGAGATTCCAAGCAGGTGCTGGAGGTACTCTAGGCATAATAACCCTTATGATGTCGTCTAAACAAGAATTCTGAATATAGAGGTTTGTTCCCTATTTTGCATATATGTGGCGACTTCCGCTAGGTATAGCCTTATCGAGGTGAAATCTAACTCAGATGTATTTAAATGGAGTAGGTAGCACACAAAGTTTTGAGCATTTGCTGTTAAGAAGTCAATATCTTTTGAATGGCAATAGTGACCAAAACATTTCCACTTTGACGCATAACAGACTCTAGTACTAGGTCTTCTTGCCTCTTTAAGAATGTCTATACACTGTTGAGGTAGATTTAAATATCCAAATTCTAAGACCTCAGGAGCCATATCGCAAGACTGAGAGATCCGGGGTTTGGGTGCCTTACTGCTTCCTAGTTTTGGGTTAAAAGGTCCTGCCAGTAATGTGGTGAACCATGGGTCTGCAAAGTCATTGTCCACTCCCGGTAGGTACTCCGCTAAGAGGTGAATCTGTGCCAGAGATCCCTCCTCCAGATGGTCTGGGCTAGATGAGATAGCTGAGATGACTTGGTGCCTCCTGTTTTTGCGGCTAATACATGGTAGTCATGTTGTCTGTCTTGATGAGGAACACCTTGCCTATGAGTTGAGGGAGGAAGGCTCTCAGCGATAGATGAACTAGCAGCTCTGGATGATTGTTATGATGAGATTGACTGGGTGTCCAGTGACCCTGTACAGTCAACTCCTGTGAGTGTGCTCACAAACCTGTGAGTGATGTGTCCGTTGTCATGGTCCTCCCCAAACTGGGTCTGAGGAAGGCCATCCTTTTAGAAGGTTGTTGTTATTCCACCACTGGAGAGAGTGGCAAGCTTGACAGGTGATCCACACTAGATCTTCTAGTTGACCGTTCGCTTGAGTAAGGCGCATGACTGTTCTCACTGTAATCTGCCGATGAGGCTGAAACCTTAAGCTAGGCATGGTGTTTTAGGAGAACACTATAGTTAATGCCTCTTGCAGTTGCGTCAAGAGCACAGAGAATAGAGGTATTTGCAATTAGTTTGGTCTCTTAGGAGATCTCATGGGCCCTCTTTTCGTATTGTTCTGGGAGATGATGGAGGAGCCCCTACATTTTATCCCAGTGTGCCCTGTCGTAAAGAGAGAGAGACCAAAGGATCCAATTATGCAGTGGTTGGCAGATTGGGCAGCCACCCTTTTTCCTGCAGCGTTTCTTTTCCTACTTTTTCTGGCGGGTGCCTCACCAGATGTTTGCGAATTTGCTGGTACGACCACTAAGGAGTTGGGTATTAGTTGGCCCTTTATGTATGTTGGGTCAGAAGGGGACGCTTTGTACTTCTTATTGACCCCCTTAAAAATGTCTAGTGTATATTGCAGATTGCCTTTGAGCACTGGCTAGTATTGAGCCAATCTTTGGTTGCAGGAAACGGTTTCAAATAAAAATTCATCCTCCAGTGCTTCGATGTGGAACTGAACTTAATGATAATTGGCCGCCCTACTTATAATGTTATGATAGGTAGTGGTATCGTCTGGAGGGGAAGGCTTTGTAGGATACAGATCTGGTTCTGTGTCTGCGTGTGGGTCTGTATCAAATGTGTGCCACAGGTCATTTTTAGTTGGAATAGAGAACTGATCTCCATCATTCCAATATCCATGAAAAGAGTGAATAGAACCCTGTGGAGAATATTGTGTGTCTGCAGGAGGCGAAGGTGGTAGGGCGTGTGCCATGGTGCCACTGGTGGTGGTGGGCTGATGGGCAGTGGGCTGGTAGCCTTATCTTCTTTCCTTCTGTGCTTTGGTGGGATGGGTATCTCCAAAGATTCTTCAAATGTCAATTGCCTCTTTGTTGGCTTTTCTGTCGTATGAGGCCTAGAAAGAAGGCAACCAGTGTTCGGATGTATGACGAGATGCTTCTGTCTGGAATCCAGCTTGTCCTGTAACTGTTGAAGCACAGGTTCCACAGTCTCAGAGACGAGCCTCTGTTTTGAGAAGGCTGCGTTCTGAAGTGGTTTTTGACACCGAGGGTTTTGATGCAGAGGTTCTTGGGTTCGAGGTAGTTTTTGACACCAAGGTGGATCGAGGTTTGGGAGCTGGCGATCTTGACTCAGAGTTTTGTCTCGATTCAATTGATCATGCATCTTTTGCTGATGTTTTGGCACCCGAGCTGGGGCTAGGCGTGTCAGCCACAGCTGTTTTGGTGCCGACCATGGCCCGAGGGGTGTAGTGGCCAGTGTGAATACTTTGGGATAATTTGCTGAGGATGTGGCTGGTGTGGATGTGGCACAGTACTCACAGCGTGTGCTGGTGGAAGGTCTTAGATCTCTAGCACAGACCCCGAGATGTCATCGTGCGAAAAGGTGCCTTCATCTAATGTTGACACCTGAATGTGGGCGTCTGGCTGGAAATCTTCGGAGCCAAAGAGTTCTGCAGTATCTTCAACGCTGCGTCAGGACATCTCGAGCCTCTGAGTGTGTCGATCATGCAGCGTCTTCTTGGATCTGAATGACAGGCAAGCCTTGCAAGTGGTTTCTTTTTTTTTTTTTTTTTTTTGAAAACCTTTATTGACAGTTCAAGAAGAACAAGTATGGGCCTACAACCCCCCAGGGCCGGCCGCTAAGCAATCAGAGCAAGAACGACAAGTATAAACACAGGCAGCACTTCGGGGAGCAAAATCGTACTGCTTATACTGTGGACAGCGTAAGTAGGGCACCAGGAGAAAGAGGTTTTCATTTTATGATGAAACAAGGCAGAAGGATCAGGTGACAAGCAATTTTAAAACAACGATCACGGATATGCAGAGTAATGAACGTTAGCGATTTACAGCAATCTATTCGGTCAATGGCGCAAACACAAGAACATCAGGATGGAGAAAAACATAGTCTACAGCTGCGCCCGCAGTCCCCCGCCAGAACTCCCCAAGAACACCCCGGAAGTTGTGAACACATGGAACGGCAACAAGGCATAGCAAAAGGAGGTGTATCACGCTGATCCCAGAAAAAGAAAGACAAAAAGAATCAGAGAAGAAAAAGGAGGCCATGGAAAAAAGATGAAGGAATACAGAGTCCCCTCCCCCAACCCCCCACCCTGCACCTCTGCAGATGAGTACGCCCCCCCCCCCCCAGCAGTGTGCCTGTCGCCCTGGAACCAGACCCGAAATGTAGGAGAATAGGGAAAAAGAAGTAGGAAAGGACCCCCACCAGACAGGGGGGTTGAGAAAGCATTTATAAACTGGAGGAGGGCCTTCATAACAGACCCCCGGCTTCTCCCTCCCGCACGGTAAGGTTCCCCTAAAGTGAACAAGGAACAGCACAAAAACAATCTTCTCAAACCACGATGGGGAGCATTATGCACCTATTGTGCCAGTAGCCATGTCAGGAGAGCACACCACCCCAAGCCCGCCCGTCCACTAGGCGACCACCCCCGAGGGGCCAGCCTCATCCCTGACCACTCTGTGGAATTCTGCCCATGCCAACCCCTCGACCCAGCACCATACCCAATGTTCCTAGGCAGAGGAATGTCCAACAACGACAGAGAAGCGACGCACACAGGTGGGGTGGAAGTCTCTGAGCATCAACACAGTCCGCCGCGTGAGGAAACAGGCTTCCCAGTGCTGCCCTAGGGTCTGCACTGCACGCAAGGCTCAGGAAGGCAGAAGCAGCCAAAACAGACATTAGTTGCTGGAGTTGTCTCTGGGTCGCAGGAGGGCATGCACGGGATGAGGCCACCACATCCCACTCAGGTCCAACGCCTCCGGGACAGATCAGGCCCTCAGAAGGTCGAACACACTGTAGCATACTGGCCGGGGCGTCCAGTCGTGTACTAACCTCAGGGGGGGCCGCCACAGCGTCCTCCTGCGCGCAGTGTGGGTAGACTCTGTGTTCGTGCGGACAGGCGGGCCGCCACTGCCCCAACTCCGACGCCACACCATCGAGCTTACTCCCCAAGATCACGAAACCATGAACCAAGGAGGAGTGAAGAGTACCAAGAGCCTCGAGGAGGTCGCCGTACCCCAGCTCAGCTCTCTGTGATCTCGCCGCCACACTCCCAAGAATCGTACGCTCACAGGCCCGCTGCGGCCCAGCAGACAGGATGGTAGGCTTCATCGACCCAAGATGGCCGCCAAGTATGCCCGACCCTCACCGGGGCCGGGACCCCGGGACAAGCGTCGCGATGTCCACGTCGCGGGTGACCGGGTTCCGGGGGCAGGCAAAAAACTATCCGTGGTCACGGGCAACAGTCGTCCCCACCACGGACCAGCTCCCGTAGAAATCCGGGGGCGGCCCGCAATGATCGGGGCAGGATACGGACGGTGGCCGGGCAGCTCACCAGCAAGGCAGGGGCAGTCACCGGAGGATCTAAGATTTGCACCCCCGGTCATGCACTCGGTCAGCTACACTGGGCAGTAGAAGTGACCACGCCGAAATGTAGGCCGAGTTTAACACCGCTTCGGTGGGCCGACTCCACCCAGTCACCACCGGCTGCTGTTGTCGCACTGCCACCCGGCCACGGCGTCCACTCGATGTCCCGGCTCCAGGGCCGCACAGGCCGCAAAGTTCAGATGCAGTTTTCTCCGGCGATAGCACGGCTAGAAACCTCGGAGTCACACAGTCGGGAGCCCCTCTCCTTCAGAAACACGACCACGTAGCACAAGTTGAGGATCTCAGGCAGGATATCCGTGCGGGGTGCGGAGGTTCACGGAGCCGGGAGTCTACGCTGCCGTCCCGGTCGCCATCTTGGCTCCTCCCCGCAAGTGGTTTCTTAATGTTCCAGAGAAAGGCACAAGTTACACACCTGATGTTGGTCGGTGTGTGGAAACTTGGCTTGACAGCGTGGGCAAAAACAAAAGAGTATCCATTCCATCACCAGATGGACATGGCAAAGACGAACCGTAGAGAAATGGAGAGTTGCAGCGAAGGGCCTCCTAGCCTCGATGGACCGGAGATGCATCGACGTACGGACATTAAGGCCTGAAACTAAGAAAACGGTGAAGTCGAGATGAAGCAGAGGAGTACACATCCGAACCCGACTGCAGAAAAAGACAATCCAACAACGGAGTTGAGGACCATGACATTGTAAGCAAGAGGATGAGTCACTGCACATTGTGACTCAAAAGACTTCTTCGGGGAAAAACAACTTGCACGCTTCTGAGCCCAACACTAGATTACGAACTTTAGCTAAATATGTGTATCTACAGCCACACATGCCTCAAACACATATAGCTATATTTAAGCTATCTTGTTTTAGGTTTTTACCTATAATATCTGATAAAACCACACCAAAAGGGAAACAGCCTTTATCAGTGTAAACATTCACTGATAAACCTGCACAACCAAAAACTAAAATCTAATTCAAAGAAAGAAAAGTGAGTGAGAAAGAGGCATTTTTATTTCTCCCTGAAGAGGCCATCACAATATAAGCTTGCTATGCAGGGTAGCAGCAAGAAAGTCTACAAGACTGGTCTCATATTATTCTACTTGAGTTCTGTTGTATTGGGATGCAACTAAAATATACTTTTGTCTTTCTTTTGTTTCTTCTAGTTTTGTGCTCTTGAATTAAAGTGCAGGGTTTAGAAACATGTTTTAGGTCTGATCTAATTATTTTTTACAATGTAGAGAAGGTAATCATATTTGAGAGGGTCTAATGAAATGCGAGTGAGAGTGCAATACACAGACTTCCTATGCCTAAAACAGTCTATCACAAGTCCCTTGGACACACTACCAGTATAAAGACACTACATGGCCTACATTACTTGTCCTTTAAATTAAATAAGTGCTTTATAACAATTACTGTGAAAAAACATGTTTTGTAAACACTGGAAAAACATGGTGGCATATTTACAAGGGCATTGCACCTCCGGAGCATCGCGTTTTCAGATGCTCCGGTGGCGCAATTCCCTGCGTCATGTTTACAAAGCAGTGCTAAGCCACTTTGCTTGGCCTAATGCCGCCTTGTAAATATCGTACCCTTTGACTCAGTAATCTACGTCAAAGGGGTGTGCAATGGGTGTTGCTGTGGCCGTTCCAAAGCAACACCCATTGCTTTTTGGCGCTGCCCCAGATTTACAAGGATGTGTAAATCTGAGGCAGCGCCAAAAAGTAATGCCATTGAAAAGCAGGCGTTAGAGTGGTGCAACAAGGGGAAATAATGTTATTTCTCCACATTTTCTGCTCTTTATATGTGTGCTGCATTCTGCAGCACACTTAGAAGGAGCAAATTGCCATTACACATTGCACATAAACAATCAACCCTGCAACGCAGGCACCCTTGCACCATGGCACAAGGGTCTCTGAGTTGGCCCTAGGCAGATTTTTTAGCGTTGGCGCAAGGGAAAACACAGGGGTGCGCCGTATTCTTGTAAATACTGCTGTTTTTAAATTACTCAGCGTGGCACAGCTAAATTGAGGGCAGCGCCGGGACATTTCTTTGTACATATACCCAATCACTATTTTTCCTATTTTTTGGGGTTAGGCAACAAAATTAACACAAATAAGCACCGATTTGATTTCAAACGGTTTGGAAAACACCACTATAATCTACAAAAAATTAACACTGAAAGATAGTAATGCACATCAAACAATGGTATGGACTCTGTACTGTAAAATTGAAAATGATGATGAACTGGACGTGGGAGGACTCTTTTTATTTGGATTTGTGTATGTGTGTTGCACGTGCATCTGTTTGAGAGCTGTGACAAAAATGTATTTAAGGTAGCCCAACATAGTACAAAATAACACAAAATCAGAATATTTTAAATTACTTTCTCTAATTGTCTTTTTACTAAAAATCACATTGATTCATTGTATAATTAGAAGTAGTTTTTTAGCACTCACTGTACAGAAATATTTTATTTTCTCTGCTTAAGGAATTCTATTTATTACCACTTGCGATAATCTGAAATTGCAATCATTGTCATTAAATGTTTATTTAGTAATAAAAAGGATGAGATGAAATACAAATCTAGGGAAGCAACACAACTATTAGCAATCATTGTTTTTTTAACACCTTTCTTCCATTTATTTAGCTCTTTAAATGTTAGGTTAAGAAGATGTCTAAATCTTGGGTGGGAATATTTTTCTTCTTTATGTAAATACAATGGGGACTAGTTCAGTGGCAATATTGAATCAATGTATTTATAATTCTAAGTTCTGATTCATGTTTTCTCATATTACTCTGTTGTACCTTTTATCCAAACAACTTGTTTAAAAAAACACAAATGCATTGATATGTTACTTGGCCTGTATTCTAATGTCCTTCAAGATAATTTTGCACACGCGTCTTACTTATGTTTAGTACAACGGGGTTGTCTATCTCCTTAAATTTACAATCATTCTTTCAGGATAACAGCTATAAAATGGGTTTCTTTTTAGAAAGGATTCCATGCATCCTCTGGTGTGACCCAAGATGCCACTTTTGACTGAATCGTTTCCCGCAATAAGTACAATGGTAAGGCCTTTCTCCAGAATGTGATCTCCGGTGTCTAATCAGATCTCCACTCTGAATGAAACCTTTCCCACATACAGCACATTGAAAAGGTCTCTCTCCTGTATGCGTTCTTTGATGCCTAGAAACACTCGTCTTTGCACTGAAGCTTTTCCTGCATATAGCACACGAATATCGTGTCTTCTTTTGCGTTATCTCGTCTTGGTATATAAGGGGATTTATATTCCCAATATTGCTCTCGTGTTCAACATAGTTGTCTGGTACTTCTATGTGGTCACTTTCATGAGGTAAAACTGAATGTGCTGGATTATTGGAACTACATCCAATTCCTTGTAGTTTCTCATCACTTCCTGGCAACAGCTGACTTCTACAACTTGTTTCCTTCTCAGGGTCCATCACCCTTATTTTGAGTTTTCCTAAATGAGCTCTGTATTTTCTTCTTTTAGTGCTTTTTTCAATGCCTTCGTCTTTCCATTCGTTGATCATGCTAACATTATCTGTTGAAGTAAAGAGAAAAAAATAAGGTTTCTACATAAACTGTATTTGCTCATTTTATTATGAGACATCAAGTTCTACATAACATCTAGCAGCTTTTTGTTGAAGATAGTTTTTAACTGCAAATTGGCTATAGTAGAGCAAAATGAAAGGCCACACATTTTAGGCACGGTGTTGCTATGCAGAGGATATTGGCAATTCCTTGTTTCTTGCTTCTGTAACGGTGAAAGTTTCTTCTGAGGCACTGCCAACACCCTCTTAAAGGAGGACGAATTCAGACACTGATGCACCAGTAAGCCGTTAATGGTTTTTTGATGGCAAAGTTTGAAAAAAGGTCTCTCTTCGACAGTCATTCTTTTGAAGCTGGATATTTGTCACATGCCCAAGAGCTTGTCAATGAAGCACATGTATGTTAAAACACAAGCAGGCAAATATATGGTGTTATAACTACAAGTATGTAACACAATGTTACTTCGCTGTGAAACTCTGGTACTCCAGGTCCTACTTCTCAGTGCTCCAGAGACTAGAGGAGCATTCTGACTAGGCAACATGGAAGCCTAGGAGTAGCCATAGCCCACTTCATACCACCTCAACAGGGCTTTTGTATTACCACAAACAATTTAACACATATGAAAAAAGCTTGGTTATACACCAAAGTGATAGCACGGAACTTGGACATCTTAGTTGCTTGATTTCTCACAACTTCGACTGCCCCACTACAGGTTGCAGGCACTTTGAAATTATATATGACACATTTTAACACGTAAAATCTTGATTTTGCACTTTGACCATTCATATAAAGTTGCTGAAAGGAAGAGTTGCGATTGACAGCTTAAATTGTCCCTAGAAGCCTTGGATGAACTTAAACGACAATGAGATCATATTCTGGTGAATCTTGGTGAAGGTTTACCTTGTATTACAGCTGGGGTCCCAGTCTAAAATTAGATTACTTACACTGAGCTAATAGTTGAAGACTAGTAGGCTTGTGGAAAAGTAATTTTCTGTGAAAAAAATGTAAGGTGACCCGAGAATTCCACATTTTTTAAAGGAGAAAAACAGTAAATGCGAGCAATATTACTGCATCAGTGACACTGTAGTTCTGCATTCTTGCAAAATTTGCAGGAACTCCCTCGTAAGAATGCAAAATAAAAATGTACAAATTTTATTTCCACTGAATCAAGCCTGACCATCCTCGCACTCACACCAAATAAAACATCACTAGCAACCACCAGAACCTTTTTAGGGCAATGAGGAGGCAAAACCAGCTAACCTTTCACTCACCCTACGCTTGTTGGCAGACTCTTCTGGTCATCCTCTTTTTAGGCCAGAACATTATAATGCATAGATTTGGGAAGCCAGCAACTGTGAAGACTATTGATGAGCATTATTACAACCTGATTTTACATTACTGTGGTCAAAAGGGGGCAGTGGTTTAAAGACTTTATGGTCTTGAGTACTGTGCCTATATGAATCTATTACTTTCCCAGTTTTCCATGCTAATCACTACCCTATTAATCCCACCTACCATAAGAGAAAATGACCCACACTCTCCTGAAAAAGGGCAATGTGCTGCAATAAAACAGTTTTGATCATCACATTTTACATCTGCTTTTGATCTTACAGTAGCTTCATGCCTTGAGCAATGGATTCTATGGTATCCATCTCCTTTAATATGGCAACCCTTCCTTAATCGAGGAGGAGCTCAGCTACATGTTGACATAAAAAATTGGTTCAAAATTACATTTCTTTAACAAGAGTTGATATTTTCAGCCAGCGCTCTGTCTCGGTCTTCCCTGTGATCTCAAAGGCTTTGCCTTACAGACTGCTACTGGAGTGGCACCTCTAAGCAAGCCACTTAAGCCGCTAATGTTCCAAGCATGACATCATAACGCTCAGTTGCCATTGTTACAATCCAAAAGCTCTCCCAAGCGAGGGAGTGCTTAAAATGTTCCCTGGTCATAGTCTTGTTAGGCCACAGTCTGCTCTGAGGCGTGTCTTAGGGTCTGTGACCAGTAGTCGATCATTGTCCTGCTGGCCCGTATCTCTGAGCCCAGTCAATCAGAGGCCATCTACAAACACAGTTCATAGAATTACACAAAGTACTTGTATGACAACAGCAGGCACACCCTTCCCAGTATCAAGTACACCAGTCACTTCTCCATGGGGAGTTTTCTGTATACAAAGACTTTCATAACTTGGGGGCCATCAGATTACAGCAATAAATTAAAGTTTTCACAGTCAAACCTGATGGTGCTTTTTAACTCCACTGGGAGGCAAGAGGGAAGTGGACAGAGCAGGGCTAAGCACTCATCCATGTCTTGATCAGCATTACATTTCCAAGTCCTTCTGTTTTATATTGCTTTTGAGAATAAATGAATGTGCACATTTTGACTTGATCGTATTTTCTTTTAATCTTTAACAATTATTTTAAACAAAATACATTCACTTTTTTTATGCTACGTCATGAAGCACCATGGAACCATCCACACACTCCATTACATACTTCAAGCATGAATTTTGGACATTCTGCCATTGCGCATGAGGGTCAGAATCCTGTGCGAAATTTGCATCAGATTCTGCTGTCTTCCATGTGCTTTCGTTTTTCTAAGCACTTTCTGCTCTCCATGCTGAGTAATGTGCTTTAATTGCCATCTCCGTTTAAAAAGGGCTGCTCAGCAAACCCTGAAGTTCTATCAAACAGCATCCTCCTTCTCTCTCAAATTGATTTTTGCACTTACAGAAGTGAATAATGTGTGCCACTTAACACAGATATCAGTAATTTAAGCTCCAATATCCGAACCCAGCCGCATACCTCCTTCGTAGTACAGATCCATTTCAAGCTTGGGCTTGATAAATGGACTCTCAAAGTAATGCAACAATGCACAATTATACCTATATAAAATCAAACATAAATGCTTTATTTTAAATTATTCCTTTTTGTGTCCGATGTCAACAGGAAAGAAACCTGGATGTATGAGGGTGGAGCAGAAATGTATGTGTATGAGAAATATTGAGACTAAGAATTGAAAGAAAGTACAAGGGAAACCTTTCTTCCAATAGTGCTTCGAAGCCCATCACAGAAGGTGAACCCTAAAAAACGTGAGGGCTGGGATAAGGAAGACTAGTGAGGAGGTTATAAAAGCCCTGATTGTACTCAGTGTGTGAAAAGGAGAATTACGAGTGTTTTCAGGCTATAGTGGAATTAGGATGCACATATAACTTGACCATTAGTATTTTCACATTTTAGAAGCTTTGGGAAACTTTGTTTTTTAACTTAATGGTTTGTGCTTTCTAGAATTAACACAAATGTGAAATGTTTTTAAATTGAATGTTTTACTACATTTTTGGAATAAGAGATTATTAAACATTATTTTATAGCACTGATCCCAATAGAGGTTCAGACTTAGGTTCTACATTATGAAGCAGCATGGCGGCCACTAGGTGAGGCAGATGGATTTGTAATGCAGGGATCAAAAACTCTGAGGGAACTCTTGAAGGGTGAGGGTTGTCTAAATGAACCATAAGCTCTCCGGTAGAACAGCTTCACAAAGGAGGATTACACGTTTGAGCATCCTCCAATTTCCTCTAAGGGGTAATGCATGCAGTGAAAACCATTAAGCCATTTAACCATTCCACCAAGAAACATTTAGTAAAAGTACTTGCCACTCTTCAAACTGTTGTCAAGTATGACCGCTCTGGGGCCACGTGCAGTATACAGTGCCTCTCACCTATCCCTTAAGGATGGCCCAGGAAGGAATAGGTTGTACCAATCATTCTGACTGGCTAGTCAGTGCTGTGATGATCTTGGTGTATTATGTGAAATGGCTGTGGGACCTTTATCGTGGAAGACACTTGCAAAACCTTTAATGGGTCGAGTCAGGCTTGTTTGTAAACCTTAAGGTCAACCCTGGGCAGCTGTGGCTTCAAGCAGGAAAGCTTAAATAAAGGAACTTAGTGTAAAACATTTACCAGCACCAAACAATAGAATAAAAAAGTCACACAACAAGAAAGGAACACACCACCAATAGTGACGAGCAAGCGAAAGCTGGCATGCTCGCCCTTGCAAGCCAACGCCGACAGACAGTGTTGACCGAGATTGCTGCCGCTCTTATCACTGCTTCAAGGGAAACTATGCTGCTGTTGGATGGCCGTGGCTGGGGCATGGACTCAAGATAGCCTAAGGTTGTGAGAATATGCTTTGTGTGCCGGAGGGTCTCCGAAGGGAGCAAATAAAATATGCACTCGCATAGTATTGCTTAGTGTTCAGGCAGACCTGCCCTCTAATTTTGTTGTTTTTCTTGCCAGTTTTTCTCTTCCAGATTTTATTGGATTCTTACTGGTATTTTGCTGGACAAGATTGGTAATCATAGTTGGACTTGCATGGGCGCCCACTGTCTCTGTGCCCATTCCCGGTGGGGAGCTGCTGGGTTCGGTGTGCAGCAGGACATGGGTTCTACCCGGCGAACCAAGGCAATTAGGAGGCCAAAGGATAAATAGAATACTAAGGTCAGCAGGAAATACTTGTTCAGACCTCTTGTAGCTTTGATTTTAGCAGACTTTTAATATATGCACAGAAAAAGACTGGAATGTGGCTGTGGCGTATTGTAGAATATTGGGGAGGAGCGTGACAGTGACGGAGGTTCGGAAAAAGTAAGCTCCCTTTTTATTTATTTAACAATATTTTTTGGTACTTTATACAATATGCAGATGATTACACACAATGCGAGCGGTTACACGCACCTTCGTGTGTCGACACAGTCGTCGTTAGGTTGGAAACTTATCAAGGTTTCTTCTTCCCACTTCTGTTATATTGGCAACGGCGATTTTGAATTTATAATTGGATGTGACGTATGGTCCATGCAAATGTATTTAACTTGCTGAGTTTTTCACTGGGGTCGGTAATTCAACGACCTGTCTGCTACTATTTGAAACTGATACAACAGTTGATAGTGTGCTGAACTACATTTGTCTTGACTGCCGTGTTATCGATACACGATACTTTGGCCACCAAGTGCGCTAATGGACGTTAGCCTTGGGACTACATACAAGACTACATTGTTTCGAACATTCCGAATGTGCCTTGAAAAAGTCTAAGTATAGACGAAACACGTGTCACCAAAGTCGTGTGTTGGGAATTTTTTGAAATCAATAAAAAGTGAAAGAAATACTGCTTGAAGACATCTTTGGATTCTCTACATGTTCCACACATTTATTGTCTCATTTAACTGTTTGCATCAACACATATCTAGGAATGCATGCGATTTCAGATTGTGTTAATTATTTGTCCAATACTTTATCTGGACTATTATAGATATCATAGGGTGTGCTGTAACTGCTTTTAGTGTATTTACATGCATATTAGTTTCTAATGTGTCAATAGCACCTCCAGGTAGTAGGTGCATCAAGCTATTCTAGCACCCCGTCCTAATTATAACTTAATTATTCACACTTAACCATTGTTAATTACCAATACGTTGTCCATATTGATGTGCGGTTCTCCCTAATAGGGACCACTACTACCTATCAGTCATTTTTTTACACAGAAGAGCTTGGTAGGCCCTTGGAAGTGGTGTGTTTACAGCCCTATTTGAGAAAACAACATGATGAGTAATCCAGGCATTCAAGAATAGGAAAGTGCTCTATGTGCCCAGTCCTGGTTACCAAAAGAAATTGTGAATTTTACTTTGCAAAGACAAAATACCAGTAATTGAGAAGGGGTAAGATATAAGCTATTGCGTCAAGGGTACGGAGCCTTAGAGCTGTTCCAATTGGATAGTATGGCGACAATAAAGAAAAAATCAACAAGACAGCGTAGGGTAACAACAAATGGAGGCTCTGCGCAAAACAGGGAAAGAGGAGAACAGGGAGTAACTGTACCTTCCCAATCAGGGGGGCTGTAGGACTCAAAGTTGGCGGCCACATTGTTGGAGGAGCCAGTGTATGGCGTGAATGGGAAGAGCTTATCAATTTCCGAGAGGGGAAATGAGGGGATGCGTCTCCCTCAGTACACACCCTTGTCACATCAGTTAAAGAGTTTGTGTTGGAAGTATTTTAAGGCGGGCCGGTCCAGTGATTTCCTGAGTTCTGGAGTGCCAAGTGAGACTAAAGAATGTTCACAAATCACCTCATTATCTGTACATGAGAATCCAGAGTGTTCCAACTGTGCATTCACAGAGGCGTTGCTCCCTGAACCCAGACTGTCCTCTTCGTTGAATCTGACATATGGTACATTATGTGAGCGTTATAATTTGTGCATGGGAAATTATATAAATATTAGTGGACTGAAGAACAGTGCGGATCCATTGGTCAGTAACTCTACTGAAGAAATGAGTCGTATTGAAATGGGGGATGGTGGGGGTGAATAGGCGAGGGGTCTTAATGGGCTACATACAGAGGATAATGGAGATTCGCTTCATTCCTTGCACGATACATCGGCTAGTGCATCCTCCTCAATGCTAGATGGCATTTTACTTATGCAGAAAAAACTTCACGGAATATTGGAAGCAGTGTTACTGAATAATGATGCAAGAAAAATTCAAACTAGTTAGCTACAGTTTATAGCAACAGAGTTGAAATAAATAAATAGATGTATGCCCTCTTTGGTGATGCCGGCTGTAATCTCATTGAAGGCAGTCGCCTCACATGTAAAAGAGAAGGCCTCAGTCTTTGAGTCAATTGCATCTATGCTGATTAAAACAAGAGGGGAGACTAGGTTCTATAAGAAAGGCTGGTGTAATGGTGTAGGCAGAGGATGGAAAGGAAAATGAATGCACGGCCAAACAAGAGAAAAAAAACACCAATCAAAGGATAAAGTTGATGGATAAAAGCAACAATAGTGGTCACCCTAAAGGAACAAATAATCGAGGGAATGGAAGATTGATACTAAAAATAGCAAAAGTAGGAAAACGGGATATAATGAAGTGCTGAGATGGGAACAGAAAACGTAACTAGGCAAAAGACAGGTGAAACAAAAAATAAAAGGCTAAGGAACAGAAATAAGAGCAATAAAGGTACTGAGAACACTAAGGGGTTTGTGAAAGGGGGAAGCAAAAGAGATAAATAGAGGATCAATTGAAGGAAGTGAGGCAGGAGAAACAAAGGTCTACACCAGGGCCACAAATTTCCAATCTCAACGTGTGTATATTTATGGAGATAATAACAAAAGGGAAGAAGAGGGCAAAATCAAAGCCACTAAATAGAATTAGTCTATTAAGCATGTTTTAGAGTTGTAAATCCCTTATGGCCTTTACTTCAGAAGATATTAGCAGAGTAGGTTTTTGCTGCAAACGGAGGGGAATGAAATTACAAAGACAGTATTTAGATCACGGTTGGTAAAAGAGTTGATAATAAAGGAAGACAAATAGTTGAAGAGTGAAGTGATGAGATTAATCTCAAAGGCAGAGGTGGAGAAACCTCAAGTGGCGTCATTTCTCCACTGCTGCGCTGCATTATCGAAAGACCAAGTGAGGGATATATGGCAGGTGAGATCTAAAGGAGAGAATGCTTATGAAAAAACAGAAGGTAAATTGCTGATACGAATCAGCAATGATTGTAGGAAACACAGGGATAAGGTGAATTACCAAGAAAAGGATACAGATAATTGGATGGACATAAATGAGGAGGATGGTGTAGGTGATGTAGACTAGGAGAAGGTTATCTCCCCACAAGGCCTAACAGTAGTAAGTTTTAATACACATGGACTGATGAGGCTAAAATCATCAGATATATGGAACAAACTCAACAAAAGAATGATGTGATTTGTCACCAAGAAACTTGGCTGAATGGGCAGATAATTAAATTAGATGGGTTTCTACAATCACGTGTTGACGCAAAAAAGAATAACACAAGGGCACCCGTCAGGGTGCTTGTTATTATTAGTCTCAGCAAGAGTCACCAAAGATGTCAAACGCTTACCCTCTAAGTGTGAATGGCTGCATATATGTAAGGTCGACTTTTTCACAATTCTGTAAATTTGGAATACAAGATTGTGATTAATGTTTATGTTCAGCTGGATGGTCCTGGGAATAATGAATCTCAACTAAAGTTATTCCAAGAAGATGTATATGCATGTAAGGATACCTATTTGAAGGGGCTGCTGCTTATCAATCAATCAATCAATCAATCAATCAATCAGGGAATTGTAAGCGCGTTACTAACCAGTGAGGGCCTCAAGGCACTGGGGGTGGGAGGGTCCGCAGATCTGTTTAGCCGAAGAGTCAGATCTTGAGGGTCTTTCTGAAGGTGTTCAGGGAGGGGGCGTGTCGGATGTCTGCCGGTAGCTCGTTCCAGGTCTTGGCTGCAATGTGAGAGAAGGATCAGCCAGTGCGAGTTTGGAAGATCGGAGGTTTCTTTTGGGTACGTGGAAGTTGATTCTGTCGTTGAGGTATTTGGGTTCGTTGTTGTGCAGGCATTTGTAGGTGTGAGTGAGGATTTTGAAAGTGACTCTTATGTCCACGGGGAGCCAGTGGAGACTTCGTAGGTGTTGGCTGATGTGTTCGTGTTGGGGGATGCCGAGGACGAGTCTGGTGGCGGTGTTCTGTATTGTCTGGAGTTTGCGGAGTAGGGACTTGTTGATGCCGGTATAGAGTGCGTTTCCATAGTCAAGTCTGCTGGTGATGAGTGTGTGGGTGACTGTCTTCCTTGACTCAGAGGGGATCCACTTGAAGGTCTTGCGGAGGATGCGGAGGGTGTGGAAGCAGCTGGAGGTGACGGCGTTGACCTGTCAGTTCATGGTGAGTGATGAGTGATGAGTCGAGTACGATGCCGAGGTTCTTGGCGTGGTCTAAGGGGGTAGGTGGGCTTCTGAGGGCAGTCGGCCACCAGGTGCTGTCCCATGCAGAAGGAGTGGTACAGAGGACGAGGACTTCTGTCTTCTCGGCGTTGAGCTTCAGGCAGCTGTTGGTCATCCAGACTGCAATGTCTTGCATTCCTTTCTAGAAGCTGAGTTAGGCAGTGGTGGGGTCTTTGGTGAGGGAGAGGATGAGCTGGGTGTCGTCGGCATAGAATACAATGTTGAGGCCGCGTTGTCGGATGATGGCTGCGAGGGGGGCCATGTAGATGTTGAAGAGGGTGGGGCTCAGAGATCAATCCTGTGGGACTCTGCAGGTGGTTTTCGTGGGGTTGTACAGGAAGGGTGGGAGTGTGATCCTTTGGCTTCTTCCGGTGAGGAATGATTGGATCCAGTTCGGGGCTGTTCCTTGTATGCCTGCGTCGTGTAGTCTGGCGACTAGTGTGCGGTGGGAGACGGTGTTGAAGGCCGCTGATTGGTCGAGTAGGATGAGGGCTGTGGAGTGGCCATGGTCCAGGAGGGTGCGGATGTCATCTGTGGTGGCGAGTAGGGCAGTCTCTGTGTTGTGGTTGCTTTGGAATACGGATTGGGATGGGTCAAGGACGGCGTTCTCTTCAATGAATCGTGTCAGTTTTCTGTTGACTGTTTTCCCTGCAACTTTGTCTGCGAAGGGGAGGAGCGAGATGGGCCGATAGATCTTGAGGTCGGTGGGGTCAGCTGTGGGCTTCTTGAGCAGGGGTCTGACTTCTGCACGCTTCCAGTCATCTGGAAAGGTGCCTGTTTTTAAGGTGGTGTTGATGGTGCGTTGTAGTTCGGGTGCCATGGCGGCCGCGGCCATAGCTCTGTGGTAGATGTGAGGGGGCAGGGGTCTGTGGGGGCCCCGAGTGGATGCTTTTCATGGTCGAGGCGGTGTCTTCGGCCGTGATCAGTGTCCAGTTGGACAGGTTTTTGATCTTGAGGTGGAAATAGGTTCCGAGCTTATAGCAGAGGTCTTGGGATGGGGTGATGTCTGTGGCTTTGCTGCGTAGGTTGGTGAATTCTTGAATGACACTGAAAAGTTCCTTGGAGTTGTCCAGGATTTTGTTGTGGATGAAGTTCCTCTTGGCGGCTCTGATCTGGTTGTGGCGTCCTTGTAGGTGGTGTGGTTTTCGGTTGTCTTGGTGTTTCTCCAGTTCTTCTCCAGGTGTCTGGAGGTGCGTCTGGCTTCTTGGAGAGCGGTGGTGAACCAGGCGGCTTTCCTGGGGCGTTGTCTGTTGGGGTTGCATAGCGGGTGAGCTCGTCGGCGCAGTTGGAGATCCAGGTGTGGAGTTCTTTGGCTGCGTCGTTTGCGTTGGGTGTCCAGGTGTAGTTATCCCAGGTGAGGGTGGAGTTAAGTTGCTCGTCGGTAACCTTGCTCCAGTTCCTTCCTGGTGGGCGAGGGGCTGATTTGGGTGCCTTGAGTTTGTTGATGGCGAAGTGTACGCAGTGTTGGTCGGTCCATGGTGGCTGCGTTGGGTGGCTGAATTGGACGCTGTTTCCTGCCGCAAAGATGGGGTCGAGGGTGTGTCCTGCTCTGTGGGTCGTGTGTTGACAAGTTGTTTAAGTCTGATGCTGGCAAGGTTGTCACAAAGGATAGTGGAGTTGGGGTCGCTGGGGTTGTTGAGGTAGAAGTTCAGGTCTCCAATGAGTATGTAGTTTGTTGAGGCGATGGCGTGGGGTGCGATGAAGTTGGTGACGTTGGTGGTGAAGGGTGTTCGGGTGCTGGGGGGTCTGTAGACGAGCGTTCCTCGGAGTGTGGCTTTGGGGGTGGTCTGTATCTGGAGGTGGTGAGGCGGAGGGTGCTCTTGTGGGTGATGACGAGGCCCCCTCCTGGGTGGTTGGGGCGGTCTTTCCTGTGGTTCTTGAATCCGTCTGGGATGGCGGTGCTGATGTCGGGGCAGAGGATGCATTGGTCCTGGTCTCTGTGAAGAAGGCAATGTCGGGCGAGAGAGTGTTGAGTAGGTTCCAGATTTCCATGGCGTATTTGTGTATGGAGCGTACTTTGAGGAGGATGCATTTTAGGGTGTCGCCGGTGCTGGCGTCGGCGGTGTTGGAGGCCAGGGTGGCGGTGAGGGCCTGGCGGCACTGGAGGCAGGAGAACTGGCAGTGGGTCGTGTTCGGCGAGGCCTGTTGGCATTCTCTAAGTCTTCCAGGGTTGAGTGCGAGGAGGGTGGTGGTGTCATAGCGATGGGCAGTGGGAGGTCCAGGGATCCTGGCGCTGGCTGCCGACGGGTGCAGACGGGCTTGCCTTTGGCTCGGCCGCTGCGTGACCGTGCAGCAGTCGCCATTAAGTAGGGGAGGTGAGAGAGAGGAGAGACTGGGAGGCGGGAGCGGGGGAATTCCGGGGGGGGGGGGGGCCTCAGGGGCACTAGCGACGAAAGGCAAAACGAACAGGCAGGCACGAGAAAATAAAAAAATATTTCATTACCGGTACTATTTTTTATGCGGTAAAGTCTAGTAAGAATAACTCAGTAAATATAAGAGGCAGAATCCGTGGTATTAGAGGTTCTAAAAGGCTTTATTCCTCTACAAAGGAATTACAGTTCGAACTGTAGGCTTCAAATTCCATCACCACGAAGGTTCAGGAAGGGAAGGCAATACATTATTGACAAGTAATGATATTTATATGAAAAGTATTACATTAAGACAGATGCAGGAGGCGTAACAGCTGATAATACAGATAATGATATACATACGTAATGGAAAAAAGGCGTAAACATAGGCGTAACTAGAAACGTCATTAAACATGATGTCACAAGTGGGTGGATCCATAAGAGAATCCTGCAATGTCAGCAGAAAATATTTGGCAGAGATGCACGCGCAGCCGCATGACGTGTGATTGACGTGCAACTAGAGGGTGAAGGAGACTTGACATTTAGCTCTACATGTGGAGACAGAAGTCTGAGGGGTCATGTCAACCTAATCCCAAATCATATCTAATATCTTATGTTTAAAGAACTGTATTATCCAAAAGGAAAGGTCTCTCGGACGGAATCTATTCTATACTGACTGTTAGTGTGTGTACAAGCGTCTAAATGTCTACATAAGATGCGAGGGGGCAGGAATCTTCCATGGTAACAGGGGCTATGAATTACTTGCATGAGGACAGTGAGGCCTGGCCCTTTGCACGGTAGCTGGAAGAATGTTTACCTAAACTACTAGACAGGAATGCATCGGATGAGGAGCGGAGCAGATAATCTTGAAGGTGAAATACAGTTTTTGGCAGGCAACAGGCTGGATCAGGCACCGTTAGCCGCGCAGGGAGTAGGACAAAGTTCAGGGATACAGATGCAGGTTCGGACTGGAGCTGTCAGAGGCAGAAGGCAGGAAAAGGCTTGATGGCAGAATTCAGGGCCTACTCGCCTGAATCTTTAAAATGTGGAAAGTGAACCACATAAAGTCGGTGGCCTTTCATACTTAGGAATGGAATATCTGACCCATTCATGGCGGATCTGAAAGAGGACATGTTGACGGTGGACGCACATGTATTTGCGTCTTCATAACTGGAACTGGAGGGAACATACATGTACTTATAGCATGCACATGGAGCCGTTGGGGTTTACGATAGGGGACATAACTAATCACAAAATTCATATTTCCTCAAGTGGTGGAATTAGAGCAAGACACAGATGGGCACAATAACAGTGGCACAACAGGGGAAAACAATTACGAGAAAGAAAAACAGCTGAGAAAGGTTACTGTGGTTGCAGGCAGTTTGGTCCCAGTTGGAGCGGGCAGCAGGAGCAGGAGCAGGCAGCAGCCTCGAACCTCCCAAGGAGGAGGTTGGGGTCTGGAGGCAATAGACGGCACAGCGGAGCTGCGGGAAGAGAGTGGACCTAGACCGAGGGTCGGAGGTCTTACGGAGCTTATAGGTGGGCATTTTAATGCTAGGATTGATATGAATGGGACTTGGAGTGATAGCTACAAAATTTGGACTGCTAATAATGTGCCCAATGCAGTTTTTTCACCTAGTAGGGTACTAAAAATGGATAAAAAGAGAGAGGGGTACAGTGATCCAAAGTTTAGGTGTTGTTTGTCTAAATGATCACTTGGTAAATGATATGGCAGCGGCCTTAACTTTTCGAATTGGCACCCAGAAGTTCCCAACTGTTTATATGTTCTTGCCATTCTGGTATTTCTATTTGTTCATGGATTTTAGGGTACTTGAGGAAGATGGTAGCGACCACTTCATAAGCGATATGTCAATTGAGACCTGTTATTGAAAAGGAAAAGGTGATAATTACAGACATGAGACTGTCAAGTAGGCTAACAAGCATTAAAAATGCAATAGGTCTAAGTTAAAGCCATTAGCTTTGCAATACAATACCATTAGCCAAGCAAATAGCTTTAACTTAATCAAAAGCGAGACCTATTGCATTTTCAATGCTTGTTTTTAGTGTGCCTGGGTCGATTTTTAATCCCAATCCAACCCTGCCTTCCACATCCTTCTCCTACCTCTTACCACCACCACCTCTCTCCTCCTCACAGTGTATGTCGCGTGGATGGAAAATGATAGTAAAACATAATATTAGACTGGAAAATAATAACCAGGGAAGCAGTAATATTGCCAACCAGACTATATTCCAGCAACTACTGCTGCAACTTACTACTGAGAGTACGACCGTAACACACGGAGACAGAAACTCATGAATAAGTTGTTCCCACGTATTCATTAGCACATGGGCACAAAGTAAGGAGACGGCTTCGAAAGAGAGTGAGAGAGCCCTAGATGCTGCTGAGATCTATGATTTACCTGCAGGTCACAGCATCAGCCCCCAGCAGCACAGTCAGCCTCTCAGCCTTCAGAGGTCGACATGTGATTAAGTGAAATCCTTACTACGGCGAGAAAGTGTTTTGTGTGTATTTGCGTTCGGAATTTGTTTGGGTGAAAGTGTCGTGGGGAGTGCAAATGCAATATTGGAAGCTGAGGGGAGCGAACCCTAGCCCAAGGCATCCGTTTAACTGAAGAAAAACCGCCGTCGTTCAGCATCAACCTGGGGCGCGCGCAAGTATGAGGCGCTCTTTCACTTCTCGAAAGTGTCCGTCTTCAGCCTCCCCTTTGTAAACACGCACATTCCGATGACAACCTGTGATGACTCACCTCAGCGAGGCCTCCTCGGGAAGGACCACCCTCCGGTGACCCTGGACAGATGAGGAGATAGCACGCGCTGCCTGTCCATTGATCCTATTGCCACAGCCCCCCTGTATACGTGCGGAATACCTTGCAGTCCAGACATGTTGCTGCAGAGATCAATGGGACAACGGTGCACCTGCATACCTTGCATATTTACGCACAAAGCCCCGCGCCCGCGTTCTCACAGGCAAGACTAAACATTTGTCATTGCCCACACAGCTCCCGAGGCAAGCAGAGCGACGAGGGCTGATCCTTTCCGCTGTCTGGATTCCTGGCCTGGTTACCACGTGGATGCCGTGTCAGGAGTCAGGACCCACGTTTCCTTAATCACCGGCCCCAGCAGGAGATGTGTTTGCAAAACCACTACAAAGGTGCTAGTGTGCAACAGATTTCCGGGTTAATGAGGTTAAATTTGAAGCTTCATTGTTGAAAAGTTGCTATGGTAAAAACCATTTAAACCACTAAACCCGACAGCCAATATCAACAAGCGGTCGCCATTCCCGCTGTTTATTTTTGCCTCACGCTTTCACTTTAAAGTGACAGCGAGATGCAAAAATAAACACGCGGCGCCATGTCTCCTTTTTTGTCCGGCCCAATCAGAGTGCCGGACTGGCGCGTGCAAGACAGCATGACGAAGTTTCTGATAAGAAACTTCGTCACGACAGCCGTAATGCAGGCGAGCCAGTCCGGGTGGGCCGGAACAAAAAGCCAAAGGGAGGCAACAGAAAACCCTCCTTCTCAATGGGAAGCCAGCGTTTAACATAAACGCTGACACTACCCAATGAAAATGAGGGGCGGGGCTTCGAGTCCCCTTCTTGAAACTGACTTCATGACTATAGCTCTCGCAGGCGAGGAGCGCATGTGCGCGCCAACGCCAGGTAAGACCTAAAAACCAGGCTACAGGAAAGGGAGATGGGGATGCTGTCAAACCTGAAATTAGAATCTACTGGAGAGGTGTAGAGATACTATGGGGAAACCTGGAAAGACTAGACTAGATATCCAGAGAGGCCTGCTTAGTATTTTAAAAGAATTGTATTGTGGTAATTGGGCCCAGATAGAATTTGACAATGAGGGAACCTTAATGTGAAGATCATATTAAGAATGGAATGTGACAAGGCTGTGTTTTAGCCCCAGATGTATTTTCATTGTATTTAAGGGATCTGCCGAGGACCCTGAATGAGGTAGCAGCTTTCTCATCTAAGACAGGTGGGCATCATGCGGCTTGCCTTCTTTATGCAGACGACTTAGTCAAAATGGATATGTTGCAAATTGGTTTGCAGCGAAAATTAAGGACATTTGAAAAATATATAGAGGGCAAAAAACTCATTGTCGATATAGAAAAAAATAAAAATCCTGTTTTTTGGGGATAGAAAGAAGGAATTTAAATGGTATCTGGGGAAGGGAAGGATAGAAGTGACAATGTATCGTTCTCTGGGTATGCATTTTACTTCAAAGTTAAGCTAAATGACCCATTTGGAAGTAATTAAAGCCAATGCCCAGTAGACAATAATGGTACTTAGTAAATCCAGGAAAGAGTATGGGGGACCTAGGTTAGACCCAGACTTAACAGCGTATAAAGCATTGGTACAGACAAAATGGCTATATGGCGCAGAAATTGTGTATCTAACAGGGACTAGGAATTGGGATAAAATTGAAGGACAGTGTCTAAAAATGATATTACATCCGCCCAGATCCTTTATGGTCTAGGGCTAGAAACAGAGTTACCATCATGGTACTGAGTGAATGGAAATGGGCTGAAAATGTACGATGTCCAAAAATTATTTATGTGCCACAACTGAACCTATTTCCAGACCTAGAGATAATATATGTGTTAAAAAAACAAAGAAGTCTGGGTAGCGACGGACCTCACGCAAATTGAGCAAGATTGGGCCTCAGGGGGTTGGGGTGTAGCCAAGAGGAACATTGCACAGTGATGGGGGGTAGGCACATCACCAAAAATGGTGGATTGGGCCAAGGATATGGATCATGCCATGCTAGCGGAGAAAACGGTGTTCAAAGAGAGGGGGTGCCCACGAAAATGGGATCACAAATGGGGAAAATTGAATAAGTATAGAGGTAACATCTGTATCTCTCCGACAATTAAACTTAGGTATGAGAGACAACGGATACTGGAAGGGGCAGCACAGGATCAGCATAACACTGAGTAAATGGTCCCGAGAGGCCGCTAGACAGGAGGACTCCTGGTTAAGTGGATGGTACAACAAACAGGAGCCACAGGGGGCGATCGTTATACATGGAATCGCAGGGAGGTTGGTCTGCTGTGTGGTGAAGGGGGCGGAGGAATGGAGGTAATAGTAAAGGTAGACATCTTCGCATTGTCAATGTATTTGTTATTCTCGCTGTCGTGGTTATCAATAAAAAGTGTATAAAAAAAAAAAAAAAAAAAAGAAGTCCATATTCCTATGTTGGGAGACCTGACAGGACTGTGTCTCCTTCCTCTATTTTACAGCACTAGCAAACATGGTTATGAGGCAGGAAATTTTCAAATTTCGAATTGGAGTTAATCCCTTGTATTCCCATCATGAGATAGCTAAGGCGCTAAAGGATTTAATTGACTGTTTATTTATCAGATATGAGCGTCATAACGTTTTAAAAGTTTTTTCTTCAAATGGGGGTGATGGAGCTTCAAAAGGCTCTGAAATTTTTTATCTAGACTGGAATTTTTTGATGTCATCTGCTCTATAGGATTTTATTTAAAGGCGAATAAGAAAAGTCTGAAAAATGCTGAAAGCTTATAGTTTTATTGGAAGGGTTACATTTTAAATAAATAATTAAGGAGGTAGTTGTATTAGAGAGAAGCAGATAAAATGCCATGAATATAAAGATGTTTTTTTAAAAAAAATATATTGTTTCTAACTGTTTTATTGACTATGGTCTGAATACGACCTACGATGCGCCATATAACATACGAAAATAAATGAACCCAATAAATCATAACTTCTCCAAAAAACCCTCATACCCTCCCTGCCTCCCTGCAAGACTGTTTTAGAACTACCCGCCACCCCAAACTTTGCAGCGTGCCTATTTCCCATTACCCGGTACCTTCATGGGGAGAGAGAGCTCCCGGGCTGTCCCCTCGGGGGCCTCCTCGTGGGCAGAATTACCCTCCCAGCTTTCTTTAAGTGAACATAATGAGATGTCGGAAACCCATTGTCCGTACAAAGTCTTGCAGGGGACCACCAGCGATCGACCCTGGATAAGTCCCTGCCTCAGCTGGTCTTTGTAGGAGCTTGCAGCCCCCTCCCCGTATATGTCAGGATCCCAGCGTTGTGAGTCTTCACTTAGAACCACCATCCTGACTATGGACCTGGTCCCAGTGCGTCAGCATCTCACTCAGAGGGTGTCAAGTTTGTCTCTTTAGTTCTCTTTGGGCCGGGTCTCTGACTCTGGCGAGCCAGCCATCAGGTCTATGGATTGTGATCTTGTTGTGTTACGAGCGGCATTTCGTCTGGGCTTACCACGGTGTGGGACCTGTTGCCATCCCTCCAACCAATCCTGTGCTTCCTCCGGGGTGGTGAAGAATCATTTCTTCCCGTCCGCCTCCACTCTTAGTTTCGCAGGGAACAACATAAAGTATTTAAGTTCACAGTTCCTGAGTTCCTGGTTCACGGTTATGAAGTTCCGTCTCTGTTTAGCCACAGCCGCTGTGTAGTCTGGGAAGAAAGAGATCACGTTTTGCTGATAGTGGATTGGGGGGGGGGGGCGCTCTTGCCTTCTGGAGGATGAGGTCCCGATCACGAAAGTTGAAAATACGTGCTAAGATGGGCCGAGGGGCCACTCCCGGCCTGGTGCTGCCCCCAGAGACACGGTGGTCCCGCTCGACCGAAAAGTAGTTGGAGAGTCCTCTGGGTTGCAGGTGGTTCTTGATCAGGTCCTCCAAAAAGAGGTCCACTGCAGGGCCCCCCGTTCCCTCCGGCACTCCCACGATACAAACGTTATTGCGTCGGGAGCGACCTTCAATAATCATTGAGCTTCGCCGCCATGGTTCTGTTGTCTAGTTCTAGTTGATTCACTTGTTTCTTCAGGGTGGCTGTGTCTGTACTTAAGGTGGTTGTCGTTTACACCACCGTCACCCGGGAGCTGAGGTTTCTGAAGTCAGCACGGATAAGTGAGAGTTCAGTGGTCACGGTATCTATGAGGGACTTCAGAGAAGTGTGCACATTATTGAGGGTGTTGATTATCAATAGGAGAGAAAGGATTAGAGAACTAGTCCTTTTCGCCAAGGTTAATATGTATCATCAAAGAGAACTAATCTAAGTGGAGGTGATAAGGTGGTCAAAACCTATATGATTTTGTAATAAAAAGAAAAAGCTTATTTCTTTTTATGAAGCCCTCGCCCACCAACCTAATTGGTGGCATGCGTCATCATCGGGCCCACCTGGTGACATCGAGTATGTCCCTGGTGTGCTACAACGCCTGTATTACAGCGGAGCTGGTATATTACTTAGTGTGCAGTGAAGGTGGTGTGAAGGTGAAATTTAAAAACTGTCCAGTGGCATTTTGCGATGCAGCACGCGCAAATGAATTTGTTTTATTTCCGTTCATCCATATTCCGGTGTTTACATTCCCCCCACCCTGCCCCTCCCCCGCCCCGCCTCACCGCCCCACGGAACTCCCTCCACGGACCGCTACTGGTCAGGACCTTCTCTTGACTGCGAGGAGCTTGGTAGCCCACCCCAAAGATGTGGCTACCTAATGCCTACATGCCAACAGGAAAATCAGTTTAGAGACGGGTCTTCTCTCTCTGGCCCATTCTCCAACTTGCCTACATGAAACAAACGCAGCCTGCTCGGGAGTGTTATCACCAGCGGTCCTTCAAAAGTGGTTTCCCCTTTGAAGGTCACCTTTTGGGCTAACACCCGTGGCCTTTTTGGGAGAGGAAGTCACACCTAACTCTGCGGCATTTGCCTTTGATCAACCTGGGAATCGTTCACGCACCTCCCCAGGGGGGCAGAAAGTTGTCTCTTGGACAGGGTCTGTGCAAGGCCAGAGAACCAGCTGGGTCACAGAGCTCAGAAGAATAAATAGAGGAAGAAGTCAGATGTAAAGCCAGAAAAGGATGCAGTTGAAAAAACATGTGGATAGCCGACAAGATGATTTGATGTTTTTAAAATTACTTCTGTGAGGGCGGTACCTCTTTAAGAATCGAATTTTGGGGATGCATCAATTAACACTGTCCACCAGCATAATGCAACATTGCTTCTTGGAACCAATGACTGTAGTAAGAGAAGTCATTTGATGCAGCATTCCAATCTAAATGCTCACTTTCTCCCAACATTTTGGCATTAAATGTACAGGAGTTTTTTCCCCAGTCTTATGCAGTGCAAACTTGTCCCACAGGCATCAGAGTGCATTAAATGAGTACCTGATTACATTACGCAAGGTCAGATTATTTTTTTTAAAGCACAGGGAGATCAAGTGATTTGTCCAGGGTCACAGAATGTTGTGCCAATTCCGGGATAGAAAACTGATTCCCTAGTTTCAAAGCTGGTCAGCTCTGGTTGTTATGCCATATCTCCACCCGTTAAGGGTTGCAAAAAGCAATTACAATGTTTGTTAATATCCACAAAGTTCAAGCTACCTGCCAGATGTTTTGTACTTTTAAGTTCCATTTGCTACCGAAAATAGTCACACATCCTAATTCTATGACTCAAGGATAATCTTGAGGATGTAAAAAGGATTGGGAATCCAAAAAGGAGTGAGAATCAGGCCCATTATAATAATCCTTTTACATTTTTCTCTTTTTGTCAATCATTTGTTCCCAGGAATTTGCATGGTATTCCTTCCTCGCTCTTTCAACCTAACAAGTATTTGTTTTTACCGCTTTGATAAAGATTTCTGTTTTACACTCTTCAAGACTAAGCCATATTTTTATTTCATGGATTTTTTTTTATAACTTAGAGTTGTTCTGTTAGAAGATATCTTTATGAGCAATACAGTTGTACTTTAACCACATAGAGAATATTAAATATTTTACATTTGCCACACTTATTCTTGGAACTGAGGCGAACAGTGAAGAGTTAAGGTTATTGATAAGGTTGTTCCTCTAATTTATTGTTAGAAAGTGTAAAGGTGGGTACTGAAAACCCCGTAGTAAAAGGGCACGGCACTCTACAGCCCCAGAGACAAAGAGGAATTACTTGGATTTGCCTAGGAATTTTGCCACAGCTGAGAATACATTATATTGTCTTGAAGATATACACAGATGTTAGTAATTACATTAAATGTACTTTACTGAGTATACATAAATGTGCATGGATTACTACAGCAGTTCTCAGCAACTAAATTATATTTCTCACCTAAGGGTGCACTGATGATTTTAATTCTCCTTCCAGTCTGATGGTCCAATGAATATCTCTCCTCCTCATCCTTTATGCGTAAAGAAGCAACTAGTGGATCAATAAAATGTTGAGTTATTAAAAAACACATTCAAGTACAATCTAGAAACATACAGAAACAAACACTTTTGTTCAGCCTTTTGTGTTCCAAATGGAGATAAGGATCCTGAAATGAACAAAAGGCCTTGTCAGTGGTTGAAAGCATAACCTATATGGATTTCTCTCATGCAACTATCGACATCAAAATTAAGAAACAAACAGCTGCTTTATATAGCAAAGTTAGCAAAATATTGTGGAAAGCAATTAAATGTGTGGAACCTATTGGGATAGCATTCTTTTTACCATGTTCAGGATTAACGAATAAACTGTATCTTCACATTCAGCAAAATGTCTTTATATATGAGATGGTTGTATGACGGACTATCAACCACCCAAATATTGCCATCCAAAATATCGATCGATTTTGTCTGTGTGTGTGTATATATATATATTCACTGAAAAAACCATGGGTTTCACACACGTTATAGTTAGGAATTAGCATTTAAAAAACCTTAGAAATTCAGTGAAAAAACCATAGGTTTCACACACGTTATAGTTAGGAATTAGCATTTAAAAAACCTTAGAAATTCTGTGAAAAAACCATAGGTTTCACACATGTTATAGTTAGCTGGACATTTTACTCGTAAAAAACCAATGAAATTCCCCCATTATAGTTAGTTCAGCTAACTATAACTCGCGCGCCCGCAATGCACTGCTGATGACGTCACATATTACATCACTCATGACATGGTCTGTGACATCACTCATGACATCACTGATGACATCTCAAATGACATCACTGATGACATCACTGATGACATCATCCAGTGAATGTGTGTTTTTCTGAAAATTAAATATGTTTTATATATGTATATCTCAAGGTCGATGGAAGAATAAATGGGTATATAAGTGTCTAAATGGATGATTTGTTTTTGATAAATTGATTGTGTAACTGACTGATTAAGTGTATCATAGTGAATACATGGCTTAGTGAGTAATGTTTAAATATGTAAATATCTGTATCAGTCTCTCACTTTGTGTATAAGTGGCTGCATGGGTTGGTGAGTAGCTACATGGGTGTCTATATAGGTTATTAGTTGGTTTTTTGAGTATCAGTCTGAGTGTCTGCATGGTTCGGTGGGGGGTATTACGTAGTGCATAGGTGCATGAATGAGTGACTCACTGTTTGTATGTGTTGAACAGAGCATGTGTGCAGGACTGCATGGGTGGATGAGTGTGTGTATGGGTGTGTTAGTGAGTGAATGACTGTCTCAATAGTGTCTTTATGAGTAACTACATATGTTTAAAACTAGTATATGTGACTATTGGTGTATATATGTGAGTATATGTGAGAGTGAGAGATTGAAAGAGTTCCTGTATGAATAAGTATGTGTTTCTATAAGTGATTGTTTAAAAGACTAAGTATGTGTAAGTTTCCGTAGAAGTAAGTGTGGTGGTGTGTGTATAACTGTATATGCAAGTAAATGTATGTTTGATTCTTTATTAGCATGAGTGACTATGTGTGTGAGTTGCTCTATGGATGAGTGGCATTGTGTAACAGGATGTATAGGTGTATGAGTACATATGATGAGTACATGTATGAGTGACTGTATTGGACTGTTGGTGAATGAGTGGATGTGTATGTGGATCTTAGAATTACTGAAGAGGTTGTTGTAACTGTTATTGGTATGTCCATTGTTTTGTAAATTTTAGTCTCTATTTTTGAATGTGTGTGTCAAAGGTTATATTAGGGGAAGAGGAGGTCTGCCACTCTATCACAAGGATGATGTCATCAGTGATGTCATCAGTGATGTCATTTGAGATGTCATCAGTGATGTCATGAGTGATGTCACTGACCATGTCATGAGTGATGTAATATGTGACGTCATCAGCAGTGCATTGCGGGCGCGCGAGTTATAGTTAGCTGAACTAACTATAATGGGGGAATTTCATTGGTTTTTTACGAGTAAAATGTCCAGCTAACTATAACATGTGTGAAACCTATGGTTTTTTCACTGAATTTCTAAGGTTTTTTAAATGCTAATTCCTAACTATAACGTGTGTGAAACCTATGGTTTTTTCACTGAATTTCTAAGGTTTTTTAAATGCTAATTCCTAACTATAACGTGTGTGAAACCCATGGTTTTTTCAGTGAATTTGCAAGGTTTTTTAAATGCTAATTTTTTTTTTTTCTTCTATTTTTTCTAACATATTTTTATTTTAATTTTCTTACCTTTTATAAAGACTATGATTAAATTTTTAAAATTCTTTAATATGTTTTTTTTTTTTTTTTTTTTTTTTTAAATTTTTTATTGAACAATAAATCAATTACAAGCATGGGCCTACAACCACCAGGGCCGGCCGCTAGATTCAGAAAGGATCATACAGATGTTAAGGCAGTAGTCGACTCCCGGGGTCCAGCCCCGTACATGACTCCGGATAGTCCTAGGGAAGCAGGATACATAAGTTTAACATAAATAACAAATAAAAAACAAAAGGCGAGGCGTAAGGGCAAAAATTGTGGGTCAGGCTACATCCGGGGGACTCTACTTCTGACCTTCAAATAGTTATTAAAAGGAAGGAGGAATGATAGGTCGGGGGGGGGGGTCACGGGAGAGGAACGTCTATATTCGATTCTTCCAAAAGTCGCAAGGAACCATCAAGGGTCAGGGGGACAGGGCAATATCGGTGTCCACTAGGGGGGGGTCACAGATACCCCCACGATACGCGTTCCATTGCCCCCAGATTCTACCCCATGCCCCCGGTTTACCACGAGCCACATACACAGTCTTCTCCCTGAACATGCACCAGTCCATGTTCTCCTCCCATACGGACACGGTGGGAGGCCGCTGGGAACCCCAAAGCTGCGCTATATCTCTCTTGGCAATCATGTTACCCAGGGCCGCCCACCGAGTCTGAGCCGCGTTATAATCATTGGGCTCCCACACATTCAGGACACAGCGACGCACCTCCGGCAGCAGCACAACCCCGGTGACTTGTCCCATGACCACATGAACCCGGCGCCAGTATTCCGCCACCTCGCGACACTCCCAAAGGATATGGAGAAAGGTGGCACTGAGTCCACATCCCCGCTTACAGAGCCCGTCTTCAGAAAATCCCATCGAGACCAAACGGGGACCCGTCACATACACCCGGTGGAGAATCTTAAGTTGGACCAGGCGGAGACGGGCTGGAATGGCCACTTCCTTGGGGGACGACAGAGCGGACTGCCAGTCCTCGTCGTCCAGTTCCACCCCATCTCCCGTCCACGCCTCCCGGAGGTGCACCAAGAGGTCAGCCCGATTATTGATAAGTTTTTTATAGATTAATGAAATAGTACTGTCGGGGACATGACCATCGAGTATGCGGTCCTCGAGGGGCGAAGAAGCCGGGATATTGGTCCCCTCCCCAAAAACAGATAGCAGGGCATGCCGGATCTGGGCGTAGCGGAAGAACTCCCTTTCCGTAAGTTCGTATTCGCTCTGGAGCGCCGCGAATGTTTTAACAGCACCCTTAATCCATAAGTCTCCCACTCTACTAATACCAATCGTGTCCCAACGTTCAAACCCCTTCGTTGTCCAGAGGCTTCCCAGGCGGTCGGAGGCAAACAGAGGAGTAGCACATGTTAATCGCTCACTCCAGCCCAAGGCTACATTGGCCGCCTTCCAGATCCGCACCGCAATCTTAGTAGGGCCCGTAAGGGTCCGTCCAGCCGAGCTGGAGTAAAGTGCCCTGTTATTGTTTCCGCCGGGAAGCAGGAATCTATCCATCTCGTACGCCGGATTCAAGCCAGGCGCATACGTGGCATGGTTAATGGCCGACAGCTGTGAGGCCCAATAATACCTGCGAATGTCGGGAAGCGCGATGCCTCCGTCGTACCAGGGGAGAGTAAGCTTTGCCAGAGCGATACGCGCCCGTCCGTCCCACACCAGTCTCCTCTGCAGGCTCTCCACCTCCCGAAAGTAGGACACGGGAATAACATCGAAGGAGTTCTGAAGTGCATAGAGAAATCTGGGAAGGGACATCATTTTAAACAGTGCTGCCCGACCCAGCGGGGACAAGGGCAGCCTACACCACCGAGCCGTGTCCTCCCTCAAACGACGAAGTGGAAGCAGGAGATTCTGCTCATAGCGAGCCACCGGGTCCATCGAGACGTATATTCCCAGGTATTTAAAGCCGGACAGAGATAATTGGATCGGAAGCCGAGGCGGCAAGAGAGGGGGGTCACCGGAGATAGGATAGACACAGGATTTAGACCAGTTGATCGTTAGACCCGAATTTCTCCCAAAGGAAGTCAGAACATCAAAGAGAACATTAAGCGACTGCCGCGGCGAGGTGAGATACAGGAGAATATCGTCCGCATACAACGAGACCCGATCCTCGAAACCCGGGGCCCACCGGATCCCTCTGAGCGAGGGCTCCCAGCGGAGCCAAGCAGCGAGCGGCTCCAGGGCAAGAGCAAAGAGCAGAGGGGACAACGGGCACCCCTGCCTCGTACCCCTACCGAGAGCGAAGGGCCGAGAGACCCGCCCATTAACTACCACCTGAGCCATGGGTCCCGTGTAAAGAAGCTTCACCCAGCCAAGAAATCCCTCCCCAAAGCCGAATTTGGTCAAGACAGCCCAGAGAAATGGCCACTCGATGGTGTCAAAGGCCATCGTGGCGTCTAAGGAAACCAACACTGCTGGTTCGGAGAGGTACTCCGCCCTGGCGAGGGCGCCGTGAAGACGCCGCAAGTTAAGAGCGGTGTTACGGTGAGGGATGAAGCCGCATTGATCAGGATGAATCAAATCGCAGATGACGCTCAACAAACGATTGGCAAGGACTTTCGCCAGGATTTTAGGCTCTGCATTTAGCAGCGAAATAGGCCTGTAGGAGGCACAGCGATCTTGTGGCTTACCGTCCTTAGGGATCACGACTATCGTTGCCAGACGTTGGTCGTCAGGAAGGGAGCCTGCCTCAAGGGACTCCTGAAACATACGACGGAGGAAGGGCGCGAGTTTATCCGGGCGCAACTTATATAATTCAATAGGCAGCCCGTTGGGACCCATCGCCTTGCCCGAACGAAGGGACCGAATCGCCGTTGCAATTTCATCTACAGACAAGGGGGCGTCCAGCTGCTCACGGTCTTCTACAGACAGGCCGGGCAAAGCAATATCCCTCAGCAGAAGGCGAGAGTCTTCTTCGTCCCTATCAGTCACCGGGGAGTACACGGCCCGGAGGTGGTCAGCGAAACATTCCACAATCTCACCAGGCTCAGTCACGCACACTCCATCCGAGACACACAGCTCCGGGACCACACGGTTCACTCTCTCCTTCCTATCCAGCCACGCAATCAACTTTCCCCCCTTGTCCCCGGCATCATACAATCGACCCTGCTGCTCCCTATACAACGTTTTGGCGGCGTCAGTGACAAGAGACCTGTATTCAAACTGTTTCAGGCTGAGGGCATGGAGCCCGTCCGGAGTGACATCTGTCTCCAAGGCCGACTCCAGCCCCGAAATGTCAGTCTCCAGCTTCACCACTGCCTCACTCTTGAGCTTCTTAGCCACCACTATCTGGGAGAGGGCGTGTCCACGGATTACGGTTTTAAAGGCTTCCCACAGGGATATTGCGGACGACACCGACCCCTCGTTTTCAAGGAAGTATTGGTCCATAGCCTTAACCAGGCTGTCGCGAGTCATAGGGTCTCGCAGGTACCACGGGTTAATGGGAGCAATCCGCCCTGCAGACCGCGTCTCGGCGTCAAAGAGCAGCCACAGCGGGGAATGATCGGAAATACCCCGCGCCAGGTGCCTAACCTCCCGAATCCGACCAGTCTGTGCCGCGGGCATAAGGAAATAGTCTAACCTAGAAAGACTCCCATGCGCCCCAGAGTGAAAAGTGTACTGACATTGGGTCGGATGCATTAATCTCCAGCTATCTACCAGGCCGAAGGTCTCCAGCAGGCCACCAAGCCATGCCTGGGCAGCGGGGAGGGCCCTGGGTGGGTGACGATCCAGGTCACCCGAAACCACCGAATTAAAGTCCCCGCCCATAAGCAAAAGACCATCCGGAAGTTCAAGCAGCATTCGACCCAAGTCACCGAAGGTGGAGTTCTGGAGGCCCGGGGGGACGTAAACTGAGACCAGGGAAAGGGGCTGCCCCTCCCACCTCCCAGTCAGACACACGTAGCGCCCTCTGTCATCCGAGACTACCCTAGTGATATCCAACGGAAGTGAGGATCGCAGGAGAATGCCCGCCCCCCTGGAACCAGTCGTGAAACCAGAGTGGGCAACGAGGCGGTATCCCCCCCTGTTCATTGCATGACAGACATTGCCCACCAGATGCGTCTCCTGGATAAACACCACATCAGGAGTGTGACGACGCAAATACTGCAGTACTATACCCCGTTTGATACGATCCCCCAACCCATTGACGTTCCATGACATCAGTCTCAACCCGTCCCCCCCCATCCCCTCCAATAGATCAAAGGCCCCCCAGTCAGTAGCACAGTTCCTGTATCTGGACAATAATCAATACCTCGCCCTGTAAACAAAAAACACACAGCAAAACAACCCCTCCCTCCCCCCAACCCCCCCCCAAATCCAACTCCCCCCACCCTGCACCCCTGCGGGTCTAAGAACCCCCCCAACTTGCAGTGTGCCTGTCGCCCTACTAACCCCATTCTACGAAAAGACCCCGGAGGAGGAAAGGGACCCGTCCCCGCCCGCCCCCCACACAGGTCCTAATGAGACAAAATGAATAAAAGAAATAAAACCCAGCTGAACAATGCAAAATGGCAAAATCAAGGACCAAAAGTCACTCCAAAGGGGGCCCGTCACCTTCGGCGCCCGCAGAGGGCCCGGGACGGTCACCTCTGTCCGGCAGCGAGTCCAGCCAGTCACTCACGGCCACAGGAGAGTCAAAAAAGGCAGTCCGATCCTCATGTTCCACTCGGAGTTTTGCAGGGTAGAGCATAGAGTACCTTAGGCCCAGTTCACGGAGACGGCGCTTCACCCCCTGGAATCCCATCCGCTGTTTCTGGACAAGTTGGGTAAAGTCCGGATAAAAGTTAATGGATGAGTTCTCATGACGCACCGGGCCGTGGACCCGTGAGGCCTGCAGAATCGCATCTCGGTCTCTATAGTAGAACAGTTTGGCCACGATAGGCCTCGGGGGGGCCCTCGGCCGTGGCCGACCGCCCGGAACTCGATGGGCCCGCTCCACGGCAAAGAACTTACTTAGGCCTGCAGGGGCCAACTGTTGGAGGATGAGTTCCTCAACCAGGAGGTCAACCGGGCGGCTGTCGGAGGACTCCGGTACACCTATGACACGGATGTTGTTGCGTCGGGCCCGTCCCTCGAAGTCCTCCAGCCGCCGGGCCATCTGGTCGTTGACCGCCTTAATGTCACCAAGCGCGGCCTGCAGGTCCGACACATCCGTACCAAGGGTGGAGGTCCGCACATCGAGAGCCTGAACCCTCTCATTAGTTTTGGAGAGATCTGCCCGAATTAAGGTGACATCGATTGCCACCGTGTCGATTTTACGGGCCAGGGCCTCGTATTGCGTGGCGATGGTTTCCCTGATGCCATCAATGGCGCCCATGATGTCCTGCAGGGAGAGCTCCGGAGAGACGGTCGTGCCACCACCGACGGCATCCGGGGGGGGGCCGGTCGCTCCAGGGGACCCTCTGCCCTGAGTGTAGCGGTCCATGTTGTTGGCCTGGACCGGTCCCCCGCGGAGGGAGGCCTTAGTCTTACGCCCCTCAGGGCCCCCCTTGCCCCCCATGTGGTCACGGACACAGAAGGGGACCTCCGATCAAGAGTCGTAGGGGGCACCGGCACCGCAGACCAGCTTCTCACAGAGACCACAATGTAACGGTGCGGGGGGGACCCGAGGCGACGGGCACTCTAGTAGCAGGTGGAGACAAGGCCTCGCGCAGAGGCCAAGGAAACACCCCGCCACATCAATTGCATTCGCAGGCCAGCCCCCTAAAGTCCGAAAGTGAAACCGAAAGTGGTAGAGCGGCCACTGGCACCGCACTGCAGCCGCTGTTGTTCAATTACGACACGGCTCCACGGTTCACCCTCGCCCCGGGCACCTCCGTCGGGTGGGTCCCAAAAGTTCAAAGAACGACAACTCAGGATTCCCAGGTCCGATTTGAGTTCTGAAAAGAGATACGTGCTCAGCCGGTCTTCATCTGTCAGATTCTGCAAACCACATCAGGATATTCTCAGGATAAATTCCGAGGAGCAGCAAGGGTCCGGGGAGCCCTGTGCTCACGCGACCATCTTGGATGCGCGCTAGGCTCCTCCCCTCTAATATGTTTTTTTAAATATATTTTTTAAAATAAACATGTAAAATTTATTTGCAGTACTTTTTTTCTATTTTTTATTATTTTTTTAGTACGCGTACCGTAAGCTTACGGTAAGCGTACGGTTTACGCAACGTCCGTAATTTATCTACGCTGTATAGTTACGCAATTTGCGTAGACGCGCGTACTCCGCGTGGGACGCGTACGCTACACGCGCACGTTACGCGGAAGTGTCGGGGAGTGACTGTTATGCGCATGCGCGCGTGCGCGTGTCTTTTTTACGCGCATGCGCACTTTTGCCGTAAGCGTACCGTAAGCGTACCGTAAGCGTACGGTAGGTCATGTGATCATGAAATACAACTTTTGATTGGTTGAAACTACTTTCAGTTCTAGAACTCTCCTACACCACACCCATTCCCCTCATTTCTGCTTGTGATCCCTTGGGAGAAGGAGCTGGTTTGTCTTTGGGATACGATGGCAGAACAGCAGAGCCCTTCTGAGAGTGAGGCTAGCACCAGCAGCACTGTCTTGAGGCAGAGAGCGAGGAAACAAAAGCCCTCTTATGTATGGGATTATTTTACTTTTCCTGAAGGCCAGCAAAAGGTGAATGCACCCTTAGTTACTTGCAGGCTGTGTCAGCGTGTACTTTCTAGAGGTAATCCTGACAGGTAGTATTCCTTTGGGAATCACACCATGAAGAGACACCTCCAGGATGTACACAGAAGGACACATGGTCATCTTTTTGGAGGTAACTCTTCAGAAAGACAAGCCAGTACATCCACAGCAGCTCAGCCTGGACCATCATCTGCAGGACTGACTCCTTCTTCTGCAGGTCAGGTGAGCCCTTCATCTGTGGGGGGAGAATCTCCTTTTGCTGGCCCTCTGGAAATTAACCCTCGGTTTGCGAGGGTTGATATTCGATGTGCCTCGTGTCATGATCTAATTTGTCATAGGGAGACCAGTGTTTCCCTAGTGGACAACAAAATAGATCAGCACACTTGTCACAGAGACTAATTTTCCCATGCTTTCTTTCCTCTGTCCCTGCATGAACACAACGGTTCTTTTAAGAGCCAACCTTATCTTTCATCTTTTTTTTACATATGTTTTTAAAAACTTTTTTTTATTTTTTTTTACCGTACGCGTACGGTGCGCGTACTTTTTTTTTTTTTTTTTTTTTAAAACACTAAAAATCAATAAACACATTACAAGGTCCTTGAGAGACTACAATTATTATTATTGACTTACCATACTCACTGAAAAAATATTTATTCATTTGTTTTTTTAAAAAATAGTTTTAAAAATGTTTGTAGTTTTCGAAAATTTTCTATATCTATCTGGAAAAAAAGAAAAAAGTATTAATATTTTTAAAACATTTTATAATACAGTACACATATTTACATTTTTTTCCCAAAAATATTTTTGCCTTATTTTTGCTGTTTTCAGAATATATTGCATTTCACTATAAATTGTGAAAGCAATTGCATTCATCATTTTACAGCGGGCAAAAAAAAAATAACAATCACAAAGATTGTATTAAAAAAGCCCTGATTCTTTTTTTACTTAAACTTAACATTATAGAAATGCATAATATTCTAAAAAAATATCATCTAATACCAATACTTATTTCTTTAAAATACCGTCTGATATGTTTGTTTCAGAAGTATAATCACAATATTATATCTCAAATAACTCCAAAATACATCTGATTTCATTTCCTTTAGACCAAATAGTAATTTTAAATTTTTTTTTGGAATAAATTTCCAACGGTAATCCAATAAAATTCTAAAGTTTAATTTGTCCAGATCTCACCGATTCTCTGTAACATTTTGGTTCACGAAAATTTTTTGAATAATTTATTAAGTCCACAATAGAATTGGTTACTTTTCCGCATGGCCAAATAGTAATTTTTTAAATCATTTTTGAAAAAATTTCCAATGGCAGTCCAATAACATTCCAAAATTTAAAATGTGCAGAAGTTACCGATAATCTCTAAATTATTGGTTTTTCAAAGTTTCATTAAAAATTTAAAAAGTCCACATTACAATTGGTTATCTTTCCATTAGGCCAAATGATAATTTAAAAAATCTTTTTTCTACAAAATTGCAATGGTAATCCAGTAAAATGGTAAAATTATTTTGTCGAGATCTTGCCAAATCTGTCTAAAATTTAGGTTTCAGGAAGATTAGATAGGAATTTGCTAAATCAAAAGGCAAACGTTGTTTGAAAATCAATTGGGAATCATTACACAGTGTCCAGCCTTTTTCACATTTAAGATAAACTGTGTAATGTCCAGAAGTAACAGTAGGTCCATCATGGAAAATTATTGCAACAGTTACAAAAGTTTTTCCTGAAATTGATAATTGCTGTCCTGTAAACTTCTTTATTAAAGTATCCAATTTTGAACCATCAGCTCTACATCGTTGCATCATTAAAATTACATACTGTCCGTATTCCTTTAAAATTAATGTTGAAAACATGTCAGAATTACACTCACTACATTTCATGCTATGATTAGCATCTTTAACTAATTTTGCAAAAGTGACTGTTTTACTCTCTGGCAATGTCAAATAAATAAATCTTTCATTATCAACAATAGAGCCACATATATTATAACAATTATCACAACTATGTTCCCATTTATAAGAGAGACCAAAAAAAATGTCAATGGGAACTCCTTCTTCTTCCACTACCTGAAGAAAATACATCAAAAATTCATGTGCATCTTGCTGTTCATTTTGAGAAAACTGTGTTCGTCCTGAACATACATCTAAAAGTTTTCTAATTTCAGTAGCACTTTCTATTTGAGTTTTATCTTTACTCAGCTTTTGAAAAAGGAGACTCAGCTCTGAACAGAATCTTTTTCCCTGATTTACTATTATCTGCTCTTGCAAACTTTTCAGATAAAATGCAACATTCAGCACTACATTTGCGTAGCAGTTGACACCAGAGCTATTTTCAAAATGACATCCTACAACCTGTTCTTCATTTTCCTTTTTCTTTTTGCTTGCAATTACATCACTCCTCTTTTTTTTCCTCTTCTCTACATCTTCATTACAGGTATTCTCATTTTTTCTTTTACGAGAAACTACACGTTTCTCCAACACAGGATACTGACCTAAATGAGGAGCATAGCTTCTTCTTAATCTATTATACTCCTTTACACAGTTTGTATCAGCACTAACTTTTGAGTCATCAAAGTCTATCATGAATAAACCTGATAATGTTTTCACTCGTGACAAAGCTACATATGCCATACCTTCTTTGAACACAGTTGAACCAATGTTCACAAATGCACAATCTACAGTCAATCCTTGAGACTTGTGAATAGTTACAGCATATGCTAGAGAAAACGGAAACTGCTTCCTACGTACATATAAGTCTTTCACAAGCATAAAACGTACTGTACAACGACAAATATCTTTAACTTCTTCTATCTGATCAAATTTTATTTTTAAACATTCAACTCCTTCTTTTTTCTGGTAATTAATAAAACCCACAACTCTTCCCATCGCTCCATTAACTAAACCTTTTTCAACATCCAAATTTCTCCTTAAAAATACTCTACAGTTCATGCAAACATATAGATTTTTTTCTAATCCAGCTGTTTTGGAGATGTTCTTCTCTAGTGAGTCCAATTTATTTTTCAGTTTGCCTGTTACTGTGACACTAATTCTTCCATCCTCAATTTTGTCCACTGCTTCCAATTTCCTGATCTCTTCCTTTTCCAATTTCAAAAGCTCCTCATTGAATATTGAGCATTCACGTAGAGTTGGCATTAAGCAGATGACACTTTTGTTTTCTGCAATGTTCTTGTATATCTTCTCTGCAACTATTTCCTCCTTTGGAAATAAATTATGTAGCAGCCGACTCTGTAATGTTTTTTTGCCAACTTCTGTGAGTAGTCCAATCCTGATATCTTTCAGAATACTTCCATATTCTTCATCGTTTGCTTGCCTCATATTAGTAGTAAGTTCCTTGTACTCAAAGAAGGACCAAATATTTGTATTTCCGATGCTTCCCAATGACTTCTTCGTGTCTTCATGTGTGACAGTATTAAACACTGGTTGTCCTTTAACTGGAGTAAGTTGCAAAAGATCTCCAAAAACTATGACGTGTTTTCCACCAAATAACATGTCATAGTCTGTCTTCAAAATTTGCTGCATTCTTAAATGCACAAAGGCAAGCATTAAGTTTGATACCATGCTCACCTCATCAATAATGAGAACTTGCATCTTCTTCAATACTCTTGAAACTTCCAAGGATGCTTCTCCAGTTAGCTTGTTGAAAGTGATTCCTTTTATGTTATATGCTGCTAACCCAGTTGGAGCAGTAACCACACAAGACAAAGTAGAATCCGTTTTTTGCTTTAGGTAGCTTCTGATGACTTTTATTAGGAAACTTTTTCCAGTTCCAGCTTGTCCGCTTACATACATCCTGATTGGATGAAATGATGTGCATGAGCACTCTTTTTTTTCATGTAGAAATCCGTGATCAATTTTGTTTTTGATCTCTTCATAAATTTGTTGCTGCTCTTGATTCAGTTGTCTTTCCAAATTTTCTAAGTCTATAAATTCTTCTTGAGCTTGATTCATAGCCGTTTCCACTTCATTCATGGCTATTGATGCTTCATTTTCTTTTTTTTATTTTATTTTTTATTCATCATCATCAAGAATTATATTTATTTAATGATACATTTCATTATGCAGTTTCGTCAAAAAGAAGAAAATAAAAACACAAAAAATTAAAAGTAAGAAAAACAAAACATGACAAGAAAGAAAGTATGGAGGGCTAGCCGATTGCCCCCAATCAAAAACGGAGAGTGCCAATATTTTAATCTTTTTCAAGCCTCTCTTTCCAGTTGGCAATAGGGGCCCATATCCGATTCCCCATTTGTCTTGTCTTCCATCCTTTTTTATCGTACAAGGCTTTTTCTAATGCATATACCGCTAATAATCGTGATAGCCATTGTTGGAACGTTGGCGGATTTGGATCTTTCCACATTGTTGCGACACAAAGTCGACTCAGAATCATCGCTATATATATAAACTCAAATTGGGGTATTTCTACTCCATCCCTAGTTACCCCCAGAACCATGACTTCGCTAGTTATAGTAATTTTGATCCCTAGTGCTCTATCCAAAAATTGCTCTATTGAGTTCTTAAACAAATCCAAGGCGGGGCATGCAGCAAACATATGTATAGTATCTGCCTGTGTTGCCTGACATCTTGGGCAAACCACTCCCGTCGTTCCACCCCATTGAGCAATTCTATGTGGGGTGTAATAGAGCTCGAACATGGTCTTGTATTGCTGGACTTGTAGGGTGGCTACTCTTAACACTGAATTTAATAACTTGAAAGCTTTTTCAACCTCATTCCCAGATAAATTCAATTTTATATTCCATTTTTCTATAACCTTTGCACTATCGTCCTCCTTGTGCCTGGTCAGTTCCCCGTATACCTGGGATATTGAGCAGCCCTTCTTATCTCTTAAGATTTCCATGATTTCTACTCTCCGATAGTTGATATCCCCTCCCTGTTTTTTTAACAAAGCTGATCTTATTTGAAGGTATTTGAAAAACTCCCTGCGGTCTAAGCTATATAGCTGCTGTGCTTGATCGAATGTTATGAGACCTGTTGCACCCATAAGGTCGCCGATCGTTTTTACCCCCATCATATCCCACCTCCTCATAACTGGATCGTGAAAGACCTCTGGCAATAGCTGATTATTAAATAACGGGGTGTAATAATTCATCCTCCCCATTTTCATTTTCTTCCTGGCAGTTGACCATACAGCCATTGCCGCGCCTAGAGTCTTGAACTTGACTTTTTTGTAATAGCTACCTTCATTAAACGAGAGAAGCCACTTATTAGAGTCCTTGATCAATAGCTCATATATATCAGGGACGCTCTCTCCTACTCTCCACCGATCCTCCATACTTCCACCCACTAATCCTCTGATATATTGCAGGACAGTCGCCCAATAATAAGCCCTATAATCAGGTGCCGCCAGGCCCCCTCGCTCTCTCGGTAACGACAGAAATTTCAATGCTCGCCGTGTTTTGCCTTTGGCCCAGATAAAACGATTTGTGAGTCCTTCTATTTCACAGAACCAACTGTTATTAAATTTTAGTGGGATGGTGCGGAACAGATATAGTACTTTGGGCAAAAAGATCATTTTTACTAAATTGCATCTGCCAATTATTGTTAAGTGTAGATTATTTAGTCTATCTAAGTCCCCTTTAGTCTTTTTTATAACCGGCCCCAAATTCATTTCCACTACCTTCGAGAGATCTGAAGTTATTGTTATCCCTAGATAAGTAGCTGAGTCTGTAATTCTTTGATCCACCATCGTTACCTTTTTATTAATTACTATTTGAGTTTTGCTCTGGTTTAATTTATACCCCGAGAGCGCCCCGTAAACCGTTGCTTCCCTTTCTATTTCTAGCAGCGCTGCAGCCGGGTCCGTAGATGTTATGGCTAGGTCATCAGCATACCCTAAAATTTTTGTTTCAAATCCATTCAAGACAACAGGTTTGATATTTTCATTTAACTCAATCTTTCTTATGAAAGCATCTATATAGAAGGCAAAGAGTAGCGGGGAGCAGGGGCACCCTTGCCTGGTGCCCCGTCCAATCTTTATTATCTCGCTCTGCTCTCTCATAATCCTTAATCTTATCGTGGGATTCTTATATAGAGCTCTCAAAGCCCCAATACAGACATCTCCTATGTTTGCCTTCCCTGAAGCCGCCCAAAGGAAGCCCCACGAGACCCTATCAAACGCTTTTTCAGCATCTAACAAAATTAAGGCCATAGGGTCTCGTGAGGCTGCCGTCCCGTCAAACAATGCACACACCCTTCTGATATGGTCCGCTGTGCCCCTTCCTGGGATGAACCCATGCTGTCGGGGAGAAATAATCTTGCCTATGACTGCACTAAGGCGATTAGCTAATATCTTAGAGTAAACCTTAGTGTCACTGTTCATCAGGCTTATGGGTCTATATGACCCGGGGTCGGTTGAAATTTTGTTCTTTTTTAGGAATACCACCATAGTTGCTTCCCCCCATGATTCGGGAGGTATCTCCCCTCTTTGTGTAGCTACCATTAGTTGATAAAGATCCTCTTCTATGCTAGGGAGGAATTTTTTATAAAATTCGAGCGGTATAAGATCAGGACCCACAGCTTTCCCGGCAGGTAAATCCTTAATTGCTGCCCGTACCTCTTCTATCGAGAAATTAGTCTCCAACTCCGCTCTATCCTCCATTGTCATTTTCTCTACTAGCGCGCTTTCTAAGTATTTCTCTATTTCACCATCTGCAGCGCCACTTTCAGGATTATATAAATTCTGGTAAAACTCTTGGAAAACAGAGCATATCCCCCTTGGTGTTGTCGCCGCTATCCCTGCCACGGAATTAACCTGTAAAATTTCTCCTTTAGTGGCCGCCTGTCGTTTCCTAATAGCTAAGATACGCCCTATCTGTTCGCTGAATTCATATTGGTCCTGTTTCCACGCCATATATTTCCCAGCCGCTTTGACTGCAAGCGACTCACTCACTGCTGCCTTTGCTATTGCCACCCTTTGTAATATTCCAGCGACCTCTTGCCTGGCCTCTATTGCTTTAATTAATTCTTCTTCGACAGCAGCGACTGATCTCTGTTTTCCCTCCATTTCTTCTTTCTCTAGTTTATTTCGTTTTAATGTAAAGCTGATAGTCTCCCCCCTTATGCCCGCCTTCATAGCATCCCAAACTATTCTGGGGGAAGCAGATCCTCTGTTTACCTTTAAATATTCTTTTAGCCAGCTATCCATCTGGGTAACATACTTAGGATCAAGCAACAGAGCTCTCTCGAAGGTCCAGCTAGATCTCTCTTTTTGTTGATTTGAGATAGCAATATCTAATATCAAAGGGCTATGGTCTGATACCACCCGTGGCAATTTTCTAACCTTAGAGATCGTCGTCAATACTGCTGATACCAGAAAATAGTCCAATCTAGCTAAAGATTTGTGTGGCGCAGAATAATAGGTGCTTCCCCCTCCCCCAGTATTTTGCTGTTCCCATATATCCGTCAGCCCGTTATCCTGCATCATCTGTATTAGTGCCCTATGGCTTTTCTTTTTTCGACCTGTAAATCTAATTGGATCATTTTTCCACAGACCATATAAGCCATTGATGTTCAAGTCTCCACAGACTATAATCGGCATAGGCCAGTTTGTCAATTGTGCGTTGATCTGATCTAAGGCCTCTGGATCATCGACTGTTGGAGCATAGATGGAGCATAATGTAAAGACAAACTCTTGCACCTTGCATTCTATTATGACCCATCGACCTTGAGGATCTGCCTTCTTTTTTTTTACTGTCACCATGCCGCCCCGTGCCAATACCGCCACCCCCCGTGTCCTAGACCCTTGCGTTGTACATATTAGGAGTTGATACCCTAATTGCTCTAATAAGAATTTTTGAGATATCTCAATATGTGTCTCCTGTACACATACTATGTCAGCGTGTATTGCCCTAAGATATTCTTTCAGCTCTCTCCGTTTTTTAGCATCGTTCAGTCCGCTTATGTTGATTGTGACTATCCGCATAGAGTTCGAGTTTTTCTCCCCTTTTCCCACTTAATCCCTTCCTTCTTCCTTCTATATGATGATGATGTCATTTTCTCTCTCTTTTCTCCCCCTAGACCCCCCCCTATCCCACCCTTCCTACAGGCCCCTCCCTCCCCTCCCCTCCCTCCCTTCCCTCCACCCTGTGAGGCAAGCAGACCGATAGGTCTCTGTGATGGAGTCTGACTGTCAGCCTCCCTAAGCCGGTGTATTATACAACCATATCGTCCATTTCTTCTTCTTCTGTTGTCATACCCCTCCTTCATTTTCTACCCCCCCCTTTTTTTTTTTTTTCCCTCCCCCTATCGCCAATATCTAAAATAGATCTACATGGCCCATATATTTCTTATATTTCCTCCTTCAGGCAATGGTACTAATCTTTTTTTAATGTGTCCATATACACCTTGGCTTGTACTTCAGAGGTAAATACTCTAACCGTATTTTTATATATAATCTTCAACCTGGCAGGGTTCATCAAATAAGCCTGCAATCCCATTTGATGGCATGGATCTAGCAGCTCTCTCAGTCTCCACCTCCTTTCCACTGTTGTATGACAATAATCAGGGGTTGTAAAAAAAGTTTGGCCATCGAACGAGCATTTAGAGTTGGGACGAGCTTTGGCATACACTTCCTCCCTTAATAAGAAGTTTCCAAAAAAAATCAGTATAGCTCTTGGCCTCTGTGGTCTCTGAGTTCCGCCCTGAGCCTGAGCCTGTGTCTCTTTCTTCTTCATCATCAATGGGAATCGATGAACTCTTTGAACTTCCTTCTCCCAGTCCCAGTGGCTCAGCTCAGGAAAGGCTCCTTTCAACATCTTCAGTACGTAGGCTCTCACATCATTCCCTTCCTTTCCCTCTTCGATACCCAAGATTCTTAGATTATTCCGGCGTTGGCGGTTTTCTAATTCTTCCAATTTCCATTGGATGTCAGAGAGTTGTTGATCATGTGTTTTCACCTTGGCTGTATCTTCTGCATGTCGGTCTTCCATGGTACTGATACGGTCCTCTAGATGGGATACTTTCGTTTTTGTATCTGAGCAGATTTTGGCTACTCTTTTAATTGAGCCTTGCAGACTCCTGGTTGCGAGCCGATTTTTCCTCCCCTCACTCTTTGTTGCCTCTTGGAGTTGTTTTATCGAATTTAATATCAGCTGCAGCAGAGGAGCTTCCATTTCTGGCTCTCCAACACCCCCCTGTACCAGTGGTTCCGAGTAAACCTCCTGGGTAGCTGAATAATCCCATTTTAGATTTATTGCGCTACCCCCTCCGCTTACACGCCTTTGCCCGCTAAGCGCTTTTTCCTGTGACTGGGTGTCTCTTTGTCGTTTTGAAAGCCTCTTTTTTCTAACGGCTATGTCCTTTTCTTTAAGGGAGATTCTGCTACTCCCTGAGCTAAGACCAAGACTGGCGTCTGTAGAGGCCTCCTCATCGCTTCTTTCTAACTCAGATAGAATTTCTTCAGACCCGTCAGTCACTGAGAAAAAATTGTCAGCTGCGTCTATATTATCCTCTGTGCCACTGGGGCCACTACTTGCGGCAGCTCCCAGAATCAGATTCTTAGTCAATAATGCTTCTATATTTGGCGTGCCTGCTGTACTTTCCACACTTATCACCTCTAATCCTGCTGCCTCAGCTTCAGGGGGGCCTACTTGGCCTTGTACTTGATTTAAAGAAACCATTAGATTCGACTCTGTGCTTCCCTTATCGAGCTCTTCTTGAATCTCTTCAATTTCAATTTCACGACCCTCCATAATCTCTCCCCACTGCGTCTCAGAGTTAATGTCCTGTGTCTCAGGAGTCTTTCGTGCATTCTCTTGCGTATCTACTTTACCTTTGCGTACAGTCATGTTTTTATCCCTCTTTCTCTTTTCCAGGGCCGGCACAGATTTGTCATTTGTGTTACCTCCATTAGCTGTTTTGGCTATATTAACTGTAGTGTCCTGGCTGACAGGGGAAAAATACCCCGTGATGGATTTAGTGCCTCCTATATTTCCACCAGGATTTGCAGCCCGAACCAAAGAATTAGTGCTTGTCAGGGTCTCTGAGCCTGAGACTGAGCTTGGCACCCAAACTTTCTTTCCCCTAATGTTACTCCAGGCCCCCATGTTTGATGCTGCACCCCCGCTCTCACCTGGAGGTTTCTCACCATTTTCAGCATCCTCATTAATCTTGGCTTTCTCCACGTCCTTCTGGGATGCAAGTAGTTTGTTGCTTGTCTGCTCAGCATCCAGGACTCTTCCTTTCCCTCCTCGCGTCGCTTTTGGCGGCATCCTGAAAGTGTTGCTGAGGGTGCCGCTGGCTATTCTTGAATTTCCCCGAGAAACCACTGACTCGAGTGTGGGCTCCTCTCCTGGAAACGCGCTCCGAGAGCTGTGTTGCCGATCTCTCGGTGCTCTGCTTGCCCACCTGGCTCCTCCCGCGATGGCAGCAGTCCCGTCGTCTCTCTTGCCGTTCTCGCCGTTCTCGGCTTTCCCGCTGACTCTGCTCTCTCCACCGCTCGCTGCGCTTGTCCCTTTACCTGCGTCCGGTTTCAGCCTGGCTCTCAACCCGGCTCTCCATTCTCGGAGCTCCGCAAACAATGCCGCTGCTGCCGCCAGAAGTTCATAAATCAATCCCTCGGCCGCTGACACAAAATCGCCTGTGCTGAGGGTTGCTTCCATGGGGTATGTATCCTTAATACACCGTTAAAGCCTCATTTTCCGTTTTGGCATCGGGAGCGTTCTCTACTGCCACTAGTCAGACGCCATCTTGCCTTCCTCCTTAGGCCTCATTTTCAATGATTGGTTGTCCTAGGGGATCTTGACTGAGTGAGTGTTCCTGAACTTTGGCTGTCCTGAGAACTATCTCTAGCGATTTCTGCTGCAATTGTAGTTTCCTGATCAATTTCTTCATTTAACATTTGCAGATAAGTTGAGAATGTACTGCATTGTATGCTGTCTTTGCAAGCATTAAAAGAATCTTCATAGCTCTGGAATTCTCCCAGTAGTTCATCCTCTGTACGCCATGGTTTAAACAACTGTAAAAGAGCCAAGTAGTAAAATTCCTTCTTGTCAGTAGTGTCGCAACTCAGCTTCCGGTGATTTATCAAACTTCCTTTTGTTTGCTTCACCAAACATCCTTCTTCACCAACGACTTTATATTTTCCATTATTGATGTCTTCTGTGGCTTTCCGTGAATAAATGTAGTTCTGCAGCACTTCATAGAGACACATGTTCTCCAGATGTTGACTTCTCTTGGGATAATATGTGTCCAACATGTTTGTTTTCAAAATATCTGTACTTTCTGGGTCATTCTCGGCCAAATATTCAATTTCTCCTACAGATTTCAGTACCCGATTTCTCATTGCTGCAAGGCCTAAACTTGCCCAAATTATTCTTCTTGACTTCGAGTAGAGACTTGCAGAAGATAACCTATCTGAACATTCGTAGGATCCAATTTCTCGATGCGATAACATCTTCAAACTGAAACTGTACAGCTTCTTACTGACAGTCTTCTCGTGAGAAATCTCTTCCCACATTTCCTTCAATTCTGTTTTTTCTGATTTCGTAATGTAAGACGTTACATATCGAGCAACAGCAATGGAATTGTCAGCTACATACTGTATATCCATGTTAGCGTTCCACATGGATAAAATGACTGGGTTGTAGTCATTTATATTTTTTGATTCTTCTTTTCTTTTTAGGTTGTAGGTATTCTTAGGTGATTTTCTTGTGATAGTATGTCTCACAGCTGACATAAAACTGTTGACTCTTCCATTTGAAAGAACAGGTCTAGGAAATCCAAATCGACATTTAGTGTAGTATTTTTCTTTGCTCTTGTATTTCCGTCGACAGTATTTTCCACACCGATGACTTTGGAAACGTAAAACTTGCTCCTTTAACTTGTTCTCTTCTGTGCTTTTTGGTATAGCACATGTTGCATATTCTTCAATGTAAGATAACACTGCTTCATCAGCATCTGTTCCAAACTTTGGGGCATCCTTGATCCACAACAGCATATGAATATGAGGAGCACCTCTTGCCTGGTACTCTTTTCTCCAAAAGAAATCCACTACTTCTCCAAGGGGTGGATTTTTTTTATTGCAGATGAAGGACATCATAGCCTCAAATCTATGATTGAAATATCTGCAAACATTAACCGGATCCAATGAGCACAGTTCTCCTGCTGTCTTGTATTCGATGTTTTTAATGTTTGAATTGGCCTCTCGTAGAAAATCCAGTAAATCATCCCAAGCGTACTCGGCACAGCTTAGGGTAAGGAACCATGTTGGTGTTCCTAAATTCCGTAACATGCATTTTAGTTCACCATGGCGTCGGTACCAATATTCATTTGTCCCACGCTGACAAGCCATCAGATTGTTCAGTTGTGTTTCCAAATGATCATCTCGGTGCTGCACTTTCTCCATAAAATCCTTAGCAGACACATTTTGTAAATGTACTCCACTTTTTAAAATGTGATTTACTGCATAAGACAGTGCAGACAAGTCGCTTTCAAATAAAAGATGGAACAAATAAGGAATACTTTGTCGAAATCTGGGATCTTCAGCATATAGTCTTGTAGTCCGATACTCAGAAGCTGGAATCTGTTCTGGACGTTCATCGTATCGTCCTCCTTTTCCTTTAGGAAACAGCTGGGGAAAACATCGAGCTTCCAAGCTCTCCTCCCATACACTCACGGGAGTTCCTTTTGCTTTCTTCATCTGAAAGAGATCAATATTGTCTCCCATAACTTCTTTCGAATGAAGAGGATGTATGCTAAAATGTTCATAAATTTCTTCTTCCTTTGACTTGTCCACTTTTTCAATTTGTCCAGTTGGTATTTCTGTGTCTTCTTGTAAATCTTCGTCTTCTTCTTCTTCTTCTATATAAATTGATTCATACCATTTGTTATTTTTTTTCAAATACAAATTTGCTCTTTGTACTTTCCGCACATCTACCAGCTCCTGCCAAATCTTCTTATTCTTTGTAGGTACACCATTAACCAGAATAATTAATGGTTCAGTTTCCAAAGTATCCGCATCAATAGTTTCCATATTTTTTTTCAAATCCAAGGGCAAATACACCACTCTACCTTTTAAACCTCTCAGTAAATCTGAAGGAGGTAATTTACCAGTTTTGGGCTCCATACGTACTATGGTCTGGAACGGATGAACACATTGAATGAGTATAGACTCATATGTATTTAATTCAGAAAGTTCAGCAGGAATAGCATCCAATTCTAAATTATTATGTACAGCTCTGGTCGGCATTCTATTTTCCTCTAACTTGTTGTAACAGTATTTACAAATACGCTGATCTTCACCCAATTCAAAACAATTTTCTAGAAATATATATGTGGCAAAATCCTTCCACTTATAATTATCTTCATTTTCACTCTTTCTGTAGAGATCAACATTCCTAGTTTGTTTTCTATAATGAGTTCTGCGGCAACAAATACAAGTAAAATTTGGTCTTTCATTAGAGACTATTGCAAATTTTGTTATGTGATCATTAAATGTGTTACTTACAGAGGGTTCTACATTCTCTTCCACTTCTTCCTCATTTACTGTGTCCTTCTCTGCACTGTTTTGTTCAGGACCAAAGTAACAAAACTGAATTTCATCAACAACCTTCTCTACATCTGATACTGTTCCTCGGAACAGAGGCCTATTCAATTCATTTAACTTTATTGCTGGACTTTTGGCAAAATACAACCGTCTCACAAACTTTCTCATTTCAGTATGATGAACAGCCAGCATCCTAAAATGATGGAAAACACTATTGCACACTTTTCTAGATAGACAAGCCAGAGAATGACCCTGCAAACCAGTATTCTCTCTCACTCTGCATGGATCCAGACTTTGAAGCACCTTAATCTTCTGTTTTACACTTTTTTTTACTATATTCTCTTAGAAACTCTCGAAATTTGTCAATAGATTCCTGACGCACAGTGCAAATACTACTACAATTCCAAGTGTACACTGGGGCTTTAGGACGTCTCCCCATTGCCTCATCTGCCATCACTTGTACCTCATCTCTTGGAACCATTATCTCCTTCTCCATTATGCAACCATTTGTTACTTCGTATGAACGACCTCTGGTGTCAACTGCATGCAGCAAACTATTACTTTGAAAATAGCTCTCTTCATTAAAAAAAGGTTCACTACTTGAACTATGCATCCACTTTCCTAAAAACACTTTACAAAAGTTTGTTCTGTTCACTACTCTTTTCCTTTTGCTATGTGATTTCAGTACATTAACCATTTTGTCTAATGTACGCATCCTATTCAAAATTAATATGAATAGTTTCCTTTTTAATTCTAATGCCTTTGCTGCAATGGCTTCAATTTCTTTTTTTCTCTTGTAATATTTTGCCTTTTGCTTATATTTCTTCACATCCTTTATCAAATTGGACATAACTCTTCTCTGAAACATTTTTCTACGTATCTCTTTAAACGCTGTTTTTCTGTTTATGTAAATCTTTTCAGTTGCAGAAGGTATATTTGCATTAACTAAATTCTCAATTTTTTCCTGTTCTGTTCGTTTCGTAACATTCTTTCCAGTACAGACATTTTGTACATTTTTCCTTGTTTTGAATATATTTTTAAGAAATTGTTTTTTCTGCTTACCAGAAGATTTTTTCTTTTTCCCAACATGAGCATCTTCTACTAACTTTGGTCCTCCAGTTGTCTTCAAATATAGTTTTTTTTTTAGCGTTTTTTGAACTCTGGATTTTGTAGGCATCTTAAATTTTGTTCACTGCTCTTCAGCAATACCTGAAAAAAACTAAAAAAAAATTCCTTTATTGTATTTAAATATATTACTACATTTCTTTTCACAATAGTCACAAAACGAAATTTCTATGCCAATTTGAATGCACACTAACTGCTCTTTTTTTTGGGCAAGTGAAAATCACTTTTACAAACTGTCACATTATGAAACCACTTTTCAGATTTTTTAAAAAGCCCATGTCCAGACTGCTACACTACAGCAAGGGCAACCAGCCTTAGTGATGCTGAATGTATTTGCATTACAGACTGAAACCTGAAAACCCCACTCGCTTGTAAATACTGTGCATGATTATACATGGCAAGCACATGGGTGTGTGCTAAGAGTCTGCTTCTTCCCCCAAAAATTCGCTCCCCCTTTCCATCTAATGCAACTGTGAAATCACCAGAGCAATACGCAATAAATCTCTGCCTATAATTCCTCTCTGCACACAGAGTCATGTTTTCACATTAGTCCCAAAACGAAATTTCTTTGCCAATTTGAAAGCACACTTACTGCTCTTTTTTTTTTCGGGACAAGTGAAAATCACTTTTACAGACTGACAAATTATGAAACCACTTTTTTTGATTTATTTAAATGCACATGTCCAAATTGTTTTTTCAGACCACCACCATGTGTATTCTCGGTGACTGCCTACACTCCAGCAAGGGCAACCAGCCTTAGTGATGCTGAATGTATTTGCATTACAGACTGAAACCTGAAAACCCCACTCGCTTGTAAATACTGTGCATGATTATACATGGCAAGCACATGGGTGTGTGCTAAGAGTCTGCTTCTTCCCCCAAAAATTCGCTCCCCCTTTCCATCTAATGCAACTGTGAAATCACCAGAGCAATACGCAATAAATCTCTGCCTATAATTCCTCTCTGCACACAGAGTCATGTTTTCACATTAGTCCCAAAACGAAATTTCTTTGCCAATTTGAAAGCACACTTACTGCTCTTTTTTTTTTCGGGGCAAGTGAAAATCACTTTTACAGACTGACACATTATGAAACCACTTTTTTTGATTTATTTAAATGCACATGTCCAAACTGTTTTTTCAGACCACCACCATGTGTATTCTCGGTGACTGCCTACACTCCAGCAAGGGCAACCAGCCTTAGTGATGCTGAATGTATTTGCATTACAGACTGAAACCTGAAAACCCCACTCGCTTGTAAATACTGTGCATGATTATACATGGCAAGCACATGGGTGTGTGCTAAGAGTCTGCTTCTTCCCCCAAAAATTCGCTCCCCCTTTCCATCTAATGCAACTGTGAAATCACCAGAGCAATACGCAATAAATCTCTGCCTATAATTCCTCTCTGCACACAGAGTCATGTTTTCACATTAGTCCCAAAACGAAATTTCTTTGCCAATTTGAAAGCACACTTACTGCTCTTTTTTTTTTCGGGGCAAGTGAAAATCACTTTTACAGACTGACACATTATGAAACCACTTTTTTTGATTTATTTAAATGTACATGTCCAAACTGTTTTTTCAGACCACCACCATGTGTATTCTCGGTGACTGCCTACACTCCAGCAAGGGCAACCAGCCTTAGTGATGCTGAATGTATTTGCATTACAGACTGAAACCTGAAAACCCCACTCGCTTGTAAATACTGTGCATGATTATACATGGCAAGCACATGGGTGTGTGCTAAGAGTCTGCCTCTTCCCCCAAAAATTCGCTCCCCCTTTCCATCTAATGCAACTGTGAAATCACCAGAGCAATACGCAATAAATCTCTGCCTATAATTCCTCTCTGCACACAGAGTCATGTTTTCACATTAGTCCCAAAACTAAATTTCTTTGCCAATTTGAAAGCACACTTACTGCTCTTTTTTTTTTCGGGGCAAGTGAAAATCACTTTTACAGACTGACACATTATGAAACCACTTTTTTTGATTTATTTAAATGCACATGTCACAACTGTTTTTTCAGACCACCACCATGTGTATTCTCGGTGACTGCCTACACTCCAGCAAGGGCAACCAGCCTTAGTGATGCTGAATGTATTTGCATTACAGACTGAAACCTGAAAACCCCACTCGCTTGTAAATACTGTGCATGATTATACATGGCAAGCACATGGGTGTGTGCTAAGAGTCTGCCTCTTCCCCCAAAAATTCGCTCCCCCTTTCCATCTAATGCAACTGTGAAATCACCAGAGCAATACGCAATAAATCTCTGCGCACATGGGTGTGTGCTAAGAGTCTGCTTCTTCCCCCAAAAATTCGCTCCCCCTTTCCATCTAATGCAACTGTGAAATCACCAGAGCAATACGCAATAAATCTCTGTTTTTTCAGACCACCACCATGTGTATTCTCGGTGACTGCCTACACTCCAGCAAGGGCAACCAGCCTTAGTGATGCTGAATGTATTTGCATTACAGACTGAAACCTGAAAACCCCACTCGCTTGTAAATACTGTGCATGATTATACATGGCAAGCACATAGGTGTGTGCTAAGAGTCTGCTTCTTCCCCCAAAAATTCGCTCCCCCTTTCCATCTAATGCAACTGTGAAATCACCAGAGCAATACGCAATAAATCTCTGCCTATAATTCCTCTCTGCACACAGAGTCATGTTTTCACATTAGTCCCAAAACGAAATTTCTTTGCCAATTTGAAAGCACACTTACTGCTCTTTTTTTTTCGGGGCAAGTGAAAATCACTTTTACAGACTGACACATTATGAAACCACTTTTTTTGATTTATTTAAATGCACATGTCCAAACTGTTTTTTCAGACCACCACCATGTGTATTCTCGGTGACTGCCTACACTCCAGCAAGGGCAACCAGCCTTAGTGATGCTGAATGTATTTGCATTACAGACTGAAACCTGAAAACCCCACTCGCTTGTAAATACTGTGCATGATTATACATGGCAAGCACATGGGTGTGTGCTAAGAGTCTGCTTCTTCCCCCAAAAATTCGCTCCCCCTTTCCATCTAATGCAACTGTGAAATCACCAGAGCAATACGCAATAAATCTCTGCCTATAATTCCTCTCTGCACACAGAGTCATGTTTTCACATTAGTCCCAAAACGAAATTTCTTTGCCAATTTGAAAGCACACTTACTGCTCTTTTTTTTTTCGGGGCAAGTGAAAATCACTTTTACAGACTGACACATTATGAAACCACTTTTTTTGATTTATTTAAATGCACATGTCCAAACTGTTTTTTCAGACCACCACCATGTGTATTCTCGGTGACTGCCTACACTCCAGCAAGGGCAACCAGCCTTAGTGATGCTGAATGTATTTGCATTAAAGACTGAAACCTGAAAACCCCACTCGCTTGTAAATACTGTGCATGATTATACATGGCAAGCACATGGGTGTGTGCTAAGAGTCTGCTTCTGCACCAAAAAATGGCTCCCCCTTTCCATCTAATGCAACTGTGAAATCACCAGAGCAATACGCAATAAATCTCTGCCTATAAATCCTCTCTGCACACAGAGTCATGTTTTCACATTAGTCCCAAAACGAAATTTCTTTGCCAATTTGAAAGCACACTTACTGCTCTTTTTTTTTCGGGGCAAGTGAAAATCACTTTTACAGACTGACACATTATGAAACCACTTTTTTTGATTTATTTAAATGCACATGTCCAAACTGTTTTTTCAGACCACCACCATGTGTATTCTCGGTGACTGCCTACACTCCAGCAAGGGCAACCAGCCTTAGTGATGCTGAATGTATTTGCATTACAGACTGAAACCTGAAAACCCCACTCGCTTGTAAATACTGTGCATGATTATACATGGCAAGCACATGGGTGTGTGCTAAGAGTCTGCTTCTTCCCCCAAAAATTCGCTCCCCCTTTCCATCTAATGCAACTGTGAAATCACCAGAGCAATACGCAATAAATCTCTGCCTATAATTCCTCTCTGCACACAGAGTCATGTTTTCACATTAGTCCCAAAACGAAATTTCTTTGCCAATTTGAAAGCACACTTACTGCTCTTTTTTTTTCGGGGCAAGTGAAAATCACTTTTACAGACTGACACATTATGAAACCACTTTTTTTGATTTATTTAAATGCACATGTCCAAACTGTTTTTTCAGACCACCACCATGTGTATTCTCGGTGACTGCCTACACTCCAGCAAGGGCAACCAGCCTTAGTGATGCTGAATGTATTTGCATTACTGAGTCCAACCTCAAACCCTTAAACTATTCTTTTTTTTTCCAGTACACCTTAATTTATTGTGAAAACATACTCCATATTATTTTACATGTTCCTCACATTTAAATTTCTCCCAAAACAGAAAATGATAAACGCAACTACAACAAAAACAATTTCCATTTCTATTATTCATTTCTTAAGTTACCACATACATCCCCTCTCAAACTCATAACTCACCTTTAAAATTAGTTAGTTGTGAAAGAAATGTGACACTCAAACAGCAGATTATCAGAGCCAGGATCTCTGTTGTGTTCACCTCTCTCCTCTCAGCAGAACCAGATAATGGCAAACTTTCCCTCTATTTTTCCACACATATACATGTAAGTTTCAAATCTCAGTGCTTCCCCCTTTTTTTCAAATGTAATCACACATTTCTATTGGTTGAAAACCAACCCTTTTCCAAAAGTACCCTTCCCCCAACTTGACTTCTGCCTAGTACCCTTCCCCCAACTTGACTTCTGCCTGCTACCATAGCAACAGCTCATGGAACACTGCTGTGTTGAGTTAGGTCAGAAGTTCGCCAAACAATGTTTCAATTCCACAGAGCAAGAGTGCTTGACTTTTCAAACCTAACAGCAAATCCATAGTACTGTTCTTTGGTTACACATTTTTTTGTACCAATACAAAACATGCTTCTATTAATTTACACATACAGCCTAGTTTTTATTCTAGAATGGTATGAAACAGCCAATCAGTTCTTTTTGTTTTGAAAAAAATATGTATGCCTCCATTTCCAAACTGTCTTTCTTTTCATATTGCCATTCTACTGAAAGACACCTCCTGAGTGCATCCAGATCTCCTTTGAAGATGTTCACAGTGTGGATTGTAGGGCACAGCTATGTCTTCTGGAGTGAAAAGTTTGCAGAGAAAACAGATATGGTGAGAGACCTTGCTTTGCCAAATGTAGACATTAAATGGATTGGTCAGAGAGGGTTAAAGTGGCACCAATTGATGCCATTGGTGAAATCCTTCATGCAAATCCAACACCCTGACCTCATAATAGTGCACTGTGGTGGCAATGACCTAGGCACTTTGACTGGGGTAGGTCTGGAAATGCTTATGAAGGACACCTTTGCACAACTGTTTTCACTTTTCCCTAAAACTGCCTTTGTGTTTTCCAACATATGCCAAAGGCAAAAATGGAACTGGTCCAATCATTTCTGTCCACAGATTGACAAAGCAAGAAAGCACGTCAACAAATCTGTTTCTGCTTTCCTCCGTGACTATGGTATGGGTGCCATTTACCACAACAACTTGCGTTATGACATGCAAGACATTTATAGAGGAGATGGTGTGCACTTCAATGATGAAGGGAACAGAGTCTTCCTTTTGAACCTTAGACTCTGCATCGGTACTTACTTGTAGGTACCACTAAAAAAATGACTTCATAAACACAACAGCTCTTTTTAGAGCTCCCTAATATCTAAACTCTTAAATCTGCTTTTCATTTATTTATTTTTATTTTTTTTACCGTACGCTTACCGTAAGCTTACCGTACGCGTAGCCCGTGATTTTTTTAAAAATCAATAAATGTTTTTTTTGTACTTTTCTGTCCTTCTTTGACCCCCTTACAAATGTTAGGGGGTCTGTAACTCTCCTCATTGCCCCCTTTTCTTGTTTTCACTCTTTTTTTTCAGAGTGAAATACACAAAATGGCGGCCGCCGCTTCCTGGTTTCGGCCGATTCGAATGTTTACTAAGATCTAAGAGCCAATCAGAATCGCGCTCGCGCACGTCACCGTACGCTTACGGTAAGCGTACGGTAAGCGTACCGTAAGCGGGCTGAGATATATATATTGATTTAAAGGCTATTTTCTCAGAATCTACTGAACAGATTTACACCAAACCTACAAAAGGCACTTCCTTGACCTAGGGACTACCTCTCTGCCAAATTTCGAGTAATTCTGTTCAGCCGTTCAGGCTGTAGCTCGTTCTAAAGGTCCTATGGAAAAATGCATGGGAAAAATGCGTTTTGGGACCCCCCTTTTATCTCAGCCCCCGCTTGACGGATCCCCCCCAAGACTTTCAGGGTAGGAGCGGAGCGTAGCGCCCCACCTATTTTGAGAAATTCGCGAGGATTCATCGACCGGCGCCAAAGTTATTCAAAATAGAATGTTGAGGTTTTCCTATGGAAAAGGGGTCCTAACTATAACTACCTACTGGCGACCGCCAGTAGGTAATATATATATATATATATATATATATATATATATATATATATCCATTCAAACAGTTCGCTGATTCCCTGCCGCTTTAGCGGTGGCGGGCTCAAGCGAGGTAGCGATCCTCCTTGAAATTTTCAACCGCAGCTTTTTCTTGGTAAAAAAGCAATCTTGAGCCCAAATCCTTATGCGTGATTCTTTATTTACGAAATGGCAAACAAACGCCCGACGCGTTTCGGTGCAGCCGGTGGCCGGTGACCAAGGTGCGGCCACCGCCAATAGATAGTTATAGTTAGGACCGTGTTTCTATAGGAAATCTCAAAATTCTATTTTGAATAACTTTGGCGCCGGTTGACGAATGCTCGCGAAAATTTCCAAACTAATGGAGCGCTCCGCTCAGCTCCTACCATGAAAGTCTCGGGGGGGATTCGTCAAGCGGGGGCCGAGAAAAAAGGGGGGTCCCAAAACGCGTTTTCCCCATGCATTTTCCCATAGGACCTTTAGTCGAAGGTACAGCCCGAACAGCTGAACAGAATTACTTGAAATTTGGCAAAGAGGTAGTCCTCAGGTCAGGGATGTGCCTTTTGCATATATGGAGTCAATCTGTTCAGTAGTTCCTGAGAAAATTGCAGTTAAAGTACATAAATATCTATAGCTGCGCACCGTGCGCGCACCCTAACGTGCACGAGCGTAATTCTGATTGGTGGTTACATGTCAGTCAACGTTCGAATCGGTCCAAATCAGGAAGTGTCGGCCGCCACTTTGTTTGTTTTGAGTGCGAGAGTGAACAAGGAAGGTGGCGAACGTGAAAAGGGGGCAGGGTAGAGAGTTCCTGACCCCCTAGCCTTTGTCAGGGGGTCCCTGAAGGACCCCGAAGGCAGAAAAAAACATTGTAATTTTTTTTAGCAAATCGCGGGGTGCGCGCACCGTGCGCGCACGGTGGAAAACCATAAAACAAAAAAAACAAAAACATTTTAAGACGTAGTTTATTGTAAAATAAATATATAAAAAATATAATAATAAATACATAACTTAGCATTTAAAAAACCGTACAAATTCACTGAAAAAACCATAGGTTTCACACACGTTATAGTTAGGAATTAGCATTTAAAAAACCTTGCAAATTCACTTAAAAAACCATAGGTTTCACACATGTTATAGTTAGGTGGACATTTCGCCAATGAAATTCCCCCGTTATAGTTAGTTGAGATAACTATAACTCACGCGACCGCCACTCTATCACAAGGATGATGTCATGAGTGATGCCACTGACCATGTCATGAGTGATGTAATATGTGACGTCATGAGCAGAGGATTGAGGGTGCGCGAGTTATAGTTATCTCAACTAACTATAACGGGGGAATTTTATTGGTTTTTTACGAGTGAAATGTCCACCTAACTATAACATGTGTGAAACCTATGGTTTTTTAAGTGAATATATATATATATACACACCAAAGTGTGTGGGGGGTGCATATTCAGACTACGGTGGGCAATGACTTCTATGGTGTGCTTGCACTGCAATGTATGAGGGACTAGTACTCAGTGTGGTCACAAAATAAATTATTTTAATCGTAGATGTAGTGTGTACAGAAACCAATAGTTTTTTTTGTTGTACACTTCTGCAGACGTTTAAAAAATAAATTCAAAATGCAGTCCAGACCGATTGTTTTAGCCAATGCTTAAATATTTATTATTTGCTATTATAGCACTTGGGAGGGGTGCTGTTAGGGTTTTTCTTTCTGAGAGCTGATTGGCAGGAGCGACACTGTTACATAGTCAACAGCATAAAAAGTCCTACTTTATTTAATCTGGTTATGTTTATTAGTGGATCATAGATTACTGATTGTTATGCTTCAGATCGAGGGAAAAATGAGAGGCGATGAGAGAACAACGTAGCCCATCCCATCCATAGTGACAAGAGAGCATACTCAAAGGTTGAAACCTATGTATGGTCAAGTGGCAGGCTAGAAGATTCTTGTTGCCTCAAGCAAGTAACATAAACATCATGATTCATGACTGGCTAACGCGCAATCACGCCCGAAGAACGAGCAAATGTATTATATGTATTAACTACGGGTTACAAGTGTGAGTAAATGAGCAAACATAGCGATAAACAGTCCTTTAATATTTTTTCCAACTTTTTTTATTGTATTTTTGGTTGAACACGTTTGTCTGTAGTTTTTTCACAATTTGTGTGCTCATTACATGATGGCCCACATTAGCCCCCCATTTCATAGATGGTCCACGGTCACAGCATATGAGGGTGCTATAAGGGCCACTTTCAATGGCAGCAATAAAACTTTGATATTAGAATCACATTACAAAAACAATAACTCTTGCCAAGCCCAATACTATGCATCTCTACATGACAGCAAGTCATACGTGAGGTGCTCACAGGCAGCGGTTGCCTTCAAGTCCTGTATCAGACAGTCGAGTTCAAAGTCAAAATGCTTCGGTAATATTGCTCAGAGTCAATGTGTCAGGTACTAACTCTCCTGTCATTGGTAAACTAGTTTTCTAAAGGACATGAATGTGGCTAAGGTCTGACATGAGGAAGCTGGTACTATCTGAAAGTGGGACTCTTGCTTACATGCCCAGAACGTTCTGGCACCCCTCCCTCCTAAGGGCATGACCAAGTCCACCATTGAGTGATTGAAACATCTCTCTCGCCTCATGCACAACACTCCATCGCGTCCTGCAAAGGCCTCCCTTTAAACCTACTCTAAGTTCTACTAACAATACACAACAAATAGGTTAATCTCCTAACTGACCTCCAGAAAAGAGTTTTGGGGCCTTGTGAGGGGTTGAAAAACACAAGTACCTCGATGCAAGTCCACAACACTAGAACATTCTGTATGAGACTGCATCACTAGGTTAATGAATGGCCTCAGGAATAAGAGGCAGTGGGAATTTATTCTCAACACAATAAGATACACAAAACTAGCATTCCTAATGCATTGGTTTCACCTATGTAATGCATAAAGAGCTGTTTTCATCAATCATCATCCGGGAGAAGAAAATAACTCCCTGACAGCTAACACAGGAGCAAAGAGGATGTGGTGCAGGGGTCAGAGCTATTGACTAGAGAGCTGGGGATCCTGGTTCCAGTCTCGGCGGCACCGTACAACATCCTGTGATTCTATGAAAACCACTTAATCTCTCCGGTGATTAATTATTATATAAATATGCGGCAAAAGGCAAAATTTAGTTCCACCAAAGCAGACATTAACAGTATTTCGATGGCAGGAAACTGATAAGAGAAGAAGACGAGGAAAAAGCAGCCAGGAGAAATGGAGGAAAAGTAAGTGGCATGCACAGGAACCAATGAAAAGCTAGGAAAGAGAGGAGGTGGCATGTAAATCCTTTTTACGTTTATATTAAAACAATAGTTTTCTCAAGCACAGCGCAAGTGCTGTGCAGGCAAAACCTAAACAGTGATGGATGGAATGACTGAATTAATCCCAGCCACTGGTAATTACTCTGGCGGCATGCCAATCCACTGTTAATTTGCACACCATGTCACCTCAGTTTGGACACAGCTATATGCAAATCAGTCTTGACCCTGCTCCAATCAGGAAAGGCCAGCCTGAACTGCCCAACCAGGTGCTCTTTGAACCAAACACGAGCAACCCAGGACCAGTTTCGCCCTAGTTATGGGCTCATCTGTCGGGCACAGCTTGTTTCCAGTGACACAGCATGCAAGGGAACCACGTCTGGGCATACCCCTCCCATTTAGGGCAACACATAAAGTACACAAAAAACTAAATGGATGGAATGCTTCAGTTAATATCAGTCACTGGTAATTACTTGGGCCTGCATCCCAATCCATCGTTATTTTGCACACCATGTCCCCTCAGTTTGAACTCAGCTATATGCAAACACAATTGCAGATTTAATACACCTCCTGCTGAAAACTATGCACTGAATGTGCAAAAGCCCAATTGTTTTAGCAGTGCATGAAAGTTGCTATATGTGAGTGCCAAGCGTGGGATATGGGACCTTTACATCTACAGGCGCTTAAGGGGCGCTGTCAGAGAAAGCTATGCTATGCAAAGCACGCCATTTCTACAGTAGGAGTGTGGCATTATCAGATAACATGGAATAACATGGTGGCCGTTGCTCAAAGGCTATTAGCCAAGCAAAACTTTTAGAAGCCACTTTTAAAACTAAATACAATAAGAGATACTACGTAAAAATACAACCCTGATAAAACCAGGCCACCTTCTCGAACATCGAATTTATGTTGTGCAGGTTCATATTGCTTACCTAATAAATCTGTGCAGCGGGCGCCTGAGGGTCAAGTGAGCCTGTTTTTGTCTCTAAATACCATTTGCAAAAACTGTGATGATCACTCACTCCCTTTCTATTAAAGAACTTGCATCCCCTGCTGCAAAAATGTACCCTTGGAACTTACTGAGCAGACAGGAAACCATGCAGCTCGAGAAGTAATGAACACTGTGCCTGGCGATAACAATCTCTAGCCTAGGAAATAGTTTGACTACAGAACCCTGATTCCACTTCATGGTTTAAATCGATTTATCGAGTTTTCGTGTCAAACAATAAACACATCACCCACCTACAACCACTGGGCGGTGGGGAATAGCATGGCTGATACTTATATTGTTAAAGGAAGTAAAAGAAGAGAAAGAGGAAGAAAATAAGGAGTAAAACCAAAGAGTAGAGATGGGGAAGAGAGACAGAGACCTACCCATTACCCAGTACCTGACACAATAGGGTTTTAGCCGTCGGGTGGCACCTCCTCGTCACGGGTGGGTTGCTCATTGGCGGGGGGAGTGGTGGGAAACTGAAGGACCCTTAAATAACGTGGGCAGGTGAGCTCAACAAATTCAGAGGACAAGTAGGCCATGATGGATCCCCAGGTCTTGTCAAACTTGGGCAGAGTGTGATTAATCCCTGCTGTAATCCTTTCCATCCCCACTACCTCCTAGACTTTATGCAGCCAGTCTAGTTTTGTTGGGATCTCCTTTGTACCCCACCTTGCTAGTAGCACCTGTTTAGCTGCCCCAAGTGCCAAGAGGACTTAAGAGGGTATGTAAGTGGGTTAAGAAGTCCCCACCAAGATGTAGCTAGGAAATCTAGGAAGCTCCGTCTGGTATATATGGTCAACCTCAGGTAGGATAGTGTCACAAAAAGCTTGTATCTTAGAACAGAGCCATAGTATGTGAGTCAGAGTGCCCACCTGACCGCATCTACTACGGGGCCCTGATTCCACTTTAAATGAGGAATTGTGATGTCTTACTGAAATAAACTCCCAATGCTCCCTGCACACCCCTCTCACAAATACCCTCACTTTCTACATACGGAAGAGATGAGAAATGCAGAGAAGGGCAGGCCGAAGATGTGGCTTTATAGCCAGGGCTTTGGACTTTGGTAATGGGTCACCATGTTAGAATCCTGGCGTCGGCTCAACATCCAGTGATTCTGGCTACAACACAATCTTCCAAGGCCTAAACAATGAATGTGACCTTGTATAATGTTAACGGCACGCAATCAAAAGCACTCCAATGCACCTGAGACGGCATTCCCAAAATGCAAAAAAAATAAAAAAAATAGCACGAAAAAGACATTAATAGGGGCATGGGTACAGAAAGAAGCACACTGTAATGGAGGGCGACATAGGACAGCCACATTGGGGGGGGCGAGGTAGGGGGGGGAGAAGCTTCAAAGGGAGACAGCTCTATATAACATGCACTCTTTTGGAGTGCTTCTGGCAAAAAGAAAATGGAGTTCCAGAAAAGCAAGCAATTGTGGAAGAATAGAAGATAGTAAAAAGGCTATGCTTCAAGGGAGAGACAAATATATGCTGGATGGTCTAAAACAAATAGAGCCATAAAAACAGACAGCAAGCAAATGCGAGTGTGAAAAAATAAAGCCAATGGTAAGAAATGTGTGAAATGCATTCCCAGGTCAGCTTCAGCATGTCCCCAATATGTCTTTGCAAGCAGACCAGCATGTCCCCAATATGTCTTTGCAAGCAGACCCATCGACATATTAAACAGTATACCTCAAACATATTCATAAAACAAACACACACCTAAAAATATCTCTAACATAGAATAATTATTTAAACTACATTCTTTTTTTATTTGTAATTTAATATATGCATATTTAACTTTTGTTAATATTGATGGACATTTATGCAACAATACATGTATATTCAAAAACGAGATCAAGTCTATGCTGTCGAAATCTAAGTGAGAAATATGTGGTCAGGCAGGCTCTACAACCTTGGCCTGATGTTACTGATCGACAACACACAGGTGGTGGGGGTTAGGGGGTGTAACCCGCCGGACAGACACACGGACAAGAAAAACCCAGATTAGTCCCACAGATAGGCAGCAAAACCACAATTGTAACAGGAAATTGGCCCCATTAAAGCACATATGGCTGGAGGGGTGCGTGGGTTACCTAAACACCATAAAGTTAAATGCCACATGAAGTTTACACAGTACACGCAGTGATCATGTGCACCCCATACTGGACATCTGGACACTTCACACACTGTCCCTCATTGTGCTCACGCCATGTCGAGTACCACCTCTATTCAATATCAGGTGGACTGATTTAGACTCCATGACTAAGGTCACATTCCTTTCTTCGAAAAAATATCTAAATTGTTTTATGATGCTCCAAAGACTGGATATAATGGCACTTGAAACTAATGTATGTTGAGACAGTCCTCAGACCCATTTCTGTCGCTGTTTCCCGGGCGAAGAATTTAATTAAACCAACTGTTTCTGTTTTGCCAAACGCCTCTTGTCTTTTGTTTTTTCAAGGTAAATTCATATTCCAGCAACATTTTGGTGAGCCAGATACGAGAGATTGGGTCCTTGAGCCCGTCTGCAGCCAAAGGAAAAGGGCACCGCCGAGCGATTTACATCTGCGCAGCAAGGAAGGTAAGCCGACACCGCAATTGATTGACATTTCTGCTGAATCTGCGGGGCAGAGGTTGGTCCTGAAGTCGCAGTCAGTGGGTAAGTGACTACATCTGAACGTCAGTCCTAGCATTTTGCGTATGGCAAACTTTAAAGAAGTGCAAAAATGTAACCCGAGTGCCCTGCCACTAACCGAAATTTGACATATTGCCCACTTCATGTTTGGCAGCAGAAGGACACGTTTGCCAAATGGGGAATTGAGTTAAAAAAGATAATTCCCCCTCGTTATCCCAGCCCACTACAACCACTCCCTAACACCATGAGTCTCCTAAAAGAGGCAAAAGGCCCGGATCATCAAAGTCAAACGAGGGATAAAGAGCACCAGGCCAGGAAAATCACTATCACTTGTGGCTACCCCGAAGCCGGCAAGCTTTCGACCCCTTGGGAATTAAATAGAGAAGGCACATCGTTGGGAATGGCATGAAAAACTTCAACACAAACCCCTCATTTACACCAAGGATGTAACATCTGCTCCTGGAACGTGCACGGCCTTCATTCAAAATTAGAAGACCCAGATTTCATGGACTTTATTACACAATATAACATTCTTCTCTTTCAAGAATCTTGGCAGACAACCTCATCCCATCTCATTCTGAACCCAGCCAAGAGAGCCACCAAATATGGAAGAGCAAAAGGGGGTCTCTCTATTTTTATTTCTACGGATATTCCATGGCAGGCTTCCATTATAGATTTAGATTGCTCCTGGATGTTGTGCGTCAAAATAGACATCCCGGAGACCTACACCCTGCTCATACTCAACATCTATATTCACCCTGCATATAAACTAAAGAAGTTAAGAATTGAACAATTAATTACTTCATTAAAAACATTAAAACTTGCCTATTTAGATGCTAAAATCATTCTGTCGGGCGACTTTAATATGAATCTACAACATGATAGGAGTAAGGGCAAAAAGGGGCCCACACAAGCCCTCAACCGACAGGATACTTCCGGTAAGAAATGCGCATCTTGCTTGAAAGACCTTTCAATGTGCATACTCAATGGCCAAGGCCCGGCCGATCGGCCCGCAGCATACACTAGGGTTACACAAAAAACACGCTCTACTATTGATTATACTTTTACAGATTACGACCTTTACCCGTACATCGCGAATTTTCAGATAAAAGTTTGGCCAGAAAGTGACCACCAGCCACAATCTTTTTCGTTATTAATATCTTTCATAACCTCAGAGAAAGCAAAGGCGCTATCATCTTTAACACAATGTTATAATTTAAAACGCCTCCGCTGGAATAAGAACAACATCGAGGCTATCGCAAGTACTTACACCAGTCTTTTGGAAAAATCCAATCCCGAAACACTGACCATAAAAGCTTGGGAGTCTTTTATTTACGAAATGAATAATAATACATTTTCAAAAAATGCCCATGCCCGCAAAGCTGTAAATTCAAAAGGGGCAGTCTGGTTCAACAATAATCTGAGGAAACAAAAACAACAACTAAATAAATACCTCAGACAATTACGATCTCGGGGACCCGAATGCCACCAGGAACTTCTGCTGTTAATCTCAAAAACTAGAAAACAGCTAAAAAATGACATAAAACTCACAAACAAAGAGCACCAAGAACATATTTGGGCCAAACTTCATTACGCTTGCAAATTGGGTGATTCCAGGCTTTTCTGGGAACAAATTAACCAACTAACCAATGACCGGAATCGACATCATCATTCGGATATACTGGAGGCCACATGGAGAGCTTACATCGAACTCCTATACAATGGAGCTGCACCTCAATTGGCTCCAAACTGCGAATCACTAACAGTGAAGGAGGCGGGAGGGCGAGATAAAGTTATTGGTATCAAGAACCTCGAATCCTTTGAGGATTTAGCGCTGTTCCCAGAAATTCAAGTGCTAAAAATTATAAAGAACTTAAAAACTGAGGGAGCCCCAGGTCCGAACAGACTACTAAATGCCCTGTTTCAGCATGACCCCGCATTCAGGTCCCAAGTTCTGACTCCTCTTTTTTCCAAATTCACAGCAGATTGTTTGATCCCTGAGTCCTGGAGAGGAAGTATCCTTAATCCAATGTATAAGTCGGGTTCCCGTTCAGACCCCTCCAACTACAGACTGATTGCGTTGATAGACGTAGAGGCGAAATTTTACGCATCTAGGGCCTCATGTAGGTAGCCAAATACCGGTCGGTAACGGCCGATTTTCGGTAAATATGCCGTTACCGACCGGTAGTCAGACAAGTGAGATGTAGGAGTCCAAAAACGACTTTTCGGTAAATATGAGGCGGTAAATACCGAATCATATTTACCGAATTCTAAAATACCGAATCAGATTTACCGAATACATACTTAACGAATCGGTAAATATGAAGTGGTAAATATGAAGTGGTAAAAATCAAAATGACATGTAGGAGCACTCGGTAATTAAGAAATCCAAGAAAATCGGTAAATAAGAGTCGGTAATTAACACGGATTGAAAGCAGGTGGTAACCATCAACAGTGCATATAAGCAATCCCAAAATGCAACAGCGTGGACAACATGGCCGCTATGTATGTCATTGCAAGGCGCCTACGTCTACAGGCAGCAGGACTGAGGGTATGGCGACGGGAGGAACGCATCTACAGACAGCGCATCACACTATTCCAGCTGACTGATGCAGAGATACATGAGAGGTACAGGCTACACCCCGAAACCATCATGGACTTAATCAGGGACCTTCACCCACTCCTGGACCAGCCAATAAGAAGGGCGCACGCCATACCCCCACATGTGCAGGTGCTCTGCAGCCTACATCTGCTGGCATCCGGCAGTTATCAGGTGGTGATAGCTGCGGTGGGTGGTGTATCCCAGAGTTGCCTGTCACGTTTCTTCAGGAAGTTCCTGGATGCCATGATGCAGAGAATGCACCACTACATCAGCTTCCCCAACACACAGGCTGCACTGCAGAAAACAAAAACAGACTTTTATCACATGGCACAGTTCCCCCATGTCATCGGCTGTATTGATGGTACACACATCCCAATCTGTCCACCAGCTGACACAGAGCACATCTACAGGAACAGGAAGTCCACCCACTCCATCAATGTGCATACCGATTAGAATGATTTTGTTAAGGGTCCTGTGGGTGGCAGAACCAAAAGGTGGGCGTATGCTATTTACAACGAAGTCTGGAAGTTGTCGCAGATTGAGGCGGCTTCCAGATTGAGAGCTATTGATCAAGCAAACATGGAGAAGGTTTTAGCCGTTATAGATAATAGCATTAGCACTCTCTCTTCTAGGATTTATACATTAGACAATATTGTTTCTTCGGTTGTTGATATTGTGCATGATGATATGTCTGTGTTATATCATGGTCAAAACCAGTTGCGTTCTGTTATGCAGTTTGCATGGACGTTGCAGACGTTAAAGGCAGGGAGGGTCCCTTGGGACTATCTGACCACTACATCCTTATTCCTTCCCTACAACCTTACTGACAAGCAGCGATTTATGTCCATGAAGGATGCTACATATTCATTGTTACAGATTGAAAAGTTAGAACCGTTGCCTTTCTCTGTAGCGGAGATCAATTCAGCTACGTGGTTAGTACACGGATTGACAACTCTCCCTTTCGCGCTTTTTAAGTTTACGTCTTGTATGAAACATTATGCTTTGGGTAGGTATGAACCGCTGGGCACCGCTTTCATGCATGAGGTTTGGTCCCTCCCCTTTACGTATAGATGTACTAGGGACGGAACTGAGGTTTATTTGAAAGGCGAGGAATGTACCACTACACCAGACCATTCCTTGGTATGTAGGCACATTCAATTACACGGCGCATGCAATGTACAAGCCCCGAATTTGGCGTGCGTCCTACGAGGTATCCCAGTGCCTGTGATTACACCTTCTTTCACGCTGCTTGCAAACGGTAGTTATTTAATTTTGAATAATGAAGCTTGCTGCGGGATGTTAGTGGGAATCCCGTACATAGTAACTGTCTCGCAGAAAGTTGACTGCTGCAATAATGTTCTTTTTCCACCCCCGCATGGGCGGCTGGATGTTTCCATCTGGCCTTCGATTCCAACCTTGAAAGCAGAGTTCAACAAGTTGAGCAGAATAAGAGCGCTATTGTCCCAAAAAGAGGTGCCTTTGACTTCCTCTCGTGAAACATTTGTCCTTCACGTTGCTAATACGCGCACTGAGGTACAGGCGCTTCTGAATACTGACCTCCCCCTGCATTTCGGCTCTTTGATCCAAACTATTTTCAATGCCTCGTCCACGACCGGCCTGGCTCATTTTTTTATACTTGTGGGCTCGGGTCTCGTGACCTCTTTCCAAACTATTTTTGGTGTGATTCCGGCATTTTTTCATTCACTTTTCTCGAGCATCTTTGGAGGTGTCCCGCTGCTTCTGGCGCTAGTGGCAGGTGTGCTGCTTTTCCTTTTTATACTCCGGAATGGCTGCTCCTTCTGTGCCACACGAGCACCTGTCCCGTCTGCATCTTCTTCGTGATAGGATGCTTGACTTTTATGGTACTTTGCCATTGGCGACTTTGAGCCTGGCTTATGGATTATCCTTAAGGTATTCCTACTTCACCTGCGTACAACCTGTATTTCACTGCCTGGATTGTCCCTTTGAATGGCCTCTGGATTTGTGCTTGACCAACATGGTGTCTCCGGTGCCGGATTTCGATCGACTGATGAGGCCCTTAGTGTCTCACGAGTTGGCCTGTTCTGGTGTCCGGATTATGGCCTGTGGTGCGGCGCATGGTATCCTGGGTAATTGGGACATCTCTGCGGCCGCCTACGACTTCTTGGCTATGAGCTATTTGGAGGAACATTCCGGGTGCCCTCTGATTGTGCTAGAGGCTCCGATGGTTGGAGAACACGTATGTTCCTTTTCTTTACTTAATTGGATGGCTGAGACTTTCAGTGGCCCTGCAAACGATTTTTTGTTGGAAGCAGTGGCCACATATGCTGCCTATACATTCATGGATTAACTGGACTGTCGTCCATTGCGCCTGTGCTACTGGACAGCACCCTGGCGCAACATTTATTTCTTTTATTTCTCTTTTTTCTCTTCCTGATGGTCGTTTTGAGTTTTTTTATCTACTTGCATTTTTTTTTAGAATTCTATGCTGCTATTTTTTGTAGTTTCGGACTTTGGCGCAGCATTGGTTACGCCTTGTTCTGCTCTGACGAAACTGAACTCTGCGTTCTCTCTTTTCTTGCCTATTAAATAGTGCTTCGATCAAGGGGGCGTGTAGAGAGTTCTCCCTGAATACGTACATACATTGTTAAGTTCGCATAACCACGTTAAATGTTAGACAGCCATCTTTTTGTCTTTGCACACGACACTGCGTTTACATGTTATTTCTTAAATAAACTGCTGACTCGAGACTTGCTTCACACGAGAGCAATCTGTTGTTACCATCCCAAGCTCTGCGCAGCGACCTTGGTCTGTACATGGTGTGACAAACTGTCTGGAATATTACACAATGCATGTTTTCCACTCTAGGTTGATCGACCCACTATTTAGCCATGACACACGCGCAGCTGCAAATACCTGAAAGTTGGTGCTTTTAATATCACAGCCCTCATGTTTATTATTCAGACCGAAGACGAGCCTTCCTGCGAGAAGACTCCTGATGCTCCTGTGATGTGATTTCACTAAGCTGATCTTTGAGGTATGGGGTCCCCTATTCAAGCCTAAGAGACCTTCTATTAGCATAATAATAATATTAGCTTCTTAGTAAAGGGAAGGTGGTAGTATCCTCGGTATTTTCCGATTCGGTAAATACCACCTCGGTATTTACCGATTCGGTAACTACCACCTCGGTATTTACCGATTCGGTAAATACCACCTCGGTATTTACCGAATCGGTAAATACCACCTCGGTATTTACCGATTCGGTGAATTCCGATTCGTGATTACCGAATGTTACCGAATCGGTAACTGTTACCGAATTTTTACCTACATATAACTTTCCGATTCTAATTTACCGATTCGGTACGGCTCGGTATTTAAGAAACGGTAAAATTTATTTACCTACATGAGGCCCCTAATCTCCTAGCAGAATTAGAGGCTTGGGTCAGTCTAAAAAACCTAATACCTCCCACGCAAACTGGATTTTGGGCGGGGATGGGTACCCTAACGAACATCTCTGCAGTCACCCTTTTAGCTAATCAAGCCTTCGTAAAATCAAGGCTCCTGTATGCCTGCTTCGTGGACCTTAAAGCGGCTTTCGACAAAGTCTCGAGAGCCTCTCTGTGAGCTAAGATGCAGGCTTGGGAGGTCCCGTCCAGACTCTTGGAGGCCATTATCAACCTGTATTCTCACACCTGGGTGCAAATTAAGAAAGGAGACGGGTCCAGTGTAACCGGCAAGATCCCAACATCAAATGGGCTAAAACAAGGTTGCGTATTAGCACCTTGTTTGTTCAACATTTATACGTCAGATCTTGACAAGTGCCTTCAGTCAATTCCAGCTGACGCCCCAAAACTGGGCAAAATACCAACGCCATGCCTTATAATAATAATAATAATCTGGCATTTGTAAAGCGCGCAGCTACCTACCAACGGAGGTGTCCCGGCGCTGTACTTATACCGCAGAGGAACCCATCCTACCTTTCCTTGTGAAGTGTCCACTCCTGGGCACCCCCAAGGTGCAGCCAGGCATCCCCTGTGCTGTTGGGGCCATTGTGGAGATTAAGCAAGCTATTGCCCAGAGTTGCAGAGTGGGACTCATGATTAGAATAGGCACCGAGGCGAGAAATATCAGGTCCGAGGAAATTAAGCCCAAGACCCGCCGAAGCGGGAATTGAACCCTGATCCCGGGCCGGACCTCTGCATCAGGGTCTGCCGCTCTAACCGTTGAGCCACACTTCTCCACGCAGATGTACGCAGATGACATAGTGTTGCTAGTACAAACACCAGCTGGCCTGCAGAAACTGATCACGGGACTAGGAGCCTACACCACCTTAAACCAATTTACGATCAACCATCAAAAGACCAAAGTCATGCGTTTTTCAAAATATAATAAAACATCGTCCAGGTATACCTTCTCCTGGAAATTGGGCGAACAACCATTAGCCCTCGTTACCTCTTACAAATATCTAGGCTTCTTGCTAGACAGCAGGCTTAACTTTAAACACCACGTGGAACAAGGATGTATAAAAGCAAAACAACTGTTGTTCGCCTTCAAAGTTCTGAAAAAAAGCTCATAGGTTGCCTGCTACAAGTGATAACCGCAAAATTTCTACCCTCCATCGCGTATGGCTCAGAAATCCTGAACACTAAAGATGCCGCTACCTTAAATACAGCACAATCCATATTTTTCAAAAGATTGTTCTCAATACCGTTACACATCTCACAAGACCAAATCCTTTTAGAATTTGGATTAAAAAAACAGATCATGTCCAGACAAGGTGCCTTAGTGAAGTACTACTGGAGGATGAGGGAGGCAGAAGATAATACTCTAGCCCACCGTTGTTGGGTTGAGCTTGAAAATCAAGCTCGACAAGCTAACTCGACGACGACAATCCTGCAGGAATCATTGTCGGCGTTACAGCTAGAGGAGGTCTGGTCAATACCAGTAACGTATTCTGGATTAAAAAACGCAGTGAACACCGCAATTAAGAGGAACTCCCTACTAACTGATAAAAATACTTTTTCAAAGAAATACCACGCCTAGGCCATGATACAGACATATCAGAGGCTAAAACCGCAACAGTATTTGATTGAACATATTTCTTTTCATAAAAAGCATTACTTGATGTTGCTACGACTGGGATCATTCCCCTCAAAGGATCTAACCCCGCAATGGAAATTCGTATGGCCATCGAAGGAATGTCGCCTTTGCGGTCAAGGGGAGGAGTCATTACTACATTTATTGTGTATATGCCCTTTTTTATTGAAAACACGCAAATCCATTCTTCTGGAGATTTTAAGGAATGAACAGATCAGAACATGTAGAGCTGCGGTCATTAGGTGTCTTGGAGGGCTCTCGACTCCTCTCTCCTGTAGCGCCATAAAATTCTGGAAAACAGCAGCAAAAGAACTGGACAAAATTGCTTCAAGCCACGTAGCTATCATACAACCCGTTGGCCGACTTTTTAACTATGATCATGATCTTTTAAGGTTTTCTTTTTTGATTAATGTTTTAAAAAAAACATTTTTTTTATACATATACACATATGCTCATTTAATGTTTAGAATCAGTATTTCATGATGGTTTGCCATCCTTTTACGATTTTTAAAGAATCAATAAAAGTATTTTTTTGACTTTTGCCCACTTCATGTACCCAATCTGAGTAGTCGTAAGGCTACCTCGGAGATGATCCTGAGGAGGTCACTTTTCTTTGATAGCCAACAAGCTAGGTTTCCTGGGCCTGAAACAGTTGGTTCGCTTATCCCATGGGCATGATATAGGGTTGAGGCCTCAACGTTTGGACCACTGGTTGTAACACAGAAGGTACGCATATGCCTTGGGTGTGATATAGGGACAAACACCTCAATCTTGTTTTTTAATCTAAAGGGCTTTCTCAATGGTATTGGTGTCTTAACATGGGTAGAATCTGAAAGAAGTGAGAGGTATTATTCACTTGGACCACTCGGCATGACACATAAGGTACAAATGACCCCTGGGTGTGACATAGGGTGATTCGGATGTTAGGTATTTGGATCTTAGGGACTAGGTGTAGCTTGTGTTTATGTAAATATCAATGGGGAGGGAATAAGAAGCAGTGATCCATCCGGCTTCCAATGGTAATACAAAAAATCAAGTACTGGGAGAATGGATCACTTGTCCTGTGGTATCAGGGTCTAAGATCTTAGAAAACTATGTAAGAAAACCCTCATATGAGTACACAGGTCGGGGGCGGTGTATCTTGATTCTCCGCCTTCGTGTACTATCACAGCATCTTCATTGGGTCTCTTTTGTTAGTATGCTGTCCTCCACCTGGAGGTAGACCAACTGATATTACAGTAGCGTCCAGGTATCAAAAAAAGGAGAGGGATGTGCAAAGTGCTCATAAGTGGTGAGGTTAAAATTCCCTACTCAACTCCAGAAACTACAATAATTTTTAATGAGAATACCAGTGAAGTGGGAAATTAAAATAAAAGTGATGTTGTGATAGACAGAGTTACTAGTCTATTACATCAGTGAATAAGGTCTGTGAATAAGGTCAACATGTTTCAGCCTTCTCGTGCATTCTTGAGGCTTTCGTCAGGACCAAAAAGTGAAAAGGGGGCCCGTTCTGCCGCCTTTTATTATGTGATCAGGTGATCACAATTGTGTTAGTTCCTTTGGAGAGTTGTTGACTCTGTAATATAAACGAGATTAATTTGCATTTCTTGTAATCATTCTACCCTCTTTTCAGCATTGGTGATATAGTGACCATTCGTCCTATATAATTAATGGGGCTGTGACAGTAATAATGTAATAATTATCGTGCTTCCAATTAAGCAATTCAAAAGGAAATTTACGCGCTAGAAACAACTGAGCAGTCAAGGAGAGACTGGCATGTGGGCTATTAGTGGAGGAAAGTCATAAGATTCACTAGATGTCTTAATTACGGTAGCACTTATGTGGTCATATTAAATCAAGTGAACATTAGATATCACATGAGACATTTCGGTATTACTTTTGTTGGAATCTAAGAACAAACAGCACATGTATGACATTAACTTGTATTGTTGAGATGTAGGACTTCGGGTATCTGGTGCATGTCAATAATCCTATGTTCACTTCAATATAGGAGTTAATTGTATCATTGTTTGAGAGTACACACGCGTTTAGCATAAAAGAGTAGTGGGTCGTCACTGATGGTTTGATTGCACTTGTGGGGGCATATCTAATTTAGTGAGTAAAACGACATACATCTACTGATTCTTATTCTATGTGTGTCGTGCGCTCGTGTTTAGCCGCCTTTAATAAGATGAAATGAGCAGTGTGTGTTTACCGTGATTAGAGAGGAGCGCACATTTGACTGCTAAAACTAACAAACATACAGATTGTCCGCTTTATTCGTAAGTGTCATCATTTTCAAGTCAGCAGTGTATGTTTACCGTGAATAAAGAGGCGCACACATTTGACCGTTAAACCAAACAAACAAACATACAGATTGTCCGCTAATTCGTAAGGGTCATCATTCCCAAATTGATATGAGTATAATAATTTTTAGTCTCTATTACCTTTCCCAATGTCTTGTTTTAGCTTCCTCGGGACATCAGAGATCAAGAAACCTGTTCCTGTGGGGTTAAATGTTGTTTAGTTGGGTGCTCTTACCGCATTAGTCTTCTGTCTCGTGGTAGCGAGTAACAAGGGCTTACCGGTTCTTCATCACGCATTGCTTGTGCTGACTCTGATCGCGGTGTCCCGGTTAACGCGGGGCCGCGTATCGATCGTTTTTACATGTTTGACTTTAGAAACTAAGAAGAGACTCTCATTCCTACATCTGGTTGGCAAGTCGGTTGGCAAAGGTCATCATTGTTACGAAAAAAGACTATGGTGCAAAATATAAGTTGTCAATAATCATGTTTGTAGTTGTAGAGAGCAAATTAATTTAAGAGTGAATCAGTAGTTTTAGAATTAGCGATGCGTTTAAAGAAATTATGTAAATAAGATCGCTGTCATTGTAAAAGAAGGGATGATATTTTCAATGGTTTATTTTCAGGTGTTATTCTTTTTAAAGGCTTTTTGGTGTCATTATGAAAAATAGGGGAATATTATTTTATTTTCAATGGTTGTTTTTCAGTAGTTATTCTTTTACAGAGGCTATTCTTATTGCAGGTGATACCGTGATGTTGGATGCAAGGATGGTTTCTATCGTCTTCTCTGAGAGTGGCGTATCTACTTGTATCATCTCATACCAGATGTCACGCCAGTGTATGCCAAGGGATAAAATCATTTAACCCTTCAATATCTGTTTTAAGACGATGTATCCAACGCTGTTCTTTTTCCAATAGAATGCGTTCAGCATTGTTTGTTGTTACTAGCAGGGTTTCCAGTACCACCCACCTGAGATCTTCTGAATTGTGGTTATGCTCTATGTAATGTTTGCTCATTTTTGTCGTTGCTTTCTTGCAGTTCACATTGCTCTTGTGTTCTCCTATGCGGAGTTTGACTTTACGGCATGTCATACCTATGTACCTCCTTTTGCATGGACAGGTGATCATGTATATCACGTGGCTGGTATTGCAGTTCGTGTGATGTCGAAGGGTCCATGTGAAGTTGGGTAACAGATCAAGTTTTTTTGTGGCTGTTGTAAGCTTGCATACGACACATGACCCACATGGGTAATGGCCCGTGATGGGACTCATGTTCCAAATTGATGTTATGTTCTCTTTCTTCTTGATTGAGGCTGGTCTGGTATGTACCAATTGATCTTTCAGGTTACGTGTCCTTTTATTGGCGAACCTAGGTTTAGGCCATTGTAGGGTGTTTGAGGTTAGAATCCTCCAGTTGCGATTTATTATTTTCTTCACAGTGTTGGTGGACGTGTTGTAATTTGTGACACATGTTAGAAGATCTGCAGGCGGTATTTTAGGTGTTATTTCAAGAAGACTCTCCTTTGCTTGATTGCGTGCTCTCTTTTGGCACTTTTTAATAATTCTGTCAGGGTAATCTCGTTGATGTAATTTCATTTCCAGATCTTTAGCTTGGTCCTTGTAGTCTTCTATGGTACTGCAGTTACGTCTCAGGCGTAAAAATTGACTGTAAGGTAAATTCTCCCTCAAGGGCCGGGGGTGGAAGCTGTTGTACGAGAGTATGCTGTTCCGTGAGGTGGGTTTGTAATATGTTTTAGTCTGTAAAGTATTGTTCTCCGTGTAAATGGTTATGTCAAGGAAATCCATTTTTTTCCGGTTTGACGTGCAGGTGAATTTCAAGCAATCATCCCTGCTATTCATCCATGTTAGAAAGGAGTTCAGAGTCTCCTGTGAGTCTTCCCATATCATGATTATGTCGTCGATGTAACGACGCCAGAACCGTATATGTGGGTGATAAGGGTTGCTCTTATTCTGAATGAACTGTTGCTCGAAGGTGCTTACGTACAGCCCGGCCACACTAGGGGCAAAGGTACTACCCATAGAAGTACCGTGGCATTGACCGAACAGCATCCCTTCGTATGCAAAGTAGTTCTCAGTGAGTGCCATCCGGCAGCATTCCAGTACGAAATGTCTGGGTGTATGGTGGTCCCATGTGCCTGTGAACAGGATATTTTCAAGAGTCTCTAATGTCTTCTTTTGCGGTAGACTAGTATAAAGACTCTCTACGTCAAGTCCTACTAGGTACATAGTTGTTTCATCATATACTAGGCTCTCAAGTTGGTTAAGGAGGTCTTGTGTGTCTTTGAGGTATGTAGCAGTGCTTTGTACCAGGGGTTTGAGGAAATAGTCGGCGAATTGTGACAATGGTTCCAACACTGATCCAATACCGGAAACGATGGGACGTCCCGGTGGGGGTACTCTCTCTTTGTGCATTTTTGGTAGGGAGTAAAAGTAGGGTACTATTGGGCTGTCAGTTCTTAAGAAATCAGCCTCATTTTTTGAGATCCAGTTGTTCACTTCTGCCTCTTCTACCATTAGATCTATAGTTCTCTTCAATCTCGTGGTTGGATCAGTGGTGAGTTTCTTATAGAATCTCTGATCAGCAAGTAGTTCTAAACATTGTTTGTTGTACCCTTCTTTGCTCAATAGCACTATCGCTCCTCCTTTATCGGCTGGTTTTATTACCAAGTCACTGTTGTTGCGTAGATCTTCGAGGGCTTTTTGTTCTTTCTTGCTCATGTTTACATAGAATGCCCCTCGCATATTTCTCAATGACATTGCTTTCCGGAAAGATTGGTCTCTAATCTCCTGGAAATGTACCAGAGATTACCTAGTATTGATCATCAAGACTGCTACAAGACTAGTTGAAGCTTTGACAATAAAAATACAAGTAATTGAAGCAAAACTGAAGACAACAGTCCAGATCTCGGTCTACAAGAAAAGACTAGAAGAAATAAACAGAGAAATGAACGAGACAAAAGATTACATAACACAAAATAAGATCCAGAAATTAGGTAAAGATCTCAAACGCTTCTCAACAGAAAGAATGCACCCCTACACGAAGGAAGACTACACTGCTCCTGAACAAAATGAAGATGACTTCATGGGGGATTCTTCAAGCAACAATTCAGATTGGAGTAGCGATGACGGTAACTACCAAAGACGAGGTAGATCCAATTACAAACGGAACCAACGTCAACGTGGAAGCAGATGGCAGACCCCCAGATCCTATGAACCGCCACAACCTAACTTCCAACCCTACATGTCTAATTTCAATGGCTGGATGAATCCATACTATGCAGGTCCCCCAACAATGGGCCCCATGATGAATATACCAACTCCCCCCCTCCTTTTTTAGGGAGGCGCCCGAATTCAAGAAGGGGACGAAGAAGGGGAGTCACATGGGACGACCAAGAAAGACAGGTGCACACCCGCAGCATGTCGAAGGAACAACCGGGACCGAGCTCAGCGACTCGCTGGTAATAAATCTGACAGACCTAACGCTGACGACTGAAGAACTAAAAGTTCTCAATAAAGGTTTAGGTTTTGTTCCTACACCACCTTTGGACATCTTTAAGACACGCTGCGAAATTGCAGAATTCTGTAGAAAGATCAAATTGAAAGCATTCTTTATGAATAAAGAAGAACAAACCTCCGAGTATGATACCAACTTGAGACCTAAATCCACATTCTGTCCTCCAACACACACGGTTCCAGTGGAAATACAAGCCTTTGAACAGGCAGTAATGAAGGAAGTAAAAAACATCAAAACCAAAGACAATAAATTCTATGTAAACATGAGCAAGAAAGAACAAAAAGCCCTCGAAGATCTACGCAACAACAGTGACTTGGTAATAAAACCAGCCGATAAAGGAGGAGCGATAGTGCTATTGAGCAAAGAAGGGTACAACAAACAATGTTTAGAACTACTTGCTGATCAGAGATTCTATAAGAAACTCACCACTGATCCAACCACGAGATTGAAGAGAACTATAGATCTAATGGTAGAAGAGGCAGAAGTGAACAACTGGATCTCAAAAAATGAGGCTGATTTCTTAAGAACTGACAGCCCAATAGTACCCTACTTTTACTCCCTACCAAAAACGCACAAAGAGAGAGTACCCCCACCGGGACGTCCCATCGTTTCCGGTATTGGATCAGTGTTGGAACCATTGTCACAATTCGCCGACTATTTCCTCAAACCCCTGGTACAAAGCACTGCTACATACCTCAAAGACACACGAGACCTCCTTAACCAACTTGAGGGCCTAGTATATGATGAAACAACTATGTACCTAGTAGGACTTGACGTAGAGAGTCTTTATACTAGTCTACCGCAAAAGAAGACATTAGAGACTCTTGAAAATATCCTGTTCACAGGCACATGGGACCACCAAACACCCAGACATTTCGTACTGGAATGCTGCCGGATGGCACTCACTGAGAACTACTTTGCATACGAAGGGATGCTGTTCGGTCAATGCCACGGTACTTCTATGGGTAGTACCTTTGCCCCTAGTGTGGCCGGGCTGTACGTAAGCACCTTCGAGCAACAGTTCATTCAGAATGAGAGCAACCCTTATCACCCACATATACGGTTCTGGCGTCGTTACATTGACGACATAATCATGATATGGGAAGACTCACAGGAGACTCTGAACTCCTTTCTAACATGGATGAATAGCAGGGATGATTGCTTGAAATTTACCTGCACGTCAAACCGGAAAAAAATGGATTTCCTTGACATAACCATTTACACAGAGAACAATACTTTACAGACTTAAACATATTACAAACCCACCTCACGGAACAGCATACTCTCGTACAACAGCTTCCACCCCCGGCCCTTGAGGGAGAATTTACCTTACAGTCAATTTTTACGCCTGAGACGTAACTGCAGTACCATTGAAGACTACAAGGACCAAGCTAAAGATCTGGAAATGAAATTACATCAACGAGATTACCCTGACAGAATTATTAAAAAGTGCCAAAAGAGAGCACGCAATCATGCAAGGGAGAGTCTTCTTGAAATAACACCTAAAATACCGCCTGCAGATCTTCTAACATGTGTCACAACTTACAACACGTCCACCAACACTGTGAAGAAAATAATAAATCGCAACTGGAGGATTCTAACCTCAAACACCCTACAATGGCCTAAACCTAGGTTCGCCAATAAAAGGACACGTAACCTGAAAGATCAATTGGTACATACCAGACCAGCCTCAATCAAGAAGAAAGAGAACATAACATCAATTTGGAACATGAGTCCCATCACGGGCCATTACCCATGTGGGTCATGTGTCGTATGCAAGCTTACAACAGCCACAAAAAAACTTGATCTGTTACCCAACTTCACATGGACCCTTCGACATCACACGAACTGCAATACCAGCCACGTGATATACATGATCACCTGTCCATGCAAAAGGAGGTACATAGGTATGACATGCCGTAAAGTCAAACTCCGCATAGGAGAACACAAGAGCAATGTGAACTGCAAGAAAGCAACGACAAAAATGAGCAAACATTACATAGAGCATAACCACAATTCAGAAGATCTCAGGTGGGTGGTACTGGAAACCCTGCTAGTAACAACAAACAATGCTGAACGCATTCTATTCGAAAAAGAACAGTGTTGGATACATCGTCTTAAAACAGATATTGAAGGGTTAAACGATTTTATCCCTTGGCATACACTGGCGTGACATCTGGTATGAGATGATACAAGTAGATACGCCACTCTCAGAGAAGACGATAGAAACCATCCTTACCATCCAACATCACGGTATCACCTGCAATAAGAATAGCCTCTGTAAAAGAATAACTACTGAAAAACAACCATTGAAAATAAAATAATATTCCCCTATTTTTCATAATGACACCAAAAAGCCTTTAAAAAGAATAACACCTGAAAATAAACCATTGAAAATATCATCCCTTCTTTTACAATGCCAGCGATCTTATTTACATAATTTCTTTAAACGCATCGCTAATTCTAAAACCACTGATTCACTCTTAAATTAATTTGCTCTCTACAACTACAAACATGATTATTGACAACTTATATTTTGCACCATAGTCTTTTTTCGTAACAATGATGACCTTTGCCAACCGACTTGCCAACCAGATGTAGGAATGAGAGTCTCTTCTTAGTTTCTAAAGTCAAACATGTAAAAACGATCGATACGCGGCCCCGCGTTAACCGGGACACCGCGATCAGAGTCAGCACAAGCAATGCGTGATGAAGAACCGGTAAGCCCTTGTTACTCGCTACCACGAGACAGAAGACTAATGCGGTAAGAGCACCCAACTAAACAACATTTAACCCCACAGGAACAGGTTTCTTGATCTCTGATGTCCCGAGGAAGCTAAAACAAGACATTGGGAAAGGTAATAGAGACTAAAAATTATTATACTCATATCAATTTGGGAATGATGACCCTTACGAATTAGCGGACAATCTGTATGTTTGTTTGTTTGGTTTAACGGTCAAATGTGTGCGCCTCTTTATTCACGGTAAACATACACTGCTGACTTGAAAATGATGACGCTTACGAATAAAGCGGACAATCTGTATGTTTGTTAGTTTTAGCAGTCAAATGTGCGCTCCTCTCTAATCACGGTAAACACACACTGCTCATTTCATCTTATTAAAGGCGGCTAAACACGAGCGCACGACACACATAGAATAAGAATCAGTAGATGTATGTCGTTTTACTCACTAAATTAGATATGCCCCCACAAGTGCAATCAAACCATCAGTGACGACCCACTACTCTTTTATGCTAAACGCGTGTGTACTCTCAAACAATGATACAATTAACTCCTATATTGAAGTGAACATAGGATTATTGACATGCACCAGATACCCGAAGTCCTACATCTCAACAATACAAGTTAATGTCATACATGTGCTGTTTGTTCTTAGATTCCAACAAAAGTAATACCGAAATGTCTCATGTGATATCTAATGTTCACTTGATTTAATATGACCACATAAGTGCTACCGTAATTAAGACATCTAGTGAATCTTATGACTTTCCTCCACTAATAGCCCACATGCCAGTCTCTCCTTGACTGCTCAGTTGTTTCTAGCGCGTAAATTTCCTTTTGAATTGCTTAATTGGAAGCACGATAATTATTACATTATTACTGTCACAGCCCCATTAATTATATAGGACGAATGGTCACTATATCACTAATGCTGAAAAGAGGGTAGAATGATTACAAGAAATGCAAATTAATCTCGTTTATATTACAGAGTCAACAACTCTCCAAAGGAACTAACACAATTGTGATCACCTGATCACATAATAAAAGGCGGCAGAACGGGCCCCCTTTTCACTTTTTGGTCCTGACGAAAGCCTCAAGAATGCACGAGAAGGCTGAAACATGTTGACCTTATTCACAGACCTTATTCACTGATGTAATAGACTAGTAACTCTGTCTATCACAACATCACTTTTATTTTAATTTCCCACTTCACTCGTATTCTCATTAAAAATTATTGTAGTTTCTGGAGTTGAGTAGGGAATTTTAACCTCACCACTTATGAGCACTTTGCACATCCCTCTCCTTTTTTTGATACCTGGACGCTACTGTAATATCAGTTGGTCTACCTCCAGGTGAAGGACAGCATACTAACAAAAGAGACCCAATGAAGATGCTGTGATAGTACACGAAGGCGGAGAATCAAGATACACCGCCCCCGACCTGTGTGCTCATATGAGGGTTTTCTTACATAGTTTTCTAAGATCTTAGACCCTGATACCACAGGACAAGTGATCCATTCTCCCAGTACTTGATTTTTTGTAGCTTGTGTTTAGCCAAGGAGGACCTGTGATTGTCAAGTTATTCCTTCTTCTCCGCGTATATCGTTGCTATATTTGTCCCAGAGCTGATATTTACAGACAATCATGCTCACTTAGTCCCTTGTACCCTGCAGAGTCTCCCCTCGTCATGGGGGAGCATGCACTAGAAGCAGTCTAAGGTTTTATGACAAAGTCACCATTTTTTCTGTCCGTTTTTATTGCTCTCTCTCCGTCCCTTTTTTGTCATTTTAGTGTTCAGATGTTAGATTCTTGATGTTTTGGATATTCTAGATGTTGTGTTGCTGGTAAATTATTGCAACTGTGTTTTATGTTGAACCTTGTTAATGACTTAATGTACGTATGAAGAAGTTGACATTCCTGCAAACTTTTGTTCCATATTTGCTATTCCGCTGCAAAAAATTCAGTGTTTTGAATTTAACCACTGCACTTTCTTTTAGGTTGTGACCCTTCATATGCATTATTGTTTTCTTTTTTGTGAAAAGACTGTTTTTGACGCGTCTTTGTCTAAAGCTGAGCTTGTAGTAAGCAGTTATTGCCAGCATAATCCTGTGTACATATTTCCCGACGATCAGAGTAGAAATGTAGAATTATTTTGACCCAAGAAGTTAGAGTATACCGTTCCCTTGAAAAGTTCATGGATGCTCCTCTAACCACATGCAAACTAGGTTCTCCACATAGGCTATGAAACTAGATAAGTTTTGCTGTGAATAGCACACGCACACTAAGGCATACACGTTCACCGGGCAGAAGGGGGGAACATTCGACACCAACATAACAGAACAAACAAGGACACACATTCTGACCAAATATGTAGGACAAAAGAAAGCTAGAAGGGAGGCATTGCTTAGAACTGTGGGCCATCTTAGAGGTGGCCCATACCGACAATTCCATCTCTGAACATGCACGTAAGTCATCCGCACCTCACAGAAGCGGAGGTGCTCTCTCTGATGATTGCCATCCCAGCCGCTACTGCAATGGGATACATCAACCTGCCGGTTGTGGGAGCCGGAGAGCCCCCCATCGGGTTGCGAGCCACTAGATCTAGGACTGGTAGGCTACCAGACTGGCAAGCCCAGGTGATTCCAGCCTCATCCCAGCTCAGTGCTAGGGTTCCCTGAAATTCGACCCGTCCATCCATGTCATTCAACACATCAAGCCCCAGCAGTGCGGTGAGCCTGCATTCCAACCCACCCATTAGAACGCTCTCAGGTGCCTGGGAGGTTTATAGCTGTTCTGGACAGTGACACCACTAGTCGGGTGAGGTAGTAGGTCCTAGTCTTCCGGGGTCTGAAATCGAGGGGGGAGCCACAGGGTATACTCCCCCAGGGTGTGCTCAGGCAGCAGGAGAGATGACATAAAGTGAGTATGAGGGCAAATTCCTACCAAGAAGAACCTCGCACAGCACCGAACAAAGGAGGCAGCCCAGGTGGGAGTTAGAGGAGAGGCACGAGTTAGGAATGAGACGAGAGATAGCTCTCGCAGTGGGAGCAGCAAGAGAGAACAGAGCAGCTCACCCTCAACCGGGGAAGATTAGGGCCAGGGCTCCACATGGAGGGGAGTCCAAAGAAGAATCGGGGGGGAGATCCCCATTGGGAACACAAACCTCAAGATCATCAGCGTAGGCGAGGAGACGGCCAGGAAATAAGGGACCAAGTTTTGCCTAGTTCAAATCCAATTAAGGCATAGGAGAGGTAACCTGGCCCCTTTACGCGCACTCGAGGAGAGCAGTGCTGAAGGGGTCCGCAGCCCCCCGAAGCGCCGGTCAGACAAACTGACCCCCAGAGAGAGAGAGTGACTAGAGAAGAAGGATTGCCTGAGACGATAGGAATGCTACCTTGGGGAGAAACCCTTGGAGCCGCTCCAACCCAAAATATGCCTGTTATTGCACAAGGGCATAACAGGGAGCATCTATGTGCCAAGGGGTCAGATGGATAAAGAAGGGCTCAGGGCTATACTGCCCCCATTGATGGATGGGGCAGGAAAATAGATCTTGTGTTTTGAGAAAAACACTGCTGGAATAAATCTAGCAGTAGGCAATGTCAAGAGCCTGCTCAGAAGCCTCATGGGGAGCAGACCAACATGGTGTTCACCCCAGCCCGCATCCCAGCATTCACGCTGTCCAAAACCAAGCATGATGATGCCATATTCAATTCTTTCAGGCACTACTATAGACGGCCCTGAGGAAAATGATCCCTGACTGACCAGATGTAAGAGGATTGATGGCAGAAACCCCGAAACTTGGGGAGACTAACTGACATTTTGGACAGAATTAGGGGACAGGAAACAGGACAGCCGTGGACTAACGCATGCCCTGGGTTGCATTCTTCTATAACATCCTCAAAAAGGGGCTGCCCACTGAAATTCAGAGTGGATTGGACAGCCTAGTAGGATTAGACACCAAACCCTGCCAAGAAATACAGGCCGACATATTGCACTACTACAGAGAAAAACAGGAAAAGGACAGGGAAAAACAGGAGCAAGACCAATGAGACACCGCTAAACTGCTCCTACACAAATTGAAAAAGATCGCCATTGACGAAGCCGCATTGGCGGCAAGCGTGCAGATGACCTCAGTCTTGAAGAGAACTCTACCTCTGAACCCCAGAGGGTTGCCAGCCAGTCCTAACGGCAGAGGTCAGGGAGGCTGGCAGCAGTCAGACCTCAGAGAATGTTTCTATTGCCACAGAATGGGCCTCATGGCGACCAATGTCGGTTAAAGGTGTATCATGAGCAACGACTGTTAACCTAGGCTAGTCCCCTAAAAATTCCCATCCACAAAATCAAGCCCAGACAAATCCGAATGCACCTTACATTCAACCAAAGCAAATTCAGTTAGGGACCACACCACCGTAACAAGGACCAGGTGGTTGGCCGAATATGTGGCCACAGCAGACAGGGAACCCAGCTCATCAGGGACAAGGGCCGCACCAAGGAAGGGAGGGAGAACTGTATGGGAAGGCAATACCTTCGAACCAGCACAAAACTCAAATACGCAATAGATTCAAACTCCCCAATGCAGAAAAAATAACTTAACGCACACCTCAATAAACATTTCAGGATAAAGACTAGTAAGACAATATTAGGAATTTCAAGTCTTTACTTGCGTTTGGGAAACTCAGGACTACTGTACGTTGTGTCAATCTGGAATTAGCACTGGAGTCCACCATTCGGGTGCCTGAAGGAGCCTAGGCCCCACTCTGCTGCTGATCCCCCAAAGCGGGATTGGGTGGCTACGTCCTGGGAAGAGGGCAGTCTGATGATGGGGGCAGGGCGGCTGCCCGACCAGTGCAAACAAACAGGCACCCAGGTTTAGGATAGGTTGCTATACGAAATCAAAGCGACCCCATTCTTGGGCCTCCGGCCCGAGACCAAACTTCCCTCATGGCATGGAGTCCCAACCGCCTTCATCTGCCTCCAAGCCAATGGAGGCCCCTTTTTGGTTCCTAAATGCGGCGATGTTCCAGTATCAAGAGCCGGATTTTCCACACGCTTGGGATAATGGTGCCCCCAGTAAAACTCCAGCAATTCACAAACCACTGCATGGCGCCGAGTCAGTAGGGAGCTTATCAGAACAATTGATCATCCCAGTCTGCTACCCGCATTGGGCAAAATCTGAGGAAGTTCGGGCCTCTCCACTAAGCAACATCCTGCCTCCTTCTTTACTTCAAAGTTCTCCAAAACACCCAAAGCCTGCTCATCAGGTCATGTCCCTCCAAAACATAAAAGCGTATCGTGTCCCAGGAATGGAAGTCTCTGGCCACAGGCAGGGACAGCAAGCACAAAAATCTTGGGTGGGTCATAGTCAAAGAGAGAGGGTGTCCTGGAAAGGGGAAGGTCTGCAAAACTCCATCATAGCTCCGTGCCAGGAACTCAGAAATAGGATCACCACCGTACCTGGCCTAGCAACCAAGATGACGGCACACAAGGCATTATACACACTGTCTAGAGAAGTAAGTATGCCCAATCCTGGACCTCGTCACAGCAGAAACACATGAGGGCTGCTGGATGCTGGATGGTTCTCTGACCCCCTCCGGTAAACGACAATGGAAATAACCAAATTTCATGAGAACCTAGGGAAGCGACCAAAAGACCTGCAAAAAAGAAGCCCAAAACCAGCCCAAAAGAAGTCTCTGAAAAAAGGGCGTAACCCAGACACCTGGCACCACTAGGGAGAATCCCACTCTATGCTGCGAGCTGGAGCTAGTGTATCAGACACGTGACCTCAGAGCACGGTGCAAGCATTAACAAACACCCAATTGCAATCCACCCCCTCTTTTACACCGCCTGGCGCAGACATAGCTCAAAAGACATCACCCCCATCAATAAAATTACCTCCGAGTACATTAAGGAAGGTAGGAGGCTAGATGACAAATGACGCCCATAACAAGGAGCTAAATAGACAAGATCACCCGCTTACTGAAACGACCCTTCCCGTTGTGGTGAGGGGGAAGAGACGATGACTCATGAGTAAAAGACCCAGGAGACCTATAATAACCATTCACCACTAAATTTTTTAAATAATTATCACAATTGGGGCCTCCTTCCAGTACCCCACTGAAATTGCAGTGATAAAAATAAAAATGGGAGGAAACCCCCAAAAAGGAATAGCACAGGAAACCCCAAGTTTAATTTAGGATGATACATAAGGATACATGTTTTTCTAAACCAAGCTACAAACAACAGCTCTTATCCAACAGGTCTGCAGTTGAGCCACAAATGCACCACCCTTACAGCGGACCCCCACCTCTGCATAGACTACTTTCAGAGCCCCATTCAGGTCCAAGTGTGTACCACGGACTGTGTTTTTTACTGGTATTTGCAAACAAACACTTTTAAGCACTTTCACCAAAGCAAAATAAACCCCTGATCGCCAGAAGACTACAGATGTCTCCTACGGAAATCATCCCAAGACCTGCAATGTTTCAAAAGTTATTGTACCTCTGTATACCCTCTGTTTAGTATGGGTGTGGCACATCCATCTGTAGCCAGAAATCTGCCTAGTCAAATGGAGGCCAATCCCAACATTTCTACAGTGCTTGCTGAGGGACCTCTCCCACACCACTTACAATTAATATTGATGTCAATCTACTTAACAATACATGTATTTTAAAAAACGAGATCAAGCCACGGTTGTTGAAATCTCCTGAGATGACCTCTTTATCAAACCTGAGTAAGAAATATGTTGTCAGGCAAGCCCAGCAACCTAGGCCTGAGGCTACTGATTGACAGATCACAGGTGGGGTGGCACGTAACACCCGATCTGGAAAAACCCAGATTAGTCCCGCAGATAGGGAGCAATACATCAATGGTCCCAGGAGATAGGCCCCAATTTAGGACATATGGCTGGAGGTGAGGAGCATTCAGCCAATGAGAGCACAGCACACACAGTACACGCAGCGATCACACTCTCCCAATACCAGACATCGGGATATTTCACCAACTGGCTTTTACTGTGTTTAGGCAAGGTCGAGACCCACCTGTCTTCAGTATCAGGTGGCCTGATTTACACCCCATAACTAGGCCCGCATTCCTTTCTCTAAAATAAGATCTAAAATGTTTTTTGATGCTCCAAAGACTGTATATAATTGGCACTCAGAATAAATGTATGTTGAGACAGCCTTCAGACTCATTTCTGTGGATGCTTCCCAGCCGAAGTGTTTAATTAAATAAACTGTCCCTGTTTTGCCAAACACCTCTTGTCTTTTGTTTTTGCAAGGTTAATTCATATTCCAGCAACACTTTATTATTAAATAACTTTTGAATTAAAAATGCCTCAGCCAAACCCAAAATACACCCTATGCCTTTTAAACGTTTTAAAAATTCAATTTAGAAATCTTTTTATTAGTTAAGTCTTAAATATACAAATCAGTGCCAATTTTCAAATTAGTATAATTATTACATGTTAACTGCTTGATCAAAAATTGTATATATTTCAATTAAGAAACCACTCACCCAGTACCCCAATAAACACAGCAAATCAAACTTGTAATACATAATGTATGAAAATGTTTTACATCTAAACATATAAAACCATTTAAATTTGTTAAAATAACATAAATCAATTTATATTAAACAAAATTAAAACACAATCCATCCAATACCCCAATAAAGCACACACTCCGAAATTAAAAACCTATATATAATTTTTAAATGTATTAAAATGTATACAAATAACTAACAACTGTTATGACAACAAATACAAATGTATTTAACATTATATAAATGGATTTAAAAACCACCAGCCGACAATCTCTCAATAGGCCCACCAACCTAAAAAACATACACAATAGCATATTTAAAAAAAAAAAAAAAATTAAAAACAGAAAATGATACAATACAATAAAACACCATCATAAAAACAAAAATAAGGTGATCATTTTTTTTAACTTCAAAATTATAGTAAGAAAAAAAAAACTACTTTGGTATTTTGGATTATGCTATGTTTATAATTAGTATATGTTGACCACAATATCAATGTCAGATTATATTTTTGGTTCAATATTTTGGTGGAAAACCTGTGAGATTAGCTAATTTGTATGATACTTTTGCATTTTATGACATTTGTCTAGATTGGTATACTGCATATGTGAGACACAGCCTAACAGTAAACTTAGCAAACTGTAAACAATGATACAATACCATAAACTGGTATTTTATTTTTGCCATATTTCAGACATTTTAAAATATAACAAACAACCTCAATCTTCATTAGTAATTTACCTGTGTTGTGGTCGGTGATGGTTTCTCTGACTTCTTCACCAAGATGATCAATGAAAATGGAAACTGGCTCTTCTTTTCTCAAACACATGCCAGTATTTTTGAGTGAAAAATCTTAGATAAAAATAAAACGTTATTTCAGTGAGCAATTTTTTACAAATTCACTGCAATGCTTCAATGTTCAACTTCATTCACAAGAGTAGAACTGGGTATTAAAATTAACCTTTTTGCTAGTGTCTTTTCAATTTCCAGCATGTGAGAACAGCCTGATGTAGAGATCTATTTATATCCAGTACATTTCAGAGTATAATAATAGTAAGAAAACCCCTTGGTTATTTCACTTGCTGGAGAGACCCTTGTGCAATCTCTAATCAAAGGCTTGAATCCTCAGAGAACAACTTAAAACTCAGAGGGCTACTTGTCTGCTGTTAGTGTAGATCAGAGATTTGTATGTTAAGTACGATAGCTCAGTGAGTTCATTATTTTGTTGGAAAGACTCTTGTGTAACCTGCAGGCCACGAATTACAATCCCGGTAAATAGTTCAGTGAATTTTGCCTCCACTGCAAAAAGCTACTTGTAATTTGCTTGGCATAAGTTTGGATCTTTGAAGGGTTTAACTCAATCTTTCAAAAGGGTTCCATTGCCAGTTAAGAAACGTTTCTATTTATTAGAATAGCTACGCACAAGAGGCATACCTAACAGTCCTACATGGTAAACACAGACCGAAATGTCTTACAGTGATCTGAAAAAGAAAGTACAACCTCTTAAGATTGTATGTTTTTAGATAGTAAGACGTATCTGACCTTCATCTAGTCCTCACCAAAGCCCTACGAGTAGAACTCATGATACAAATAACATGCACAAGTTTCACTAACTTATTAAACAAAAACAGTAAACATTCACAATCACTGTGTGAAAAAGTGAGCTCTGAGATTCAGTAGTATGCAAATTCTCTTTTAGCAGCAATAACGTGAAGTAAAAAATTCCTGAGACAGCCTTTAGTCTCACATTCTGGCGCCTCTCACGTACAAAACTGCTTCTGTGTGGTGATGTTACAGGGTGTTTGTTTATTAGCAGTTTTGTTTATGTCCAGTTGCAGCACTGGGGATGGAGGTATGTACTCTGGTGTGGCCAATTTAAAATCCTAATTCTTGTCTTTTTAAGCCATTTAGTTGCAGAGTTACTTGAGTGTTTTGGATCATTGTCCAGTTCTGGCTTTGTTTTTGTTGTCAGACAAATGGTCTCCCATTACCTCACTGGTGCAGAGACAAATAAATCCAGTAAATACAGAGACACAATCATGGTGGACTCAGTGTTTGTGAGATGTCCTGGTCTGTAGCTGCAAAGCAACCCCAAAATATCACTCCCCACCACCATGCTCAATGGTTAGTATGATGTTCTAGTGGGGCATGCAATGTTTGGTTTTCCCAAAGCATGCTATTGTGCATTGCTGTCAAACAACCTCACTTTGGTTTCATCAGTACGGAATGCATTGTTACTGAAACCTTGTGGTTAATTCCTGTGCTATTCTGAAAACCTAATATGTGCATCAAGTTTTTTTCCTGGCTACCATTCCATAGAAGCCATACGTGTTCAGAGGTTTTCTAATGTTGAATGGAGAGCTCTATTTTTTAGCATATTGACAGACATGTGTTGATGTGGCTTAGGGTTCTCTGCTACCATATTGTCTGATCTTACATACCTTGCGACAGTCAAAAAAACCTTAAAATTGTATTTACCCTCTTCAAACATGTTAAGTAGTACCCAAAGTGTGCCTATCTTTGCTTCGCTAGATCAGCTGTTGGGACTGACAGCAATGTGTAAGTTTCTGGCTGTGCTTCATTTGCGCTCTGACACCTCACCTGCCATGACTCAAGTTGGACCAAAAAGAATAACTGAGTCTGTGCAGTGAGGCATTTGCAAATGGGCTGAGATGGAGAGGCAAATAAAAGGTCCCCTACAGTGCAGGCTGCTGCTCCACATAGCAATTGTGAACAACAAAATGTATATGTGTGTGTTTTCAATGAGCAACAATTCAGCAAAAACCACCTTGACTAATAGAGTGGTTGTGTGTATTTATTACACTTTTGTAAATTGATTTTTTAATCATAAACATTCAATATTTTGGATCAAACCAAGAAGAACAGCAATTTTGAATAGAGCATACAACATAAATACTAAATCAAAAAGCGAAGAAAATGACTAACACAATACACAATATGGCAAACAAATAACCAGTCCTTAGATTGTACAAAAAATGTGGCGGCAAAAGCAACTATCAATTTCAAGGACTAAAGCCTGCCAACAACAGCTGATCGTCTAAACCAATCGCAACCGGCAGATTGCCCTGTTTGCGTACTATGTGGTTGAACAGCTGGAATTTTAAGGTTATGACGAGCTGTACTGGGGTCAACGCGTTTCAGAACCCGGAATTTCTTTAGGGGTTCTTCCTCAGGACTGGGACTGGGTCAAACACTGTGAAAGACCAAAACAATTACAAAAAAAGAGGGGGATTAAACGATGGGCCCTAATTTTCAATCAAACCTAATGTTCGCTAAGAAAGTGATTACAGGTCTCTCCTTACCCTTCAGGTAGTGATTTAAACACCAAAATATGGACCAGCGGGGGAACTTGTGCCCTCATTCTAAGGGTTTCTAAAAAATGGTAGAAAGCAAAATTAGAGTTTGATAGTGTGGTGTGACAGACCACTGCCAATATGGCAAACCGAGCAAAGTAGCTCATGTATCGAAGATCTAGTAACAAACAAATGTCCATAGAGTAATTGTTTCTTCTTCTTTATTCCAATCGTATGTACATATGGTTCACGCTTGTGCCTTCAACAAACTTCTTCAAACAAAGCCAAAGCCAACAAGTGTTTCGTCCTAAAGGCTTTCAACCCAGGACTTCATCAGGGCTAGAAACAAAGGATAGGCTACATTTATTTACATAATACAAAGTAATACACATGTGGTAGTAAATAAAAACATATCTTGTTCCTTCACCACATGTGTAGACAAAGAGGATCAAAAGAGGAGGATAACCGTACACGTGTGTCGTACACCCCAGGTAAAGAGAGTCGTCAGCGACAATACTTTTTTAAGAAGTAATTATGAGTAGCAAAAAGGAGCATATCACCAATCACCCGAATTAGGTGCAAGTAAGTAAAAAGAAAAGGATAGGTAAACTTCAGTACCATGAAAACTCATGGGAAATGCCATACTAATCCCTAAAGTTAAGGATTCAAAGAAAAAAGTGAAAAAGAAAACGACAAGGTTACTGACTAAGATTAACCGGCATTAATCATAAACAATAATCATGCATCAATACTGGGAGAGTAAAGTGCACTCGTGTACTACTCTTACCCACTCAAACAAACCAGTATCAGAAAAGTGGAAAAGGACAGTCTTCTATCTCTGAAAAGTCAGAAGATACAAAGACTCACATAAATATATCCTGACAAACGTATCAAACAAGCGACTCAACATCTACGTAATCTAATCCCATAGTTATATAGGGTGACACTTATTGCACGAACACATTGTATAATCAGTTCAAACTAAAGGTTAAAGGAACGCATGTACCTTAATAGATAAGTAGATCGGTAGCTTCAAAGCGTCATCTTTAGGTTCCAAAGTAAATACTTCTTATATTACGGCAAAATCATAGCTTATTGTCCTAACGGGAATAATAAAAGAAAAGGTCCCAAATTAATCAGAAAAGCTGCCCCTAGTGATATGCATAGGTTATTACATTACAGTATCGAAACAAACTATCTAGGAGTAAGAGAAACTCGTAGCAGGATAAGCGGAATAAAGGTGGACATCTCCGTGTGGATTGCATTCATAATAACAAAAAAAGAGCCAAAAGGAATATCCTGGCTCCAAATGCATATCAGATAAACATGTATTGTGCTAGTATTAAGAAAATATCAGCGGTCTGGTCTCAAGTATCATAATATTCGTTACTAAAGGATAAGTAAAGCTCTAAGGTTAACGAAAACCAATAAATAAACAGACCCAATATTCACGAGTAACGGCTGGTACTGCTAGTATGCCTAACGAGACAGAAGTCCTCATAAATTGGTCCAAAACATACACAACGTAGTACCCTCATTTACCTTGAACTGACTAGCAGAAATCCACACGGAGATGTACACCTTTATTCCGCTTATCCTGCTACGAGTTTCTCTTACTCCTAGATAGTTTGTTTCGATACTGTAATGTAATAACCTATGCATATCACTAGGGACAGCTTTTCTGATTAATTTGGGACCTTTTCTTTTATTATACCCGTTAGGACAATAAGCTATGATTTTGCCGTAATATAAGAAGTATTTACTTTGGAACCTAAAGATGAAGCTTTGAAGCTACCGATCTACTTATCTGTTAAGGTACATGCGTTCCTTTAACCTTTAGTTTGAACTGATTATACAATTTGTTCGTGCAATAAGTGTCACCCTATATAACTATGGGATTAGATTACGTAGATGTTGGGTCGCTTGTTTGATACGTTTGTCAGGATATATTTATGTGAGTCTTTGTATCTTCTGACTTTTCAGAGATAGAAGACTGTCCTTTTCCACTTTTCTGATGCTGGTTTGTTTGAGTTGGTAAGTGTAGTACACGAGTGCACTTTACTCTCCCAGTACTGATGCATGATTATTGTTTATGATTAATGCCGGTTAATCTTAGTCAGTAACCTTGCCGTTTTCTTTTTCACTTTTTTCTTTGAATCCTTAACTTTAGGGATTAGTATGGCATTTCCCATGAGTATTCATGGTACTGAAGTTTACCTATCCTTTTCTTTTTACTTACTTGCACCTAATTCGGGTGATTGGTGATATGCTCCTTTTTGCTACTCATAATTACTTCATAAAAAATTAATGTCGCTGACGACTCTCTTTACCTGGGGTTTACGACACACATGTACGGTTATCCTCCTCTTTTGATCCTCTTTGTCTACACATGTGGTGAAGGAACAAGATATGTTTTTATTTACTACCACATGTGTATTACTTTGTATTATGTAAATAAATGTAGCCTATCCTTTGTTTCTAGCCCTGATGAAGTCCTGGGTTGAAAGCCTTTAGGACGAAACACGTGTTGGCTTTGGCTTTGTTTGAAGAAGTTTGTTGAAGGCACAAGCGTGAACCATATGTACATACGATTGGAATAAAGAAGAAGAAACGATTACTCTATGGACATTTGTTTGTTACTAGATCTTCGATATATTAGCTACGTTGCTCAGTTTGCCTCTTCCTTATGAACTTTTAAATGGGCTTGCCCATAATTTACGACGTGGGGTGATCATCGTAAGGTTGACCTTGAAGCAGCAGCTCTATTAAGATAATTCATTCTTTGAACATTGTCACTTCTCTGCGCAAAGTTTTCCCAACCACCTTTTCTTGTTTATTTGTCACTGCCAATATGGGTGAACTCCATTGAGACTGCGCATTTATCGTGCTAATGCTGACTATGCGCATTGTGCAAAAGGCAATTATTAATGTAAAGGAACTTTATTAATAAAACACATTTGTTGCAAAATACTGATAATTGCATGCGGGTGACTGCATTATAAGAGACTGCCTGTTTTTTTGAAGAAAAACGCTCATATGCGAGTATTCACAGTTTACTGAAAGCTTTACGCAAACCAGAGCGCAAGATGAAATTATGATTTGCTAAAACTTGCCTCCCAGTTCAAACTTTGCTGCTTTAGCACAAGTAATGACAGGGGAAGATATCACATCATGATGACCCTGTGAAAGCAAACATTCAAATTCCTAGTCTGGACGGAAAGTAGAGAGGTTTTTTACACAGTGTTACTATGCCGTTGCAATCCGTTTCAATGGTAACAATGTTGCACTCACTTCTATTCTGGAGGCATCGATGAAGGACGCATGACGGTTCAGAAGCTGAACAATTTAGTTAATTTCCTGGAAAATAGAAACTATGTATCAGCGTGTGTGTGTACGAGCGGAATACTTTTTCTCTAGCACAGCCAGACAAACTTTCTTAACTTGCTTGGAAATAAATGATTCAGCTGCAGCAGTCTCTCCCCAATGTGTCCCAGTCAAACAAACTTCTCAGTAGAAAGGACACAGATCACATGAGACCTAACTTGTAAATTCCGGTCACATGGGTGACGCATTGCATGATGGTGCTTGTAGTCTGGAAAATAGAGTGAAGTCTTTCTGAGCTGTATTCAAGGAGTTTACAGTCTTTTTATCTCCGACATTTCATTGAGGCCTGAAGAGGAAGTGTTGAATTTCATAATTAAGTATGCCTCTCTCTGGAGAAGAATTCTTTCAAGGTTGCCACCTCTATTGGTAGGTTTAATAACACTTAAACCTTAACTTAAACCTTGTCCAGCAAAAATCTTTTTCTGAATGGCCTAGATTTTGAAAGTGAGTGACAAGAAGAGAATTGAGTACTTTGTTCTTTAGTTTGGAACGATGTTGGGTTATGCGCTGTCTGATTTCTTGTGTCGTTTTGCCAATATAGACTAACTTGCACGGGCACACGATTGTGTAAACCACGTTCTTGGTTTTACAGGTGGAGAATTCAGAATGCTTCCATCTTTGGGTCCCATTGGTGAATTTAGACCCCTCTAGCGTCAAACTGCAGGCCTGGCAGTTGCCGCATTTATGATGTCCCGAAACTGGTTGAAGATTGAAGAAGGAGCGTCTTTGTCCATGTCTTTTATCAAGTGCCAGTTTTGGCGCACAATTTTTTTGAAAGAATTCGTAAGTGCCCCAAATGTGTAAACACATACTAGACAGGTCATTGGTTTTTTGACGCTCTTTTGAAGCAAGACTTCTCGTGGTGTGAACAATGCGCACTTGCGGTAATGTTTGAGCAGTTGTGATGGATATCCTTTGGCTTTTAATTTTTCAGTCAAGGCTTGAGAATGGATTTCATAATCCTCTCTGCGCGAACAATTCCGTCGCACCTGCAGGAATTGACCATACAGTAAATTATATTTCAGACTTTTGGGGTGGAAGCTATTAAAGCGCAATGCAGTGTTCCTGTCTGTGGGCTTGGTGTACAATTTAGTTATAAGTCCTGCTTCCGTGGGTCGTATTTCCACGTCCAAGAAAGTAAGACTAGTTGTACTGTGTGCCAAACTGAATTGAATATCCGGATTCCTATCATTGAGCCATATATGGAACTTGAGAAGATCATCTTCAGTGCCTGCCCAAATACACCACACACCATCTATATAGCGATGCCATTGTATCACATAATCTTTGTATGGATTATTAATATAAATGTGCTCCTCGTACCTAGCCATGTAAAGTACCGCCATCTCCGGTGCGAAGGGACATCCCATGGCAGTTCCTTTCACTTGGAAGAAGAAATAGTTTTCAAACTTGAAATAATTATTTTTCAGTGCCAATGATGCCAGGTCTAAGATGAATTGGGTCGGTACCCGATGGGGGCGCTCTCTGCCCTCTAGATAGGATTCTAACACTTCGAGGGCCTCCTCCTGAGGTATCTGCGTGTATAGAGACACAACATCAAATGTAACCATCCTATGGTAAGCAGGGTTAAATTCGAAACCTTCAATTCTGTTATATACTTAATTATGAAATTCAACACTTCCTCTTCAGGCCTCAATGAAATGTCGGAGATAAACAGACTGTAACCCTTGAATACAGCTCAGAAAGACTTCACTCTATTTTCCAGACTGCAAGCACCATCATGCAATGCGTCACCCATGTGACCGGAATTTACAAGTTAGGTCTCGTGTGATCTGTGTCCTTTCTACTGAGAAGTGTGTTTGACTCGGACACATTGGGGAGAGACTGCTACAGCTGAATCCTTCATTTCCAGGCAAGTTAAGAAAGTTTGTCTGGCTGTGCTAGAGAAAGAGTATTCAGCACGTACACACACACGCTGATACATAGTTTCTATTTTCCAGGAAATTTACTAAATTGGTCAGCTTCTGAACCTCATGCGCCCTTCATCGATGCCTCCAGAATAGAAGTGATTGCAACATTGTTACCGTTGAAACGGGTTGCAGCGGCATAGTAACATTGTGTTAAAAACCTCCCAACTTTCCATCCAGACTAGGAATGTGAATGTTTGTTTTCACAGGGTTATCATGATGTGACAGCTTCCCCTGTCATTACTTATATTGAAGCAGCAAAGTTAGAACTGGGAGGCAAGTTTTAGCAATTCATAATTTCATCTTGCGCTCTGGTTTGCGTAAAGCTTTCAGTAAACTGTGAATACTCGAATATGAGCGTTTTTCTTAAAAAAAACAGTCAGTCTCTTATAATGCAGAGTCACTCGCGCGCAATTATCAGCATATTGCAACATATGTGTATTATTAATTAAGTTTCTTTACATCAATAGTTGCCTTTTGCACAATGCACATAGTCAGCATTTGCACAATAAATGAGAAGTCTCAATGAAGTTCACCCATATTAGCAGTGGTCTGTCACACCACGCTATCAAACTCTAATTCTGCTTTCTACCATTTTTAGAAACCCACAGAAAGAGGACACAAGTTCCCCCGCTGGGTCCATATTTTGGTGTTTAAATCACTACCTGAAGGGTAAGGAGAGACCTGTAATCACTTTCTTAGCGAACATCAGGTTTGATTGAAAATTAGGGCCCATCGTTTAATCCCTCTCTTTTTTTGTAATTGTTTGTGTCTTTCACAATGTTTGACCCAGTCCCAGTCCTGAGGAAGAGCCCCTAAAGATATTCCGGGTTCTGAAACGCGTTGACCCCAGTACAGCTCGTCATAACCTTAAAATTCTAGCTATTCAACCACATAGTACGCAAACAGGGCAATCTGCCGGTGGCGATTGGTTTAGACGATCAGCTGTTGTTGGCAGGCTTTAGTCCTTGACATTCATAGTTGCTTTTGCCGCCACATTGTTTGTACTATTTAAGGACTGGTTATTGGTTTGCTATATTGTGTTTGTAATTTTCTTCGCTTTTTTCTTTGGTATTTATGTTGTATGCACTGTTCAAAATTGCTGTTCTTCTTGGTTTGATCCAAAATATTGAATGTTTATGCTTAAAAACATCAATTTACAAAAGTGTAATAAATACACGAAACCACTCTATTAGTCAAGGTGGTTTTTGCTGAATTGTTGCTCATTGAAAGCGCACACCTATACATTTTGTTGTTCACAATTATTGATGAGGCCCAGTGTAGGTGTGCTTTAGGGTCCAACCCCCTTCTTTGTTAAAAAAGCTCCACATAGTAAAGCATACACTGAATACACACTGCTACATGTTCCAGGCGTTGGTCTAGTCCCCTGCTGGCTTCAGACTGCTCCCATGCTGGTTCAATGCTTTTTCACTGTTGATGTTCCCATTCAATGTCAACAGAACGATCAAACCCGATATACACAGCCTTCAATCACAGGTAAAAGCAAATGAATGCATAGTTCTGTATACATACTCCAACTACCCACTTACGGCTACTTCTCCTGGGTCTTTGTGGGCTCTGCTCTTTTTTCAGTAGTTTTCATTGTATAAATTGCTAGAGAGATCATCCCTACCTTAGCATACAGGGAATAAATAGGGAGATCCCATGAGTGCATGTCACACTATGGTATTCTGCAAATAAGCACTGGCATTTTAACCAGATTGACCCAACCCAGCCATCAGTGTTTCTGAACAGTGACTCTATACTACAGATCATGGTTCATGAGTGATGTGAAAAACAACATTATAACCTCACATTACTTGTTGCTGCTGTAGGTAAGACAAGGCCGATCGACAGGCCACGCCCCCATCAGAGGCCACGCCCACCGCCCACAGCTTAAAAGAGACGCTGCTCACCAGCCTCTCCACCTGACAAACGCTGCTCCTGAGGCGGAAAGCCGGGAGAGCGCACCGTTCTTTTAAAATTGTTTCTTTGTGAATTTTTGTGCTTTTAACTGAATTATTCGCTCACCCAAGCCTCTCTCAACTCAAGCGGCCCCTCCGCTGCCCAGAAACCGGCGTGTAAAACGCTTGACAGCGCCTCGGCCGATCGACAGGCCACGCCCCCATCAGAGGCCACGCCCACCGCCCATTGTCCCTCTAACCCATAAGTATGTGCCTCCCTAGGAAGCGCAGCGGTCCAGCGCAGCGGGCGCGACGATTGCGCGCAGAAGGCGCGCCTAAGGAAAGCCCGTCTGCGCCCGTCCGTGACCGACCGAGACCAGAGGCCATACACCCTGCCTCTTGCACTCAATATTCCCGCTCGCAACTCACCAGCCTCCAGGGCAAGTGGACCCCACCGGCTGCTACCTTAGCTCGCATCTCCAACCTAGGGCTATTAACCCCACAGAACACCGTCCATATTAACACCTTGCCTACGTATCTGAACACCAGTCCCCCTATTCGGCACCCAGATGCCCTTCCCCCCACAGCAATATCTGCTATATACTTAAACACAAGATCGGCAGTAAAACATCAGCTCGATCTTTTCACTCTTTTCGATGTTCATAAACCTGACTTACTGTTTCTTACCGAGACTTGGTTCTCGGACAGTTCCCTTTCCTCCCTGCTAGCGATACTCCCCCCGGCCTACTATGCCATTCGAGCTGATCGCTCCTCTGGCAGGCCCGGCGGAGGGGTCGCTTTGATTGCCCGCAAAGAACTCACTTTCCAGCCTCTGGTCTCCCCCTCCATGGGAATCTCAGACTGCCTAGTGGTTCGCTCCCTTTCCTTCACCCCTCCGTTAACTTGTGTCCTGGTGTACAGACCCCCGTCCTCCCCTCAAACTTTCCTCCCCTGTTTTCAAGACTTAATGGCAACCCTGGTGGTTAACCACGCCTCCATCTTAGTCTTAGGAGATTTCAACTTCTGGCCTTCCGACCCTGCGGAATGCGCCACGTCCAAGGAGTTCTCAGACTCTCTTGGGTCGCTCAACTTCTCATCAGTTGTTAATGCTCCCACACACAGGTTGGGGCACATCCTGGACCAAATTTGGCAACGTGATTGCCCGGTCAACTCCCTCTCAATTTCCCCATGTTCATGGTCAGATCATTCACTAATCACCTTTTCCCTATCCCCTATTCCACCACCCAAACCTACCGCTGTGAAAAATGTCTGGGTGCGCTCATGGAACCGAGTTGACATCGTAGCCCTATCGTCTCTCCTTTCTTCCTCCCTGAACTGACTGCACTGCCTTCCTCTGGCCAGGCAGAAGCAATTACTAACTGGCTGCGGGCCGGGTGCGATGCCATCGCCCCGCTTAAACGCATCGCAACCAAACGCCCCAAAAACGCTAATCGCTGGTTTTCAGAGGATTTAAAAAACAAAAAACTCACTCTCCGCCAAGCCGAACGAAAATGGAGACGGAATTACTGCCCAACTGCCAAAAATCGTTATACAGAACTTCTTACCCAGTACAAGACAGCTATACTTGACACGAAGAAAAATTATTTCTCCTCTAAAATCCAGCTTGCGGAAAATCGGCCTAGAGAAATCTTTTCTATCATCCAGGATCTTGCCTTTTCCGACAGAACATCGCTTAAACCATTACCCTCTCAAACATTATGTGACTCGCTCAATTTCTTTTTCTTGGACAAAATTAACAAAATCAAAAGCAAAATTCCCTCCCCATCCCAGACCTTCACTGACCCCCGCTGCCCTCTAGCCACCGCATATTTGGACTCAATTCCTCCTCTTTCGATCGACTCATTTCTCTCTATTCTCCCGTTGGTCAAGTCCGGCTCCCCGCTGGACCCCTGCCTCGCTTATATATTAAAGCAGATTTACACTCACTGCCCCTCACCACCCTTAGTGCTCTTAAACAGCTCGCTGGCTAAGGGCATTGTTACTCCTGCACTCAAATCGGCTGTGATTGTCCCGATCCTGAAGAAACCTGGTGTGGACCCCTCCGATCCAGTTAACTTCCGTCCAATTTCCCTCTTGCCTTACCTGGCGAAGGTATTGGAACGGCATGTGGTTAAAACCTTGAGCGAGTTCGTGGAAAGTCACGGCGTGTTAGCCCCTAGACAGGCCGGCTTCCGCCCAGCCCACTCAACTGAGTCCGTTATAACATCGGTTCTGGACAATCTCCGACAAGGATTGGATACCAACCAACATCAGGCCCTGATCCTCTTAGATCTCTCCGCCGCATTCGACACGGTGGACCACACCATCTTACTTTCCCGTGTCGAAGCGGCGGGAATCAGAGGAACAGCGCTACTATGGTTATCCTCCTTTCTGAACGGTCGGACTCAAGCGGTTCGTTTGGGAGAGTTCTCTGCAGATTTTCAACCAATTCAGTGTGGTGTTCCCCAGGGCTCCTCTCTGTCCCCTCTCTTGTTTAACCTCTACATTGCCCCCCTCATTTTTGCTTTACAGCGTCTGGAGGTCTCTGTGTACAATTACGCAGACGACCTCCAGCTCATTTTTTCCCTTTCCTCCACCCCTGAGTCTATGTCCAATGTCCAGTCCATTATGACCTTTATTCAGGACTGGATGAACTTCAACCACTTGAAGCTCAACCCCGATAAAACGGAGTTGGTGCTAACGGGTGGTTGCTCCAGTCCCTGGACATCTTCTTTTTGGCCCCCTTCACTTGGCCCCCCTCCCACCCCTGTATCCTCTGTCAAAACCCTTGGATTTAAAATTAATAATCAACTCTCCTTACACTCTCAAGTGTCTGCTGTGGTTTCCTCAGCCTTCCTTTCACTTAGGACCATCCGCAGAGTCTCTCGATTTTTCGCCCCAGAAGCGCTCAAACTAATTCTGTTAGCCATGGTAACATCTCGCCTAGATTATGGTAATATCCTTTACCATGGCATGCCCAACTACCTCTTGAGACGCCTTCAGCTTGTCCAAAACCAGGCTGCTCGGCTGGTCTTTAACCTCTCTAAGTCACATCATGTAACCCCTCTCCTCTCTACCCTGCACTGGCTCCCTGTCCGACAACGAATTTTATTCAAGCTTGGTTGCACCATCTTTAAAGCCCGGACAGGATCTGCCCCCTCCTTCATCAACTCAACCATTCAATCCTACACGCCTTCACGAGACCTTCGATCCGCCTCTCACCACCTTCTCCTGGTTCCCCGTTTTAAACGGAAGAAGTGGGGTGGCTCTAAATTTTCTACCACGGGTCCAGTCTTCTGGAACTCTCTTCCATTGCACCTCAGAACCTGCACCCAGTACCCCCTCTTCCGTAGAGACTTGAAGACCTTCCTCTTCACCCAAGCCTTCCCATCTTAAACGCTCACCTTACCCTCTCTCCGACCTACCAAGTAGCATTTGTCAGTGAGCGCCAAGAAACCGCCAGGTGTACGAGCGCTATACAAATCCCTTCAAATTCAAATTCAAGGACTGTATTTAAGCCTCTTGTTCTAAGTCTTCAAAACACTAAAAAAATTCCAATGGTGGTGTTGGGGAGAGGGGGGTCAACATTGTTGCTTTTACATTGCTATCTCTAGAATGTCTTTTATGCACTCTGCCATTTTCAGACTAGCCCCTGCTATAGAAATGCTTTCTAGTGAACACTAATGAGCGATATTGAGATTCAATGAGATTAAGTTCTCAGAGCATATGTGGAGTGATAAGCAAAACACAATTTGTTAGATAACCATGGGGGCACCCAAAAGAATCAGCTAGAATAAAGTTCTAGGCTTTTTTCAGTTAAACGTTGGCTCATACTAAAAAAATCAAATACTGTAATGGTCATGGATTTCATATCACATTCTCATAATTGTGGACACCACCGGCAGTCTACTCTTGCAGGGTTAAAACTTGAAAGCCTACATATAATTTATGGTGGCCAGGGAGCTTTGGGAGTGGCCACTGAGACGAATCAAACATAGATCTAAACGAGAATAAACATTTTACCCAAATATTGTCACCTTCCCTGGATAGAATGCTTTGTCTCCGCACTCCAAGTCTCTTTAATATGCCCGATAGACTCAAAGGGTCAAGGAGTACCTGAAAGATGTGTTTGTCATAAACAGGTGCAGAATGACCTTTTCCCAAATTTCGTAGACTGTACGTTACTAAAAAATCAGAATTTGGAACAATGTATGCCTCTGTTTTGCCAAGCCAATTTTTGATTGCTGGCTTTCTGTTCCCGCCCAAGAACTAAGCGCTAGAAAAAACATGTTCTGACTCTGTCAGACAACATCGCTTATGATACGAAATCTCTTGTTGTTGATGAACTACACACAGACATACAACTTTACTCTGGACCCGAAACAATATTTCCTCCAGATTATGTTTTTTCATCCATCATATTGGAGAGGAAGGTATCCAGCAAGAGTCGATTAACAGTATATTATCTGCTGTGAGAGAATACAAAAATATGTATAACAAAAATGCCCTTTGAACCTTAGTCAAACTGTGACCACATTTTTATCAGCTCAAACATTTCTTTTATTGGTAGGTGGACGAGTTAACTTCAGACCCTTTCAGCCACTGAAGCCTATACTTTGTTGCAAATGAATTACTCATTTAAACACAGTACTAAAACTCTGAAGGGTTGTAATATGCTGTCAAAATGGTGTATCAGGGTGGGATGTTAGTATTAACCAACTAAAAGCAACACATTTTATATAACTTCAAATGCAGGAAGGCTATGTCATTACCTACTGGAATTGGAACCTGTGACCTACACATTACGCAGTAAACAGATTGACAGAATAAGACTGCTCACATATTCACTATCTACATGACAATTCTAAATCATTTAAACTAGGAAATCTACGTCTGCATTTTTTAAGGGCGTCATTTATGTCCTGCTGACAAATCTCTTCATTACCTTCATGCCACACTGGCCCTTACATTCTCCATTGACAAAGCCAGGACATTTAGAAGCTCTCCACAAATCATCATCGCATATCAGTCAGTTAACTTTTAAGTACAACAGCCTCTAAAACTTCCACAATAAATACAAAGTTTCTTCATCGATCAAAATAACCTCCTATCTCCCATTCAATACATGCTTTTTCAATTAAAGTTAATGCGGCAGCTTTGCTTTTTACATCCTAGGAAAAGCAGCTCCTACAGCTAATGGAAGGCCACACGTTTTGGAGACCCCACAAAAAGCAAATGTTTCTGTGTTTTCCGTTTTTGGAATAATTTATTTGGGCAACTTATACTTTCTCTGAACAGGAATGCAGAGTTCTTCAATCTCAATTTACCAGTGTACATCATTCCTCATATTAAGTGTGTCCATGGTTAAGGCTACAAAGAATTTTGATTGTGTTGGCATCAAGGACTGGGAGAAATTATTTTGTTTCACTGCAACCCAGATGTATGAAACATAATTTTCTCTTTGGGAGAGGACAATATTTCCATTACTGGAAGAATTGTTATCAGCATTTTAGCAGGATACCTGGGCTGAGATAACCATTTCTTTCCTTTCCTTCAGGGTCCTCTGCATGTATTAGATGCAGTTGTTCCTCTCGAGTTTTCCTGAATACTGCATTAGAGTTGTTAACTGTATCGCCTGTGGAAAAAAAGACAGGAATCTATTCAAATTCTTAGATGTTTTTCTATTTTTGTCCTTCTCACCCATTTGTTATTTTTTTGTCCACATATCTCTAGGCTCCTAATTGTATACTTTCTGTATCCAGCTTGTGCCTGAACTAATTCAAATAGTCTTATATTTGGTCCACATGATTGAAGCCACAGTGTATACCCTAAAGGACATATAATATTAAGACTTACTAAGAAAGTAGCTGATTTCCTTCCGTTTCTTCCAACTGGCCCCAACCCAACTCTAAATTATTAAGGAATAAACATTGATACAATAATACTGACTTAGATGCATTGGGGATATCACTGGTGAGGCATTGTGATAGATGGGTTTCTGTATAAGGCACTACTTTTTCCTGACATGATTTATCTTTTGCTGGTTTTTTTAAATGGCCGATTGTACAATGTTCTGCTGCTACATTGTTCTGCACAGCTATAAGCGGATTGGATATCAACCCAAATATAACCAAACAGCATCATAACTTTTTCAGGAAAACTATTTATGATTGGATCGTCAGAAAGTCAAACCACCTTCACAAAGTCATGAATACTAGAGAGTAGTCTAGAGTAGTATACTGTGGTGGGCAATACAACCTAGCTGGCTCTGAATGTTAAAAAAAAAAGAGAGAGAAAATACTTGCTAACGTGAAAAGGTTTGCATTGTTAATTGAAGAATATGCAAAAGAAATTGTCAGATTAAATCCAGTGACATACAGAAAGGAAATACTCTCTGTATTAATTTTTTTATTTAGGAAGCTTAAAAGTAGCAATTCATTTTATATTCCTTTCTAGTCATAAAAGAAATATTAAATATTTACGGTTATTGTTCTAATGAGACATGTCAGTGAGGTGTAGAAATCCCCGTCAATGAGGATCTGCTGGGTATCATGGCTGTCAGGGAATATGGTAAGTGGTGGAGGCAGACTGCACCTATGTCCTTAAGACACAGACCCAGGGCGGGTGAAGGGAGGTGAGACCGCCATCTGCCACTCCGCAGCCTCACTCAGGTCACTAGAGACCCAGCTAGGGAAATACAAGGGAACCCTGTACTTTCCCTTATGACATAGCAACAGTGGAACACATCACGGCAATGAATGACCAGATTCAGAGAAAGGTATTCTGTCCTACATGACAGCCTATTATACTGCACTGTACGTTCTATATTATCAATATAAATATTGGGACAGGGATTGGTAAGGGTATACTGTCAACCAGAGAGCCATTTTCCATTTAAACTGAAAGACGTATACCATACGTATTAATGTGGCCACCAGGACCTATGCAGATGATTTGGCGGTAGCATATTTCACTGTAAATCAGGAGGGCTATGAGGAATAATTGTAGGATGAAAATGTGCCTGCTTGTTGAGGGGATCAATATTCAATGGTTAGGGAAAGTCAAGCAGTGAAAACAAACTTCCTGTATGGCTGAAAATGGAGTTTATTCACCTTTCTTTTACCATAAGTAAAGATAAAACCGAACACATTCACCTCGTCCTCCAATAGTTATGCTTCCTAGATGTATCACACTCTTCTGCTACTCAGCTTTGGGTGGGGGGGGGGGGCATGCATGGTTCACAAGCTGTAGCACTGGCCTCTTCTGCATGTAGCCAGTAACTAGCAGGAACTATCCAGTAACTAGCATTCACTTAACTGCGCTGTGCAAGGTCTTCTTCAAAAAGCAAGCCCTCTAAAAGAATATAGCATGCTATTACATCGTGTTCCATTACAACGCGGTGGTTATAGCAACCGCATTGTTAGAACGCGTACCTTTACATCGCAAGTCATTAGATCGACTTGCTGTAGAGGGCGCGCTAGACTTAGGAATAGTATAATTTACTATCCCAACTCTAGCATATGCAACAGTAGGGAAGGTGTTGGAATAGTAAATTATACTATTCCTGAGCTTAGAGCGCCCCCTACAGCAAGTCGATCTATTGACTTGCGATGTAAAGGTATTGCATACTCACAACACAACTCACAACGCGTTGTAAAAGCACTGCGATGTAATGGCAGCATTGTAAATGCTGTTTGCCCTCTAAAAGCAAGTAATGTAGTAGGCCACAAATGATCATAGGTTCATACACCTGGCCTCTTCTCACTCACTAATGTTTTCTCTTCTGAAAATTTCTCTTGTTGTATTTCCAGTTTCTTCCCCTTTTATCTGTATTCTTTCCCAGTGTGTCTCTCTATGGAGTGGTGTGAAGAATGACAAAGGTTTGTAAGATGAAACTGAAGAAAAACAACACAGAGATTGAAAATAAAGTACATGACTGACAAAGGCGAAAGGACAATACAAAAATGGAAGAAGACATATGTTGTGAACGAAGAGCAAAGCTTTTAGAATCTTAAATGTATTGGCAGAATAAGGGACTTAACATTTTAGCTGTCAAAATAAATTACAAAATTAGGAAAACCAAGTGATGACTTTTTAACAGAAATAATGCAAAAAAGAGTTTGTAGAAAAAAGCAAAATATTCAGGTAATCAGACTCAAAAGTAGATAACATCTTTAAATGCAAGTAATGAAATATAGCAAAAGGAAAAAATGCACCATAGGAAATATGTAATGTCACACAGCTAGGACCTAGTCTGAGCTAAAAGCAGAATGATGTTAGTTAGTGTTAAGTACAGGACAGATATGAAGTCCTTCCTTCCTCACCCGTGTCGAAACAATCATTTATTTTTCTTTCATCAGAGTCCACTGCATTGATCAGATGTGCAGGTTCCTCTCTATGTATCCGAAAGAGCAAATCGGGGCTGACCACTGTTTCACCTGTGAAATGATGACAGCATCCAGAATAAATCTACTGACATTCAATTAATTTCATTTGATGGTTTAACCTTCTACTGCAAACCACTGTTGTCCTACCATTCGGAGTCCTTCCGCCAGAATATCTTCAAATTGTGTATAAAAGATCTCCGTTGGCTTTATTTTCTTTTTTCTAAAATGTATATGCTGTTCTGGAGACCTGATCCTTATATCCACCACCCATCAGGCCTGGTCATTTTCCAGCCAGTTTAGAGTCAAAGGGCCAAGTTCACAAACTGTATTTTGTAGCACCTAAATTATCAAACCTAAATTATCACTACAGTATTACTAATCACATCGTCTAAAATATAATTTACATATTGGCAAAGAACTCCGCCTCAGCCTTTGCTACCTTTTCTGTGCGGAGATCTCAAACGACGTAGATATATGCTTTAGCAGTAAATGTGAGAGAGACCAGAAGAGTGGAGAGGCAATGGGGAATATTTACTACTAAATGGGAGACATTTAGGGAAATTTAAGGATGTCCTTATGGAGGGATATGCCAATACACCCCCCACCAAACAGTAATTCCATTGCTAATCACAAACTACACTTCTAAACTTACAACCGTCTTACATGTGGCAAAACGTATGTACAAATGTACTCCAGCACAGCCTTAGAGTAAGGCCAGCACCACACATGGCCAACCACTGGTACTGCAACACACTCCCATAGAAAATACAAATAAAATATCCCCCGTGGATTCATGTTAAATAAATGAAATTGCTTTGACGTTTAAATTATATATATATATATATATATTAAAAACTTTACTTGTAAGTATTATTTTAAAATGTATTAGTAACCGTAAATAAAAAGTAGGTTAAGCTTTAAATAGAAAATTACAAATGATTTAAATTAAATAAAGACTGTTTAGCAAAATGTATTAAATATTAAATACATATTAAGCACATTAGTGAGTGTGGGTAATTTTTTTAATTATTGTTTTAACATACATTTAACTTGATGAGTTAATGTGCTGTGATATTTTATTTTAATAGTTGTAGGTTAATAATACCTATATTAAATTAATATACAATTATAATATGCATTAAAGTATATTTCATTTTATTTAAAGAATAAATAACACATTTTTCCGTACATTTTCTCAGAGACCTCTGCTACAGTGGCAAGATTTCCACCAAAAAGTGCAAAGTTACTAGTAGTACCTTTCCACATACAAATTCTGTTGTAGGAGGTTAACCCCTGATTTGAGATAGGTGGAGACATGCAACTCTACACTGGGAAATGGGTATTGGCAAATGGAGGGTTCACCTACTTGTAGGACTAAATAATGTACACAAGTAACATGTCTATGTTTACCTTTGTGAACTGGGCTCTAAGTGTTTAGTTTCATAGAGGCGTGGTTGATCATTATAGAAGGTGTTGGCAGAGAAGTATATGACCTTCCTCTTTTAGTTTCCCTCATGTACAGATTTCTGCTTCTGCTTCTTAAGTTGGATTTTCTATTTTGTGCTGAGTTTCATGAGCTTTGGTATATCCGCTAGTTGCTCCTCGGTGACACACACATCTGCCCACTGATTTAGATGTGTGCTTTGCTGAACTTAATTGTCACATTTTAAAGGTCTGTAGAGCATGAGGGGGCTTATTATAAAATGTAAGCACCATGTATGTCCCTTTCTTATTAGCATTTCATGAATATATAAGTAAGGTACTGATGGAAGAAACAATCGCTTTATCCTGAACCATGTGTGTATTACAGGCACTCATGCTTTTTGGGTATCAGTGTAAATTGAAGCAGCTGTGGGATGTAACCCAAGACAGGGATAACAACAGAATACCACATCAGAAATTTAAAATGATTAGCTGCTCCTGCTGTGTTGTTTGGGTGTTTGTGCAGTTTCTCTCCTTATTAGAGGAACAACAACATTTCTCTATCAATAAGAACCGCAATGGTTTTAATGCAGTGAATGAACCGTTCACGTCCACTGCTTTACCTCTGTAGTGTAAAGTACGTGGGCAGTTCGGTCAGGGAGTGCTATTAGGGGTTCTCTGCATTTTTCTGATTTATACTCATGGGTGGGAGGGGGAGCATTGCTCTGCCCCGGGCTCCGATCTGTGCAAGAGAGGTGTCACTGGAAAGGGGACATGTCCCCTTTCTAGTGGTATGTTTCCAAAGTGAAATTCTTAGTTATTTCCCAAGATGGCGATCCACAAATCCAGAGGATCCAGGCACGTCTAAAACATTTTTTTATAAATATGCCCTCCTGGAAGGAAGCGAAAATAGGGGCCTGATCATCAATCTGCCCCCTGGCGGGGATAAAGCTCACTAGCAACATGGCAATATATATTTTTTAAGAATGGGTAGGGGCAACCCACCCAGGCAGTGGGCTGTATCCCGACCCAATAACAGCCCTAAAAGACTTTCTTCCCCCAAACTCACCTTAATGGGTGAAGGCAGCTCACTGTGGCAGCAGGCCATTTCCTCACCCCAAACGGAGCAACCGAGTCTTTAAGCTCCCCTGTGGGACAGATTGGGAGGGGTTTACTCCTATCTGCCCTCCCCAATGAGGTTGAATGGGGGTCAGCCCTCTCTGACATCAGGCCACACCCACATTCCTAAAGCCCCAAAAATATGTCTGCATTCTTGAGTCTACAGCATCCCCACTCCCATGTCAAGCAAGAGGAAATTAGGATTATTTTGGACATAGTTTTGACAGATGGGCTGGCAGAGAAGGATATAACCCAATTTCTTTTCACATTTATCTCATTGAATGAGCATACTATTCTGGCTCTGAGTCAACTGGCAAAAAAGGGAACTCTGGCATGTCTGAAACCTAAAGACGCAGGCAAATTCAGGGTGGTGTGACCTGCATGGATCCTACAATATTTTCTTACCCAGAATGCCCCTCAAATATCATTCTTTGGCAGAAATGTGACAGAAAGTTCCAGAGTCTGAAGAGAGCCACAAAATTCCTACCACCCAACATTCCTACACTGCTCCTGATAAAAACAGTACCCAAATTGTGTGGCTCAGGCAATTATCTGATACAAGAATGGACGAAACTAGCTAATACACATAGATCATACTGACTTTATATGGTCAGAGTTTTTATTAAGCCACGCAAGCCAGAAACTATTTTATCAAGAGAAGCATGGGAAAGCTGTTAGTGGGACGTTTTTGGGTTCCCCGCAGGTCCTGGAAATTTCCCTCACAAATATGTGTGGAAAATGTTTGATTATAGCCACGTGTTGTGGGATCCAAGCAAGTTGCAGCACCCTGGTCTCTCCTGGGTGCCTAGTTTTCAGAAATGCCAAGATTTAGGATGTTTCGCTCGGTGGTGGCTGATCCTAGGCCTAAATATCGCAGCTCCCGACACCTCCACAATGGGTCAAATTTCATGGTGAAAATGTTATCTCACCATGTTGCGTTTTGGGGCTGACTGCAAAAGACGACACCTCCACCCCACAAGTAGGGTACTGTTTTTATCAGTAGAAATGGGGAAAGCTAGGTGCTAGGAATTCTCCACAGATTCCAGAACTTTCCCTCACATAAATGTGAGGAAAATGTGATTTTAGCCAACGTTTGAGGTTTGCAGGACATTCAGAGTATGGAACTGTAGGGGATCCACACAAGTCACACCACCTCAGACTCTCATGGGTGCCCAGATTTCAGAAATGTGTATGTTTAGTAGGTTGTCTGTTGTAAGTAGATTAAGGACACTTCCATTTAAGTTACAGGTAGTTTTATTTAAGAGCACAACTGAGCGCACACCTCGCCCTGTGTAGCAGCTGAGCCCAGACCCAAAGGGGTAATTTTTCATTATCAAAATTGATGTCTCCAGGTTGTGTTTTGGGGTATTTGCTATTGTGGGCAACTGTCCTACTCATACAATTTGGGTACTGTTTTTATAGGGTGTTTGAACACAAAATAGTATAAACTTTGTTTTTATCATAGCACTTCTCTCCATGTTTGATTATAAATGTAAGCCTGTGTGCAAGAAAGCACACAATTTGAAAAAGTGCTCGATAGTGTAGGTTACCAAAAATTCAGATTTGAACAAATAACCCCTATTTCTAAACTCAGTATCTTAGGCACATTTAAAAATGCATAGGTTTCCTTCACGCCCATTTTTCATTCATTAGATTTTACAATATGAATTGTAGCACAGTTGGTACACAATTAAAAAGCATTGTAAGTGGCAGCATAGTTGTTGGCTCTAGCTATCAAGTGTTTTTGGACAACCAACAAACACTATATATCCTTGCGACAAGAAGAGCCAGGTGGATATAACTGTATATTATCTTTGTAAATCCTCCATCTTGCCAAAAATTAAAGAAGAAAACATTGCCACCTAGTTCTATTTTTTCTGACTTATGCACATTTTGTTTTTATTTCAATCAATAGATTTTTGGGGAAAACCATGGGTGATCTATCCAAATGACCCCTTCTTGCTGCATTCAGACTTTTATCTTGTTTTTAGCAATATACCTTTCCAGGGTCACATAGGCTTTACACACCTGGTTCTACCATAAACTGCAAAAACTTAGAAAAACACAAAGTAGCGAAAACTACTGTTTCGAAAAATAAAAAACTGTAGCAACACAATGTTTTTTTACAAATCTGCTTATTCCAGATTGCTGCTACTGCAAACGTTTTGTTCATGTCATTTTCGAAAAGAAAACCATACGCTTTCTTCCACCACACTTTTTTTCCCATTAGCTGCTTTACTTTGGCTACTTTCTCTGTCTCCTCCAGGGGAATCGAAAAAGCTCTGGGTACCTTGGAATGAACAACATGTAGGGGAAAAATGATAAAAACTGGTGTGGATACCTTTGATGGAAAAAAGCTCTGAAGTGGAGAGGAGGAGCGAGCCAGGAGAGAGAGAAAGAGGGCGAACTCTGGCTGGTACAAAAAGGCAAATAGAAGTAGAGATATTCACGAAAGCAAGAGGAGAGAATAAACATAAGATGGAGTGGAAGAAAGGGAAATCCTAAGAAATGGTGCTGGCAACTCAGAGTGAAGCAACGTGAAAGGCTTGAATGTTGAGGTATCAAGAGTGGAGTATGAAAGCCAAGATAGGGAGGAAAAGCCACCCTCAGTGATCATCCCAATGAGCCAGACATTGTCCTGCAGGAGACAGGTGCAGGGTCACCCTCAGCCATGGTTGATGCAGCAAATCATGACTTGAGGCGGGCGGCTTAGAGGTGAAGCAGTGACAGGCATTAAGGTAAGCAGGCATTCGGAGGAGGACGAGAACACCACAGGGCATGGCACTGGGTCTGTTTGCACAAACCAATCTGTGCAAAATGATTTAGTGTTTAAGATAAAAAAAAGTATACATTTTAGTAATAGGTAATCAGAGCAAACCTAGTACAATTGTTTTTATAAATGCCCATTAAAAGTATGCTTTTCAGAACTCAGCTAATATCACCCTTACATTACCTCTCAAAAATTATAGCTCTTTCTCACCATAAAACTTCAAGTGGATCCATTGATTAAGGCTGGCTCCCAGGCATCCTTTGCATTTGGTGATTAACCAATTGCACATATTGATATTTTTTTCAGGCATCAGGGTCCCTGGTGAGAAGGAATGTTTTTTCTTTAGATCTCTGCCTCGCTGTGGCTTAATAGCACAGAAGAACCCAATGTCGAATGGCCACAGAGGCAGCCTACTTTGGTGTATCCTCTGCCCAGGTATCACTAGTGCTGCAGGTGCAGTGGCACCAGGGCCCAGGCGTGTGAAGGGCCAAATAAACCCCAATGGTTGCTCTTTTAGTAAGCTTCCTTGTCAGCATTAGGGCCCAGTGTGCTCTTGATGCACTGGTGTTGTTTGGGCCTCAACCAGTGGTCCATAAGGAGGGGAAAATTGAAGCAGAGGAGACACCTTAATTGGGCAATAAAGAGATGGCAGAGAGGAGGATGAGGCAAGACTGGGGCCCTTGTTTTGAACAAATGGCAGAGGAGACTGACCGCTTTGCAAGGCACTAGGCTATCATTGGTGACGTAGGTGAAGAGGTCAAGGGATGTGAGAGGCCTACTGCATCACATTTATCACTGTCTTACTTTACAAAAGAGACATAGGGCCTCATTTTCTATTCTAGCATTAGGACTGAAGGCATTGTTGCCACAAATAGGAGGGGCAACATATGGGAGCTCAATTGTCGGGTGCTCCACAAGACTTACCTCTGCTTGTGCAGCGATTCCGCAGAGACGACAAGAGCGCCCGTCCCTGTACCCACCTGACCCTCGCGGACAGTAGAACCCCGCAGGGATGAGATGGACGCAGGGAAAGGAGCCTGAACAACAGCGGTAGGTAGGTGTGTAGGGTATCTCGGAGTGGCCTATAAACAGGGAAACTAAGGTCAGTGAAAAACCCCAACACACCGCAGACACACACACAGATATATTTCCTGTCCTAGACTCAGGGAACTCACCCTACTGCGGTGAGGAAGGTCGCAGCACGGCAGTTGTTCAGGTGAGGTGTTTAGGACAGGTTATACAGCAAATCAAACTTCAGTGCTCTTGCACAAAGGTCAATGGTATGAAACGCAATTTCCCAATAACACTCCTGGAGGACGAATGCAATGTTAAACGCTGCTCCAGTGTAGAGAAAACAAAACATCAAGGCGCTTCTGCGCGAAAAGGCAAAAGGTCATCAAAGGCAAAATCATCAAGGGAAAAATCATCTAGGGTAAAGCAGAACTGGCGCGGTGCGCTGGCAAAATCATCAAGTGCAAAATCATCTAGGGTAAAGCAGAACTGGCGCGATGCGCTGGCAAAATCATCAGGTGCAAAATCATCAGGGTAAAGCAGAACTGGCGCGATGCGCTGGCAAAATCATCAGGTGCAAAATCATCAGGGTAAAGCAGAACTGGCGCGATGCGCTGGCAAAATCATCAGGTGCAAAATCATCAGGGTAAATCAGAACTGGCGCAGTGCGCTGGCAAAATCATCAATGGAAAACAAAAGAGGAGAACCCCTTCAATGGAACGGAGTGTCACGGGAAGTGGCAAGGGTTGGGGAACCTGGTACCTGGAATGGTTTCCAGAGAGAGGACGATGGTCGTTGCAGGTTTCCCGCGGGGAGAGAAAGCGTTCGCTTTCCGCAGGTCAGCTTCGGGACGCTGTCTCGCGCTCGGGGAATCCAAAGGAATACGAAGCGCTGAGCCGGCGGGAAACGCGGTGTTTAAGCGTTTCCCCCGGAAGCGCTTCTGCGACCCTTGCGCTGAACGAACGACTAGACCGGTCCTCGACTTCCACCCGGAAGTGAGTATTCCGGGTCGTATCTGTGTGTGTGTTTGCAGTGGCGAGGAACGGCAAGCGCCGTAACGCGACAGAACCCCCCCTCAAAACAGGTCCCCCCCCCCATCCTCCCCAGGGGCTCAAAAAGGGACAGCAGGGCGAGGGCAGGAAGGATGGCTTAGATGAAACGCACGGACCAGAGCAGGAGCATGGCGAACATGGGACAAAGGCTCCCAGGACCGCTCATCTGGGCCGTACCCTTTCCAATCGACCAGGTAGAATAGCTTCCCCTTGGTGCGGCGAGAACCCAGGATGGCCCGGACTTCATACTCCACATGGTCCTCCACTACTACCGGAGAAGGAGGAGAGGGAGCCCCGCCACCAGGACGGACCGCCTGCAGAAGAGAGACGTGGAAGACGGGGTGGATCTTCATGTGCGGAGGGAGCGTAAGTCTCATAGCCACAGGATTGACCACCTTTTCAATGACAAATGGACCCACATACCGGGGTAACAGTTTCTTGGGACCATGCACGTTGAGATGTCTTATCGACAACCACACTCGGTCACCCAAGCGGTAATCGGGTTCTTTCTGCCTATGGGCGTCTGCATGCGCCTTGTAGGTGTCCTTCGCCTTGGCCAACTCAAACCGAGCGCGCTGCCAGATGGCGCGCAAGGAATCATGATAAGAACGTACTGACGGCAGGCAGCAGTCCCGGGGTACTTCCCAGGCAGAGGTGCGGGGGTGACGGCCTTGGAGACAAAAGAAGGGAGACATGCCGATGGCCGAATGCCTACTGTTGTTGTACGCGTACTCAGCCATCCAGAGAACCTCGAACCAGTTTTTGTCGACCATAAGCAGCAGGCAACGGAGGTACTGTTCCATGGTGTGGTTAGTTCTTTCCGCCTGACCGTCCGTCTGTGGGTGGTACGCTGTGGACAAGCGTACGTCCATCTCGAGGATACTGCACACCTCCTTCCAAAAGCGGGACACGAATTGCGGTCCCCGGTCTGTTATGACCACCGATGGGATGCCATGAAGGCGGACCACCTCTTGCACAAAGATCCCGGCCAGGTTCACAGCCGTGGGCACCTTCAACAAAGGTACGAAATGCGCCATTTTGGAGAGGTGGTCGACGATGGTGAGAATCGTGGTGTGCCCCGACTTAGTGATAGGGAGTTCTACCACAAAATCCATGGAGACGGTGTGCCACGGATATGGTGGTACAGGAATGGGACGCAGAAGGCCCACCGGAGGTTCAGATGTGTTCTTACTCAAGAGACAGATGGTACAGCTCCTTACATGTTGTCTTGCGTCGGTAACCATGTTCGGCCACCAGAATTGTCTTTGCAGGAGCTCTAGTGTCTTATGGAAACCGGGATGGCTGGACAAAACGTGATCGTGACACAGGCGGACCGCTTCCTGCTGACTGGGCACCCCAGGTAGATACAGCCGTTCCCCATGAAACAGCAAACCATCCTCGTAGGACACTTCTTTGCGTCCTTCTGCCATACCCTCCGGGTCGACTTGCTTTGTGTCCTTTCGTACTTGTGATAAGAAGCCTGAAGACGTCACAACACCCTGGAAGTGTTTCTCGGCAATGATAGGAAGAGGCTCGGTGTTCTCGGCCTCCTCGTCAGTTTCCTCCAACCGCGAGAGGGCATCGGCTTTGGCGTTTTCTCTCCCTGGACGAAACGTAATCACGAAATCGTAGTCATTGAAGAAAAGGGTCCACCGGAGCTGTCGGGCGGTGAGGGCACGTGCTGACCGGAGAAACTGAAGGTTCCTGTGGTCCGTGTAGATGGTAACGGTGTGTTTGGCGTCTTTCAGGAAGTGGCGCCATTCCTCAAAAGCGGTCTTGATGGCAAGGAGTTCCCTGTCCGACACCGAATAGTTGCGTTCCGCTGGTTGGAGCTTCTTGGAATAGAATGCCACCGGATGCAGTAGACCTGTGTGGGTGCTCCGTTGAGACAGCACGCCCCCAATGGCATCCTTAGAGGCATCCGCCTCCACTACGAAGGGCTGCTCGGTGTCGGGGTGCATCAGAACCGGGGCAACGGTGAAACGTCTCTTCAGTTCTTGGAAGGCGTCGTCCGCCTTCTGATCCCAACAGAAGCGCACTCCTTTACGTAACAACCGGGTAATCGGGGCTACCATCTCGGAGAAGCCCGTAATGAATCGGCGGTAGTAATTGGAAAAACCCAGGAACCGTTGTACCCCTTTAACGGACTCCGGGGGGGGCCAAGACAGGATGGCTTCCACCTTCTTGTTGTCCATTTGAATGCCCGCTGGAGTGATGACATGCCCCAGGAACTCGACAGTGGTGACGTGAAAGATGCTCTTTTCCAGCTTCACGTACAGACGGTGTCTACTCAGCTGCTGAAGGACAGAACGCACGTGCTGCACGTGTTCTGCGATGGTCTGCGAATAGATCAAGATATCGTCTATGTAGACAATGCAAAAGACGTCAATGAAGTCCCGTAACACCTCGTCGATAAAGAACTGGAACGCTGCGGGGGCGTTACAGAGTCCGAAAGGCATGACCTGGTATTCGAATAAACCGAATTTTGTTCGGAAGGCGGTCTTCCATTCGTCGCCTTTTCGGACTCTGACTAGATGGTACGCACCCCGCAGGTCGAGCTTAGTATACACTGAGGCGTCTTTTACCTGTTCCAGGAGATTAGTAATCAAAGGCAGTGGGTAACGGTTTTTCACGGTGATGTTGTTCATCGCTCGGAAGTCGATGCATGTCCTCAGATCACCCTCCTTCTTAGCTACGAAAAACAGAGGAGAGGAGACTGGAGACCTGGAATGACGAATGAATCCGTTGTCCAAATACTCGTCCAAGTAGGAGCGAAGGTGGACGTTCTCTTTCTCCGTGAGAGAGTATATCCTGCTGCAGGGCAACGTGGAACCGGGAATCAGGTCTATCCGGCAATCGAACGAGCGATGCGGTGGCAAGGTGTTGGCTCCTGTTTTGTCGAACACGTCGGCTAGGTCCAGGTATTCCTTGGGCACAGCTGCTTGGGAAACCAACCCCATTCCCTGCAAAGGCAGCGATCTCGCTTGTATGGAGCGTTTCCTGAGGAGGTGGTCTTTGGTATAACAGGAGTCACAACAATGCTCCGAGTCCAAGTGGATGATTCTGGACACCCAATCGACGCGAGGATTGTGCTTTACCAACCACGGCAACCCCAATATCACCTTGAATTGAGGGGCATCAATGACGTCAAAGCTGATGACTTCGGCGTGCTGATTGATAAAGGACATAGTCATGTTCTCGGTGTGGTGCCTGATAGGGCCGGATGTTAGATCCGTTCCATCCACTGCCTTGACGGTCTCGGGTTGGGCCTTTGATATTGTGGTTATGCCTAAGGCACGTGAGAATGCGGTGTCTATGAAACAGCCTGTAGCACCTGTTCTGCTTGGGTTTTCGGATCAGGTGGAACCCGCTCAACAGAGCCTTTCTAACCCAAACCAGAACGTTACCCCCTCCCTAGGGCCTTTTTACACCTAAATAACCACATATATATGTACCACCTAAGGACAGGGAATTCCTATTATATATATATATATATATATCAAGACCTCACAGCCTCGCGATCTCAGACAGACCCAGAACCTCCTACCCAGACGGCAGCCACAGTCTCGCGGTCTCAGACAGACCCAGAACTTCCTACCCAGACGGCAGCCACAGTCTCGCGGTCTCAGACAGACCCAGAACTTCCTACCCAGATGGCAGCCACAGTCTCGCGGTCTCAGACAGACCCAGAACTTCCTACCCAGACGGCAGCCACAGTCTCGCGGTCTCAGACAGACCCAGAACTTCCTACCCAGACGGCAGCCACAGTCTCGCGGTCTCAGACAGACCCAGAACTTCCTACCCAGACGGCAGCCACAGTCTCGCGATCTCAGACAGACCCAGAACTTCCTACCCAGACGGCAGCCACAGTCTCGCGGTCTCAGACAGACCCAGAACTTCCTACCCAGACGGCAGCCACAGTCTCGCAGTCTCAGACCTCACAGCCTCGCGGTCTCAGACAGACCCAGAACTTCCTACCCAGACGGCAGCCACAGTCTCGCGGTCTCAGACAGACCCAGAACTTCCTACCCAGACGGCAGCCACAGTCTCGCGGTCTCAGACAGACCCAGAACTTCCTACCCAGACGGCAGCCTTAGCCTCGCGGTCTCGAACAGACCCAGTACTTCCTACCCAGACGGCAGCCTTAGCACGAGCTCATCCTATTATTACCGTAGTACACGATAGGGGAATCGGGGTTACTATGTATCAGATCACACAAAGACTATTAGTTGAGCACAACCTGTTCTTTAGTTCGAGGGGCTCTTTTCTCCCTCATTCAGTTACCACTTACCTGATCAGGATTAACATCTGTTCATGTCAAGTTGAATCTGACTAGAAGAATAGGCTATCCTCCTATACAAGGATACACAACACATGCTGACTCACAACAAGCTAAATACTTTATTTAATTGCTACATGCACACTCACAGAATACATCATATATACAACCTGCAAGGAAAGTAAAAGGTTAAGTTATACACTTCAATAAAAAGGGGTCGACATCACCTCAGTCGTATGTAGCCTGTGCTCAATGGTCATCTAGGTTCCCTTCTCGTCTGTGCCTCGGCTTCGCCTGGAAGTCACACCTCCGCAGTCGTGGATCTACTCCCTTCTCCCTCTCCGAGTCACTGGAACCTCTTCCTCATCGGCTACTCTCTCCTCTTTAGATTCAAGTTCATCATCTGTCTTCCCTGAAATAAGTAGTAGCTTTTCTGCTAACGGCCAGGTGCCGCCTATGGACTAGAAGCAAGTGCCAATATCTAACTCAGACTTTCACTAATATAGAGGTGCATTCTCTCATTGAAAATTCCAGCTCGAAACCTGCCGCCCACCAAATTCCTGTACCTCCCCGTGCCAAGGACACGTTCCCAGCCGGCCGGCCTGATGTAGTGTCTTCGGCAGGGGAAAAATACACTCCTTCGATAAGGGCCGGCCTGAACCGGTTCTCTCCGAGCGAATAACACCTCATAACTAAAATATCACCCTTCACCTAGAAATGTCCCAAGCTGCCGGGGCAGAAAGAAAGATGGAGTCTCTCCTGTCTGAGGCCTACCAGGCCTGAATTCAGCACGACTCCATGAAATACCCTCACTATAGGGCAGGTTATCCTTAATACTAACGAATCTATCCCCTAGGCTATGTATGTAAGCCCTGATCTATGGGGAGGAGCACAGGATCGTGTCAAAGTGTCTAATAAATAGGCTCTATTCACTACTCTAATCCTTAGACTTGGATGGAAAGAGACTGAAGTCATATTAATCGCTCTACAACACAAGAAGGCCGGGAAAATCGAGCAGTACAGCACCGGAGTCCAACATAGCCGTTACTTGCCAGGTTCTGCCTTCCTGGTTTTGTAAGGAAACATCCATCCCTATATGGTGAGTACCGTCGAATACAGCAGGGATCGCGGCATTGCCATACGAAGAACCCAGAGGACGGATCCCCTTATCTACTGGGTTGTCTCGTTTCCCGCCTTCTCCATTTTGGTGATGGGCAACGCGAACGGCCTCCCGCTCCGGGGCTTCGTGGGCTTCACCGGGCATTCCCTGACGAAGTGTCCGCTTTTACCGCAGTACAGGCATTGATTCTGTTTCCTCCGTCGTTCCCTTTCCTGACTTGACAAAGGACCTCTGATGCCCCCGATTTGCATAGGTTCTGTTGCTTCGCTCTGGGGACCGAGCTCTTCCTTCGTCTTCTGGGTCTCCTTCTCCCCCATGGACAGGAAGCAGTTGTTGCCGCTTCGTCCTTTATCTGTCCTTCTTTCCTGTAATCGAAAGTTCATCTTCACCACCAGGTCGATGAAGGGGCCGATTTCCTCGGGTGGGTTGGGGACCTGTGAAATGAGGTCCTTTAGTTCATCTCGTAATCCCCGATAAAACACCGACACCTTCTTGTCCTCAGGCCACTGGGACTCAATCACCAGTCTACTAAATGTGGTTATGTAGTGAAGGAGGTCTTGGTTGCCTTGCTTGAGGCTGAGCAACGCGTTATCAGCGGCTTGCACGAAGGTGTGCCGAGCGAACATACGTCGCATAGATTCCTTAAAGGTCGGCAGGTGGTGCAGCATGGGGTCGTCGTGTTCAACCAACGCTATCGACCACTGAGCGGCGTCTCCGCCCATGTACGACAGGATGTAGGCTACTTTAGATGCATCGTCAGGAAAGGCAGTATTCCTGGCCATAAAATGCAGGTGGCATTGATGGATAAAAATGCCGTACTTGGTACTGTCGCCATAGAACCGTTCCGGTGGTGCCAGCTGTACTGGATGAGGAGTGATAACTTGAACTGCAGGGTTCGGGTCGCTGGCAGCGGAGGGCCCCCCAAACGTAAACGTCGGCGGTCGTAATATTCCGTCCTGCATGCCCCTGTGGCTCGGGGTGGGTCCCCAAGGGTTGGCGACCCCAGTTGACATCTGGCCCTGCAGGGTAGTCATGTCGTGACGTAAGCTGAGGTTTTCTGCCTGTATGGCAGTTAGCATGGAGGCAATGTCTTGCAAGGTGACCTCTGGGTCGCCCATGTCGTCTAGGCAGAATGGTAAACGTGGGCTTCGTATTCTGTCGGGTGCTCCACAAGACTTACCTCTGCTTGTGCAGCGATTCCGCAGAGACGACAAGAGCGCCCGTCCCTGTACCCACCTGACCCTCGCGGACAGTAGAACCCCGCAGGGATGAGATGGACGCAGGGAAAGGAGCCTGAACAACAGCGGTAGGTAGATGTGTAGGGTATCTCGGAGTGGCCTATAAACAGGGAAACTAAGGTCAGTGAAAAACCCCAACACACCGCAGACACACACACAGATATATTTCCTGTCCTAGACTCAGGGAACTCACCCTACTGCGGTGAGGAAGGTCGCAGCACGGCAGTTGTTCAGGTGAGGTGTTTAGGACAGGTTATACAGCAAATCAAACTTCAGTGCTCTTGCACAAAGGTCAATGGTATGAAACGCAATTTCCCAATAACACTCCTGGAGGACGAATGCAATGTTAAACGCTGCTCCAGTGTAGAGAAAACAAAACATCAAGGCGCTTCTGCGCGAAAAGGCAAAAGGTCATCAAAGGCAAAATCATCAAGGGAAAAATCATCTAGGGTAAAGCAGAACTGGCGCGGTGCGCTGGCAAAATCATCAAGTGCAAAATCATCTAGGGTAAAGCAGAACTGGCGCGATGCGCTGGCAAAATCATCAGGTGCAAAATCATCAGGGTAAAGCAGAACTGGCGCGATGCGCTGGCAAAATCATCAGGTGCAAAATCATCAGGGTAAAGCAGAACTGGCGCGATGCGCTGGCAAAATCATCAGGTGCAAAATCATCAGGGTAAATCAGAACTGGCGCAGTGCGCTGGCAAAATCATCAATGGAAAACAAAAGAGGAGAACCCTTCAATGGAACGGAGTGTCACGGGAAGTGGCAAGGGCTGAGGAACCTGGTACCTGGAATGGTTTCCAGAGAGAGGACGATGGTCGTTGCAGGTTTCCCGCGGGGAGAGAAAGCGTTCGCTTTCCGCAGGTCAGCTTCGGGACGCTGTCTCGCGCTCGGGGAATCCAAAGGAATACGAAGCGCCGAGCCGGCGGGAAACGCGGTGTTTAAGCGTTTCCCCCGGAAGCGCTTCTGCGACCATTGCGCTGAACGAACGACTAGACCGGTCCTCGACTTCCACCCGGAAGTGAGTATTCCGGGTCGTATCTGTGTGTGTGTTTGCAGTGGCGAGGAACGGCAAGCGCCGTAACGCGACACAATTTTTTCTGGAAGTTAAAGGAAGCTTGTTTCAAGATTGGAGTGAAGGCCAGGTATGGTGGGAAGGGGTGAAGAAGGCAGAGGAGACAGGCTGCTACTCAGGGCTGCAATTATCATTAGTGCAGCAGGTGCAGATGCATTGAGGCCCCGGCGTGTGATGGACTTCTCAGCTATGGAGAGCGGTAGTTCTGTTTCTTAGGGGGTCTCCTGTGCTGTAAAGCTGAAGAAGGGAATGAGAGTGTTTTTGTTCAATTTCTGTTTCATTTGGTATATTTGCTATTTTATAAGTCTTACATTTAGAGTGGATTATGAGGTACAGGAAAAGAAACCCTGAAATGAACTCCTAAACCCTACCCCGTGCTCAGTTCTGCCACTCCTGGTAAAATTCTTGCCATAATATTTTGAAGGGGGCTCGCAACTTCAAAACAATTTGTTTAGGGGAACTCAGAGCAATGTTTGAAGATCTCTGCTGTGGAGACTGATATCTGTCCAAACAGGGTCAAATAAAATCCACTTTTGGTAACAGAAACCTGGCCTACCTACGTCCACGGGTTAAGAAGGAAGGATGTCCATGACTTGGCCAAGTCGACCAAACAAACTACTGACACCATACAACTGGAGATAACGGCCATCAGAGCAGACATGAATGCAGTGAATAACAGACTTTCCGCTGCTGAACAGAGGATCAGTGATGTTGAGGACATTGTTTCCAAGTCAAGTAAGGAGATGAAAGCCTTTTCGAACACATCCTCCATGCTCCTAAGACAGACGGCCGAGTTGGAAGACCGCAACCGTAGGGGCAACATCCGAATTCTTGGGGTTCCGGAGGGTTCAGAGGATCCTCTGGGCTCCTGTTTAACCTTTCTGGAGGATTGGATTCCTAAGTTCACTGGCATAACGTTCGACCAGCCCTTTGAATTGGACAGAGCACACAGAATTCCTTCATTCAAATCCTCCTCTCGGCAGGGTGTCCGCCCAATCATTTGTAAACCTCTCCGTTTTCGCCACGTAGAAGCATTACTTGCCCATGCCAGGAAAAATCACAACCTCAGTTGGAAGGGTAACAAAATCATCTTTACCCAAGACTTTTCGAAACCTACTGTGGATACTCGTAGGGGGTTCCTAAGCTTGAGAGACAAACTGAAATCCAGAGGTATTCTGTTCTCCTTTGTAGGGCCTGCTAGGTTCAAGATCACCGAGGGGGGGAGACACCTCTTTTTCACTGACCCCGGTGCTCTTGCCTCCTATCTGGAAGGCCCTCCTACTCAGGACATGGACTCGTCGCAGCTTCTGGTCAGCAAGAGAAAATCCTCACCGGGCCCGGCGTGACGCATGTACTGATTCCTCTGCTCCTTTTGTTATTGCCCGGTTCAGGTGTTCCGATGTGATGTATTGGCTCTTTTGGTATTTGTGTCCTATGGGTGGTATGGATCTTTCTTTGTGGGATTTGCCACGCTGATATGTCAACAGTTATTTGTATTCGAATTGCATTCTTACCAACGGCTCTTTGAAAGTTGGATACTGGGAAGGTATGTTTATGTATATATTTCGACCATGTTGTTTCCCCTGGGGGGCGGGTGGACGCTTCTGTCGTCGCACCTCCCACATGCTAGGTTTTGAGGGTGGGGTGGGGTGGGTGGGTCGGGGTTGAGAGCGCCCACGTTTATACGACCATTTTGATGGTTTTCACAGTTGCTTCCTCAATTGCTCTCCTTCTACTTTCCTTTCGTCTTCTCTTCTCTTCCCTTTCCTCCTTCTGCCTGTCTCCTCTCTCTATCTGGCGCCTCCTACTCTCTAGACATGACAAGTGGCCTATGTACCGTATGCTTTGTTCGGGATGGGATTGTCCGGTTTCCAGATGCGGAATACGTTATGGTTGTATGTTTATATTGGCGCCCACATTGGGCCTGCGCTGGGGTCATTAGAATTTTCACATTTTTTCTTATGTCACGACCCACACTTGTTGAATTCACCATATAGATACATTACTCATGACCATTGACAAACAAGGGATCCTTTTGAGTGATCTGAAGATAGCTTCCCTGAATGTCAAGGGCCTTAACCATCCTGTGAAGAGACGTAAGGTCTTGGAGTATTTAGCCAAAACCAAAAGTGATATAGTGCTCCTACAGGAGACTAAGCTTTCCGAAGTAGACAATAATCTGGTGAAGGGCAGCTGGATTTCGCAATTGGCATGCTCATCGGCAGTTAAGAAGAAGCGAGGGGTCTTAACCTTGATCTCGAGATCTGCTAACATCACGCTAGAATCCTCCCAGCACGATGATGAGGGCCGTTTCTTGCTCACTCACTTGAGGAGGGGCGAAGACGTAATCCATGTGATCAATATTTATGGGCCCAACACAGATGATCCCACCTTTTGGTCGGGCGTGTCCGACAAGCTAGATGGTATCCCTCGGGAAGATTTGATAATAATGGCAGGAGACTTCAATCTCCCCCTGGACCCGATAATTGACAGACAGTCCACTTGCCAATACCACCCTACAAGCGCACACGCTGAGCTCACCTCTATTTGCTCAAAATTTAACCTTAAAGATTCCTGGAGACTCCAACACCCAGACTCAAGGGATTATACTTTCTACTCGCCCCCCCACAATTCATACACTAGGATTGACTATATCCTTGTTTCCGGTGCATACACCAGCCTCATTGAGTCCTCTAATATTGCTCCACGACTGATTTCCGACCACTCTTGCATCTCTCTTACCCTGACCGGTAGCCACAGAGAACAAACTCCCAAACGGTGGCGGTTTAACAATGATGTCCTATCGGATCCTGAAGATAAAAAAAAGATTACGGAGGCCATTTCAGAATACCTTGACCACAATAAGGTGTCTGATACTACTATAAACACGCACTGGGACGCATTGAAGGCCACTATACGGGGGACAATCATTGCGATAAAAACTAAAATAAATAAACGATTGAACCAGGGACTTCTTCAATTAGAACGGGAAATTAGAGACTTAGAGACCGCCCATATTGCCTCCTTGAATGACTCCACTCTACTCTTGACTCTGACACAGAAGAAGTATGAATACAATAAGATATTGAGTGAACGAGCGGGGGTGTGGATTAATAAATTTAAGGCATTGAATCTCTGCGAGGCCAACAAGGCGGGGAAACTCTTGGCTTCATATCTTAAGCATAGACAAAATCAACACGTAATCTCTTCCATCAAGGACGCTAATAACCTAACCCACACATCTCACAAGGCCATTCTTAATACTTTCAAACAATTCTATCAGGACCTATACTCAAATAATCAGATTTTCGACACTGAGAAGTGCTCTGCCTTTCTCCGTGATCTTAATCTGCCACGCCTTTCAGACGATGACTCTGCCATGCTAGCAATGGAAATCAGTAGCTCGGAACTAGATAAGACGGTCAGGTCCTTGAAGGAAAATAAAGCCCCAGGGCCGGATGGCTTCACGGCATCCTTTTATAAGTCTTTCTTAACCCAATTAGGTCCTGTTATGTTGCAGGTTTTTAATCATATGGCCGATACTGGACACACACCCGACTCCATGACTGAAGCAAACATTGTAGTTATCCCCAAGGAGGGGAAGGACCCTGTTCTCCCAAAAAACTATAGGCCAATCTCGCTTATAAATGTTGACTGTAAAATCTATGCCAAAATTCTCGCGGTCAGACTCAATTCGGTCCTCCATAAATTGATAAGCAACTCCCAGGTGGGGTTCCTCCGTAACCGTTTATCTAATGACAACACACGACTGTTATGCCACGTATTAGAAAACGCTGCAACCAAAACTGTGCCCTCGATTGCCATCACATTAGATGCCGAGAAGGCCTTCGACAGAGTCTCTTGGCCGTTCCTGGAGCGTTGTCTGCACTCCTTTAGCTTGGGTAAGGACTTTATTAAAATGATTATGTCACTCTACCTAAAACCGACTGGACGTATAGCTGTCAATGGGGCTCTTTCGGAACCCTTCCCCCTATATCAGGGTACCAGGCAGGGATGCCCTCTGTCTCCATCACTCTTTCTTCTGGCGCTAGAACCCCTTCTTCAGGCTATCAAACTTAACAGGGACATTGCGGGTGTGGATATCAACGGCATCCGGGTCAAACTGGCCGCGTACGCGGATGACATTTTGATAGTTACAGAGCGTCCAGACTCCTCCATTACTGCCCTAATGGAGACGATTGCAGAGTATTCTCTGCACTCTGGATACAAACTTAACAGAGATAAATCGGAGGTTAAACCACTGAACGTTTTTTGTACTAGCGACATACTGGGGGACTCTGGGTTAGCATGGCAGTCGAGTTTCATCAAATACCTGGGGATTGAATTTGGTAATAACATCATGGACACCCTGTATCAAAATGAAAAGGTACTCCTGCAGAAAATTAAAACACTCCTGGAAACCTGGTCCCCTAAATTCATCACGTGGTGGGGGAGAATTGAAACTATCAAGATGATGGTTACTCCTTTAGTCAATTATCTCATAAGTATGTTGCCATTGCTACTTACCGACTCCTTTCATCATAAACTAGATACTCTTCTAACGTCCTTTCTATGGCGTGGTAAAAAAGCCAGAATCAGCATCCGTAAATTGAGGCTTGACAAGTCTATGGGTGGCGTTAACCTGGCAGACTTTCGTTTATACCAATATGCCTTTCTAGCGAGACAGGGTTTGCTCTGGGTCTCTCCTCCTGATCACTATATGCCGGTGTGGCTGGAGGTGGAAGGGGCTCTTTTACAGAACATATGTCCTCTGTCAGTTCTCACGGCCAACCGCCTTGTTGCCACCCACTCCAGATCCATCTTTAGGAACACTAAACTGTCTCTCTTAAAAGTGGACAGGTCCTTGGAGGTTGGTATGAGGGGATCCGATATGGAGTCACTTTGGCTTAACTCCAAGTTCCTTTATAATGGCGAACCTTTACTCCTTGACTCTTGGTGTAGAAGAGGTATCTTTTTTCCACACCAATTGACGGATGGCACATATCCTTTGACATTCAGGGATCTCCAAACCCGCTTCCACTTGGCTGATATCGAATTCTATAATTTCCTGAAAGTGAGGGCTGCCATTACGAAATCCAGAGTGTCTCCCAGCTCCCCTTCGCTTCCCAACTTTGTGGCAAAACTTAATAGGCTTGGTCATCAAGTCTCCGAAATCTATCGACTTCTGCGCCCAAAATCCGCCAAGCTTAATTCTAAGGTGGTAAGTTACTGGAACGAACTGTCTGATACTCAGCTATCCGATGTTTCTTGGCCCCAGTTATGGAGATCAGTCACACGTAATAAGATTTCCCCAGTCCTCTCCCAAACGAAATTTTGGCTATTACACAAAGCCTTTTGGACACCGGCCAGGCTGTTTTCCGTGGGGATCCGGGATGACGATGTGTGTTGGAATTGTAAGCAAGACAAAGGGGATTTGGCTCACCTTATTCTGCACTGCCCGATTGTGAAACCCTTCTGGGATAAGGTCTATCTGTTTTTGTATAATTTATTTAACTGTCTTCTTCCTAGGTCCTTATCATCCGTGGTAACTGCTTTTTTACAGGAGGACTTGCATTCGGAGGGGGATCGTGATCTCCTTGATCTACTGTTGATTTCTGCAGTTAAAATGATACTTACCAATTGGAAGGACACTAGCAAGGTCTCTTACAAGTGCTGGATGAATTGGGTCATTCATCTCAGGGGAGCAGATAATATTGTCCTACAACAGTCACCCTGGAAATCCTCCACGAGGAACATATGGTCTACCCTGGATGACTATTTTGCTTCTCATAAGCCGCCATGAATTCACTTTCTGGAAGAAAATTCGCAAGTCGTCATCATACCATGGCTACTGACCAGAACGGACACTAGATGCTGCATTACGTTATATTATTGTGAAGCTAGAGGCGCCGGATAACTCTCCCTTCTCTTTTTCTTCCCCCTTTTCTGTCTCTCCATTCACCCTCTCTCCTTTCTTTCTCTTTCTTTTTTCTTCCTCCCCCTCTTCGGGAGTTGGAGATTTCGGGGTGACATCACTGGCATGGTGTTCGTCTAATGTTGACAGCTATCTGCTGACCCGGTGAAACACAGTCATGGGTATTCGGGGGCCCTTGCCCTGATCCCAACTCCTGTACTGTTTTCTCTTTTTGTTTTCATAAAACTTTTCAATAAAGATATTTTGAAATTGAGAAGGAAGTGCCAAAAATGGTTTTAAAAAAACGGCTCAGCAGTGGGGCGGAAAAAGCTTCAGCATCAAAGGGTTTAAGGTATTCAAGTTCTTTCTCAATAGCCATTTCCATACTTTTGGGTACAGATGAATTTTTAGTTTAGAAGGTAGCCGGGCCATTGGTTAGTCTATATCTATGAGAAATTTGTGCCACAACTTTGAGAGAAAAAGTGCTATTATTGCAACACAGAGGTTTCTCGTGGCTAAAGTGATGTTGCAGGTCAAATTGGCTCCCAATGATGGCAGATGTTTACTCAGCATGAGGCAGTGCATTGATCTTGTTCAATAAGTAAGAACTATTTCCATGAAGGCATTTCTACATGAGTAACAAAACAAGGAAACCTATTATGGAAAGAATTTGTAGTCATAAACAGTTTGATTTAGGAGCTCCATCTACTGCCCTAACAGCAAAGCTTTACATACACAGTGTCCAAGATCGTGGAGTATACTGTGCTAATGTAAGGTCCGTTGCATTAAGGATAAAGGTAGGAAGATATGCAGGTGCACAAGACAGTTACTGAGAACTCGGATGGAACCCAGAGTAAGAAATCAGGCTAGGCATGAGAAAAGAAAACCTAAATGCTCTACAGGACCAGTGTGAGAGGCAGGGGCGGCTCCTCCATTATGGCGGTGGAGCGTCGCCCCGCCTGCTACGAGTGCAGCAGGCACACACATTGATAAAATTATATTAAATACCATTTTATTGATGTGTACATGGCTCAGCGCAATGGCAGGGCTCAGCGCAATGGCAGGGCTGATCAGTGCGATTGCACTAGTAATGCAGCCCCCTGTCAGTGCGCAGGTCAGATTCACTGGCAGCCTGCAGCAGAAATCTCACACGCGTACTTCAAAGCCTGCAATCCTATAGTTGAGAACACACAGAGGGACTGCAGCCGCAGGCCCCCAGCATCAAAAGGAGCGCTGGGTTAGCCTGCTCCAGCCAATCCTGGAGCTCCAGCGCAGCTCCAGGTTTGGCTGGTTTTGCGTTCTAGGGCGGAAGTCCTTCCCTTTCCGCCCGAGCCAAGGAGAGCGCAGGGAGGAAGGAGGCTGCATCCAGAGCCTGGGGCAGCGAGGACACAGAAAAGAGCGTCGGACGGCAGGGAAGTGCTTTGTATTTTATTTTTAATTGATATTGTTGTCTGTTCCCCCTCCCAGTCGTCAACCACGCCCCGCTACTCCTCTCCCACACAAGCCTCTACTGGTTAAAGGCTGAAACCCATAAAGCAACTGGAAGAATCCTTAAACGACATGCTGAGCGGGAAAGGTTTCAGAGGCAGGAGGCTAAGGGAATGCAAGAACTGCCTTTGAATTACTGAAGGTGGCACGTAATCCAATGCTGAGGAAAATATAAGTAGGAGGATTTAATGTGAACATGATCTCCCCAACCCATCCTGCCAATCTCGAAGGGTTCCTGCATTTCACAATAATGGTGCAAGATCAATGGCGGACCTTGACCACATACGGTGGCGGTGATCTGGATTGTATGCAGTCAAGTGAGAGGCTGTTTACTCAAACTGAGGGTGCTGGACGTGTGTGTCCCCAGAGGTAGTTTTTGGAGTAATGAAGGGAGCCTTTATGGCATCTCATGGTGACACAGTATTTCTAAAGGAGCAAATGAAATAGCAAAAGTTAAAAACCTCAAAACACAGAAGACTCTTTTCTTCTAACAGACTGACAGTAATAGAATTGAGGACAGAACCAGGAAAAGACTAATCTGAAATGTCAGTTCTTCCAAAAGGATATACAGTATCCTTGGAATCCTTTGAGACCTTGCACAAAAATCTTATAAGGTGGAGATGAAAATTTTAACAATGGAGTCTATACATATGTAGGAGAAAGACAAAAAAAGTCCACTGCTTTGCAAAACACAGGCCTTGCAGGACAAACAAAAAAGGAGCAATGTATTCCATTTCGACATGATGCAATACTTTTGAGTAGTAAGGGTGGAGAACTAGGTTAAATAGGTCAGAAATAGCAGGTGGAGGAATTCTATACTAGAAATGTGAATCCATATCAAGAAGGGTACTTGATTCATGTTATAAAGACAATCAGGATTCCACTATAAGGAGGTGGGAGCTTAGCAGATAGGGAAGGGATAATCCTGCCCATTGCACGTTTGCAGACCTGGAAATGTGATTTAAGTGGGTGAAAGGAAACCTCTACTTTGTCTGGATCTAAGGGCCATATGTATGAAAGGGTTTCACCATTTCTCTGTCAATGTTTAATATGTTTCTACATATGGCCCTCAATCAGAAAACACCAGGCTTCTAAAAAATTGCCAGGTGCAGTATCAAACTTGGGATACTACTCCATGCTGCTGGTAATGAGGGTCTATGCATCAGTCACAAGCGAGGGTACAGTTTCACAATCCATATCGGCCAGAATAAAGCTGAAAAAGAATTTGTTAATAAAGTGAAGAAAAACATGAGTCGTCCTTGAAGGGAAGACTGCTTTTATTCTCTGTTTCTCATTTTTAGGTCTCGCCTAGCGACGCAGCGCACACGCTGCTCACTCCTGACAAGGTCTATTGTTGTCGCTTTAGCTTGCGAAGCGAGGGTGGAAGATCCACCCATGCTTCTGATTAGCGCCGGTCAAAAATGCGCACTTTTCATTGGCAGGGAGGCATGTTTTGTTACCTCCCAGTCTCCTGCTCGCCGTGCCTGCCCGGACAGGAGATGTGCACGAGCACGGCGTCTTTCGCTCGCAGCGTTTTAGGCATATGTGCAAAGTGCTTGCTTTACTTTTCTTTTCCTTGCGCACGGTGTCTCTGGCGATCTGATGCACCTTTGGTTTTTTTTTTCTTTCTTTGGTGGCATGCCGCATTTGAGCTTGCATGCAAGTCTTGAAGGGGCCTGGGAAATAGCCTGTCTCTCAGCTCCCGGCCGATGGCCCCCCTTTGGAAAGTTCAACCTCGGCTCCCACCAGAAAGCGCCGCAACTCTCCCTCTGAATGTGGGCAGGGGGCAAGTAGGAATATGGCGTTGCACCTCTTCGGAGAGTTATGCCCAGGAGTCTGTAGTGGCTCCTCGGAGAGACCTCGCCTGATCCCCCTAGACCGCAACAGAGACAGCTTGGCTGGCGAAGTGATGTTCGGCCGATCCCACTGGTAATCCAACAGCATCTCCTTCACTGCAGTGTGCATCAAGGAGACCGGTGGCGGGACTAGATTGCGGGTAGTACGCGAGGGCTCCCGATTCCCTCGAATCTCCAACTCCTCTTCCAGCTCCTCAAAGCTGCAGGCCCCGAGCTCCCGGAAACGGCAGAGACGAGATGGCTGGGCACGCGAGTCAAAGCACCGGGAGTCCCAGAGGACCTGGCCGAGACCAGCCAGAGGAGCAAGCGGTGCTCTGGGCTCGCAGGGGATGTGTCAACCAGCAGCAGAGCAGTATAGGTAGAAGCCATAATAGCCACGTTGCAACCCCCTGGACAGCCCCAGAGACCGCAGCCCTAACTCTAGTCAAAAATCCACTCCTCCATGCCCCTTCCACTTCTAGGTTAACTTCCACTTCACAGTGATCAAACATGTTGCACGCTCCTCTGCCCCAGGCTTGCAATTGGTCCACACGAAAGACGTGTTTGTCTGATTGGGCCAGTGTTGTTCTTTTGCTCTCTCCAATGAGCACATAGTAGTATGAGGAGAGTGCATCGTTTCAATCGGAGGGTGAATCTCTTTGAAACCCTTTTATATTGTGTGTCCGGTTCGGCTGCCAAGTTAGGTCAAGCGCAAAAACACTTGGGTATAATAATCAGATGAAAAGGATCAGCGCTAGGGTGACCTTGCCACAACAAGTTATCATGCAACACTGATCTTAGGTCCCAACACCGATAAGGCTAGATTTATTGGAAGGGTACCAGTGTTTTGTTAACGTAATGCATTCACCATTTAAATTACATTTCAGGTCACAGAAACATACTCCAGGCTTTAATAACAGATAATAGATATATAGATAGATCAGCTCAATGTCGTGTTTTCTATTAAGCAGCGGCCGGAGTCCATTAAAAAATATGCACTGAGGGCTGAGGCTGGGCATCCCCGCTTGGTAGTGTGTCCGGGCGGGCAACTGCTGACCGCTTTCATGGTTCCAGCACGTCCGTGTTCCTATCTCAATGCCACAGACGTGTAGCCGGAAGTTGCGCCAGAGAACACCGGCATCTTGCAAGGTATTGCTTTGTTTGTTATGACTTGTTCATAGTAGTGTTTTCCTTCAGTAACTCTGTGTCGCCCCTCGGTCCTGGCTTCACTTTCCCGAGCTTGTGTGATCCGCTACTTCAGAACCGCTGTTTCCCCAGAGGCTGCGGTAAAGTTTTCAGGGTGGTGTTTGCAGGAATCAATACTGTCTTTTTCAAAGCAAGGTGAAGGGCCGCAGAACCATCTGTGCCACTAATAATACAAATCCCAGAATACATTAGTATAACTAAAAGCCCAGTAATAGAGCAACATATTCCCCTCTGCATGTAGCAACTGGTTGCTCAACGGCATGTCGTTTGTTGCCCCCCTCACCTATAGGCTTTGGTGTCGGAGTGTCCCCATCTTAAAAGACAAACAAGGAACAAATGATGCCCTCGGGTGAATGGGTTAGGTTGTACCACAGTGGAATAACGAAGGGGCATCTTGATGTACAGTAGCTGGAGGTTTGGCTGAACTGTTGTAGTATGGCACAGAATAGTTAGTTTTAATTTTAGCTGGTGCTGTTTATTATAACTTTTTTAGTGTGGCACAACACAGCGGCATCTTGGATTATAGCTCCTACAGTTGGATTGGTTTAGCTAGTGGCAGAACCACTGGAATTATGCGATTGTGCGGCTGCTGAAATTTTTTGCATAATTATTGATTTGCCACATTTGTCAGGCAATCCGTCATCTGCCGCATAATCTACAGTTTTTGACAAAAAAAAAAAAAATTCTAGCTCAAATGGGTCAAAAAATGCAGCGACACATGTTGCAGTGGAAGGCCCTTTGCAAAGCTGGACTGGTCACCTTTCTGTTGCTTATTTCTATATCTGGGTGATAAACTGTTACTAATGAGGTGCAACCAATGCCCAGACAGTGTTACTTGTACTGGGTGGAGAGATTTGGGGGCGACAGTACTACTATTAGTAGATTTAGATACTCTACCAGTAAGTCACCAAATCGACTAGTTGCTATTTAGCGTTGCAAGTCGTACCGATGATGACCAGTGTGGCCTGGAGCCAGACTCTCTGGGCAGGAGTAACCACAGTGACGTGGCTTTTTTTCTAAATAAAAACAGCGCAGTTTACTCAGCAGTCACCAAGTGGAACTGTGAGTAGCCAGCGCTGTACCACTGTAAACTGTGGCTGTTAATTGGTCAATTAGCTTAATAGTCCCGCCTTAGTACCACTTTATCTCATTTTGTAACCTCCCATGGCGGCACCCCCTGTTATGAGTGTTGTTAATCGGTAGGCTTTAATTACAGCCTCCGAGCACTATTTTTTCAAATAGGAATAGGTCTTGCATTACATAAAAGGCATTGCCATTTACAATGCCAATAGCTCAAACACCCATTCATGCGAGACCTATTGCATTGCAAATGCTTGTTTTAAAATATTGAGGACCAGTTGAAAAAAAATATATCCCCACCTAAACACAATAACTTTGCACTCTCTCTGACCCCGAAACCCACATGGCACGCTATTCAGCTGCAGCCTACAGGTTTTGGGCACAGGGTTAGCCTTCGGCTATGCTTTGTATCTCGTAACTTTTGTATCTCGTACCTTTCCCTGCAGTACATATTAGGCATTTTCTTAGGACAGGATTTATTGGTTTTTCAATTTCACCTGTATAAATGTCAATAGAAAAGCAACCAGTGGAATCACCAATAACTTGGCACCAAGCTCCACATGGTATATGATCACAGGTACTTACGGCAACATGCCAGATACCCGCCTGCCTATTGTGAAAAAATACTATACTGAATGGTAACGATTACTTAACACCGTGCACGGAGATTTCTGAATCTTGCAAGTATTAGCAGAAACTAACATCTTTACTGAACTACGGAGTATGTAATAATAATACTAAAAAACTTTATCTACCATAATGCCCTGCTGGAAGGACGGGTGTCACACTTTTTAAAAATTGTTTAACAAAATCCCCCCCCTTGATAAATTCGCATCCAATTTTCCAAGATCACATGTAGCTGGACATATTTCGCTTTTAAGTCGTTTTATTATATATGGACATATTGCAAGTAGTCGAATTTTCTTTCTTGTTTATGGCTGCATGCAATATCTGAATGTACCTGATTCAACTAAACTGTGGACAGAAAATTACCCTGAATAAGCCCTGGGCATAGCAGACACTGGTACCGGTGATGTGTTAGGTAAGAGTCTGTGGTTTATGGGAGGGATGTTTATGCCATCTCATCTAGAGTCTGGCAGAAAGAGTGAAATGGGTTTTTTGTTTGTGGTTTGTGAGTTTACAGACGTAGGCCACATTTACCCATTCTTTCTGTTTAAATGGGAATTGCAAGACAGCTATAGGTTTGAGTGCGCCCACCTTGGCCCTACATTGCACCAATGAAACTTTTATCACAACAGGATTGAAACACTAGTTCCCATTCTGACAACCAGGAATAGGCTGCCAATTACAACTGTCACTTTTCAGCCAATCAAATTTCAAGCTCAGATTCAAATTTTTGTTTGACCTTCCTTTACCAATCTGCACATTTATTTAAAGGATTCAATTTACATGCATGTACACTTATTTTCTGAATGTCTGTACAGTTTCACATAAGGAATATAAAGCTATAAGCAATAAAAAGTGACTTGTCCTCTGAACTAATCAGCTCGATCATACCTTCAAACAGGCTACTTACTGCCCCATAAGTAATGTTATATGTTCATGTATGTGCCTGCATATAAGAATTATCTTACTAAGAATAAATGTAGTTTAGCAAATGAAGTTATTGTGTCAACGTGTTTTAATAGAAGGATACCCCTTTTCTACCAGTTGTTGATCTAACAGATGGAACAGGTATTGCATGAGTCAGCTCAGTGATTTATGTAATGATAAATACATATGATAAACTGAACATTGAATAGGTGTTGTATAACTTGGGATACTGGTGCGTGTATGAGAGTGAAATATATTTTCAAGTACACACTAAAGGATTGGTATTTACAAACGACATCCCTCATGCTATTTCTCGTGTTTTCTTGAAAGACAGTTAGCCATCTGTAGTCCATGGAAAGAGAGACTTAATGCTATACAATCCTGGAGAAGTACTTCTCAATGTATTTTATTAATGAAACACAACTACAACACACACATTTCCAAATCAATTCTTAATCTCTTTACATGGACTAATATAAGCAGCATACCTTAGATTGTCAAAAGGGGGAGGTAGGCGAGGCCTATCCCTAGCATTCTTCTCCATGACAGATTAAAAAGTAGACAAACTGTGCATGGTATTTGGCATGTTTTCTGGTTAGGATCTATGCATCTGTACGTGTTTTTTTGTTGAGAGTGGCTTTGAGAAAGAATTTTCTAAACCTTCCTTTCAGGACAAAATGAATATAAATTTAAGAGTGGTCACTTACTTGGAGAGCTGTCGACGCTGTGCCTTCTCTCTGAGTCTTCACTACTCATGGGGCACAAAGCTTCATTTTCTTTAGCTCTTAACGAAAAGACGGTTGTGACTATAAGAGGACCTGTTAACAAAAGGATTCAGAAAATACTATTGGCCTACAATTGACCTGTAGTTTACAAAGAATTATTAAAACATTCTGCTCAGAACGCTCTAGAAAATAATTTATACACTTGTGCAGAAATATAGGGACAGCAACACATTAAGTAGATGAGAATAGGCATGGGGAACGCAGCATACATAATGGAATAGAGGCCGACAGGGAGAATGCTGTGTAGACAGTAAGGCAGGGATGTCACTAAATAATTCAAATGCAACAACTACCAGGAGATGGATGTAATGCTTGAATTAATCTCAGCTACTGGCTGCATTCTAGCCCATCGTTTTCACCCACCATGTCGGTTCAGTTTTGACCCAGCCATATGGAAATCAGTCTTGAGCCTGCTCCAATGTGAACATTCCAGCACGGACTGCTAGGCCAGGTCCTTCCTGAACCAGAACACAAGCAACCCAAGGACAGTTTCACTCTGACTGGGGCCATTCAGTTGGATGTGGCTTGGTATTAGTGGCACAGTAAGCATGGTACATATGTCTGGGCATATCTATCGCACTTAGGGTATAGTAACTGCAAGAACAACAAGGTGATGGGTGGAATGCTTGAAATTATCTCAGCCACTGGGTATCGCTCTAGCCGCACTCCAGTCCCTCGTTTTTCACCCACCCATGCCACCTCAGTTTGGACCCAGCCATATGCAAATCAGTTTGGACCCTACTCCAACAAGAACAGTCTAGCCCGAACTGCCAGGCCACTCCCTGAACTGGACCACAAGCAAAAATCAAGACTGGTTTCACCCTAATTGGGGCTCTTAGTTGGGTGTATGTAGCTTGTTTCCTGGCCTGGCATTTTGGGCTGGACTGTTCCCATTGGAGCACGGTCCAGACTGATTAGTATTTTGCTGTGTCAAAACTGAGGTGGCATGGTGTGCGAAATAATAATGGCCTGGAATGCGGCCCATGGAATTACCAGCGACTGACATTAATTTAAGCTTTCCATCCATCACTTTTTTGTATAATTTAGTTTGCCTCCCTAAGTGGAACAGGTATGCCCAGACTTGGGTCCTGTGCACACTGTGTCACTGGAATAAAACTATGCCTGGCTGATGAGCCCTACCTACTGCAAAACCGTAACCATGTTGCTTGTGTTTCATTTCAGGGAGAACCTGGCCTGGCAATTTAAGCTGGACTGTTCCCATTAGAGCAGAGTCAAGACTGATTTGCATACGGCTGGATCCAAACTGAGGTAGCATGGTGTGCAAAATAGCGATTGCCTGGAAAGGTAAAAGTGTCTGAGATTAATTAAATATTTCACCACTTTTTTCATATACTTTAGTGTGTCGCGCTAAGTGGGACAGGTATGCTCAGAAGTGGGCTCCCTGCGCACTGTGTCACTGGAACCAAGCTCTACATGGCAACGAGCCCTAACTAGGGAGGGCCTGGCTGCCCAGGGTTGGCCTTTTCTTATTTGAGCAGGGTCAAAACTAATGCGAATATGGCTGGGTATAAACTGAGGTGGCATGTTGTGCAAAATAACGATGGACTGAAATGAGGCCTGACTAATTACCAGTGACTGAGATTAACTCAAGTCATCAATCCATCACTTTTTTGTACACTTAAGTGCGTCACCCATCACTTTTTTGTATGCTGTACTGTGTCACCCTAAAGTGGGATGGGTATGGCCAGATGTGGATCCCTTGCACACTGTGTTCCTGGAACCAAGCTACACCTGGCTGATGAGCCCAAACTAGGGCGAATCTGGTCCAAGGTTGCTTATGTTCCAGTTTAGGGAGGAACTGGCCTGGCAGTTCGAGTTCCCATTGGAGCAGGATCAAGACTGACTTGCATATTGTTGGGTTCAAACTGAGGTGCAATATAACAATGTTCTGGAAAACAGCTTCAGTAATTACCAGTGTCTGAGATTAATTCAAGCATTCCATCCATCACTTTTTTGTATAATTTGCTAGATAATTCAAGGCATGCCACCAGGGAGAAGTTAGGCTCAAGCTTCCTGCGGGGTTGGGCATATGCTTAACCTAGAATGAATGAAAAACACAGAAATTCACTGGGGGGGGGGGGGGGGGGGGGGGGAAGGATAACGTGACATTATAGTTAGGTGTTGAAGAGATAAGAATTAATAGTTACAAATCAAAAAATAAAACCTGAAATTCACCAGTTATAATGTAGAGAACTGACTAGAAGTTGCACTCCTGTCATGCAATGCTTATAACCTCACATATTTCATCACTCATGACATGTTACATTACATCACTAATGACTTCTCAAATTATCATTGATGACACCTCAAATGATAGTTTAGTACTACTCCATAATAAGCAAGGTGCATTTTGAGTGCATCTCTCATGGATTGCAGAGGCACATTTCGAAGTAAGATGTGGCTTAAAGACTAAGCTTGTTGCAAAAAAATCTGTGAGTAAAGTCAAGGCTTCTCTTGACAATAGATTATCCACCAGTGGTTGTCGGTGATTGTGAAAATGTTAAATAGTTGTAATAGAGTGCTACAGTCAAATTCTATGTGAAGAAAACATTAAAGAGGTGTGAATGTTTGTTTCCAGAACTTTCCTGAAGAATTTGAGGCACTGCAGATTGTAGAAGAATGTACGATGTAGGGGTGCCCCATTTAGAGGTGGCTTAACTCACACTGGGGTTGTAAGCATGGCTCTATGCTTGTATGCCACTGTGCTCATCTCAGGAATGCTCATAGTGTATTTTTGCAAATTATGGAGTGTTGTCCATGGGGCCTGGTAGAAACAGTCTTACCAGTGGCAAATGAATATCTGTCAACCTCTTGACTTAAAACTGCGGGCCATGAAGGGTTTTAAAGTTCCCGGTAAGGAGATCAGAGTACAAGCTCTTTTTGGAGGGTTTTCAAAGTTAAAAAAGGGGATGATCTCATTAAAGTCTATAGAGGTTTATTTTGTTTGTTAAGTGGGTGAAAATCAGTTAAAAAAAAAGGTAACATCCACATCACTCATTACATGTAAAATTATATCATTGATGACATCACTGAAGACATCTAAAATGGCATCACTGAAGACATCACTGATCACATCACTGATGGCATCATTCAAGCTACTGCTCCTCAAATTGAAACAGTGTAGTACTGGACACTAGTCTCATTCAGTATGGTAAATGTTAGGTAGCACACACTTTAGCTACCAGTAAGTGTTTACATGCATGCAGTACATCATCAAAGCAAGGCAGAGATTAAACACAGCTAGTGTCAGTTGCAGAAGTAAGTTTCAAATAGATTGTGTCTTAATTCAAAGGCCTGCTACTAAAAATATGTTGGAAAAACTAGAGCGTCTCCTTACAATACATTATTCTCCTGTAGATTCATGTGTACGTGCTGACATTAAAGAGTTGTCATGTAGAGCTATATATAATGTCTGTATAAACTGGAGATTTATTCCAAAAGTTCAGTCGAAATGATATGACATCATACATTGTTTTTTTAATATATTACCTATAGGTGACTCACTTACATAAGGTTTAAATTGTAGGATGATCTTAGGCATTATTAAAATGGTGGACACCATTCTGCTCATTTGAGGAATATGTGTAGAGTAGTTTTACATACTGAACAGGGTTGTCTACAGAGCCTAGCAGTACTTGCCTTAAATAGAAATGGACCTCTCCTCTTAAAATTCTAAGACAGATGAGGTATTTAACAGACACAACTCATTAAGATAAATAATAACCAAACACTGTTTTTGAAGGGTTTTCAAGGTTTATTATGTTGCTGATCTGATTAATGTGTACCAAGACATTGCATTTCTTACACATCTCAATAACAGTACAAAAGAGGATTAAATCTACTTATTGTAGGTAATTTCACAGATATGCTTAATATTTTGCTTGTTGAGAAAATACTGCAAATGTTATAGAAAATAGGGATCAAGGTGTACCATGCTGAATACCTTTAAGTATGAAAAGCTTATAGCAAACTGTCAAATCTGTTGGATGATGTCATCAATTATATGTCATCCGTCATGTCATTTAACATGTCAAGAGTGACATAATACATGAAGTCATAAGCACTGCATGGTGGAGGTGCAAGTTATAGTTAGTTCAGTACACTATAACTGGTTAATTTCAGTATTTTTTGTTTTCTAAATATTTATCTTTATATTATTACAACTCCTTATTGTAAAGCCAGTTTACCTTTGTTTTTTTCAGTGAATTTCTAGTTTGTTTTAAAGGTTAGCTAAAATCTTATTTGCTCATCTAACTATAATGTCACTTTAACCTTAATACCCTATCTAACTATAACAACAGTTTAACGTTTGTTTTATTTCAGTGAAGTTCTAGAGGTTTTTTTAATGTAACATAAAGTCTTCTCACCATACCTAACTATAATGTAACTTTAACCTTTGTTTTTCCAATGAATTTCTGGAGTTTGTTCATCATAATCACACAACTCCCTCATTGAGCATAGCCTTAGGCCATGGGCAGCATAGGGTTGGGTACAGGGTCTGGCAACTTGCCCAACTGCCCTGCGAGTGGCCAAACACCACTATGGACAGCCTTTGGCCATGCTTGATGTAGGGTTTGCAACAGGGCCTAGCTGATGCCAGGCCCTAGATCCAACTGCCTGTTCTGGTGACCAAACCTTGCTGCACATGGCCATCGTTTGTGTTTGGTGTGCCAAACCTCACGGGTAGCAAATTCTGTGCAGGTAGACAACCCCCCCACCCCACATTTTTCTTGTTTATTTTATTTTTTGCTGTATTGCAGTACTCCTGGAGTACCGCAGCTCAAGAGTCCCCTGCCTTAACACAAGACTGTGCAAGTTGCACTTATTGATTCTTACGTGGACTCATGGTACCACAGCTCCTGTGGATTTTCCAAGGTTGGCTTAAGACCCACAGCATGAAAACATTGCTTTTGACCCCTGGAGATCCCTCTGGGTGCCACCCAAAAGTGTCAGATTATCACTACCTTGCTCCAGTACTTGTTTTTTTAATTTTAACTTCAGGACATGGGAACTGAGTCTCTGGGTCCTGAAATAGCAGCTGCAAAATTTTTCTTCATATCGCTGCCAGCCAATCAGACGGCTCAGTTTCTGTGGGACTGAAATGTCTGACAGAGATATAAAGCCTTTACAGCCAAACAGATCACTCTATTTTTTAATTTGCTATACCGTAGGCATCCTGCAGGAGTCCTGTGGGTTTAACTGTCCAGATATCACTATAATTTAAACAAAAAATTCTCGATAACGGCTGAACAGACTTACACCAAATAATGAAAAATGGGCTTTCTGAGTAAAGTTCTAACTTTCCACATTTGGTGCAATTTCCTCCAGACGTTTTTTCTGTATCGATTCCCAAAATTTCCTATGCGAATTAACTTGGGAATACAATGTTTTAGAACCCTCTAGTTTTACCCAGCCAACACTTGTCGGATCAACACAAAACTTGGGAAAGTTTCATTAAGATTTACCAAATGGCACGCAAGTTATTAGTAAAACAAAAAACGCTCTTCCTATGGAAACTCTGATCTAGCTATAATTAAACAGAGGTTATGTGCGTCGACAGTGCAACCACATTTATGAGTCCAAATGGACCTTATTCCCCAAAAGGGGCCCCTTGAGTAGAGAAATTCACACACCCACTAGATTATAAATCGCCGTTAATGGAGTGTAATACACTGATTTGTGTTTGTCCTTATTGGGAAAGATTTCATGGATTTAGTAGTTAATCGCAAACTGACCAAATTCAATATGTAAATTCAAGATGTAGGCAGTATGTTTGTTATGGTTACTGAGGAATTCTGCACTTGTGGCACTTTGGCCCCCACAAATGTACACTCAACCTTTTCAGCCCACTCTTGTCGACGACTATAAGTTGCACCACTCACATTTATTCTATGGACAGCGAACTGCGTTCTGCCTTCAGACACCTAGTCCTTATTAGAGAAAAGAGTCAACAAGGTGACACCTTAAAAGCAAACTTAGCATGCCATTTCAAAGGCTCTACAGCCTGAAGATACAGACAGTGCAAATGTACCTAGAGATGTCAAGGCATGGTGAATTTCTTTCATTATATTCTTATAAAGTTCCTTCTGCCATTCATGTAACATCTTCCACTCAGCTTCAGGGAAACAGGTAGCGACATCGTACAATAACGTTGATGACTAAAGAAAAGAACACATTGTTAATTCAAGCAAATATTCCCAGACATTTAATTTAATCAAGAAATGTTTCTGTAGCCCCAATCTCCCTTAAGCACACTGCAACTAATCCAGCCTACCCGCCTTTTTGCAAATGTTAGATACTCCTATTCCCTACACCACATCAAAGTGATTTTATAACCTCCACTAGGAAATAACTCAATTGTCCCTGTATAGTTTCAGCACTATATAAGTAACTATAATAATTCTTCCTATCTGCCTGGTCCTTTAGAATACTCTCCTTTGCTATGGAAGCCCAGCCCACTAAACTGGATACAACCAAGCAAGTCCACTGCCACTGAATCCGACATCTTCTTATCCTGTTCTGTAGAGGGAATAACTTGGTCAGGTCCCTCGGAAAAGAAATCTTGACTGGGTCATTCCACACTCGGAATGTTACCTCTCATACATGTTCATGAATATGTAAATGTATTGAAGGGACCTTTTGTAATTGCCTTAAAAAGGAATAACTGAAGCACTGGGAGTCTCATCTACAGAGAAAACCTCATTGCCTCTTATTCTCGACAGCAATTCCGGTAGCAGTTCCATATCAATGTACTTTCTTCTCTGATCAGAAGGAACATGTTCTCCTTCCTTTTCAGAGCTAAGAGAGGAACCAGAAGCCTCATGGCTCACTATTTTAGAGAAAGGAGGAGTTGTGCTCCCGCGACACTTGTGTGACCGGCACACAGCGATATTAGGGGAAGTGACAGGAGAAACCGGAGCCGAGCATTGGTTACTTCCCTCTGTTCTAATTCCAGTCATGATGGCAAGAGAAAGAAACAGGTAGTGACCTAGAGGTAAGTGGCTTTTAGCGCTCTGAGCGGGTGGGATTTTGCTAACTTCCTGCTCTTTTATCCTCGAGGAAGTGAAATCACATCAGCCAGGAACAACAGGCAGTTGCAGTACACACACAAACTAGTTACTCCAGGCAGTTGCAGCCATGCCCAAGCTGTTTACAACACTAGGATGTTGCAGCCGCACACAGACCAATTACAAGATGTTAGCAGTGGTAGCTACAACCATGTCAATCACAAGATGTTGGCAGTAGTGGTCAAGCACAAGCCTATCACAACTGAAACAGTCACAGCCATGCACAGGCTGAATATTCAGCTGACAGTTGGGCCATGCACAGGCTAAATTCAACATGAGATCACAGCCCAACCAGGCCTTAGCAACTGTGGTCACAGGTCGCCGTTCCTGCCAGGTACCATTACTGAGATTGTAAGGCAGTCTAAACTGCAGAACAGCAGGACAGTCTTTTCAGTCCTGGTCTTTCCAGTCCCCTCCTCTAAGCACCCTACATACCTAGGACATGCTGCACTTCACTCATCCTGCACGTCTGCCAGGCTCCTCCTCAGGAGACAGGAAGGATTTTAGGCACTTCAGAACTGGCACGTAGCTCTTCTAGCAAGTGATCCAGACTCAGGTGATGTCCACTCACTGCTGGGAGAGTAACTGTCAGGCCTGGTTGAACAGCTGTCCTCGCATAACTCTATAGAGCACTGCCTCCCTTGGCTATAGAGGACCCGGAACTAGAACAATAAGATGGCCTCACTTTTGTACACCAAAATCAGACAGGGGATGTGTATCCCCCATATACACTTGCAGGAATGGTCTGAATTGTTTTTTGTAACGCGTCCTTTTCAGGCTGCTCTTCAGACACAGTCTTTGTGTAGAGTGATGCTTCTCATAGCTGCGTAGTCTCCAACATGAAGCACCCACAAGGTACAAAGAGGTGCAAGGTTTCTGCATCTGGCTGTCATCAGAACCAAACTGGAGGAGTCATCAGAGATAAAGATAAAAGGGCTAGTCTCACCTAAAGGTTTTCTCCCCTTGGACAACACAGTCTGCAATCCCACCCCTCTATTCTACCATCCACAAAATGGCAGTGTTCAGGAAGACTATTCAGTAGTTCCTTCCTACCAAAAGGCCTGATAAAATTTCTAAAGGAGCCCCTCCCCTACTCCTGACTTCAGTCTCCTCACTTCAGCTTCATGAATGTGAGGAATATACTTCCCCTATCTGGGAAAGCAACGATCACCATTATCTTGAGCAATGACAAGGGCAGGGGTATCTAAAATGTAACCCACAGGCCTCCAATACTCTGGCTCATTCACACACATCATACATCTATGACAAAGACTATGCACACAAACACACAACAAAATATACTTGGAATGTTTATGGTAGAAGTTGGGTATGCAGATTTGTAGAGTGCACTATTACTTGGAAGGTTATCCTGGCACTGAGCAGGTGTAAGCCTAGCTAAACCTAGGGCCTAGTGGAGCTATTCAAAAGGCCAGGTCTTCAGCTTCTTGCAGAATTCAAGAAGTGAAGGGAAGGCTATTATGTGCCGGGTTTGGTGGCTTAGTAGACTAATGCATCTACTGTAGGTGCATGTGTTTGACCTCATGGTCACAGGTTCACATCATGGTGGGTCCACTCAACCTTTCATCTATCTGAGGTTATTAAGATGAGTGCCACTGAGTTGGGTAACAATAAACATCAGTTATTCAGTGCCAAGATACCCTTCTGGTTTGACATGCGCTTTACAAATACACGTGTTAGGTTCATTAGTCAATCAGTTATGGTAGCGGCAGGTTGTTACGCACTTAAGGATAAGGCTCGACTGCCGGATCTAATTTTCCATGTGCATGGAGTGTGTGCAAGCAGGAGTACTGATGACCAGAGGTGTCTGGAAGGTTTGTGAAAGCAGATGCAACTGTTGAGGTACGCTTGGGCAGTGTTGTGTAGTGCCTTGTATGTGTGGGTGAGGAGTTTGAATTGTGCTCGTTTGATTATTGGGGCCAGTGGATCTCCTTCAAGTGTGCTTGTGATGAGGGGTGTGTGACAGGTTTCAGGGTATTGAATGGGAGTCATTTGAAAATCTTCCTCATCATCTTCCGTGTATGAAATCATGAGGCAGTGATGACGTTGCATAGGGCAGTCATACCCAGTTTGCTATTGATGACAATCCTGAGGTTCTTGGCATAGGTCGGTGTCGGTCTTAGCTCTGTTGGCAACTAGGTGGAGTCTCACAATGAAGTGCTTTTCCCGAAGAACATGACTTTGTTCTTGTTGGAATTCAGTCGTTTTTTTTAAAATTGTTTTTATTCGTCAATAAACACATATATTGCCGGCCCCTGTAACCCCGGAGGTATCGGCACAAGCAGCGCACTAATCATGACATTGACATTTTTATCATAATAGGATACTTGGAATGCATTTCAGATGAAAACCAACTCCCCAACTCTCCTCCCCCACCTCCCAACTCCCTCCCCCCGACCGCACCATACTGTATCCAACCAACAACAGCTTGAATGAGCATAAGCCGGACAGATCCAACCCCAGTCCCTGCGTGTACCCCCCCCCCTCCCCCTCCGGGGGAACCTAGATGAGCCCCTCCTCCCGCTCCTCTGGAACTGGCTCCAGGGGGAGACCCCTATAGTCTGCCCACCGCTTCCATATCTTGTAGTGTTTACGGGGGCACCCCCTAGCTGCAAAAATGGGGAGCTCCAGGCCCATATTAAAGTCCAAGCCCCTCTTCCACACATTTAGCGAGGGGGCAGCCGGAGCCTTCCATGCCCAGGCGATATCCCTCTTGGCCAGCGTGAGACCCAGCAGCAATAAGTGTCTCTTGTATATGTTGCCACCAATATCCTCCATAATGTGCAAGAGTGTCAGCTTGGGGTCAGCAGGAAGATCCCAACCCAATACCGCGGATAGGCAGGCCAACACCCCTCTCCAAAACCAAGACAATGACCCACAACGCCACACCGTGTGGAAGAAGGAGCCCTCCTCCCGTCCACAGTGGAGACACTACGGAGAGACAATCAAGCCCGCCCGCCACAACCTCCGCCAGGTAAAGTAAGCCCTATGCAGATATTTAAATTGTATAAGTCGAAGTTGGATAGCTATGGCCGCCCCCCGAGGCGAGGCCTGTGCATCCGTCCAGTCCGTCTCATCAAGGGGCCCAACATCGTCCTCCCATTTCCCTTTGAGCTGCTGGAGCGAAGGGGCGCTGTGGATAACGAGCGATCGATATATCTTGGAGATTTTCTTTTCTTGGAGGTCTCCCATAAAAAGCTTCGCCTCCACTGGGCTAAAGTCAGCTATGGAGTCTAACCCCACCAGGCTTGGGGAGAGTGTGTGGCGAAACTGTAGATATCTATAGAATTGCGTCCGTGGCATGCTGAATTCCTGTTGAAGATCCTGGAAGGACTTCAGAACGCACCCCTGCACCACGTCACCTATGGTGGAGATGCCTATACGATCCCACCCCTCAAACCCTGACAGGGCCGCCAACTGTGGTCGTCGCCCATTGTGCCACAATGGGGTCTCCCGTGTGAGCACACCCCACCACCCAATGCGCGTCAGCGCCTGGCGCCAAATCCGAAAAACTACCTGCGTCACTGGTGGCAAGCGCGCCTGATGCACGGCAGAGTAAAGCAAGGTATGAAGTGTGTGCGGGGCCATGAGCCGCCGCTCCACAATTGGAATTCAGTTTTAAACAGTTGGTCTTTATCCAGTGGGTGATTTCAGTCATGCAGGCATTAAACTTGATCCGGGTACTGGGTGTTTTATCTGTGAGAGAATGAGTTGCATGTCGTCAAATGTAGGAGAGGACACTGATGCTGTGAGAGTGGATGATACTTACTGTAGGGATTCATGTATGCATTGTAGAGGGTGGGGCTCTGGGAGGATCCTTGCGTAACTCGGCAGACGAGGATGTGGGTGTCCTAGGTGTACTGTACCAGGCTAAGTGATTGGGTCCTTCCAGTCAGGAATGAGCAGATCCATCGGAGCGTAATTTTAGATTCTGATGTTGTGGAGGCTCTGCATGAGGACCGGGCGTTAAATTATGTCAAACGCTGTGGAGGGTAAACATTCAGAAGTGGAATTATGCATAAGTGGGGCATAAGGCCTCCACTCCAGTGACACAGATAAAAAGATCTGGTCACAACTATGGATTCACAAAAAAATAAAGCTGCCACCACTACTCTGTGCTACACACATGACAGGGACATAAGTCCACTGTTTCAATTAGGGTACACTTAGTGCACCTTCTTAGGTCACAGGACAAGTCCAGGACATTACTTATGTCACAGGACAGGCCTACGTCTCTGCATGAACACTAGATTAGAATGACGCCACGGCCAAAATCAAAAATCTCAATATCACATACAAGCAGAGGGGCACTCAGGGCAGGGCAACATGACTGCACACCAAGTAAGGGACGTTCCTACCTCAAATTATCTTTCTTGCGTTAGTTGGATTTCTTGATTCGGTTGGTAACATGAGTTAATAATTGCTCAACTGGGATTCCTGGCTGTGCAGTGTTTCTTCATTAGATATTCCTGTACTCAATGGGTTTTCTGAGGACAATGTCTCCAGGAATATGTTCCCTGAAGTAATTGCAGCTATTGCGATGGAAACATATATTTCCCTGGTAACTACTCATTCCACAGAGACAGTACGTAGCGGTGTGGTAATTTTGGACACTAGAATTACCACAGCCAAGGTATTGGCAATTTCTGATGTGAAATTACCATGGTGGTATTAATGCAGAACTCAAAATGAGCCCTTAATCAGGAGCATAAGATGTGCATACACACGCTAAAGTTGGCAGCGAATAAAGAACGGACACATTTAGAAAAACTGATTGAAATGTACAGGCACGCAAAGTTTGATGACTTCGCCATGCAAACTGATCAATGTAAGATAACAGTGCCTGTACCAGGTACAATGGGAGGTGGGTTTAGAGTGGCACCTTTTCAGGGGCCGTTTCTCCATTAAAGCACACGGGCTGCGCCCCTCTGAAATTCCTACACATTTACATAAAAACATATTAAATAGATCAATTTATTTAGAGAAACTATTGTATTCCTAAATAAATTGATGTATTTAAGTCTGGGATGTCTGTTTCAGGCTGCCTGCCCCGCCTCACTCTGAAGCAGGAGACGGAAGCCAGGCAGTAAATCAGCTTTCTTAACTGCAATTGCCCAACGCAGGGTTTTCTGTTTTAAAGCCGTTCATTGCCATTGTGGTCTAGGGTTGTATGCACTCTGTAGGCCAATGACGCAATAGGCGTCACGATTGTGGGTGTCGGAGAGCTCATCCCTGCGGGATTTTAGACCATAGATGACCGTCATTCAAAGTCGTAGATCCCACCCTTTCGACATACGTGGGAGTGAATGTAAGCACGTCTGATTTGGTGCCTTGCTCTCGGTAATGGTAAGTGTTTGCATGCTAAATTTGTGTTATGTATATTGTGTTAAGTCCCCTCATCATGCTAACCTCCACCACTGTGACACCCCATGTCCTCGCTGCAGATTGCGTGCTCCTTTAGAAGTGATGCTGCTGTATTTGTTACCCCTCAAAATGGATCCTAATAAGGAGCAGGGTTCTTGTTCCCTTGTGAAGCTGATCAAATATCCGAGTCGAGCCCAAAGCGAGAGATATGTGCTTACTGTGGAACATGTGCTTACAGCGAACAGTTCTCGGATATATGACATTAAAACAGGCCCTGTCTTCAAGCCCCTAAGTTAACCCTGATGCCAAAAACATGGATTGACTTGCAAACAATTAATGTTAAAAATGTCAAGGAAATGCATTTCAGCAATTTAGTTCCTCTCTTATTTCACATGCTTTACTTAAAGTTGCAAAAGAGTTAGCTACTTTATAATGTTGCTGTTTTTCAGTATTTTTGTTTGTGCATTCATTGAGGCTTGAGCCATGTCAGTTGTTTATGAGGGACTTTGACTGAGGGCCCAGGCGCAAAGGTTGAAGCCAAACTAAGTGCCTGTCAGTGGGTTGGCCTCTCTGCAGATCACACAGATCAATGTTCATGTATTCCATTTGCAACTGAAATTCTGTGAATGTGTGTGTGAAGAGGGTACACAGTAGTCAAAATATTTGCAAGGCAAAAGTAAGAGAAATTAACGTGCTTAATTTTGAGGGAGTGCAGGTCATGTTGGGGGCCGTGAAGTGACAGAGATGTGAGGAAGTGCATTTAGTGAACAGTGAAAAGAGTATGCTGAAGAGGAAAGAAAGGGGGTTGTGCAGATGGACAAGACATGCAGAGAAAAAGAGGATACATATCCAACATAAAGCACAAATAACTGAAGGCCAAAACTCCTTCCACAGGCGTCAATACTGTTTAATTCACATACTCACTATTTTAGAATTAAAACATTTCCAATATTAATTCTTTATAAGAAATCATTGTTGTTACTCATTTATCTTAAACAGCTAACACCCAGTGACAAAGCCAATCATACTGATAGGCTTTAGGTGGATTCCAGTTGTTGTGTCACTTATCTGGATAAAATTAAATCTCCGAGACAAAAACCAAAATACTGGTCAGGTGGCACACTATGGGAATCACAGAAATGTATTTGACATGTTCCTGTATAGAGAGCCCCTGTAAGGAAGTGTCCTCTTTTTGCATGGTTGCCTCCCACTTTTTGCTGGACTGCTGATGTACTTTGACTGAGTGTGCCATTGGCTCCTGCCAAACAGGTACCCAGCTGGTCACATAGTTTCTAAATGTGAAAAGCACAAAGTTACAAAAAAAAAAACATATAAAGCATAGATAGACCAGGTTGAACTTGGTTGTCAACACAATGTTTATATTGACAAATATTACTCAATATGCTGCTCCATAAATTCGTATTTCAGAGGTTGCTCCATAGTCACAAAGTGACTGAAGTGCTCAAAGTAGTGCTCGTGAGGTGACGGAGATGTGAAGTGTGGACATTCAAAGATATACAAAATATACAATATTTACAAGAATGAATAAGCCCTGTCTGACATAATTATTAGGAGACTAACTTAAAAGCCCAAGCAATGCGATGCCGTCAATGTACAATGTGCTTGTCCGCTGCTGGGCTTAAAATAATTAGTACAGGTCTCAAATATATGAAAAGTCGATGTTTCGACCCTAAACAATGAACTTAGTTGTTCAGTCCTTACAGCGGGGTCTTCCTCAGGACCAGAAAGGGGCAACCTGCAAAGTAGTAAACTAGTTGTCACTGCTGGTGCATTATTTCAAGGGGCACTTCAATGTAGAAGAAGGCAAAAAAGGCTCAACTTAGTTATAACACTATCCAGTATACAGTGTTAAATAGTAGTAGCGTGGGGTGGGTTGCTCCGGAGGAGAGGAAAAGAGACACCAGGGGTGCCTAAACTGAAAGACAAAGTGGGGCACATTAGTGCTCCAGCAACTCAATGATATAAGAACTAATCAAGATGTGCAGGACACCACAGGCAATATGGAAAGAGTTTGCCTTAGAGGTAGATTCTTGTAATGAAGCTGAATAAATCCAGAAATAAAACGTGATCAATCAATTCACGTATTGCTGAAGTAATCAGCAGGCTTCTAAAATAAAAAATAAAAACAATTAACAGAATGAGAAGTCTGCAACTGCAGAGTGTCTTATCTGAAGGAAACGCTGCCAATGGTGTGTATTAAGTTCTGCTTGTAGTCAGTTAAGCAACTATTGCTAAAGTAAGTGTAATATCTATAGTGGTGATGTCATTGCACTCTGAATGTTCTGTCAGCTCCTGGGTGATAGAATGTCCATGCTTGAAGCATGCTATCATTCCCTGGAAGCTGTTGTTGATGAGCAGTATTAAATACGTCTTCTCTTCATACCGGTTGTGATTGTGGTCACTTCAATTGGCGACACGATTGGGATTTACTGCTCATCTTCATACCCATCTGTGCGGAGTTATTCAAGTTAAAATTCGTCTCTACAATTTTTTTTTTAAAGGAAATAATCGAATCCAGCTTTAATATTCAAAAGAACTTGTCTGAATTGCCATGATCTTCATACTGCCGATGGGACACTCGGTCTCGGCTAACAGTTACATCATCTGAAGTCAGCTGGACCGCGCCCAGCGCCAGACCCCCTGCCCCTCGAGCTGCCCAGCCATCCCGCATTACCTACGATGCCGCCTCCCTCCTAGCCCTCGACCCCGGTCGCGCCCCCAACTGCGTCCATGCCGCTCCTGGACACACCCATGGCCCTTTCTCCTGCTACTCCTGCAAATTCAGCGGCACCGACAACATCTCTGCTACGTCCACACCACAGATTCCCGACCCCAACCACCTACAATGCATCCTTCTCAACACCCGATCAGTCCATAGGCATGCCATTGACCTATGGAATCTACTAGACACCATTTCCCCGGACATCGCCTTCCTTACGGAAACATGGATGAATGCTTCCTCCGCACCAGACATCACCATTGCCATCCCTGAAGACTATAAGATCACTCGCAAAGACCGTACCAGCCACACAGGAGGAGGAATCGCCATCGTCCACAAGAAATCTATCCGCATCTCAACCAGCTCTGACGTCAATCTCGCCAACTCCGAACATCTTCACTTCCAGATCCACATCGACCCCAAAACAACACTCAGAGGCACTCTCCTCTACAGACCACCAGGACCCCGCGCAAAATTCAGTGAAGACATCACGGACTTCATCACCCCACACGCGCTCCCCTCCAAAGATTACATCCTTCTGGGAGACCTCAACTTTCACCTTGAAAAGACCAACGACCACAACACCTCCACCCTCGTGGACAACCTCGCCAACCTCGGACTTAAACAACTAGTCACTTCCCCCACCCACATCGCAGGTCACACACTCGACCCCATCTTCACATCCAGCAATCATATCTCCTTCTGCCACACTACGGATCTCCTCTGGACCGACCACAGCTGCGTTCACTTCATCTACAACAAGCCGAAACCCATCATCCACTCCCAACCTACCCTGCAAAGAAACTGGAACAAAATCACCACGGACCAAATCTCCGCATCGCTCCTTCGAAACTCCCCAGCCCTCTCTTCTAACGCCAACGAAGCCGCCGCCAACCTCACCCTATGGTTATCCAACACCGCCGACACCTTAGCTCCACTGAAAAAACGTCAAAGCAAACCTGGCAGCAAGAAAGCCTCATGGTTCAACGATGATCTCAAGAAGTCCAAGAAACTCTGCCGCTCCCTTGAAAAGGCCTGGAAAAAAGACCCAACCACCAGCACCAAGGACGCCTTCAAAAGCGCCACCCGCACCCACCACCAACTGATCCGAAAAGCCAAGAAAACAGCTTTCAAGGATCGACTTGACAACAACGCCCACAACAGCAAGGAACTTTTCAACATCGTCAAGGAATTTTCCAATCCCTCGGCCAACTCCAACGACATCACCCCCTCTCAAACCCTCTGCGACTCCCTAGCCTCTTTTTTCCACAACAAGATTGCAGACATCCACAACAGCTTTGACAACCAACCCGGAAACCAACCCACCCTACCATCTGCTGACCACCTTCCCCCCGTGAACACCCTTAACGCTTGGAACCCAATCTCCACTGAGGACACCATCCGCCTGATGAATTCCATCCACTCAGGATCCCCCACAGACCCATGCCCTCACCACATCTTCAACAAAGCAGACTCCGTCATAGCACCGCACCTCCGAGACGTCATCAACTGCTCCTTCAACTCCTCTACCTTCCCAGAAGACTGGAAACACGCCGAACTCACTGCCCTTCTGAAAAAACCAACAGCGGACCCCACCGAACTCAAAAATTACCGCCCCATCTCGCTTCTTCCATTCCCGGCCAAAGTCATCGAGAAAGCCGTCAACAACCAGCTCGCCACTTTCCTCGAAGCCAACAAATCCCTCGACTCCTCACAGTCCGGCTTCCGAGCCAAACACAGCACTGAGACCGCCCTCATCGCAGCAACAGACGACATTCGAACTCTACTGGACAACGGAGACACAGTCGCCCTCATCCTCCTCGACCTCTCTGCAGCATTCGATACAGTCTGCCACAGCACCCTTCTACAACGCCTCAATAACATCGGAATCCAAGGAAAAGCACTTGAATGGATCACCTCGTTCCTCACCGGAAGAACCCAGAGAGTCCGCCTTCCTCCATTCAAGTCCGAGGCCTCTGAAGTCATCTGCGGCGTCCCTCAAGGATCCTCACTCAGTCCCACCCTCTTCAACGTATACATGAGCCCCCTCGCGGCCATCGCACGCCGACACAACCTCAACATCATCTCCTACGCGGACGACACTCAACTAATCCTTTCTCTCACCAATGACCCTAGCACCGCCAAAACTAACCTACACGAAGGAATGAAAGAAGTTGCCGAATGGATGAAACAAAGCCGTCTGAAACTGAACTCAGACAAAACTGAAGTCCTCATCTTAGGTACATCCCCCTCTGCATGGGACGATTCCTGGTGGCCTGAAGCCCTCGGAAAAGCACCCATCCCGACAGACCACGCACGGAACCTAGGCGTCATCCTGGATTCTTCACTCTCAATGAACAGACAAGTCAGCGCCGTATCCTCTTCCTGCTTCAACATTCTTCGCATGCTCAGAAAAACATTTCGCTGGATCCCCCTCGAAACAAGGAAAACAGTTACCCACGCTCTAGTCACGAGCCGACTGGACTACGGAAACACCCTCTACGCGGGTACTACCGCAAAGCTCCAGAAGAAACTCCAACGAATCCAAAACGCATCAGCCAGGCTCATATTAGACATCCCTCGCAACGAACACATCTCTGATCACCTTAAAGACCTCCACTGGCTACCCGTCAATAAGAGGATCACCTTCCGACTGCTTACCCACGCACACAAATCACTCTACGATATCGGACCAGATTGCCTCAACTCTCGACTGTCCTTCTACACCCCCTCCCGCCAACTACGATCTTCCAGCCAAGCCCTCGCCACTATACCTCGCATCAACAAGACCACCATGGGAGGCAGATCCTTTGCATACCTGGCTGCTAAAACATGGAACTCACTCCCCGCCTACCTTCGCCTCACCCAGAACCACCTAGCGTTCAGAAAGCAGCTTAAAACGTGGATATTTGACAAATAATCCTCCTCCCCTTCCTAAGCGCCTTGAAACCCTCTGGGTACGTAGTGCGCTATACAAATTTTATGACTTGACTTGACTTGACTTCATCTGTTCTTTTCTCCACGGAACGTCAAGGCCGTTGCTAGTAACGTGTAGACGAGAAGTGAGGTATTTGCTGACTGGATGTATTTGTGAACAAGTGTGTGGGTATTTGTCCCTGCGTGCATTGGAGGCTGATTTTGTTTGCTTGTGGTGCACTCACTCGTACCAGCGCTTCATTTGTGTGACTTTTACTTGTGCCATTGGAAAATTATTTGGCTACCGGCGCACTGACAGTTGCACGTATGAATTTAGACCTCTGATGCCACATTTAGAGGAGACCGACGTTGTTATCAAGGTCCATTTTTAAATAGTTGGTTGGATGGTTACTATGACAGTTGCGCTTCCCATTTAAACTTGAAATTGGCTCACGTAACTCACCTTGTTCATAGAGTCGCGCGGAGCCTGTCGTCAACCTTCCATGGGCTTCTCTGTCATTGTTGCTGACATTTGACGTTGTGCAGCAGGAGCGAGCGGTGAGCCACACGGCATGCGTCTTCTGTGCGTCTCGCCATCTTCTTGCAAGCAGATCCAAGTTATCGCTTTTACGTGTTATTGAAGGATTACAGCGCCCATCATTTAACTCCAAGAAAGTACTTTCAATGAAGTTATGTCTCCATTGCTGCAACTTTGATGTATTCCGCTGGTGAATATCAGGAATATTTTTGGTCCTTTAATCTTAATATTTGGCAAGACATCAGCGCATTAATGCCTATTAGTTGACATTTCGTCGAGGTCAAGGTACTGTGTCTACAATCCTCACGTCATATGTTTTCTGAATTCGACCATTGGATCTATCATTCTCTATTTACTGACTTTACATTAACTGCACTTTAGCGCCATCTTGTGGATGTTTATTTAAGCTGAAGAACTCTTAACTTTATGTTAAATCGTAATTTTAAAATATCATCTCACGTTTATTACATGTGCAAATTCACACATTATTTCTTTTAACGATAAATCCGACAACAGTTAAGTCTTTTATTTAACGGAAAATACAATATAACAATATTCGTTTTTTTTTGTTTTGGTGAAGGAAAAGGAGAAGATTTATAGTGCTAGTGAGAATTTTTGTTGCATTTCTAAGTAGTCGTGTTGCTTGTCTCTTGCAGCATCTTTATCATGCAGAATGTACAAGCACCTTCTCCTTTCCTACAGCTTCCAGGAGACCCACCAGTAGAGTGGAAAGTATGGTACAGGGCATTTACGAAATATTTAGGAGCCATTGGGGGTCTTAGATTTAGTGCTGAACGTAAAAGATTCATCCTTGAACACAATTTGGGTTTTGAGGGTCAGGCTGCACTTGAACATTTACCCTTACCAGAACCAGCAGAGGGTGTCGAACCGCTTAACGATTTTGACCAAGCTATACAGATGTTAGAAAAACTATTTGATGTTGAAAAGAGCTTGGTAGTAGCCAGGCATACGTTTTTCACGAGGGAACAACAAGCCTCTGAAAGTATTGTGTCATATGTTGCTTCTCTACGTATATTTGCTTCTGAATGGGAGTTTGAGAATTTTACGTCTCAACTCATCAGAGATCAAATTGTAGTACGATGTAGAGATAAAAAAGTTCAACAAAAGTTATTAACTTTAAAAAATCCATCACTTGAAGAAACGGTCTCTATCGTTAAGAGCATTGAGTTATCACAAATGTCTTCCAATGAGCTCAGATCAGACAAATCCACCGTTGGTGTTGTAAATGAAGGGAAAAATGGGGCAGATAAGAATAGTGTCTCTGAGAAAAACAGTAGTGATAAAAACAGTAATGAGGTTAAAGGGAAATTGCCTGTGGTAAGACAGGAAATAATTCTATTTCCAAAAGAAAAATGTGTGTTCAAAGTGTGGTTATCATTCACATTTTCCTAATTCACTAATTTGCCCTGCTCGAAAAGCTTTGTGTAGAAATTGTGGTAAACCAGGTCATTTTGCAAAAGTGTGTACTTCCAGGAGGAATATCAACGTTGTGTGGGAAGAGAGTGACAAATTGGGGAGTAATACAGAAGTTGTAAGTTCCATGAGTGACTTAATGTTAGTAGTTAAGGATGATTGTGAGGAGTGTGCAGACCCGATTGTTGACATAATAGTGGATGGAAAGATTTTGAAACTACTCGCTGATTCAGGAGCACGCATGACAATGATCACTGAAGAGTTGTTCGAATCTGTATGGGGTGATAGGCATCTTGAACCTCCTGACAGAAGCCCTGTGTCTTATGAAGGAAGGAAGATTCAACTAAAAGGTTTTTTTGAAAGCACATTAGTGTTCAAAGTGAAGTCTATTACTGGAAAGATATATGTTTCTATCAAAGGATTAAAATCTCCTGGGGTGGTACCACCAAGGTTTATTCGGAATGACTCTTACGCCAGGCACAAAGGAACCAGTATCCATTGTTAATGAATCAACATGCTATGACGAACCTTCCAACTGGGGAAGCAAATTCCCAAAGGTTTTTTCTGATTCACTAGGTTTAATCAAGGGTTTTAAACATCTTATCAAGGTAAAAGATGGAGCTATTCCTTGCAAACACAAACTGCGTAATGTACCCTAGAGTGTTAGGGATGATTTTACGAAAGAGTTGGAGAAGATGTGGGATTCAGGTGTGATTGAGCCAATTGAATCATCTCTTTGGTTAAGTCCTTTGGTCGTCGCACGGAAAAAAATGGGAATCTCAGAGTCTGTATTGACTTACGCAGTCTCAATAAGAATATTTGGGTGGATTCACACCTACTATCCCGCATTGACGACATAGTTTCAAAGCTTCAAGGTTTCAAATGGTTTTCGAAGATAGATTTATCTTCGGCATACCATCAAGTTGAATTGGATGCGTCATCTAAACACTTGACTGCTTTTGTTTCTCCATCTGGAACTTTCCAATTTAAACGGATGCCTTTTTGGCTAGCTTCCGTATTCCAACATGTGATGGAAAAAGTTCTGATGGGGGTGCATAATACAGTTGTTTTTCAAGATGACATCCTAGTAGCAGGAGTTTGCAGGTCATCGCATGATAGAAGTTTGACTGAAGTGTTAGACAGACTACAAGAGAAGGGTATTGTGGGTAATTTGAGCAAATGTGTTCTTGGGATACAGTCTATTGATTATCTAGGGCACCGCATTTCAGGCGAGGGCATTCTTCCCAGAGTTGGTTTGATTGAAGCAATTGTTAAAGTTCCTTCTCCCAGGACCAAAGAACAACTTTCATCCTTTCTTGGTATGTGTGAATTTTATTCTAAGTTCATTTCAAATTTTTCAGCAAAGACTGCTCATTTACGTGAACTTCTGAAGAGAGGAACTGTCTTTCTTTGGGATCAAAAGTGTCAAACAGATTTTGACAAAATTAAGAATGAACTGAGTCGCTGTAACATATTGACTCCATATGATCCTACTCTAGAAGCCATTGTGTCAGTGGATGCTAGTCTGGATGGTCTTGGTGGCATGTTGACTCAAATGAAAGTTGGGATGGAACATACTGTTGGATTTATCTCTAGATCATTACGTCCCAGCGAGAAAAACTATTCTGTATTCGAAAGAGAACGTCTTGCTTGTTGTTGGGCTGTTGAGAGGTTTAAAAGTTTTCTTTGGGGTAGATCTTTTAAGCTGCTGACTGTTCACAAACCCCTTATTCCCATTCTTAATGGTGTTCTCGTGAAAGATCACACGCCCAGGATCGCGAGATTGAGCTCTAAACTTCTTCAATACAATTTTGCAGTTGAACATATTCCTGGAGGAAAAAACATTAGACCTGACTTTCTCTCCAGATTGCCGTTGCCTGCGGTGCAGGATGAATGTGTTGCAGACGAAGATGAGGAATGCTTAATTGCAAGTATCAATGTTTGTAAAGAGGGGTGTTTCAAGGAGGAAGAATGGTTTGATGCGTTACATTCAGATTCTGTTCTCAAGGAGGTAAAAAGGTGTATCATCCAAGGTTGGCCAAAGGAAAAACATCTGGATAGTGAACTACAACCTTTCGCTAAAGTGGCTGATGAACACTCTTTAGAAGAAGGTGAGATGATTTTACGTGGCGATAAATTTGTACCCCCAGTTAGTTTGAGAGATCGCATAATTATGGCTGGACATGAAGGCTATTTGGGGCAAACATGTACCAAGCGCAGAATTCGTTCTATTTATTGGTGGCCTTCAATGGATCGTCATATAGAGAGTATGGTTGAAAATTGTTTTACCTGTTGTTCCAGTGACAAAGTGATCAAGACTGTCATTCCTCCCAAGATAAAAGTTGACCTACCCTCAGGGCCTTGGATGAAACTAGCTTTGGATTTTATTGGCCCGTTCAATGCTTTACCTAATAAGTATAAATTTGCATTGGTTATTGCTGACTATTACAGCAAGTGGTGGGAAGTGTGTTTTATGACTGAACCTAATACAAGTGAAGTTATTAAGTTCCTAGAAAGTCTTTTTGCAAGGGAAGGTTTTCCTAAGGAAGTAGTGTCAGACAATGGAGTACAATTTGTCTCCAAAGAAATGTCTGGTTTCTTAAATCAATCTGGCATTTTCCATAGGCGTGTAGCTCTGTATCACCCACAAGGAAATGGTTTTATTGAGCGCATGAATCGTATTTTGGTTGATTGTGTGCAATGGGCTGTCTCTGGTAATATTGATATTAGAGGAGCTGTTCAGAGTATGCTGTGGGTTCATCGGACTACACCGGGTACTGAGTTTGGGAAAAGTCCTTTTGAGTTACTGAGAGGGAGAGTTGCAACGTTTAGCATGTGCCCAGCTTGGATGAGGCAGTGGGGACTATTGTTAAGGTCAGTTTTGTCATCCTCTTTTGAGAGAGTTGAGGGAAATGTGCATTCACATGTACACAATAAAACCTATGCTGAGGAAAACACTTCTCATCTTTCTGGAGAAAGTTCTCATAAAGATGAGTGGTCTCACAATATCAAGGTGGGGGATTGGGTTAAGATAAATATTCCACATAATGTACCCAAGGGTCTATCTAAATTCAGTCAACCTATGTGCGTAGATTTGGTTTCGCGTTATGCTGTGAGAGTCAATGGTAAGAATTGGTGGAATGTATCTAGAATTTAAAGAATCCCTGATAAGGTTGCACATCAAATGGGCTTAAAAGATAACTTTGTTCCTCCTTTTAATAAATCGTCTTTTGAGGGTGGGAAGATTGGATTGAGCGGGAAAAGTTTGTCCTGTGATGGTCCATCACAAGAAAGGTCTACTTCCTTGAAAAGGAGGAGCACCCGCAGGAGATTTGTTCCCAAACGTATGGATTTGTAAAATGTTACAGTAATTCTAATTTTGATTAAGTTTGCCTTCTATATTTTTAGTGTCTTTTCTTGTTATTCATTTTTTTATTGTATGTAGTTTTTTTTATTATGTTCTTGTTTGTTTTTCTTGATTATTCTATCATTATGTTTCTGTAAAGAAGGGAGATATTGTAATATCTATAGTGGTGATGTCATTGCACCCTGAATGCTCCTGGGTGATAAAATGTCCATGCTTGAAGCATGCTATCATTCCCTGGAAGCTGTTGTTGATGAGCAGTATTAAATACGTCTTCTCTTCATACCGGTTGTGATTGTGGTCACTTCAGTAAGTACAGACAATGTGGGCACTAAGCGATTAATAAGTACAATTGACACCCAACCTGCGTCGCGTACTATAATATGCAATTAAGATGCTCTACTTGTTGTCGATTATAGACAGTGATGAATCATCATTAACAAGACCGTGGGAGACTCAAAACTAAAGCCCATTACTTGCTCCGTCACCACGGGCACCTCAAGGACTAGTAACAGATGATGTAGCTTGTTACCAACAAAAGTGACACTGTAGGAGCCTAGGCACCAAAGACAGATTACTGACTATGTGTCAGCGTACACCTCAAACACTGGTACCAACCGATTGTCGCACATTACCCTTGGAATGATCATCGAACAGCAGCCAGGCGTCTCGCATCTGCGAGAGCGTCCGGACCCTCCTAAATGAGGAGGCTGATGTGAACGTGCATGCCGCGGCCGGAGCGCTGGGCGAGCAGGAGCAAGATGCTGGAGATCTGAAGGCTGAGTATCGTGCGTCATAGTTGAATCTGTCATTTCCCTTCTAGTGTGCGGTTTTGATGCTGTGGCTTCGAGTAAAAAAAAGTGTATTATTGTCTATTCATAATCACAACCGATCGTTGGTGGAGCTACTTATGGTTCTGTCAGCGTATGGAGTACAATCATTGTCTGACATCGGTTGTAATCATGGACACTAGGGTTCTTAGTGTGTCCAGGGGAGCCAGAGGCGGTTGGGCATTACATCAGTACCGGACAGCGTTAGACCCCCTATTTGGTTATAGTTGTGGCGACAAGAGTTCTGGGTGTGTTCAAAAGAGCCTAGGCCGGTTTTGGCATTACATAGGTATTAGACAGCCGAAAAACCCAATGTTCACATGGTTATATTTGCTAAAATACATCAGTGCTATGCAAAGGTAGAGATACATCCATGAGAGTAATGTGAATGAATACACAGAATAATTGAAACATTCCATGTATTACATCATCTGTTTGGGCGAGGTGGTGGTAAAGTACCCTCTACGAGTGAAACCATACCTTTTAAAGCCTCACCTCCGGAGAGGGTATTCAACTATACATCAGTTCCGAGCAAAGGTAAGGACACATGCATATGAGCAAGGTCAATGCACAGAACAATTGAAACATTACATATATTAAGACATCTGTTTAAGCGTAAATAGGGGGTAAGGTCCCTCAGATGTAGATGATCCCTGGGTACCCTTCAAGTATGAAAAAGTTCCCTGTGTCGCCTCACAGCATGTTAATATGTGTATGACTAATGTGAGGGTCAACCTATAGTTAGTAGTGCTGTAGTGGTAACTGTCTCCCAAGTTCCTCCTGCTCATTCAGAGCGTTTTGGACGGTGTCCAAGTAATGCATCCACTTGCATTCTCATAGATTCATAATGTCTGCAATGTTGCCACCTCTTGGGCCCAGTGTAACCTTTTCAATAACTACCCATCTGATACTATAAGCTGAATCATGAGAAGACTAAAAAAGTTCCACCAGAGGAGCCCCTGACACCCCGCAACGGATCCTACTGCAATGTTGCAGGACCCGGGTCCTGATCTTCTGGCTAGTCTAACCGATGTATAGAAGGCCACATGGACGGTAAACTACCATTACAACGCGACTTCTACTTCGACTTACCTTTACCATGCATAGTTTTTTTCGCAGGTCTCTTTATTACGCATGTTTTTATATCACATGCTTCTACTACGCTAATACCGTTACAACGCAAAACCGAAAACCATGCGAAGTAATGCTTATCGTTGGAACGTCATATATTCCACATGGGCATCTAATTCCATAAATTACATTGGTACTGTTATAGTTAGTGTGTTCTCTTAATGTAATCGATGAGTTGTTGTGTGAGAAGGTTTTCGTTTCAATGGTCAGGTCACAGGCTTTGCAGTGGCCACACTTAAAATGCCCGCAGTGGGGGGCAGGTTCCACAATGTGCGTTATGAGGGTTGTGTGGGTGGTCTCAGAAATGAGTGTACTACATGATCCCTAATACTTTTGCCCCTTTTGAAGGAGTGCAGTGGTGGTTCAGACATGTCGAAGTTATCAGCGATCAGTTTCCAATATTGATTGATTACCTTTTTGATGTAATTACTGTGTGTGTTATAGGTCCTTAAACACACCATGCGTTGGGTGGCGTTGTCATGGTGGGGTTTGACTTCGAGTAAGGCTTCCCTGGGATTGTACCATGCTCTTTCCTGAGCTTTTTTCAATAGGGACTTCGGATAACCTCTCTCTCTCAACCTTGACATGAAGTCTTCTGATTTACTGAAGTAGTCTCATCTATGGGTGCAATTCCTGTGGATCCTGAGAAATTGGCCGAAGGGCAAGTTGTCCCTAAGGCCCCTGGGGTGATGGCTGCAGTACCGCAAGAGAGTATTCCTCTTGGTGCCTATCCTGTATAGCATAGTGTATAGTCGATCATTGCCAACTTTAATCAAGACGTCCAAAAAATGTAACAAAGAGGGACTGTATTCTATGGTGAACTCGATATCTGGAGTCCTTTGATTCAACCATGCATGGAAATTCTCCAGCTCCCTCTCACCACCAGTCCAGACCAGAAGCACATCGTCAATGTAACGCTTCCACAGGACAGTGTGTTTATGGAAGGGGTTGGTATTGCCAAGGACAAATTCCTTCTCAAAGTTATCCATGTACAAAATTGCCAGGTCTGGCGCAACGCTAGCACTCATCGCCCTCTATTATAAAATCAGTTGGTACAAGAAAATGTTGAGGTCTTGTGTCCAATGCCGCCCGTATCACATCAAGTGCAGGTCTCTTTGGAATGTTGGTGCAGAGGAATACGATATCCATGGTTACCAATAGTTGCTACATAGGGTTGAAGGCCATATCATCCACCAAGTGGATGGTTTCCATAGTATCTCTAAGGTATGCTGCGGTGGACTTGGCAAGTGGTTTAAGGAAATAACCAACGTACTTGCACAGGGTTTCCAAGATAGAGCCACAGCCTGACATAACGGGACGGCCCAGGGGATGTTCCAAATTTTTATGGACTTTGGAAAGTGTATACATAGTGGGGCTCCATAAATGTTTTCTATTCTGGAACTCATACTCATGGTCTGTTAGGTATCATTGGTTTCGGCCCACATCAGTTATGTCCTTTATTAGCTTACTAACTTATTTGGTGGGGTCCATACTGAGCTTACTATAGCAAGTTCCATTGTTCAGCTGTGACTCAATTTCCGTTATATAGTCGGCTGTGTTCTATACCACCACTGCACAACCCTTGTCTGCGGGTTTGATTACTATGGAGTCATTATTTTGCAAAGTACAGAGAGCCTGTCGTTCCATTTTGGAGATATTGTAGCTTACACATTGTCTGGTGGTGCATAAATTCATAACATCCCTTAATATGACCTGTTCAAATCCCAAGATTTTATGTGACATAGTGTGTGCGGAGGGGATGATGGTGGAGAGACATCTTAAGCCTGTAGCCAAAATATATGGGCTGCTAGGCAATTTGTTGAAAAAATGCCGTCGCCTGATTTTTCTGAAAAATGATTGCAATTCCATTTTAATGTTAAAGCTAGTGGGTCTTGCAGTGGGAACAAATGATAAGCCCTTACACAGTATCTGTTGACCTGTTGCTCGTCGGGTGATAATATGTGACTGGACAGATTGATAATTGGGTTTTGTTGGTTGACCTCTACCATCTGGAGTGTTGCCTCCTGGTCTGTATTTCCCTGTGGCTCTCTTGTCGAAAGCGGACTTGTTTGCTGCCCCTGTTCCTGCCTGTCCCCCAATCTTGACCCTGCTGAGGTTCCTGATTCCTACCCAATCTTGTTCCTGTTGTTGGGTTTGGTTCCAATCGCCTGTCCCTCCCGGAAGTCCCCAACACATATATGCAAAGGTAAATAAAAGCAGGCATATATAAGCAATAACTGTAAGCAATCCACTTCTACATTATAACAATCAATGTGTTGTGTATCCTGATGCACAGATTAATATCTTCACAGTTTAAAAGTTAGGAACAATTGGTGGTCTACAAACACTGGTTGAAGGACCAGAATGTGCGAGTGCATACAGTACAGTAAAAAAAGTAAAACAGCATACAGTGGCTGATAGCTAAAAACTATTGCTGTTCACCTTAGTGGCCGTGTAAGATGACTAATAACTACATTGCACTGTCAGTCGGAACAAATAGTTATCTGCAGCCTATGGTTAAGAACCAAAAAGTATGAGTGCTTACATATAGACAAAAAGATGGAGCATAACATACTAGGGCTGGTATCAAAAGTCCTGCCACAGGTCATCTGAACCATTGTTGACAAAACAATCATGGTAAACCAGGTAAAATTGATGTTAATGTTAAGCGCGCAATACAAATATAAGATAAAGATATACATAAAATAAAACAATAGATCAAGCTCAGCTAACAGGTGTTACTTAGATACAATTGCTAAAACAGTAATAAAAGCTATTAGAATGGTTTGTAAGACAGTGATAGGTTATGACCGCATAAGTCTAAACTGTAAGATTGAACAGCTTGACTTGTCATGCGGACACACTGCTAAAGTGGCTCTCAAACCAAACCAGAAGATGATTATTTAGGTATTCAAATCAATATAAAAACTGCCCTTTAAAAGAAGTTACAATGTCTGCAATTTCATCACAGACCTTCTGATGATCCACATCCTACCAAGAAATTTGGCAACTGCACAAACTATTAAAATACTTGTGTCCGATTTTAAGATACACAAGGCTTCACTATGGCAATGGGTACCCAGCCACCAGCAAGCTGGAGACAACCACTTCTTTCCTACGTGTTGGTAGCAGGGCCACACAAAGAAAATATGGCTGATTGACTCGGCTGCGAGCCTACAGCCTGGACAGAGGTGTGATGCAGTGGGGGGCTGGCGCCAGCAGGCTATGAAGGTTTTAACAGGAAGGGTGCCAAATCTAAATTGCATGTAGAGCTTCCTGTCCTGTGGGATGGTAATAGCTTCTAAATATTGTTCAAATGTGCCTGTCAATTTAAACTCCATAAAATCGAGAGTTAGAAGGCCCCAAGTTGCACAAGTAATAGAGGACTGAGCCCCCCATTCCCGGTAATGCTTCTTAATCAGGGCTTTACTCCGCAAAAATGCTTGATCTTTAGTTTCCCACGTGCTTTTCAACGCAATAGTGTCAAACATGTGCTTCACCTTATTCATCCATCCACTTTTCCCAAAACGATCAAGCACATGTACCTCATACAGGGCAGCAGCATACCGTTGTAGCCCAGTGGTAGATTTCAAGCGTAACCAGAAGAGTAAGGGTCTTAGCTGGGCTTCTTCTGTAATTGAGGTTCTGCCCATGTCTAATCTCATCGGATGGAGGGGCGTACTTTGGGGAAGTGAGCATAAACATCTTAAATATTTGTTTTGGGTCGTAAGTAAAGCATCCAACTTGTCAAACGCCCAGAGTTCAGCCCCGTATAAAGCTGCACCCACTGCTTTGTGATCATAAATGCAAAGGGGAGCGGATTTTGGCTTACACGATGAGGTCTTGTGCTCTTTGATTAAGGCCCCTGTGATTCTCCTGTGCTGGAAGTCAGACCTCTTTTTTTGTTTAAATATCTTTATTGGTATTTTTGATTTTAGCCTGACTGACATCTCGTTTTTGTACAAAATCTCCTAATATTTATAACATAATTATAGAATACATATAGAGAATAGTATTACACAGTGCGACAGTGTGATATTGTTACTAGCATAATATTCTCGTTTACAAATACTTGCTTCGTATGTGAACATGTGTTCTGGGGTCTCTGTGTGCCATTGCTCACATGCTTTGCCACACCATAGTTTATGAATTATAATCATATCTGTTCACACTATGCTTATGACACGTCCGACCGGAACCGACATGTCAGGTTCTTATATATATGTGGCCTGAGCATACAATAACTGTCATTCCAACCTGGAGTTCACATCTCTTGACATGATGTTTCCAAGTCAAATCTTCGGACAGGATGATGCCCAAATAGTCAAACGTGCTTACTCTCTCGAGAGGGGTCCCATCCAGAAGCAGCTTGCCCTTAAAGGATCTAAGGGGTTTAAACATTAAAAGTTTGGTCTTTGAGGAGTTAACCTTGAGACCTCTCAGGGCACAAAAAGACTCAAAGCGTTTTAAAAGATGTTGCAGGCCGCTAGGGGCCTTGGAGACTATCAGAGTGTCGCCTGCGAAGAGTAAAGTTGTCACCTTATCCACCCACAGGGTCGGTACGTCGGCAGGACTCTATTAATAAAGAGTGAAAAGAGGGTAGGAGCCGGCACGCAACCCTGGCGTACCCCCCTATCTATCCTAATCGGGTCACACAGTTGCCCCTGGTTACCCCACCGGACCCTTGCGTAGTTGTTCTTGTGTAGACGGACAACCAGCGCTAGTATCTCAGAGGGAAGGCCTATCTCCTTCAAAACACACCGAGTCTGCGTCTAGAGATGAGGTCAAATGCAGATCTTAGATCAATGAGAGATATATATAAGCTTCCCTGGCCAATAGTTGCAGTCTTCCAGGCCACAAATAGCAGAAAGCAGAAAACGTGATCAATAGTGCTTACTTTCCTTCGAAATCCTACTTGATAAGGGGAACGAATTGTATTGTCACTTATCCAGGTTTGAATTTTTGCAAGGAATGCATGGGCAAAGACCTTCTGGGCACTATCGATCAAGCTAATGGGTCTGTAATGCGTGGGCATCGAGCTGTCACCCTTCTTGAACACCGGGATCACTTCCACCCCCCTCCAGGAAGCTGGAATGGAGGATCCTGCTGCGATACTATTGGCCAAAGTGAGAATGGAGATCGACCATTTCTCTACGTTACTGAGGAAAACATCTCCAGGAATAGCATCCAGCCCAGGGGCTTTATAGTTGACAATTGTGTTGATGCTTGACCTTATGTCTGATAGTAAAAATAACCCATTGTTTCTGTGGGCAATTGAAATCCAGCTCGAAAGTCATATTGGGATACTCAGGCTCTCCAGTACATAATGCGTAACAATGGCGATGCCAGACGTCACTAGAGACATTACTGAAGGGTGGTTGAGGTCTTGCGGCATCGCCCCTAGTTACTAAGAGCCAGAATCTCTGTGTTTCGTTTTTGCAACATGCTTCGCTAATTGCCGACCAGCGACCTATTTCCCATTCTTTTTTGGCTTTATCTAAAGCCATCTTATAGGACCTCCTATTTTCCCTCACAGCAGCCACTTTATTGGCTCGGATAGCTATAGCCAGTTTAGATCTCAGGTTCCTGCACTCTCGATTAAACCAGGAGAGTTGTGGCCTAGAGCTCTTAGAGGGATGTTGAATTGGTCGTGATGTACTAAAATGTGAGGCCAACTAATTTAAAAAGTTAGTGTGACAATGGGCTATCTTTTCCAAGTCTCCCGGGGAATCTAGAAGTTCCAGCATCTGGTTAGTGTTAGTCTCCAGATCAATATTGAATAAATCTAGTTTCTCAGAGTCCATGGCTACGCGTGCCCATTTGAGTTTGCTATTGTCATTGGTGGTGTATACCTCCCTAGTTGTAAGTGTAATGTTTGGGTGAGATTGGCCTTTGCCCCAAACTTAGGTCAAGGTGAGCTCAAGAGGGTTGTGGTCACTGTCTGTTGTTCTGCCTACTACCAAAACCACTACTTTGGGCCATAGTCGCAAATCTAGCAGGAAATAGTCGATGCGCCTCGTGTTAGTGGATAGATTGTAGGTGCTTGCCCCAAGTTTATCTGACTCAGTGCGGCAGTTTGTAGCCCTGAGGCCAAAGTCAAGAGTTAGTGCATTGAGTTGTAGGACAGTTTGGGACCATTTTTTAATAGGGGCTAAATGTAATTGAGGCACTAACCACAGCTCATCTTCTTCCCTACTATCGCACAGGTCTTCCAGCCCTAAAGGTTCAAAAGTGACATTAAAGTCACCTGCAACTACTAGGAGGGATTGGTTTACCCTTGCGTCTAGATGATCCTCCAGTTCGCGTAATGTGTGCGATATGCAGCCTGCCTTAGACCCACGGGCGTAGACATTAAAAAGATCCACCCCTGCTCCATCTTTCCCCTGATATGGATTGCTAGGATATTTGGGCTATTCGTCTTGAGTTCCTGGATAGGGCAATGCAGCTCAATTTTTACTAGAATCATTGAGCCCCCAGATGGGCGACTGTGCTTGTTAACGATAGCAGGGCGATTAAATGTAACATACCCAGGGGCAAAAATAGGAGTAGGCAACCATGTTTTTTTGTAGGATGAAAATATCAAATTGGTCTAGATATTGAATCCAATGAGCAAGATGTACCTTGGACCTCACCCCGGCCACGTTCCAAGATAATAGGGTAAGCTTTGCTGATTCAACTTGTTCTCCTAGATGTGTAGCAGGGTCCCCATCAGATCATCCCCGGGCACGGCTTGCAAGCCTATCTGGAGTTCCGGGAGGCAAGTCCCCTCTTTCCAACTATGGGTATCAACCAAATGATGTTCAATGGGCTTGGAGCTGATGATGGATTTGCAGCACAAAAAAGACTCGTTTTAGCTGGTAGAGGTATCGACTTGGGTGAATGTATTGGAGGACCCAAGAGAAAATGTTGATGTTCAAATCAATCATTAGTATTGAGGGGGGGAGACTGAGCCCTGGTGAGGAGAAAATTGTTGTGAGACTGGTAACAATGGTTGCGTGAAGGGGCGATGTTTCAGTCAAACACTGGTATGAATTGGCGACCTTGACCTAGCTTCCAATGCTATTAAATTATGGACCAAATTCTCATCAGCCAGGTGCAATTATATGCAGTCCATCAGAGAGTTTGCATGGGTTAGCCTTTGTGCCCATAAAATATCCTCCCTGATCACTGTGCGGCACCCCCTCACATATCGAACCCAGTGTATGCACTTGTTGATTAAAGATTCTTGGCCCTCATATCTCCTGTGAGCAGTAATCTTGGGGACGTTAGTCATATAGATGCTTTGCTGGGCCCTCTCGGTTTGCCACTCCTACCATAAGGGTAATGTTGATAACCTTTATCAGCGAAAAGGTGGGGTAGTGGGCCATTAGATGGTATTTGTGGGCTTGTACAGCATGTTTTAATCTTCAAGTCAGCTATGACTCTAGAGGTATCCTGCCTCTTTAGTTGCAGATGTGAGCATTAGTGGAATCCTCCCCCTCAAGGATGACTAGGGGCCCTCTCTCACCCTCCACTTCCGACCCCTTTCTAGCAAGATTGAGATGCTCCCCTGAGTCTTCTACCTCTAGAGTGTGTGGCGCGTGCTGGAGGGGGAGGAATCGGTTAGATAAGGTAAAGTCGGTAACTAAATTAGTATCAGCTGTGTCACAGTTAGTGTGCCTTATAGGGCCAACAGAATTTCTTGATTCAACTTTGGCACTAGTCGTTTGTGTTTGAGACGCTGTTGGGGGGCTGGCAGAGAAGACTTTAGTACTGCATGTTTTGGGTTTCCCAAACATTGTTGGAATACGTTTGGGCTGAGTGGGCTTTGAACTGCTGAGGGAGGCGCATGGACAGAGTGTGCTAGGGGAGCAGGTGAATACAGATGGATTGTTAGGCGGAGCTAAAATGTCCTCGCATTCTACAAGAAGATCGTCTTTGCGATCAAGTACGCAATTACCTCCTGCAGACCTGCATACTAGCTTAGCTTTGATGGGCTTGGTTCGAGGGCCTCTATCCCCAGTATCAAGCTCACCAGATTTTCTCTTCCCCAGAGCGGTGCATAAAATGTTTGGTGTGTGTATAAGACAGACAAATAAAACTAAACTAGAAATCCCCACAGCCTTCTCAAGCAGTATTTTGTGATCTACACCCGCACCCACAGAGAAAGTTCAATGTTTAAGCACAAAGTCTTCAGTGACAGTACCCAGTGTTAGTAGGACACAATCATAATCAAATATTTAACACACACTCAAGGGCAGAGGGAATCAGCAATTTGAGAGTACGGCCAACTATCTCAACCTGGAAGCCCGCTACCGCCGAACACATCACCACCACCATGCATAAACCCACACAGGAGTCCCCATGGACCCATGCCTACCGCACATATTCCACAGGGCCGCCGCCGCCGCAATCGCACCCGAACTTGGACGGACCATCAACACCTCCTTCACGCTCGGCATTTTCCCAGATGACTGGAAGCGGGCGGAGGTTAAACTTATCCTCAAGAAGCCCACGGCCGACCCAACGGACCTGAAAAACTACCGGCCCATCTCTCTCCTCCCTTACGCAGCCAAAGTCACCGAGAGACTTGTGAACACCCAGCTGACCACCTTCATCGAAGAGAACTTCATCCTAGATGCCTCCCAGTCCGGATTCTGCAGCAACCACAGCAACAAGACCGCCCTCCTCACCACCACAGATGACATCCGCCTGCTACTCGACCAAGGACACATCGCAGCCCTCATCCTTCTAGACCTCTCCGCTGCCTTCAACACCATCTCCTATTGCACCCTCGCAGCCAGACTTCATGATGCCGGGATACAAGGAGCTGGCCTTGACTGGATCCGATCCTTTCTCTACGGCAGAACCCAGAAGATCAGACTCCCTCCCTTCCTCTCCAAACCCACCGACATCAGCTGCAGAGTGCCCCAAGGCTCATCAATAAGCCCCACGCTTTTCATCATCTACATGGCCCCCCTCGCCGCCATCGTCAGACAGCATGGGCTTAGCATCGTATCAGACGACACCCAGCTCATCCTCTCACTCACGAAGAATCTCGGAGACACTAGACGCTGCTTCCAAGAGGGAATGAAGAACGTGGCAACCTGGATGAACGACAGCTGCCTTAAGCTCAACTCAGAGAGGACCGAGGTCCACATCCTCGGACCCTGCAACTCCACCTGGGACAACACCTGGTGGCCCTCCGCCCTCGGAAACCCACCCACTCCTACAGACCACGCACTCAACCTCAGCATCATCCTCTACTCTTCCCTCTCCATGAACCGGCAGGTCAACGCCGTCGCTTCCATCAGCTTCAACTGCCTGCGCATCCTCCAAAAGACCTTCAAATGGATCCCCCCCGACTGCAGAAAGACAGCTACCCACGCACTCATAACCAGCAGACTGGACTACTGCAACGCCCTCTATGCTGGAATCAACAGATCCCTCCTACACAGACTCCAGACCATCCAAAATGACGCCGCCAGACTCGTCCTTGGAACCCCACGCCACGAACACATGACCCAACACCTACGAGACCTCCACTGGCTCCCTGTCGAGAAGAGAATCACCTTCAAACTCCTCACCCACGACTACAAATCCCTCAACAACATCAGACCCAAATACCTCAACGAGAGACTATCCTTCCACATACCCAAGAGGAACCTCCGCTCCTACGACCTTGCCCTGGCAGAGGTCCCCCACATCCGCAGAAGTAGAACAGGCGGGAGAGCCTTCTCCCACATCACAGCCAAGACCTGGAACGGGCTCCCCTTAAACCTCAGATGCTCTCCAACCCTGCACACCTTCAGGAAGGACCTCATGACCTGGCTCTTCGACTGACCCAGGCTTCCTCCCCCCTCCACCCCAGCGCCTTGAGACCCTCACGGTGACTAGCACGCTATATAAACCCCTGATTGATTGATTGATTGATGTTGGAGATATACTTAGCTCCCAGTCACAACATACCAGTGACAATCCTAGTCAGCTCTCACTGGGGAGCTCTCAAGTAAAAGCAACTAGAGGAGAAATATTAAGGGGAAACAGTCATAGAGCTTGTAGATAAAAACAAATAGTTGGACCACTCATGAATAGGGTGCCTTGACCAAATCCCAAGAATCCAAGGGAGGTAGCCCTGCCCTGCCTATTCCTGGCAATGACGGGCAAGGACGGGCCCACCCTTGGCCCGGGCTTCGCCAGGAAGCGGCCTGCGCGAGTGCCGCACAGCCGGAGCTCTCTGTTGGATTTAAGCGCCTCCGGGCACGAAGAGATCTGTCAGCAGTGCAGGTAAGCCTGGGAAGTGGAGTCCGCTGGCCCTGGCTCACAACCCCAATGCAGCAAAAGAGCATGCCATACAGCAGTAGCTCTCAGTTGGATTTAAGCACCTCCAGGCATGGAGAGATCTGTCCACGGTGCGGGGGAGCCTGGGAAGTGGAGTCTGCTGGCCCTGGCTCACAACCCTGATGCAGCAAAAGAGCGTTTAGGTGTTATTCTTTTCTCACTTACACATTTATTTGAGTTAGGTCACTTTTATTTGTCATGAAAGTGCCGATGATGATAAACTTCCTACAGCCGCCACTTTTTTCATCTCACTTAAAGACCTGTCTGCACGTATTTCTATATGACTGGTTGCAGCCAGCAGCTGTGGGTGCTTCTCAAAGTCTGGCTACAGCATATTTTTCCAAGGTTAATGCTGCATGCAGTGCAAGACACTGGGCAAGCATACATTTTCAAGGGCTAAAGTTGTCATGCTGTACAATTTACACATTGCAGTAATTGTTGAACATATTAATGCAGGAAGATATGGGGCAGTTTTTAATGTGTTTAATATTTCTAGACTACACGTTCGCACTGCTTAATAAGCCTTGCTTTATAGCAACATTAATTTGCGTTAAAATGCACCATTTGCCAATTTTTTTTTCATTTCTTGCTGGGAAGAGGGACTCACCCTGGACCCCAGCTTTGTCCATTGAACTTGTTCTCATCACTTGCTAGGTAAGAGTAATGCCCAATGTCTTACGCCTCTCCAATTTCAAATGTCATCAGTTGCCACTACACCTTTTATACGTACTTAGGGGCAGAATTATCAAAAAGTCACACAACACAGCAGAACAACTTGCTGTGAATGTGATGCATAACAGGGAGAGAGCAGAAATGTGCCATCTCTGCTAAGATATTGTGAATTCCTGAACTTTCCCTGTGCTGGCGTACAGAGTGCTGCCTAGCACCAAAGCAGGCACTCTTACCCCATGATACAAGGATGCCTGTACAACAGGCAGGATTGTTTTTATGCAGGATGAGACACTTTTCTGCACATAAACAATCCTTTGAGGCATGTTCCTCTTTCTACATGTGCTGTAGAATGCAGCATACGTAGAAAGAGTAAATATGAGGAGAAATAAACATATTTCTCCTCATTACACTTATTGGGAACGTGTACTATTTTGACGAAATCCCAGGTTTACTGACCGTAGTAAATCTGGGATTGCGTCAAAATATGTGATTTTAAAGTTTTATATGGAGTATTTGACACAGTGGAAAGTCACTCCAAACTGCTCCTTCTTCGGTTATATTACAGTAATAGACGCTGTATGTATTTATTACACAGGTAGAAATGTGTGTAGGGTACACCCAGACAGTGACCGGTCCCAGCACTACATTCTGTTTATTAGTGACAGTCACTGGCAAACCTCGCAGCGCCAGCATAAAATATGTCTCACCTGCTCTGAACTGTTCTGGGACATTTCGCTCCTGCTTTACTTCGAAATTTTTGAAGAGAACCTCTGTATACAGGAGCAACGTAGACCGACAACTGAAGAGGAAGAAGAACCCAGGGACTCGAAGCTTTTGTCTCTGAGAAGTAGCAGGCAGCACACCAAACTGGAAAAAACAGCGTAGGTAAATAAAAGGTTGGCCTCACTGGTGAGCAAAGAATGAGCCCAGGTATACAACTCCTTCCTGTATAATAATCAAATTAGCGCAGCCCTGCAAACTGCTTGGGTCTGACCTATTGTGCCGGGGGTAGAATATTTTGCACGTACTGGGCATGCGCAGAGCTCAGACGCTGTGAAAACTGAACGCTTAGTGTCTCAAGTGACACGCGTCGCGTCGAGTCAGCTTTACCTGCTCAAACTCAGAGCCACTACTGTGTTCATTGCCGCCCACGGCAGACTCTCGTTTAAGTCCCGCTCAAAGAAAAAACACACAGAAAAGCTAGAATTTTTGTATTGTACGAAGCAGTCGAAGTGCATTTATAAGTATGGGAACCAACCTGAGTGCAATGCTGCCGGGGTCAGTGAGTGGGGCAAGAGTCAAAACGTGGCTAAAATAAACAAAATATTGTGTAACTATTTTGTTGGTCTTCCGCTTTCAGGTAACTGCCTAGATAAGTCTTCGATGAAACATAAATGGAAGTTAAAGGGATCCGTGCATTATTTTAAGTTGCGAAATCTCTTGGTTAAGCAGATAATGGCAGTGGTCTGTGTGTGTGGCCGGAGAGTCACAGAATTGAATCCTGATTCGCGCACTGAGCAACAGTGACTTAGAATATTTTCTATCCCAGAATGGGACAGAAGGCACAGTGAATATGTGAGTCAATATTTTAAACTTGGATTACAAACACTTTAGGTTTTATGATAACACAATCATACATACATGTTCAAACATGTTTTTGTGTCGATTAAAAGCAGGCACTCCAGATCTCAGTTGCGGACACCATCACATTATAGCTCAAAAAGAATAACTCATTACCATGAAGCTTAAAATGACTCTATCAATTAAAGCCAATATTGGCACCAAAGCAGCCTTTACATTTGTTGATTAACCAATGACACACAATTACATGCCTTGCAGGTAGCAGGCATTTATGTGAGCAGGCTTTTTTTTTGTTTTGTTTAGCTCTTTATTGCTCTCTTGGCTCTTGAGAACAGGAAACCCTCCTTTTCCATTTTAGCGGAGGCATCTCAACTTTTGACATTGCCCTTTCCAGGGCATTTTTTTTAGAGCAAAAAGTAATGGAACGGTTTTTCTTAAAGTTAAAACAGTATTGGCACGTTGTTCCCCTTTGTGCCTGCCCACTTCGACCTCTGACTGTACGTTCTATTTTCCATAGATTATTTTTCAGACATATAGCAAAACAGGTGGTTGGTTGGAAAGGTTAAAAAACTTGGGGCCAAGTCACAAAAGTATTTATGAGTATAGGAATTACCTCTACGTCCCTCGTCCTCGACCCAGTCATTACTAATGAGGTATTCCACTTGACAGGAAACAAAACAGGAAACACTTTTAGGCTCCACCCACCCTCCTGCCAGGGGCTACAAGTACATAGCCAACAGAGAGCATATCTTGTTTTGTTTCCTGTCAGTGGACCTGACGGGGACGCTGGGGTAGGTGCTGGGCACTTATCTGCTTCGTGTTGTCCTGAAGTTTCCTCCTCTGCTGGGCTTTGGGGGTGCTCATGGACCTTCGTGGGAGCTACTTGAGTCGGGCTGCTTGGTTTCCTGGACTCCTTCGGGTTCCTGGTTACCGGTTCTACTGGGCTGAGCTGGTTTCCTGGGGTCCTGTTGTCGGGTGAGTCCTTCCCTGCTGCGCCTCCATGGGGCTTTGTATTGTATTTTTTTCTGCCGTCCTTGGGAGCGAATGACTGTGGCTTCTCAAGTATTTCCCGGAGCCTAGAGCCTGCCGATTGTACCGGTGTCCTTTCTGGGACTCATTTTTTGCATGAGACACTGTGGCCTAATGGTTAGGAGTTGGGACTCTTACTCTCAAGTTCACGTGTTCAATCCCCGTTGTTTCTGGCAAGAGAGTCATTATCGCCTGATGGTGAAGGTCTAAGACTCTTACCCTTGAGGTCAAGTGTTCGATTCCTGCTGTTTCAATGTTTCTGTTTCTTCTTAAATTGAAATATCGCCGCTCGGACACGGACTTTACGGAGCGCCCGGGGTGGGGTTCTGTGTGCAGCTGCTTCTTTTTAGGGGCGCTCGGGTTTGGCCCCGAGTGCTCCGCTGTGCTGTTTTCCGGGCCGCTCTGGCGCGGCTGATGGAGTAGGTAATGCAAAATTTTGTATACCTCCTCTATTCTTGCATGAAAATACTAATTATATAATATATTAACTATAATATTATTAAACGAGTGTTGCATGTATACTAATCAACATTATTAATACTTAAAGTACATGTGGGATTTGCATTTTGCATGGCTAAATAACATTTGTAACTAAAATCTGTATGCATATTAATAATAGTATATGTGGTAATAGAATACTGTACGATATATGTTGCTTTGTGATGTTGCATCCTCGAGGAGATCGAAAAAGGTGAATACATGGCTTTAAATGTCGCTATATGCCGGATAAATACAAACACAGAGGGATTAGTAAGGGGTTAACATTAGAATCACCATTTCTATGTATTAATTATTCTTTTGTGTTTGTTTCGCTTAAGTTGACATCTGGGCCTAAATCCAATATGGCCGCTAACATCGCACGCAGAAGTGGCCACCGTCTCATGAGGCGCGGAATCAATTGCGCATGTGCGAGTATGTATCCTGAACCTCTTGGCGACCTTTGCACAACGTGTCCCTGGTCAAGGGTATGGAACGGGATATTCGCCAAGATAGGGGAACAATCAACACCTTACAGTAAACTGGAACAAGCCGACACTTCGCTGACAAATGACCTCACCCCTCGAACTGTACTGAAAATCTGGTAATATAAATCGGACGATCTCAACCAGCCAATCACGACTGTCCTAGAGCCTAAAATTGTATCTTCTTTAACTTGCTTTTACTATAAAAAGGGTAGTAGAATAGGGAGGGATCTTCTTCATCATTATTATTATGAGGAGCTCGCTTTTCATCATTTTTCCCACCTTCGTTGTGACGCCTTTCCTGATGATCCAGATGCTGCCAACTTATAGCAAACTTTTTCTAAATCTACGGACTATGATAGATGCTTGCACGATTTCTGGTCCTTTGAGAAATTGGGGACTGTAACGTGCTGAGCAGAGAACTTTGAGCTTTGGCCTGCTTTTCGGACAATTTACGACAAAATTTGGTTATGCAGAGCCAATGAATTAGAGCACTCCAAATAGCCAGATTAGGTAAATATGATGTTTTGCGATTTACTTGAATTGATCTAGAAATTCTAAACTTTGACGAGACAAATGCAAATATAAGTCATTATGAAAAGTTTGATAAACAAATATTGATTAACGAGAAATAATGAGTTTGTGGTTTTTCATTAAGAAGGTTAAGGATTCTGAGTCTTAAAATGTGTTTTAGCTGGTCCTGAATCACCATCGACCAATCCAACTAAATTGGTCCATTGACCAAGTGGGTGGAGTGCCTTGATGTTTAGGATTAAGGATCTATAGGCGAAGGATGTTAATGTATATTTTGTAAAATAACTTTTCTCTCCTTATAGGTTATAAGGTGTTCCCCCCACATGTCCAGCGCTTGAATTACTCATCCCTCCTGTGTGCAGACTCGTGAGAGAGACGTATGAGTGTTGGTGTTATGGGCCCCACCAATGACTGCGTGTGTGAATGAGCCAGTGTGACGTCGGATCTGCGACGCAGGGAGGGTAGCGGTAAATGTGATTCCCCATTTCCCAGTCATGCGCTGGATCACGGTCTTTGTGGAGCACCCGAGGAGGGGTCTGGGTGCTCCGTGTGCCGCGTTTCTTTATGAGCACTCGGTTTGGGTTCGAGTGCTCCGTTCAACTTACCTGTGTCCCACTGCTGATGTGGTGCGCCCGGGTGGGCTCCGGGTGCTCTGCTGCTCCATAGTGCTCTGTGCCCTTCGCGCTGGGGCTTGCTGAGTTTTCGGCTTTTGGCGGCCGTGATGAGTGGTGTTTTGCAGTTTAGGGATTGGCCACGCCCCCTCCCTCCTCGCCTTTGGTTTCTGCTCAGCTGTTTTCCCTTGCCAGTTGATTGTGGGCGATTTCCGGCTTGTTTTTTGTTTAAAGAGGAGGGGGGGGGGGTCGCATTCTGGTCTGTTCCTGCCTATGTTGGTTGTGTTCACTGGATCAAGGCTGTTATTTCTCTGGCATATCAGGGCTCTGGTATGCCTTGCCCTTCTGGGGTTCAGGCCCGTACCACTAGGGATGTTTCTGCTTCCTGGGCTGCTTTTCATGGGGTTTCCCTTGATGAGATCTGTCGGGCTGGGACTTGGGCGTCTGATTCTAATTTTGTTCAGCACTATCGTCTGAATTGTGCTCTGTCTGACCGGACCAATTTTGGTTGTGGTGTGTTGCGTGCTGTGGGGGTTATCACCCCCCCCCCCGATTCTGTGTGTTTATTAAAGTTTTTTCACTTGCTGCACTCCACTTTTGTGTTCGGTCTCTGTTCTCTGTGTGGTTTGCCAAACCCCTGCTTGTGGGGTTGCTTTGGTATGCCTCATTAGTAATGACTGGGTCGAGGACGAGGTACGTAGAGGTAATGCTATGATTACTTACCGGTAATCCCCATTACTCTCAGTCCCACTCGTCCTTGGCCCAGTCATACTTCCCACCCGCCCTCCCTGTTCAGGCCTTTGTTGCTTGGTATGTCAGGATGTGCTTTCTGTTGGCTATGTACTTATAGCCCCTGGCAGGAGGGTGGGTGGAGCCTAAAAGCGTATCCTGTTTTGTTTCCTGTCAAGTGGAATACCTCATTAGTAATGGCTGGGCCGAGGACGAGTTAAAAAAAAACAAAAAATCTCTGAATATAGCCATTTTAGATGCGTTGGGGCCAATTAACAAAGGTATGTAAGAGTATGTAAATGGTACTACAGGCGTATTACTTTATGTACTCCAAAATGCTTTTGTGAATAGGCCCCTTGGAATTCCACCAATTAAAATATTACAGAAAAACTCAAAGAAGCAACAAGGGATAACACATCAGAGAATGCAAAAGGCATTAACCTGTTCGTAAAAATAATCTTGACCAAATACGGACCAGTTTATTGAAATATGCCTGGTGGGATGGAGGTTTATAATCCGAAGTTTACCATACTCTGAACATTTTCTTGTGTAGATGAGAGGCCAGTTCTAGTAGAGAAGGCAGTCCACGGTCAAACTGCTAAATCCAGAAATGTAATAAAATGTAATACTTCAAAATTCCACAAGCATATGGATCCTGACCTTGGCGGGGCTACAATGTTGAAAACCGGTTACACCTTTCCCTTTGGGAATTAACACATAAATCATAAATAGTGTGATAATGTTGCAGTCAGGGCCGAACTGGGAACAGCAATCAACCCTGGCAAATTGCTGCTCACCCCCTCCTCCCCCAGCCCACCAGACCAGGGGGGAAACGCCCGGTGGTGCCAGCTACGGCCAGTCCGGCCCTGGTTGCAGCTATACTTACATGTTTTAATAGCTGAATGTGTTTTGGGCTTAGAGCTGTGAAATACATCCCAATTGACATTGTAAGCTACCAAACACTCCTCAATGCCACCTACCTTTCAGCATCATCCAAAATGTTTGATTGAAAAAAGCTGACATAATTCAGAGATTTTGGGAGTTGGAGATTCAAGCACCTTAATCACTAGATGTACATACAGAGTCCAATCTAGTGAGTGTGAACAAAAAAATCGTAGTGAATCTAGAGATCCTTGAAAAATTGTGATTGTATTGGGTTGAGATAGCATCAAAGGACTTAACCATCCTAGTCATGCGAAACTGGTCTCGGGGCAACAAAAGAAAGGTGCCCCAATCCTATCACCCTAGAGTTGAAGATTTTGCGCAAGAGCCCGTTATACCACTCAGTGAGTGCCTTGTGGCTCATGGGAATTTCAAACAATCTCCGGATCTCATTCCTTAGGCTAGAAAAACAGTATCAGTCATGACATTCGCTTGCTTGAAAATCTTCAGCTTAAGGAACTTAAGCAATAATACCCTTATTTCTTTCAAGTCAACACAATTTCTCCCACATTTTGCTGCGCTATCATTATCATACTTTGCCCCAAGGTCACCCAGAAGTATAGCCGCATCTGTAGCAGTACCTATCCATAGGACAAGGCATTCCAAGAAATGCAAACTTTCCGGTTCTTGCAGCAACCAAAGATAAACTATTATATGATATTGCAGAGTCAAGCCAAGCTAATAAAATTGCAGGGATACAAGCGGCAGAAGATATGAAGGGAAAAATTGTATTATTTTAGTATGCCCTTTCGGAGACAGGGAAGGTTACTCCACTACTTTATGATGTGAATACGCCCCCCCAGCAGCGCGTCAACATTTTCACAAAATGGGAGATGGGAGCCAGTCAGTGTAACTTTAAAATATCCAACATTTAAATCATTATATATTAAATTTCAGAATTTGTGTTTGAGATATTTAACTAATAGTCGGTGCGGCACCCGGACCGGACCCTATAGTCCCTTGCAAGCACTCTTGTATCATAGAGAGAGCAATGAAGGTGGAACAAGCAAAAACAAGCAGTAAAGAGCACAGAGAAAGTTATGGAGATGGAGCCCCAGGGCCTTTATCACTGGCATAGCACAGTGGGGCCTGAGTTACACTTGTTTACGTGATAAGACTAAGGCAAATATACATAAAGGTCTGCAACAGTGGCAAATACCTATACATAGCAAATAGTTACTGTTCACTACAGCCCACCATAATTAACCTATGTCACGTATGCTTATTCTGTTGTACCTATACTTTTAGAGGGCATTTTCAACATTTGTTAAGATACTTTAAGGCATAATTGAATACGGATGTAATCATGACTAAGGCTCCCTGTTTTCCGTTTTTACTGATTTTTACAGATAAATACAGACAGAAAACCATTTATTTCCCTGTCGGTATTTATTTTTAAATGTGGATAAAAACGGAAATTGGGTTGTTTTTGAGTGGTTCTAAAAGCTGTCAATCATGACTGCCAGGACAATAGGTGCGTGGATTGACAGGCAAGGGGGTTAAAACAAATATAGGGATTTTAGTAAAGAGCCTTAAACTGCAATAGATTTGCACAACCTGGACACTATAATTTGCATATTTTCTCACAAGTGCGTATTTTACCCCCTAAGTGTGTATATATCATTGAAACCTGTCAGCAGTTCAGGCACGAGCGCACATTAATTGGTTGAATAAATGCAGAAAGATACAAATCGCAGCATCATTTTTCACAAAACCTAAAATAAATATGTATAAATACAGGGAAAATTTGCAAAAAATAAATATGGATAAATACAGACAGAAATTACAAAAATATATATACCATAGAACTGGGAGCCCTAATGATGACCTAACGGCTTATAAACAGCTAACAAAATAGATCACACAACTGTGCAATAGCAAGAGAATATTGGAAGACACTTAAGTATACACCAAAGGAAATCTGTTAACTGACATACCTGCCCATCTGACCATAGATAAGGGTGAGAACACATAGTTCTTTGCTGCTGCTTGCTCAGCAGCCATTCAACATACACAGGGGTTGTCAGCAGATAAAATATGCCACCAGATCAAATTAACAAGAAAAAGAAAAGTGTGGATCTCTGTATGGGTACTTCAATGCAGCAAAAGTGCGCATGCTAAACCTTAATATGAGTGACCTCTGCGAACGGGACCCTCTTGCTATCATATCTGGAGTAACCCTCTATATATAAAGACACAAAATTCTTGGGGAGTGGGTTACAGCCCACCCACAATATTGCAGACAATATTGCATACTCAGAATCGAGGCAGATCCTAGACTATAAACAAGGGGTATCGTTACCACCTACAGTAATAATATTCAGTAAACAAAGGGAAATTCTATTAATGGCACTTGAGCGCAAGGCCCACTGGGAAGGAAAAAAAACCCTTATGCCATGCCTCCAAACCATCATCAGCGTTGAATGAGCAAAAGGACCGTATGTTGCAAACAAAGCAGAGCATGCCTGAGGACACTTCTATATGCCTATCGTCAAAAATGATACCAGAGTCACAAATGGTGGCATACATGAAGAACACAAAAATAGAATCCCACTCTCTCAATAACTGGCTACCTCTAGTGATAAGCTATTAGAAAACAGTGGGGATAGCTAAATATTGTGGAAAGCGATGGACAATTCCCTCAACGCATTAATATAGGCAGTCCGCCTGCACACAGACAAGTTGGAAATTCTAATTGACCTACTACAGTCGCTTTTAAACAGGAAGTGGGTAAGAACAGTGGGGTAATGATCATAAAACAAAGACATATATGATGACCCAAACTCTCCCATTCTCTCAGATCTGCCAAAGTCATGACCACAACAGATAGAGCTTATGAAATTGATGGTAAAACCAACCAATGAACTAGGAGGAGAAAATCAAGAGCAAATACTTTTGCAATCATTGACATCATTAAATCCGTCCGCTACTTTAGTTCAACCCTCGCCAGGCCTACCTGCAACTAAGTCATCAAAGAAAAATAAGAAACAACGAAAGAAATTTTCAAAAAAATAAAATCAACCACTCCACCGGCAAGGAGGAAATTACTTCACAAACACTATGGTGTTTCACATCTTTGAACAAGTCAAAAAATCAATTGCCCAGAAGCCTAAAATAAGCTAGGCAATCCAGATGAAGCCATAAACATGTAGAACGGTGCTAGCTGAGAAGGCAGACCCACTGTGCAAATGCAAACCAATTTACATCAAGACTATAATATTTGACTTCCAATATAGATGACAGCAGGGCCATATTAGGAGAGAAGATCAAAGATTGTAACAAAAGCTCCAGCTTGCAGTCATGGTTTAAGGGTGTGATGACCACTAGAAATGGTGTTAATGCTACATCCATGGTAAAGAGCATTAATGTTTGGTGCAGCGATAAAAGAAGAGATCATTTTCGATCACAAGACATCTGCAAAACGAAGGAGGACCAAGTAAAGTCATACCGCAGGGACACTGAAAATAGTCATAGTGAAAATACCACAAGAAACCATATGAGATATGAAGATTTGTAGAATAGAGTTAAGCTCAAAGAGGCCTCGAAATTAAAGCATAGTTTTGGTCCGATTATCTATAAAATGTGCTGGAGATGTGTCAGTTCCAGTGAAACAGTGGTGAGGATATCTCAGGCGGGAGTTTGCTGAAGTGTGCTTGCAAATTTCTATCTTTACATACTATTGTGAGTTTTCTGTCCAGACTTTCATATTTCCAAATTTACTATTGTTTTGTTTGGGTTAGTAATCAGGCAGTGGATGAGTGGCAATTTCTAGAAGAGCGGAAGTTCAGAGTTTCTGGTCATGACTTTGCAATCCATACCTGCGCCTTAGGATGCAGGGCTACTCTGTATAGGATGCGAAACCCGTGCAATCGCCCCTTACCTGTGAGAGGGATCAGAGAAACTTACCGCAGTATCGGAGGGGGCACTACAAACAACCACTTGCAGCCTGTGTAAAGCGAGATTGCGATTTGCCACCGGCAGCTGCTGCAGACCTCCGTGACGTCAGAGTTTGGAACGCTCCCAGGGAGCCTAGTAGAGCAACCTCGCTAGAGCAGGTACGACTGATCACAGGGTCGCAGTGCTCGGGGATCTTGTTCTGCCTTTTAGCGATATATGCCTTGGAGTCAGAGTGGGACTCCTAAGACTGGGAGTGCTAATGGGGCCTACCTGAGTGTCGCCTATCATGCAAGGGAAATAACCACTACCAATAGAGAGGAAAGTGGGATTCAGGGATCTGTCTATCTCACTGGCCTCAGGAGATCTTAGTTTATTATATGTGCATATCGTATTTCACATTGTGTTCCTATTTAAATACTTATTTGTTTATATAAATAGGCATTTGAGTGGACAATCTTTTATTGCTGCTATTGAAAATATTTTTAGTTGTGAGCCAGTGTTCACCCCCTGCATATACAAACCCCCCGCCCCCAGAATTCTTGGACTACTTGACCCTTGCTATCACTGAAAGTGCTGAAGGGGTACTTGACCCAGCTGCTAAGGCCTCACAATAGGTTGGGCCCCAGGACATCAGGAGTAAAATGCCACCACCCCCCGGGTGGGACCAGTAGCTTCTGCTTTCCGCATGCCCCTTAGTGATATATATATATATTCACTGAAAAAACCATAGGTTTCAGGCACGTTATAGTTAGGAATTAGCATTTAAAAAACCTTAGAAATTCACTGAAAAAACCATAGGTTTCAGGGGCGTTATAGTTAGCTGGACTTTTCACTCGTACAAAATCATTGACATTCCCCCGTTATAGTTAGTTCAGCTAACTATAACTCGCGCGCCCGCAATGCACTGCTGATGACGTCACATATTACATCACTCATGACATGGTCAGTGACATCACTCATGACATCACTGATGACATCTCAAATGACATCACAGATTACATCACTGATGACATCATCCAGTGAATGTGTGTTTTTCTGAAAATTACATATGTTTTATATATGTATATCTCAAGGTGGATGGAAGAATAAATGGGTATATAAGTTTCTAAATGGATGATTTGTTTTTGCAAAATTGATTGTATAACTGACTAAGTGTATCTTAGTGAATACATGGCTTAGTGAGTAATGTTTAAATATGTCAATATCTGTATCAGTCTCTCACTTTGTGTATAAGTGGCTGCATGGGTTGGTAAGTAGCTACATGAGTGTCTATATAGGTTATTAGTTGGTTTTTTGAGTATCAGTATGAGTTTCTGAGTGTCTGTATGGTTCGGTGGGGGTATTACGTTGTGCATAGGTGCATGAATGAGTGACTCACTGTTTGTATGTGTTGAACACAGCATGTGTGCAGGACTGTATGGGTGGATGAGTGTGTGCATGGGTGTGTTAGTGAGTGAATGACTGTCTCAATAGTGTCTTTATGAGTAACTACATATGTTTTAAACTAGTATATGTGACTATTGGTGTATATAAGTGAGTATATGTGAGAGTGAGAGATTGAAAGAGTTCCTGTATGAATAAGTATGTGTTTCTATAAGTGATTGTTTAAAAGACTAAGTGTGTGTAAGTTTCTGTAGGAGTAAGTGTGGTGGTGTGTGTGTATAACTGTATATGCAAGTAAATGGATGTTTGATTCTTTATTAGCATGAGTGACTATGTGTGTGAGTAACTCTATGGATGAGTGGCGTTGTGTAACAGGATGTATAGGTGTATGAGTACATATGATGAGTGAGTACATGTATGAGTGACTGTAGAGGACTGTTGGTGAATGAGTGTATGTGTATGTGGATCTTAGAATTACTGAATAGGTTGTTGTAACTGGTATTGGTATGTCCATTGTTTTGAAAATTGTAGTTTCTATTTTTGAATGTGTGTATCAAAGGTTATATTAGGGGGAGAGGAGGTCTGCCACTCCATCACAAGGATGATGTCATCAGTGATGTCATTTGAGATGTCATCAGTGATGTCATGAGTGATGTCACTGACCATGTCATGAGTGATGTAATATGTGACGTCATCAGCAGTGCATTGCGGGCGCGCAAGTTATAGTTAGCTGAACTAACTATAACGGGGGAATTTCAATGGTTTTGTACGAGTGAAAAGTCCAGCTAACTATAACGCCCCAGAAACCTATGTTTTTTGCAGTGAATTTCTAAGGTTTTTTAAATGCTAATTCCTAACTATAACGTGCCTGAAACCTATGGTTTTTTCTGTGAATTTCAAAGGTTTTTTAAATGCTAATTTCTAACTATGCCTACAGAGATAGGACATGTGAAGAAAGAAGAAAAAACGCACAGAAAGAAAAAAAGGAAATGCAGAAAGAAGCAACAGAAGTCCTCAAAGACTAAGAAAAGTGCAGGAAGAAGGATAACGTGCAGAAAGAACAAACAGAAGAGCAGAAAGAAGCCTTGTTGCAAAATCATCCTGTACCCTCAACTTTTTCAGACGGATAATGGTGGTAACTGAGTCTGACTAACCAGTCCTAGAGCCAGTGCTATGTTAAAAGACACTCAGAATACAGTGAAAACACCTACATACACTAGGGAACACTATGCGTTGGGGTCCCCCTGTGATTAGCATGACCTCCTCTGTAAGCCCCTAGTATATAATAGGGCAGGGGATTAAAACTACCTCTTAAAACGCGCCACAGGGCGTGTTTGCACACGTCACCTCTGGCCCCGTCCCCCCCGTTCCCCACTGTGTAAACACGCCCTGTGGCTGTTTTAAGTTGGGAGATTAAGTCCCCTTGAATCCTGAGGGTCCCTAGGGTCCAACTAGACCACTAGGTACCTCCAGTAAGCGCCACAGAGCTGCGTTGCAGAGAGATTTAAAAAGGGGCACGGCCTAGACCACCTCTCTGCAACGCAGCGCAGTGACGCTTACTGGAAGCACCTGGTGGGCTAGTTGGCCCCCAGGGTCCCTCAGGATAGAAGGGGAATTATTTCCCCAACTTAAAACGCGCCATAGGGCGTGTTTGCACACGTCACCTCAGGCCCCGTTCCCTCCCTTCCCCACTGTGTAAACACGCCCTGTGGCTGTTCTAAGTTGAGAGATTAAGTCCCCTTGAATCCTAAGGGTCCCTAGGGTCAAACTAGCCCACTAGGTACCTCCAGTAAGCGCCACAGAGCTGCGTTGCATAGAGGTGTAAAAAGGGGCGTGGCCTCAGAACACATGTCTGCAACGCAGCTCCCTGGCACATACTGGAGATACCTGTTGGGCTAGTCGGCCCTCAGGGACCCTCAGTATTGAAGGGGAATTAATTCCCCAACTTACAACTGGCCAGGGGGCGCGTTTGCAGAGTGCTGCAAGGAGGGGGCAAGGCCTCCGGCGCGATGCCAGTCTTTAATTTTATTTTATTTTTTTAAGAAGGAGGGCTGTGTGGCCCCCCTTCTTTTTCTAATTTATTGGCCCTGGGGACCCCATCCCCCAGGGCCTGCACCCTAATTTATTTTGTTGAAAAAAATTAATTTGGCCCTCCCAAGCCCTTAAACGGCCCCGGGTCATGGCCTTTTTTAAAAAAATTCTTTAGGAGGGGGGCTGCATTGCCCCCCTCCTCAGGCCACTTATGGCCCCGGGGACCCCATCCCCCGGGGCCGGCCTTTGTTTTTTATTATTTAAAAAAATTATATATTTATAGAAACACCTAGGACATGCTGGACAAACCGTATGTGCCTATCACCATGACGATTTGCGTGATTTTCATTAAAAGGCGACTATGCATACAATGAATCCACGTGGAATGTATTTACACCGCTAGTGAAGCTCTGACGTGTCTGACGCCCTACCGTGCCTAATCCTGGTGCCCCCGCCGGTGGGTACTCTCCAAGTAGACACCCTTGTCGTTTATTTATACAAACATGGGTAGCTATTGACGGGCACATTTAATACACAAGCACACCAAGCCATTCAAAGGGATTCGACAAAAATTTGACCAAACTATGCAAGAAACCCCCCTCACGGTTAATAAAACACACATCCACCGCCGGATGTGTAATACTTTTTATTTTACTCTCTGGAAAGGAGACGAAATTCACTTGAGAGTCACAGCTTGCTCCTGGCTGAGCCCAATGCTGTGTTACACCCACCAGTGCCCGCCGAGTGCCACACACCTCTGTGTTGTATTCCACCAGCTAGTGCGTATGCTATGACACTCTCTAGCCCATGTGTACTGTAACACCACCCCGTGAATATGTCATGCCACACTTGCCTTTGCACGGGTTATATTGCCCCATCTAACGTGCCTTCCTAGATGCCTATGTTATAGCGCACAGCGCTATGCCATACATATTACAATCTGGGATCCATATCTTTGTCACAGTGCATATGCAACGTTACACTCCCCAGCACATATTTTATATTACAACTTTAGAGACTAGTTAGGTTACACAACACTGCCCTGTGCATATTACACTCCAAGGCGCATATCACATAGCACGCGCTAGTGCCTGTGCTATCTCGCGCTCTCCAATGAATCTGTCATTGCGCACAATATATTGCATATTATATTTCACGCCCGGTTCATCTTATATCACACTTTTTGGTGCATAGTTTATACCATATACTAGTATTCATTTTCAATCAGGCCCTCAGGACTATGTTCTATATAACACTGCGTCCACCTACCCTTTTCACGGGCATTACATTTTGCGATGGGGGTGGAGGGTCAGGGGGTGTTTCTGCCAAGTGAGCCCGGAGTCACAGTCATAAACGTCCTCTTCTTCCTGAATAAAAGTGAGAGTATGCTTGTTAGACCTGTAACCCCTTACGTTGGTCTACCCCGTTTTTTTTGCCCTTGCTGCCTCATTTTTTCCCGCCATCCTCTTGTTGGCCCTGGGTCTCTGGGCGCCTTACCACTGATAAACAGTGCTGAGGTGCAGGTGCTCTCTCCCCACAACATGGCTGCCACAGGCCCTTGCTACTGCGGAGTGGCCATTGCATACACATACTAGTAGTCAGGAGCAGGCTGGGACATTTTGATATAGTATCTTTTTCCATCCCGCCTTTTTGTCCCATAGACTATTATGTGGAAGCTCCTGGATTCTTCCAGCCCTGGGAGGGATTATGCTTTGCCGCCTTTGCAGGAGGGTCACCTGACCTGGGGTATAAGAGGAAAGGAGGGAAACCTGACTAGTTAGTTGGGGTACCGCTGGACCTGGGGGAACCTCTGCCGGAGCGTAGGCGGTTGGGCCTAGGGGAGAAACCTACACTACTGGGGACTGACTGACTAGGCCCTGCTGTACCCAAGTTAGATGAGGGACTCTGCTTGCCTACTGATCTTGCCTGGTGAGGGGGCAACCCAGGGGACCATCTCCAGTGTGCTGCAGGGACCCACCCTGCCTCTGATGCCTGCCAACTCCACCCCCTACACTTCCCCCCGAAGACCCGCAACTGAGACTCGCCTCTACTCCCCCTGAGATAAGCGCTGTGCCATCCAGGCGCTGTCAGGAATAGAGGGACTGCCTGCCGTGGGCGCTGCCGACCAGGAACTGCCGGTAAAGCGCTGTGCCCATCTAGCGCTATAGTACCTGTCCTGCGCCCCCTTTGTGCCTTATGATTGGACTTGTTATGCCCCCCATGTTTAGAGCCGCGAGCGCTGTGTGACCTTGTAGCGCTGGGACTGTACGACACCCCGGAATTGCTGCTGGGCTTCCCCCCCTGCCTGCCATGGTAACTCCTAAGTGCTGCCCGTTTCCAGATCACCGCCGCGGCCCTAGGATCTGTCAGCCCTGCTGCCGGGCCCTTCGTGTGCTGTGACCTCCCCGTGCTAAGAACGCTGAGCGCTGACTGCTTCATCACCGCCGCAGCCCCGGCACTTCCCGCCCCTGGCGCTGACTTGCCTGAGGTCCGCCGCTGCAGCTCCCGAGCAGGACCACCGCGGCAATGTAGGAGGCCGCGCTGGGCCCTGCGGGTGACGTCCGCCGCATCCAGTGTTAGGCGCGGCCCCATTGGCCCGGGAGGCCGAGCCCTCTTGTCAGCCGCCGCTCTATTGGCCTCTGCTGCCCGGCCCCCGAAACGCTGCAACGCCATTGGTTCCCTGGCCGAGGGGAGCCCAGGAAGGCCCGGCGTGACCAGAATCACCGCCGTGGGGGAATTCCAAGGAGCGCGGAGCCCCCACGCAATTCCCCCCTACGGCCCGGACAGCAGCGAAGGCCTCGCGAGGCCGACGGCAATCAGGTAACACCTACCCTGGGGAAGGTCCGAGATCGACGTAATCGGCGGGGCTGCCGAGAAGCCACTGCGACCGCATGGCAGCCTCTTGATCGCCCCCCCCCCCAGGAAATTGTAACCGGGCCCTGAAGGCCCCCACCTGACCCTGCCAGGGGCCTGATTGAGACCGGATAGGGCCAGAGACGGTCCCGGTCACCCCTAGGTCCTGCTTGTTACCGGTAGGGTGTCAGCACCACGCCTTAGGTAAATTCAGGCCTGTTTTGTGATACAAGGAATCCCCAGTTGCCCTGAGCTCTGTGACTGGTGCCCTGAAAGGCTCTGTTCCACTGACTGGGACTTAAATGTTGCCCTGCCAGACACGGATTCATGTATTTGGAAGAAATGAATGTTGCTCTGTGATTACCCCCAATGAATTAACTGTTGCTTTGAAGTGCCCTGATTGATTTAATGCCATGAATGAATTGTCCCTCTATCCTGCATCACTTAATGTAACTGAATGGACTGATGGTTGCCTGATGACTACCTGTTTTGGCTACTCCGTTGATGAATATGACTTTGTTATTGTTGCCTTGAAGTGTACTACTTCATCATTTGGATGAACTGATTGTTGCCCGGTGATTAACTGTTTTAGCTACTTTATTCCTGAAATGAATTGAGTCATCACTACTTGATCTAGATAAAGAATCTTGTTTTTCATCAAACCATTTGGTGTCGTGTCCTTCATTGTGTGCGCATGGCTGAATCCGTTTGAGTGAGTGCTGCACTAGTGCTTTACACATTTTTTCCGGGTGCCTTCCTACCTCGCGCCAAGCTACCGTGTCGGAATTGGTGACCCCAGTTCTAACAATGCTGCATACTTGTTCATATTTTAAGTAGTTCGCACAGACACACATTTTAAAAACAATAAAGTTCCTAATACCCACCTTCTCTGAACAGTTAGCTTGCTGCCCCATCCGCCTCCTCCCTATCCTCTGTTGTCTGAATCCATGGACTAGCCTCCTCCCATGCATGGTCTGATGTGCTGCCACTGCCCTCCATTTAGCATGATGTACCAGTCCACTCCTCCTGCCCTCCATTTCCCAATTCTATGGCCCATCATTGACCTCCTGCTTAGCCTCTGTGCTTAGCTTGCTGCCCCTATTCTCCTTACCCCTGCCCTCCGATGTCTTTGTGTATGGCCCTGCTCCATCCTTTTTGCCCACCATGTTCCATGGACCTGCCACTCCTATCTACTCTGAGTGTTCTGTTGAGCTGCCACTCCCCTCCCACCTGCCTAGCATTGTCATATGACTGTAACCTGTCCCTGCCACCTCCACCCTGCCTGTCCACATGCCATGCCCCTATCCCCTTCCTCCTGTCCTCCATGGTCCATTTTACTGACACACCATTCTGCCCTCCCTGGTCTGTTGTGCTGCAACTGCTCCTCCTGCCTGCCCCGCGCGGTCTGTTGTGAGGCCCCTTCCCCTGAACTCTCATCTGTGCCCAGGTCCTGACCCTCCCTTCTATCCTCCATGTTCCTTTGTGCATGCCCCTGCACCCTCCTTCTTGCCCATCATAGCCATTGTGCTGCCACTAACCCTCCCGCTTGCCATGCATGGTCTTCTGTGCTGCCATGGCCCCTCCCACCTTCCCTGTGTGGTCAGCTAGCTGCCCCTGACCCCCTCCCACCTTCCCTCCATAGTCTGTGTGTATGCCATCATAGTCTCATTGTTGCTCTCCATGGTGTGTCTTGTTTGTAGTTCCCATCCTGCCTGACCTCAATGGTCATCTTGCTGCTCCTGCCCTGCCCCCTTGTCCCCAGCCCTCTGTTTCCATGTGTAGACCCCTATTCCCTCCCTCCTGGCTTGTCTGTTCCATTGTAATGCCCCTGATCCGTCCCTCCTGCCCTTTATGGTCTGTTATGCTGCAGCTTTCTCTCCTGTTTGTCCATTATGGTCAGCTAGCTACCATTGCCTCTTTCCCCTCTGTTCTCTGTTGTCCATGTGCATGGTCCTTTCCATGGATTGTTGTGCTGCATTTCCGTCCCGCATGCCCTGTGTGGTGTATTGTGCTGCTGCAAACCCTGATGCCTGCCCTGTAGGGTCAGTTTGGTGCACCTCTCCATGTCCCTCCTGTCCTCTGTTATTCGAGTCCATGTCCCTACCCCAATTCCTCCTGCCTACCATGATCCAATGTACCATACTTGCGAACATTTTGAACTTGGTAAGAGGGAGATTTTGAAAAAAAACTGGGGTATTGATTTTCCCCTTTGAGTTACATTGAAAAAGAGGAGATTGTAGACAGGAGACAGATCAAAAAAAGCCCATTTGAGCTTAAAAACATTGGACGTTTCCTGGCTGAAACGGGTCTGTTGGCATGTATGGTTGTACTGGTGCAGATCGGAGCTTCCGAATCCCCTCTACTTCCACGGACGGAGTGATTTCACAGTCACACACGCACACACACATCACACGCTGGTGGGGCCCATTACACCAACATTCATCCTACCACTCTATCCGTGCCATGTATAAGGAGAAACACTTTCGATACCTAACCAATCTGCATGTACCCTGAGGTCAATGGGATCAACTAGTTGCTATAGATCTGGTGAAACATTTTACGATATGCAAATAAATTCAAGAAACATGACAATAAAATAACCACCCGCCACAGTGATTCAAACAGAATATTTGTTTATCTAAAATTGTATGAAAAGCCAATTAAATGCGAATTCATTTCTCTCATATTTACCTATTCTGGCTAAATGTCAGATCCTAAGTCAGAACCGGTCCTCAGCAAAATAATCAAAGTTTCTAGCCGTCATGTAGAGTCACCGTCCTCTCCGTCAGCATCGGGACCTCAGATCTTCAGTTCGGGAAGAAGTGGCGCTAGACCTCTCTAGTCTACTAATATTTATACTAAAATTACATTCCAAAATGTTGCAATCATATCGTACAAAACGGATGAATGGGGGAAATGATGTCGTCTTGGTACATTGGGATACATCCGAACATTTTCACACACATTGATCGTCTCAAATAATGAATAGAAAATAAGGGGTCCATAACTAATTCGTTACTTCTACGGATGTCTCTTTTTGGATGAATTGTATCCCATTCGTGGGATCATTATAAGTTCATAAAGTCAGTATTTCGTTTAGCAACAAATATCATGTTCAGGGGCTCTTGGCATCACTCCTGGATTTGTCGTCATGATCATGGCTTTTCAGTTCGTCAAGAGGGCAAGGTCACAAGCAGCGCGAAGCCTCCTTGCAAAATTTCCATCAACTCGAATGCAGGCTGCGGGTGGTAGCCATATTTTGGTAGGCCACATTGGTCAACTTAAGTAAAATGAAACACAAAACAAAATTACTGCACGGAAATGATTATACAGTGTTATTCCCCTACTAATACCCTTATGTGTATGTATTTATCTAGCCATTTGCGACATTAAAAGCCATTAATGCATATTAATTATAAGCGCAAAACACAATAACATCACATAGGCAACATCTATTTCGTCAATTTGCTCACCAACTTAGTTCATTTATTAATTTAGCCATGCAATAGCATTCCCACGTGTAATTCTTCTGTTAATAAGGTTGATTAGACAAGACTTGACAAATCTTTAGTAGTTATTAATTAATCAGTAGTACTTTTAATTATAACATGCGAAAATGAAACAGGTATTTGGTTTTAAAGTAAAAACCCTGCTCCATCAATCCCCCCTTTGGTGATATCTTATCACCACAAAAAATCAAAAACCCAAAAATCAATTTAATTTCCCCTTTTGAAGAAATTCAAAAATATCTTCTTGTTCATTTTTCAAACCCTTGTTTCCATCTCATCTTCTTTCTTAGTTTCTATATACATGCTTTCTCTTAGCTCTTCTAATTCTATTTCTTGTGGATCTCTTTCTGGTTTCTTTTGTCTCCTTTTAACATTTTCTTTTGTAATTTTCTTTTTATTTCTTCTATATCTACAACACATACACCCTAATCTAAGAATCAATAATGCAACAATTACACATGTTAATGGAAATAATATCTTACCAAAAATGGTACTACCTATTTTAGCTACAAAATTCTTAATAGCAATCATCTTATTAGCCATTCTAGTCCAGATACTTTCAGCTTCCAGTGGTACTAATTCTTCATGCAAATCAGTAATATTTTTTATATAAACTTTTAGATCTTTGCTTTCGTCAGGAATGTAAGTGCAACAATGTTGAACTTTCAGCATTCCACAGACTCCCCCTCTTTTGCCAAAAGAATGTCAAGGGCAAGTCGATTTTGCATTGCCATAGCGCGTAAAGCAACCATTTCAGTATTTACCAAAAGAAAGCCTCCAGCGGTGCTTGTTGACAAGCGATCCACCACTGTTGACAGTTTCCGAATGTCAAAAGCATTTAAAGAAATTCCCACTGCTGGAATTAAAGCTCCAAAAATATCTCCTACAATTTCTGTCCATGTTTCTCTTCTATAGCGTGTTAATGGATTAGTTTGTTCAGCATCGTCTACTCTGTCCATGTGAAAAATCTTTGGAAAGACCAGGCCAACATAACATGTGCCAAACCAATGGTCAGGCAAACGGTAATAAGCCTTGTTCCCACAAATATAATACACTCCCGGAAAAACTGGTTCTTCTCCTCCTCTAAATCCCCATCCGGTTGCAATAAAGTATGTATCATGGCACTCACTAGTCCCTATGAAATAATAATCATACTGGGATCTTTTCCTGGTAATGCATAGTTTGCATTTCTGTGGTGCATCTATAGCCATAGTTGGACTGGCTCCATTTTTCAATTCTTTTTCTTTCTCAATATCCCACATTGTTTCACTCATTTTATGCCCTTCTGCTTTCTTGTGCATGTTCAACCTTCTTCTCTCAACCATGTCTAGAAAATTCTTCTCTTCTCCCTTCAAACTGCAAGTTAAATTGTTCCTAAAACATATTCTAAGGTTAATTCTTTAGTTTCTAAAAAAATCTCACCTAAAGTGTTAGCTTCTTTTGCAGGATTCAGTTCTTTATTCATAGGCAATTGCCCAAGAATATTATCTACATTAGACATATTATAATCTAATTTCCCTAACTGATAAAATATACTAATCAACACACTACATGAAATTCCATACGTAGCCGGAAGATGATGATAAGTCACTTCTTCCGAAACAGAGGCAGGTAATTGCATGCAAACGTAGCAATCCCTTACTTCCATTGTCTTTACGTATTCATACAACAATTTAGAAAAAACATTGCTAGAAAAATCATTAATTGACCTATCCTTATGTATATGTACATTGCTAGTTCCAGTTGGAACTATCTTCTGTGAACTCTTCCCTATATTAGTCCTGTTCTCAGTATGTCCTTCTAAAGTGTCTATAGTTACTCTAAAAGAAATCAGTAGAGCAAGCACGCTCCAAAGCAGCATTAATAATCCTGTACAGCAGCAGCACATCTTGCACCATCTTTTCAGAAAGGTACATCTACTTTGATTATTGTTTGCCATTTTGTTAATTTGACCGTGTCTTTTGACTTAGCCTCTTCTACTCCACTACCGAACTTTAGGGCAACAAGGACCCACCGGATTATTACAATCTATTAGTTCTTAATTTTACTTCTTCACTTTCTTCTTCAAGTGACTCCCTTGGATTTACTCAATTTGGATTTTCATCACTTTTCACTGTTTCTTCATCATCATCAAACTGTATGAGGTCCTGAACATCCGTTTCTTCTCCAATGTCGGACAAGATAACTCTCAGGATTCCCACAGCTGCTTCTTCTTCATCAACCACTTTCAGTAAAGCCTCCTCTGGACTTCCTTGACTGTCTGCCTCTTCTCCTTGTTCAGGCAGTGCCACATACGTCCATTCTGGTGACTTGTACCTCTGGTTTGGTTTTCTGATTCTTTTAGTTCTCTCAGGTATCTTTGTTTCTTCTTCTTTAGTTGGATTTTGACTTGACACTTTGTTCACTTGTTCAGCTTTCGAAGAGTTAACTCGTGTCAGTCTATATCTCAGTCTCTTTATCTTATTGGGCCAAAGATCTCCTTTAGCATTTCTCTTTTGTCTTCCTTCTTTATTGTTTCTTTCTCCAAGCCAAGTTCTCTTTCTCAGAACTCGTCCCCCATGTATCTCATTGTCACTTTCATCAGACTCTGTCTCAGTTGCCTCTTGTTCATCAACAGTTTTCTTTTCTCCAACAACCTCCTTTCCTCCAACAGTCTCTTTTTCCACCAATTGAGTTTTCCCTACTTCTGTCCCTCCTCGGGTCTCCGACACGCAATCTTCTTGCTGTCTACTTGTCCCTTCACCTAGCTTGTTGTTGATGTTCCCTACACCTCCTCGGGGTTTTTCCGCAATCTGTCCCTCTCTTTCTTTGTCTGTCCCTTCTTCTTCAGGAATTATCTCAGGTGGAACTTGTTCAATTTCCTCATTTGATTCTGGTGTCACTTCTGTTGGAATGTTCTTTTCTTTTCTTTCTTTCTTTTTGTGTTGGTCACTGTTAGTTGAAATCTCAGCTATTTCTTCAGAATCTGAACTCGCCTCTGCAGTTTGCACTGTTCTTTTCAAAACCTCTTCTGGTGGGATGAAAATTTCTCTTGACTCACTTTCCCCACTTTCAGGATTCTTTTTCCTTCTTACTGCCTCACCGTCTGCATCATCACTGGAATCTGATTCTTCAAAGTATTCCTTTCCAGTGCCGTCTCTTGGATTTGGAACTCTCAATGTGTGACTTGCATGTATCCAATTTTTCACTCCAGCACACTTCACAGCAGTCGTTGTGGTCAGAATCACTTGTCTTGGCCTTCCCCACCTTGGAACCAGGCAATTCCTTCTTCTGTGGACTTTTATCCTTACCCAGTCCCCTGGGCTCAGATCATGGGCTGGTTTCTTTTCAAGTGTGGTGGCGTCTTCTCCAACCTGGTGAAACACAGAATGAACTGCGTCAGCCAGGCCTTTACAGTAATCCAAAATCATGTCATCAGTTATAGTCATCAGCTTGTTGACTGGTACAAATGCATGTCTCATAGCACGTCCCATGATAATTTCATGTGGACTCAAACCTGTTGTTCTGTCTGGAGTAGACCTAATGGTCATCAGGACTAGAGGCAAGACATCGGGCTATTTCATTCCTGTGGCTAGGCACATTTTGCCAATTCTGTTTTTGATGGCACCATTCATTTGTTCAACCACACCAGAAGCCTCTGGTCGGTAAGCACAATGTAGCTTCTGCTGTACACTCAATGCTTCACAGATCAGACCCATGATTTCATTATAAAAATGTCCTCCTCTGTCTGATTCAATGGTTACTGGGAACCCGTACCTTGGGATGAACTCTCTTAACAGTAGCTTGGCCACTGTTATCCCATCATTTCTTCTTGTTGGATATGCCTCCACCCACCTGGAGAACAAACAGACCACCACCAGGACATACCTCAATATGTTGACTTGGGGCATTTCAATGAAATCTATCTGCATTCTTGTGAAGGGTCCTCCCTCTCTGCCTATTGTTCCTAGACTCACCACTGTTTTCTTTCCAGGATTGAATTGCTGACATATCAGAAATCTCTGACAGAGACTCTCTGTTATCAGCCTGAATTTTGGACTATACCAGGTCTGCTTAAAGGCCCTTATCATAGCATCCCTCCCCAGGTGTCCTTGGCCATGATACATCCTTGCCATTGTTGATAGCATGCTATTTGGCATGACTGGTCTTCCATCCCTATAGACCCACACATGGTCTTTTTCCCTTGGTGCACAACCTGCTTTCACCCAATCTTTCATTTCTTCATCTCCTGCCTCATCCTGCAGCTGTTTCACTTCCTCCCATGTTCCCACTTCATTAGTAAACATTAAGGAACAAGAAGACATTTCTCTTTCTTTACTCCGGTTAATGGAATGATTGTTTCTTGCATAATATTGTGCTACGTCATTAGCAAATGTATTCCCAACAGTGACAAAATCATCACCTTGACCATGAGCAGCACATTTTACAACTGCTAGTTCTTTAGGCAGCTGTATCGCCTCTAGCAATTTCCCAACCACTTCAGCATTCTTTATGGGAGTTCCACTTGAGGTCAGGAAACCTCTTTGTAGCCATAGCTGGCCAAAATCATGGACAACTCCGAAGCCATACTGGCTGTCAGTCATCACAGTCACTCTCACATTTCTTCCAATCTTGCAGGCTTTTGTTAGTGTCACCAATTCTGCCACCTGAGCGGATTAAACTCCTTTCAAAGGTGATGCTTCCACAGCTCCTGAAACTGTACACACAGCATATGCAGCACTCAGTGTTCCTTCATCTGTTCTCAGGCAAGATCCATCCACAAACAACACATGATCACTCTCAGACAGTGGCAGATCTCTTATGTCTGGTCTTGGTTTTGTACAGTAATCAAGCACATCCAGGCAGTCATGATCAACTTCATTTCTCACTCCCACACATTCAGCATTAGGCAACAGTGTCGCTGGATTCACATTCACACATCTCTCCAGGCTCACATTGGTTGCACCAAGAATGACTTTTTCATATTTAGTCAGCCGACTATGGGACATGAACTGTGTCCGGCTCCTTGTTAAAAGGATTGCCACATCATGAGGAACGAATACCCGTGCAGGATATCCCATTATGATTCCCTCACTTTGTTCCAGACTTCTACATGTAGCAGCTACTGCTTTCAGGCAACCTGGTAAACCTACAGCTACTGGGTCAAATGTTGATGAGAAGTAAGCAATTGGCCTTCTCAGACGTCCATGTTTCTGGATTAACACTGAAAGTGCGCATCCATTTCTCTCACTACATACAGCTCAAATTCTTTTTCGTAATCCGGCATTCCTAGGGCAGGAGCTTCACATAGTCTGTTCTTTAACTCTTTAAATGCAGCCATTTCTTCTGGGTTTAGTTCCAATGGGTCTTTCACCTCACTTTTGGTGAATTTAATCAATGGCTTGGCAATCAAGGAAAAGTTACTTATGCACTGACGACAGTAACCCACCATTCCCAGGAACATTCTCACCTCTCTTTGTGTCATTGGGGCCCTCATTCCCCTAATGATTTTAATCCTGTCAATGGTCACTTTCCTCAGGCCTTTCTCAATATTATGTCCCAGACACTGGACTTCTTTCTTGCAGAATTGCAATTTGGCTGGAGATACCTTTAATCCTCCATCTGAAAAGTGATTCAGTAGAGCAATGGTGTCTACTTCACAAGCTTCACGTGTTTTTGATGCCACAAGCAGGTCATCAATGTATTGGACCAAAACTGAATTTTCAGGCATTGTTAGACTTTCCAGAGATTTCTTCAGCAATTGATTAAATATTGAAGGGCTCTCTGTATACCCCTGTGGAATTCGGCACCATGCCAAAATCCGCTCTCCGAATCTAAAAGAAAATATTGGCTGGCTGTCATGATGCAACGGGATTGAAAAGAAAGCATGACACAAATCAATAACGGTATACCATACTGCATCATGGGGAATCTGATACAAAATCACTGATGGATTTGGCACAATGGGACAGCATGCCACAACAATCTTGTTAATTTTTCTCAAATCCTGTACTATTCTGAACTTTCCATTAGGTTTCTTCAGTCCCATTATTGGTGAATTACATGGGCTGCTCAATATTTCTCATAAGACCCCCTGCTGAATCATTTTCTCAAGTATGGGTGTTATTCCTTCAATTATTTCAGGTGTCAGTCTGTATTGTGGAATGTTTGGGTAAACCGCTCCCTCTTTTACAGTAATCTTTACTGGATCAACATTTCTCATCAGGCCCACATCTTCTCCAGTAAAATCCCAAACTGCTGCTTTCACTGTGTTTCAATTCTGGGGGCAATGCATCTGGATTAAATACAGCATATGTCCCCAAAGCCTCACATTCCCTGTTATCCATGGTCATTCTGTATAGGACATCCTCATCTGGTGTTTCAAAGGTTATTCCATCTGGAGTACAGAAAATAGTGCAATTCATCTTGCACAGCAGATCCCTGCCTAGCAAGTTCACAGGACTAGTGTCACACACCACAAATCGGTGCATGTCTGAAAATGTCCCTATTCTAACCCTTACTGGTTCAGTAAGATGAGTTTTAATCTGTGTGTTGGACATACCAACTACTTGGATTGCTTCATCCGAGAGAGGAAGATTCTTTATATCAGCTGACCTGACAGTTGATCTCGTAGCTCCTGTGTCAACTAGAAAAGTAACACTTTCACCATTGATTTTTCCATCTACAAAAGGTCCTGCCTGGTCTATTTCTAGAGTTGCGCCAAGAACGCACTCCTCCTCCTCTCTTCGGCACCGTCAGAAGTCTCCCTCAGAATCACTTCCCTCATTTTTCAGCCAATATTGAGATACAGCGCTCGCTCGCTTTGGCTTGATTACCTGCTCTTCATCGTAGAACCCCGACTCTTGGCTGCATTTCTGGGATCCTCTCCTCTGCGGCAAGGGTGGTTTTGGCACCTGATTCTGCTGCTTAACAGCCTTCTGCTGTTGCTGATGCTGACCACACCCCTCACTCTGCACCTGTGAATTCAATGATGGATTGTCATCATTAGTAGACGGTGGATTCTTACACTCGGATTTCCAGTGCCCTCATTTTCCAGAGTTGTGGCAAGGGAATTTCTTCTTTGCTTCCTCAATATTTCCTTTCCCTTTTCCTGGACCAAACCTGGGTTTATTTCCTGGGTTATTTGCTTGTTCAACCAACTGAGCTTCCTGTCTTTCTGCAACTTTCACTTGTGCCCACATTGCTTTTTCTTTCAGTTTCCTTTGCTTTGCCTCAATCTCATCACTGAAGTATTTTGCATGTCTCAAGATCTCATCAATCTTTTTGCTCTGCCAGTCTACGGTATGCTGCCTTATCATTTCACTGATTTCAGGTCGCAAGCCATATACAAATCTATATACAAAATGGCTCAGGACCTTGTCCCCCAGATGTTCATCTCCACTGAACTGTTTGAAAGCCAGTATTAGTCTTTCATAGTAAGCATGGACTGATTCTTTCACTTCTTGATGTGTTCGATCTATTTTAACCCAGTCTGTTTCCTTGGGGGGTACCTTATTTTTCAAGAAGGCCATAACCTGCTCATACTTTTTCATGACCTCCGGATCTGGAGCTCCTGTCTTTGGATCTCTTGGGTATTCCTTAGTGGGCCAGTCTATGACTATTTTACATTCTGCCCACAGGTCTGCTGGTACAATTATATCAAACAGACTATTCAGGTCGATCCACAGCACTTTTGACAACTTCACAAATCTGTCGACCTGTCTATACCACTCGACGGGCTTCTCCCTTAGTCGAGGGAAATCATTTGTAAATGATAAAATATCCTGTCTGGTCCATGGGACATGTACATACCCACCTCCTGGAATCTCCCTCATGGGGTAGGCTGTCACTGCTTTCTCCTTTTCTTTCAGAGGGAATGTCGAGTAAGTTCTGTCTGCTGCATCCTCTCGCTTTCTATACCATCTATCTTTCCATCTCTCCACATCTCACCATTTTCTCAGCAAAGCAATCATCTCCTTAATCTGCCCTGTTCGGCCTGCATTGTTCAAATTCTCAATGTCCTTATCTGTAAAATCCACTCGGTAAGGCTTTTGTAAAGCTTTTACCTTGTCCATGTCAATCCCCATTTCACTGGCTATTCCTTTCAACCTGTCATGTATGTTCTTTGCTCTCCATGTGATGCTTTTACATAAAAATAGAATCTCTCCTTCCTGATAATTTTTCAGCGTTTCTGTAGTGATTGTGATGGAGCAGGGTTTTTACTTTAAAACCGAATACCTGTTTCATTTTCGCATGTTATAACTAAAAGTACTACTGATTAATTATTAAGTATTAAAAGTTTGTCGAATGTTGACTAATCAACCTTATTAACAAGAGAATTACACGTGGGAATGCTATTGCATGGCTAAATAACAAATGAACTAAGTTGGTGAGCAAACTGACAGAAAACGATGTTGCTGAAGTGATGTTATGGTGTTTTGCGCTTATAATTAATATGCATTAATGGCTTCTGATGTCGCAAATGGCTAGATAAATACACACATATAAGGGTATTAGCAGGGGAATAACACTGTATAATCATTTCTATGCAGTAATTCTGTTTTATGTCTATTTTCCTTAAAGTTGTCCATTGTGGCCTGCCACAAAATGGCCACCACCCGCAGCCTGCATTGGAGTTGCTGAAAATTTACAGAAAGGCTTCGCTCTGCCTGTGACCTTGCACCTCCGATGAACTGAAAAGCCATAAGCATGATGACAAGTCTGGGATATCTGCCAAAAGCCCCTGAAAGACGGAAAAGTTGATACGAACTTAGTGTGAACCCATTTTTGAAACAAATTCACCTAATAGAGACATCCGTAGATGTAGCGAATTAGTCATGGACGTTCAATTCTGCTATTCATTATTTGGGACAATCTATGTGTGAGAACCTCCCGTATAATATCGAAAAAGTACCAAGATGACATTATTTCCGCCATTCATCCGTTCTGAATAAACAAATGTTACTTTTTAGAATGTAAATTTCAGTATAAATAATAGTAGACTAGAGAGGTCTAGCGCCACTTCTTCCCGAGCTGATGATGCGAGGTCCCTATGCTGACGGAGAGGACGATGACTCTACATGAGGACAGAAGACTCTAATGCTTCTACAGAGGACCGGTTCTGACTTAGGATCTGACATTTAGACAGAATAGGTAAATATGAGAGAAATGAAATTTGCATTTAATTGGCTTTTCTTGAAACTTAAGATAAATGAACAATCTGTTTGAATTCCTGTCTCGGGTGATTATTTCTGGTCATGTTTTATTGATTTTATTGTGTATCCTTTGAAATGTATTTTACTAGATCCATAGCAACTAGCTGGTCGCATTGACCTCAAAGTACAGGCAGATTAGATAGAGCATATGTGAAAGGTGTTTCTCCTTTACAGGGCACGGATAGTGTGATTTAGCGTGAATGTTGGTGTAATGGGCCCCACCAGCGTATGATGTGTGTATGCGTGTGTGACTGTGAAATCAATCCGTCCGTGGAAGTAGAGGGGATTCGGAAGCTCTGATCTGCACCAGTTTCTTGTAGCAGAATGATGGTTAGCTATTGTCTTGATCTAGCGAAATTGTGTGTATATAGGCTTGTTGATTATTGATTGATATTTGTACTAACACTATATGTTGAAGTCGTGTTGAGTTTTATGTATTGTGAACGGCTTCTGGGATGTAGGAAGTCGGTGACAGTTCCGTAGTAGAGCAGAGGGAGTGTTGCTCTCGGAAAAAGGCGGGATTGTTAGCCCTGTATGCAGACAGGGGAAAACGTGTGACAATTGAAGTTGCGCGTCGCATTGTCTGGGTTCGACAAGGTAGCATCGCCGTGTGTTGCCATTAGAAACTTATTTCTGTGTGAGAGAAGTGTATATGATAGCAAAGGTTATCTGTGAAACTCTGGTCTTAAGTCCCAGGGATCCGTAAGGTATTCCGTTAAAGCTTACCGCTGGAGAAGTAATAGGTATTCTCGGAGCTTGTTAGAAGGACAGGGCAGAGGTAAGCGCTGCTTTGTTAACGTATGATATAATTCTGTAGTAGGACAGACTGTTCGCTGTCCTCGGGAAAGACAGAATTCTGTGTGAATGTACTACATTTTCTGGTGTGTAAGTGCGTGAATGAGAAGGCATTCTGGTTAATTGTGAAACTCTTAGGAGCATTCCGGAGGGAAACAGTTAATTGATGCTTGTTAGAAGGGTAAAGTAGAGGGATGTGCTACTTTATCAACGGAAGTAACGATTCTGTAGTAGGGCAGAGGTAAGCGCTGTTCTCGGGAAAGGCAGAATTCTCGTGGGAAAGGTCTTTTGCTGTTCTGTGGCTAGCGAAGCAGACAATGGAGATGTTTGTATGTTGTAACTAACAGACTCGTAGAAGTTGAACCAAAGTCTACCAAGTAGTCTTGTAAAGGAGGGGTAGACGGAAGAAACAGGAGACAGGAGCAGAAGCGACTGCAGCGACTGCTGACGTCAGGAAGACCGCGCTGTGATTGGACAGTGGGTTAGAACGGAGGAAGCGCAGAGATTGGTGTGTTGGTGTACGCAGCGCTAGGATTGGGAGACATACAGGGTGACGTAGACGCTCCAGGATTGGTGCGTTAGTGTGAGTCGCGCTGGGATTCGTGGACTGAGTAAGTGATGTAGACGCTCCAGGATTGGTGCGTTGGTGTGAGTCGCGCTGCAATTGGACAAAAGATCGTACAGCTGTAGTAAGAGTAAACAGCTAGTGGAAAATAAGAAAGATGTATTACCATGCTGAGGAAAAGAAGAAAAAATCCTTGCTGAGTAAGGTTAAAACCTGGTTTGACAAGGATAAAGACATAGTGACAAGGGAAGGACAGTTATTGCCCACGATAAGAACCCCGGCATCCTTCATGGTTGCGAAGTATGGGTATCATACCTGTATTTGGTTGGATAACTGGGTGAAATACACCAAAGATGACGGAGTGTTAGCGTTCCCAGAACATGGTTCATTTAATCTGGCCATACTGAGGAACTTACGAGAGCAGATGATGAACCTAGAGCCTCGGCCTAGGCCGACGCAGTTTGAGGCATTAACGAAATGGGAAGATGAAATGCATGAACGAGAAAAGCAGAGGGGTGGGGGTAGCTACCGATACATGTTTGGGCGAAAGTATGATCGCGAAACCCATCATGACAGAATGAGAAGGTGGCGAGATGCCAGTATGACCGAGGGATTATATCCTGTAAGAACAGCAGAAGAATCAGGAGGGAGAAAGTGTACGGAAAAAGAACATAATGTAGAGACCAGAAGATATGGGGCAAGTGAGTCTGATGATGATATCTTAGAAGACATGCTCTACAAAAGACCACCCCCGTATAGAAGAGAACCAGAGGTAGGAACAGCAGTTACCCCAATGAGAAACACCCTGCGGATTATAAAGACAGAGGCTACAGCCCCTGAGCTGAAAAGCGGTTGTTCTCTGGCAGAAAGAGAAAGAGAGAGAGAAAGAGAGAGAGATAGAGAAAGAGAAAGAGAGATAGAGAGAGAAAGAGAGAGAGAGAGAGAGAGAGAGAGAGAGATAGGAAAAGAGAGAGAGAGAGAGAGAGAGAGAGAGAGAGAGAGAGAGAGAGAGAGAAAGAGAGAGAGAGAGAGAGAGAGAGAGAGAGAGAGAGAAAGAAAGAGAGAGAGAAAGAAAGAGAGATAGAGAGAGAGAATCAACTTGAAAATGAAAAGACCAGAGAACTAGCAAGAACTACATCTGAACTAACAGAGAAAATCAGGGAGCTGACTAAGAATCTTGAGGCTGTTACAGTGCCTGTGACAATAGGCCCGGTTATGCCGATTTTTGACAAACAGAGGACGGGTGAAAATGGTTTGACGGTGCCATATGTGGGCAATAGGTTGATTGTACCTCCGGAACAGGCAGAAATGAGAGCGGGAGAAACACAATGGAGAACAGGAGAAAATCAGTGGAGACATACTGTATGTGGAGGGGAAATGAGTGTGCAGACTAATTCAAGTTTGAATTCTGGATGTATGGAAGGGAACAGAGGATCAATATTGGAACCGCAGAGGGTGGCAGAACCAGGGGGTGCGGAAAAATCTGTGATAACTGCTGAAGATTTGAATGACTGGCTGAAAACATTACAGAAAAAGGAGAAAGAGTCACAGGGAATGGATGTAGCTAGGCTAAGTATGGAAATGGAAGAATTGATAGTAGGAACCATACCTACGAAACACTGAAGAATTATCAGGAAGGGGAGATTCTTTTTTTATGCAAGAGTATCACATGGAGAGCAAAGAACATACACAACAGGTTGAAAGGAATAGCCAGTGCTGTGGCAATTGACATGGGTAAGGTGAAAGCTTTACAGAAAACATACCGAGTGGTTTTTTCAGACAAAGATATTGAGAATCTGAACAATGTAGAACGAACAGGACAGATTAAGGAAATGATTGCCTTGTTAAGGAAATGGGGAGATGTAGAAAGATGGAAAGACAGATGGTATCGAAAGCGAGAGGATGGAGTAGATAGAACTTACTCAGCATTTCCCCTGACAGAAAAAGAGAAGGCAGTGACAGCTTACCCCATGAGAGAGATTCCAGGAGGAGGGTACGTACATGTCCCATGGACCAGACAGGATATTTTATCATTTACGAATGATTTCCCTCGACTAAAGGAAAAGCCTGTGGAGTGGTACAGACAAGTCGACAGATTTGTAAAGCTGTCAAAAGTACTGTGGATTGACCTGAATAGTCTGTTTGATATAATTGTACCAGCAGACCTGTGGGCAGAATGTAAAATAGTCATAGACTGGCCCACTAAGGAATACCCGAGAGATCAAAAGACAGGAGCTCCAGACCCGGAGGTAATGAAAAAGTATGAGCAGGTTATGGCCTTCTTGAAAAATAAAGTACCCCCAAGGAGACAGACTGGGTTAAAATAGACCGAACACATCAGGAATTGAAAGAATCAGTCCATGCTTACTATGAAAGACTGATACTAGCTTTTAAGCAGTTCAGTAGAGATGAACACCTGGGTGACAAGGATCTGAGTCATTTTGTGTACAGATTTGTGTACGGTTTGCGGCCTGAAATCAGTGAAATGATACGGCAGCATACCGTGGACTGGCAGAGTAAGAAGATTGATGAGATTTTGAGACATGCAAAATACTTCAGTGATGAGATTGAGGCAAAGCAGAGAAAACTAAAAGAAGAGGCAATGTGGGCACAGGTGAAAGTTGCAGAAAGACAGGAAGCTCAGCTGGTTGAACAGGCAAATGACCCAGGAAATAAACCTAGGTTTGGTTCAGAAATAGGAAAAGGGAATATAGAGGAAGCAAAGAAAAAGTTCCCCTGCCACAACTGTGGAAAATTGGGGCACTGGAAATCCGAGTGTAAGAATCCACCGTCCACTAACGAAGATAATTCATCATTGAATTCGCAGGTACAGAGTGAGGGGTGTGGTCAGCATCGGCAACAGCAGAAGGCTGATAAGCAGCAGAATCAGGTGCCAAAACCACCCTTGCCACAGAGAAAAGGATCCCAGAAGTACAGCCAAATATCGGGGTTCTACGATGAAGAGCAGGTAATCAAACCAAAACGCGCAAGCGCTGTATCTCAGTACTGGCTGAAAAATGAGGGAAGTGACTCTGAGGGAGACTTCTGACGGTGCCGAAGAGAGGAGGAGGAGTGCGTACTTGGCGCAGCTCTGGAAATAGACCAGGCAGGACCTTTTGTAGACGGGAAAATTAATGGTGAAAGCATCACTTTCCTAGTTGATACTGGGGCCACGAGATCAACTGTCAGGTCAGCTGATATAAAGAATCTTCCTCTCTCGGACGAGGCGATCCAAGTGGTTGGTGTGTCCAACACACAGATCAAAACATTACTTACTGAACCAGTAAAGGTTAGAATAGGGAAATTTTCAGACATGCACCGATTCGTGGTGTGTGACACCAGTCCAGTGAACCTGTTAGGCAGGGATCTGCTGTGCAAAATGAATTGCACTATTTTCTGTACTCCAGATGGAATAACCTTTGAGACACCTGATGAGGATGTGCTATACAGAATGACCATGGATAACAGAGAATGTGAGGCTTTGGGGACATATGCAATATTTAATCCTGATGCATTACCCCCAGAGTTGAAACAGACAGTGAAAGCAGCAGTTTGGGATTTTACTGGAGAAGATGTGGGCCTGATGAGAAATGTAGATCCAGTAAAGATTACTGTAAAAGAGGGAGTGGTTTACCCAAATATACCGCAGTACCGATTGACACCTGAAATAATTGAAGGAATAACACCCTTAATTGAAAAGATGATCCAGCAAGGGGTGTTAAGAGAAATATTGAGCAGCCCATGTAATTCACCGATAATGGGGCTGAAGAAACCTAATGGAAATTTCAGAATAGTACAAGATTTGAGAAAGATTAACAAGATTGTTGTGCCATGTTGTCCGATTGTGCCAAATCCATCAGTGATTTTGTATCAGATTCCTCATGATGCAGAATGGTACACGGTAATTGATTTGTGTCATGCTTTCTTTTCAATCCCATTGCATCATGACAGCCAGCCAATATTTTCATTTAGATTTGGAGAGCGGATTTTGGCATGGTGCCGAATCCCACAGGGGTATACAGAGAGCCCCTCAATATTTAATCAATTGCTAAAGAAATCTCTGGAAAGTCTGACAATGCCTGAAAATTCAGTCTTGGTCCAATATATTGATGACCTACTTGTGGCATCAAAAACACGTGAAGCTTGTGAAGAAGATACCATTGCATTGCTGAATCACTTGGCAGATGGAGGATTAAAGGTATCTCCAGCCAAATTGCAGTTCTGTAAGAAAGAGGTCCAGTATCTGGGACACAATATTGAGAAAGGCCTGAGAAAAGTGACTATTGACAGAATCAAAATCATTAGGGGAATGAGAGCCCCAATGACACAAAGAGAAGTGAGAATGTTCCTGGGAATGGTGGGTTACTGTCGTCAGTGGATAAGTAATTTTTCCCTGATTGCCAAACCATTGATTAAATTGACCAAAAGTGAGGTGAAAGACCCATTAGAACTAAACCCAGAAGAAATGGCTGCATTCAGAGAGCTGAAAGACAGACTTTGTGAAGCTCCCGCCCTAGGGATGCCTGATTATGAAAAGGAATTTGAACTGTACTGTAGTGAGAAAAATGGATGTGCACTTTCAGTGTTAATCCAGAAACACGGACGTCTGAGAAGGCCAATTGCCTATTTCTCAGTAACTCTTGACCCAGTAGCTGTGGGTTTGCCAGGTTGCCTGAAAGCAGTAGCTGCTACTTGCAAAAGTTTGGAACAAAGTGAGGGAATCATAATGGGATACCCTGTACGGGTATTTGTACCTAATGATGTGGCAATCCTTTTAACAAGGAGCCGGACACAGTTTATGTCTCATAGTCGGCTGACTAAATATGAGAAAGTCATTCTTGGTGCAACAAATGTAAGTCTGGAGAGATGTGTGAATGTGAATCCAGCGACACTGTTACCTGATGCTGAATGTGTGGGAGTGAGAAATGATGTTGATCATGATTGTCTGGATGTACTTGATTACTGCACAAAACCAAGGCCGGACATAAGACATCTGCCACTGCCTGAAAGTGATCATGTGTTGTTTGTGGATGGATCTTGTCTGAGAACAGAGGAAGGAGCGTTGAGTGCTGCATATGCTGTGTGCAAAGTCTCGGAAGTTGTGGAAGCATCACCTTTGAAAGGAGTTAAATCCGCTCAGGTGGCAGAACTGGTGGCACTGACAAAGGAATGCAAAATTGGCAGAAGTGTGAGAGTGACTGTGATGACTGACAGCCAGTATGGCTTCAGAGTTGTCCATGATTTTGGCCAGCTATGGCTACAAAGAGGTTTCCTGACCTCAAGTGGAACTCCCATAAAGAATGCTGAAGTGGTTGGAAAACTGCTAGAGGCGATACAGCTGCCTAAAGAACTAGCAGTTGTAAAATGTGCTGCTCATGGTCATGGTGACGATTTTGTAACAGTTGGTAACAAGTTTGCCAATGACATAGCACAATATTGTGCAAGGAACAATCACTCAATTAACAGGAGCAAAGAAAGGGAAATGTCTTCTTGTTCATTAATGTTTACTAATGAAGTGGGGACATGGGAGGAAGTAAAACAGCTGCAGGATGAGGCAGAAGATGATGAAATGAGAGATTGGGTGAAGGCAGGTTGTGCACCTAGAGAAAAGGATCATGTGTGGGTCTACAGGGATGGAAGACCAGTCATGCCTAACAGCATGCTATCAACAATGGCAAGGATGTATCATGGCCAAGGACACCTGGGGAGGGATGCTATGATAAGAGCCTTTAAGCAAACCTGGTACAGTCCAAAGTTCAGACTGATAGCAGAAAGTCTCTGCCAGAGATGTCTGATATGTCAGCAATTCAATCCTGGAAAGAAAATAGTGGTGAGCCTAGGAACAATAGGCAGGGAGGGAGGACCCTTCACAAGAATGCAGATAGACTTCATTGAAATGCCCCCAGTCAACAGGTTGAGATATGTCCTGGTGGTGGTCTGTTTGTTCTCAAGGTGGGTGGAGGCGTACCCAACAAGAAGAAATGATGGGATAACAGTGGAAAAATTACTGTTAAGAGAGTTCATCCCAAGGTACGGGTTCCCAGTAACCATTGAATCAGACAGAGGAGGACATTTTTATAATGAAATCATGGGTCTAATTTGTGAAGCATTGAGTGTACAGCAGAAGTTGCATTGTGCTTACCGACCAGAGGCTTCTGGGGTTGTTGAGCAGATGAACGGTACTATCAAAAACAGAATTGGCAAAATGTGCTTAGCCACAGGAATGAAATGGCCCGATGTCTTGCCTCTAGTCCTGATGACCATTAGGTCTACTCCAGACAGAACAACAGGTTTGAGTCCACATGAAATTATCATGGGACGTGCTATGAGGCATGCATATGTACCAGTGAACAAGCTGATGACTATAACTGATGACATGATTTTGGATTACTGCAAAGGCCTGGCTGACGCAGTTCATTCTGTGTTTCACCAGGTTGGAGAAGACGCCACCACACTTGAAAAGAAACCACCCATGATCTGAGCCCAGGGGACTGGGTAAGGATAAAAGTCCACAGAAGAAGGAATTGCCTGGTTCCAAGGTGGGGAAGGCCAAGACAAGTCATCTTGACCACAACGACTGCTGTGAAGTGCGCTGGTGTGAAAAATTGGATACATGCAAGCCACACATTGAGAGTTCCAAATCCAAGAGATGGTACTGGAAAAGAATACTTTGAAGAATCAGATTCCAGTGATGATGCAGACAGTGAGGCAGTAAGAAGGAAAAAGAATCCTGAAAGTGGGGAAAGTGAGTCAAGAGAAGCTTTCATCCCACCAGAAGAGGTTCTGAAGAGAACAGTGCAAACTGCAGAAGCAAGTTCAGACTCAGAAGAATTGCCTGAGGTTCCAATTGACAGTGACCAACACAAAAAGAAAGAATCAAAATAAAAGAACATTCCAACAGAAGAGACACCTGAATCGCATGAGGAAATTGGACAAGTTCCGCCTGAGATAAATATAGAAGAAAAAGGGACAGACAAAGACAGAGAGGGACAGATTGCGGAAAACCCCCGAGGAGGTGTAGGGAACATCAACAACAAGCTAGGTGAAGGGACAAGTAGACAGCAAGAAGATTGCGTGTCGGAGACCCGAGGAGGGACAGAAGCAGGGAAATCTCAATTGGTGGAAAAAGAGACTGTTGGTGAAAAAGAAGTTTTTAAAGAAAAGAAAGCTGTTAATGAACCAGTAGCAACTGAAACAGAGTCTGATGAAAGTGACAATGAGACACATGGAGGACGAGTTCTGAGAAAGAGAACTTGGCTTGGAGAAAGAAACAATAAAGAAGGAAAGCAAAAGAGAAATGCTAAAGGAGATCTTTGGCCAAATAAGATAAAGAGACTAAGGTACAGACTGACACGAGTTAACTCTTCGAAAGCTGAACAAGTGAACGAAGTGTCAAGTCAGAATCCTACCAAGGAAGAAGAAGCAAAGATACCTGAGAGAACTAAAAGAGTAAGAACACCAAACCAGAGGTACAAGTCACCGGAATGGACGTATGTGGCACTGCCTGAAGAAGGAGAAGAGGCGGACAGCCAAGGAAGTCCAGAGGAGGCTTTACTGAAGGAGGTTGCTGAAGAAGAAGCTGTGGGAATCCTGAGAGTTATCTTGTCCGACATTGGAGAAGAGACGGATGTTCAGGACCTGATACAGTTTGATGATGATGAAGAGACAGTGAAAAATGATGAAAACCCAAATTGAGTGAATCCAAGGAAAAATCACTTGGAGAAGAGAAGAAGAAGTAGTACTAAAATTAGTAGAGTTTAATAATCTGGTGGGTACTTGCTGCCCTTAAAAGTTCAGTAAAGGAGTAGAAGAGGCTAAGTCAAAAGACACGGTCAAATTAACAAAATGGCTAACACTGAGAATAAAAGTAGATGTACCTTTCTGAAAAGATGGTGCAAAATGTGCTGCTGCTGTACAGGTTTATTAATGCTGCTTTGGAGCGTGCTTGCTCTACTGATTTCATTTAGAGTCACTATAGACACTTTAGAAGGTCATACTGAGAACAAGACTAATATAGGGAAGAGTCCATTAAAAGTAGTTCTGACTAGAACTAGTAATGTACATATTCATAAAGATAGGTTAATTAACGATTTTTCTAGCAATGTTTTTTCTAAATTGTTGTATGAGTACGTAAAGACAATGGAAGTAAGGGATTGCTACGTCTGCATGCAGTTACCTGCCTCTGTTTCGGAAGGAGTGACTTATCATCATCTTCCGGCTACGTATGGAATGTCTTGTAGTGTGTTGATTAGTATTTTTTATCAATTAGGGAAATTAGATTACAATATGTCTAATGTAGATAATATTCTTGGGCAGTTGCCTATGAATAAAGCACTGAATCCTGCAAAGGATGCTAACACTTTAGGTGAGATTTTTCTAGAAACCAAAGAATTAACCTTAGACTATGTTTTTAGAAACAATTTAACTTGCAGATTGAAAGGAGAAGAGAAGAATTTTCTAGACATGGTTGAGAGAAGAAGGTTGAACATGCACAAGAAAGCAGAAGGGCATAAAATGAGTGACACAATGTGGGATATTGAGAAAGAAAAGGAGTTGAAAAATGGAGCCAGTCCAACCATGGCTATAGATGCCCCACAGAAAGGGAAACTGTGCATTACCAGGAAGAGATCCCAATATGATTATTATTTCATAGGGACTAGTGAGTGCCATGATACATACTTTATTGCAACCGGATGGGGATTTAGAGGAGGAGAAGATCCAGTTTTTCCGGGAGTGTATTATATTTGTGGGAAGAAGGCTTATTACCGTTTGCCTGACCATTGGTTTGGTACATGTTATGTTGGCCTGGTCTTTCCAAAGATTTTTCACATGGATAGAGTAGATGATGCTGAACATTCTAACACATTAACACGCTATAAAAGAGAAACATGGACAGAAATTGTAGGAGATATTTTTGGAGCTTTAATTCCAGCAGTGGGAATTTCTTTAAATGCATATGGCATTCGGAAGCTGTCAACAGTGGTAGATCGCTTGTCAACAAGCACCGCTGGAGGCTTTCTTTTGGTTAATACAGAAATGGTTGCTTTGCGTGCTATGGCAATGCAAAATCGACTTGCCCTTGACATTCTTTTGGCAAAGAGGGTGGAGTCTGAGGAATGCTGAAAGTTCAACATTGTTGCACTTACATTCCTGACGAAAGTAAAGATCTAAAAGTTTACATCAAAAATATTACTGATTTGCATGAAGAATTAGTACCACTGGAAGCTGAAAGTATCTGGACTAAAATGGCTAACAAGATGATTGCTATTAAGAATTTTGTAGCTAAGATAGGTAGTACCATATTTGGTAAGATATTATTTCCATTAACGTGTGTAATAGCTGCATTATTGATCCTTAGATTAGGATGTATGTGTTGTAGATATAGAAGAAATAAAAAGAAAATCACAAAAGAAAATGTTAAAAAGAGACAAAAGAAATCAGAAAGAGATCCACAAGAAATAGAACTAGAAGAGCTAAGAGAAAGCATGTATATAGAAACTAAAAAGGAAGATGAGATGGAAACTAGGGTCTAAAAATAAGAACAATTAGATATTTCAAATTCTTCCAAAAGGGGAAACTAAATTGATTTTTGGGGTTTTGATTTCTGTGGTGATTATATATCACCAAAGGGGGGATTGATGGAGCAGGGTTTTTACTTTAAAACCGAATACCTGTTTCATTTTCGCATGTTATAACTAAAAGTACTACTGATTAATTATTAAGTATTAAAAGTTTGTCGAATGTTGACTAATCAACCTTATTAACAAGAGAATTACAAGTGGGAATGCTATTGCATGGCTAAATAACAAATGAACTAAGTTGGTGAGCAAACTGACAGAAAACGATGTTGCTTAAGTGATGTTATGGTGTTTTGCGCTTATAATTAATATGCATTAATGGCTTCTGATGTCGCAAATGGCTAGATAAATACACACACATAAGGGTATTAGCAGGGGAATAACACTGTATAATTATTTCTATGCAGTAATTCTGTTTTATGTCTATTTTGCTTAAAGTTGTCCATTGTGGCCTGCTACAAAATGGCCACCACCCGCAGCCTGCATTGGAGTTGCTGGAAATTTACAGAAAGGCTTCGCTCTGCCTGTGACCTTGCACCTCCGATGAACTTAAAAGCCATAAGCATGATGACAAGTCTGGGATATCTGCCAAAAGCCCCTGAAAGACGGAAAAGTTGATACGAACTTAGTGTGAACCCATTTTTGAAACAAATTCACCTAATAGAGACATCCGTAGATGTAGCGAATTAGTCATGGACGTTCAATTCTGCAATTCATTATTTGGGACAATCTATGTGTGAGAACCTCCCGTATAATATCGAAAAAGTACCAAGATGACATTATTTCCGCCATTCATCCGTTCTGAATAAAGAAATGTTACTTTTTAGAATGTAAATTTCAGTATAAATAATAGTAGACTAGAGAGGTCTAGCGCCACTTCTTCCCGAGCTGATGATGTGAGGTCCCTATGCTGACGGAGAGGACGATGACTCTACATGACGACAGAAGACTCTAATGCTTCTACAGAGGACCGGTTCTGACTTAGGATCTGACATTTAGACAGAATAGGTAAATATGAGATAAATGAAATTTGCATTTAATTGGCTTTTCTTGAAACTTTAGATAAATGAACAATCTGTTTGAATTCCTGTCTCGGGTGATTATTTCTGGTCATGTTTTATTGATTTTATTGTGTATCCTTTGAAATGTATTTTACTAGATCCATAGCAACTAGCTGGTCGCATTGACCTCAAAGTACAGGCAGATTAGATAGAGCATATGTGAAAGGTGTTTCTCCTTTACAGGGCACGGATAGTGTGATTTAGGGTGAATGTTGGTGTAATGGGTCCCACCAGCGTATGATGTGTGTATGCGTGTGTGACTGTGAAATCATTCCGTCCGTGGAAGTAAAGGGGATTCGGAAGCTCTGATCTGCACCAATTGTTCCTACAATCAGCTCCTCCATTTCCATACGTAGTCTAGCTACATCAAGTCCCTGGGATTCTTTTTCTTTCCTCTGCAAAGCCTTCAGCCAATCATTTCAAATCTTCAGCAGTTATTCCCACAGATTTTTCTACGCCCCCTGGTTCTGACACTCTTTGTGGTTCTAGGATTGATCCTCTGTTCCCTTCCACACATCCAGAATTCAAACTTGAGTTAGTTTGCACACTCAATTCTCCTCCACATATGGTATGTCTCCACTGATTTTCTCCCGTTCTCCACTGTGTTTCTCCTGCTCTCATTTCTGCCTGCTCTGGAGGAACAATCAATCTATTGCCCACATATGGAACTGTCAAACCATTTTCGCCCGTCCTCTGCTTGTCGAAAATCGGCATAACCGGACCTATTGTCACAGGCACTGTAACTGCCTCAAGATTCTTAGTCAGTTCCCTGATTTTCTCTGTCAATTCAAATGTAGTCCTTGCTAGTTCTCTGGTCTTTTCATCCTCAACTTCATTCTTCCTTTCTCTCTCTTTTTCTCTTTCTCTCTCTCTTTCTCTCTCTCTTTCCGCCAGAGAACAACTGCTTTTCAACCCAGGGGTGGTACCCTCTGTCTTAATAATCCGCAGGGTGTCTCTCATTGGGGTCACTGCTGTTCCTACCTCTGGTTCTCGCCTATACGGGGGTGGTCTTTTGTAGAGCATGTCCTCTAGGACATCGTCATCAGACTCATTCGCCCCATACCTCCTTGTTTCTACATTATGTTCTTTCTCTGTACACTTTCTCCCTTCCGTCTCCTCTGCTGTTCTTACAGGATATAATCCCTCGGTCATACTGGCATCACGCCATCGTCTCATCCGGTCATGATGGGTTTCACGATCATACTTCCGCCCAAACATATACCGGTAACTTCCTCCACCCCTCTGCTTTTCTCGCTCATGCATTTCATCTTCCCATTCAGTCAATGCCTCAAACTGCGTCGGCCTAGGCCGAGGCTCTAGACACATCATCCGCTCCCGTAAGTTTCTCAGTATGGCCAGATTAAATGAGCCATGTTCCGGGAAAGCTAGAACCCCATCCTCTTTTGTATACTTCACCCAGTTATCTAACCAAATACAGGTATGATACCCATACTTTGCAACCATGAAGGATGCGGGGGTTCTTATTGGGGGAAGTAACTGTCCTTCCCTAGTTACAATATCCTTATCCTTGTCAAACCAGTTCTTAACCTTACTAAACAAGGATTTCTTTTTCTTTTCCTCAGCGTGGTAATACATTTTCTTATTCTCCGCAACCCTTTTGTCTTTCTACAACTGTACGATCTCCTGTCCAATTGCAGCGCGACCCACACCAACGCACCAATCCTGGAGCGTGTACGTCACTAACTCAGTCCACGAATCCCAGCGCGACTCACACCAACGCACCAATCCTGGAGCGTCTACGTCACCTTGTATGTCTCCCAATCCTTGTGCGGCGTACACTAGCACACTAATCACCGTGCTTCCACTGTTCTAATCCACTGTCCAATCACAGCGCGGTCTTCCTGACGTCAGCAGTCGCTGCAGCAGCTTCTGCTCCTGTCTCTCTCGTCTACCCCTCCTTTACAAACTACTCGGTAGACTTTGTTTCAACTTCTACGAGTCTGTTAGTTACAACATACAAACATCTCCATTGTCTGCTTCGCTAGCCACAGAACAGCAAAAGACCTTTCCCACGAGAATTCCGCTTTTCCCGAGAGCTGCGCTTACCTCTGCCCTACTACGGAATCGTTACTTCCGTTGATAAAGTAGCACATCCCTCTACTCTACCCTTCTAACAAGCACCAATTAAGTGTTTTCTCCGGAATGCTCCTAAGAGTTTCACAATTAACCAGAATGCCTCATTCACGCACTTTCACACCAGAAAATGTAGTACATTCACACAGAATTCTGTCTTTCCCGAGAACAGCGAACAGTTTGTCCTACTACAGAATTATATCACACGTTAACAAAGCAGCGCTTACCTCTGCCCCGTCCTTCTAACAAGCTCAGAGAATACCTATTACCTTTCTAGTGATAAGCGTTAACGGAATGCCATACGGATCCCTGATACCTAAGACCAGAACTTCACAGATACCCTTCGCTATCATATACACTTCTCTCACACAGAAAATACGTTTCTAATTGCAACACACGGCGATGCTACCTCATCGAACCCAGACAATGCGACGCGCAACTTCAATTGTCACACGTTTTCCCCTGTCTGCATACAGGGCCAACAATCCCGCCTTTTTCCGAGAGAAGCACTCCCTCTGCCCTACTACGGAACGGTCACCGACTCCCTACGTCCCAGAAGCCGTACACAATACATAAAACTCAATACAACTTCCACATATAGTGTTAGTACAAATATCAATCAATAATCAACAAGCCTATATACGTCAGATCAAGACAATAGTTAACCATCATTCTGCTACCAAGAAACTGGTGCAGATCGGAGCTTCCGAATCCCCTCTACTTCCACGGACGGAGTGATTTCACAGTCACACACGCACACACACATCACACGCTGGTGGGGCCCATTACACCAACATTCATCCTACCACTCTATCCGTGCCATGTATAAGGGGAAACACTTTCGATACCTAACCAATCTGCATGTACCCTGAGGTCAATGGCATCAACTAGTTGCTATAGGTCTGGTGAAACATTTTACGATATGCAAATAAATTCAATAAACATGACAATAAAATAACCACCCGACACAGTGATTCAAACAGAATATTTGTTTATCTAAAATTGTATGAAAAGCCAATTAAATGCGAATTCATTTCTCTCATATTTACCTATTCTGGCTAAATGTCAGATCCTAAGTCAGAACCGGTCCTCAGCAAAATAATCAAAGTTTTTAGCCGTCATGTAGAGTCACCGTTCTCTCCGTCAGCATCGGGACCTCAGATCATCAGTTTGGGAAGAAATGGTGCTAGACCTCTCTAGTCTACTAATATTTATACTAAAATTACATTCCAAAATGTTGCAATCATATCGTACAAAACGGATGAATGGCGGAAATTATGTCGTCTTGGTACATTGGGATACATCCGAACATTTTCACACACATTGATCGTCTCAAATAATGAATAGAAAATAAGGGGTCCATAACTAATTCGTTACTTCTACGGATGTCTCTTTTTGGATAAATTGTATCCCATTCGTGGGATCATTATAAGTTCATAAAGTCAGTATTTCGTTTAGCAACAAATATCATGTTCAGGGGCTCTTGGCATCACTCCTGGATTTGTCGTCATGATCATGGCTTTTCAGTTCGTCAAGAGGGCAAGGTCACAAGCAGCGCGAAGCCTCCTTGCAAAATTTCCATCAACTCGAATGCAGGCTGCGGGTGGTAGCCATATTTTGGTAGGCCACATTGGTCAACTTAAGTAAAATGAAACACAAAACAAAATTACTGCACGGAAATGATTATACAGTGTTATTCCCCTACTAATACCCTTATGTGTATGTAGCCATTTGCGACATTAAAAGCCATTAATGCATATTAATTATAAGCGCAAAACCCAATAACATCACATAGGCAACATCTATTTCGTCAATTTGCTCACCAACTTAGTTCATTTATTAATTTAGCCATGCAATAGCATTCCCACGTGTAATTCTTCTGTTAATAAGGTTGATTAGACAAGACTTGACAAATCTTTAGTAGTTATTAATTAATCAGTAGTACTTTTAATTATAACATGCGAAAATGAAACAGGTATTTGGTTTTAAAGTAAAAACCATGCTCCATCAGTACTACCACTGCCTCTTCCTTCTGCCCACAATGGTCTATTATATTGCCACAGCCTCAATTGCCAGTCTTGTATTGTTGGTTTGTTGCCCCTGCCCCCCTTTCCACTGCCCTCCATAGTCTGTTGTGCTGCCACTGCCCTTCCTGCCTGCCCAGTGTGGTCAAATTGTTGCCTCTGCACTCTCCTACCTGCCCTCAATTTTCAGAGTCCGTGCCCCTGGCCTCTGCCTCTCAACAGTATCCCAATGAACAACTAGATTGCTAACATTCTATATTTATTACAAAAGTGTGGAACGCCTGACGTCATTTTGATGTAATCAAAACTGTAATACCTAGAGTATTTCCTTTAGAAATTACATATATGAGAGGGTCTTATTTGCATCAAAATGATGGTTAGTGCTCTAAAAAACTAAAATGAGGACATATTTTCTGAGTTTTCAAATAGCGACAAAGAACTTTTAAATTATTTGTAATCTTTATGTTTTTTTATCCAGTTGACCACTTGATTAAATGTTGCACCTAGGGGAGAGGATGTGGTGTTACTTCCAGAGCTGCAGACTTTGCAACTGGGGAACCAGGTTGGAGTTTCTGCTTCAGCTTAACATTCTGTGATTCTGGTCATATCACTTAATCTCCCCATGTCTGCAACCAAAATGAATTTGATCTTGTGTGATGTAACCAATGCTCATGTAAAGCACTCCAATACTTGACAAGTCTGCACTATATAAAACTGCAAATACACAAAAAATAAGTGTTTTGCACACTTCTGTCATTGGGCCACATGTGGGCTACATCTGGGTGATATTTGTGCTACACTTGGGCTCTTTTGTCTCTGGGGGCCATCTTGGGAGATTTATTTGTTATGAAGTTTCCTAATTTCCTCATTTACTGCAGTCTCCTCAGTAGGAAATACTTTCAGTTTTTTATTTTGGTTCCATCAAGAAGGCATTCAGATGTGTCACACATTTGCCATAAATTCTGAATGTTAGCACTCTAGTTGCTCATTAGATCACTGTAGTAAAACTACTGCTCACCAGGGAAGTATGCTGCTGGTATTCAAAGTGCATGTTTCAGTCTGCATGTCAGAATCTTTTTATGAGATAGAAGAGGATTTGAGAAGTCAAAATGTGCCCTAATTTTTCTTTCTGCAGCACTAATCATAATTTCTATGGCAAAATGAACCCCCTCATTTTGTTCCTTTGTAAATTAAATGTTTTAAGTGTTACCACTTTATTCCAATCAAGATGGCTTCAGGTGTGCCATGCTTTTGTCATAAGTAAGACTGTTAGCGCTCTAGTTGTTCGTTAGAACACTCTGGGACATTCTGTCATTGGGCTATACTTGGGCTACATCTGGGTGATATTTGGGCTACATTTGGGCTCTTTTGTCTCTGGTGGCCATCTTGGGAGATTTATTTGTTATGAAGTTTCCTAATTTCCTCATTTACTGCAGTCTCCTCAGTAGGAAATACTTTCAGTTTTTTACTTTGGTTCCATCAAGAAGGCATTCAGATGTGACACACATTTGCCATAAATTCTGAATGTTAGCACTCTAGTTGCTCATTAGATCACTGTAGTAAAGCTACTGCTCACCAGGGAAGTCTGCTGCTGGTATTCAAAGTGCATGTTTCAGTCTGCATGTCAGAATTTTTTTATGAAATAGAAGAGGATTTGAGAAGACAAAATGTGCCCTAATTTTGCTTTCTGCAGCACTAATCATAATTTCTATGTCAAAATGAACCCCCTCATTTTGTTCCTTTGTAAATTAAATGTTTTAAGAGTTACCACTTTATTCCAATCAAGATGGCTTCAGGTGTGTAATACGTTTGTCATAAGTAGGACTGTTAGCGCTCTAGTTGTTCTTTAGAACACTCTGGGAAGCTGCAGTAGAACACAAATGAATCAACTGACAGTCTCTGCCCTTGTTGGATGTACATGTTTTACTGACAAAGATAATGTGAATTTACAGAAAATATGCTCTCAGTTTAGCTTATAGATCACCTTCCAAACCTCTGTGGGAAAAGCATGAGAAAATAGTTTTCTCTCAAACATGATTTATGATATCACAGCAGAAAGCTTTTTCACATGGTAAAATCACCTTAGAACACACCACAATTCCTAAAATGAGTATGGTACCATCAACAAATGATTTATAATGTAACTAAAGTCTTAAAACCTTCTATTAACTGCAATGCTTTTTAATGAGGTGCTATCATGTATATTGGTCCCAAGATGGCTTCCAACACTTCTTGGATGAAGTACTGATAGCCAATCAGATCTCACGATGAGATGTGTGGTTAGGCTCCGCCCAGATATATCTATCTTTTTAACTCTAATTTTCTCAGGAACAACTGAACAGATTTACACCATTTAAGCAAAAGGCACGAGTCTGAACTGAGGACTACCTCTTTGCCAAATTTGGTGTAATTCCGTTCAGCAATTCGGGCTGTAGCTGCGTCAACAGGTCCTATGGGAAAATGCATGGGGAAAACGCATTTGGGGACCCCCCTTTTTTCTCGGCCCCTGCTTGACGAATCACCGTGACATTTTCAGGACAGGAGCGGACCGGAGCTGGCCAAAAGTTTGGAAATTTTTGCGAAGATTCATCAATTGGCGCCAACGTTATTCCAAATAGAATGTTGTGGATTTCCTATGGAAAATAGGTCCTAACTATAACTACCTACTGGTGACTGCCAGTAGGTTATATATATATATATATTCACTTAAAAAACCATAGGTTTCACTCATGTTATAGTTAGCTGGACATTTCACTCGTGAAAAACCATTGAAATTCCCCCGTTATAGTTAGTGCAGGCAACTATAACTCACGCGACCGCAATCCTCTGCTGATGACGTCAGATATTACATCACTGTATTTAGACACTTATTTACCCATGTCTTCTTCCATTAATTTTTAGCTATACATATATTACAAATATTTTTTTTTCAGAAAGACACATATGTCATCAGTGATGTAATATCTGACGTCATCAGCAGAGGATTGCGGTCGCGTGAGTTATAGTTGCCTACACTAACTATAACGGGGGAATTTCAATGGTTTTTCACGAGTGAAATGTCCAGCTAACTATAACATGTGTGAAACCTATGGTTTTTTAAGTGAATTTGCAAGGTTTTTTAAATGCTAATTCCTAACTATAACGTGTGTGAAACCTATGTTTTTTTCAGTGAATTTGTATGGTTTTTTAAATGCTAAGTTATGTTTTTTTTAAAAGTTTTTTCACCGAACGCGTACCGTACGCGCCCGGTGCGCTTTGCGCACCGTGCGCGCGCTATGGGCGCTTGGTGCGCTTCGCGCGCCAAGCACCCACGATGCGTTGTTCGTGCCGTGCGCGTACGGAGCGCGCGCCCCGCAATTTTTTGCAAAAAAAATAATTTTTTTTTTTACTCTTGGGGGTCCTTCAGTGACCCCCTGACAAAGGCTAGGGGGTCAGGACCTGTCCATCCTGCCCCCTTCTCACGTTTTCCCCCTTTGTTTTTCATTGCCTCAGACTGCGAGAGACAAAATGGCGGCCGAGACTTCCTGATTTCGACCGATTCGAATGTTTACTGACATCTAACAACCAATCAGAATTGCGCTCGCGCACGTCACCGTGCGCGTACGGTATGCTTACCGTACGAGCACGGTGCACGCTTATAGATATATATATGCTTTTAACTGCAATTTTCTCAGGAACTAATGAACAGATTTACACAAGACCTGCAAAAGGCACATCCCTGAACTGAGGACTATCTCTCTGCCAAATTTCAAGTAATTCTGTTCAGCCGTTCGGGCTGTAGCTTGGACTAAAGGTCCTATGGAAAAATGCATGGGGAAAACGCGTTTTGGGACCCCCCCTTTTTCTCAGCCCCCGCTTGACGAATCCCCCCGAGACTTTCAGGGAAGGAGCGGAGCGCCCCACCTATTCTGAAAATTTCACCAGGATTCGTCAATCGGCGCCAAAGTTATTCCAAATAGAATGTTGCATATTTCCTATGGAAACACGGTCCTAACTATAACTATCTACTGGCGACCGCCAGTAGATAATATATATATATATATATATATATATATATATATATATATATATATATATATATATATATATATATATATATATATATATATATATATATATATGAATGAATTATATGTATATTTGCTCAGAAGCATAACATGCATCTATAACAACCTCAGAAATTAACATCCAAACTAACTAAACTGAATTTACGGTTATGGTTTTCACCCAAAATGAATCCTGACATTCACTACCTATATGGTTAGCTATGCACCAATAACCTGCCCACGATGCACTGCTCATAATCCTACACATGATATTCAGTTGACATAAAATCTGACATAATTGATGATGTTAATGCTGACATCAGATATCACTTCACCATTGATATTGTCAGTGGCATCACCACTGAATTGATTACACCAAACCTAAAAGGCTCTATTCTGAATAAAATTCTGGGTTTATGCCGAGTTTTCTGTAATTTCATTTAGCAGTTCTTGCTTTAGAGGAACGGAAAATTCTAATGTGTGCTAGAATGAACATTACATTTGTGAACCCAGTTTAGTTCCCTTCTCCATCCCTCCTGATGACTCCGTGTGCAACTTAGCTAGTTCTACTAATTGCCTGCCAAATTACATGTAGATTCATCAAAAAATGCGAAAGTAAAAATCAAACTAGAAGGCGCTTTCAATGGAAAACCACCAGTGCTGGACTGGTGATGCCGGGCACCGGGCAGTCCTCCGGTAGGCTGGAAGGGTGGGGGGTCGGTTTTGTCACAGGGGGCCAGTTTTTACCAAAACAGCCCCCAGTTACAAAATCAGAAAGGCCACCGTCCGTGACAGTCTATTTCTCTGCACTCTGGCCTTCGTGTGGGGAAAAGCTTCTTTTCACTCACCGCACGAAGGTCAGATCGCGCACACACACTGCTAATTTCAAACAACAATGCACTGTTGTTTGAATTTAGTAGTGCGTGTGAGGTGCGCGCTGCGTACACTTTCGGCCCATCCATGTAGGCAGTGCACTGCACGCACACCATCAAGGACTAGAACGCGCCCCCCCGCCAATGAAGCGCACGTATAGGGCGAACTTGGGGAGAGTGCGCAGATCACGGACCAATGATGTGGCTGTTTCTCAGCTCTGGTCGCCTAGAAAGTATTTAATGCAGTCCACCAAGCCAAACAAACACCAACACGTTGAAAGGATAACCACGCAGCCACGCTATCACCTAGTCTAGGCTGCCCCAGCTTTGACCACCTGCTCCGCCCCATATTTTACCTGCAGCGCCTGGATGCCGTGGATATGCCACTGCCCGCGTCCCACGCAGGGGGACATCAGCAGGGCAGCCTTCTAGTGGCCGCCCGTCGGAGCCTCCCCCCCCCCTGCTCCGCCTCGCATGAGGCCGCACCTCGGGGAGGGGAGGCCCCCCCCAATGGGATTGTCTGGGGGAGGCATGCCACTAGGGTGGGCGAGGCTAGACCCCCTTTTTAGGCGCCTCACCCCCTCTGATCTTCCTCTGCTTCCTGCGCCGCTCCTCCTGGCCACGCATATTCGTCCCGTGCTTCCTGTGTCCACTCCTGTGCCGCGCAAGATTTCTTTCCGCGCCGGGTCCCGGGAACATCGCTGTTTGTTTACTTTTGGATGCTGACGTCGCCATTTTGAGGACAGCATTTCCGTGGGACAGCGTGGACAGGATTTCGCGCACATCGCGTCGGTGCAAAAGGACAGGACTCGCCGCGGGACCTCGCGTAGTCAGCCCGGGAGAAGAGCTGTGCGGTGCTGGGCTTAGCAGGCTGGTCCCCGTGTGGACGGAGGTGAGGTGTCGGGGCTCGGGCGGGTCTGTTGGGCAGCCCCCGTGGGGTTGAGCGTGCGAATTTAGACCCAGGAATCCTTACTTGGGTAGTGCGCAGTCGAGCCTCGGGGGCTGCCCGAGGAGCTGTCGGGGCTCGAGCCATTCTTCCGACTGCATCTAGGGACCAGCGGGTGTTAGGCGCGGCAGCCGGAGCAGAGTTGAGTCGGGGAGTTAGGCAACAGCGCTGAAAAAGAAGAAAAAAGTGTACCGGCGGCATGAGCGAAGGTTTTTGTACTTGCCGCCTTGGGATCAGTTATGCGTGCGAGTAATATATGCGAGCACAGCGAAACACGTATGGTGCATAGTGAGGGCAGACATAACGGCCGTGAGTTTAAAAGCGCTTTTTTTTTTTGGTTGGTCAGTAAAGGTACCGTAGATTTCCAGTTAATGGTAGCGCGATTAATAGGATCACTTTATCGCGCGGAAGTAGGGGTTTCAATACTTGTTAGCTTTGTGAGCACAGGACAGCGCGCTTTTGAGGAAGAAGGGATTACCAGGTGCAGGAGGTGTAGGCAGCCACCACCGTCTCCTTCGTGGCAGCGTCGCGTTGGATTGTTGTCGGCGTAGTTAGTGCGGCGGTGCGGAACGGGAGCCCCAGGTGAGGTGTCTGGGGCCGGGGGAGCGTGTGGTCGCTGCCAGTGGTTGGCGCGGGGAGGCGTGTGTACTTTCCCCCGCTAGGGGGGTGCCGACCTGCCTGTTTGTTCAGGACCGTGTGCTCCTTTTGTTCCCTCGGGCAGGGGGCGCTATCATGAAGTATTGGAATGACCGTCTTCTTGCCGTCGATGCTGACTTTGAGGGCTCAGTTGACTTCGCCATAATGCAGGAGTTACAAGCACACCTATCCTTCAGTCGTCTCCCCGGCCGTTTTTATTTGGGGCGGAAGGGTTGTGCTTGGTGAGCGGAGTTGGCCTAACGGCTAGAGCGGCCAACCTCGCACCTGTAACCGGGTTCGAGTCTCGGGAATGACGCTGAGCATCCTGTGATTCTGCAAATCACCCTATCTACCCCTGCCTAACAGGGGCTGGCATTTGCAATGCAATCTGTCTCGCTTTGGGGGTTCGATCCCCGGAGCCGGCGGCAAATTGGCGCCTGGAGGCCCTGACGGGTGATTGTTCGCGCTTTACAGGTGTGGATTCTTGTTTGTGCGTGGCGCCGCTACACGAGGGCAGTTTGTCTCGGTTGTTGTGCCCAGTTGTCTGCACACCGCCTCGCCGGCAGCCCCGTGGCCATAAGCCATTGAGGGGGGGCTCACAGTCGGTGCTTGGGTGCTGGCCGGTCGTGCTAGCGGCCCCGGGTGCCCCCCCCTGCCTCTGGATTTGCATGCGGGGCTTTGACCCGCTTCGCGCAGGCGCCGGCCTCGTGGCGTGGGGGACATTGGTGCCGCCGCGGCTTCGGGCGGCCGCCGCTGGCGTGCACGGGAGTCGGGGCATCTGGAACTGGTGATGGGTTCTGCCGGCCGTGGGGCGCTGCTTCATGCTGGTGCAACCGGCGGAGCTCGGGCCAGCATTGCATGCCCACCTGCCCCCCCCGATTGGGACCGGGCGCGATGTCATGGACGGCACAACCTGTGTGGCTGCATTGTACTATGGGAAATGTGGAGGTGCGCTTGCAATGTCCGCTGGTGGACTCCTCTGAGGCTCTTGTTTGCTGAAAAATGGTTTGCACTAGTTTTTGTCGTACATACCCATTTTGGTGCTTCAAGATTATACGCACTGGAATGGTTGCCTTTTGCTGCCTAACACGTGCCTAATGTAGGATCTAGATACTGCTTTGAAGCACCGGATGCTGCGTTTCTTTCCGCGGCAATTCCAGGCCTCACATAAATGTCAAGATAACTCGTGTGATTCGTTATCTTCCTGGAGAAAGATCAAGAATTTGTATAGTGGAGGTTTTGACTTCGGTGTAGTTAGTGCAGAGGGTTAAATATGCCAGCTGCAACGTGTGCCCAGTAGATTTCAGAGTGCGTATGATGTAAATAGGTCAGCAGGTTACTGTGTTCAAAAGAGGCATCCTTTGTTACTTGCAATGTATATCTTAAAGCCCTAATAGTCAACAGCGAGCTACGAACGCTCATCCTAGAGCTGCATACACACCACTAAGCATACATTATTAGAACATTGATTAATGTTGCAAAGAGGCTTAATTTGGCTAGAAATCGACTGAGCTTGTGCTTCTCCACACCAAGCAACCAAGCAACCAAGCATGCCAGTAGGGATGACATGAGTCTCCTACACTTTGAGTCCTTTGGCTCAGGTAACATTTCCTATACACTGATTCACATGCATATGATTGATTGGCTCGGCGGATTTTGTGTGAGATGCAAAGTTCTCGGACACCCTACACTGGAAGGAGTGGCGCTATATAACTAATTCAATGCATCTGAGAGTGTGGTTATGGAAACTTGGTCAACTGTTAAAGGGGGCTAGTGAGGGAAACTGTGGTGGAGGCGGCACTGGGGGGGCGCCAACAACATTCTTGCACAGGGCGCCACCATCGCCAAGGCCGGCATCGCAGTTTACCGCGAGAGTGCGTGAGTTCTACAACACTTTTAGGGGCGTGCTGAATTACATTAATCATAACCAGCATAGCACAGGATACAAACCAAATTATTTCCGTCAACTAAGAATAATTTTCTAGGGATACCCAATGAAACTTGTTTATCGGGCAGAAAATAACAAATTTCAAACTTTACCTACTGAAACTTATGCTTTCCATGCACAACTAGCTAGTGCATGGCCCATTACTATATGCTGGAGAGAACCAGGCCCGAAGTCTCAGCGCCTTATCAACATGCAGTGATTCTGGGAAAATCACTTAATCTACCCGTGCCTAATAAGAAATGAGTGTGTCCCTGGTGCAGCGTTATTTGGTGCGCAGGTAAAGCGCGCAAACACTCGATACCTTTCTGGTCGTGCAGCACTACCATAAACTGAAAATTTAACTTGAAGGATGTTTAATTCCTGAAAGCCGTGAACCAGATGCCACCATCACTATTCACACTATCGTCCCCAAGCTTTCCTTCGATTCCTGGCTTCATGTTGAACATGCATGGCTTTGATATTTCTAACGTACCCTTTGCCAGCCACTCGCGATTTTAATAAGGACGTAGGCCTGGCTGATGGTGATTAAGATAGTCACATGAGATCAAATATTGGTTAAATGTTTGGATTCGGAATACTGATTTATTATTGTGAGTTCCACGCTTAGGTCAACAGATGCTGCTGCCTTTCATCTTTAGCCTTGCTATTCGGAAACAGCTGGTGTAATGTTTTCTTCACAGTCATAGTGGCAGCTTAGTCTATACAGGAAAGCCAGCAGCCCGAGCTGTTTTGAGACAAGCGGAAGGCCTGGGTTTGTGTGTCATACATACCATCCGTAAGGTTATTCTCTCGCAGTGACGAAGTTATGTGTCCCGAGTGGTGCAACAGGATAAGGGAGGGTATATATATATATATATATATATATATATGTTATCTTGGTAGCAGGAGTACAAATGTCAAAGGTTCAGCCTAAAACCCAGTCTCAACCATAATGCAATGGTCAGCTTGTAGAAAGGTGTAACACGGAAATTGATCTACCAATGGTATTATTGTGAGTCCCACGCTAGAGTCAAGAGATGCTGCTGTCTTTCATCTTTGCTTTCGAAAACAGCTGGTGTAATGTTTCTTTCAAATCACAGTCACAGTGGCAGCTTAGTCCATACCGACAAGTCAGCAGCCTGAGCTGTTTTGAGACAAGCTGAAGGCCGGGGTCTGTGTGTCTTACATAACATCTTGAAGGTATTTATTAGTGCGAGTTCCACGCTTAAATCAAGAGATGCTGCTGCCTTTCATATTTAGCCTTGCTATTCGGAAACAGCTGGTGTAAGGTTTTCTGCAACTCACAGTCATAGTGGCAGCTTAGTCTATACAGGACAGTCAGCAGCCTGAGCTGTTTTGAGACAGGCGGAAGGCCCGGGTTTGTGTGTCACACTTAACATCTTTAAAGTTATTCTCCCTGTTCCACAGGGAGGCAAGGGAAAGCCCAGAGTGACATGGTCTACCGAGACTTAGCCTGGCTTGCCTCTTCCGCGACCTTTTGAAGTTCGTTGATTTATTGCATGAAGGCGCCAGAGGCTGTCAGTTGTTTGATAGGCACCAGGGCCAGATGACATGAAAGTGCATTGTGTGCTGGAAACTAAGGAGCGGGTCCATCTTAGTAAGCACAATGAGCTGTAAATATTTGGTGTCGCTCATAGATGCCCTGTGTTGGGTGAATGATATCTGACGTGAAATGTTCGCCTTGGCCACGTCACGGCCCACCAAGATTCAAACTACATGTGGTGTGCCCCAAGGATACTTTAAATGGGTACACTGCAGTGGAACAAGGTTTATCACATTAGGTCCCAGATGTTGGAACTCCCTCCTCTAGAGATTAGGTCCTTCACAGACCTCGTGACTTCCCGCAAACTCCTAAAAAACATGGTTAGTTGGACAGGTATGTGAGTAACATACCACTCTAACGGGTTTCAGAGCAGCGCCAGGAAACCAACTTGGTACGTGTTCCCTACAAATTTAGTGTAACATAACAAATGTTGGTGTGGATTTCATGATCTTTTAGGAGCAGAACAGAATGTGCTTATGCACAAAATTATAAATCCAAAAACGGAGCTTGAGGAACCACACAGGAGGTTACACAAGGTGACAGCAAGCCATACTTGTTGGAATAAACAATGAATACGAAGAAATTACACTATTTGGAAATTAATTAAATAAAAGCCCACGAGTTTACCAATAGTTTGGACTAATAGTTATAGTTCAAGGTGAGATAAGGTTACCTCATTTTACAAATCAATTCTAAGTAATTTTAGTTCAATGCATCAGTTAATAACATTAACTAACAACACCATATAACAAGTAATAAACAAACGGTGGATATTAACAGTGCCTGTAATATGTATTTGCACATAGGTTCATAATTGTTGTGGACAGCATCATGTCGTATTATGGAAATAAACGTTAATTGCAAGCAAATTAAAAAGTAGGAATGAATCGAAATATTTCCATAATATTTACCTCAGTTTGAGTTTATATGAACTGTTGAACGACAAGGCTGGAATAAGACTCCATCACCTAATGTAACGTAACTTAATTTGGAAAATATTCAATAAAACCTGTACTACCGGGTTAGTTAAGATAAATCACCAGACTGCCTGGCCATTATCGGCAGCAGAAAGGCTAATACAAGGAGATTTTGCTGAGATATCGGTCACTTTGAAGTAAATAATAGGATAGTAATACAATGGGAAGGAACAAAAAGTTGGGAGTCAATGGCTGTAAAGGTAAATACGGCAGAGTTTGCACATATGTGCCCGATTGTTGTGGTTAGCATTAGGTTTTGAATTTTATAACTGATTTGACTTTTACAAAAAATTAGTGCAAATTACATGTCGTCTTCAGGAAAGAAGCTTCAATTTTAAGGAATTAAAAGTAGGAATGAACCGAAATATTTCAATAATTATCTTAGTTTGATTTGATATGAACTATTGAAGAATAAGGCTAGAATAAGACTCCATCATCTAAGTTAATGTAACTTCACTCGCAGGAATATTTAATAAAACCTGTATTATTTGGTAGTTAGATGATCCCCAAAATGCTGGGTCATTATTGGCAGTGGGGAGGATAATCCAAGGAGATGTCGCTGAGATTGGTCATTGAAAGTAAACAATTGGATAATAATACAACGTGAGAGGAAGAAAATGCAAGGTTAATAGCCAAAAAGGTAATACGGCAGTTAGCAGTTAACCTGTTAATTTGTGTATTAGCATGCTGTAGGGAGGCGAGATTGTCTTAGCGAATCCCTTGCCAATAATGCTGTCACTAGCTAAGTTTGTGGCATTAACCATTCAGGGGCAGTGACGTGAAGCAGCCAGGGACAGTGAGCGTATGTTTCCCGTGTGCTGGGTGAGAGTACAAAGACAGAGGCTGTTGCCCCCATACCGTCTGATGTTCACAGCTTTTAGTGCCCATCCCATCATTAGACACCCGTGATGTCAGCTTGTGTGGATAAACGTAGGGAAGGCATTTAACTCACACGTTACCTCCATCCTGCTTTACTGGGGCTTAGCTGTTGGAAACACACTTCCAAGCCAGAATGACCCTACTTGGCCCAATTGAAAATCTCAATAGGATTTCATGCCATATACGCCAAAGCTAGCTCGTAGGGGCAGGGCACCTATAACAGCGAAGGGAGGAAGGGGGGGCTCTGGCAGCGACGGAAGCCTCCCCAGAGCTGTGGCGGAGTTACAGGGCGATCTGGAGGCAGAAGGGTACAGTAAGGGTACCTCTGCGACAGGCGGTACAGTAAGGGTACCCCTGTCCGGCACAGTAAGGGTGCCCGAGCCAAGGTCCGGGAGCCAAAGGAGGTTCTACGAAGACCGCGACGGCGCCCCGTTAGTCCTTCGGGCGGTTGGGGGGCCTGACCAACCGGGGGTGTGCCACAACACGCTCCGCCCCCGTCAAAAGGGGCAGGAGTATGCGACAGATCACGTGATCCAAAGGATGATCTGAAAATATGTGCCGCACTGCAGGGCATCGACCCACCGTGCGTGCTGGCTCGCCAGGCGGGCGGAGCAGCGAGGGGCTGCTTGCCCTGGATCGCCCGTAAGATAACCCACTTATCGTCATACTTATGTTGTATGAAATAAACCTGCAGCAGTTCTTCACCCACAATGAAAGTGTCAGTGTAATCTATGGGTGACGTCTGTGCATGCGTGTTGAGTGGTTCAACAAACAAATGATGGACGGAATGCTGACAATGCAGACATTCTCCCCCAGTCAAGAGATCTGGGTTAAATCCATCGTTCTTTTGCCCACTACGCCACCCCAGTTCAGACATGGCCATATGCAAATCAGTCTTGACCCTGTGCCTCATGGGAACAGTCCAGCCCGAACTGCCAAGCCATGTCTTCCCTGGACCGGAATCAAGCATCCTAGGACCGGTTTCTGGCTATCAGCCGTCATCAGCCAGGATAGCTCGACTCCAGTGGCGTATTGAGCACGGGACCCACGTCTGGGCATACCCATCCCACTTAGGGCGAAAAGCGTTTCAACAAACAAATGATGGACGGAATGCTGACAATGCAGACATTCTCCCCCAGTCAAGAGATCTGGGTTAAATCCATCGTTCTTTTGCCCACTACGCCACCCCAGTTCAGACATGGCCATATGCAAATCAGTCTTGACCCTGTGCCTCATGGGAACAGTCCAGCCCGAACTGCCAAGCCATGTCTTCCCTGGACCGGAATCAAGCATCCTAGGACCGGTTTCTGGCTATCAGCCGTCATCAGCCAGGATAGCTCGACTCCAGTGGCGTATTGAGCACGGGACCCACGTCTGGGCATACCCATCCCACTTAGGGCGAAAAGCGTTTCAACAAACAAATGATGGACGGAATGCTGACAATGCAGACATTCTCCCCCAGTCAAGAGATCTGGGTTAAATCCATCGTTCTTTTGCCCACTACGCCACCCCAGTTCAGACATGGCCATATGCAAATCAGTCTTGACCCTGTGCCTCATGGGAACAGTCCAGCCCGAACTGCCAAGCCATGTCTTCCCTGGACCGGAATCAAGCATCCTAGGACCGGTTTCTGGCTATCAGCCGTCATCAGCCAGGATAGCTCGACTCAAGTGGCGTATTGAGCACGGGACCCACGTCTGGGCATACCCATCCCACTTAGGGCGAAAAGCGTTTCAACAAACAAATGATGGACGGAATGCTGACAATGCAGACATTCTCCCCCAGTCAAGAGATCTGGGTTAAATCCATCGTTCTTTTGCCCACTACGCCACCCCAGTTCAGACATGGCCATATGCAAATCAGTCTTGACCCTGTGCCTCATGGGAACAGTCCAGCCCGAACTGCCAAGCCATGTCTTCCCTGGACCGGAATCAAGCATCCTAGGACCGGTTTCTAGCTATCAGCCGTCATCAGCCAGGATAGCTCGACTCCAGTGGCGTATTGAGCACGGGACCCACGTCTGGGCATACCCATCCCACTTAGGGCGAAAAGCGTTTCAACAAACAAATGATGGACGGAATGCTGACAATGCAGACATTCTCCCCCAGTCAAGAGATCTGGGTTAAATCCATCGTTCTTTTGCCCACTACGCCACCCCAGTTCAGACATGGCCATATGCAAATCAGTCTTGACCCTGTGCCTCATGGGAACAGTCCAGCCCGAACTGCCAAGCCATGTCTTCCCTGGACCGGAATCAAGCATCCTAGGACCGGTTTCTGGCTATCAGCCGTCATCAGCCAGGATAGCTCGACTCCAGTGGCGTATTGAGCACGGGACCCACGTCTGGGCATACCCATCCCACTTAGGGCGAAAAGCGTTTCAACAAACAAATGATGGACGGAATGCTGACAATGCAGACATTCTCCCCCAGTCAAGAGATCTGGGTTAAATCCATCGTTCTTTTGCCCACTACGCCACCCCAGTTCAGACATGGCCATATGCAAATCAGTCTTGACCCTGTGCCTCATGGGAACAGTCCAGCCCGAACTGCCAAGCCATGTCTTCCCTGGACCGGAATCAAGCATCCTAGGACCGGTTTCTGGCTATCAGCCGTCATCAGCCAGGATAGCTCGACTCCAGTGGCGTATTGAGCACGGGACCCACGTCTGGGCATACCCATCCCACTTAGGGCGAAAAGCGTTTCAACAAACAAATGATGGACGGAATGCTGACAATGCAGACAATCTCCCCCAGTCAAGAGATCTGGGTTAAATCCATCGTTCTTTTGCCCACTACGCCACCCCAGTTCAGACATGGCCATATGCAAATCAGTCTTGACCCTGTGCCTCATGGGAACAGTCCAGCCCGAACTGCCAAGCCATGTCTTCCCTGGACCGGAATCAAGCATCCTAGGACCGGTTTCTGGCTATCAGCCGTCATCAGCCAGGATAGCTCGACTCCAGTGGCGTATTGAGCACGGGACCCACGTCTGGGCATACCCATCCCACTTAGGGCGAAAAGCGTTTCAACAAACAAATGATGGACGGAATGCTGACAATGCAGACATTCTCCCCCAGTCAAGAGATCTGGGTTAAATCCATCGTTCTTTTGCCCACTACGCCACCCCAGTTCAGACATGGCCATATGCAAATCAGTCTTGACCCTGTGCCTCATGGGAACAGTCCAGCCCGAACTGCCAAGCCATGTCTTCCCTGGACCGGAATCAAGCATCCTAGGACCGGTTTCTGGCTATCAGCCGTCATCAGCCAGGATAGCTCGACTCCAGTGGCGTATTGAGCACGGGACCCACGTCTGGGCATACCCATCCCACTTAGGGCGAAAAGCGTTTCAACAAACAAATGATGGACGGAATGCTGACAATGCAGACATTCTCCCCCAGTCAAGAGATCTGGGTTAAATCCATCGTTCTTTTGCCCACTACGCCACCCCAGTTCAGACATGGCCATATGCAAATCAGTCTTGACCCTGTGCCTCATGGGAACAGTCCAGCCCGAACTGCCAAGCCATGTCTTCCCTGGACCGGAATCAAGCATCCTAGGACCGGTTTCTGGCTATCAGCCGTCATCAGCCAGGATAGCTCGACTCCAGTGGCGTATTGAGCACGGGACCCACGTCTGGGCATACCTATCCCACTTAGGGCGAAAAGCGTTTCAACAAACAAATGATGGACGGAATGCTGACAATGCAGACATTCTCCCCCAGTCAAGAGATCTGGGTTAAATCCATCGTTCTTTTGCCCACTACGCCACCCCAGTTCAGACATGGCCATATGCAAATCAGTCTTGACCCTGTGCCTCATGGGAACAGTCCAGCCCGAACTGCCAAGCCATGTCTTCCCTGGACCGGAATCAAGCATCCTAGGACCGGTTTCTGGCTATCAGCCGTCATCAGCCAGGATAGCTCGACTCCAGTGGCGTATTGAGCACGGGACCCACGTCTGGGCATACCCATCCCACTTAGGGCGAAAAGCGTTTCAACAAACAAATGATGGACGGAATGCTGACAATGCAGACATTCTCCCCCAGTCAAGAGATCTGGGTTAAATCCATCGTTCTTTTGCCCACTACGCCACCCCAGTTCAGACATGGCCATATGCAAATCAGTCTTGACCCTGTGCCTCATGGGAACAGTCCAGCCCGAACTGCCAAGCCATGTCTTCCCTGGACCGGAATCAAGCATCCTAGGACCGGTTTCTGGCTATCAGCCGTCATCAGCCAGGATAGCTCGACTCCAGTGGCGTATTGAGCACGGGACCCACGTCTGGGCATACCCATCCCACTTAGGGCGAAAAGCGTTTCAACAAACAAATGATGGACGGAATGCTGACAATGCAGACATTCTCCCCCAGTCAAGAGATCTGGGTTAAATCCATCGTTCTTTTGCCCACTACGCCACCCCAGTTCAGACATGGCCATATGCAAATCAGTCTTGACCCTGTGCCTCATGGGAACAGTCCAGCCCGAACTGCCAAGCCATGTCTTCCCTGGACCGGAATCAAGCATCCTAGGACCGGTTTCTGGCTATCAGCCGTCATCAGCCAGGATAGCTCGACTCCAGTGGCGTATTGAGCACGGGACCCACGTCTGGGCATACCCATCCCACTTAGGGCGAAAAGCGTTTCAACAAACAAATGATGGACGGAATGCTGACAATGCAGACATTCTCCCCCAGTCAAGAGATCTGGGTTAAATCCATCGTTCTTTTGCCCACTACGCCACCCCAGTTCAGACATGGCCATATGCAAATCAGTCTTGACCCTGTGCCTCATGGGAACAGTCCAGCCCGAACTGCCAAGCCATGTCTTCCCTGGACCGGAATCAAGCATCCTAGGACCGGTTTCTGGCTATCAGCCGTCATCAGCCAGGATAGCTCGACTCCAGTGGCGTATTGAGCACGGGACCCACGTCTGGGCATACCCATCCCACTTAGGGCGAAAAGCGTTTCAACAAACAAATGATGGACGGAATGCTGACAATGCAGACATTCTCCCCCAGTCAAGAGATCTGGGTTAAATCCATCGTTCTTTTGCCCACTACGCCACCCCAGTTCAGACATGGCCATATGCAAATCAGTCTTGACCCTGTGCCTCATGGGAACAGTCCAGCCCGAACTGCCAAGCCATGTCTTCCCTGGACCGGAATCAAGCATCCTAGGACCGGTTTCTGGCTATCAGCCGTCATCAGCCAGGATAGCTCGACTCCAGTGGCGTATTGAGCACGGGACCCACGTCTGGGCATACTCATCCCACTTAGGGCGAAAAGCGTTTCAACAAACAAATGATGGACGGAATGCTGACAATGCAGACATTCTCCCCCAGTCAAGAGATCTGGGTTAAATCCATCGTTCTTTTGCCCACTACGCCACCCCAGTTCAGACATGGCCATATGCAAATCAGTCTTGACCCTGTGCCTCATGGGAACAGTCCAGCCCGAACTGCCAAGCCATGTCTTCCCTGGACCGGAATCAAGCATCCTAGGACCGGTTTCTGGCTATCAGCCGTCATCAGCCAGGATAGCTCGACTCCAGTGGCGTATTGAGCACGGGACCCACGTCTGGGCATACCCATCCCACTTAGGGCGAAAAGCGTTTCAACAAACAAATGATGGACGGAATGCTGACAATGCAGACATTCTCCCCCAGTCAAGAGATCTGGGTTAAATCCATCGTTCTTTTGCCCACTACGCCACCCCAGTTCAGACATGGCCATATGCAAATCAGTCTTGACCCTGTGCCTCATGGGAACAGTCCAGCCCGAACTGCCAAGCCATTGCGTGTTGAGTGGAGCGGATGACGGTGTGGTCACTATGACGCTATCTCTTTAAAGCTCGATGTTAACCATCTGTCTCCATTAGGGAACAATGAATAGGCCTCACCTGGGACAAGTTGGGGTTCGTTTTGTGGAACGGATGGTGATCAGGTGGGACTGGTAATTCATTTAAAAGGAAGTGGATGTGGGCTTGTGAGTTCATTTGTTTGGTGGTAAAATAACTAGTTTTGCTTCTCAGTGCTGCAGATGATTATTGTTCTTTCTTTCTTTAACGTTGTGAGGGTATGCGTGCGTTTTATCTGCTTGTTTGATTTTGTGGAGTTGTTTTTCCACTACTTTTGTGCTAAATGTTTTCTTAACTCTGTTCTCTCTTTTTTGGCATGGCGCATAGTTCCTGGTTTAGTTTACTCGTACCTAGTTACATTGGGGTTTAATTTCCAATGCCTGGCATACCCCATCTAAATAGTACTAAAGATGACTATTGTAGCGAGGCAGTTAGGGCCCTTGTGTAAGCAAAAACATATAAATGCTACCAAACCACCCGTCGACCACTAGGCTGTAAAATACAGCCATACATTGGGTTCAGTGGGCTCAGGTACCTCTGTATCTGCTGCACTATAGATGGGGTTGCCTATGAACAGGTAAATGCATTTCTTGGTTTGTGGGGTACGGCTTCTGTTTGTGAGGGATGCTTAACACACTGCTACCCATGCTCCATCTGCCCTACATTACTCGCGTAACTGGCTCCGTATATAAACGGCCTCCTCTTTCTTCCCACACCAAAATCTGGGTAGTAAAACCAGCAATTAGTACTGGGCTGCAGAGGACATGTGCCGCTGCACCTCCTGCATTACAGTGCGCCCCTCCCTTACTGTAACATGAATGGTTCTCTCCACTCCGCTCCGCGGGACGGGGAAAAAGCACAACTGCAGTGGTCCGTGACCCGGTGCAGCCAGGTGAATTTAATAAGCAGGAGGAGGTGCTGGTGCGCAGCGCACAGATGCCTCTGCCGCTGCCGCGTCTATGCGCCACTCTTCAATTCACCCTTCGGGTGGGGCTGGTGGGTCATGCCGCATGCGCGTTGGGGCTCGCGCAATTAAAAGTGCACGTGACTGCCTGGTGAGGCATCCCAGAGATGACTGAGATAGAGAGGCACTGTTGCGGCCATAATTTAATTATTTCTAGTCCCCCTCAGCTGTCTGCAGACTGCCGCCCGCAGCAGGTGAGTTTGTACGTCGACTCGGCATCAATCATCATGAGCAATGAGCACTGGGCCGGCGGGCGTCGCGACCGGGCTGGGATTCATTAAAACAAAGTAAAAGGTATAGGCCCCGGCCCGGTTTTAATCTGTGCAGTGGATTTGATTGTGAGCAGGGCGGAGCGAGGTCAGGTGGCTTGAGTTGCTCACCGTTGCGGGCCGTGGCTGGCTGCAGGCAATAAATCAAAAATTTTAATCATGATGATTGTCCCCGTCAGGGACTGTGATAATCATCATGATTAACATTTTTGATTTGGTGCGCGCAGCGCAACTACGTGGTGCGGGCGGCCAGGCCCTACTTATGTAACTGGTACTCGCTACTGTGGCCCTGACCCATTTCAGGGAGGGATGTTATTATTTGTTATTTGGTGTCTTCCCACATATCAGCAATAAAAGTGACGGCTGAGTAGGCCGGGTCAGGGAGACCATGATAGTGATGCTGATAACTTAATATACCGTGTCTGTGTCCCACAGTACTTATTCTGCGGGCTGCCCCCGTGGCCCAACTATATGTGCTCCTCAGCTCTGCTAAACAGGCCTGGGCTTTGAGCGCCAGCATGTCAGCTGCGCACCAACACAACAGTGTGCACGGATGAGCCTCCGCAAGTGTCTGCATGCTGTGCTTTAGAGGTCGTGCAATAATATCTGGATGTCACACCCAAGTGGTGAATGCATGTATATAGGTGTCTGCCTGTTGTGTAGTATAGGTGTGTGTGCATGTTGTGCACTGTATGTGTGTGCATCTCGTGCGGTATGTGTATGCATGTTGTGCAATATAGGTGTCTGCCTGTCGTCTAGTATAGGTGTGTGCATGTTGCGCACTGTAGGTGTGTGTATGTCATGTATGGTAGGTGTGTGCATGTTGTGCACTATAGGTGTGTGCATGTCGTGCACTGTAGGTATGTGAATGTCGTGCACTGTAGGTATGTGCATGTTATGTATGGTAGGTGATTGCATGTCATGTATGGTTGGTGTCTGCATGTTGTGCACTATGAGTGTGTATGTTTTGCACTATATGTGTGTGCATGTTGTGCTCTGTAGGTATGTGCAGGTCATGAACTGTAGGTGTGTTCACATCATGCACTGTAGATATGTACATTTCATCCAATATAGGTATATGCATGCAGCTTGCGCACTATAAGTATGTGCGTGTTATCTACTGTAGGTGTGTGCACATCGTGCGGTGGAGTGCAAATCGTGGACTCCATAAGGTAATCATTTACTATGCTTTAAAAGTTAATACAGTCTAATATGTAATGAAAAATGTGTTGAAAAATGCTTTGTTTTGGCCTTTGAGTCTCCAAAACTTTCTTGGGGGGAGAACCCCCCCAACCTCCCCCTAGTAGTGGTTGCTCACTGCGCTTGCTCGCTACACATCATGTGGGGGCAAGTCTCACTTTTACTTTGTTCTCTCTGATTAACTACTCTTGTCTATTTTTGGTGCTCTCTGAAAGAATGTCTATGGGTACATATGACTGGGTGGGTAACCTGGTGCTCTTTAAGGTCATCATCTACTATTTACTGTGCTTCGAAAGTTGATACAATTGAATATGTAATGAAAAATGTGCTGTAAAATTCACCATTTTTGTCTGTCTTTTTCCAAACCCCCCTAGTAGTGGTTGAGTTCGCTCGCTGAGCTCGCTCGCTACGCAACACACCGGGGCTGGTCTGGCAAAATGTGCCAGGGCTGGTTTCAGTTCCCAGTCTGGCCCGTTAAACCACCTATAACTACAGTGCAGCGGACTCTGTAACACCTAAGGCTATGCTTATTAAGGGTTAGCTGCACAGTGGTTGGGCGTGGGCTCCACAGTCTGGCATCAGTGACGAAAGTCGCCTTCAATTAATAAATCTATTAAAGTACTAAGAGTATGATCATAGGTTAAGGAAAAGAGAGAGACACTTATTCTAATGTTTGGATGTCAACTCCTGGCAGTTTGCCAGATGGAAGCTCACCTGCACATCTGTGCTTATATGTCAGGAAAGCATAAAGGTTTACACCCTTGACTCAACACAGTACAATTTCTTGTACATAATGAACAACAATTGAATCATAAGTACACCTGCTACAACCTTGGTTCTACTAAGCTTCTTTCGCCTTTGCTATTTTTACTTTGTTCTGGGTGATTCCTATACACATCTGATTATATCCAAGGATACAACACATATGAAGTAATGACTTACCCCGATGTTTTGTTTCTTATGGATTAAGCTTTATGTTCAAAATCCTACTGTGCTAGGGTTGCCTTGAAGTTAAATGTTAGTTTCCGGGGATGCAATCTATTGGTTTCATACAACCTTACTTTCAGATTATTCTTTTTCCTCTCTTGACTGGAGACTTCTTTACCAATAAAGCTGAAGTCTCTTTCATCACAGATCTCAGTTCTTGCAGACTATGTTCTCTTCTATGTTCGTGCCACATTCTTATGTAAGAGTTTCTTGCCAGTTGGGCTTTATGTGCCCAGGCCCTGTGCCCAACCCTCTGCTGTCAGTTAACCCTGTTGCACACTTCCTTTGGATGTGTGTGGGCAGGCGTTGTGAGCAGTGCCTCACCTGCGGCCATGCCCTGTGCCCTCCCCCTATGTGTATTCTACTCTCACAGTGCACAACCTTCAAGAGGGGTTGGGCACAAGGGCATTGTTTTTGCTGTCGTCAGACCCTTAATGAAATGTTAAATGATCAACAATTAAAACGACGGACTCCCGGAACCGCACTTCCCACACATTTCCTTGCAATTAAATAATGGTGCACTTCATCCAAGGTATCAGCCGTCGCATGACACCACTGCTAAGCAGAAATATATCAAAGTAAACCACAGAATGGTGCACTCACAAAAAAGTCCAGAATTCCTTTTGTGTGTTGGTCATTTCCTTTATTGAAAATGTTTTGTTGTCTTTGCATAAAAACAGCCACGGTTACAGCCAACATGTTTCGTTCAGCTAAACTGAGCTTCATCAGGGCTAATTTTTATAAATACGACACATGTATCCTTTTTAGGAGGTTTCCTACAAGGTCCATTTTGATTTTTTGCCACCTTATAATCTTTGCCACCTTATAACCATAGTCATAGTGTGGTTAAAAAGTTGTTCCCCATCCACAGCACATGAATCCGTGTCTCCCTTCACACCACCAGATACTTCCTCACATCACGACCGTCAATGTTTGCCTTTGTTTCTTTGATCAGCTTGTAATTTGATTCACTCACACAATGGTAGTTGACTCTGGCACCTAAACTGGCCACTTGCGTGACTTTCAAATATTTTGTGAAGTGAGTCAAACGCATATTTTGGTATTTATTTTTCGTGGTGTGGGCCATGAGTTTTTCAAAGCTCTGGGTACCTCTTAGCATTACTCCGAGGTCTGGCACCTCTGATGGAGGCCCCTCATGGCTGTACAATTTCTTCTACTGTGCAAAACTCCTGAGTCACACCAACTTCAGAATTTCAAGCTGGCCAAAAAACTGCCAGAGCCCTTATCTAGACAATCACATTTCTAAAGCATTTCAAAATGTTATTGCCAGAAATAGGGAGTCTTGATTGAGATAAAATGTAGAGATATGCAAAACTGTTAATGCTTTAAAGCCCGCTCAGCAACCATTTAAACCTCTAATATCTCAACATCTACAGAACTGATTTACACCAAATTAGCAAAGGCATACTTTCCGAGTATTAGTTCTGTTTTCTATGCCAAGATTGGTGTAAATCGGTTTAGTGGTTCAAGCTGCAGCTGTGTGCACAATTTCTTTTTTTTTTGCAAGCTTAAGTGGGAAATCTCTTCTTTTTTGACACCCCCATAATGTTTGGCCTGGCAAGTATAATCCTGGCTAAGCTAGTGATGTGCAAAATTTTGAGCAAATCCGCCCATGAAGGCAAGAGTTACAGGCATTTAAAAAAATGCCTTTTCGAATGAAAGTGCAGCTGAACCATAACTACACAGTGGGGATCTAGGTACTCTGGCAAAAGGGCACTGAAACTAACCAAAGCTCGAGCTCAATGACCTTTACTGCTAGGTTTACTGCAAGGTAAGTTAAGCGTCTTACTGAAAATCATAAGTAATATCCAGTACACATGAGGCATGGTTTTTGTTTTTGCCCAACTGTTGGCACCCAGAAGAAACTAACAGCTTCTGAAGATGAGGCCCAGCACGTTATGGGGAAGAGGTACTGAGAGATGGGCCTGCACTGGAGGCAATTGGGCACAGCTGAAGCTTTTTTCCAGTGAGGCCCCTGTAGTAGGGTGTGCAGGTCTGCCTTGGTTGAAGACCTGCACATAGAATCTGCAAACAATATTTAGTAGGCCTGATAGATCAAGTGCTGATACTAATCCCTTTCAGCAGGACTTTGCCAAAGGCTAGACACTACTCTAAAAGCACACTGGCATGTCCAAAGACTGCGACTAATAAACACCTGGAATAGAGGCTTGAGTGCAAGGGTTGGCCATTAGCCACATCCTGAGACCATAACCTGCTCAGCATGACCAATGTGGAGGCTGACCTCTGTTTCCTTTCTAGTACAATGCACAGCTAGCCAGTGCCCATTTTGAAATTGCAAACATAGTGACTGACACAGCAACCCTAAGTACAAACGGCAATGCCCAGTAATGAGTCCTGTAGTGCACTATGCCATAGGATGCAAGCTACATCTCACTAATGGAGCCCAACAATGCAGAAATATGTTTGGGAATGTTTGCCCTCCAATGCAAAGGGGGCATTGATTAGCACTCTGGGTTGGACTGTCCCAGTTGGGGGAGGGTCAAGACTAATTTGCATATGGTTCATCTGTGTATCAGCAGACTGAGAAAAAACAACTGGAATGTGGCCCAGCCACTGAGGTTAGTTTAAGCATTCGATCCATTATCTTTTATTCTCATTAACTCTTGGGACACATAGGAGTTCTTACTGTCCTGGGACATTGATGCGTGTTGCTTTCTGAGGCCATGGATATATATTGTAATATGGACCTCAAGATTTATCATCATTATTGCCTGGGACCAATAATACTCAGTAATGTCTTGATCTACTATTGCTTACTGTTGGTTTCTTTGAGCGGAGGTATATCCTGGACAGGGATAATCCCTTCCTTTCCAACATTTTGATTTGGCGCAGGTATATTGACAACATCGTGATCCTGTGGCATGGTTCAGAAACAATCTGCAGGGAATTCTGTGACGGGATGAACACCCTTAACCGCTATCTGAAATTTACCAGTACTATCTCCACCACTGAGATTGCCTTCCTTGATCTCATGATCACCCTCCAAGATGGCAGGATGACAACAAAAACCTACAAAAAACCAACAGACACAAATAGCTTGCTTAGCTATGACAGTCATCACCCGAAACATTTACGGGATAACCTTCCATTTGGTCAATTTGTACGGTTGAGATGCAACTGCAGCTCCACCACTGACTACAAAGAACAGGCTAAAAAACTTACCAAAGACTTAAAAGATAGGTAATACCCCAAGATGGTGGTGCAAAAAGCTTACAAACGAGCATGTAATAATCATAGAGAATCTCTCTTGGAACACCATGAACAACCCATTTCCCAAGCCATCACCTGTGTCACCTCGTTCACCCCTCAGTCTAATATGATCACTAAGATCTAAAGAAACACTGGCAGATCCTATTCACAGGAGACTTAACACTAGAGCCCCCCGGTTCACTTTTAAACGGACCACAAATGTCAAAGACACCATTGTCCACACTCGACCAAGCCCTACACGCCCACTGCGACAACAACAACAACTCTGGGGGCTCCCTCCAGTCCAAGGCCACTATCCATGTGGCTCATGCAGCGTCTGCCCCTACACTAATCCTTCAAAAGAAGTTACACTAAGCATGAACTACGAGTGGACTCAGCGGGTCCACACTAATTGTAATACACGCAATTGTGTATATCTCATCACCTGCCCACGTCAGAAAAAATACATAGGGATGACAACCAGGGCAGTGAAAACACGTATCACCGAACACCGCAGCAATATTAGGTGTGGCAGGACCACAACTAAGATGCTATTCCACTACATAGAGATGAACCACACACATGAAGAGATTAAGTGGACAGTTCTCGAATCATTCCTTAATATTACCCAGCAAGGGATATTCCACATAGAACAGCGTTGGATTTTTCATCTGTCCTCAAATACCACGGGGCTCAATGACGATATTCCATGGTCAGAAGTGACCTTGTGATGTTACTCCCCTGACTCACTTTGTAGTGGACAATATGTATACATGCTCATCTTGGGGCCTCTGAGTGGTTGCACTTCAGATAAGGCCACCTTGGGCTCCAGCAACCTCTATGCCATTCTGACTACCCCAGATGTCCCCACATGACTAGCTTCTACGATAGGACTAATTCTTACACCTTGGTGACTACCCATTCCCCCTCCCTATATTTAGACAGGCTCAACTTTGGGCCCCTGATTGGTAGCCCCACACAAAAGCTCGCCTTGGGGCCCAGTAACCCCTATGCCTAACTGACTACCCCAGATGGCCCCACATGACTAAATTCCATGGTAGGACTTCACATACCTTGGTGACATTTTTATTCTTCTCCTCATTGCCACAACTGGGGGTAACACCAGCCTTGGGTTCACGTTCCGAGTAAGTCACCTCACCCCTACATCATGGCGCTTCTTGGGTCCCCCCTCCCAACAATTTCGTATTGCAATATTATTTGCCACTCCAAGATATCCGTCGAAAATAAGTTGGTTTAGTCCTTCTTTCATTGCAGCAGCCAGCCACTTCACCCTTCTATGATGGCGCTCATGGCTTGCGTGCCACGTTTGCCACTCTAAAATGGCCACCGTAATTAGGTATTCCAATCCCTAACCGACCCCCTCGAGACCAACATGGGGCCCAACAACAACAGACTCCATCGAGTCTTGTTTCAGTGTTTGATAAATCTACCCAATCAGATTGGGTATTTTTAACTCACAGCATAGGCACCTCGACACCAGCATCCCTGGCGCCCGGACGTGGGTAGGTCTCACCACGAGGAGCCCTGAAACTTTAGGTGAGTTATCCTCCTACTACACCGAGTTTGTATATCTGTACATTCTCGACCAGCGCGTCCCGCCCTGCACGGCTAGTAGGATACACTCCCCCACCACCCGAAACTCTGGCAGGATCCGATCTGGACAATACCGGTTCTTGCCCTAAACCTCATCACAGCGCCACCCAGACCTAGTCCAGTGGTGACCGATGGCCATGACGTCTCCGCTGGATGCCTCACGGTCTTCTGTGCTTCTGCACACTCCACACCCTGAATAACCACCTGAGTATCGCTGTTGGCAGAGACACCCTCTGCTTTTAGGCTTTGAGTCATTCCCCAATTACATCTAGTTTTTACATCCTTGACCAAAGCATCCCGCTCTGCACCGCCATTTGCACATGCAGAAGTAGGGCTTTAGTTCAATACCACTACTTCCCACCCATGGACAATAAGGTTCACAGAGTGGTGTGGGCCTTGATTTATTGCGGTTAAGATGGTATACAACACTAAAATCACTCACGTAAGACATACACCTGGCAGCTCACTGTAACCGGTTTCAGGTACTTCTTGTCTTGTGTTACTTAGCTGCCTTAACTATTGCTTTTTTCCTTATTTCCCTTCCTTCCAGGTCCATGAGAAGGACGCTCTTCACCCCACTTGACATTTTCTTCCACACACGGGTTACATAGGAATCTGGCTTCACAAGGGACAGTACACCTAGGAATTCCTTAACTGCCTCCTTGTATTGTATTATAGAGTAGATTAGGTACGCCTCCCGGTCTTGAAGAAACGCCACTCATCCACTAGGAGAAATTAGGCGTGAAACATGTCGACCTTTTAATCACACTTCCCCCCCACCACATTGCACATCCGAGCTGTAGCAGGTTTAATCCTCCTGCCAGCCGTGACTCTTGCAGTCTATTTTTAATCTTAGCACCTGGGCCCAGCTAAATAAAAGACATTTTGGACACCTGTAGCTAATTTTAAGATCATCACGCCACTCTACTCACTTTGCTTCTGTGCCCCTTCTCTTCATCACAACAGGGCCTATACAGTTTAACATCATTAAAGATCTCCGTCATAGAGCCCCCCTGCAGGGCCCGTAGGGCAATGCAGCGCCAGCCCGACGAGGAGCTGCCCTATGATGAAACAAGACACCCCTTGGGGTGTGCGAGGGCCCTTGCTCCTATTGGAGCACTCCCCCTCCCCCACAGTTCTGTTCCTTCTCTCGCTGACTGCCCGACTTCCCCTCCTTTTCCAACCCTACCCACGGCCCCTACCCCACTCCTCTCTCCCTCCAACCCCAAAAAGGAACTGCATACCCTCTTGTGCATAGACATTGTTTAGGGCATGTATGCTGGACCTGGATAAATAAATCTCCCCATTTGGTTTATTTACTGTTGGTTTGTGGCATTAATGTTCATTACAGCTAGGCCTTTGATGTCCATTATTTATTGGTCAATATTCATGCTTTTTACTGCCTCAGCTTATTGTTGCTCATTACTGAATTGTCCTTCTGAGGTTCATTACTACTTGCGGCTAACAGAAGATCATTTAATGCCACTGAGGTTCATTTTCACCTGAGGCTGCTAAGGCTCATTAGTGCCTAGAGTCATTCAGGCGCATTAGCATTTGAAAATATTGATGGTCACTAATACCCGAGGGCAAATCTACTTGCCCACTCGCTATGGCAAGTCCGATTTTAACAGGGCTAGCTATATTTATCCCCTACTCGCCCGTTCTGGCGAGCTGATAAAGAACAGGTTTTCTGTTCACTCAGAAAGTGAAGGAGCAATAAATACGCCTTTAAATCTTGTTTTTATCTTGTCACATTTGCTCTGTGTTCAGAGACAGAGGTCGGAAGTCAGTTTACGTCTTCTTACAATTACTTTTGTTTCTCTGTCTGCAGAGGTAATCTTTTGCAAAGTGAACTGTCTGACGTGCTGTACAAAGAGTGTAAAATGAAAGGCTTTAGAGTCTCAGGTGTTTTCTAACACACATTTAAATAGCTAATAAGTGAACTGTACAAACATTTAAAAATATATTTCAGTAGTAATGAAAGCCCTTTTGTTGTAATTCTGTGTGATTAAATATTATTTTAATAGGATGAAAACAAAAGCAGAACACTACTGGGTGATGTGAAAATGATAAATATGTTTGCTGAAACCCAATTTTCATAGATTATTAGTTATACACTATATCGTCTTATCAGTAAAACAGCATGCTAGTGGGAATGTTTTTGGTCATTTCAATGGGAGATTTAGGTGCCAATTACGATCCGGTAAAAAAAATTCCCGTACGACTCGTATCCGGTCTTTTTACCGTACGAATCGTACAAGTGCCGTACAAACTGGCAATCACGATTCGCATGGTAAAAAGCCCATACGAGTCGCATTGGGAATAATTCCCCACACGTCCTCGGGTCGGAAAAAGTGTCCGACACGTCCTCGGACGATTTACTGTACAAACGTGAAAAGCGATGTCCGACCGGGGAATCACGATCCGTCCCGGGCGTCCGATTGTACAACCGTATGGTTAAAAGACCGTCCGCACCGAACTCCAATAACAACCATGGAGACGTCCAAACAGATGCCCGGTACGCGCCGTACCCCCCCCAGCCCCCGCATGTACGCGCCGTACCCCCCCCAGCCCCCGCATGTACGCGCCGTACCCCCCCCAGCCCCCGCATGTACGCGCCGTACCCCCCCCAGCCCCCGCATGTACGCGCCGTACCCTCCCCCAGCCCCCGCATGTACGCGCCGTACCCCCCGTGTATGTACACCCGAGTACGTGTCGAACCCCCGTGTATGTACACCCGAGTACGTGTCGAACTGTACGTGTCGAACCCCCCGTGTATGTACACCCGTGTACGTTCGAGTCGTACCCCCACCCGTGTATGTACGGTGCGTACCCCCAGCGCTACGCACACGTTATAGTTAGGAATTATCATTTACAAAACCTTGCAAATTCACTTAAAAAACCATAGGTTTCACACATGTTATAGTTAGCTGTACATTTCACTCGTAAAAAACCAATGAAATTCCACGTTATAGTTAGATCAGGTAACTATAACTTGCGCGACCGCAATCCACAATGTGTAATTTCAGATGTCATCATTGATGTCATGAGTGATGTCACTGACCATGTCATGAGTGATGTACTATGTGACGTCATCAGCAGTTTATTGTGGGCGCGCAAGTTATAGTTACCTGATCTAACTATAACGTGGAATTTCATTGGTTTTTTACGAGTGAAATGTACAGCTAACTATAACATGTGTGAAACCTATGGTTTTTTAAGTGAATATATATATATATATATATAAATTTGCATGATCATTTCCTAGATTTAAAATTATTTAGATAATGTTATAAAATATTTCTTTTTATGTAGTGTTAAATATATATTGTGCTATCTTTAGTATAAACACCTTCAAAATATTATTTAGATTGACTGGTAACTGAATTTGACAACTTTAGTGTCCATCACCTTCCACTAAATAGTTTACATTGGAGTGGGAACAGTAAATGTGAACCCTTTAGTGTCCATACATTTCCCAAATTGGGTCAGACAAGAGAGGGAATACTAAATGTGACTACTTAAGTGTCCAACACCTCCTCATAGATGGCTTAGACTGAAGTAGAATAGTACTTTTTACCCGTTTGGTGTCCAACATCGTCCCCCATAAGTTTAGATTGGAGTGGGAATTGTAAATTAGACCAGTTTAGTGTCCAAAACATTCTCTAAATTGGTTTAGATTGAAGCTAGAATAGTAAATGTGACCATGTTAGTGCCCAGCACCTACCCTTAGTGGCTTAGACTGGAGTGGGAATAGTAAATAGACCAGTTTAGTGACCCAAAAATTCCCCATAATGGTTTAGATTGAAGCTGGCGTACTAAATGTGACCACGTTAGTGTTCAACACCTTCCCCTTTCTTAGTCACTTAGATTGGAGTGGGAATAGTAAATGTGACCACTTTAATGTCCAATACTTTCCTCAAAAAGGCCTAGGCTGGAGTGGGAATTGTAAATGTCCAACCTTTAGTGTCCAATACTTTCCCCAAAATATTGTAGATCGGAGTGGGAATAGTATATCTGACTCGACTTCCGTTGTGTCCAAAAAATGTCCTAAATGATTCACTCCCCTTAAACAACTTAGACTGGATTGTGAATATTGAATTTGACCACAATGGAGTCCAATATCTTCCTCAAAATTCTTTAGATTGGAGTGGGAACAGTACATTTGACCCATTTAGCGTCCTAAACAGCCATGAAAATGGTTTAGAATGGAGTGGGAATAGTAAATGTCACCCCATTCGGTGTCCAACGCCTTCTTCAAAATGGCTTAGATTGGGGTGGGAAAAGTTCCTAACACCTTCCTAAAAATGGTTTAGATTGGAATGGTAATAGAAAGTGTGAACATTTTAGCGTCCAATGCTTTCCCCACAATGGTTTAAGTTGGAGTGAGAATAGTAATTGTGACCGCTTTAGTGTACAAAAGAAACCCCCACAATGGTGTCAATAGAAATGGGAGCAGTAAATGTAACCAGTTTAGTGTAAAGCATGTTTAGCCTAATATGTTACATTACAGTGTGAGTTTTAGATGTAAAACTTCAAGTATTGAATATTTGACGAACAACATTTGAATTTACGTTTTTTTAAAAAGAAATGTAACTGACATTTTATGATTTTCTTGTAGTTCTTTCTTTAGGGCCTTATTACAACTTTGGAGGTCTCGCAGCAAGCCACCACACCAGCGCCCCGCTGTGAGACTGCCAAAGCCATCCACACACCGCCTGCCAGATTAGGAGTATAATCCTGTCTAGGGGCGGTGCTTTGGCGGCCCCATGGCGATGCCTTTCTAGGGTGCATATCTGACCCTTAGAAAGGCACAGCAATGGGAGCGTTAAAGCACGTTCCTGCACAGCATGCACTGTGCAGTCCATGCTGCGCAGAAACAGGGGGTGCATACAGACAGGGGGCACACCATGTGCCCCCTTGTATGCACCCCATGGCACAGAGGCAACTAGTTTCCTCACTGCCACACTTTACATGACGGGCTCACCGCCATGAAAACTGTGATGGTGAGGAAACTCATAATATGCTTGGCTGTGCCGCTGTGGCACCGCCAGCCTATTGTGACCTCACATCGCTGCAACACCGTAGAGGGATCACGAGTACCCGGTGGTTTCAGCAGTCCTCTGGTGGTCCGACCGCCAGACTTATAATAGGGCAGTCGGAACACTGGTGCGGTGGTGCCACCTCAGCTATGGCAGCGTAGTCGTAATATGCCCCTTACTTTTAAAAATATTTTATCTTATGTATATGTTTATATCGTATATTATTTATAACGTGAAAGAAAATGTTTTATTATTATTGTTTTACAATATTTGTTATACTTTTTATGAAATACAAAACATGTTATATCTTTTATCATTTTTTCACATATTGGTATTTTTAAAAATGTATACAAATATGGTACAGTTTGTTCAACCATATACATTTAATATACATAAATATTTTATGACTTTATATACTTTTTTACATACATTACAAATAGTATTATAATATCTTTTGTTTTGATAATACCGTTTACATTATACTTTACATTTTTATTTATATTTTCTTAATATATTTTTTGACATTTTTGTCATATTGTATAACATTGAGATACATCTGTTAGTCATTTTTCAACAATTTTTTGGTTAAAGTTCCATTTCTTTCTTTAGGGAGATAGTCTTTTTTGTTTTCATATAGGCGCCATTTCTTTCCTGATAAGTGTACTTTTCCAGTCTATTCCTGTCATTTTTCATCAGATTTAGTGCGAGCGAGTCAGGCTTACCTGCTCCTGATCGTTGGATAGGGTAAGACCTTTTTTTGAGTTTCTCCCCACAACATTTTGAGGGTGGGGGATGTGGGTAGATCTAGGCAATGTTACTTATATTGTTAGTTTTTATTTTGAGTGTTATTTAGTAGTAGTGTGTTCTCTTGTTTAGTTGGGATGTGCGTTAGCCCTTCTTAGAGTTTGGTACTAGTCTTGTGTTATTTTAGATATTGGCATGTTTTATCTTGTGTTTATTATAGTTTTAATGTAATGTTTATGCTGTATTTGAAAAAGTGTTTTGTGAGGGTGGGTATTGTATTTTTTTACACGTTTCTGGATTGGAAGTCATCCAATGGACCTGTGGTTTCTGTGTTTTTTTAAAAAGGAAATTAATTTGGTGTAAACAATATTATTATTATTATTATTTTAATAATTTTTACTTTCATTTGATTTTTCGAGTTTCCTGGAGCAGTCCTTCTTTTAATTTGTTTGGGGTCGTTTACTGTTCTTCACAACTTTGTAAAACTTAGATGGATTTACCTTGGACTTTTACATTTTTTTGAAAGATTTTGAAGTTTATTTTTACTTTGTGGTGGATTCTACATGGACGTGGACAAAGAGCTACAGCTACAGAATTGTAAGTCTAATTTAGGCCCTCATTACAATGGCTGGCAGACTGCCACCGACAGGCTGTCAGTGGTGGTCCATCCGCCATCCAAAGCATTGGTCCGACCACTGAATTACAATGCAGCCGGTCGAACCACAGAGGTGTGGGGGGGGGGGGGGGTAGGGCCGCCACCTCCAATCGGGAAGGCGGTCGTAGTCCTAACCCTACAATGGAGGTGGTGCCTGCGCAGGCACAGCTGTAGGCATTCAGATATCCCTTTTCCGACTGCCTGTTCATGGGTGTCCCACCACCAACAGGCAACCCTCTACCTGGGCCACAGCAAAAGCCGCATTACAAAATAGCATTTTACAACTGCCTGCACGTCAGTCCTATCCTGATCGGGCAGGAGGGACAGCCGACTTATTGTTGGATGGTCACGTGTCCCAAACAATGGGGGGCGGCGATCCGACCAACTGCCATCATAATAAGGGCCTTAGTTGGTTATTTTTCGGTAGGAAATGTTATATTTTATTATCTATGCGTATTTGCTGTAATTGCAATTTTCTATTTTAGATTTCTATGTGTCAGATTTACCTAGTTCAATTTTGTGTTTATTTCCAATGTACTTTGCGGTTGTTGATATGCTGATTTTCAATTAGTTATTAAACATAGGCTTTTTATTTACCTGTCTTCTTTTCTATGTTAATTTGATGTTCATGTGACTGATGTAGAATTATTTTTTTTTTTATGTTTATTTAAAATTAGTTACGTTATGGTGGTGTTCACCTTTGTTAAATTTTGTTGGTTAGTGTGTAGGTAGCTAGACATTTTATTATGGGGTTTTGCTATTGATTACTCCTTTGTGGTTAATCGAGATTCTAACTTTACATTGTTCCATGTCGTACATTTTAGTGGTTTGGTTACTTATTTTAGGTTTAATTTGGCTTACTGATTGCTCAATTCTTAGTTATTGGGAGCTTTGTTCTTCTTGGAGGGCATCTATAAATTTGTAGAGTGTAGGTTGGGTTCTCCCTAGTGTGGCTTGGAAGGTATTTTGCCATCCTTCTACATTGCTACTTTCGGCTTCTTAAGCCATGGTGCTGTTGTCGACATTCCACCATGGTATTTGGAATTTGGGTTGGCGTCTGTGTCCAGAATGGTGCAGTCTGCCAAGCCAAGTAACTTCAAAGTAGTCCATTGAGGGATTTAGATTGTGTTTGCTTTGCTGGTAAAATGGACATTCTATGAGCAAGTTGTAGTGGTTAGCTACTTCTGTTACAGGGACGTATGCTAGTGCTATTATTTTCTAATTCAAAAGCAAACTGGCTGTTTGTTGCAAATTCTACACTTAGGGCCTGATTATGAGTTTCAGCAGAGCGAGAGTGGGTGAGACACCACTCTCACACCTTCACACCATTGAGACTCGCCGCCGCCCTCCAGATTTCGACTTAAAGGTGGTCCGGCGGGCTTGTGGGCAGCGTGGCAGTCCCGCAACAGTGCCTCTTCCAAAGGCGGCAGTGCCTTTGAAAATGCCACTGCACAGGACTTCACAATAAGATTCCTGCACGGCATGGACTCAAAAGTCCATGCCGTGCAGGAACTGGTTTGCATGCACACAGCGGGGAGGCATAGATGAGTCATGCCCCTCTGTGTGCATCCACATGCGAAGGAGGCACCTTTGTTTCCTCTCCACCACGGTGTATATGGAGGAGGAACCTCCATGACACCGCTGGTGGAGAGGAAACTCGTAATATGCTTTGCGGGACCACGACGGTCCCGCCACGCATATTGCAGACTCCGACCACAGCAAAATTGCCAGGGAATGGCTGTTCCATGGCAATGGTCCCAGGGTGGTCCAACCACCCAACTCATAATGGGGCGGTCGGACCGCCGGTGCGGCAGTGGCTGGACCGCCACCACTTCGTGTCTGGCGGTCTGAGGACTGCCAGACTCATAATCGGGCCTTTAGTGCAGATTGTTGGAGATGTCTCCAAATGCTTTGATTACAATGATAATAACTGCCTTGAATTGCTGTGTGTGGGTATAGTTCGAATATTGGTTTTATCATTGCTTGTTCAAAGTCTTTTATTATTTTATGTAGGGAGTAGTTGTTTGTTTTAATTACAATATGGTTTAGTAGTTCATAGTAAGTGCTACTCTGTTTGTTCGGTACCAAAGCTATGTGAGGGGTATATTAGAGTTTTGATATTCACAATGTATGGTGTGTATCTGAGTGAATGGTCAAAGGCACAGTTTGAATGCTCCACCCATCATCCATTATTGACATTGGCTTAGTCTTAAATTATCTGCTGTATCAAATATGAAAATGTGTTTGTCATCATTAAGGTTGTCATGTAGGAGGAAGGGTTCATCATTATGTGTGGTAATTAAGTGTTCAGCAATTTGGATGACTTAGTATCTTTTAGGAGCTGCAGCAATATCAATGGTGCCATTCTTATTTTGTTCTATTAAGGGGCCGATTCCGGCCGTAAAACGTACCGACCGACACAGACCGGGAATGGAGACCGACCAAAACGGACCGGCGCCGTACGACCCGTACAATACGATGCAACGCGTGTGAATTACAACCGACACGTACGGAATACAAGCCGTACGACCGAGCCGTAGGGAAACCACTGATTCGCCCGGAAACGGGACGCGATTCGCACCGACCGACACGCACCAGGAATGAATCCGACCGACAAGTACCCGCGATATCCGACCCACGCAATACGATGCAATGCGTGTAAAACCAGACTGACTCGCACGGAGCCCAAGCCGCATGACCGACAAGCACAGAAAACAGGGACCTGAAGCAATAGAGATCTCAGCGACCGACGCGTATGAAACACAGAAGAAAGTCAGCGTGAAAGACCCGGAGAAGCCCGCACGAGCCAACATCAGCGTCCGTCTGGACCAAACAAGCAATGACAAAGTCAACAAATATAAAAAAAAAAAAACTTGGAACAAAGACACACCCACAACTCCACCTATATAAAGCCCACAAATCACTACCATGATCCTTTGCAAATTCAAGAGAACAGCCAGCAGAGAACACAATCAGACAGCAACCACAGACACACTCACAACTCACCCATCACACAACATTCACACCATTAACACCTCACCAAAAGCACTCACACATACACCTAGCAAAACTGACACTCACCCACCCTCACTTGTACCCTCACACACACATCACTCACCACCACCACCCATCACCATGCCCCCAAAGAAGAATCCAAAGTTCTCAGATAGTGAGTTAGAAGTGCGGGTAGATGAAATCATCAGAGTAGAGCCACATTTGTTTGGTACATTGGTCCAAAGGACCCCCATGTCACAGAAAACAAAGATGTGGGCGAGGATTGTGGACAAGGTGAACGCACAAGCACCAATGTTGTGCACAAAGGATGATATCCAGAACAGGTGGTATGACGTGTGCAGGAGGGTCAAGAAACTCATCGAGAAGGATCGAGCCTTGAGTCAGCGCACTGGTGGTGGCCCTCCTTTCAAACCAGTATACTTCAGGTCCTGGGAGGAGATGGTGCGGGACATCCTACCACCAGAGAGCGTCCATGGTCTATCAGGCATACCAGAGCCTGGTGAGTACACAACCAATATACTCAATAATGTGTGGAAATGCACACACATCACTGCTAAGGGGACAGTGAAAACATGCACCGTTAGCAAAGCCACAGTAACCAATAGATAATCATCCCAAGATGTGTATGCTAGTCAGACAAACACAATACCTGCCATCTCATAGTGACTTGTAACTGTGTAATGACTTGTACAAACCTACCAACAAATAGAGCAAGGCAGTGGCACAAATCCAAATAAACACTGACAGACATTTTGCCACCACAAACACACTACCTCACAGTGCAGCTGACTGACAGGAAGGAATAGTGGGTATGCTGGTTAATTGAGAGTATCCAAAAGCATGATGGGGTTTGTAGTCACAGATAATGCTCCCCCTCCCAATTGGCCCATCAAGACCTCTCTGAACCATGCTCACATCACAGGGAGTGGAAAATAACTGACAAGATGGCTGACACTGGGTCCTGCTGTGGGGAGCACAAGGCCCTGGTAGGGGTTGTGCTCAATTCAGAAGCAGGACACCACTGCCTGACATCCTGAAAGCCAACTTGCACGCCCTCCAATGGAAGCACGTTTCATGGTGGGATGTCTGGCTGTGTGGGAAGGGGTACTGACAGCTCTGACCATACTTACCAGCATGTGTAGACACACACACCCCTCAACACAAACTCCACACAACTTACCTGGGATAATGCATTGACTCACACTGTAGTGAAATATCACCCAAAGGTACACTGCACTGGGTTCTGCCGTGTGAAGCACAGGGGATTTCTTAGGACTTGTAGCCAAACAAACACCTGGATACACAGTCAGCCATCTTGCCATTGCTGTCACACTCCCTCACAGGGAAGCAGAGTCAAAAGGAAGGAAGGAAGTATGGGCATGCTGGGAAAGGGGGTGTAGCCAAGAGCATGATGGGAGTTGCAGTCACAGACAATCCCCACCCACCTACATAGCCCAGCAAGCTCACACTGAACCATGCTCACCTCACAGGGAGTAGCAATGAACTGACAAGATGTCTGACACAGGGCTCTGATGTGGGGAGCACAAGGCCCTGCTGGGAACTGGGCACCAACAAACAACAGGACTGCACTGACTGACATCCTGAAAGTTAACCTGCACCCACTGCAATGGTGTCACGCTTCATGATGGGATAACTGGCCTGGGGAGAAGGAGGTCCTGACTTGAAACCAAATAAAACCGATGCTGGCCATACACACACCTTCTTTGCTAAAACACATTGCACATGTGGTGCCAGTCACTCACAAAGATAATGCCCGGGCAAGATGGCTGACACATGGGCCTGATAAAGGATGTGGCTGCAAATCACACATATGCACTGGCCAACCCAAACACGTTCGCACAAACAGCCACTGCAACCGTATGTTCAAACTCACTGTCTGGGGATGCAGTGTCCAGGGGTGCCCCCTGGCCTGGCTGTGGAGGTGTGTCTTGCAGATGACAAGTGTGGAGATCCATATATAGTACATTGCACAAAGCACACATGAACTCACATATACATCATTGACAAGGGACATCTGACAGTTAATGGAATGGACACACCAATATAGCTGACACCGTAGCATGGTCTCATTCACACTAGGTGCTGTTGTGAGCTGCATTCCACTCCTACATCGTTCTGCAACATATGCATCCTTCACACAACACACCACTCACTGTTATAGACACTGTAGACACAAGGTCTAACCTGGACTGCATTGGAGGAGACATGCTACTCACAGCAACAAAACCGCAACACACACAACACTGGCTATCACTGTCATGAGCATGGAAAATCCAGAGAGCTGCCTTGCTCAATCAATATCACCATGGAGAACATTGACAAGTCAAATCACATATGCACGTACAAAACTCAGCACCAGACTCATTAAAGACGGTGACATCATCACTTGTATGAAATGAGATGGGAACTAGGAACACAGGAAAAAAACACTTTCTCCCAAGAGATCACAGGCATACCGGACTGTGACCATGTCGTACCAACACACCAATGTGACGCACAAAGACTAGCAAAAACTGCTACCACACATGCCCCAATCTTGCAATATATCCTAAGTGGAATTGCACGTATGTCCTTGTTAAAGGTCAAATGTGTACAGGGATGACACACCTGTGTCAGCCACGTGATGGCCCTTGAGTAGTAATGGCCATGTACAGTCAAATCTATACATGAGTTGGTCATGCACACACTTCGCCATGCACATTGAAATGCTTCATGTTGGCTGGACAATGTGCTACAACAATATCAATCTCTGTCCGTGACAACTTTGGATAAAGCAGTGTACAGGCACGCATCCTGACGTACAGAAGCAAATGTCATGTATGTGAACCATTGATGCCTGTAGAAACATAACTTACATTGTGTGTCTCTTCCAAACACAGGTGGTGCTGGGGACACAGCAGCAAACGAAGAGGAGTCCCTGTCCCAGACTCCGGTGGACCCTCAGCTCTCTGGTGTGGCTCAGTCTCTGTCCTCTTCGGATGATGAAGAACAACCTGGTACCTCCGGTGTGAGTCATCATGCAGCACCAGCAGTACAAACATCTGCACCCCCTGTAACCAAGCCTCCAACATCTGGCAACAGACAGGGCACCCCGCCAACACGGACAGACCACACAGAATACCGAGAGCACAGGGACACAGGCCACCCAGGAAGCTACGGACACCACCACCAGTAACAACACCCAAGGGGGCCCAGTGTCACCTGTGCGTGCCGCCACAGGTCCTGCACGTGTGGCTAGGAGTGGTAGGCAGAGGTCGCGGCTTGCAGAGGGGTCTGGAGAGCATGATGACCCCCAACTGTCACGCATCATAGATGCGTACCAGGATAGCACCGGAGGATTCGGCCAGGTAGTGGGGATCTTCGAGGACATTCAACAGGAGCAGGCTGCCCATCATGCTTGCATGGAGTCCAAGTGGGATGCACTTACTGCGGTGCATAGGGACATACTCACATGCCTCTGCCAGATAAGCACCAACATGTCCACACCTCCCTGTGTGGCCACAACATCTGTAGCCGCTAGATCTGCCAGTGCCACAGGGAGGGAGGATGACTGGTGGAGTCCTCAGCATCGCAGACGCCTGCATCTGAGGATCCCCCACCCGAAGAAGAGGGGTCGTCCGAAGATGAACAAGTGAGACGCAGATGGCCATGCACATTCCCCAGGGCCTCAAAACCTGTTCTGGAAAATGTTCTTTGTGTGCAAACCGTTCACCTTGTCGTCTATAACCCAACTTGCCTACATGACATGGAGGGTTCATGTTGGACTAATGTAGCAGATGACTGTGGACTTTACTCTGGACATTTCACCTACCAACACTTCCAACTCTTCTGTGAACTTTGGATTCAAAACCCAATGCACAGCACCCACCATGCTGTGCACTATCCTCACACGTTTGTAAATAAACTCACCAGTACACTATACTTGCCTCTGTTGTGATTCCAACTTGTTATGCGTCATGGAGATGATGATCTGCTAAAGAACACAGTGCATGCCAACTACTACAGCAATGTGATCACCGTTATGTGAGTCATGGTGATGTGACACATGTGAGGGAGACACACCACTATGGTACCGCAACACATACTCACCATGGCCATGTAACTCATCGCATACAATGACGTTGACCTGAAATACAGTGGAATTCACAGACACCACACCTATCCACACACAGTCAGTGGTAACAAGCTGTTGGACAGGCCTCACAGACGGCTTGCTCCCTCCCCGCTCGACAGGGCCCGAACTCCGGCCCACCTGGCCTATCCCCGCGGCAAGCACCTGTACCCCGTCTCCCGACGGACCCTCTGCCCTCGGACCCCTACTCATCACGGGGTCCAGCCCCACCGGCTTCCCCGGCCGGGTCAAGCCGCCATCTTGGGCCCTGCACCACGCGGCCGCATGGCCTCCCCTCGACCCTAACCCCGGGCCTGGCCGGCCCCGACATCCCGGCACCACCATCCACCCAGGAGGTGAGCGGACCACTTGGCAGGTCAATGGGAGAACGAAGTGTCAAGGACTCTTCCCCCTGCCAGGTGCCGATCGCCTCCCGCTCCCCCAGGCGCTGGCTCCACCCCCTGCTGGGTGTCTGGACACCTTCATCCCGGACCCTCCGACCTCCAAGTGCGAGGGCCCGGACATCAAAGGGCACCAGCCCTATAACTGAGGCAGCTCCAGAGCAGGAAGGCAGTTGTATCCTGGAGTCGAGAGACACCGAGTGAACTCAACCCTGACGGTCTACTGGCGCTGCCGTAGCCCGCTCTTGTGAACCATCGTCCTGCCTGCTGGCGCTGCCGCGGCCTTCTACAATCTCTATCTTCCTGGGACCTGCTGGCGCTGCCGCGGCCCGTTGTAACGATCATCCTCACCGGGACCTGCTGGAGCTGCCGCGGACCGTTCATCTTCCTGGGACCTGCTGGCGCTGCCGCGGCCCGTTGTAACGACCATCCTCACCGGGACCTGCTGGCGCTGCCGCGGACCGTACATCTTCCTGGGACCTGCTGGCGCTGCCGCGGCCCGTTGTAACGACCATCCTCACCGGGACCTGCTGGCGCTGCCGCGGTCCGTACATCTTCCTGGGACCTGCTGGCGCTGCCGCGGCCCGTTGTACCGACCATCCTCACCGGGACCTGCTGGCGCTGCCGCGGACCGTACCACCTAACCACCAAGCTCGAGGATTGTGAGCTCATCATCATCTCATCCGAACTACCTGATTGGTAAATAGACTGACCCGCTACCCCCTTCCCTACCTTACGAGACTCTAATCGAGGGGACCCCTGAGTCCAGACCTCCTTGTACCATTCTACCGTATCGTAAATAAGTACCTATAAAGAACACTGAACCTTATCCGTGTGTGATATCTGTCTGTGGGGGGGAAGTTACTTGTCTGTACGATCGCTGGAGACGGCTCTCCCTGGAGACCTCTCCCCCTGACCCCGGCCGGCCCTCCCGGTCCGTCTACCTTTTCTAACATTGGTGGCCAGCGGCGCGATCCGAATCAACGCGTAATCGTACAGAAAGTAGCTCACCCCACGACATAAGCACGATGTCGACCAAAGATAGCAGCTCCACCGAGAAATTCCAAATGGAGAAGTTAGAAGAATACAACCACCGCGAACTGAGACAATTTTGCATAGAACTTGGCATTGCTACCACCGGCCTGAGTACCAAGGATGATCTAAAGCGCGCTCTGGAGTCATGGACAGAAACGGGGGTCACAGGACCCTCCGACCAAACCAGCGTCACACCAGAGGAGAACGCCACGGCTCCCGAGGAGCGAGGAACGGGCCTCCCGCAAGAGGAGATCCGAGAAAGAGACAGAGTCAGATTACACGAGTTGGAGATGGCACGACTCAAGATGGATGGGGAACTCAAGTTAGCTGAACAGAAACTCAACCTCGAGCATATGCGGCTTCGAGAGGAACGAGAAGAAAAGCAGAGACAGAGAGAGCTGGAAGAGAAAAAAATAACGCTCGAGCACGAGCGCCGACTAGCGGAAATAGAACTGCGCAAACAGAATAAGGAACTGGGGGTGCCTGAGCGACCACACACCCCGGGGCCAAGTGAGAAAAAGGTTCACATCCCCAAGGATGTTGTCCGCGAATATGTCCGAGAAGACGACATACAACAGTGGTTTAAAGCCTATGAGATCGCAATGACCTCCCACCGGATCGACCGGAGTGATTGGGGAGCCGGACTTTGGGGGAGATTCATCAACGAGGGTCGCGATGCCCTGCTGCAGCTCCCCGATCACCAAATGTCGTCCTACGACCACATGAAGGCTGCCCTCCTCACCCGCTACGGCCTCACGCCCGAGATGTACCGCCAGAGGTTCAGAGATTGCACCAGGATCCCAGGTACAACTTGGGTAGAATACGTGAACTATTTCAGCCGGGCATTCGAAGGTTGGATCAAGGGAAGTCAGGTCACCACCTACGAACAACTCTTCAACCTTATGGTATGGGAGCACCTGTCAAACAACTGTTTCGTCGAGCTCAGGCAGCACCTACTCGACAGTAAGCTGACTGACCCCCGGCAGCTCGCCGCCGAAGCTGACCGGTGGGAAAGCACCCGAGTGGGCCGGAGAGGGCCCCACGACCAGAACAGAGGCAACCAAGGCCAGCACCGTCCTCGGGGAGGAGGAGGGGGCCAGGGGCGAGGGAGAGACGCCTTACCAGCAACACCCGTGGCCAGCACCCCGCCTCCGGCCGGCCGGGGCAACCCCCCGTTGCGGCCTGGGTACCGAGCCAACGTCACGTGCCACCGGTGCCAGCGACTAGGCCACTACGCCAACGACCCGACCTGCCCGCTAAACCAAACACCCAAGCCCCGCCAGGTAGCGGCCGCTGCCCTAGGGGAAGAGCAATCATCGGAGGGACCCGAAGAGTACGAGCCGGCCCAGCAAGGGTGGGAACCGGCCGCCATGGTCCTGGCATGCCTAGGGGGAAGAGACATGGTTCCGCGGGCTCCCCTACCCGCCAACACCAGAAAATACGGTCAGTGGGTGACCATTAATGGACAGAGAGCCGAGGCCTTGCGTGACACCGGCGCCAGCGTGACGGCCGTCCGCTGTCATCTGGTGAAGCCCGAACAGATCCTGCCGAACATTCTCTGCCCCGTCCGCTCGGCAGATAACTCTGAGAGTATGTGTAAGATGGCCTGCGTCCCGTTTGAATGGGGAGGGGTCTCCGGCCTACTGAAGGTGACGGTCCGGGACGATGCCCCCGTGGACTGCCTCCTGGGGAACGACCTCGAGAGTTCCCCGTGGGCCGCCGTCGAGAGAAGAGAGCACCTGGGGATGCTGGGCCTCCCGGACTGGGCCTGCATCACCACCCGATCCATGGCCGCCCGTGCCGCCCCCCGATCAGAAGAAACCGAATGGCCAGCACCTCCGCCCCCGGTTGCCCCCGTAGAGGACAACGGCGAGTCCGACCTCCCGGACCCGACTATCGAAGAAGACGCGCAGCACCAGGACCTCCCGGATCTGGCTCAGTGGCGTCAAGAGGGGGGGCCCACCCAAGAACAGTTCCGCCAGGAACAAAAGACCTGTCCCTCCCTCGAGGGACTCCGCCAACAAGCCAATACCCAAAACGCCGGGGACACCACCGGCACCCACTGGGTCTACTGGGACAACGACCTGCTCTACAGCGAGCAACGAATAGCCGAGCTGGGGGCCGGTCGAGTTCTGGTGGTACCGCTCCGCTTCCGAGACTTTCTGCTCAACTTGGCCCACGATGTCCCCCTGGCTGGACACCTGGGCCAGGACAAAACATACAGTCGCCTGGTGACCCACTTTTTCTGGCCGAAAATGAGGAATGACGTCCTGAACCACTGCCGATCTTGCCCCACGTGCCAAGCCAGCGGGAAGAGTGGTCGGAAGCTGAAGGCCCCTCTGCAACCCTTCCCTGTGGTCACCACCCCGTTCGAGAGGGTGGGGATAGACATTGTGGGGCCTCTGGACCCCCGCACGGCACAAGGACACAGGTTCATCTTGGTACGAGTGGACCATGCCACCCGCTACCCCGAGGCGGTGCCCCTACGGACAGTGACAGCTCCGGTGGTTGGCCGGGCCCTGATGGGGATCTTCTCCCGGGTAGGCTTCCCCCGAGAAGTCGTCAGCGACCGAGGTACGAATTTCATATCTAAATACATGAAGTCCCTCTGGCAACAATGCGGGGTCACCTACAGATTCACGACCCCCTATCACCCCCAAGGGAACGGACTAGTGGAGCGTTTTAACCGCACTCTCAAGGGGATGATTGGGGGATTGGAAGAGCCTCTCCGTCGCCAGTGGGATGTCCTACTCCCGTGCCTCCTCTTCGCCTACCGAGAAGTCCCCCAGAAGTCCTTCGGCTTTAGCCCTTTCGAACTCCTGTACGGGCACCCTGTGCGAGGGCCCCTCAGCCTAGTCAAGGAAGGTTGGGAGATGGCCCCCTTAACGACCCCTCCAGACGTCTTCAAGTACATCCTGGCCCTACGAAACCAGACCCGGCGCTTCAGGGAGATGGCCAAGGCGAACCTCGAGGCCAGCCAGGAGGACATGAAGAGGTGGTATGATCACAATGCCTCCTCCGTTGAATTCGAGCCTGGGCAGCAAGTATGGGTGATGTCCCCCACCGAACCATGTGCCCTGCAAGACAAGTGGACGGGGCCCTTCAAAGTGGTCGAACGTAAAAGCCCCGTCACTTACCTCATCGACATGGGGTCCCCCCGGAACCCCCTGCGGGTCCTCCACACCAACCGGCTCAAGCCACACTTTGTGCGCTCCGAACTTAGCCTCTTGATGGCTACAGACAGTGGTACAGAAGAAGACTCCGAGCCCCTCCCGGATCTCCTAAAGACTCAGGAGAAGGACGGCTCCGTGGATGGGGTCCGGCTCTCTGACACCCTCACTTCGGAGCAACGCCAGGACTGCCGGGACCTCCTGCTGCAGTTCGCTGCCCTGTTCTCCCTCACCCCCGGGGTCACCCCTTGGTGTTTGCACGACGTAGACACCGGGGACAGTCCCCCTGTCCGGCACCGGGCCTACCGCGTACCAGATCGGGTACGGGCCTGCATACAGGAGGAAGTGGCCAAGATGCTCACGATCGGGGTCATCGAGCCCTCGGACAGTCCCTGGGCCAGTCCGGTTGTATTAGTTCCCAAGGCCGCTGCCCCCGGCACCGCCCCTGAACTGAGATTCTGCGTCGACTACCGGGGCTTGAACGCTGTCACCCGGACCGACGCTCATCCCATCCCCCGAGCAGACGAGCTGATCGACCGGCTGGGGGCCGCCCGCTACCTTAGTATCTTCGACCTAACGGCGGGCTACTGGCAGATCGGCCTCACACCCAGGGCTCAGGAACGGTCCGCCTTCTCCACCCCCGATGGCCACTATCAATTTAAGGTCATGCCCTTTGGCATGAAGAATGCCCCCGCCACGTTCCAACGTCTTGTGAACCAGGTCTTGGCGGGGCTCGAAGAATTCAGCGCTGCCTACCTGGACGATATCGCTGTATACAGCCGCCACTGGTCCGACCACCTCCGTCACCTCCAAGAGGTCCTCCAAGCCCTCCAGCGGGCCGGCCTCACCATTAAGGCCGGCAAGTGCCAAATTGGCCAAGGGTCTGTGACCTACCTTGGGCACCAAGTGGGAAGCGGGCTGGTGGCCCCACTACAACTTAAGATTGCTGCCATCCAGTCCTGGCAGCCCCCCGTCACCCAGACCGAGGTCCGAGCCTTCTTGGGGCTCACCGGCTACTACCGGCGGTTCGTGAAGGACTACGGCAGCATCGTGGGGCCCCTCACGGGTCTCACATCCAAGAATCAACCGAAGCGGGTCAACTGGACTCCTGATTGTCAAGCGGCCTTCGAGGAGCTGAAGGCCGCCCTGTGCACCGCCCCGGTGCTCCAGGCCCCCGATTACAGTCGGGAATTTGTGGTGCAGACCGACGCCTCCGACCACGGCATCGGAGCCGTCCTCTCTCAGTTGAACCCCGAAGGTCATGACCAGCCGGTGGCCTTCATCAGTCGACGTCTCCTGGCCCGAGAACAGCGTTGGAGCACCATCGAGAGAGAGGCATTCGCAGTAGTGTGGGCCCTCAAAAAGCTCCGACCCTATCTCTTCGGTACCCACTTCCGGGTACAAACCGACCATCGACCCCTGCAATGGCTGATGCAGATGCGGGGGGAGAACCCAAAACTCTTGCGCTGGTCCATTTCCCTGCAGGGAATGGACTTCACTGTGGAGCACCGACCAGGCCAAGACCACGCCAACGCGGATGGCCTGTCCCGCTTTTTCCGCCTCGACGAAGAGAGTCCCCAAGGAGATGGGTGACTCTCCCCGCCTTCAGCTGGGGGGGACGCATGTTGGACAGGCCTCACAGACGGCTTGCTCCCTCCCCGCTCGACAGGGCCCGAACTCCGGCCCACCTGGCCTATCCCCGCGGCAAGCACCTGTACCCCGTCTCCCGACGGACCCTCTGCCCTCGGACCCCTACTCATCACGGGGTCCAGCCCCACCGGCTTCCCCGGCCGGGTCAAGCCGCCATCTTGGGCCCTGCACCACGCGGCCGCATGGCCTCCCCTCGACCCTAACCCCGGGCCTGGCCGGCCCCGACATCCCGGCACCACCATCCACCCAGGAGGTGAGCGGACCACTTGGCAGGTCAATGGGAGAACGAAGTGTCAAGGACTCTTCCCCCTGCCAGGTGCCGATCGCCTCCCGCTCCCCCAGGCGCTGGCTCCACCCCCTGCTGGGTGTCTGGACACCTTCATCCCGGACCCTCCGACCTCCAAGTGCGAGGGCCCGGACATCAAAGGGCACCAGCCCTATAACTGAGGCAGCTCCAGAGCAGGAAGGCAGTTGTATCCTGGAGTCGAGAGACACCGAGTGAACTCAACCCTGACGGTCTACTGGCGCTGCCGTAGCCCGCTCTTGTGAACCATCGTCCTGCCTGCTGGCGCTGCCGCGGCCTTCTACAATCTCTATCTTCCTGGGACCTGCTGGCGCTGCCGCGGCCCGTTGTAACGACCATCCTCACCGGGACCTGCTGGCGCTGCCGCGGACCGTTCATCTTCCTGGGACCTGCTGGCGCTGCCGCGGCCCGTTGTAACGACCATCCTCACCGGGACCTGCTGGCGCTGCCGCGGACCGTACATCTTCCTGGGACCTGCTGGCGCTGCCGCGGCCCGTTGTAACGACCATCCTCACCGGGACCTGCTGGCGCTGCCGCGGACCGTACATCTTCCTGGGACCTGCTGGCGCTGCCGCGGCCTGTTGTACCGACCATCCTCACCGGGACCTGCTGGCGCTGCCGCGGACCGTACCACCTAACCACCAAGCTCGAGGATTGTGAGCTCATCATCATCTCATCCGAACTACCTGATTGGTAAATAGACTGACCCGCTACCCCCTTCCCTACCTTACGAGACTCTAATCGAGGGGACCCCTGAGTCCAGACCTCCTTGTACCATTCTACCGTATCGTAAATAAGTACCTATAAAGAACACTGAACCTTATCCGTGTGTGATATCTGTCTGTGGGGGGGAAGTTACTTGTCTGTACGATCGCTGGAGACGGCTCTCCCTGGAGACCTCTCCCCCTGACCCCGGCCGGCCCTCCCGGTCCGTCTACCTTTTCTAACACAAGCCCACAGGTGAGGTAAGCAAATGTCAGTCAGACAACACACATAACAAAGCGTAGCACAGGTTCATTACACATCAGCAACATGTTTATTCCACAACAGTTGCAAGGTAATTCTACGTGACAGTGGACACACTGTCACAAAGTGTCGAAGAATTGAAGTCCAGGGGTGTGTGGTACATCACTTGATGGGAATCGACAACTTCCACCCTGGGATTGGATTCTGGGTGTTGGGGGTCAGAGTTGACCAAACAACAGGCAAAGTACCCTGGGAAGGACAGACATAAGACACAGTCAAAAGCACAGCAGAACAGGAGAGAAATGCAATACACATGCACAAAACATGTCACAAGAAACCTACACAGAAACAAGTTAGCATATCGACACTATTGTGCAGTACAGACTACCTGAAAAGACACATCACTGCACGCATCCAGTCAAGTAGCACACAGACACACTCAAACAGCAACAGAGCAGCCCCAACATATTTTAGGCTAACTAAATACATTGACATAACAACCCTGTAAACTCACATTCAGGGGAAGAAGTTGTTGATGAGCTGTGTGCGGATGTCACCCTCATCATCATCATCACTGGCATCGTGGCCCAGGCCTGGATCCTCCACAGGTGGCGGATGTAGGTCATCGTCATCCTGGATGAGAGGCAACTTCTTTCGCACTGCCATGTTGTGTAGCATGCAGCATACAAGGATAATTTTGCACACCTTTGCAGGGTCATATGGGAGGGCCCCTCTGGTCTTATCCAGGCAGCGGAAGCGGCTTTTCAGGAGACCAAATGTCTGTTCAATCCCCCTACTGGTCCGACCATGTGCCTCATTGTAGCACATCTCGGCTGGTGTCACAGGGTTCCTGAGGGGTGTCAGCTACCACGGCATGTTGGGGTATCCGGAGTCACCTACATACAAACAATTGAACAATTAGCTGAGTTTTGAAAGAGGGTGGAATACAACATTGCCAAACACACAGTGGTAAACAGTCAGTACACACCGACAAGCCAGGCACGCTGGTTTGGCATCTGGGACATCAGCGTTGCAATGCGACTACTCCTATTGATGTAGGCATCGTGCGCAGAACCGGGGAAACGTGCACACACGTGTGATACACATATCTGCTAGACATACCACCAGAGCATTGAAGGAGTGGAAATGTTTCCTGTTCCGGTATGTCTGCCCATGTGCCCGAGGTGGTACCAGGGCCACATGTGTACCATCAATAGATCCGATGACGTTCGGCATCCTGTCCAGTGTATAAAAAGCATCCTTTATGTCAGTGAGTTGACCTGGGCTAGGAAACTTGATGTACAGGTCAAGGAAATGCAACATCCCCTCCAAGACATCGCGTAGCACATTACTGAACATGATTTGCGACATACCACCAGCAGTAGCCACAGTGTACTGGAAGGTACTGGTAGCAAAATAGTGCAGGGCTGCCATCACCTTCACCTCTGGGGTCAGTGCTGTAGGGTATGTCCGTCCAGGTAGCAGATGTAGCACCAACTGCTCCGCCAACTCCTCAATCAGTGGCCTGGTGAAGCAGTACCGTCGGATGCAGTCGCGTTCCTGTATGGTTTCAAGGTCTGGGAACAGTCTATGACAGCTGGTGCCCTGCAGTACAGCGATGAACAAAGAAAGATTGTCGATTCATCCACCTATGTGGCTATGACCAAGCAAAATATCACATGATACAACATGACAATACACAATGTACTGAGGTGTGTGCTGTTGGGTATGGACACATATGTCACCTACATGCCCATCATCTCACATCTCAAGTCCACATGTCTACATAAGTTACATGTAGTGCAATGGCCAATCATTAGGCTGTGTCAAAGTACCTATGTACTGCTGTCATGTTCCAAACACACACCACAGTGACAAGTGTGGACTGATGTCTCCCAGGCATCACAGCTCTTTGACAGGCAGATACCCAGGGTCCCTGTATTGCCACATGGACACTGGCATGACATGACGTATCATGTACATGCCACAAAACAACCATGAGTCCCACAGGTAGTGGCCCCTGTTGTCTCTGCAGGCCCTACATGGACGTCTCTGAGACAGACACACAACATCGATGTTGATGCACAAACCACATGGACGTGGAGACTGTCTCCCATTGGGCACATGGGATCAGACACATCTGAGACACAACATGCACACAGACTGTGGGTGTACATCAGAATTGTGCCTATGGGTCTCACTGTGACGTACATATCATCCTACCCAGGACTCAGGGTGTATGTGACATGTCCTAAACATATCCAACCTGCAACTGTGTCCATGACTCATGCCCATAACTGTACAGTTGCACATCACAGTGGTAATGTGCACAACACACAAAGGATTCTGTCCCCATGAACACGTGCACAGCCTGGCTGCACCAAAGTGCCACACAACAAACCAAATGTTTCCCCCTTACACACACAGGTAATGCAGCCTTACATGCCATGGGATACAGTGTGGCACATACTGTAGTGTGGTAGGTGTGCACCTGAGTCCCTGGCAAGTAATTGTGTGTGGAATCTTTCAAAAAGTCACACCAATGTCAACCGATGCGGGGGACTTCTACAGAGACGCATTGCACAGTAGTGGAATGAGCCGTGCACACGCCTTAGCCATTGACTGCAATATGAACCGATGCGGGTGACTATTATGCATACGCGTCGTGCGGGCATGGACCGAGCCGTGCGCACGCATAGCCCATTGACTCCAATGTGAACCGATGCAGGGGACTATTATGCATACGTGTCGTGCAGGCATAGACCGAACCGTGCGCACGCCTTGGCCATTGACTGCAATGTGAACCGATGCGGGTGACTACGATGCATACGCGTCGTGCAGGAATGGATCGAGCCGTGCTGCACGCCTTGGCCATTGACTGCAATGTGAACCGATGCGGGTGACTATTATGCATACGCGTCGTGCAGACATGGACCGAGCTGTGTGCACGCATAGCCCATTGACTGCAATGTGAACCAATGCGGGTGACTATTATGCATACGCGTCGTGCAGGCATGGACCAAGCCATGCGCACGCATAGCCCATTGACTCCAATGTGAACCGATGCAGGTGACTATTATGCATACGTGTCGTGCAGGCATGAACCGAGCCGTGCGCACGCCTTGGCCATTGACTCCAATGTGAACCGTTGCAGGTGATTATTATGCATACATGTCGTGCAGGCATGGACCGAGCCGTGCGCACGCCTTGGCCATTGACTGCAATGTGAACCGATGCGGGTGACTATTATGCATACGCGTCGTGCAGGCATGGACTGAGCCGAGTGCACGCCTTGGCCATTGACTGCAATGTGAACCGATGCGGGTGACTATTATGCATACTCGTCGTGCAGGCATGGACCGAGTTGTGCGCACACATAGCCCATTGACTGCAATGTGAACCGAAGCGGGTGACTATTATGCATACGCGTCGTGAAGGCATGGACAGAGCCATGCGCACGCATAGCCCATTGACTCCAATGTGAACCGATGTGGGTGACTATTATGCATATGCGTCGTGCAGGCATGGACCGAGCCGTGCACACGCCTTGGCCATTGACTGCAATATGAACCGATGCGGGTGACTATTATGCATACACGTCGTGCAGGCATGGACCGAGCCATGTGCACGCCTTGGCCATTGACTGCAATGTGAACCGATGCGGGTGACTAGTATGCATATGCGTCGTGCAGGCAAGGACCGAGCCGTACGCACGCCTTGGCCATTGACTGCAATGTGAACCGATGCGGGTGACTATTATGCATACGCGTCGTGCAGGCATGGACCGAGCCGTGCGCACGCATAGCCCATTGACTGCAATGCGAACCGATGCGGGTGACTATTATGCATACGCGTCGTGCAGGCATGGACCGAGCCGTGCGCACGCCTTGGCCATTGACTGCAATGTGAACCGATGCGGTTGACTACGATGCATATGCGTCATGCAGGCATGGACCGAGCCGTGCGCATGACTTGGCCATTGACTGCAATGTGAACCGATGCGGGTGACTATTATGTATACGTGTCGTGAAGGCATTGACCGAGCTGTGCGAGCGCCTTGGCCATTGACTGCAATGTGAACCGATGCGGGTGACTATTATGCATATGCGTCGTGCAGGCATGGACCGAGCCGTGCGCACGCCTTGGCCATTGACTGCAATGTGAACCGATGCGGGTGACTATTATGCATACACATCGTGCAGGCATGGACCAAGCCATGTGCACGCCTTGGCCATTGACTGCAATGTGAACCGATGCGGGTGACTATTATGCATACGCGTCATGCAGGCATGGACCGAGCCGTGCGCCCGCCTTGGCCATTGACTGCAATGTGAACCGATGCGGGGGACTATTATGCATACGCGTCGTGCAGGCATGGACAGAGCCATGCGCACGCATAGCCCATTGACTCCAATGTGAACCGATGTGGGTGACTATTATGTATATGCGTCGTGCAGGCATGGACCGAGCCGTGCACACGCCTTGGCCATTGACTGCAATATGAACCGATGCGGGTGACTATTATGCATACACGTCGTGCAGGCATGGACCGAGCCATGTGCACGCCTTGGCCATTGACTGCAATGTGAACCGATGCGGGTGACTATTATGCATATGCGTCGTGCAGGCAAGGACCGAGCTGTACGCACGCCTTGGCCATTGACTGCAATGTGAACCGATGCAGGTGACTATTATGCATACGCGTCGTGCAGGCATGGACCGAGCCGTGCGCACGCATAGCCCATTGACTGCAATGCGAACCGATGCGGGTGACTATTATGCATACGCGTCGTGCAGGCATGGACCGAGCCGTGCGCACGCCTTGGCCATTGACTGCAATGTGAACCGATGCGGGTGACTATTATGCATACGCGTCGTGCAGGTATGGACCGAGCCGTGCTCACGCCTTGGCCATTGACTGCAATGTGAACCGATGCGGGTGACTATTATGTAAACGCGTCATGCAGGTATGGACCGAGCTGAGCGCACACCTTGGCCATTGACTGCAATGTGAACCGATGCGGGTGACTATTATGCATACGCGTCGTGCAGGCATGGACCGGGCCGTGCGCCCGCCTTGGCCATTGACTGCAATGTGAACCGATGCGGGTGACTATTATGCATACGCGTCGTGCAGGCATGGACTGAGCCGTGCGCACGCCTTGGCCATTGACTGCAATGTGAGCCGATGCGGGTAACTATTATGCATACTCGTCGTGCAGGCATGGACCGAGCCATACGCACGCCTTGGCCATTGACTGCAATGTGAACTGATGCGGGTGACTATTATGCATACGCGTCGTGCAGGCATGGACCGAGCCGTGCGCACGCATTGCCCATTGACTGCAATGTGAACCGATGCAGGTGACTATTATGCATACGCGTCGTGCAGGCATGGACCGAGCCGTGCGCACGCCTTGGCCATTGACTGCAATGTGAACCGATGCGGTTGACTACTATGCATATGCGTCATGCAGGCATGGACCGAGCCGTGCGCATGCCTTGGCCATTGACTGCAATGTGAACCGATGCAGGTGACTATTATGTATACGCGTCGTGCAGGCATGGACCGAGCTGTGCGCATGCCTTGGCCATTGACTGCAATGTGAACCGATGCGAATGACTATTATGCTTATGAGTCGTGCAGGCATGGACCGAGCCGTGCGCACGCCTTGGCCATTGACTGCAATGTGAACCGATGCGGGTGACTATTATGCATACGCGCCGTGCAGGCATGGACTGAGCCGTGCGCACGCCTTGGCCATTGACTGCAATGTGAACCGATGTGGGTGACTATTATGCATACGCGTCGTGCAGGCATGGACCGAGCCGTGCGCACACATAGCCCATTGACTGCAATGTGAACCGATGCGGGTGACTATTATGCATACACGTTGTGCAGGCATGGACCGAGCCATGTGCACGCCTTGGCCATTGACTCCAATGTGAACCGTTGCAGGTGATTATTATGCATACATGTCGTGCAGGCATGGACCGAGCCGTGCGCACGCCTTGGCCATTGACTGCAATGTGAACCGATGCGGGTGACTATTATGCATACGCGTCGTGCAGGCATGGACTGAGCCGAGTGCACGCCTTGGCCATTGACTGCAATGTGAACCGATGCGGATGACTATTATGCATACTCGTCGTGCAGGCATGGACCGAGTTGTGCGCACACATAGCCCATTGACTGCAATGTGAACCGAAGCGGGTGACTATTATGCATACGCGTCGTGAAGGCATGGACAGAGCCATGCGCACGCATAGCCCATTGACTCCAATGTGAACCGATGTGGGTGACTATTATGCATATGCGTCGTGCAGGCATGGACCGAGCCGTGCACACGCCTTGGCCATTGACTGCAATATGAACCGATGCGGGTGACTATTATGCATACACGTCGTGCAGGCATGGACCGAGCCATGTGCACGCCTTGGCCATTGACTGCAATGTGAACCGATGCGGGTGACTAGTATGCATATGCGTCGTGCAGGCAAGGACCGAGCCGTACGCACGCCTTGGCCATTGACTGCAATGTGAACTGATGCGGGTGACTATTATGCATACGCGTCGTGCAGGCATGGACCGAGCCGTGCGCACGCATAGCCCATTGACTGCAATGCGAACCGATGCGGGTGACTATTATGCATACGCGTCGTGCAGGCATGGACCGAGCCGTGCGCACGCCTTGGCCATTGACTGCAATGTGAACCGATGCGGTTGACTACGATGCATATGCGTCATGCAGGCATGGACCGAGCCGTGCGCATGACTTGGCCATTGACTGCAATGTGAACCGATGCGGGTGACTATTATGTATACGTGTCGTGAAGGCATTGACCGAGCTGTGCGAGCGCCTTGGCCATTGACTGCAATGTGAACCGATGCGGGTGACTATTATGCATATGCGTCGTGCAGGCATGGACCGAGCCGTGCGCACGCCTTGGCCATTGACTGCAATGTGAACCGATGCGGGTGACTATTATGCATACACATCGTGCAGGCATGGACCGAGCCATGTGCACGCCTTGGCCATTGACTGCAATGTGAACCGATGCGGGTGACTATTATGCATACGCGTCATGCAGGCATGGACCGAGCCGTGCGCCCGCCTTGGCCATTGACTGCAATGTGAACCGATGCGGGGGACTATTATGCATACGCGTCGTGCAGGCATGGACAGAGCCATGCGCACGCATAGCCCATTGACTCCAATGTGAACCGATGTGGGTGACTATTATGCATATGCGTCGTGCAGGCATGGACCGAGCCGTGCACACGCCTTGGCCATTGACTGCAATATGAACCGATGCGGGTGACTATTATGCATACACGTCGTGCAGGCATGGACCGAGCCATGTGCACGCCTTGGCCATTGACTGCAATGTGAACCGATGCGGGTGACTATTATGCATATGCGTCGTGCAGGCAAAGACCGAGCTGTACGCACGCCTTGGCCATTGACTGCAATGTGAACCGATGCAGGTGACTATTATGCATACGCGTCGTGCAGGCATGGACCGAGCCGTGCGCACGCATAGCCCATTGACTGCAATGCGAACCGATGCGGGTGACTATTATGCATACGCGTCGTGCAGGCATGGACCGAGCCGTGCGCACGCCTTGGCCATTGACTGCAATGTGAACCGATGCGGGTGACTATTATGCATACGCGTCGTGCAGGTATGGACCGAGCCGTGCGCACGCCTTGGCCATTGACTGCAATGTGATCCGATGCGGGTGACTATTATGTAAACGCGTCATGCAGGTATGGACCGAGCTGAGCGCATACCTTGGCCATTTGAATTTAAAATTTCTTATAAAGCGCGCGTATACCTGCGGTTTCTTGGCGCTGATACTAACCGGATCCTAAATTAAAAAGCTGGGGGGACAGGCAAGTTTATTAATCGAAATATTTTGTGAACAGGTAGGTTTTAAGTTGGTTGCGGAATTGTGGGTAGAGAGAAATGGTACGGAGTTCAAGGGGAAGGGAGTTCCAGAGGGTGGGGGCGAGGGTAGCGAATTTGGAGCCTCCCCACTTCTTTCTCCGGAAGCGTGGGATGGTGAGGAGGGACTGGGAGGATGAACGAAGTACCCTGGTGGGGACATAGGAAACAATCTCGGAGGAGATAAACGCAGGTGCGAGTCCGTGTCGGGCCCGGAAGGTGATGGAGGCAAGCTTGAACTGAATTCTGGCTCGCACAGGGAGCCAGTGAAGTGATTTTAGGAGCGGGGTAGAGTGGTGAAATTTGGGGAGTTTGAAAACCAGGCGGGCCGCCTGGTTTTGGACCTGTTGTAGGCGATGCAAGCTGTAGGCGGGGATACCGGCATACAGGGCGTTGCCATAATCCAGGCGGGAAACCACCATGGCCAAGATGATGAGTTTTAGAGCAGAGACAGTGAAGAAACGGGACACCCTGCGTATAGTGCGCAGTGAAAGAAAAGAAGAGGACACCACAGAGCTCACCTGGGAGTGCAGAGTGAGTTGAGAATTGAGTTTTATACCAAGTGTCTTGACTGAGGAAGCGGGGGTAGGAGGGGGGCCAAGAGAAGGGGGCCAGAAGAGAGGGGACCAGGGGCTGGATGAACCACCCGTCAACACCAACTCGGTTTTGTCTGGGTTGAGTTTAAGGTGATTGTGGTTCATCCAGTCCCTGATGTGAAGCATAACAGATTGAAGGTTTAGAACAGAGGAAGGAGAGGATAGATTGAAGACAAGCTGGAGGTCGTCCGCATAATTGAATACGCCGACCTCCATCTGTTGAAGCGAGAAGATTAAGGGGGCAATATACAGATTAAACAAGAGGGGAGAAAGAGAGGAACCCTGGGGAACCCCGCACTGAACTTTCCGGACGTCCGCCGTGAAGTCACCCAGGCGAACAGCCTGGGTGCGGTCACTCAGGAAGGAGGACAGCCAGACCAGGGCAGTCCCCCCGATCCCCGCCGCTCCGACACGGGAGAGAAGGATGGTGTGATCCACCGTATCGAAGGCGGCTGAGAGATCGAGGAGTACAAGGGCCTGGTGCTGATTAGTGTCCATGCCCTCCCTAAGGGTGTCCAAGACCGACAGGACAACGGACTCCGTAGAGTGTGCAGGGCGGAAACCGGCTTGACGGGGGGCAAGAGCACCATGATTCTCCACAAAAGAGCTCAGAGCACAGGTGACGTGGCGCTCGAGCAACTTGGCCAGGAATGGTAGGAGGGAAATAGGACGGAAATTGGCGGGGACAGAGGGGTCTGCCCCGGGTTTTTTTAGGATGGGCACAATTACCGCCGATTTCAAGGGTTTGGGAACGATGCCTTGGGCAAGAGAGCTGTTAAGAAGGTGAAGGGGAGGGTCAGGGCAGGAAACAAAGATATGGCGGAGAATGTGAGCGGGACAGGGGTCTAAAGGAGAGCCGGATTTGACCAGGGGAACCAAGGTGATCAGGCTCTCTCGAGTGATAGGGGGAAGTGAGGTAAGCACACCTTTAGGGGGGGGACATTGAGGGTCGACAAAAGAGGGGGAGGGTGGCGGGATATTAGCCTTGATAGTGATGATTTTGTGAATGAAATAGTTGTTGAGAGAAAGACAGAGTTCTTCGGACGGGGCTGGCTTAAGAGTGGATCTGTCCGAGAACGCTAGGTTGTGGATGATGGTGAATATCTCCTTGGACTGGTTTTCCGCGGCTAAAATTTTGGAGGAGAAGTAGGATGTTTTTGCCTCCAAGATGTCTTTTTTATACTGGCTTAGGATGTTAGTGTAATCCAGTTTTAGAGTGGGGCAGTAATTTCTTCTCCATGCCCGCTCCGCGCGGCGTACTGTTAATTTGGTGGTCTTAAGCTCTTCGGTGAACCACCGATTAGCGTCCTTGTCGCGTTTGGAGGTAATGCGCTTGAGCGGGGCAAAAGCGTCGCGTCCGTGGGAGAGCCACTGATCTATGGCATCGACCTGGGAAAGTGTAGGAAGACCCTGAAGGGGGGGGAGGGATGAAGTAAGAAGGGAAGAGAGATTCTCCAGGTTGACACGACCCCATGATCGGACCCAGGTGTTTTTAGGCCGGGGGGGCTTGGCTGGAGGGAGGATGGGAAGAAGGAAAGAGATCAAGTGGTGATCAGACCAGGGGCAAGGGGTAATAGAGAGTGAATCCACCCAGCAGTTCAGGGACCACATCTGATCGAGTATATGACCTTTGATGTGAGTGGGGGAATGGACATGGGAAATGAAGTTGAGGGAGTGAAGGGTTTCGGAGAATTCCTTGGAGGAAGGGCACTCAGCGGAGTCGGAGGGCCATTGACTGCAATGTGAACCGATGCGGGTGACTATTATGCATACGCGTCGTGCAGGCATGGACCGAGCCGTGCGCCCGCCTTGGCCATTGACTGCAATGTGAACCGATGCGGGTGACTATTATGCATACGCGTCGTGCAGGCATGGACTGAGCCGTGCGCACGCCTTGGCCATTGACTGCAATGTGAGCCGATGCGGGTAACTATTATGCATACTCGTCGTGCAGGCATGGACCGAGCCATACGCACGCCTTGGCCATTGACTGCAATGTGAACCGATGCGGGTGACTATTATGCATACGCGTCGTGCAGGCATGGACCGAGCCGTGCGCACGTATTGCCCATTGACTGCAATGTGAACCGATGCAGGTGACTATTATGCATACGCGTCGTGCAGGCATGGACGAGCTGTGCGCACGCCTTGGCCATTGACTGCAATGTGAACCGATGCGGTTGACTACTATGCATATGCGTCATGCAGGCATGGACCGAGCCGTGCGCATGCCTTTGCCATTGACTGCAATGTGAACCGATGCAGGTGACTATTATGTATACGCGTCGTGCAGGCATGGACCGAGCTGTGCGCATGCCTTGGCCATTGACTGCAATGTGAACCGATGCGAATGACTATTATGCTTATGAGTCGTGCAGGCATGGACCGAGCCGTGCGCACGCCTTGGCCATTGACTGCAATGTGAACCGATGCGGGTGACTATTATGCATACGCACCGTGCAGGCATGGACTGAGCCGTGCGCACGCCTTGGCCATTGACTGCAATGTGAACCGATGTGGGTGACTATTATGCATACGCGTCGTGCAGGCATGGACCGAGCCGTGCGCACACATAGCCCATTGACTGCAATGTGAACCGATGCGGGTGACTATTATGCATACACGTTGTGCAGGCATGGACCGAGCCATGTGCACGCCTTGGCCATTGACTGCAATGTGAACCGATGCGGGTGACTATTATGCATACGCGTCGTGCTGGCATGGACCAAGCCGTGCGCACGCATAGCCCATTGACTGCAATGTGAACCGATGCGGGTGACTATTATGCATACGCATCGTGCAGGCATGGACCGAGCCGTGTGCACGCATAGCCCATTGACTGCAATGTGAACCGATGCGGGGGACTATTATGCATACACGTTGTGCAGGCATGGACCGAGCCATGTGCACGCCTTGGCCATTGACTGCCATGTGAACCGATGCGGGTGACTATTATGCATACGCGTCTTGCAGGCATGGACCGAGCCGTACGCACGCCTTGGCCATTGACTGCAATGTGAACCGATGCGGGTGACTATTATGCATACGCGTCGTGCTGGCATGGACCAAGCCGTGCGCACGCATAGCCCATTGACTGCAATGTGAACCGATGTGGGTGACTATTATGCATACGCGTCGTGCAGGCATGGACCGAGCCGTGTGCACGCATAGCCCATTGACTGCAATGTGAACCGATGCGGGTGACTACTATGCATACGCGTCATGCAGGCATGGACCGAGCCGTACGCACGCCTTGGCCATTGACTGCAATGTGAACCGATGCGGGTGACTATTATGCATACGCGTCGTGCAGGCATGGACCGAGCCGTGCGCACGCATAGCCCATTGACTGCAATGTGAACCGATGCGGGTGACTATTATGCATACGCGTCGTGCAGGCATGGACCGAGCCGTGCGCACGCCTTGGCCATTGACTGCAATGTGAACTGATGCGGTTGACTACTATGCATACGCGTCATGCAGGCATGGACCGAGCCGTGCGCATGCCTTGGCCATTGACTGCAATGTGAACCGATGCGGGTGACTATTATGTATGCGCGTCGTGCAGGCATGGACCGAGCCGTGCGCATGCCTTGGCCATTGACTGCAATGTGAACCGATGCGGGTGACTATTATGCATACGTGTCTTGCAGGCATGGACCGAGCCGTACGCACGCCTTGGCCATTGACTGCAATGTGAACCGATGCGGGCGACTATTATGTATACGCGTCGTGCAGGCATGGACCGAGCCGTGCGCATGCCTTGGCCATTGACTGCAATGTGAACCGATGCGGGTGACTATTATGCATACGCGTCTTGCAGGCATGGACCGAGCCGTACGCACGCATAGGCCATTGACTGCAATGTGAACCGATGCGGGTGACTATTATGCATACGCGTCGTGCAGGCATGGACCGAGCCGTGTGCACGCATAGCCCATTGACTGCAATGTGAACCGATGCGGGTGACTACTATGCATACGCGTCATGCAGGCATGGACCGAGCCGTACGCACGCCTTGGCCATTGACTGCAATGTGAACCGATGCGGTTGACTACTATGCATACGCGTCATGCAGGCATGGACCGAGCCGTGCGCATGCCTTGGCCATTGACTGCAATGTGAACCGATGTGGGTGACTATTATGTATACGTGTCGTGCAGGCATGGACCGAGCCGTGCGCATGCCTTGGCCATTGACTGCAATGTGAACCGATGTGGGTGACTATTATGTATACGCGTCGTGAAGGCATGGACCGAGCTGTGCGAGCGCCTTGGCCATTGACTGCAATGTGAACCGATGCCGGTGACTATTATGCATATGCGTCGTGCAGGCATGGACCGAGCCGTGCGCACGCCTTGGCCATTGACTGCAATGTGAACCGATGTGGGTGACTATTATGCATACGCGTCGTGCAGGCATGGACCGAGCCGTGCGCACGCATAGCCCATTGAATCGTTTGGAGACGGGTGTGTGTGGATTTTCAAACTACGTGTTGTACATCAGTTGACCGAGCCGTACACTCTCATTGGCTATGGACTGTCATTGAGACGGACGCGGATTCAAAACTTGTATCAGTCGTGCACTGGAAATTCAGTTGGATGCCTACAACAATGTTGCAATAGGGTGTCATGAAGGTCAAAATTTGAACGATGCGGAAGACATGTACGAGTCGTACAATTCCATGGATTGGCCAGATTCATAGACTGCAACCGTGTTGGACCTATCACTTAGGACACATAGTACAGATTCTGCCTCTGCAGCACAGATATAAGGCTGGCTGGCCCCCAGTGAGCTCACTTGCCTGCACTACATGCTACTGGACTACATCTCTGCTACCACTGCTGCTGTCTCTGCATCCTCTGGCTACTGCCATGGCACGTACTGTGGAGAGAGCCCCAGCCTTCACTGAGGCGGAGAACCAGGCCTTGCTGGACAGGCTCCTTCCACAGTACTGCAAGCTGTATGGGAAACCAGGGGAGCAGGCGAGTGTGCAGTCCACTGCCTTCCTAATTGTCATGTTGTCTGACTAGCAGTACTAGCAAAGTGTACACCAGTGGCAAGCGTACTCACTGAGAACTTTCAAACCCCAAAGTGTGTAGGTACATTTGATGAACAGGTGTTCTGCAGCTTAAGTGCATTTGTGTAAGCTTTAACTTCCCAGGCAATGTTAACATGTCAGACATGCAGGGCAATTGTCCATTTCCATGGGTGCACTACCTGTGTACCTCATTTACCTTTGTGATGATTACATGTATATCCAACTGTGTGCAGCACAAATATGTGGTTTGTGTGGTAATGGCTTTTCACTTTGTCATTCTCACAGGTTGATGCCCACCAGAAGCACGAGATATGGCTGACCATCGCCCGGGCAGTTAGATCAGTGGGGGTGTACAAGCGCCAGATCCGCAACTGCCAGAAGAGGTGGTAGGACCTTCTGGGCTGGGCCCAGAGGATCGCAAGGGTCGAGCTGAAGCTGTCGCCTCCTCGCAGGAGGGGCGGGCACCGGACCCTGACCCCCCACATGCTCAGGATTTTGGTGGTGGTCTTCCCGGACCTGGATGGGCAGCTGAAGGCCAGACAGCAGCAAGGAGGGGGTAAGTCCATGCCTAATCTGTGTACTGTCTGACATGCTATTTGCGTCTTTTGGCCTGGTCACACTTCCACATTAAGTAGGTCTTGTAGTCCAGGACTCCTGTCCCTCAATTGTCTAATGCACCCTCCTCATCTGATCCACAGGTGTGGCCCCTACAGTCTGTGGCTTGTGTCACTAGGGCACTGTGTCCCTGCAGTCAGCTATGCTTCAGGTTCCGGACAGCATCTGTTACCGTGACTCTGTTGTGCGTTTCATGGGTGGGTGAATTGTTTACACAATCCCTGAGATCTGACATGTGATCCGTTTGTGCCTTGATATGTGTTCCAATTGCTGGTCTGACTCGCCACATGTGCATGGGGTATTTCAAACACACCCATGCAGCAGGTGACTCCAAATTTTGGGCCTCAGGAGTATGTAAACTTGCTTTGCCACCTGACTACTGTCCAGGGCTATACACTGTTTCACATAGACCTGGGCAGTCATGCCTACTCCAGGGCATTTAGAAACACTCTGTACTCCCACTCCTGTGTATCAACTTACAGATTGTACTTAGTGACACGTGCCTTCAGGTGTCTGCCTCTGTGTCATTGTGGTGTGGCTTCCTTTTCAGGACAACTGGGGTGTTCATGAGCTTGAGGGTCAGCAGGACATCTGAGATGTGACTATAGGAGACGAGACCTGTGTGACATATAGGTGTGTGATCACTTGACAGTGCACAATGGTGTATGCAACTGTGAAGTTCAGGCAGCTGTGTTTCATGCACAGCAGACTGTGAGGTGCTCATGTTCAGGTAGTTGTGTTCGCGGACACTCATATGTCTGATTTGTATGATGTGGGGTCATCTGGGTCCGGGATATGTTGTTTGCAGGGGATGGACAAGTGCACTCGTCAGCTGCAGAGTTTGCTTTACCCATGACCTATGATTGTGACACAGTGCAAACTGTTGTTGTCTGGATGCCCTGCCCCTGTGACAGGAGACAGTGATGACTGACTTTCCAGGCATGCCTGTGCCATGGCATTTAACTTGCTATGAGTGATCCTGCATTGGAGTCAAATGTGCTCCATGCACCCCATTGTGGCATTGACTATCGGGACATGAGAACATCATAGTGTGTGTTGCTGGTATGCATCACAAGCATGTGAAATGAGACTCTGGACATCCCTTCTTCCTGACACCTGTACGGAGTCAGTGGCAAGAGATGTGATGTGTGTATAGTGAAAAACTTCTACATGTTCACTTGCATGTCCAACAACTGTGTAGGTGGTGCATGTCTGCACATTGGGGTATTAGCATCCAACATGCAACAGACATATGGGTGCAAGTCCAGGAGGGATATGAGTGCCATGGTTGATGGTGAGACTGACAATTGGCTTATTCAAAACAGTGTGAGCACTTTGAGCAGTGTTCAGATGATGATGCCAGGGCTTGCCCTGTGATGTGCTGTACTCACTGTGGTGTGTGCGGTCAGTGCAGGTGACTGATGTTGTTCTGTTTTTCCTAATTGTATCCAGATACATCCACGCCCACAGGAGGGGACAGCACCACAGACCAGGAGGAGCCACAGAGCCAGACTGGGACAGAAAGCGAGGAGTTGGAGGGACCCAGTGGCACAGAGGGCGAGTGGAGCCACCCCGAGGAGTCCTCAGCACCATCCACCCCAGCTGAGGACCACAGCAGCTCGGAAGATGACTGCCTTGTGGAGGCAGGTGTCAGCAGCCAACAAACACCAGCTAGTGAGGCTGTCTCCGCCACCGCCGCCGCCACCACCACCACCATCACCACCCTCCCATCGGCTCCCATCCCAGAGGTCCATGGATGCTCCCGTGTTCGAGAGCATGTCTCCTTTGTGCCAGGCACCGCACCCCCTGCCCCGTTGTCCCCTGCTGCCCTGAGTGAGGAGTCTGTGGACTTGCTTAGACAGATCCATGTAGGGCAGACATCAATGCTGAGTGTCCTCCATGCACACACCAGTCTTTTGACACAACTGGTGTCGTTCATGGAGGGCATTTCATCGGGCATGTCTGCCCTACAGAGGACCAATCAGTCCGTGGTCTCATCCCTGACGGCAGCAGTGTCCCTCCTCCAACAGTCCCTCACCCCTCCTACCCCTGCCCCATCCACGATTCCTAGCACCCTACCTGTCCCAAGCACACACACACCAGCACATTCATCAACACCCACAGACACGGGTAGCACACAAACACCCAAACCAAGGTCTAGACGTGCACGCAGGCAACCTCAGGGGACTGATACCACACTCACAGGGGATGGTTTGCAAACACACACACAGGCATCCACAACCACTCCGCAGTCCTCCGATACCGCTCCCTCCAAGACCCCTTCCCTTGCCTCACCTGCAACCCCATCTCCCCAGAAGCTCTTCCTCTGTGACCTTGGCCTCTTCCCCACTGATCCAGCAGATCCAGCATACAAGGGGAAGAGGAAGTCCCCACACACAAAGGGGAGTGCCCCTCACATGGACAGCCTCCCCCAGGCACAGTCAGACGGAGGCCTCCACCCGCAAGTCCCCCCGGACCCGGAAGAGCAAGACACCACCCCGTAGCTCCACGGCACAGTCTCTGTCCTCCATCCCCCAGGCCACCACTCCACAGGTTCCCCTGCCACACCCTCCCCCAGGTTCCCCCACCCACAGATACACCATCCCCAAAATGCTCAGGCCCTCCCCCCCTACCACTTGCCCTACCACCCCCACCCTCCCCCGGTCAGACTGTTTGTGCCACTGGTGTGGGGACCGTGGCCCCCCCTCTGTCCTGTCGACCTCACCTGAACCCCATTCCGCTCCCATGGAGTTGGGCACTGCAGTGGAGTCCACGACCACCCCGCCTGACTTGGGCACTGCAGTGGGGACCCAGTCCACTCCATCTGACCTGCCCACTGCAGTTGTGCCGGCACCCAACTTGTGCTCCACAGTTGTGACTGCACACACTATGTCAGACACCTCTACTGCAGTTGCCAGTGACTCTCCTGCATCCACCACCCCTTCACTGCCCCCTTCTGCTGAGCCCTGATCCTCTCCCTGGGGTGCCTGGCCTGCCCCCATGTATGCCCCTCCGAGTGGATGTCCCCTGTTCTTAGCAGTGCAGGCAAGCAACGTGTGACAGTTGTCACTCACATCCCATTTTTGACTTTGGATATGGACTGGTCATTGGTCTTTGTTTTCAAAGGACTTTGCATTTGCAATTCAAATTTGCTGAATAAAGCATTTGTAGTTATCCTTGTGAATTTGATTTAGCTGCACATTATGTTGATGATGTTTACCAAGACCTTGCAGTTATAATGCTGAATTTTCAATGTGGAATACTGAGGTGTTGATGTGATGTACTCCATGTGGTCCATGAGATATGTATCCTATTCTGGTTGGTATCCATGTCATCCTTTGCAGCAAACTGGGTGTGTCATGATTAACAATTTATGACCATCTCTGTAAACATTTCATTTGCATGGTCACATCTGTGGCTTGCACCCATGCACATATGATGTGCTTCCCATTGTTCAATTTGTCTATCTCCCTGGCTGTGGGCACATCTCCACTGGACCTGTAGGTGGGCATCATTGGTGTAGGAGTAACAGGGTCCTCTGTGCAAATTTCTAGACATATGTACTGAGTATGTGCAGATAACTTAAGGGACAATCCCGTACCCTGGCTGATGTGACCAGAGCCTTCATTGGGTGGTAACTGATGGCTGACTGACCAAGTGTTCTGCTGACATGACTGCGACCTGCTGGGACTATGTTTGGCACAGCTGAGCTTCCACAGGAGTTGAGTCCCCTCAAGTAAGTGTGGTGTTCCGTGACATTGCCTGGGCCCATGGTGTGTGTTGTGTGAGCATGTGTGTGTGTGTCCACATCCCTTTTTCTACACAGGCTGTGTTCCCTTGATATGTTCCTGTTTTTGATGCTTGCTAAGTTGCCCTGTGTTCATTCCACATCTTTGTCCTGGGCTACCAGATATGTGGGTGCATGACACACTACTGTTCATTGGTAATTCATCATTGGGATGTCAGTTTTGAGTGGTGATGATGTGGTCGGACACAGTCAGGGGTCCCCAAGGCACTTGTTTGTTCGCAATATCACGTAGTTGTCCCCAGGTGGGACCTTTCGGTGATTGAGACATGTGTATGTGTGTGTGACTGCTCCCCCTCATTGGGTTCAGAGCTGCAATGTTGGCAGGTGTCAGCATGTGTGCCTTGTGGTTCTCCTTGGCTTCTGCATTGTCCTGGGACTGTGGCAGGTATTCCGAAGGTTACGGGAGCTTTGACGTCATGGCCATGTACCGCATACTGTGCAGTATGTCTGTCATTCACCAGGGTTGTAGACTGTCCTTGTGTGATGAGTCTGTGCACCTTAGTTCATCCCAACATTACTGTGTTTGTCATGGGTGCATGTGCAATGTCACCAGTCCATGTGGGCACATTGGTGCAGTTCAGGGTGTGTGGTGTTGAGGGTGGACAGATGTGAATGTTTGCATGGCTCGGCTCCTACCTCACGTTTGTCCCTGGATGACGGGCCATGCTGAGTGATTTGTGTTTGGGTAGGTGTGATGTACGTTTGTGGCACAGGACACATGTCTGAGTTTCACAGTTTGTACGACATCTACCTTTGTCATCATATTTGACTTATCATGCATGCTTGTGTCACCCCAATGTAAGGTCCCTGGGGATAGAGCTGTTGTGTGTCAGTCTCTTGCTGTTTTAGTTGCTGTTCATTCCAGCTTGTGTCACATGTGTCTGTTGGGATCCCTCTCATCTCACAATGCCCGATAGCCCACTAAGGGGTGCCCAATTGATGGGTTACTTTTGTATGGCACTGTGTCCACATCTGTGTCACTGTGGTTCAGCCCCCCTCATGTGTTGTGTAGTTGCCTGGGGATACTGAGACACACACGTTGTGTCAGATGTGCAGTGTGAGGTTGCCTGTTTGTGCATCTGCACCAGTGCATTGGTATTGCTGTTGTGGGCCATAGGTTGGATGTTGTTTGGGTGATTTTCCCTGCTGTCCCGGTGAGTCATATCTCATCATTCTGCACATTCATCCTGTTTGTTAGGTCCCACTGCTGCCATGGAATGGATGTTTGTGAACAAACACCTACAGTTTACACAGGATGTATTGATTTGTGTGTCTATTTTCGAGATGTGTGTATGCATTATGATGGTCACTTCTGCTTTTGTGTCATTGTACACTGTATGCAATGTCAGCCCCCATGGGTGGTGCTTGTCTTCACATGGCCGAGAGTATGTTAGATTTTCACAGCACTGTTTGCCACACCACATTTCTGTGGGAATGGGGCACAACCACTACTTTGCATCAAAAGTGTTTCATGTGTTGGGACCAGGATCATACATGCTGTTTGGCATTTGCAGCTTTTACCATGATGACACTTACCTTTTGGTCACTGTGATGATGGTGGGTTTAGACCCAATTACCACAATGCTCAACATTTGCTGCAGTTTGGAACCCCTCACTTAACTTTTGTTCTACACAGTGAGGGGGGTTAGTGCACATTGACACAGTGCTATTGTGATGCTTTCCTTGTGTAGGCCACACTCAGTTTTTGGTCACACACGTGATGGAAGTTACATTGTATGTCCGAAATCATATTCACTGTTGTGAGCATTTGTCACAGACTACACACTGTTGTCATGATGTTAGTGGGGATGTATTTTACTGACATACCTAATGTTGGTGTATGATGGATGTGTGGCGCATCACCCATCCTATGGGTGTGGGTGTTGATACTGATAGTCACACAACACCCTATGAGTGGGGGTGGCAGTCGTGATAGGCAAAAAGTCCCCTATGGGTGGAGGTGGCAGTAGTGATGGGCAACATACCCCCTATGAGTGGGGGTGGCAGTAGTGATGGGCAACAGGTCCCCTATGAGTAGGGGTGGCAGTAGCGATGGGCAACAAGTCCCCTATGAGGGGAGGTGACAGTAGTGATAGGCAACAGGCCCCCTATGAGTGGGGGTGGCAGTAGTGATGGGCAACATACCCCCTATGAGTGGAGGTGGCAGTAGTGATGGGCAACATACCCCCTATGAGTGGAGGTGGCAGTAGTGATGGGCAACATACCCCCTATGAGTGGGGGTGGCAGTAGTGATAGGCAACATACCCCCTATGAGTAGGGGTGGCAGTAGCGATGGGCAACAAGTCCCCTATGAATGGAGGTGACAGTAGTGATGGGCAACATACCCCCTATGAGTGGAGGTGGCAGTAGTGATGGGCAACATACCCCCTATGAGTGGGGGTGGCAGTAGTGATAGGCAACATACCCCCTATGAGTGGCGGTGGCAGTAGTGATGGGCAACAAGTCCCCTATGAGTGGGGGTGGCAGTAGTGATGGGAAACAAGTCCCCTATGAGTGGGGCTGGAAGTGGTGATAGCCATGCGACCCCTATGGTGGCCTGTTGCTAGTGGACAGAATATGGATCCCCTGGGTGTGTGTGACATTTGGCGCGTACGTGTCGTTCGTTTGTGTGGTGGGTGTCTGACTTACCGTCTGCGCCGTCCGCGTCTGTTCCTGATCCGGTCATAGATGTACAGTACTGGTATGACCTGCACGATGGGATTCATGATGTGTTCGTCTCGTACACGCTGCTTGTTGCTCCGTCTCGTACCCGTTGCTAGCTGGTTCGTCTCGTAGCCGTGAATTGTGTTCTGGCGTGAATCGTACCGGATATGCTGCTTTTCCAGATGCTGAGACGTGCTGTACGTGGCGACCCGTTCGGCGCGTATGATTTGCGCATCGTACTTGTCCAGCCGGAAACTGCTGTGGGAACTGCTTCCGGCCGACTCGGATCGGCGATCGAAGGTACGGCTCGTACGGGAAAGGCTGCTGGAATCGCAGCCTACGTGTCGTCGGAATTGTGTCAGTTATGCTCATCGTACTTCATTGCCCGGACGCACCGGCTCCCGGAACGTGTCGGTAGCAAGGTAAGGCTACGAACAGCTCAGAGAGCTGTCCGACCCGGATCGGAATCGACCCCTAAGCGTTTTAAAGTGGGTATAGCTGGTATCTGTCCTGTGATGTGTTCAGGTACTTTAAGGGTTATATATTTTAGAATTTTAGTAGACGGCTCTTGGGAACTAGTGCTTGCCTCTATTAAATCTTGAACTACATGCCTTACTTTGATTTCTGTGACATTTGGGAAGTGGTTGTGTTCGCTCCCATTAACAACATCATTTGTCGTACTAGCCCTCCCATAACAAGCATTAGGGTCGAATTTTGTACATTCCCAATTAACATTCTTGTTGCTTGTGCTTTCTTGGCTGTAAGTGTAGCCCATAAACTCGTAATGAGCCCCTTTATTATGATTTTTTTTCATTTAATTGATGGTAAGAAGTGCTTTTATTTCACTCACTTATAACAGGTCTTTCTCCAGATGTTAGTTTGTTGAATTTTGTTGGTAGTGCTGTAGGTTGTGGGTCATACTGTACATTTTCTGTAGTACCTAATGGTAGAAACATAAAAACATAGAGTTTAGGTAGTTATGTGTACTATAAAGGGTTTAAAATAAGTTGTTTTCAACTATGTTAAGTTAAATGTTTTAGTTACTTGTGAAGGTAGTTGAATATTTTCTTTCAGTTTTCTTCTATGGTTTCTGTTGACAATCCAGCACAGTGTTGTCCTCTTGCAGCTTTGGTGTTTTTGGTGAGGCGAATGTAAACATTTCAGTTCCTGTTATATTGTATTGTTAATTACTTAAGCATTTGTATTGGTTAGTTTACTTTAAGGGTGCTTTTAATTTGAAGTTAGATTGTTTTTTTACTAGCTATTACATTTATGGTGGACACTAATTAGTGGTTCTGTTTTAATGTTTAATATATATTTATGTTTTTGGTGTTCTTCTGGATATATTTTAATTTTCTTATTAATGTTGACTATTTATATTTTATTCATTGTATTAGGTATTTATTATTTGTTAATTGCTTTATTTATTGTAACATATTTTAATTGTATCCTACATGTTTGAAGTTTATCTTAATGATAAATTTAAATAATGTAGTTAGACAATTTATTAATTTATGCTGAGTTGAATTGTATTTGTTGTTTAAAGTAAAATACAGTGATTATAGTATTTTGTTATATTTTGCTTAATTTGTTGCGAAATCAGTATAGTAAATATTGTGTAATTCGTATTTTTTACATTTTATATAGTTATTTTTACATTTTATATCGTTATTTAAAGGTAATTACATTTTTGTTCCCAATATTTATGTTTTTGATTATTAGTTGAAATAGATATTTTTAACTGCGATGTTTTGGTCATCGATATTTGTGTTTTTGTAAGCATAGGTTCGCGATATTTTAATAAACAATATTTTTTTAGTGAATCGATATTCTTTTCCATGATATTATGTCACTGATCCAGACAAATGAGCACTCACATGTTGGTTTGAACATTTTGTATGCACTCTTTTAATTGCACTACAATACTATTTAAAAAAGGTTACACTGTAAGAGATTCCTGGAGGTGTTTCTTGATGCTCTCACAACTCTCCAGGAATTACACTAGGTATCTTATTCATCACAATTCTCTTTATTGTTACTCATTTTTGTCAAAAGCAGTTTTCCAATGACAACTTCATTAAATTCAATACTGTTTGTTTTATAAGGAAATCTAGGATTGTTGGTTGCAGACTTACTGATACACCCTTTTGCAACAGTGACATTTACAAAACTTCACAAGATGAAAGATAATAAACAATCCTACTATTGCAATTAATATTGAGAGATGAAAAGCAGCAAGAAAGTCATGTTAAAAGTTTGTTGCAGTTTTATTGAATGGGGATGGAGTTTGTAACACTTCTAAGAAGAAGGAGAAAGTATCAACATTCCAAATAAAAGAAGTAAAGCAAATGCCAAAATACGAGTTGTAGAAGTCACTGTACGGCAAGGGTGTATGCCGAAGGTGAAATAGTGCACAGGACTGAGGATAGGTGGACATATGATAAAATGATGAAGAATATAATATACAGGGACTGAAGGATTGCGGTCCATGGAATTTATACCCGGTCCACATTTGTTAGTTACACTCATTAATGGCTTCAGGAATGTGGTGTAACACTGACAAATGTGCTCAATTTCGCCTGCCTCTTTAGGAGCTGCTTCTTCGGCTTGTGTTTTGACCACAATGTAGGTAGATAAGTGCGGTAACAATCAACAAAAAGAATTTAAAAAACATAACCGCTTGATACTGCACTGTATTTTCTTGGAAACGTATTGTGGTATACCATAAATCTGTGAACAGCTAGATTGAAGCTTTGCTAAAAGAATATATTAACTTTCTGATATGCAGTATGATACTTATTCTCAGCCAGACGATCCTACTTGGAAATCTTGTTTCTTGTTTGTTTGCTTGTTTTGTTTTTTGCTTTTGTTTATTATTTTGTAAGACGTTTGAGACTGATACTTTGGTTCTCCAATTGCAATTTAAACTCAGATAGCCCTGATATATATTGAAGTCAGCTATATACAACCTTTCATATATGAACTCACATTTAGTTTTTGACAAATATCTGTTCTTAGAGCTTATGATAATCAGTCTTCAAAATATTTTCAATTCCTAGTAATTTTCATGATTGTTTAAGTGAATGGCACTATGTATACCACTTCAATCCAAGGATCTTAACATAATAGAGACTTTGTCATGGTTAATAGGTGATTACACTTTTGTAATAAATCAACAATATGGTTGGCTCTAGAAAATTGTTGAGGAGTACAAATTGGGCTCACTATGAGTAACATTTTTTTCAACATAATTTCCTCTTCCTAAGCAAGAGAAAAATGACTCATATATGTTCGGTTAAGTGAGGATGACAACATATCTTGCAACATTGTGAACTGAACTATGCCCTGAAAGAAAATGCAGTAATTCTCAATATTCAAGAGCTCATGCAATTTACTTGTCATTCTTACCTGTTGCAATATATTCACTAAAGACTTCAAAGTTTCCTTAGAAACGTTTGTCACTGTTTTTTCTTGCCAGGCTTTTGTATCACTGGCCAACACCAAGATAGTGCTATAAAATAATATTCATTTACTGAATCATGCAGCTAGAGGGATCTGAGGTGACTGTGCAGCTGAACATCATTACTGAATTTTAAGAGATTGTTTTTCAAGAATTGATAAAAATGTAGGAACTTTTCTTACAGTTTTTTTTACTTTTTACAAGGAGGAACATAGGGAAGAAGGGAAAATTAGTTTAGGAATTGGCGGTAGAAGGTGGGGCATAGAAGTCAGAGCTGCCAGTTCACCGAGTTCAGAAAGGCACGAAGACGAAATTAGAAAAAAACAGAACTCTCTAAAAAAGGGTTTACATTTATTGGTTAAAACAAATCTTTGATGTGAATAAGAGTTTTTTTGATAAATGTACTAGATGTTCCTTATGTTTAATGAAACACACTCACTTTACCGTTTCAAAATATTTTTTTATTAAAGGTAACAAAGCCAAAAAATGGTACACCCATCTAACAACACATCATGTGAGCACACCTAAATAAGGTCACACTAGCATCTTGTGCTGTACAGACAAATAAAAAAGGATCAGAGGAAGCACAAGACAGATCCATCTCTTGTATATCTGATTGTAAGAAATTAGTTTTGTTTGGCTTAAATGAAGAATAGGAGAGCACTAAAGTGCACTAGTCTTCTTCTCTGCAAGGAATATATTAGGAGTGGGAACATTAAATCCCCAATATCTCTTTAGTGTATTCTAATAAATTACACAGAATATTTTGTTTAGAAAATGATAAGCAGGGTTTGCTCATTAGGTATTATAATTCAACTTATCTGATTAACAACATCTTGTGATTTAAAATATATTTCACAATAATGTCAATGTAACAAGATGATGTTTGAACACTTAAACAAAACACTCATAAATGTGTGTTTTGATTTTCGGACACCACTAGATCATACCCTAAGTGCAACTCTTTCTCCCAAATCTCTCTAAGCTATCAGGCTGTTTAGAATCCCCACTCTGTTTTCACTGAGTGGATCCCTATGCCATAAACCACCCACATACTTAGCTTTAAACACTCTCAACTGCTAATCCTTACCTAAAATTGAGCACATTACTGGCAGAATAAGCTTGTATCTGCTTCAACCCTTGATACATCAATGAATATGCAAGAGATGATTCCAGTAATGTTATCAACACTTTGAATTATCAAAGGGTTAATTAGTAACCTTTCTGTTACTTTCCCCCCCTGTTTTTTACATCATGCCCTTATGTACTTTACTGTCTGTTCTAGGCTTGCCCTAGTAAGCCGATGGACCTGCATTTCATCCTAGTTGTTCATAGTGTAATATATCTCTGTTTTCGGAACTAGTAGCACGAAGGACGAAAACCTACCACCAGTCTCCACTAGTTGTATGGCAAATAAAATGTGCAACAAAATGCATTTAGCAGAAGACCCTGTACGTCAAGTAAAAGAAACAAATGCAACAAGGTTTGTCAACACATAAAAAACAGTGGTATTATTATCTAACAACACATTACAGAACACAATTCACACAGTAACAGAATCCCTTAATATTAAAAGACGTGCTGTATGGACCAAGGTCCTCTGAAGGCATGGAAAATGCTTCACCCCTGTTCAACATTTTTTTGGCATGTCCTCTTATTTCTAGTGTAGTTGACAATCCACTACGACTCTGGAGGCACACCATGTGTTTGAGACATAGACTTCAGAGTCCAGGCTCTGCTCAAGGGGCATACACAAAGTGTGCTCCCACTCATAGCCGAGGGTGACAACTGCTCCCCACGATCTCGGCTATCAGGTGAATGACAGTTGATTGCAGTCTATTCTAGCCTCTGAGATGCAAACCTTTTTACCTGTATCACTTGGAGAAGAAGGTCTATCATCCTCTGTACTGTAAAATTCGACATATGTCTCTTAATTTGGATCTTCCCACCAACCCGATGGCCTGATGTGTGTGAGATATGTTCAAGTGTTTTCAAAGACTGGGACTTTGTGATGGGTAGATAGACTCCAAAATACAGGTTCTTTTTTAGGCTGTTTTCGTCCTTTACTACTGTGGATCTGGTAACCTGAATTTACATTGTTCTTTGAGAATCTGCTACAAAGCTCTGTACCTCCGGTGGGCTGGGTGGGATCTACATTTGCTCTCCAGTCAGACCAGTTCTTCCTACTACCGTATCTTCAGTCTCAGTGAAAATGTGGTTTAAGGCCTATTCTGTGTAGCCTGACAACAACAGCTTAAACCCTTCTGCACAGACATGCCAACATCCCCAGTTTCCTTTTGAGTGGCCACAGAGCAAGGAACTGCTCATTACCCTGGCCACATGTCTGAATGGGCACACAGGGTCTGCACAAGGGGATATGGGCTTCCCCATCTTGGATTTTGAGAGTGAAGGGGATTGCGGGACAATTTTCTGTAAAGTAAACTAGAACTACTGAAAAAGTGGGTAGTACTATCCCCTGGAACGAGTGCCCCGGAGTTTCCGTCACCCACAGACTGGTGAACCATGCAAAGCTGGACCCTCACCAGCCTCCACAGAACACTTTCTGGATCTACAGAAAATGACTTGACCTGCTGGCTGTGACCTTTGAGGATCTCTAAAAGACTGAACTTGCTTCCCTTTGTACCCAGGACAAAGACGTAGATTCCAAGGACAGTTGTCTGGCCTCCTGTGTGGCTACAAAGATGTAAAAGCTGGAAGAGCCCTTTCCCTCCAATTCCCAGCAGACTAGTCACAAAAGGAACTTTGATTGGGCTTTTTATGTGGCCTCTGCCTGGCACCCTGAGAGTCTCTAGATGTCCCCTGATGCCATGGTGGTATAGAGGTGTACTCCTGTGGTCCATGGACATCAGGGAAAACTTTGGAAACTTTTGAAAATGTTTGCTTCAACGGCAAGGGCACCTACTGTCAAAAATACATAACCCGCAGTCCCACTGCAACGGATTGAATTTCAGAGTCGTTCCCTATATACGCTCCAGCATCTGTGGAAAAACAACAAAGCCCCTTTCTATTTTTGGACTTAGACCCTTTTTCAAGCAAAAACCTCAAAAGCGCCAGAGCCTTAGTGGCATGACCCAGCTGCAGGCATTCAATCAGGAGTTCTACAGCGGTGGTTATAATTTCAGATGTGTCCTGCAGGGAGACACATTTTTTCTTCAAAACACATGACAAAGTCCCTTTTTAAATTTGACTTTGAATTTTTTTTCAAACATTTTGGCTTTGAGGCTTTCACAGAGACCAAGCCACTTAGTGTAAACAACCAGGGCTCAACAGCAATCAGCCTCAAGTTGTGCCTAGGTCGCAGTCTACTGTGTACATAGACAATCATTGGCGCTTTGGGATTTTTGGCTTAAATCTTAAAAAATTACTATTTCGATTTCCCCGTGCAAGCCTTTTAGGACATTTTAGTCGTATTTTACTCATAAAAGGTTTTTCTTTGTTTTAAAATTGGTTGTGGAATTTTATTGTGTTTTGTGCGACTTCTTCGACTGCGTATCCATTGCTTAAAAACCTTACCAATTGCCTTTGATATTCGCTTGACTGCTTTGTTTCACGTTACCAGGGGTTAAGCACAGGTTTATTTTATTTGATAGGTGTATCATCTAGCAGGTGGTGGCCATATCCTTTGAGGTGGACATTTGTCCACCTCAAATAATAATCCAGTTTCCATTGGTTACAGAAGATCAAATTGTACAGTTCATTATTTTAAAAAAGACATATTGGGTAATGTGAAAACTAGAATGTGTGACATAAGGTTATTTATTTACTGTACTATATGTATGGAAGCTTGTACTGAAACAATTTTCCATTTATTTAATCTCACAGGAGTGTTTTTGCCTTGCCTAGTTTGATAGTTTAAAAGACACTGTTAGCTAATCATGTAGCACTGCATTAAAGCCAAATATTTAGCACAGATGCAATGTTGTACATATGTGAGTGCTAACTGGTTCAGAAAGGGTCTAATGTGCATCCCGGTGTGGTGAACGGGTTGTGCTAATGAGATAGCAGTTGTATGTCATCTAGTTGGCTTTGGTGCTGTATTGTGCACATCAGTATGTTAGCAGTGCTAATAAACTCTGTTGAGGTAGAGCTAATTATAGATGTATCTGTTCATCACTGTGGCTGAGTTGAGTAATACTTTGTCATAATGTACAATTTTATAAGATGCGTTTAGCTTTCTGTAATATTGATGCCGGTTCTGCTGAGATCGTGCTATTACTGGAAGCTCTGAGCAAATGTTTCATTCTGCATGAGCAAGTTGTTAATTCCACAGGACCCTTGATCATTGCCATTTCATTTAAATGAGAACATGAGCATACTTGACGAGTAGAAAATAAGCGAGTATATGTCTTTTATGAGTTTATCCCAATGAACAGTATGGATTTTGGGTAGTGTGTTTTTGGGCAATTTGTATGGTCTGATAAGAGGAAAAATAAACATTTTTCAAATTCTTGCACATTTTTAGACCAGTTTTGGCAGGGATTAAAGTAGTTTTAAACTAAATATGGATTTATGTGTATATGACTCCAGGTCATATTTTACCCTGTTCCTGTAGTCAGTTGAATAGTATTTTCTATTAGATTTCCTACTTTCAGTGTCAACTTTTGTAATGTTCTGTGGTATATTTGTGGATTTACACCAAGAATATATATTCACGCTTTTTACGGGTTGCAATTTACTTCAAATGTGCACAAACCCTACAGCCCTTTGCAAAAACCATGAACTGACTCACCGGTTGTAAAACCCCGAAAACACTCCATACAGTTTAGTGCTTATCATAAGTTTCAGTTTACGCTTTGTGAATTTTACCTACACATTTATATTCAAACCTCTTCTTAAATCATTATGCCATGATTCTATCCACATACTTTTCCCAGGTACTGTTCCAGTATTTCTATTTTTATGCAACGTGTTTGAATTTTATTCTTAGTTCTGTAGAAGCAAGAAAGGTGCGCGGAGTCTTCAATGGAGTATAATAATGTCTCTTCAAATTGAAAGCTTTATCATATTTACTGCCTCTCATGGTTCATGCTGCCATTTAGGGTTACTTTTTCTGCATGTGCATAATAATCTCATGAACCTTATTCTTGTGTCTCGGCAGGGTCAGGCAATATATATTAATACTTACAGCACAATTGCAGGTGAATTTAACTTTGATGTGCTCGATTTGCCACGCTTCTGGACTGCGCACATCATAACTAGTGGAATTTTTTTATGTGTCCCATAAGATGTTTTTTCTCTCTGAAGCTTGTTCCACATTCCAAACATGGATAAGGCATTTCTCCTGAATGTATTCGTTGATGAATAGTAAGACTTCCCTTCTGAGTAAAGCTCTTTTCACATTCATCACATTGGTAAGGTTTTTCCCCTGTATGTTTTGTTTGATGCCGAACTAGGTGGGTCTTACAAGTGAAAGCTTTACCACATTCAGTACACTGATAAGACCGAGGACCTGTTCTTGTCCTCTGGTACTTTATAAGATTGAACTTCCTACTACTTTTGTGAGATTCTGGATTTCTTTTCAACTTTAATGCTTTACTGTAACCGCTTTCACCTTGAGTGTTGATCTTTTCTCTAAGATTCTCACTCATTTCTGAAAATAGTGGGCTGCTTGAGTATGTTCCTTTTTGCGAAATCTCGAACACCATCACTTTCCCTTTTTCCAACAAAGCTTTGCCTGGTGCCCTTGTTTCAAGAAAATTCATAGAGTCTTCTGTGCTCACATTCTCGATCATCAGACCATTGCCTTATAGAGAAAAATGAGATTGCCTGTATTAGATCTTTGGATATTTTAAAACAAGACTTCACATATTTTACAACACCACTTCTCTTATTATTCCTCAGTACACTTAATGCAAGTATTAAAAAATGTTGTCACTTTTTCCAGAGCAACAAATAAATAACATGTTTAAAATAGGAAGCAGTATTAAAAATGGTTGAAACTCTACAACACTGGAAAAACAAGTGAATATTCCCAGTAAAAAATAAAATAGATTCCGTTAAGAGGCATAAGCAGCATTATAATATATTAACAAAGCATAATGTATATAGTAGTTATGCAGATGTGCAGAGTGTAAGATGCTATTTATTACCATTATTGAGTGTGTTAGATTATGCTCGTTGATGCTCTTTAATGCCATGTATAAGTTAGCATTCGGTATGCCATTTTCTTCTTCAGGCACCATTTTATGTACTATTCAAAACTAATCCTGCTCGATTCCCAGAAATGCTCCTTGCTGAGTTTCGTTTTTGCAACGAAGAACTGTTTGTGCCAGTGCATAGCTTTCTCACGGTAAAGGCCCTCTCCCACCTGTCTGGCAGTTTAATCGCAACCCAGGGTGGAACAGTCTTAAAAGTGTTCTGAGCTATGCAAGATAAGAGAGTAGAACCCTTTGCTTTCGTTTTTTTGTCTTGTCTTTTCGCTGTTTGCCCACATCTGTTGGGAAAATTCCACTGTGGGTGAGCTATTAATCAATTGTGCAATGCATATAACATGCCTTTATGCTTACCTGTTCCTCAGTTCCCCCTGTAGTACTCTCATCAGACTGTGCAGACGAAGCCCCGCTCTGAGCGTACATAATAAATGATTATTGGTGTATTTTCTCCACTGTTTCTCTGACTCTTTATTTAGCATGGAGGGCTGAGAGGTGGTCAGTGCCTTCAAATGTGGGGAGGGACCACAAAAGACAAAGCCTTGAGTAGTTCATGATGCCCCGCCTCTCCCTCAGCACTGGAAACAAATAGCATACTATAGTCTGTGCATTTGTATATATGGCTTAGCTGTGGCAGTTTCATGTATATATATTTTTTTAACAACTTTATTTTGAATTTTGTTGGGGATAAGGACACATACTTTGACATCGCAGTCCCTTACGATATACATTATTTTTTTAAAATATGTTTTTATCTTTGCTTTAAAACATAAACAAACAAAAGTAATACAGTCACGCGCAATATGAGCCAAAGTCCACAGATACCTAGGAGAAGTACACAGTGGTACAATATGATTGAGCAATGTCAGACATTGCACACCTTGACAAATGGTGAATATTAAGAGGTAATTGTGAAGCATGACAAACATCCCTCAGCTGGCTTGCGACTGTACAGCTGTCGAGCCAGGGGGTACCCCAAAAAGAACCTGCCAATAATGTGCTCTCCACCATGCCCATATCTTGGTAAATATTTGGGGGCATCCCCTGCTGCGGTAGGTCACCTTTCCTTCTGCCATGTATATGTCCATCCCTGTCTCCATTTGTGTATTGTAGGTGTTTCTGGCACTCCCCGGTACTTCGCAACATCTCTTTTGGCTACCACTAAACCAAGAGTGCTATAGAGGAGCTTAGAGCGTGGAATATCAGTGTTATTCGGTATCCCCAGTAGTATGTACCTTGGTTGAAGCGGAAGTGGGACCTCTAGAATGTGAGAGAGCTCCTGGATTATACTCTCCAGTAGATTTGTATATGGGAGCATTCCCAGAGCGTGTGCATAAATGATCCTACAGCCTCAACACATCACAAGCCATTCGGTGTGGGCATCCTCCCCATTGACAGTAGTCGAAGGCAGTTGTAATACACTCTATGCCATATTTTAAATTGTATCAAACGTAGGCGCAACTTGATGCCAACCTCTTGTGGGTGCAGCAATGGCGCCACCCAATCAATGTCTTCAAATTTCACCATGTCACGCCCCCAGCGTTCTCGAGGTTGACCCAGTGTATCTGCCATATTGTTGTTGATGATTCTGTATGTCTGGGACATTGCAACCCTGCTCAGTTCTTCCATTAATATAAGTCCCTCGAGAGGGGCATATTCCGGAATATAAGTCCCTTCCAACCGTTCGACTCACCACACATAGCACAGTTGTGGATATTTCAAGAATTGAGTTGTTACAGATGGTATTCCCCTTTGGGCCGATGTGAAGGGCATGAAATCACTTTTCTCAAGTATGTCTTCAACTTTAGAGATTCCTATGGTATCCCATGCCCTGAATCCCCACAGCTTTGCTAATTTCCGTAGCCATGTCCCTTTCCAGAAGGGTGTTTCCCTGGTGATCCTATGTGCCCATCCCAGCATTTTTGTGTCCCTATCCCAAGCCATCAACGCAACCTGTGTTGCCGGCGGCAATCTTTGGGTTGCCCTCCCTCCATAAAGGTAATGTACCTATGTTCTCTTTTTTAAAACGGCGCGCTCAAGCCTGAATGATGGGTGATCTTGGGGAGCAAAGACCCAGTCAAGGATGAGCTGCGCAGCCCAATAGTATCCCTCAATATCTGGGATTGCAAGCCCGCCCTTGTATTGGAAGCACCGTACAGGTTCGAGTGATATTCTAGGTTGCCTCCAACAATATACATTATTAAACATACAACTGGACAGGGCAATAATGAAGAGCTCGAAACAAGCGCGGATATAGCATTGTTCATCGTGAGCGCAGGCGTGTAAGGTTTGTCTCAACTCTGTCATATTGTGGGTTACCATTCGCCTTGAGAGTGTTCAGTCCGTGAGTGCAGCTGGTGGTGACTGGCTTTCGGCTTCGGAAGAGAACATCTCACAGATGCCCAAGACTTGCAGGGTCTTGGACATTGACATGTGTTTCTATTGGTTCTTTCTACTCATTTTAAGTAAGTAGTAAATGGGCACCATGTTCTTTCAAATTTTGCAATCCTATCTCAAATTAATGCTGTAAATTTGTCCATTGCATAGACTGACCATATCTTCCCCCACCATATATTTTGCGAGGGTGTCTGTTGTTGCTTCAACAGCTAGGCCAAGCTCAAGCATGCAGCCAAGAGGGAGAACAATTTCTCCAGTGGGGTTACAGTGGAATAGGGTCTGTGTTCCCCAGGATCCCCCAGGAGAATGAGGAGTGGGTCATGGGGCAAGGAGACATTTGTTATAGATCATATAGTAAGGAGGACTTCATCCTTGAAAACCCAGTCTGTGGGCTTGTCCACCATGTGTGTAAGAAAGTGCCCCTATTGCCACAGCCCTTCCAGCACAGTTCTGAGCCACCTAACATATTATGTAGCTACAAAGGAGTAAGGTACCATTGTGTCAGTATTTTGTAAGCATTCTCTTTATAGCATAAAGACAGTGAGGATGTTTTGACCCTCTGCCATCCTAAGTCTCCTCTGGGTTGTCCATATCCAATTCCCTTTCCCATTGTGTCACGCATGCATGTTTCTTAGGGGGAGTTAGATTTAAAATATATTGTAAGAGCCATGATATGCCTTTGCGTCTGATGTTGTTGCTTTACAGGGATTTGATCAGTGATTCCTCCTGTTGCAATGCTGTACCCCACCTAATGTAGCGCCTGTGTGAGTCTATATGTGTTGTGGCAGGTCAATGCATATTTCTTAATGAGTTCCCTTTGCTTCTGAAGTTCAGCGCCGTTATAGAAGTCTTTCAAATGTAACTGGTGGTCTCAAATCCAGGCAAAGAAGCCGGGATCTGAGGAGCAAAGTCTGGGTTACTGGCCATTCGGGTCTGGAAAAATGGGTAGGAAGGAAATACCTACTTATGCCGTATAGTTTGCCAATGGGCCAAGAGTTTGGCTGTCTTAGGCAAGAGGGGTGGAAAGTGTGCCTAGGCCGTGGTCGGTAGTCATAAAAGCTCTTGAACTAGGACATTCGTTAATGCCTGTTCCACCTGTACCCATGGTTTAATCTCAGGGTCATTGTTCCAGTCTAGGGAGGGACGTAGTTGAGCTGCTAACATGTACGCTGTTTTGTCTGGGAAGCCCAGTACTCTCATCTGTGGAGCAGGATTTACCCTTCCACACAAAATTGAGCTTTTTCCTACAGATTAGGGATTGTGTTGCTTTTTCTATGAGGGGGAGATTCTGTAAGATGTATAGAAGAGGAAGTATGAAATTAATTTTGAGACTATTTAGTCAGCCAATGCAGGAAATTTCTAGTTTGCCCTACCTATACAGAACCTTGAATAGGGCCTTGATCAGTGTTTATGCAGCTATCATATAATACTCTCCATTAGGTTGGTAAGTTGACCACCAGGGACCGTATGACACAAGTGTCCTGGGGCTGCGAGGGCGTTTGCGCCTACTTTATGTACCCGCAGGGCTCTTTTGTGTTACAGAAGGGGACGCAGATGCTTGTGTGACCCCTTTTGTAATACAGTTAGTGCTGGCACACAGTACAGCACCAGCCTCATCGTTAGAGGGCCTTCCCTCATTTGCATGGGGGTGTGGCCCCATGCAGATGAGGGAATCACTTTGCCCCTGTGCCCGTGCTGTATTAACGACATGGGCGCAGAGGCAAACATGCCTTTAAAAGGGACACCAAGTGCACCACAAAAAGGTGGCGCATTTTCAGTGCACCCTTTAAAGGGATGAAAGGGGGTCCCATGGACCTCCAAGACATCCCCTTGCAAGCGGTGCAGTCACTCACTACACCCGGCTGCAAGGGGATCGCTAATCCATTTTAAAAGTGCATGTGGGTTGCGACCTTCACAGAATAACACGGTGCACCTTTTAAATAGCTGCTCTGTATTTTTCGTGAATGCGCTGCCAAGGCAGCACGAGTTTGGGGCTGCCCTGAGGGCAGCGCATTCTTCCTGACCGGGTGCACTTTCCATGTTTACACCCGGCGCACCTGCTTTAAGGTGCGCTGTGGCACAAACATGGAAACTGCCCCCTATCTGTAATACGGGCCAAGGTACTTTATGGCTGACTCAGCCCATGACAATCCACCTCACTGAACAGGTTCCCGTAAATTGCTAATCAGGTCTCCTACCACTAGTCCCTGGGATTTCTAGTAGTTCTTTTTGAAGCCCGATTCCTGCGCAAAGTGGTCCAGTTGATTTATTTATATTTGTATTTATTAAGTGCAACATTCACCCACAATGGATATCATGGCGCTAGGAAAGCTATAATCTTAAATGAGTGTGGTGTGATACTGAGGGCATCTGCAAAAGGGAGCTTAAGCGATAGGCTGCAAACTGTTGACAGTTACAACCTGGGGAACAGATGAGTTTTCAATTTCTTTCTGAATGACATGTAGTCAGCAGAAAGGCGAAGGTCTAAAGGAAATTCATTCCAGTGAGCTGCCGCCAAATGAGAGAAAGAGCGGCCCCCTGCTCTAACTTTCTTTTTTTAATAAATCTTTTTATTAAGTGGTATCGACATATCAAGCAGCATTGAAATACAGTTAGGAGACAGTACATATATCAAGCAACGATAATAATTCGCAAAGATTTGATACACAGTATAGGATACATAACATCTAGGGGGGTGTAAGGTGCTCATCATCAGTCAGTGGTGTCGGTGGGGTGCAGATGTCTCCCCTATACGAATTCCATGGCCCCCAGACCCTATTCCATTTCCTGGGACATCCTCTGGCCGTCTAAACTGATTTTTCACTGAACGTACACCAATCCAGATCTTTCCTCCACTTACATATCTTAGGTGGTTGCTGGGCCCCCCAGTTCTGTGCTATATTCCTTTTTGCTACCATTACTGCTAGCGTTGCCCACTGCTTAATGTATGAGGTGAAGTCCGTTGGTTCCCAAATGTTTAATAGGCACCTCCGCGCTTCCGGGCGTAAATCAATCGCTAGGACCTCACTTAGTGTGCGGTGTATGGCAATCCAATAAGTTTGTATGTGATCACACTCCCACAGGATATGGATAAATGTGCCATCTCTCCCACACCTCCGCCTGCACTCTCCACTCTCGGCTCTGCCCATTGCTCTAAATTTCTTAATGCATCTGGTTCTTGCCAGGGCGTGGGCGAAGGACTGCAGATTTCGTGTGGGGGCCTAAAACTCGATTTGTTCTGCAAGATACTGGGGCCATGCTTTTGTAGTGCCTTGTGTGCAGCCCAAGAGCTTGAATTTGGCTCTTTGACGCACAGGCAGCCAGTGAAGCTCTCTTAAACATTCTAATGCCGAGCTATAATTGTTTTTATTGCAAACAAGCTTGGCAGCTGCATTCTGGGCCAGCTGCAAACAAGAGAAAAGGTAGTCTGCCATGCCCATATAAAGCACATTCCTATAATCCAATTTGCTTGAGAGTAAAGCCTGGGTGATGGTTTTTCTGCAGTTCAGGGGGATCCATAGGAAAAGTTGTCTTAGTAGCTTCAATATAGCAGAGCTTTTCCTACACAGAACTCGGACTTGATCCTGCATGGTTAGTGCATTATCAATGAGTATCTCCAGGTTCTTTACAACCTGTTTGGGCTCTGGGGCAGATCCTAGTGACTGGGGCCACCAGGTTGCATCCCAAATTAGATGAGCTCCCCCGAAAAACCAAAATCTCGGATTTCTCAGCGTTCAGTTTCAGGCAATTATCTAACATCCAAGTCGACCATTTCTGAAAGATAGTTAATCAGATTATTTCTCGTGACCTCATGCTTGTCTTCGAAGGCTATCAACAGTTGCGTGTCGTCTGCATAGGAGCAAATATTAAAGCCCCATTTCTTGCGGATTTTGGCCAAGGAAGATACATAGGCATTAAAGAGGGTGGGGCTCAGGGAAGCTCCTTGTGGGACACTGTGGTTAATAGTGGTTCCACTAGCAATGCTGGTATTGAAGTTTCTGGGTTGGTCACGAAGCATAAGATATTGTCTTCGGAGAGAGCTAATTTGTGCTCCTCTCCCTCCACTTTCATGCCATGGATTTTGGGATTACTCAGGCTCTTGGCCACTAAAGGTACCATGGCCAATGCAAAGATTAGGGGGGACAAGTGGCATCCCTGTCATGTACCTCTATTTAGGGGAATGTCTGATTTTAAGTTTAGCAGTTGGCTTCTAGTAGTTTGCCCAGATGTAGGTTTTCATCTTAGGACACAAGTGAGATTTGTCCAGCACCCTCGACAGATATGGCCAATCCACCTTGTCGAAGGCCCTCTTGGCATCTAAGGAAAGAAGGACCATTGGCGGGCGCCGGCATTCTGCCACTTCCATGAGCGTTACCAACAGTCTTGTGTTGTTCTTCGGCTATTTTTGATAAAGCCTGTTTGCTGGGAGTGATAAGGCTGGCCCAGATATATTGGAGCTGGACTACTAGTATCAATGCAATTATCTTAACATCGCTATTCAATAGGGCAATTGGCCTATAGGATAAGCAGAGCTTCAGTTTTTTTTAAAGGTTTTAGGAGGAGAATAAGGTGGGATCAAAGCATGGTGTCCGTTACTACTTAGAATGTTAAAGAAATAGTTGAAGAACCGCATGAGGGGTTCTACCAGAAGGGAAGTGTTTGTTTTGTAGAAGGTGGCAGAAAATCCATCGGGGCCCGGGGCATTCCGAAGTGGCAAGCTATTGATCACCAATCAGACCTCATCGTGCGAGATGTCCTCCTCTAAGATGCATTTCCTCCTCCCTGTTGAGGGAGGTAAAGCCTCAGAGATACTCGTCCTGGAGTCGCACATCTAGATGTTGAGCAATAGATAAAGTGGAGTAGTATTGTTTGAATACGCGAGAATCTCTGCCGTTTCCCGCTGCAACTTTCCTGCCTCATTCATTATTTCCTTCATAGGGTTTGCGTCGTGACAATTTGTAGCTTGTGAGCCAGGAGCCTGTGTGCCTCGTTGCCCGGTTCATAATAGCCTTCAAAAAGGTGCTGAAAACATGGTTATTCTGAATGCATTTGCCCGTGCCTGTTCTGGAGCTCCGAGATACTCCTTTGGGACTGAGTTGAGCGCTATACCAAGCTCACTAAATAAATAAATAAATATACATACAGCAATTTCTTGGCTGCCTCTTTTATCAGCATTTGTTCTAGTTCCCCTCTAAGCCTGCGGAGTTCCCTTATGGTTCTGGTCAGGACCCCCACCCCCCCTTCTTATGCTGTTTATCTCGGCTGGAGATATTTGGGCTTCTAGCTCTTTTGCATTGTTTGGCCAGGCATTCAAACCTTGCTGTGCGTGAAATGAGTTCCCCACAGAAGCCTACCTTAGCCGTGTCCCAATGGGTTGAGGGAAACACTTCGCCATTGTAGTTTTAGTCGAAATAATTTTCGATAAGGTCTTTAATACGGTCTCTCATGTTTGTGTCTCTTAATGCCACCTCATTCATGACCCACGGTTTTGGGAATGGTGTTTGTGGGTTGACAGGGCCTACCATTAGCCACACTGGGGAGTGATCTGACAGTGATTTGACTTATTTTCTAGTGGCTATTAGTCTGGGTAGCAAAGATTGAGAGATTAGGAAGTAATCCAGGTGCGAACACGTTTTGTGGACGATAGAGTAGGATAGGAAATCTCGTTCCCGGGGGTAATGGTGATGCCAGGCATCCATCAAAGCCAAGTCCATTATCCCTTGTGTTAGGGCAGGTGGTGGGAGCAGTCCAGCCCGGGGTTTAGGGCAGTATTGAGGTCACCGCCCAGAAAAATATCACTTACTGCAAAGTGAGAGATCCTAGGGGTGAGTTCAATGTAAAAACGTTCTTTCTTCTCACTGGGGCCATAGATGAAGATAATGGTTGTCAGAGCGCCACCTAGGGTTCCACCTATACCATCTTGGTGACCTTTGCGATCCGTATATATGCTATCTATTTGGAAAGATAGGTCTCTACGGAGGGTGACTGCTACTCCACTGGACTTGCGTGTATATGAGGAGTGGAATTGTGCTAGGTACTAGTATGAGCGGAGAGGTTTGGTGTCTGCTTTACACCACATCCACCTTTTTCTGCCTGACCCAATTCAATAAGCTTGACGTTTGATTGGGGCATACAAGCACTGTACATTGAGGGACACCAATGGTAAGAGTGTCATGGCTTTCTACATTTGTAAACTCGCTTGTACCTAGAATGTGGCCCGTGTGGTGTATGAGGATCGTGTTACCTCTCATGGTGTCAGTCGTGTGCATCAACTGGGACATTGGAAAATGGGGTAACCTTGGTAAACATATGAAACTTCAAGACCCTACCCGGGGTCGGCGTCTGAAAGTTCAACACATGATGTAAAGATAGCACATTGTGGAAATCTTTGGGTGTCATCATGGGAAGTAGGGGCAGGCTCCTAGGTTTTATGTGTGATCCCATTCCCCCCTGTAATTAGTGTGGAATGAGTCTGTGGGTGCTGGCAGACCTGTTGGTGTAGGGGCAACCAATTCCACTGGAGTGCCTCATGGCAGCGTGTCTCCTTCTGTTGAGGATGACAGGCGTTCCGTATCGCCTTGATGTCATTGAAGGGCATGAAATCACTTTTCTCAAGTATGTCTTCAACTTTAGAGATTCCTATGGTATCCCATGCCCTGAATCCCCACAGCTTTGCTAATTTCCGTAGCCATGTCCCTTTCCAGAAGGGTGTTTCCCTGGTGATCCTATGTGCCCATCCCAGCATTTTTGTGTCCCTATCCCAAGCCATCAACGCAACCTGTGTTGCCGGCGGCAATCTTTGGGTTGCCCTCCCTCCATAAAGGTAATGTACCTATGTTCTCTTTTTTAAAACGGCGCGCTCAAGCCTGAATGATGGGTGATCTTGGGGAGCAAAGACCCAGTCAAGGATGAGCTGCGCAGCCCAATAGTATCCCTCAATATCTGGGATTGCAAGCCCGCCCTTGTATTGGAAGCACTGTACAGGTTCGAGTGATATTCTAGGTTGCCTCCAACAATATACATTATTAAACATACAACTGGACAGGGCAATAATGAAGAGCTCGAAACAAGCGCGGATATAGCATTGTTCATCGTGAGCGCAGGCGTGTAAGGTTTGTCTCAACTCTGTCATATTGTGGGTTACCATTCGCCTTGAGAGTGTTCAGTCCGTGAGTGCAGCTGGTGGTGACTGGCTTTCGGCTTCGGAAGAGAACATCTCACAGATGCCCAAGACTTGCAGGGTCTTGGACATTGACATGTGTTTCTATTGGTTCTTTCTACTCATTTTAAGTAAGTAGTAAATGGGCACCATGTTCTTTCAAATTTTGCAATCCTATCTCAAATTAATGCTGTAAATTTGTCCATTGCATAGACTGACCATATCTTCCCCCACCATATATTTTGCGAGGGTGTCTGTTGTTGCTTCAACAGCTAGGCCAAGCTCAAGCATGCAGCCAAGAGGGAGAACAATTTCTCCAGTGGGGTTACAGTGGAATAGGGTCTGTGTTCCCCAGGATCCCCCAGGAGAATGAGGAGTGGGTCATGGGGCAAGGAGACATTTGTTATAGATCATATAGTAAGGAGGACTTCATCCTTGAAAACCCAGTCTGTGGGCTTGTCCACCATGTGTGTAAGAAAGTGCCCCTATTGCCACAGCCCTTCCAGCACAGTTCTGAGCCACCTAACATATTATGTAGCTACAAAGGAGTAAGGTACCATTGTGTCAGTATTTTGTAAGCATTCTCTTTATAGCATAAAGACAGTGAGGATGTTTTGACCCTCTGCCATCCTAAGTCTCCTCTGGGTTGTCCATATCCAATTCCCTTTCCCATTGTGTCACGCATGCATGTTTCTTAGGGGGAGTTAGATTCAAAATATATTGTAAGAGCCATGATATGCCTTTGCGTCTGATGTTGTTGCTTTACAGGGATTTGATCAGTGATTCCTCCTGTTGCAATGCTGTACCCCACCTAATGTAGCGCCTGTGTGAGTCTATATGTGTTGTGGCAGGTCAATGCATATTTCTTAATGAGTTCCCTTTGCTTCTGAAGTTCAGCGCCGTTATAGAAGTCTTTCAAATGTAACTGGTGGTCTCAAATCCAGGCAATCCAGGCAAAGAAGCCGGGATCTGAGGAGCAAAGTCTGGGTTACTGGCCATTCGGGTCTGGAAAAATGGGTAGGAAGGAAATACCTACTTATGCCGTATAGTTTGCCAATGGGCCAAGAGTTTGGCTGTCTTAGGCAAGAGGGGTGGAAAGTGTGCCTAGGCCGTGGTCGGTAGTCATAAAAGCTCTTGAACTAGGACATTCGTTAATGCCTGTTCCACCTGTACCCATGGTTTAATCTCAGGGTCATTGTTCCAGTCTAGGGAGGGACGTAGTTGAGCTGCTAACATGTACGCTGTTTTGTCTGGGAAGCCCAGTACTCTCATCTGTGGAGCAGGATTTACCCTTCCACACAAAATTGAGCTTTTTCCTACAGATTAGGGATTGTGTTGCTTTTTCTATGAGGGGGAGATTCTGTAAGATGTATAGAAGAGGAAGTATGAAATTAATTTTGAGACTATTTAGTCAGCCAATGCAGGAAATTTCTAGTTTGCCCTACCTATACAGAACCTTGAATAGGGCCTTGATCAGTGTTTATGCAGCTATCATATAATACTCTCCATTAGGTTGGTAAGTTGACCACCAGGGACCGTATGACACAAGTGTCCTGGGGCTGCGAGGGCGTTTGCGCCTACTTTATGTACCCGCAGGGCTCTTTTGTGTTACAGAAGGGGACGCAGATGCTTGTGTGACCCCTTTTGTAATACAGTTAGTGCTGGCACACAGTACAGCACCAGCCTCATCGTTAGAGGGCCTTCCCTCATTTGCATGGGGGTGTGGCCCCATGCAGATGAGGGAATCACTTTGCCCCTGTGCCCGTGCTGTATTAACGACATGGGCGCAGAGGCAAACATGCCTTTAAAAGGGACACCAAGTGCACCACAAAAAGGTGGCGCATTTTCAGTGCACCCTTTAAAGGGATGAAAGGGGGTCCCATGGACCTCCAAGACATCCCCTTGCAAGCGGTGCAGTCACTCACTACACCCGGCTGCAAGGGGATCGCTAATCCATTTTAAAAGTGCATGTGGGTTGCGACCTTCACAGAATAACACGGTGCACCTTTTAAATAGCTGCTCTGTATTTTTCGTGAATGCGCTGCCAAGGCAGCACGAGTTTGGGGCTGCCCTGAGGGCAGCGCATTCTTCCTGACCGGGTGCACTTTCCATGTTTACACCCGGCGCACCTGCTTTAAGGTGCGCTGTGGCACAAACATGGAAACTGCCCCCTATCTGTAATACGGGCCAAGGTACTTTATGGCTGACTCAGCCCATGACAATCCACCTCACTGAACAGGTTCCCGTAAATTGCTAATCAGGTCTCCTACCACTAGTCCCTGGGATTTCTAGTAGTTCTTTTTGAAGCCCGATTCCTGCGCAAAGTGGTCCAGTTGATTTATTTATATTTGTATTTATTAAGTGCAACATTCACCCACAATGGATATCATGGCGCTAGGAAAGCTATAATCTTAAATGAGTGTGGTGTGATACTGAGGGCATCTGCAAAAGGGAGCTTAAGCGATAGGCTGCAAACTGTTGACAGTTACAACCTGGGGAACAGATGAGTTTTCAATTTCTTTCTGAATGACATGTAGTCAGCAGAAAGGCGAAGGTCTAAAGGAAATTCATTCCAGTGAGCTGCCGCCAAATGAGAGAAAGAGCGGCCCCCTGCTCTAACTTTCTTTTTTTAATAAATCTTTTTATTAAGTGGTATCGACATATCAAGCAGCATTGAAATACAGTTAGGAGACAGTACATATATCAAGCAACGATAATAATTCGCAAAGATTTGATACACAGTATAGGATACATAACATCTAGGGGGGTGTAAGGTGCTCATCATCAGTCAGTGGTGTCGGTGGGGTGCAGATGTCTCCCCTATACGAATTCCATGGCCCCCAGACCCTATTCCATTTCCTGGGACATCCTCTGGCCGTCTAAACTGATTTTTCACTGAACGTACACCAATCCAGATCTTTCCTCCACTTATATATCTTAGGTGGTTGCTGGGCCCCCCAGTTCTGTGCTATATTCCTTTTTGCTACCATTACTGCTAGCGTTGCCCACTGCTTAATGTATGAGGTGAAGTCCGTTGGTTCCCAAATGTTTAATAGGCACCTCCGCGCTTCCGGGCGTAAATCAATCGCTAGGACCTCACTTAGTGTGCGGTGTATGGCAATCCAATAAGTTTGTATGTGATCACACTCCCACAGGATATGGATAAATGTGCCATCTCTCCCACACCTCCGCCTGCACTCTCCACTCTCGGCTCTGCCCATTGCTCTAAATTTCTTAATGCATCTGGTTCTTGCCAGGGCGTGGGCGAAGGACTGCAGATTTCGTGTGGGGGCCTAAAACTCGATTTGTTCTGCAAGATACTGGGGCCATGCTTTTGTAGTGCCTTGTGTGCAGCCCAAGAGCTTGAATTTGGCTCTTTGACGCACAGGCAGCCAGTGAAGCTCTCTTAAACATTCTAATGCCGAGCTATAATTGTTTTTATTGCAAACAAGCTTGGCAGCTGCATTCTGGGCCAGCTGCAAACAAGAGAAAAGGTAGTCTGCCATGCCCATATAAAGCACATTCCTATAATCCAATTTGCTTGAGAGTAAAGCCTGGGTGATGGTTTTTCTGCAGTTCAGGGGGATCCATAGGAAAAGTTGTCTTAGTAGCTTCAATATAGCAGAGCTTTTCCTACACAGAACTCGGACTTGATCCTGCATGGTTAGTGCATTATCAATGAGTATCTCCAGGTTCTTTACAACCTGTTTGGGCTCTGGGGCAGATCCTAGTGACTGGGGCCACCAGGTTGCATCCCAAATTAGATGAGCTCCCCCGAAAAACCCAAATCTCGGATTTCTCAGCGTTCAGTTTCAGGCAATTATCTAACATCCAAGTCGACCATTTCTGAAAGATAGTTAATCAGATTATTTCTCGTGACCTCATGCTTGTCTTCGAAGGCTATCAACAGTTGCGTGTCGTCTGCATAGGAGCAAATATTAAAGCCCCATTTCTTGCGGATTTTGGCCAAGGAAGATACATAGGCATTAAAGAGGGTGGGGCTCAGGGAAGCTCCTTGTGGGACACTGTGGTTAATAGTGGTTCCACTAGCAATGCTGGTATTGAAGTTTCTGGGTTGGTCACGAAGCATAAGATATTGTCTTCGGAGAGAGCTAATTTGTGCTCCTCTCCCTCCACTTTCATGCCATGGATTTTGGGATTACTCAGGCTCTTGGCCACTAAAGGTACCATGGCCAATGCAAAGATTAGGGGGGACAAGTGGCATCCCTGTCACGTACCTCTATTTAGGGGAATGTCTGATTTTAAGTTTAGCAGTTGGCTTCTAGTAGTTTGCCCAGATGTAGGTTTTCATCTTAGGACACAAGTGAGATTTGTCCAGCACCCTCGACAGATATGGCCAATCCACCTTGTCGAAGGCCCTCTTGGCATCTAAGGAAAGAAGGACCATTGGCGGGCGCCGGCATTCTGCCACTTCCATGAGCGTTACCAACAGTCTTGTGTTGTTCTTCGGCTATTTTTGATAAAGCCTGTTTGCTGGGAGTGATAAGGCTGGCCCAGATATATTGGAGCTGGACTACTAGTATCAATGCAATTATCTTAACATCGCTATTCAATAGGGCAATTGGCCTATAGGATAAGCAGAGCTTCAGTTTTTTTTAAAGGTTTTAGGAGGAGAATAAGGTGGGATCAAAGCATGGTGTCCGTTACTACTTAGAATGTTAAAGAAATAGTTGAAGAACCGCATGAGGGGTTCTACCAGAAGGGAAGTGTTTGTTTTGTAGAAGGTGGCAGAAAATCCATCGGGGCCCGGGGCGTTCCGAAGTGGCAAGCTATTGATCACCAATCAGACCTCATCGTGCGAGATGTCCTCCTCTAAGATGCATTTCCTCCTCCCTGTTGAGGGAGGTAAAGCCTCAGAGATACTCGTCCTGGAGTCGCACATCTAGATGTTGAGCAATAGATAAAGTGGAGTAGTATTGTTTGAATACGCGAGAATCTCTGCCGTTTCCCGCTGCAACTTTCCTGCCTCATTCATTATTTCCTTCATAGGGTTTGCGTCGTGACAATTTGTAGCTTGTGAGCCAGGAGCCTGTGTGCCTCGTTGCCCGGTTCATAATAGCCTTCAAAAAGGTGCTGAAAACATGGTTATTCTGAATGCATTTGCCCGTGCCTGTTCTGGAGCTCCGAGATACTCCTTTGGGACTGAGTTGAGCGCTATACCAAGCTCACTAAATAAATAAATAAATATACATACAGCAATTTCTTGGCTGCCTCTTTTATCAGCATTTGTTCTAGTTCCCCTCTAAGCCTGCGGAGTTCCCTTATGGTTCTGGTCAGGACCCCCACCCCCCCTTCTTATGCTGTTTATCTCGGCTGGAGATATTTGGGCTTCTAGCTCTTTTGCATTGTTTGGCCAGGCATTCAAACCTTGCTGTGCGTGAAATGAGTTCCCCACAGAAGCCTACCTTAGCCGTGTCCCAATGGGTTGAGGGAAACACTTCGCCATTGTAGTTTTAGTCGAAATAATTTTCGATAAGGTCTTTAATACGGTCTCTCATGTTTGTGTCTCTTAATGCCACCTCATTCATGACCCACGGTTTTGGGAATGGTGTTTGTGGGTTGACAGGGCCTACCATTAGCCACACTGGGGAGTGATCTGACAGTGATTTGACTTATTTTCTAGTGGCTATTAGTCTGGGTAGCAAAGATTGAGAGATTAGGAAGTAATCCAGGTGCGAACACGTTTTGTGGACGATAGAGTAGGATAGGAAATCTCGTTCCCGGGGGTAATGGTGATGCCAGGCATCCATCAAAGCCAAGTCCATTATCCCTTGTGTTAGGGCAGGTGGTGGGAGCAGTCCAGCCCGGGGTTTAGGGCAGTATTGAGGTCACCGCCCAGAAAAATATCACTTACTGCAAAGTGAGAGATCCTAGGGGTGAGTTCAATGTAAAAACGTTCTTTCTTCTCACTGGGGCCATAGATGAAGATAATGGTTGTCAGAGCGCCACCTAGGGTTCCACCTATACCATCTTGGTGACCTTTGCGATCCGTATATATGCTATCTATTTGGAAAGATAGGTCTCTACGGAGGGTGACTGCTACTCCACTGGACTTGCGTGTATATGAGGAGTGGAATTGTGCTAGGTACTAGTATGAGCGGAGAGGTTTGGTGTCTGCTTTACACCACATCCACCTTTTTCTGCCTGACCCAATTCAATAAGCTTGACGTTTGATTGGGGCATACAAGCACTGTACATTGAGGGACACCAATGGTAAGAGTGTCATGGCTTTCTACATTTGTAAACTCGCTTGTACCTAGAATGTGGCCCGTGTGGTGTATGAGGATCGTGTTACCTCTCATGGTGTCAGTCGTGTGCATCAACTGGGACATTGGAAAATGGGGTAACCTTGGTAAACATATGAAACTTCAAGACCCTACCCGGGGTCGGCGTCTGAAAGTTCAACACATGATGTAAAGATAGCACATTGTGGAAATCTTTGGGTGTCATCATGGGAAGTAGGGGCAGGCTCCTAGGTTTTATGTGTGATCCCATTCCCCCCTGTAATTAGTGTGGAATGAGTCTGTGGGTGCTGGCAGACCTGTTGGTGTAGGGGCAACCAATTCCACTGGAGTGCCTCATGGCAGCGTGTCTCCTTCTGTTGAGGATGACAGGCGTTCCGTATCGCCTTGATGTCATTGCTTGCAGGCTTCCTTTCATGGGGAGCAGGTTGAATGGAAATGCCAGTTCTCTCCCTGGTCTAAAAGCTTGAGATTTTCTAGCTCCTGGGGTTGTTCCTTGTTTGGGGGGATAACATGCCCAACACCTTACAGGTTTCCTGTAAGTTGTGTACCGTGATTCGTTTACCTTTGCAAGTGAAGAGTAGTCAGAAGGAGAACCCCCAGCGGTACATGATTTTTAGGTCTCGCTGAGCCAAAGGCTCGAAGAGACATTTTGTATGTGGGATTTTCAAAGTGCTACCCACAGTCTTTTGGCTGGCCTAAACCTTGAGTGCACAATCACATGCATGTGCACAGCTGCTCCCACTCCCCCCTCCCTTCTCTATAGCTTTGGCTCCTTTGTTTTTTATTACACCCTCCCTTCTCTCCCCGCTGTTTTCACACTACCCCCTCCCTTCTAATCAGTTTCCTTTCTGCTCGCTTGATCGCGTCACCGATCACTTAACTACTTCAAATGCAGCGCGCGCACCCCTGCTTTCACTTTTGCCGTGTCCGCGATCACTTTAACCAAATGCAGCGCTCGCGTCCCTGCTTTCACTTTTGCCGTGTCTGCGATCACTTTAATGAAATGCAGCGCTCGCTCCCCTGCTTTCACTTTTACCGTCTTTATTAAAGGTCGAGCTTAAAAATAAACATGTCGCAGTCTGCCTGTTCTGGCACTAGCTCGGGAAGGTTGCATGATCGGCGAGCATAGTATTTCGAATGGTAGATCGGTTTTTGGAGCACCAGAGCAGCAAGAAGCATGTTGGGGGAGGGTATGCCGTCTCGCGCACATGCCTGTCACATTTGCCCTTCACTTCTTGTGGCCGTTAACAGGAGTGCAACCTGTTCTGTCATTATACTGCTGACACTGTACAACAGGTTGTGGCGCACTGGCACTGGCTTCCATATGGCGGCACATCTGTGAGCGGTCAGTTCAACCAACCGTCTTGGAGCTGTCCACTTTCGCCACTGATCTTGCTCGGAGCGTCTTTTCAAGGAGAGCAGAGAGAGCACATCTTTTATCTGTCATATTTCAGGAGATCACTTCCTCAGCCCCGTCGTTCTTCTTGGGCAGTTTTTGTTACCGCAATTATTATGTCTTAATTATAATTTGTTGTTTAGGGGAAAGCCGAGAAGCCAGTCTTTAGTGTAATACTGTGATTTGCTGCTTAGGCATTGAGTGTTTTTAAACAGATTATTCAATTCGTTATAATATGCCTCGATATGATACTGATGTTGTATGCTTTATTGTGAAGTGTAACATGGCAGCTGCTTGCATCTTCATGAAATTTGGACAGATGGACGTTATCCTAAGCTAATGTAAAACTTGCAGAGACTTGTTTTTAATATAAAAGCACGTAAAGTGTTCTCAATGTACATATTTAAATATTTTATATATTGGCAGTAATTATGTATTTGTATGCACGCCTCGTACTGCACTGCTGTCATTCCTGAGTGCTGGTAGTAATAGATTTTACAATTTTACAAGTTTATGGTACACAGTTTTCAAACCGCAGGATGGAATACTGAGTTATGCTTGTCGAGGTTCAAACTATTGAAAAGCAGGTCGCCGAAGTTACTTGCAAACGCATAACCCCCTCAGCTACCTGGCTGGTCATTGTGCGGTATACTGCGGAGGGTACTTTAACGTTGCCTGTCATTCCTTTTTTTTCTCTTCATTTTTGTAGTGACTGTTACCTGTGCCTTCCATTGGTAATGAATCACTTACATAGCATGTGCCCTGCGTTATGTTCGGTGCTCTTGGAATAGCTCGACGGAGATGAAGCTCTCTGCTCCTTAGCTTTATTTGTTGTTATAGAGACTATTACGTTTTAATTTCTCTAGCTGGAATAAATGACCTTACAGTAAATGGTGGCAACTGAAAGCCAAATATCATCTAGACTTGGTTCTCAGTTCAGGCCCCTCTGCACTTGAGTATCGCTTTTGCTCCAAGTGACACGGAAACAGCTGTTACTGCTCTCAAGGTGATTGAATGAGAACAAGCACGCATCCTTCAGGGGGACCATCTGCTGGTCTAGAAAACAGAATTGGGCTCGTCTTCCAGAAGCAGCTTACACCGCCTGCTTTCCCAGAAGGAACCAGGCCGACATGCTCATGTCATTTGGGAGGGGTGGCGAAAATAAAAATACCTGAACCATGGATCTTTATTTCCTGACTGGTACAGATTGCAACCAAATGATCAGTTTTAGGAGTGACACGTCACTGAGTGATAGGACACTGAGAGGGGCAATGTGTCACCTCCTTTCAGAGAGAGTTTGTTCCTAGTTTAATTTGCATTTTGGCTCGCCCCACATTACAGTAATTCGGTGTTGGTCATGATGTATGTCATTTTGATTGTTTGCTGCACGAGTTTTGAGGCAAAAAAAAAACCTACAGTCCCGCTGAGTCACCAGTAAATTGCACTATGGGAACACCCTCTATGCCAGGATCACCAATCATCTTTCTAAAAGACTGGAAGAAATCCAGAACTCAGCAGCCAGAATTATCCTCAATCTACCAAACAGAATTCACATTACACCACATCTCAGGGAACTACACTAACTACTGATACACTAATACACACCATTCAAACTCCCAACACACATATTCAAGGCACCACACAACTCAGATACCTGTAGTGATTAATGGTCCTCAGGTGTATCATTCCATTTTCTTTAAAGTGATTCCATTAAAATGCTCGAGGGACTATTTTGCATTTGCAATGCTATAGGTCTCGCATTGACACGAGTTTGAGCTATTGGCATTGCACATAACAATGCCTTTTATTTTTGAATAGTTTTTAGAAACATAAATAAAAGGATTTGTTATTTACAATACCAATGGGTTAAACTCTCGTAACTGCGAGACCTATTGCATTGCAAATGCTTGTTTCCTTTTGCTAGCAATGGGTTATTTTGCAGAATTCCTTTAGTCTGGTGAAGGTTTGGGCTGAAACATCTTGGAAGAGTGAAATGGTGCACCCACGGAACATTATGGGTTCCTGCTGCGGAGCTGCTTGAAGAATCTTTTCTTTCATAATGAAATAGTGGACCCTGATGAGAGTATACAAAGAGGAAGTTTCTTTTGCTGCTGGTAGGTGGAGTACACTCTGTGGGTTCGATCTAGAAGGATCATGGTATCGTCAGTCTGTTGAAGTATGAGCACAAAGAGGGCCTTCAAATGGGCCTCTAATTCTGCTTGGGGAATTGATGATGCAATGAACCTGACCCTTATATTACTTCTCCTGGCACTTTTTTCGAGATTGTCGAGTTTGCCTTGTTACGTGGCCTCATCTCATTCCAGTTTTTTTTTTAGTGCGCTGTTTGATCTGCATTGCCCTGAATATGGTCTGCCAATGTTGATTCAACCTGTTGCAAAGGAGAATCAGCTTGGCCTAATGAAAAGTCAAAGAGGTATGAGAAAAGGATGCGTTTTAGCCCCACTTTTATTTATTTTGCATATAAAAAACCTCCACCCAACATTTTTACTCACTACCACTTTGGATGTCCCTAAAATTAAAGGCTCTCTTTTACCAGCATTATTATATGCTGTGTTGATGGCCCACACTCCTAAAGCGCTTCAGCAGCTAGTAAGCGGCTTTGTAAAGTTTATCGCACTATTAGATCTGCGCACAAATTTTAAAAAATCTTTTAAAATGTCTTGTGGCCCAAAAAAGTACAAACTGGCAACCCTGAAAGTGGGTGATGCATCTCTTCAATGCACAAGCACTTTTTCTTACCTTGGCATGATTTTTTCTGAAAGTGGCTCTTTGCAAGCCTACATAGCACATAGTAGGAGCAATATTTCCAGAGCCACTGGCTCACTACTTAGCCTACCTCACCCCAGGAAGGGGGAGCATTAGTCCGCTTATTGAATATCTTTAAGACACAATGTCTGGGGTATTGATTTCGAGCTCAAACTTTGCAAGTCACAGTGAATTAAATATTACCTATGTTGAGGCTACATTAGTGCTCGCCCACTGCTCTTATGGTTAACAATTTGAAACAATACGGAGGTAGATCTCATAAGAGACATTATAATAGACTGTCTTTCTTGTGACAAAGGCAGAAATAGTCAGTGGCTAGCGTATGTAGAATCCTGTATACATAAGATAGGTCACCAACAACTGTTTGAGAACCCTGATGGCCCTCTCACTATCATTAAAAGACAGTTGCGCACTGCCTGGTTTGAATTTACACATGCGGAGAGACTGAAGAATGGGCTCGGAAATAAAAAAAGGTAGCTTATCTGAATATGAACCCTGATGGGTGTGCCCCTAGTCAAAGGTCCCTGACAAGCCCGATGGGGCAGTGGGAGCGCACTCTGCTGTATCGTTTTAGGGAAGGTATGGTCATGTGTCTGTTAAGCTTCCCATTAGGTTTTCAAGCAAACTTAGATTCCCGCCCCTGTCCGTGCAACAGGAGGTCGAATCAATTAATGCAAAAAAAATTATTGGGCTGCGATTTTTATTTACTGTACACTAAAATCATTTTATTGCCATTAATTGAGAGACATTGTATTACAGAATTTAGAGTAGCTTATGATATCTTGCTCCAGTTGAATAATGAGGAATGTATCTTTCATGTCGGACTGTTTTTGACAACTGCAGTTAGTGCCCGACAAACAATGACGGCCTTTTAGTGCTCAGTTTTAGTGGTATTAAGATATGGAGATTGCACTGATTTTACAAATTTAGAATGAATATGATCTAGACTACAAATCTGCTTTAATCATTTTATGTGTGTATGTACTTTTATGGCTACTTGTGTAACCAAATAAAGATATGTGAACTGAACTGTCAAGGTCATTGCGGGCCCTGATGATATCGTGTCTAAGAGATGCCTTGTCCAAAATCAAAAAGCTCTGTAAACATTTAGAAATAGTCTGGCATAAATCCTACTGTGAAAATGATAAAAGTATACTCAGGCTCTAAAAGATTACCAGAAAATTGCAGCGCTACCAGAGATGCTTTCTATTTGAAAAAAAAATAACCATGGCACAAAACTGCCCCCAAACCCTTTTTAAGTAGTATTTACTTTATCAGGTCTCATAAATATTTCTCCTGATGTTTCTCTTTTGCCGCCTCAGTGTGACGAAGTAGTAAAGCTTTTTTCTAAAACAGTTGCTAACATTCAGGCTTAATTTTCCTCTACACCCAATCCTCACTGTTGTCAGTCACAATCGGAGTTAGATAATACCTGTGCTGTACTTATGACCTGTGATAACATCTGTGATAACACAGATGACAACACCTGTGTTGCCACTGTCTGCTCACAATATCGCATAAGAGAGGTTATTACCCCAGGACCGGCCCCACCCTGCACTCTGAGAACCTTTCTGCCCTTGGACCTTCCGACTTTTACCTTGTTTCTTAATGCCATCAAATCAGGATCACCTTTAGACCTTTTTCTGCCTTCGGTTTTAAGCAAACTTGCCCGACAATCTCTAGAAATATTAAATCCGCATCTGAATGCATTGCTCTCAGAATTCAGTGTCCCAAAGGTGTGAAAACACACAATGGTTATGCCCCTGTTGAAAAAGCTCAATCTTGACTCTTTTATCTGGCCTAATTATAGGGCAATCTTGCTCCTGCCTACTTTGGCCAAAGTGTAGGAGAAACACGCATGCAAACAACTTATGGCATATACCGACAAAATGGATGCAATTGGACACATTAGCACTTGACGAAGCATTAACAATAATATTTCTTTGCGTCAATCATCAGGATGTATATTTTTATTTTTCTAACACAAAATTATAAATGTCGTTTATATTGTGAAATGCTTATTTTCAAACTTTAAAGTGAAGAACAATGTGGCGTTTTTGTTTACAATGCTTTCCCTTACTGGTGCCTCTAAATTAGGATATCAATATTGCTCATTAATCATAGGTAAGAGTAGTCAATGAAAATATGGACTTAAGAGATCTTGGAGAAGAGACAGAAAGTCTACTTAGTTCTTTGTATATAAACTGGTGCCTTGTGCTTGTAAATGTAGCCAATATCTTAATTGTTTAGGACTATTATTATCTGATGGAAAGCAATATTGCTCTAGTGCTCTAGAGTATTCACCTAGTCAAATTAAATTCAAAAGGTGAACCCCCTTTTACTAACAGAAGAAAAGAAGCAACAGAAACCAGTCAGAACCTGGGTACATTTTCTTGAGATTCTAAGGTTATAGTAATTTCATGTTGACTTAAGAACAACTAAGAGTAGCTTGGATTGATGTACAGCCAACAAGAACAATATAGTGACAACACAAAGTGATTGATTGTTTTATTGTTGCTATTCTCCCTGGGGTTCAACAATGAGAAGATGCACCATCATCTTCAATCAAATCAATTCTTTATTAGCTTGATAATGAGATGTACTAGAGATTTACAACATTTGCATACAGTAAAAACATAGAAACTGTTGTAAATCATAATGCTTACAATAAGATCATTACTCTAAAAGTATTAACTCTTAAAAATGTGTATATAAACAATAAACATCAGCAACTCAAGGAGGTGCGAATACATATTTAAAATCATCATTCACATTTCCTATTGCATTCCTGCTAAACATTGCTCTTATGCTCTACTGCAAGCCTCTTTAAATTTAGAACAAACAACAAGTCAAATCTTGCCTTATGGAACTTCATAAGCTACAAAATCCTTCCTCTGAAGATAATCTACACGAGGTCTTCAATACCCCACTTTGAGGTTATGCTCCAATTTTCACATTTAAAAAGAATCTGCACAAATTATGCTCAATTAAAGTATTGAAGTATGGTTGAGCTTGATCTTGCTTGGTGCGCAAGGCTATATATGTTTGAAGTTCTTTTAAGTCTCGGCTGGCGAAAGCAGCGTGCATGCGCTGCCCTCGTCATACGAGGGCTTCTTGGAATCAATACAGATTCCAAAGCTCTCGGAGGCGGAGTTCCTCATTCGCTGGCGTCATCCTGCATGCAAAACGCAGGCTCACAATTGAAAAGGAGGCTTCTTAGTCCCTCCTTGTTGCCGCCTTGTCTCCTTTTAGCCCCACCCACCGGGATTGGATCTCTCACTTGCGGCCTTACACACTCATTATCTGCTATGCACTACATTTTTCCCAACGCCGACAGCTTGTTTTTTCTTGCCAACAACGTGTCTGTCGCTAGCTCTTGTAAGCTGAGGTGGGTTTGGTGCCTAAATAGTTTTTTGCAACTTTACACGAGAAATAAACCCCGAATATAGCCTTTCCCGTTGACGGGGCCATTTTAACAGAACGCTTGCACAGCGAGATTTTATCTCCCTTTGGATCCTGATTAATTATTAAATTTCTTTCATTAGCACTGTATGCGGCAGCAGAGTGCGGAGGAAAATATGTTTTTTGGGGTGGGGGCGAGATGCTGAATGATATGGGTGACCTGCAGAATCGATTTTGAGGAACACGAAAAATGTGCCTCCTCTGTCCCTTAAATTAAATATGTATCTACTTCAGAGCTTCGTTGGGGCCATGCCCTCACCATCTCGTAAGGCTACTCTCCTTGTTCATTCTGCGGGCCTAGTACCACAATCTTGCCTCGCTCCCTGCTGCTCCCCATCCCCCCTCCTCCCTGTCTCCTCATATATCTGCCATTTGCCCATTCACTAGCCCCGGCCGCTGTGAAGTGCAACAAAAAGGCGCGCTCAAATACAGTGCGTCACCATTTCAGGTCGTATTTTTCACCCTGACGTGGGTTCACATTAGATTGATGCGCAGTGCCGCAAGAGACCAAAAGAAAGTACAAGTGCCGCCCCCCAAAGGACTGCTAGTTCCCCAGGCGTATGATCTGACGGCTAAATTACTTAAAAGCGGATGGCCTTTGCGGTGAAGCTTCCCATCTGTTACCGCCCCTTAAGGGTTCACTGGTGACGGCTGGTGTTACAGCGCTCGGGGTCAAACCCTGCAAGGGTCAACTAACCCTTTCAGCCTTCAAAGGTTGACAAACTGCGTACTAAGACACTGGGTAGTAATAACACCTGTTAACCACAGTGCTTAGAAGCGGCAAAGCAATTGAGCTCTACACAGAATCGGCATCCCGAAACCCGGACAGGTAAAGTTGCACATAAAAAATATATAAATACAAATAATATTAATATATTAGATGGGACTGAAAGAGCACCGTCATAATCCCCCCTCCCCACAGAATATACTATATGATCCTGGGCAAATCACTTTATTTTCTGCACCTAGTTCCTTTATCTGGCAAAACTGTTAGCGGTTATATATTGCAAAATGCCGACATTGGGCGCTACACATTAATTGCACATTTACTAAAAGGAGACTGGGTGGGTGGCATTTAACTGTTTAGGGAAAGAGGCACAACTTTGCTGAATAGCGAAACCGACTCCATTTGGTACTAGCAGCAATTATCAGGGTTGCAGTAATTATGCGATAATAAAAATGCAGCGTTTTCTGCATAGTTATGGATTTGCCAAATTCTGCTGTACAATTACCATTTTCGACAGACATAGTTTCTAGCTCAATCGATTCAAAAGTTACTGAAACTCGAGATGCCACTTCAAAGGTTAACTGGTCACCTTTTAGTAGCCGATTGACAAAATTATGAGCCGAATGTATAGCAATGAGCTGAAAGTTCTGCCCAGACAATACTACTGGTTGTTACAAAGACAACAACGCGAGATTATAGTGACACAATGTGCCACCTTATGCTATATAATGTGCCTTTTCTTGCAACAATGGCGACTGGATTTATGCGGCAAATCCACATAATATCAATGCCCCCGGCTGGAAATCAAAAACACATATACCACAACGATACTGTAAAAAAAAAAGACTACTAGAATGCGTCTATCACGAATCACTCCTACAGAATACGGTGCATTGACACGAAAGCGCCGAGACAGACAGACACTTGATCTATCTATCGAGCCCCAGGCCGCTGCCACATTACAGCCACATAAACAATAGGACACCTGCTCCAGTCCTGCAATCCTCGCCGGGTCTTCCAGCGTTAAACCTGGCCCTTGCCCCTTGAACACGCTCAAAGTTTGATAGAAACTTTGATCTGCTGTTTAAATATCTCACTGGAAAACAAGCATTGAAAATGCAATAGGTCTCGCCTTTGATTAAGTTAAAGCCATTTGCTTTGCTAATGGTATTGTATAGCAAAGCAAATGGCTTTAAATTAATACAAGGCGAGACCTACTGCATTTTCAATGCTCGTTTACTTTTAAGATGGTGCAAATATGCCAGAAAACTCATCAGTTGTGCAGCAGTTGTAACCTTTTACTTCACTTCAATATCTGAGCCACAGCTTCAGAAATGTGACACCATTTCCAATGTAATTGTAGCATAGTTAATATTAGTTACTTGAAGCATAATTAAAATTATTACTCCGTACATCTAAATTGCACCAAAACTAGAAAACCATTACATTTTTATATAAAATCTCAAACTATCCAGGACCGCTGTTAAAATTTGATATGCCCGCAGAAGAATAGTACCCAAGCGTACATATTATGCACTAGTCAACCATAAATCCAGTTTCAGCACGTGCACTGAATAAGATTCCCTTACAGGGAACTCTATTTTAGAATTTAGCCCCTGATTTATTCAAGCATGCAGGATGAGAAATTGGGATATATCTCACCCTTTATAACAGGTGTGACGTTATGCAACTTATGCTTCAAACAGATTTTTTAAATGCCTTCCACCATATGATTAATACATTTTAAAAATTCAATTGCCAAAGCAATGCCATTACAACCTCGTTGTTCAATGTTAGAGCTATATTATGTGTTAAATTTGGTCTCAGGTAATCATAATTCTTAACTTCTTATAATCTCTAATTTTGGGCCTCATTAGAATGTTGGGTGGAGTTTGTACACATGCATTTTACTATTGCGGCTTGTGCTGCACCCCTTTTCCGGGCCGCAGCACAAGCTGCAAGTAAAATGCATGGTTCTGACCGTCTTCACGGCGATCGGATCATAATATGGGGGGTGGAGTCGCCGACTACATGTCCAGTGGTCTCCATCCTGCATTCCATCGTAATGAGGGTCTTTATACTTACCATTTGTGAATTTTTTTCCTTTGGCTTTTCAAGAACACAATTTACTTTTGGCTACGTTTATCCTCTTCAGTCATATCTTGCATTTCCAATTGTAAGAGATGTGTCATTATTTCTCTCACAGAAATGGCAGTGCGATCGAAGGTGCAATGAAAAATCTGTGTCCATGACACCAAATGCAGGTGCAGTGAGTGGTGATGGGGGGGATACATTGTGTGGCTGAGGCAATGGGTGGGCTGGCTCCAGTGGCTGCATTGGTAGGCATCGGTAGTGTCAGGGAAAGACTCTAGTGGCAGCATCCCAACACAAATTGTAGGCCTAGGCACATTTTATTTTGACAAATTAAGCAACTGAGCAGGGATGCCATGGGGGTGTAGCTTAATCTTCTAGCTAATGGCGAAGACTGCTTAAGAAAAAAAAACAGTACATTTGCACAAGAGGGGCCCCAGACCTGCCAAACACATATGTGCCTCCTATAGCCTCATTAATTTTTGCAGGGAAACAACCTTTACCACACAGTCATTACCATGCATTACTATTACCACACAGTCTTTACCACGCCACGTCTTTACCACACAAATCTTTACCACCCAATGCTTTTACTACGCAAATCTTTACCAACCATATGCCTTTACCATGCGTGCCTTTAAAACAAAAATGTAAGTATATATCAGGTAAGTGAAACCTATGTGTGTGTGTGTGTGTGTGTGTGTGTGTGTGTGTGTGTGTGTGTGTGTGTATATATATATATATATATATATATATATATATATTTCAGGTTTTAGGGATATGTAAGGGTATTGTGTGGTAAGGGTGTTTTTAGGGTTGGTAAGGGTACTGAGCGGTAAGGGTATTTTTAGGGGTGGGTAAGAGTATTGGGTGGTAAGCGTTTTCTAGGGTTTGGGGTAGAGGTATTGGTTGCTAAAGGTATTTTTAGGGTTTAGGGGTGGTTAAGGGTATTGTGTGGTGAGTACTTTTTAGGGTTTAGGGGTGTGTAAGAGTGTTGGGTGGTAACAGTGTTTTTAGGGTTTAGGGGTGGGTAGGGGTATTGGGTGTTAAAGGTGTTCTTAGGGTTTAGGGGTGGGTAGGGGTATTGCGTGGTAAGAGCATTTTTAGGGTTTAGGGGTGGTTGAGTTTAGGGGTTAGGGCTCGATAAGGGAATATATATATATTTATATGTATATATATGATCTACTGGCGGTCGCCAGTAGATAGTTATAGTTAGGATCGTGTTTCCATAGGAAATTTCAAAATTCTATTTTGAATAACTTTGGCGCCGGTTGACGAATCCTCGCGAACTTTTCAAAACTAATGGGGCGCTCCGTTCAGCTCCTACTCTGAAAGTCTCGGGGTGATTCGTCAAGTAGGGGCCGAGAAAAAAGGGGGGTCCCAAAACGCGTTTTCCCCATGCATTTTTCCATAGGACCTTTAGACACAGCTACAGCCCGAATGGCTGAACAGAATTACTTGAAATTTGGCAGAGAGGTAGCCATAAGGTCAAGGGAGTGCCTTTTGCAGGTCTGGTGTAAATCTGTTCAGTATTTCCTGAGAAAATAGCATTTAAAAGCATATCAATACCTATACGCGCGCAGGGTGCGCGCACTGTGCAAGCCCTGTGCGTGCGCACTGTGCAAGCCCTGTGCGCGCACCCTGCCGTGCGCGAGCGTAATTCTGATTGGTTGTTAGATGTCAGTAAACATTCGAATCGGTCGAAATCAGGAAGTGTCGGCCGCCATTTTGTCTGTCGCACTGAAAAGGAAAGGTGGAGGACGTGAATAGGGGGCAGAGTAGGGAGTTCTTGACCCCCAAGCCATTGTCAGGGGGTCACAGTAGGACCACGAAGGGCAAAAAAAATGATTTTAATTTATTTAAAAAACATCGGAGGTGCGCGCACTCTGCGCGCACCCGAAAAAAAACATTAAAAAAAATAGAAATAAAAATCAAGTTTAAGTGTTTAGATATTAGGTGGCTCTAAAAAGAGCCCTTGTGTTCATTGAGTGTTTTTCGGTACCTACAAGTAAGTACCGATGCAGAGTCTAAAGTTCAAGAGGAAGACTCTGTTCCCTTCATCATTGAAATGTACACCGTCTCCTCTATAAATGTCTTGCATGTTGTAACACAAGTTGTTGTGGTATATAGAACCCATACCATAGTCTCTGAGGAAAGCAGAAACAGACTTATTGACGTGCTTTCTTGCTTTGTCAATTTGCGGACAAAATTGGTTGGACCAGTTCCACTTTTGCCTTTGGCATATATTAGAATATACAAAGGCAGTTTGTGGAAAAAGTGACATCAATTGCAGAAAGGTGTCCTTAATAAGCATTTCTAGACCTACCCCAGTTAAAGTGCCTAGGTCATTTCCACCACAGTGCACAATAATAAGGTTAGGCTGTGGGAGATGTAGAAAGGTTTTCACCAAAGGCATTAATTGGTGCCACTTTAACCCTCTCTGACCAATCAATTTAATGTCTACATTTGGCAAAGCAAGGTCTTTGAAAATACCTCTTTTTTCTGCATACTTTACACTCCAGAAGACATAGCTATGACCTACAATCCACACTGTGAACATCTTCCAAGGAGAACAGGATGCACTCAGGAGGTGTCTTTCAGTAGAATGGCAATATGAAAAGAAAGACAGTTGAAAAATGGAGGCATACATACTTTTTTTTAATAAAAAGAACTCATTGGCTGATTCAAACCATTTTACAGTTAAAACTAGGCTGTATGTTTACATTTTTAAAAGCATGTTTTGGATTGGTACAGAAAAATGTGTTCCCACTGAACATTACTTTGGATTTGCTGTTAGGTTTGAAAAGTCAAGCAGTCTTGCTCTTTGGATTTGAAACATTGTGTGCTGAACTTCTGACCTCTCTGCTCACACCAGTGTTCCATGACCTGTTGCTATGGTAGCAGGCAGAAGTCATGTTGGGGGAAGGGATGATTTGGAAAGGGGTTGAAAGTTGCAACCAATAGAAATGTGTGATTCCATTTGAAAAAATGTGGGAAGGACTGTGATTTTACATTAACATGTATATGTGTGAGGAGCCTAGCGCGCAACCAAGATGGCCGCGTAGGTGCGAGGCTCCCGAGGACCTCCGCGACCTCCTGAATTAATCCTGGCGATATCCTGTCCTTGTTGAGGGGACTGTGTCGGGGAACCCGAGCTGAGGCGCCACCCGTTTTTCGGGCTCGAATCGGACCCCGGACACCGGTGGGAGCACCGATCGAAGGTTGCGGCCTTCTCCTCGCCGGCCCCCCGGATTGGAGTAGTGGGGCGATCCGGGGACAAAGTGAACAACAGCGGCGGGCAAGGCTGGGCGACTCGCGTACCCCGCACTTTCGCTTTCGCTTTTGCGCCCTCCTTGCCCTCAAGCGAGGTAGGGTTGCGGAGCGGGGTGCGGTGGTGTGCCCGGCTGACCCGCCGGCTGTGGGTTGACCTGCGGTTCGGTGGTCGCCCCCACCCCCCCCCGGAGCCCGTGAATTGGTATAGCGGCCCGTTCGAGGAGATTGGCACGACGGTGGGAGAGCAAGCATGTCCACCAAACAAGATGGCGACCGAGCGAAGGTGAAGACGACCCGCCGTGGCACGGCGCACCAAGTTAACAGTATGGACCGCTACACTCTCCAGAAGGGTTCTCCGGAGACATCGCGCACAACCCCGGCGGGCCCGACGGAGGCATCTGCTCAGCCTGCGGATCTGACCCTCCGGGACGTCATGGGCGCCATCGCAGAGATGAAGGCCTCGGTGGACCAGCGTTTCGACACCCTAGCGCAAAAGATAGACTCGGTCCTGGTGGATGTGAGCCTTGTGAGGGCAGACTTGTCCAAAACGAACGACCGGGTCGATTCCCTGGCCCACACCGCAACGAGCCTCACGACGGATGTGGTGGCCCTCCAAAAGGAGGTGCGCCGGCTTGGCCAGGCGAGCGCCCTGATGGACCGGCGACTGGAGGATTCCGAGGGTCGGGCCCGGAGGAATAATGTCCGTATTGTGGGGGTGCCGGAGGGACGAGAGGCGGAGGCGGCAGATCTTTTTGTGGAAGAATTGATCCTTACCCATCTCCAGCCCCGGGGGCTGAGTAAGCTTTTTGCGGTGGAGCGTGCACACCGGGTCCCTGGGGGCAGACCTAAGACCGGTGCCCCGCCGCGGCCTCTCATCGCCCGGATTTTTAACTTTCGGGACAGAGATGCTATCCTCCAGACCTCCAGGCAACAGGGACCGGTCAAGCTTGACAACATGGATGTGCATTTCTACCCAGACTTTACTCCGGCGGTTCAGAAGCAGAGACAGAGTTTTCTTGGTGTTAAACGTCGCCTACGGGACCTGAACCTTAAGTACTCAATGCTTTTTCCAGCTAAGCTGAGGGTGGAGGTGGATGGTCGCACGCACTTCTTTGACCGGCCCGAGGCGGCTGGGGACTGGTTGGACACTCTGCCTGGAGATCGGGGCCGGGCGGGCGGGGGGGGCGCGGCTGGCGAGGAGGGCCCGCCGGATCAGAATTGAGGGGTGACTGAATAGGCCATGCTCTGGACGATGTTCCTTCCCCATTTATTGATTGCATATGTTCCCCTCCTATGGAGGTCGTGCGGGGTCTGTTGGGGGCTTCCCTCCTCCTCTGGGGGACTAGTTAGTTTTTAGCTATGGGGCGACAGGCACACTGCACTTTGGGGGGGCTGTCTGGGCTCATGCAGGGGTGCAGGGAGGGGGGAGTTCTGTTGGGATGGGGGGGTGGGGGGGGTGTGTTGTTTGTTTGCACCGCAAGGCAAACCCGTTACTGTATTGTTGTTTTTAAGATGCTCGGTGGGGGACGACCGATTGTTTCGACGTATGATGGGGGGTAGGGATTTGACTGTGTTGTCATGGAATGTTAACGGCCTGGGGGATAGGATTAAGCGTGGTGTGGTCCTGCAGTACTTGAAACGTATTTCACCAGATGTTGTCTTCCTGCAGGAGACACACCTTATAGGTAACTCCTTTCAGGCAATGAATCGGCGGGGCTATCGTTTGGCGGCCCATTCTGGCTTCACTTCGGGCTCGCGGGGGGTGGGTATTATGATCAAGAACTCGCTCCCGTTGGAGATCGATGAGGTGCGCCATGATGAGAGGGGACGCTACACTGTCCTGGTGGGAAGAATGGAGGGTAGAGTGTTTAATTTGATATCAGTGTACGTCCCGCCTGGGTTACAAGCCACCACATTTGCGGACCTGGGGCACCTCCTCCTGGACCTTCCGAGTGGCCTGCTGGTGGTTGGAGGGGACTTTAATGCGGTAGCTTCTGGGTCTATGGATCGCCATCCCCCCAGGGACCTCCCCCGGGCACAGGCGTGGCTGCCCGGCCTTTTAGACACGCTGGGCCTGGTGGATTGCTGGCGACTAAAGCATCCCGCACAGCGGCAATACACCTTCCACTCGGGTGCCCATGGTAGCCTCTCGCGGCTTGATTACATCCTTGTCCCGGCGGCCCATGCAGGGAGGGTGGGGGAGGTGCGCCATCTGGCGCGGGGTATCTCAGACCACTCCCCATTGCTGTTACATTTCGATGTCTTCCCGAGGGGGGATGGCAGGGTGGCTCCAATCAATGCATGGTATTTGCGCGACCCCACCATTCGTGCCGATTTGATCAAATCCTTACAGCGTTATTTCGACGAGAATGTGGGGTCGGTCCCTTCGGCCATCTCCCTGTGGGAGGCTTTTAAGGTAGTTCTTAGAGGGGAGGCCCTCTCCTTTATCTCCCATGCCCGGCGGCGCGAGCGGGAGGAGGTGACCCGGGTAGAGGCCGAGATTGCAGAACTGGAGGGTGACCTGGGGAGCGGGGTAACAGATGCCAAGCTGCATGTTCTACACCTAAAGCAGGAGGCCTATCGGGCCCTCGTCACGGAGGCGGCCAGGGGCCTCAGTCGAGAGCAGCAGGGGCGATTGTATGATGTGGGTGATAAGGCTGGCAAATTGATTGCGTGGTTGGATAAGAGGGAGAGAGCGAGTCGCGTGGTTCCTTTGATTGAGAGTGCGGATGGTGCGTGTGTCACCGAGCCGGAAGCCATTGTCTCCTGCTTTGCGGATTATTTCCGCGAAGTCTACTACCCGGTTTCCCCCTGCTCGGAGGAAGATTCCCATGCCCTGCTACGGGACATTGCACTGCCCTCCCTTACGGTGGAGGACAGGGATTCGCTGGACGCTCCTCCCACCTCGGACGAAATTGCCTTGGCTATTCGCTCGGTTGCGTCCGGCAAGGCCATGGGCCCCAATGGTATCCCCATCGAACTATACAAGCTACGCCCGGATGTGTTGGCGCCCCACCTGCGCGCGATGTTCCTGGTGGCACACTCGCAGGGTTCCCTCCCGCCGGACCAGCGTCTGGCCACAATCGTGGTGATCCACAAGGAGGGAAAGCCCCGTGAACGGGTCGCATCCTATCGGCCGATCTCGCTCTTGAACGCGGAGCCCAAAATCCTCGCCAAGGTGTTGGCCAACCGGTTGGTTGGCGTGGTGGGCGATTTGGTCCACCAAGACCAATCTGGCTTTATACCACACCGCAACACGGCGCTCAATCTGCGGCGCTTGCACGGTGTGCTCGCGCGTGTCCCATTTGTGCGGGAGCCGGCCATCTTAGCGTCCTTGGACGCCACCATGGCGTTTGACACGCTTGAGTGGCCATACATCTGGGCGATGCTGGCGAAATTTGGATTTGGACCGGGCTTTATTAGCTGGGTCAAATTGTTGTACTCGGGCCCCTTGGCGCAGGTGGTGGTGAATGGGCGAGTCTCGGTCCCATTCGCGCTGGGGCGGGGCACACGACAGGGTTGCCCCTTGTCACCTCTCCTGTTTGCACTGGCCCTGGAGCCCCTGGCGGAGTGGCTGCGGTGGCACCCTTCCATCCGTGGTCTCCGCTGGACCCCCGAGCATGAGGACCGTGTGTCCCTCTATGCTGATGATATCCTCCTGTATCTCGCCTCCCCGCGTAAATCACTGATCGTCCTGGTTGATGTTTTGCGCTCATTCGGTCGCAACTCAGGCCTTGTCATCAACTGGGCGAAATCCTGTGTATATGTGCTTTCCGGGGAGGCTCCGGTCCTACCACGGGACTGTCCGATCCAGATTGCCTCCCAGGGGTTTCGGTACCTGGGTATATATATCACTCTTGACCCGGAGGCCCGCTATGAGCGGAATTTGCTGCCCCCCCTCCAGCGCTTGAAGGAGGACGTGGTGCGCTGGCGGCGTCTGCCGCTTTCGCCGCTCGGCCGAGCGGCCTTGTTTAAAATGATGTCCTTGCCGCGCTTCCTCTACGCCCTCCAGAATACTATGGACTTGGTTCCGGCACGCTACTTCCGTGAGGTGGAGGGCCTCCAGCGGCGCCTGTTCTGGGACGGGAGGCCGCGCATTGCTTTGGCTAAATTGACGCTCCCGTGGTACGATGGGGGGGTCGCCCTCCCGGACATTAAACGGTATTACTGGGCCACCCAACTGGCTGCAATTAATCATGGCCTTTACGGGCCCGCCTTGAACCCGGCGTTTGAGATGGACAAGATGCTCCTGCCCGGTGGCGACTACAATCGAGCGCTTTACTCTGCCGCGCCCGACCCACGTCTGACGGGACCGACGCGTGTCATGGTGCGTGTCTGGCACGCGGCTAATGCAGCTATGGGATGGAAGGATCGTTTGACCCGGGCGTCACCGCTATATGCGCCTGAGAGGTTGGGCTCCCTGTGGACATCGAAGGGCTTTGAGAAGTGGGACACGATCGGAATCAGCACTGTGGGAGATCTCTGGACGAGGGGGGGATTCAAGACTTTTGCGACGCTGCAGACGGAGTTTCAGCTGCAGGGCAGTGAGTGCTTTCGGTACCTACAAGTCCGCCATGCGCTGGGCTCCGTCTTCCCGGATGTCGCGTCCATTCCGGAGTCTTCCCCCCTGGAGGACAGAGTGCTGGATGGCCATGTCCCAGACAGCACGATCTCCCTCATATATAAAAAACTGATCAACGACAGATCGTGCCTGCTGACTAGTCTCCGCGAGGCCTGGGTTGCCGACGGGCTAGAGCTGGACGACGAGGATTGGATTTCCGCGGTGGCCTCTCCAAAAGAGGTGGCCATCCCGGCTCGCCTTCGTTTCGTCCAGCTTAAGATCCTTCACCGGGTTTACGTGACGGGGCCAAGGCTTCTACGTATGGGCTTTGCTGGTGACGGAATGTGTAAGCGTGGCTGTGGCGCGTTGGCAACTTTCATGCATATACTGTGGGAGTGCCCAAAGGTGGAGCGATTCTGGCGTGGTGTGCATGAGGTCCTGCGTGTGGTTACGCGTGTCGCGCTGTTGCCTGAAGCGAGGAGATGCTTGCTGAATGTGTGGGAACCAAATGACTATTCGGTCCCGCAGACGCGGTGGGTGACTCTGGGATACATGATAGCTAAGCGTGACATTGCCCAATTGTGGGGATCCCAGAGGCCCCCTGCGGTGTTGGCCTGGAAAGAACATATGGATTGGTGTATGTTTCGTGAAAAGGTGGTGTATGTGGCGAGGGGTAAGCCTGGGGCGTGGGTGAAAATCTGGGGCCCCTGGAACGCCTACCGCGGGGGTATTTGTGAGCCGCCACTGCTACCGGCTGCCTCGCCTGCTCCGTCTCCCTAGAGGGCCCCCCTCCCTCGGCCTTGGGCACGCGGTCCCCCAGTCCCTGATCTATTCCCATTCCCCTCTCCAGAGTTCTGCTGCTGGTTGGGATCCCCCACTTATGGAGCACGTGCTGTCACTTTGGATCGCGGGTTGCCTTGCGGGTGTGGTTTTTTGTGTTGTTTTGTTTCGATAAAAGGGAACCGTACTGTGGGCATGGAGCTATGCGGCCTGCAACATTGATTTCTCCTGTTTTGCTAATCTGCACTGCCAAGAGACTCTTACTGTATGTATGCAATATGCTTCTGTTACTCTAGCGGCCGGCCGAGTGGTTGTGGGCCCATACCTGTAACTTTTTCAAACTGCAATAAACGGTTTCAAAAAAAAAAAAAAAAAAAAAAAAAAAAAACATGTATATGTGTGAAAAAAGAGAGGGAAAAATTGCCATTTACTGGTTGTGGAGAGAGGAGAGAGGTGTACAGCTCTGAGATTCTGGCTCTGATAATCTGCTGTTTGAGTGCCACATTTCTTTCTCAACTAACTAATTTTAAAGGTGAGTTATGAGTTTGAGAGGGGAAGTATGTGGTATATTTTGATATAAATAATAGAATTGTCATTCTTGTTTTAAAGTTGTGTTTTACATTTTGTGTTTTAGGAGATATTTAACTGTCTTGAACTTGTAAGATATTATGGAGTATGTCTTCACTGTAAGTTAAGGTGTACTGGTATCACTGAGGAATACTGTTTTGTGCCTAGAATCACATCATGAGTCTGTCTGCACACAGGATTTGTTGTCAGAGATTTAATTTGTGTTGCTCTTGTTCTGTTAGCCTTGCACTCGCAGAAAAGGGGCAGTTTGTTTTCTTAAAGTGTGATGGTTAGCATTCAGCAGAAATTAGTTACTCACAAAAAAGAGGCAAATGCAAACACATTTGAAAATAGCATGGTACATTTTCCTACCACTTTAAAAGTTGTCTTTAACATTTTATGTTAAGGAAGATATTTAAGTGCCTTGAACATGTTAGATATTATGGAGTATGTCTTCACTATAAGTTAAGGTGTACTGGTATCACCCAGGAATACTGTTTTCTGCCTAGAATCACACCATGACACAGTGTGCACACAGGAATTGTTATTAGAGATTTAATTTGTGTTGGTCTTGCTCTATTACCCTTGCACTCGCAGGAAAGGGGCAGCTTGTTTTTTGTAATACATAGTCATGGTGTCAAGGAGCTGTTAGGACATGTGCTCTTTTCTGCTTGTCTAAAATATAAGAATAAAGTGTCAGGCTGTCTCAGTAATTATCACTTACTCCACCACAGTACTAAATGTGCTTTCAAATTGCCAAACAAAATATCACTTTGTGGTTAGAATCACACCATGAGTCTGTGTGCACACAGGAATTGTTGTCAGAGATTTAATTTGTGTTGCTGTTGTTTTGTAAAACTTGCACTTTTAAGAAAGGGCAGTTTCTTTTTTTCAACTGTGTTGGTTAGCACTCAGCAGAAATCACTATCTCAAAAATGAGAGGTAAATGCAAACACATTTGAAAATAGCATGGTACATTTTCCTACCAATTTAAAAGTTGTGTTTTACATTTTATGTTAAGGAAGATATTTAAGTGCCTTGAACTTGAAAGATATTATGGAGTATGTCTTCACCATAAGTTAAGGTGTACTGGTATGACCCAGGAATACTGTTTTCTGTCTAGAATCACACCATGAGACAGTGTGCACACAGGAATTGTTGTCAGAGATTTAATTTGTGTTCCTGTTGTTCTGTAAAACTTGCACTTTCAGGAAAGGGCCTGGTATCACCCAGGAATACTGTTTTGTGCCTAGAATCACACCATGAGACAGTGTGCACACAGGAATTGTTGTCAGAGATTTAATTTGTGTTGCTGTTGTTCTGTAAAACTTGCACTCGCAGGAAAAGGGCAGCTTGTTTTCTTCAACTGTGATGGTTAGCACTCAGCAGAAATCACTATCTCACAAATGAGAGGCAAATGCTAACATATTTGAAAACCACAGGGTAGATTTTCCTTCCACTCCTGCAATGGGTGAGGTAGTTCCTACATGTTCAAAACTCCAATTAACCTTTACCAAACATGTAGTCTTACACACATATCTGCAGTCTTCACATGCAGTTGAAAAAGTCTCCATGCAGATCTCTCTTGCAACTGACAATACACAGTCTCCAGAAACGCACTGTTTGCACACATGCAGCAGCTTCTCCTACACTCCCATGCATAATACTCAGCTCTGTGTTGTGTTTCAGATAGCAGTGTATAATGCAAACACATTCAACGTCACCAAGGCTCATTTCCTTTGCTCTACTCTAATCACTCACCCTGTAACACATGCTGATGGTCTCAAGTAGCTGTTAGGACATGTGCTCTTTTTTGCCTCTCTAAAATATAAGGGAAATGCGTGAGGCTGTCTCAGTAATTATCACTTGCTCCATCCACAGTACTAAATGTGCTTTCAACTTGCCAAAGGAAATATCGTTTTCTGCCTAGAATCACAGCAGGAGTCTGTGTGGACAGAGGAATTGTTGTCAGAGATTTTATTTGTGTTGCTGTTGTTCTGTAAAATTTGCACTTTCAGGAAAGGGCCAGCTTGTTTTGTTCAAATGTGTTGGTTAGTACTCAGCAGAAATCACTATCAGAAAAATGAGAGGCAAATGGTAACACATTTCAAATCCACAGGGTGGATTTTCCTTTCAATCTTGTAATGGGTGAGGTAGTTCCTACATGTACAAAACTCCAATTAACCTTTACCAAACATGTACTCTTACACACATATCTGCAGTCTTCATGCACTTGTAAAAGTCTCCATGCAGATCTCTCTTGCAACTGACAATACACAGTCTCCAGAAACACACTGTTTGCACACATGCAGCAGCTTCTCCTACACTCCCATGCATAATACTCAGCTCTGTGTTGTGTTTAAGATAGCAGTGTATAATGCAAACACATTCAACGTCACCAAGGCTCATTTCCTTTGCTGTGCTCTAATCACTCACCCTGTAACACATGCTGATGGTCTCAAGTAGCTGTTAGGACATGTGCTCTTTTTTGCCTCTCTAATATATAGGGAAATGTGTGAGGCTGTCTCAGTAATTATCACTTGCTCCATCCACAGTACTAAATGTGCTTTCAAATTGCCAAAGGAAATATCGTTTTCTGCCTAGAATCACACCATGAGTCTCTGTGCACACAGGAATTGTTGTCAGAGATTTAATTTGTGTTGCTCTTGTTCTGTAAGACTTGCACTCGTAGGAAAGGGGCAGCTTGTTTTCTTCAACTGTAATGGTTAGCACTCAGCAGAAATCACTATCTCACAAATGAGAGGCAAATGCTAACACATTTGAAAACCACAGGGTAGATTTACCATCAAATCTTGCAATGGCGGAGGTAGTTCCTACATGTTCAAAACTCAAATTAACCCTTACCACACATCTACTCTTATACGCATGTCTGCACTCTTCATGCAGTTGTGCAAGTTTCCATGCAGCTCTCTTGCAACTGACAATACAAAGTCTCCAGAAATACACTTTTTGCACACACGCAGCAGCTTCTCCTACACTCCTGTGCATACTATTCAGCTGTTTGTGGTGTTTCAGATAGCAGTGTGTAACACAAACAGATTCAATGTCACTAAGGCTCATTTCCTTTGCTCTAGTCTAATCACTCACCCTGTAACACATGGTCATGGTCTCAAATAGGTGTAAGGACATGTGCTCTTTTCTGCTTCTCTAAAATATAAGAAAAATGTGTCAGGCTGTCACAGTAATTATCATTTGCTCCTCAACAGAAGTAAATGTGCTTTCAAATTGCCAATCAAATATCGTTTTCTGCGTAGAATCACACCATGAGTCTGTGTGCACACAGGAATTGTTGTCAGAGATTTAATTCAGGTTTCCCTTGTTTTGTAAGACTTGGACTCGTAGGAAAGGATCAGCTCATGTGATAGGATTTGAAAAGTTGAAAAAAAAATTGTAATGAATTAAAATTACATAAAGGTATTTTTTTTTAGTTTTTTGCAGGTATTGCTGAGCAACAGTGAAAAAATATAAAGATGCCTATAAAGTCAAGAAAGAGAAAAGAAAAGAAACAACAACTATATTTGAAGACAACTGGTAAAAAAAAAATAGGAGGAAAAGCTTGTGTTGGAAAACAGAAAAAGACTTCTGGTAAGCAAACTAAAGAATTTTTAAAAAATATCTTCCAAAAAAAAAAAATGATTGAAAGATAAATTCAAACAGTGTTTCAAGTACATAACAACAGAGTCAACAGCAAAAACAAAATGCTAATGTAGACTCAGAAGTAAGAAAGAGTGACTTAACACGGACAATAGATTTAAAAACATTTGTCGAAAAATGTTTCAGAGAAGAGTGATGTTAAATTTGCTAAAGGATGTGAAAAAATATAAGAAGAAAACCAAATTTTATAAGAAAAAGAAATTAATTGAAAGTATTGTTACCAAGGCAATAGAAATAAAAAAAAAACTATTCATTTTAATTTTGAACAGGATGCGTAGATTAGATAAATTAGTCAATGCAATGAAGTCACAAAGCAAAAGGAAAAGAGAAGTATAAAAAAATAACTTTTGTAAAGTGTTCTTAGGAGAATGGAAGCATAGTTCAAGTACTGAACCATTTTTTAATGAAGAGAGTTATCTTCAAAGTAATAGTTTGTTGCATGCAGTTGACACCAATGGTAGAGCATATGAAGTTAAGGATGGTTGTGTAATGGAAAAGGAGAAAATGGTTCCAAGAAATGAGGAAGAAGTGATGGCTGATGAGGTTATGGGGAGACATCCTAAAGCCCCAGTGTACACTTGGAATTGTAGTAGTATTTATACTGTGCGTCAGGAATCTATTGATAAATTACGTGACTTTCTAAGAGAATATAGTAAAAAGAGTGTTAAACAGAAAATTAAGGTGCTTCAAAGACTAGATCCATGCAGAGTGAGAGAGAATACTGGTTTGCAAGGACATTCTCTGGCTTGTCTATCTAGGAAAGTGTGTCAAAGTGTTTTTCACCATTTTAGGATGCTGGCTGTTCATCATACTGAAATGAGAAAGTTTGTGAGAACATTGTATTTTGCTAAAAGTCCAGCACTAAAGTTAAATGAGTTGAATAATGCTCTGTTCCGTGGATCTGTATCAGATGTAGTGAAGGTTACTGATGAGATTCAGTTTTGTTACTTTGGTCCAGAACAAGAAAGTGCAGAAAATGACACAGTTATTGATGAAAATGTGGAAGAGAATGTAGAACTTACTGTTAGTAAAAATTTTGAAGATGAAATGACAAAATTTACTATCATCTCTAATGAAAGACCAAATATTACTTGTATTTGTTGCCGGAGAAGCCATTATAAAATTCAAACAAGGAATGTTGATCTGTATAAAAAAGTGAAAATGAAGATAATTATAAGTGGAAAGATTTTGCAACATATATATTTCTGGAAAATTGTTTTGAATTGGGTGAAGATCAGTGTATTTGTAAATACTGTTATAACAAGTTAGAAGAAAATAGAATGCCAGCAAGAGCTGTACATAATAAATTAGAATTGGTTGATATTCCTCTAGAACTTTCTGATTTAAATACGTATGAGTCTATACTCATTAAATGTGTCCATCCGTTTCAGACCATAGTGCGTATGGAGCCAAAAACAGGTAAATTACCTCCTTCGGATTTACAAAGAGTTTTAAAAGGAAGAGTTGTCTATTTGCCATTGGATTTGAAAAAAAATATGGAAACAATTGATGCAGATACTTTGGAAACTGAACCATTAGTTATTCTGGTTAATGGTGTACCTACAAAGAATAAGAAAATTTGGCAGGAGCTGGTGGATGTACGAAAACTACAAAGAGCAAATTTGTATTTGAAAAAAAATAATTAATGGTATGAAGCCATTTATATGGATGAAGATGAAGAAGAAATACTAGAAGACACAGGAATACCAACTGGGCAAATTGAAAAAGTGGATAAGTCAAAAGAAGAAGAAATTTATTAACATTTCAGCATACATCCTCTTCATTCTAAAGAAGTTATGGGAAACGCTATTGATCTGTTTCAGATGAAGAAAGCAAAAGGAACTCCTGTGAGTGTATGGGAGGAGAGCTTGGAAGCTCGTTGTTTTCCCCAACTGTTTCCTACAGGAGAAGGTGGACGATATGATGAACGTCCAGTACAGATTCCTGCTTCGGAGTATCGGACTACAAGATTATATGCAGAAGATCCAAGATTTCGTCAAAGTATTCCTTATTTGTTCCATCTTTTATTTGAAAGTGACTTGTCTGCACTATCTTATGCATTAAATCACATTTTGAAAACTGGAGTACATCTACATAATGTGTCAGCAAAGGACTTTCTCAACAAAGTGCAACAGCGAGATGATCATTTGGAATCTCAATTGATCAATTTGATGGCTTGTCAGCGTGGAACTAATGAATATTGGTACCGACGCCATGGAGAATTGAAGTGAAATTTAGGAACTCCTACATGGTTCCTTACCCTGAGCTGTGCTGAGTACGCTTGGGATGATTTACTGGATTTTCTGCGAGAGGCAAATTCAAACATTAAAAACATACAATACAAGACAGCAGGAGAATTGTGCTCATTGGATCCGGTTAATGTTTGCAGATATTTTAATCATAGATTTGAGGCTATGATGTCCTTCATCTGCAATAAAAAAAATCCACCTCTTGGAGAAGTTGTGGATTTCTTTTGGAGAAAAGAGTACCAAGCAAGAGGTGCTCCTCATATTCATATGCTGTTGTGGATCAAGGATGCCCCAAAATTTGGAACAGATGCTGATGAAGCAGTTTTACCTTTCATTGAAGGATATGCAACATGTGCTATACCTAAAAGCACAGAAGAGAAAAACTTAAAAGAGAAAGTTTTACGTTTCCAAAGTCATCGATGTGGAAAATACTGTCGACGAAAGTACAAGAGTAAAGATAAATTCTACACAAAATGTCGATTTGGATTTCCACGACCTGTTCTTTCAAAAGGAAGAGTAAACAGTTTTATGTCAGCTGTGCGACATACTATTACAAATCGCCTAAGAATACCTACAACCTAAGAAGAAAAGAAGAGTCAAAATATATAAATGACTACAATCCAGTCATTTTATCCATGTGGAATGCTAACATGGATATACAGTATGTGGCTGACAATTCTATTGCTGTTGCTCGGTATGTCACATCTTACATCACTAAATCTGAGAAAACGGAATTGAAGGAAAAGTGGGAAGAGATTTCTCACGAGAAGACTGTCAGTAAGAAGCTATACAGTTTCAGTTTAAAGATGTTATCGCATCGAGAAATTGGATCCTACGAATGCTCAGATAGGTTATCATCTGCAAGTCTGTACTCCAAATCCAGAAGAATAATTTGGGTAAGTTTAGGCCTTGCAGGAATGCGAAATCGGGTACTGAAATCTATTCGAGAAATTGAATATTTAGCAGAGTTCGAACCAGAAAGTACAGACATTTTAGGAACAAACATGTTGGACACATATTACCCACAAAGAAGTCATCACCTTGAGGACATGTGTCTTTATGAAGTGCTGCAGAACTTCATTTTTAAACGGAATGCCACAGAAGATATCAACAATGGAAAATATAAAGTCAGTGGTGAGGAAGGATGTTTGGTGAAGCAAACAAAATGAAGTTTGATAAATCACCGGAAGCTGAGGACGAACTACTTGGAGAATTCCAGAGTTATGAAGATTCCTTCAATGCTAGCAAAGACAGCATAGAATGCAGTACTTTCACAACCTATGTTCAAATGTTAAATGAAGAAATTGAACAAGAAGCAACAATTGCAGCTGAAGTAGCTAGAGACAGTTCTGAAGACAGTCAAAGTTCTGGGACATTCAGTCAAGATCCTCTAGGACAACCAATCGTAGAAAATGAAGCAGCAATAGCCATGAATGAAGTGGAAACAGCTATGAATCAAGCTCAGGAAGATTTAGTAGACTTAACATATTTGGAGCCGCAACTGAATGAAGAACAAAAACAAATTTATGAAGAAGTCAGGAAAAAAATTGATCACGGATTACTACATGAAAAAAAAAAGACTCATGCACATCTTTTGAACCAATGAGAATGTATGTAAGTGGACAAGCAGGAACTGGAAAAAGTTTTTTTAATTAATGTAATGTAATTAGAAGCTACCTACAGAAGGAAATGGATTCCATTTTGTCTTGTGTTGTTACTGCTCCAACTGGGTTAGCAGCGTATAACATAAAAGGAGTTACATGTTACCAGTAGAGCATGAGAACAAAATACAGTACCACAAACTAGCAGGAGAAGCATGCTTGGAAGTTTCAAGAGTATTGAAGAAATTGAAAGTACTCATTATTGATGAGGTAAGCATGGTATCAAACTTAATGCTTGCCTTTGTGCATTTAAGAATGCAGCAAATTCTGAAGACAGAGTATGACGTGTTATTTGGAGGAAAACACGGCATAGTTTTTGGGGATCTTTTGCAACTTACTCCAGTTAAAGGACAACCGGTATTCCATACACTTACACATGAAGACACGAAAAAGTCGTTAGGAAGTATAGGCAATGTAAATATTTGGACATATTTTGAGTATAAGGAACTCATAACCAATATGAGGCAAGCCAATGATGAGGACTATGCAAGTATTCTGAAAGATATAAGAATTGGACTACTCACAGGACATGGCAGAAAAGTATTACAGAGTCGATTGCTGAGTAATTTGTTTACAACAGAAGAAATAGTTCCAGAGAAAATATACAAGAAAATTGCTGAAAAAAATACTGTAATCTGCTTAATGCCAACACTACATGAATGCTCTGTATTCAATCAAGAACTTTTGAAATTGGAAAATGAAGAGATCATAAAACTGGAAGCTGTGGATAAAATTCAACATGAACGAATAACTATTATATTGAAAGGCAAATTGGCTACTAAATTGGATTCTCTGGAGAAAAATATTTCAAAAACAGCTGGTTTGGAAAAGAATCTTTATGTGTGTATGAACTGTAGAGTAATTTTAAGACGCAATTTGGATGTAGAAAAAGGTTTAGTGAATGGAGCTATGGGTAAAGTTGTGGGTTTTGTAAAGTACCAGAAAAAAGATGGAATTGAATTCTTAAAAATAAAATTTGATCAGATTGAAGAGGTTAAAGTCATTAGTCGTTGTTCAGTTCGTTTTTTGCTAGTGAAAGACTTATATGTACGTAGAAAGCAGTTTCCGATTTCTCTAGCATATGCTGTAACTATTCACAAGTCTCAAGGATTAACTGTTGATAGTGCTTTTGTAAACATTGGGTCTACTGTGTTCAAAGAAGGTATGGCATATGTTGCTTTGTCACGTGTGAAAAAATTATCTGGTTTATTCATGATAGACTTTGATGACTCAAAAGTAAGTGCTGATGCAAACTGTGTAAAGGAGTATAATAGATTAAGAAGAAGCTATGCTCCTCATTTAGGTCAGTATCCTGTGTTTGAAAAACGTGTTGTTTGTCGGAAAAGGAGATTTGAGAATATCTGTAATGAGGATGTACAGAAGAGAAAACAAAAAGATAGTGATGTGACTGCAAGCAAAAAGAAAAAGGACAGTGTGGAAGAGGTTGTTGGTTGTCATTTTGAAAATAGCTCTGGTGTCAACTGCTACGCAAATGTAGTACTGAATGTTGTATTTTATCTTGAAACTTTGCAAGAGCAGATAATACTAAATCATGAAAAAAGATTCTGTTCTTTGCTGAGTCTCCTTTATGAGAAGCTGAGTAATGATAAAAATAAAATAGAAAGTGCTTCTTATGTTAGAAATCTTTTAGATGTATGTTCTGGATGTACACAGTTTACACAAAATGTCCAGCAAGATGCACAGGAATTCTTGATGTATATTCTGATGGTACTGGAAGATGAAGGAGTAGAAGTAGAACATTTATTTGGTGTCTCTTAGAAATGGGAACATTGTTGTGATAACTGTATGAACACAAGCAGTAGTAATGTTGATTCTGAAAGGTTCATATATTTACCATTACCAGAAAGTAAAACAGTGACTTTTAGTAAATTAGTTAAAGATGCTAATCACAACATGGAATGTTCTAAATGTAAATCTGAAATGTTGTCAACGTTATTTTTAAGGTAATATGGACAGTATGTAATTTTAATGGTACAACGTTGTAGAGCTGATGGAACAAAATTGGAAACTTTACTAAAGAAGTTTGTTGGTAATCAATTACCTATATCTGGAAAAACTTTTGTAGCAGTTGCAATAATTTTTCATGACGGTCCTTCTATAACTTCTGGTCATTACACAGTTTATCTTAAATGTGAAAAAGGCTGGACACTGTGTAATGATTCTCAATTGATTTTTAAGCAACGTTTGCCTTATGATTTACCAAATTGTTACTTAATTTTTCTGAAACCCAAATTTTAAATACTAAATTCAGCATCTGAAGAAAGCATTATTTAAATTTTAAAGGATTAAAATTGGATATTTCACTCAAAAAGGATTTTAAACTTACCATTTGGCCTCAAGGAAAGGTAAAACAAACAATTGTGGACTTCTTTGACAGGTATTATTTTGGAAAATGTTCTTTTGCAACAAGATTTACAGACGTGATTTCTTGTAATTTGTTATTGTTCTTAAAAGGTATTTTTGACATTTCTATTAAGGTATGTTTTAGTGAGGATACATTTGGGGCTTTTTTTTATAAACAATCTTTCAGATTGTTTTTCTTTTTGCTCGCTGTTAAATAATGAATACAATTGATTTCACTATTTTCAGTGAAAATCAAAACATTCTGAAAATAGCAAAAAAGGGCAAAAAATTGCTTTGCTAAATATGAAAAAACATGTACTGTTTAATAAAATGTATTGTTGAATATTAATACTTTTTTTCTTTTTTTCAGAACTAGAAAGAAAATTTAGAAAATGTAATTCAGTTTCCTTGCAATTAAATAAAAACATTTATTTCTAAATAAGTTACTTTGATGGTCAGGTAAGTTTAAAATATCTGTATGTGTCACTGCTTTCGTTTCATGCTTCCTTTTCTTCACCTCTCCTTACTCTGCTTTTCTCATTTCTCTTCTCACTCACTCTTCCTGCTTTACTACTCTTTTGTAACTCCCTCACTCCTTCTCTACTACTCCCCTACCTTTACTACCTCCATCACTAATTTTTCATCCATGTTTCTTTCTCTGTATCCATATGTCTTAGTCTATTTAACTGCCTTACTCCTTCTCAGTTGTTTGCTCTCTGTATCTGTCACTCTCTGTTTGTCTGTTTTACCCTTAATTTCTTTAACATGTCTGGGGCAGATTTACAAGCCACCTGCGCCACCACTACGTCACTTTTCTTGACGTACTAGTGGCGCAGGGTGCTTTTCCATATTTACAAGGAGAGGATAAGCCACTCTGTGTGTCTTTTCCTCTCCTTGTAAATACAGCCAATTCAAATGCAGCACTAAAATGAGCTATTATCTTTTTTGATAGGTTTTGGGTACCTATACGCAAGTACTGATGCAGAGTTTAAAGTTTAATAGGAAGACTCTCTTCCCTTCATCTGTGAAATGTACACCATCTCTTTTTTAATTACTTTGCCACTCCCCTCTCTTTGTCAGGGAGTCCCTGAAGGTTTACTAAAGGTGAAAAAAATGATTATTTTTTTTTAAAAAACCCCATTGGGTACGCGCAGGGTGCGGGCACCCCCAAAAAAAAAAGACAAATAGATTCAAAAAACAAGTTTTTGTGTTTTGATTTTAGGTGGCTCTAAAAAGAGCCCTTGAGTTAATGTAGGGACAGAGGAAGAGAAAAACGAAAAAAAAAATAACAAAACTATGGCCTAGTGCAAGGGTGCTCCTCAAATTTACTTTGAATGAGATCAATACTGCTCTCACCCATAGTAATAAGAGTAGCACAATCCATGCACCGTGTACTCATCCTCCCAAAACAAGGATGAATATCCAGAGGTGTGTTAGAAGGTGAAGGCACCATTGCAGAAGAAGTGCTCGGCTGAGCTGCCGAAGATGTGCTCGGCTAAGCTGCTGCAGATGTCATCGGCAGAGAAGGTGGAGGGTTTGCTCCAGAAGCTTGATGAAAAGTCACAGGATGCATTTTCTCAACGTGCCTCATCATAGTGTGAATACTAAAAGAGTACTTCTTATTAGCATTCCCACATGACAAGATGCGTTGACAAAGTATGCATGGTGACCTTTGGTGCATTCACCTTCTTTTGTCCCTCAGGAAAAGTGAAAAACTGCCATATAAAGGAGTCTTTCTGCTTCCTCTGCCTCGGTCTCTCAAGAGTGTCCTGCTCACTCTGAGAAGGTGGCTGGTGCTCTGCCATTGTCTCACAAAAACAGAGTAGCTCCTTCTCCAAGGGAATCAGAACTAACAATGAGGGGAGTGGGTGTAGTTTTGGAAGAATCTGGAACTGAAAGGACTTTGAACCAATGAAAATTGATGTTTCTTGATCACATGACTTACCATGAGGGGATTGGGTGTGGTGTTTAAACAATCTGAAACTGAAAGTAATGTAAACCAATTAAAAGTGTTGTTTTATTAATCACATAACCCGAGGTGCGCGCACGGAGCAAGCTCAGAGCGCGCACCGTGCAATTCCGCATGCGCAAACGCGTACGCGCGCATGCGCATAAGTATTATGCGCGTACGTAACGCGCATACGCAGCACGCGCGCATGCACGAACGTCAGCGCGCGTACTCTACGCGTATTTACGAGTGTAGCACGTACGACGCACGCATGCGTACGTACGCATGCGTACTGGGTGCGCGCTGCGAGCGCGTACTAAAACGTACGTATGCGTACGTATATAACGTACGCATGCGTACACAAAAAACGTACGCATGCGTACTAGGTGCGCGCTGCGAGCGCGCACTAAAACGTATGTATGCGTACGTAGATAACGTACGCCTGCATACATGAAAAACGTACGTAAACATACTAGGTTCGCGCAGCCTAAAAATTTATAGAAAAAAAAAAAGAAATAAAGTGGACATAAGTTAATAGAAGATATTAACTATGCTGTTCAACTTTATCCAAATTCAAAGAAAAAAAAAAATGACCCACACAAAATTAAAGGATACAGATAATTTATAAATGTATACATAGGGAAATTTTTGTAAAAGAAGTATATAAAAAATATATTAAAAAAATACAAAATTAGCATTTAAAAAACCTTTGAAATTCACTGAAAAAACCATAGGTTTCACACACGTCATAGTTAGGAATTAGCATTTAAAAAACCTTGCAAATTCACTGAAAAAACCATAGGTTTCACACATGTTATAGTTAGGAATTAGCATTTAAAAAACCTTACAAATTCACTGAAAAAACCATAGGTTTCACACATGTTATAGTTAGCTGGACATTTCACTCGTAAAAAACCAATGAAATTCCCCCGTTATAGTTAGTTCAGCTAACTATAACTCGCACGCCCGCAATCCACTGCTGATGACGTCACATATTACATCACTCATGACATGGTCAGTGACATCACTCATGATATCACTGATGACATCTCAAATGACATCACTGATGACATCACTGATGATGTCATCCATGTGAAAAATTAGCACATCTTCTCACACCCTAATATAACTTTTGATACACCAACTCAAAATTTAAGAGTTCAAATGTCAAAACTATACATACTGCAATACCAATAACTACATACCCACTTATTAACTCTTAGGTCTACATACACCTCCAATCATTCAGCTGTACAGTCACTCATACTTACAGTCACTCCATACAAAACTATCTTATGCATTTATACACCTATATAGACACTCACACACCACCAATCATCCATAGAGGTACTCTCACACTTAGTCAGTCACGCAAATAATCACACTCCCATATACTCAGCTATGCGGTTATACACACTAAAGTTCACTTAGTCATAAAAAAGTACCACATTCTTACCCTCTTATAGAATCATTCATACAAGCACACACTCATCCATACAGTCACTTTCACAATCACACACTCTCATATCTACTCACTTATATACTCTTACACGCACATATACTGACTTTCACATATGTAGTTAGTCACAAATGTACTACTGAGATATACTTTCAATCCCTAACACACCCATACATACACTCACTCAACCATACAGTCCATCACAGATGCACTCTTAAAACCATGCACCCATAGAATCACCCACTCACACATTTATGAATAGAGTCACACACACCCTACCCACACAAACACTCAGGCACCCATACAGATACTCAGACAACCAATCAATAACCCATATAGACACTCATATAGCTATTCACAAAACCATGCAGCCACTTATACACCAACAACAGACACATACAGACATTCACACAGTTTAGTCACTAGTCTGCAATAAGATACATTTAATGACTCACAGAGTCAGTTACGCACCTAGAAAATCATCCATTCACACACTTATACACCCACTCACTCTTCAACAGGCCTTTCCCTATATATATTAAACATATTAAAATTGTTCAGAAACACACATTCACTGGATGACATCATCAGTGATGTCATCAGTGGTGTCATTTGAGATGTCATCAGTGATGTCATGAGTGATGTCACTGACCATGTCATGAGTGATGTAATATGTGACGTCATCAGCAGTGGATTGCAGGCGCGCGAGTTATAGTTAGCTGAACTAACTATAACGGGGGAATTTCATTGGTTTTTTACGAGTGAAATGTCCAGCTAACTATGACATGTGTGAAACCTATGGTTTTTTCAGTGAATTTGTAAGGTTTTTTTAAATGCTATTTCCTAACTATAACGTGTGTGAAACCTATGGTTTTTTCAGTGAATTTATATATATAGATATACACACATACATATGCATATGTGTGTGTATATATATATATATTTTTAAAAAAAAAGGGGTTTCACTTACATGATACATGTCTATATATTTTTTAATAACATTTTTATTGGATTTTCATGGTACATGCTGGGCCGTGGCCCTATACATAGAATTTGGGGATTAAATAAATCAAGCATACCCATACATGGACAAAATTGTAACTCCTGCACAACTTGCAGATAAAACAACGTAAACATCGCACAGATAGACTCAGATCCCCTATGCCTTGAGGAGTCCAATAGCATAACAATAGACAGTTTCATGTTGTAGTTCGGGTTGCTCGGTGACCAGTAATATGTGTAGGTAAGTCATGCCGTGGGTCCGGAGGTGGAAGTGGAGGTAGGTCGATGCCTCGATATATAGCCAAGCGAGACCATATTTTCCTGTGCTTTCGGGGACAGCCTCGGGCCTGAAACACTGCGATCTCTGTGCCCATGCATTGGTCTAAGACCTTTTTCCATCCACCCATCTTCGGAGGGGGCACCCCTTTCCACAGCTGGGCGATATCATGCTTAGCAAGAGTGAGAGCCAGAAATAGTAAATGCTGTTTATACCGATTCCCGCCTATCCCCTCAGTGCTGTGGAGGAGGAACAGTTTTGGGTCGAACGGGAGATCCCATGACAACCCCACACCCAGGCAGGACGAGTTCTTCCGCCGAAATGGCTGTATTGCTGTACAGCTCCAGACCGTATGCATAAAGGTTCACATCTCAAACATAGGGGGGACTGAATGGCACCCATCCTCCATAGCCGGGATCGTGTGTAATAGAGAAGGTGTAAATACTTGAATAGTATGAGGTGGTAGTGTGACAACACCGCCGCCCCCAGAGGGCTTGCCAGGGCCTCAGTCCAATCATTGTGATCAGATCCAGTATGTCCTCTAACCATGCCTTTTTTATTTTATGTATCGTCATGCGGATGTGTGTAGTCAGCGTTTGGTAAAACTGGCGGATCTTCTGTGTGCCTAGATCCCCAATTAACAGACGGCCTTCAAGGGGATGGAACACGGACAAGGTCTCAATGGAGTGAATACGGGGAGCCTGTGCATGTCGTAACTGGAGCTATTTATAAAATTGCGTCCTGTGAAGATGAAACTCTTTCTGCAATTGCTGAAAATACTTTAGTGTGGTACACTGCGTCACATCCCCCAGAGTAGATATACCCACTAGGTCCCATTTACAAAACCCCACAGGGCGTCACAGAACGAAGATGTGTACCATACCATAGTGGGGTCGCCTGTGTGAGGCGACCATGCAATCCCATCTTTCGGACCGTGTACCTCCAGAGCTGGATCACTGTTTCGAAATTCTGCATGCTATAAAGGAGCTGAAGGAGGGAAGTATCCTCCATTGCCATATGCTCAAGTGCAAACGCCAGGTCGGTCTGTTGGGGAGTTGTACCACCATTCATTTATAATGAGCAGGTGGGATGCTGCATAATAAGTGTACACGTCCGCGCGCTGCAATGCCCCCGCAGTTCGTTGACTGTGCACATGTATTTAGTGCCGACCAGACCACCTCGTCATTCCACAGACATTTGTTATGTATTGCATTCATTTGCGTGAACCAGGCTTGTGGTATATTATAGGGGAGGTTCTGTAGCCTGTATAGTATTCTGGGTAGTGAGACCATTTTAAAAATCGCTGAACGCCTGTACAGTGAGAGCCGGAGGGGAGCCCAAATTGCGTCTCGTCCTGAGGCTGATGATAAGCGGGTTGATGTTATGTGCCCACAATGTCTTTGGGCAGGGCAACATGAAAATGTCCAGATATTTAAAGCCGGCGGTTGCCTGAGACAGTTGTGTCATCCATGCACCATGCCCCTGATCTCCGCATACCGGGAATAGCACAGATTTGTCTGGGTTGGTATGGAGCCAGGTGGTCTGGCCGAACACTCAGAGGATCTGTAGGATTCGAGGTCCTGAGAACCACGGATCCGTCATAAAGAGCACATCATCCGCATATAGCGTGATGCGATCAGATTGGGACCATGACCATTTGAAGCCTCTGAGCACCGGGTCGCTGCGCACCCATGCCGCTAAGGGTTCCACGGCAATAGTAAATAAGAGGGGAGACAGGGGGCAACCCTGTCTCGTACCACGGCAGATCGGGAATGGGGCCGACCGGTGTCCAGCGATCCGGACTGAAGCGATCAGGTTCATATAAAAGTAGGCGTATATATGCTGGAAAACGGGGCCCGAAGATTTCCGCTGGGTGCTACAGCTCCGGAGTTTTGGCCATGGCATTATGGACCCGTCTAATATTGTGAAAGGTGGCACTGTGTGGCATGAAGCCGGACTGATCCGGAAGAATCAAATCCTGCACACAGGTCCGCAGACGATCGGCGAGGATTTTGGCCAGGAGTTTGGGCTCCAAGTTATTTATTTTTTTTTTTTTTTTTTTTTATTGAGAATACATGAGTCAGTACATTCGAGATAGTCAATATAGAACATAATGTACATACAAACCGTACGTATATGGTCCTTTTAAAAAACAAATAGCATATACAATGGCAGAATAATATACAATTAAAGAAAATGTCACCACTTAATACACCAAAAAAAAAACAACAAAAAAACATTGTGGTTATAAACACTAAATAGAATTTATATTCAGAGATCTGAAGACAAATATTGCTCAAATGAGCCCCAAATTTGACATCCCAGTTTCCTCTTACGCTGGCCTTTAATAGCATATAAACTATACTACATATTATAAACCTGATAAAACTGAGCCCGCCATGCCTCGAATGTGGGCGGTTCTTTCTGGAGCCAGTACGAAGTTATACTTCACCTAAGAACTGCAGTAGCAAGAAATATTAGATATATCTGCTTCTTTGGTATCCCTTCTACCTACGTTCCCATTTCCACCCCCAACAAAATCTGCACAGCTGTTAATTGTATAGAAGCACCAACAATTTTTGTTAAAAGCTGCTGCACCTGATGTAAAAGTCTAGCTAAAGAAGAACAAGAAAAAAAAATATGTATATCATCTGCGGGAGAATGCCCACATCGGAAGCATTCCCCTGTATGAGCCCCACTCCATTTTGAGGTTTTATCTGGAGTATAGTATAAATTAAAGAGTGATTTGAAGTGTTGAGCCGACAATTTAGCAGATAAAAATAGTTGGATTGCCAAATTAATAGAGACCTCTAAATTTATGTCGGATCTTCCCAATCTGATCCCCCATTTTTGATTTTGCTCTTCTAAATCATCCAACTTAGTGCTAAGCATTAAGCTATATAAAGTGCCTATTCTTGCCGATTTCCGATTTGCTTCCACCAAAGGATTAATCATTATATTACCAGGCAGCTGCATTAAATACTGTCTGATTTGTAAATAATTGTAAAAATCTGCCCTAGGCAAGTGATAATGCTCACACAATTGATCGAATGACTTCAGCCCCTCTGTAGAATATAAATCGCCCACCAAACGTATACCTTTTATTCTCCAATTATAAACCACCCGGTCCCAAAACGCCGTTGGGAAAAAAGTTGTAGCAGCTAGTGGTGTATACCAAGAAATTTTCCCAAAATGATACATTTTCCTAACGGCTTTCCACACTTTATAGGCTGCCCCTAGGACCTTAAATCTAGTACGCTTGTAATAGCTCCAATCCAAATTTAAAAAGAGACAATTTTTTGCTTTAACACCCAAGAGCATCTCATAAATAGAAGGACACTCCGCCATATCTAAGGATGAGAAGTATATTCATTCTTTGTAGCATACATGCATAATAGTACAAGGTAAAATCCGGTACCGACCACCCTCCTACCGACCGTGGCAAAACCATATATCTCATAGCCCGCCGGGCCTTTCCCCTAGACCATAAAAAACGCATACAGATAGATTGTAATTGCATTAAACTTATATGGGAGATTTCTAAAGGTAAGCATCTAAACAGGTATAAAATTTTAGGGAGAATCATCATTCTAAGTAAATTACATCTCCCTACAAGGGAGAGGTGTAAACATTCGGCTCTATCTAATTGTTTCTGTACACCGACTAATACCATCCCAATTTGCCTTAACAAGATCTGTCGATGAAGCTCTGATCTTGACACCCAAATAATTAACCTCTTCATAAACCCTCGAGTCAGAGTAATCTGGTAAGTTAGTGCACAATATCTGAGTTTTGGCTGTATTCAACTTATATCCGGAGGCTGCGCCGAATTCCGAAGCGAAGTATTCAATTTCCTGCATTGCGGCCAGCGGTCTAGGGGAAACAATAGCTACATCGTCCGCATATGCTAGGACTTTAAACTGATAATTTTGAATATTTACTGGCTGTATCTTGACACTTAAATCAAGCATCTTCAAAAACGGATCAATATATAAAGAAAAAAGTAAAGGAGAGCATGGGCACCCCTGCCTAGTACCGCGTTGAATCTGTACAACCTCCGACTCGAGTCCCATGGTGCTAATTCGGGCCACAGGTTGGCGATATAAAGTCTGTATCGAAGCTATGAACTCCTGGACAAAACCCCGTAGCTTCAATAGTTCCCATAAAAAATTCCATGAGACTCGGTCGAAGGCCTTCTCGGCATCTAGCAAAATTAAAGATAGCGGTTCTCTTGATACATTAGCATAGTCAAAGAGTGTAATTACTCGATTAACATGATTAGTCGTACCCCGGTGTGGAATAAATCCATGTTGAATATTAGAGACTAATGGGGTAATGACTGATGATAGCCGAGCGGCCAATATCTTTGAATAGATTTTCCCATCTACATTTAAAAGTGATATTGGGCGGTACGAGCCAGGGAAATTTTTCGGCTTATCCTTTTTATGAAACACAACAATTCCGGCTTCGTCCCAAGACTTAGGGGCACCCTGCTTCTGGGCGGCTATAATTGTAGCAAGGAAATCAAATTTCAGTACACAAAAAAAACTTTTATAGACTTCCAGTGGTATTTTATCTGGACCTGCCGCCTTTCCATTAGCCAACCCATTCACCGCTGTTTCTAATTCCTCGAGTGTGATTGGAGCGTCTAATCTTGCTGCCTCTTCATGAGAAAGCTCTGATATGCAGTATTGTCGAAGAAGGTTATTCGCTTTGTCATCATCATGAGCCTCGCCTTGGTAAAGGTTACTATAAAATTGTCTAAACACTTCTAAAATACCACTTGCATCTTCAACCAAGATTCCATTCTGATCTATGATATTATCAATTTTTTGGGCGGCTATTCTTGCTCTAAATTTTAGGGCGAGGCACCTGCCACTTGCCTCCCCATACTCATATTGCAATTGTCGTTTAATCATAAACTTTTTCGCAGCTTCCTGAGACCACTTGAGATTGATTTTTGCTTTATAACGAGCTACCTCTGCTGTAAATTGACTTATATCACTCCCAGTATGGATCCCCTGCATTAGCGATTCCTCAGCCCCAATCAAGGCCTTATAAAGGGCTTGAAATTTCGCCGCCTGTTGCTTTTGATTGTATAACCCGTAGCTCAAGACTTCTCCCCTAAAAGCAGCCTTAAAAGCATCCCAAACAAAAGCAGGTTGGGTGCTTTCTCGATTCACTCTGAAAAAATTGGTGATCCATTCCTTCATTTGTTCTACAAATAACTGGTCAAATAATAGCTTTCGATCAAAAGAAAACGGCCTAGGCTTCCTAACTGATAAAGAACATTTTATAGATATAACAACTGGGCCATGATCAGATGTAATTCGTGGATATACCTGGATAGATGCTTGATGCAAGATAGATTGAGGAACCAAGAAATAATCCAGTCTAACTTTTGATGAGAAGATGAGTAAAAAGTATATCCTGGCTCTGCCCCCCGCAGAAAGGACCAGGCATCTACTAAGCCATGTAACTGCATTACTGATTGTATAGCTTTAAAGACACAAGGTTTTCTACCCCTATACTGAGTAGTCTCCTTGAAATCATTTAATGTCAGATCTATGTTAAAATCCCCACAAAAAATCAAGGGCATAGACCAAGTCGATAGCTCAACATTCAAATAGTCTAGAACAGACTCCTCATCACTATTAGAGCCATATAGTCCACAAATTGTACAGGTCATACCACCTATAATGCATTCTACTATTGCCCATCGACCCATTGTATCAATTAGAATCCTGCCAGTAGTACTTATATGATTTTTGGCCAGTATTGCAACCCCCCCTCACTGTACAGGTGTATTTAGTACAAGCGATTAAAGCAAATCCCAGCTCTTCCAACAATCGCCGCTTTGCCCATACAATGTGGGTCTCCTGGAGACATATTATATCACAGCATAGCAGCCTCAGCTCCTGTGCCACTCGACGTCTTTTATCTAAGGAATTTAGGCCCCTAACATTCAATGTACCAATCCTAAGACCCCTATCTGCCATAAAATAGGCCTGTACTTCTATCACTAGTCATAAAGACCAGATTAACTTTGGGCTCCAAGTTAATGAGGGAGATGGGGTGGTATGAAGAAGGTTCCACAGGTGGGCTGCCCGGCTTCGGGAATAGGACAATCTCTGCGTGTCGCCAGTCCTGGGCAGCACGCGTTGGTCTACCGCTTCCTGTAGTACCTCCAGGAGGTATGGACCCAAAGAGTTCATGTGTGGTCCAAGGACCTCCATGGGGAATCCATTTGGTCTAGGGGCCCGCCCTGGGTGCATTGCAGCCAGTGCTGCACTGAGCTCATCTGTTGTAATGGGGGTGTCAAGTTGGTCTCGCACTTGATCTGCAAACCTTCGTGGGGGAATATCACTTAAGAATTCGGCTATTAATGCCTCCAATATCTGTTCGTGGTGCGCATAAAGTAGTGACCAAACTCCCACACAACCATCCCAGGGGACGAGTATAGGACACCATCTGTGCCGCGCAGTACTGGGACGTTCGCCGGGGACCCCCCTACCAGCCATAGCCTATGGAGCATTTTGCTTGACTTGTTCCCCCACTGGTAGATTTGATGCTGTGACGCCAGCCAGATTTCCTTTGCCTCACCCATGAGATGTTGCTTTATATGTTGTTGTGTCTGGAGCAAATTTTGTTGGAGGAGTGGGCTAGGGACAAGGACGAGTTGCGCTTCCAGGGCCCTCTGGTTGGTTTCCAATTCGACCGATTGCTCCAAGCGTTTACATTTTTCATGGGGATGATAACTTATATCCACCTCGTGGATGGTGGGTTTTAGGGCTTCCCACAGGGTACACTTAGATGAGGCAGAGGCCACGTTGAACTCAAGGTAATCGGAGACTGCACTAGCCAGCCTCTCATGATAATCGGGTGCTCAGAGGTGCCATGGTGACATGCGCCACCTAAAGGTTGCTTTTTTTTAGAATGAATGTGTAGTTTAAAGGAGAACTGAGAATTATCTGAAAGCCCTCTGGACAGGTGGGGTACTTGAGAGAACTGGTGGATGTAGCTATGTGGCGTGCATATATAGTCCAGTCAGTGCAGAGAGCCATGGACGGCCGACATATGTGTGTAACTTAGTTCGGTGGGATGGTATTCATGCCATACATACGACCATCCCAACTTCGATCTACCTGTTTGGGGTTCTCGTCCTGATCCACGCCTTCTATCCAGCGCGACATGACATTGCTCCAATCCCCACCCAGGAGTGTTGACCCCTCTGGAAGTTCTCCTCCTAGTCAAATGATTCTATCTATAAACAAATCTCCCAGTGAGGGGAGAGCATATACACTGCCTGCGTTTATGTGCACTCCATGCAGTGTGTCTGATAGTATGACGTATCATTCTCCCCCCCCCAGAATCTAGCCAGTGCTTAGTAGGAACAAAGGGGATGCAGAGATGTATTAAAATGGCGGTCCGACGAGACCCCCTGGTAAACCCTGCATGATAGATCGTGTGATATCCGAATCTGGCCAGGGATGGGGCCTTGGTGCCCTAGAGGTGGGTCTCCTGTAGGAGAAGGATTTCAGCCCGTATTGCTTGGCGAAGGATGGCGCCCCATTTAATTTTGTTGAGCGAACCCCTGACATTCCAGGATACCACAGTCAACGCCCTGAGGGGGGAGACATGTGTCGGCGTGGTCATCTATCGTCTATATTTGTGATTTTGAAGACTGATATGATGAGCTCTGAGTGTAACATCTGTGCGTATATAAAAACTGTAAACAATCTAACATGGAACCCTATGCACCCCCCCATAGCCCCCTGATACTGCCATAAACAAGGAGCATCTGTTGCGGTGAGGGGAACCCCTGACACCCAACGAGGGGCCTAGAGCACCTCCTCCAACAGTACCCAAACTTCCCATATAACATTAACATAAAATATGAATGTCTGGGGTAAGATGGTCCTGTGGCTGGGCATCCACGCCAACTCAGTGTTCAATGTGGGGTAAGATTCCTTCTGGAGAATGACATATGACAACCTTTGGAGGCCAGGGAGCTAATGACAACTGTTAATTTTTAAGATGCCTGCCTCGGGCTAGAGGAGCGCCGGTGGGAGCCAGATGTGTGTCTTCTCTTTGATTTGTTCCTCTTTGGTCTACTCCTCTGTGAACCCCGGGAGGAGTCTGATTCCAGCTGTGGCTGGATATGTGGCTTCAGGTGGGGACGTTCATCTGTCCAGGCAAAGACAGCCTCTGGTGAATCAAAGAAGTGGGATTTGGAATTATATATGACACGCATTCGGGCCGGATATAGGAGCATATATTGCATGTTGAGGTCTCGTAGTCTACGCTTCGCCGCCGCGATTGTACCAATCGGGTATAATCTTGAAAGATCATTATAGGCCGCAAATCAAATAGGAGTTTGTCTCTTTGTGATCTGGCAAATTGCAATATAGCGTCCCGGTTCGCATAGTTCAGCAGACTCGAAATTACCGGCCTCGGGCTTTCTCCCTTGGGTGGTTTCTTCGTTAATGCCAGGTGGGCTCTCTCCACCACAAAGCAGGTGGATAGTTTCTAAGCGGGCAATAGATCCGTTAACCATTGAGTGATGAAATGATTCATGGAAGAGCCCTCGCAGCCCTCCGGGAAGCCAACAATGCAAAGATTATTACGCCTGGAGCGGCCTTCTGCATCCTCCACCCTGGATGCCAGCTCCTGCGACACCATCGTTAGCTTATTAACTTTTTTCTGTAAGGTAGATACGGTATCTTCGGCCGTCAAAACGTGTCTCAGCTTCGGTAATGCGGTCCACAGCTTTCCTAAGACCCTGTTGCAAGAGGGAGACCTCGGATCACACTGCCCCTTTCCTGGCATCAAGCGTGTCTCTGGCCTCGGTGATCGCCGACAGGATGCCATGTTATCTGGCACCACACCACCCGTGTCTTCCCTGGTGGCGCCGCCCGAGGTCGTAGCTTAGTGGTCGAGGGTGCTCTGCTTGGTGTCTGCGCCTCCCGGGCCTGTCTTTACCCATGACGGTAGGTAGGAGGGAGCCGCAAGGTTCCTATGGCTGAGGGGCATCTCTTGGTTAGGATATCACTGCAAGCCACTGAGTAGCTGCCCAGGCATTTCTGTTGTTGCGCCACGGAACACCTCCGCAGACTGGGCCTCACGGAATCCGGCTCGTCCTGGGCCGCAAGGCGCACCAAGCCTAGCCCGGCCGCCTCCGCTGCCCACGACGGTCAGCCAAGTAGGCCCCTTAGTGTGATCAGACTCGCCGGACCCCCAGCCCGCAGTGCGCCCCATCCCATCCCCAGACCTCCTGCGCAGCACTGTAGCCAACGCCCTCCCTCTTCTGGCACGATATAGATGTTCTCGACCATAGGGCTCTTCACTTCTGGTTCAAATGTAAAACCAGAGCGTCCAGGCCGTGCGCCGCACCAGCATGACTCCTCTGCCGCCCCTGGGGCATTCAGGCGTAGAGATGTCCAAGGGCACCGCGCCACACGGGGAGCCACAGGCCGAACCGGAAGACACGCACACCCAGGGAGTTGTCTGGGGGCGCGCCGGCTGCAGAGCGGTTTCTCTCTCGCTGCAGGCCCACCCTGGCGCCAGGGATCACTGCAGTGGCGACAACGTGTCCCCTCAGCACTGGGCCTTGAGTGTTCTCCCCTCACCTTCGGGATCTCGACTAGGCCCTTATCTCTCCTGGCTGCTCGTTGGATCAGGGGCTTGAGAGCCGGGCATGTTATGGCCTCTGACTGGCCCCAGACTGTGCCGCGCCTCCGGATGTGCGGTGCGCCGGCAGGGGGTCACCGCCTCACACTCCCTGGCCAAGAAGGGTTGCTCCAGCCGTCTGCCCAGTTTGCACCACAGCCGATGTGCTCCACAACACAGGATTAGGACGGATTAGTTCACTTCTTTGGTGTGGACGTGCAGAGCTTTACCGAGTTGCGTCCGCCATGTTGGCTGTCCAAGCCACGCCCCCTTGGTTGTAAAGGCATGCATGTTAAAGGCATATGCTTGGTAAAGATTTGCGTGGTAAAGGCATTGAATGGTAATGACTGCATGGTAAAGGCATGCATGGTTCCATCATACATCTATTTTTGCCTCCTCCATGCACACTTAATGGTGTCTTTGCATGTATTAGATTGGTCTAACATTTTGTGTGCCGAAGTCAGTGAGTTACGTGCAGAAATTACATGTTTCGTGCTGGAATTCAGAATGTGGGGAACTTTCAAAGTCATAATTAAATCATACAGTATCAGAAGAAAGAATATTTATAATCTAATAATCTATAAAAAAAAAAAAAGAATAATACTGTAGAAAGGGACAAGAGTAATGTGGATTTTTCCCAATATTGGACAAATCAGACACAGCTTCATGCACTTCATAGTTCAGTGCTGACCACAATTCTTACTCACCCATAGTCTGACATTCAACCACTGGCTCTTCTTGGAAATTAATTTCATCCTCAGGTTCATTACTTAGTGAACACACAAATGAGATACCGGGATCAGCTGTTATTGAGCAAAACAATATGAAAAGTTAATAATTAAACACACCCCAGCCAGTATATTGGAAACCTGCTCTGAACACAAAGTCAAACAAAATCACGCTACAAATTAGAGAACCACCTATCTGAAACTGTGCAGCTTTGTTTGCACCTAACCATATTCAATCATTATGGACGCAACAGAGCATAACAAAGAAAGATGGCCAGATATACACTGTTCACCCTGGCAAACATTTGTGAAGTCTATTTGAGCCATGCCACTGCACGGGTCCCCTTTCTTGTTGTTGTGGAGGAAATAGGACACCAGAGTGCCAATGCCGGTGGGGGAGTTGGTGGCACTTTTCTTGAATGAACTGCAGGACAAGTGTAGGCCCCCAATATAGGCAGAGTGGCATAGCTCAATAATGCTACTGAGAGACATTATAGCCTTAGACCCCGCGGTAGCGGGCTCTACTGTCCATTAAAGGCCGACTCCAGTGTTAAAGACCTGATCCGAAGGCCCGCTACAGAGGGCTCTAAGGCTATTAGAACATTCCACCCCTAGAGGGCAGAATGTTCTAATTTTCAAAAACAATGGCAGGTGCCCGAGGGTTTGAAATCCCTCGAGGTCTGTGAGGTCTTTGTTCACAGCTGTTGCTGTGAACAAACATTGGAATGTTGATGCTCCGGGCTTCTACCAGCCACTAGAAGCCCAGAGCACTCCAGTGTCTTCATTTGAGCTCTCAAAATTCCAATGTTCTAATAAATGGTACTGCCTGTTTGGGTTCTTCGTGAAACATCAGAGATTGCTGCAGTGAGATAGGAGACTGGTGGCATCACATTTTATTGTTGGATCCCTGAGCGTGCAGTCACTGAGGGGGATTTTGCCTGAACTGAGGTGGCAGGGAAAACAGCTGGGGAGAGAAGTGAGACGACAGCTGGATGAGGTCAACTGCAAGGATTAGTGAGAAACACCACACGTGATGACTTTGGAGCAGCGGCAGAGAGAGATAGGCACTGGAATGTGTTGGCACACTTACTGGCGAATATCTACAAGTTCGAACTCTCGAATCTCATGGACTAAGCTATACCACTTGACGTGGAACGTTCTCAGAAGGACAACTACATTTATCTGTTAGCCAAAAATGAGGTACAGGCAGGGAGTAAAAGTGCTGTACAGACACTGAACTGCTCTTTCTGGGTGTAACCGAAAGACAATACATAGTCTGGATCTCCTGCACCACCGTACTGCATGGAAAGGAAAGCGTTAAGCTATTTTATTGTTATGGTCTATATTTATATTCCCTTTACTTTATTCCTCATAGAATATTGTATTAAATGGGCCTTATTTCATTCTATGCTATTAAATGCTTTTTAAAATCGTACAGTAGGTTTTGGTTACTTGAATTCCTGCCTGAATTGAAGAATTACAAATTACCCAAGAACTCGGCATTTCATCTGTGAGTTACCAGACACACCTACATGGAGATACGCCTCCTGTACAAGACACATGTCACTTTCAACTATTTAATGAATTTATTTCGATAAGGGCAATTGTAGCCAAAGTACTGCTTCAAGGTGATTTCAAAACAAAAGACAAAGCCCATAACAGGGCCAATTAGATGTATCTAACAATAGCCTCCAGCAAGGGAACCTGACCCAAAATGTGCCCACGAGCTAGGTCTGTAAAATGACTTCGTGAAGAGCTCAGTCAGTGGCTTCCTAAATGTTTAGTAGTTCAACTGTGCCATCAATGGTGAATGGATGGGATCATTAACTTTGCTCCCTGGACTCTCAGGGCTCTAACCTTCAGGTTTAGTGGTGGTGCTGTTCTGCGGGTTCAGGCTGCACCAGCAGCCATTCGTTAGCCTATTCATACCATTACTGAGCTAGCAGATGCACTGTAAACAGCATGATTTTGTAGAATATAGGTGTACTGCTCTCTTCTATGCCTCTGCTAGGACTGTACGGGGTCCTGATACAGCCGCAGGTGCCTCCAGTGACGAGCCTTTATTTATTTATTTTATTTTGCCGGTTTTGTATAGCGCGAACAAGACCCTTGCGGGTATCAGAGCGCTTTACAGGGCAAATATAGGTGATCGACATATACATATAAATACAATGAATTATGTGAATACAGTAGTGGTAACTTTTACAAACAAGCACATAGCTACAAGTGTATAAAAAAAAAAAAAAGTTCAGGTGAGTTTGGACAAGAGAATCGATTTCACTTCTTTTTTTAAAGAAGCCGCGGACAGATTAAGTCTTGTTTCTGGGGAAAGGCGTTCCAAATCCTGGGAGCCATTCCTGAGAAGGTACGGGTGTACGTTTTCTTCTTGGAGAAATGTTGTGGTTCAAGTAGAATATTATCAGAACTCCTAGTAGATCTATTATCACCCGATAGTACTAGTTTCTCCGCTAGGTATCTCGGGGTTCTGTGATGCAATGCCTTGTATGTCATACAGGCGATTTTCAAATGGATTCTGTTCTCAAAAGGTAGCCATTTGAGGGCAAGAAGCTCATGGGAGAAGTGGCAGTATTTTTTGGAACCTGCGATGAGTCTAGCAGCTGTATGGATTGAGGCTCTTAGAGGAGCGGTCGTTGATCTGGGAAGACCGCAGAGAGCGACACTGCCATAGTCCACTCTGGGAATTAATAGAGCTTGAACTGTCTGTTTAAAGTCATTTGCAGGAATAAAGGGTTGCAGTTTTCACAGGGTGTTCATCTAGAAATTTGCTCCTTTAGTTGCAGTGCTGATGTGCTTCTGCATATTTAGCTTATTGTCCAGGGTTATTCCTAGTGATTTAGCAGAATCAATGAAGAGAGGTTGACTGTTGAGTGCTGTTAGGTGCTTTATCCACTCGCGGATGATGGTTGTTTGGTTGGGGGGTGATTAAGAGGAATTTTGTTTTTAGGGGGGTTTAGTTTTAAATGGTTCTTTGCCAGTCAGGTCTGTGTTTTTTGGAGCGTTGCATTAAGGGACTTGATGTCTTCAAGTGACTGGACCTTAATGTAGAGTTGTGTGTCGTCGGCGTACAAGTGATATTGGATATTTGAGGAGTTGAGAAGCTCAGTGAGTGGTTCCATAAACAGATTGATGAGTGTCGGGGAGAGGGAAGATGCCTGGCGTACTCCCAAAGTGACTGGGGTGGGGTTAGATAAAGATTGGTTGATCTTGAATCTTTGTGTTCTGTTTTGGAGGAAGGAAGTAAACCAGTTTTAACACCGTTCCCGATAGTCCCATTCTATGTTTCAAGAGGTCTAGTAAGTTGTCGTGTTTGACTGTATCGAAGACTGAGGATAAGTCAAGCAGGATCAGTAAACAGGCTTTGTTTTGATCCAGTATTTGTAATGTGCCATCTATTATGTGGGTCATGGCTGATTCGGTACTGTGCCCTGATCGAAAGCCTGACTGGAATTGATCGAGCAGGTTGAAGTGGTCTATGTGGTTACTAAGCTGCGTGTGGACACATTTTTCTAGTAGTTTGGCCAGGGTCGAGATGTTGGATATTGGGTGATAGTTATTCAGGTCTGACGGGTCCGCCGATGGTTTCTTTAAGATGGGGGGGATACCTGACCAGCTTTGAGGAGGTCTGGGATGGTTCCTTGTAGAAGAGAGGTATTTATAATCCTAGTCCATAGGGGTACTAATAGTGGAATGAAGGCTTTTAAGTGGGTTGCTGAGAGAGGGTCTGTGAAGTGATTGGAGGGATTCAGAGCTGTGAGCGTATTTAAGATAGTTTCTTCGCTGTAGAAACTGAAGGCAGTCCAGGAGGCGTTGTTCTCAAGGTCAAGCTTTGCAGAGCAGTTAAGCGGAGTCCCTGTTGTGATCAGTGAGGAGTTCATGTGTGGGTCGGTATGGGATAATAGTTCGTTAAGTAGGTCTGTCTTTAAGTTTTCAGTCTTTGTTGTGAAAAAGGAGGCAAGTTCCTCGCAATTGGAGAGTGTTTCAGAATTAGCTTGGGGGGGGGGGGAGACACCATTAGATTGAGCTTTAATTATTTCGAATAATGTTTTGGGCCGATTCATGGCCTGGTCTAATTGTGTACATATGAAGTCAGCTTTTGATCGTCTAATCTTTCTGTAGTAGGAATTTCTCGTGCTTCTTAGTAATTTGAGGTGGGCAGAGGATGGTGCGGCTCTCCGTTGTCTTTCAATTGCTCTAAGTGATCTTCTGTCTTCATTTAGCCTACCATCGTACCAGGGGTTTGAGTCTTTTGTAGTGACTCTTTTCAATTGTAAGGGAGCTAAGTTGTCTAGTACCACGTTCATAGAGTGGAAGTAGTGATTGGTCAGATCATGTACATCCTTTAGTCCATCCCGTGGGGGCGTGAGGATATGACTAGCGGTTGCGAGTGAGGCAGGATTGATGTTTTTTTAGGTTCCTCTTTCAGATTTTCGTTCTTGTAGCTTGGACAGAGAGTAGTTTAACTGCTACCTTGATATGGAAAGTGATTATGTGTTGGTTGGACCAGTCGCAAGGGAGGATCGACTACAGCTGGGTAGAGTCTGCTTTGGCAATTACTAGATCGAGGGTTGAGCCTTTTTCGTGGGTGGGGCTGTCACAGATTTGGGACAAGTTAAGGTCGGACAGGAAAGCTTTGAGGCTATTGACCTCTGGGTCGTTAGGATCGTTCCAGTGGAGGTTGAAGTCCCCCAGGAAGATTTGAGTATTCTATTGTCCGGCATTTGTGGCTAGAATGTCGATTACGTGTTCGATGAAGGTAAGGTTGTTACCAGGACAACTAGTAGGAATTTGATTTAAGGGCACAACTGCATACAGACTAGGGCATGCGGGAGGATCTCGGGGAACTACCCCATAAAAAGCAGTATCAACATGTATGGCCTAGGCCACAATGTAACTGTAAATAGAATCCTTTACTGATGCCTCCCACGACATGTGTACCGTGAGCTCTGAATTATTGGGTATAGATGGACTATAACGTATTGCTTTGTTGCTTGTAAAGTAATGTTGGAATACTGATTGTACTAATAAACAGATTTAAAAAAAAAAAAAAAAATTGTTACCAGGAGGATGGTAGAATGAATGTAGTGAGCATATTGGCTTATTGTTCGTGATGTCTAGGCATAGGTGTTCACAGGAAGACAGCACCGGGGAGTTGGAGCGGTTCACAGAGAGGTTGTTGCAATGGATGCAGGCAATACCATCCCCTAGCCTATCCAGTCTATCTAGTCTTCTGATGTAATAGTTTGGGGGAACTAGTATCTCTAAGATGGGCGTGGATGATTTGTTTAGCCAGGTTTCCGCTAAAATTATAAGGTCGGGTTCATTGGTTATTATGAGGTCAGCTATATCAGCAGCATGACGTGCGGCCAATCTACAATTTAGTAGGATACATATTAGCTGGGCCTTGGTAGGAGTGGTGTTGTGGTCGTAAAAGATAGGTACTCTCTTGAGGTTATTTTCAACAATATCTCTGGGTCTTGTAACTCTAGAGGCATTGGACTGGATGGGTTGGATTAAAGACAGTTTCTGTGTGTTATCCGTGTACGCAGGTTTATAGGGTGGGGAAGGGAGCTCGTAGGAATGGAGTAGGGAAGTAAGATCTTTCGATGATAGGGTTTTTTTTCCTGATCGGGTGGGATGAAGCATTGGGGTAAGGTACTGTTTTCCATCTGGGGAGCATCTGAGACGGGGAGCTAGTGCATGACCGATGAGTGAGTCTCGCATGTGGCTTGGGTTGTAGCAGGATTAGGTCATGAATAGTTTGGATGTCCTCTTTGATTTGTTGTAGGGATAGTTTTATCTCTTCGAGTCTGGGGTCAGGTGTAGGAGTTATCGTATTGATAGCCTGGACTGTGGTTAAGTGAGGAGGGGTTATTGCTTGTGTGGGGTCCTGGGGCGTGACATGAGCTGGTTCGACGTATGGTGGATTTTCAGTGTGGTAGTCCGTGGAGAAGGGAGGGGTGGAGAAGGGACGTGAAGGGGTATTGATGTGTGCTTTAGGAGGATCTGATTTGTTGTATGGCATTATTTCAGAGTGGTAGTCACTGGAAAGGGGGGGGGGAGTAGAGAGGGGACGTGAGGGGGTATTGATGTGAGCTGTAGGAGGAGGTGCATTAGTAGTGCGGGGAGAAGGAGAGGGTTGGAGCGCGAACTGATCGGGAGTAAGTGTGTAAGGTGAGATTGGAGCAGAATCTGCAATGGAGTTACTGGGGATGGAGAGGGAGTTGGGGAGGGGTGTGCTATATAAAGGGTTGGCAGAGGTGCGGTTGTGGAGACGGTGAGTGGTGGTGGAGGGCGAGGGGGCATATGGGAGGGCTGGGGGCGAGGAGATGCGAGTGTGAGGCAAGCTGGGTATAGTAGAAATTATGGTGGTGCTGGGGGAGGAGTAGGGATTATGGAGATGTATGTCATTTAATGGGGTGTCGATTAGGCCTGGGGTGGGTGTATTTGTACTATGGGATACCAAGGGAGAATGTCTAGATGGGGAGTCAGTCAGAGCGCTGGGAGAGTGGTTTGATGGGGAGGTGGGATAGGGTCTTGCAACCTTCCCTTTGATGATCGGGAAGATGTTATCCAGTATATTAAGGTTATGGTCTGATGCCTGCATGAGGATGATCCCATTATAATAGATGGTAATTGTAGCAGTCGCTTTGTAGAACGGGATGGAATAATGGATAATGTAAGACCGTGTGCAGTTTTCTTAGTGGATGCAATCGAGAATAGGGCGAGAAAGGCTTTCCGCCATTGTGCTCTTTTTTTGGTGTAGAGAATGATGTTGTTCGTTATGTGCCCTTTGATATTTGAGAAGTAGAAAAAGAAAGAAAGAACTGCAGTCACATTTCACAGTTCTTCATTTTCAGGACTGCTGGTTGACTGCAAATGAAGAGGTGTGTATGAAAAATGTGGCTGTACATACTACTGTTTGTTTTGTGGTGACACCCCAACTCATCCCCAGGCACTTAGCCGTCTGAAGCACGCACAGGGAATGGAGAGCGCTCAGTATGAAGTTTTCCGCAGTTATTGTCGCAAACCATTGATACATACCTTTTGTCATGACTTGTAAATGGGAAGGGATACCCCTTTCAGAACCCCTCACATTTGCGAATCAGAAAGGGTTACAAAACCACTCTCCTGACTTAAAAAGTATTTTATGACATGTAAAAGGGTTTTTGTAGTATGTAAAACAAACCCTTTAGCAGTCACAAACCCAGTGATTTTACAAACTGTTTGGTTTGCAACCGCCGAGGGCTTTGTACATCAGGCCTAGAGTCACTGCTTCTTCCACCTAAAATGAGGCATCATCAGTGCTTAACAAAAAAGAGGCTGACTCATAACAGTGGATATAGCACACATTATTTCTTGCATTTGGGCACAATCTCTATGACTCTTACCTATGTTTTCATCTTCAGGCTCTGGATCTTCATGGAAATTCATTTCATCTCGTGGTTTTTCACTTAGTGAAAATACAGATGTGATAACAGGATCAGGTGCTAACAGTAAAAACAGCACAGAAAATTATTGCAAAACTTCCCTGACATCAGAAATTCTATAAAATCATTCCTATCCTCTTTACTGAGAACTGTCTGTGTGTAGAAGAATTAAATGTATCTACATGTCTTAGTTTTCTTGTGCATGCTAACTTAGCCTTCCAGATGTGGCTGTCTATGGGAGGTGGGTATGCTATGTCTTGACACAAAAGCTGAACATTAGCTTGCTCAGCCGAAACAGGTTACATTTTTGTTAGCCGAGAAGACCATCTACTAATTCTCATGGCTTCAGCAAGGCACCTGCTTGATCTCATGGTGGGAATTTTGTAATGTGATCAGTACTACAACCAAATGTGTAATAGGTTATACATTGGAGTTCTGTCTGGTGTAGGGATCCTGGCTCCAAAGCTGATGTATGGAGATCCCCTTGTCAGTTACCTCAGTGAGTCACAGACTATGTAATTTTTGCAATAAACACTTTTAGATTCCAATAAAAAAGTGAGACAGAATTTTCTTTGACACATGTAATCTGCAGTTGGTGCATTAGTTATTTCTTTTAGCATTTTCCTCAGCATGGAGCCCCACAAATCACAGCCTCTTTCAACAATTGTGGACAGTAAGGTTTGTGATGGATAAAGTGTAAACTCTCCAAGTACCATCTCTGGCAGCTAAGTTCATCTTTCAAATGTGCACAGACTCCTATTCTTAAACGACGACGGGTTATCTAAGCTACAAATTGAATGGCCATGGTGAACTGCCAGTGGCGTCAAAGGACATGTAAATACATGAATGGTTGGGCCCGGTTTCTTTTAAAACATTCAGAATGTTGGTATTATGTAAGTATGTCATCATGCATCCAGTGCATTTAATTCATGGGTAATAGAGATAAAGGAGAAGACACCTGACACATGCAACAAAAATACTGTGCCCGTGTATGCAGAAGTGATCTCTAACTCCTTATGCTATTCGCAAATTGACATAAGAAACATTACCTCCCAAGCACAAGCAAATACATGTCCTATTGTCAACTGGGAATGAAGGAGACCCATGGCATTTGTACCAAGAGCTCCCAAGAGCCTCACTCCCAACAAAAGGTGGAACCAACTTAGGTCTAGTATCAGTGGTACCTACTCGGCATGATGCATGCCTTGACCGCCACCTGTAATATCTCGAGCATCAGCAAATAAAGTAGAGAGCATATCTGCCCATCTCCCTACAGTACCTCTTCCCAGTCACCTCTTTGCACAGGAAATCACACCACAGCCGAATCCCTGCTTATGAAGTGCTGAAAAACAATGGGAATGAAGAAAACAACCATCTTAGGTGCTGTGTCAAACCGCAGCCATGCACACCTCTATAGCTCCCACCACCTAGTGAATCTCAGATCTCATCATGGATTTCATTAGCATTCACTCTAACAGCATTTCTTGTGTGCATGCTCGCATGTAACTCTTTGTCACTCCTGAACATACTCTTTCTATAATTTACGATGGGTGCCTGTATCCTTTACAAACCAAAGGCTTCCCTCTCTCAATCCTGAGTGGACCCCTTAGGCATTAATGGCGGCTGAATGTATGCTTGCTGACTATAATCAGTGCATGCTGTGGGCTACTCTTTGTTGCTTCTAGATAGATCCCTTGAAGAATGTATCCAGTCTTCCGGCATCCAGTGTGTCGGTCTTGCGTAATCTTGGCTGGATGCTGTAGATTTTTATCTATGTCTGCCTGTACCTAGTGCAGTCCTGCGGCAGCTCCTCTGTTACTCCTGGATCACCCTAAAGGGCATTTATTTTGGCTGTGTTTCACCTGTGCATGCCTGCAGGTTATTCCCCGTTGATACTTGATCGACTCTCTAGATCATTTACCCAGGGCTGACTGTACACAGTGCATACTTGCGGGTCACTCACCTATGGAAGCAAGATATAACATGGAGTGCCTGTCATGATTGGCTGTATACCTTGGTCTCCTCCTTTGTCACTGAATCAGGTACAACATTAAATAAATGTAACATGCATGGTTCGATCTACCATGCCTATTGCTTGTGTCACATGCTGAGGTGTTATGAGCTCAGAAAGAAGCACCACTTTGGTCTCTCACGCACAACACCAAAAGACTTCCCACACAGACCACACTGCAATTAAGTACTTTTATAATCAAGCACTCACTCACAGTGCAGTGTGTGCTACCACTCTGTGATTGTGCTTCAGGAGTATAATGCACTATATTAATGCAATTATGATCCCTTACAATATATTGGCCCCTAATAAAGAATAGAGGAGCTGTGGTTAATGCACGTAGTACTTTCTTGACAACTATAGCATTTTGACTCTAAGATCAAAATAAAAGACAGAGGGCCTCATGTAGGTAAATAAATTTTACCGGTTCTTAAATACCGAGCCGTACCGAATCGGTAAATTAGAATCGGTAAGTTATATGTAGGTAAAAATTCGGTAACAGTTACCGATTCGGTAACATTCGGTAAATACGAATCGGAATTCACCGATTCGGTAAATACCGAGGTGATAATTACCGATTCGGAAAATACCGAGGTGGTATCTACCGAATCGGAAAATACCGAGGTGGTATCTACCGAATCGGAAAATACCGAATCGGTATGTACGGATTCGGTAAATAACATCACATGACTTGACGAAACAGCTAATCCTGTGCAACGACAGCCCACCCAACCAGGAACTGCCCACACCCAGGCAGGTGTACACAATTAGCCGAAGTGGCCACACCCAGGCAGGTGTACATAATTAGCCGACCCTGGAGAGGCTTGGAGTGCAGAGGAGAGGCAGGGAGCAGTTGCATGTGCGAGCGGGAAACGAACAGCATGTCCAGCCAGAGAACACAGAAAGACGGAGTGGAAAGGAGGAGGAAGCTCAAATTCAGCCCCAAGGAACTCCAGGTGCTGGTGGAGGAGGTGGTGAAGCAGCACCAGAAGCTGTTTGGGAGGCAATCCCTGCAAGTGCCTGAGGCCGAAAAGCGCAACATATGGCTGGCCATCCAGGCGCAGGTCAATGCTGTGGGAGTGACCCACAGGGACATTGAGGTCCTCAAAAAGCGCTGGTATGACCTGAGGATTGTGACCAAGAGGAAGATGGGCGACATCCAGAAGGAGGCCAGCCAGACCGGAGGTGGAACCAACAGGGCACCTGCCCTCACCGAACTGGAGGAGCTGGTGGCGGCCACAATCGAGCAAGAGAGCGTCGTGGGTCTTGGGGACGCCGACAGCTCTGCCAGAGCCGCAACACACCAAGGTAAGACGAAAGCACAGCAATGTAGCCTCCCCTACCCCTATCCCACATCCCCCATTGTGAAACGAGAATCACACTGCAGTCCACACGTGTCAGTGCAGACAGGCAATGCATTCCGGGAGATGTAGTCAGGGCAACACTAACCATGACGTAAATGTTACAGGGCAACAAGGCATGTCACGCACTCGAGGCACAAGGAGACAGAGGACAGATTGGAATGTGAAATGATTTATTGTGACGCTTGCAATGCAGCCCTTCGGGGACACTGAGCCAATGTTGTTTTTCTGTCCACAGATGTGACATCATGCAGTACAGGGCATGCTGCAGGGGAGACGGCACACCGGCCACAAAAATCACCTCTAGCAAGCACGAGTTCAGACCAGGGAGCAGGCCCACTTGCAGCCGCACCACCAACACAGCCAGCCTCGCCGCACACAGAGCCAGCATCACCTCACCGAGAGCCAGCATCACCACAACCACAGCCAGCATCGCCACTCATGTTCGAATCACCGGCCACATCTCCGCTTGCAGGTGTGAGAATGAGGAGGCGTCCAGCAGCCAGGCTACGAGCCTTCGACACCTCGTCAGACGACAGCATGGGCCCAGAAGACCGCACCGGGCCCCAGGAAGGGAGCCATCCCACTGTGCCCCACACCTCACAGGCAGCACAGACGGGAGCAAGAGGGCGCCGCAGGTCGCGTGTCCAGAGTCCACCAGCACCCACTGACGGCCATGGTGTCTTCTTGGGGCTCGAGGGCCAAATGTTGAAGCAACAGCGCCTGCAATCAAAGGCAGTTATGTCAGTCCAGAGGCACATGCGGGTGATGAAGACAAGCTTAGTCAACATGGACACAAACATTGGCGGCATGGCTGCGGGCATTCGGGACATGTCCCAGTCAATCCAGCAGTTGTGCAGCAAATTAGATGCTGACATCGAAGCACGGCGCCGGGAACGCCAGAGAAGGGACACTACCAGCAGGGCACTCAACCGTCTGGCAACTGCGACTTCCCTACTTTGCCGGCGCTCTGTGACGATGCAGGAGGGCCTAACACAGTGCTGCAGCGACCTGTCTCGGGGGATGGTGCAGGTGACAAGTGCACTAGGGGTGCTATTGACTAGTCAGGCGTCGACAACTGCTGCAGGGGATGCTGCGGAGAGCATCGACACCAGCAGCAGCATCACACCCCCCGTCCCCGAAGCACGCAGGAGCAGCAGGCGGCTTGGGGTTGGCTCTAGTGAGGATGCACAGGCCGTGCAATCCACCACTGCAGCGCGTATGCGCAAACATTGATGTGGCCCTGCTTAGCCACTTCCCATTGGGTGACGTAACCCTGGACATACTCCTTGTATAGATGGTATATTGCCAGATTGGCCTGTTCATGTGTTCATGGCGTGGTGCCACATTAAACTACGTCATGACTTCTCACAACTCGCTGTGTCCCCTCACTTACTCAGAAATAGTTGCATGTGATCTCTGCCCGTCTCTCTCTCCCATCGATTGCAGTTGGCACTCTAGCTGCGCTGCCCTCTGGCTGGCCTGACTCATCCTCGTTGTCCTCAAAATATGTTAGTTCCACATCTGTACCTTTTTTCGTGGCAAGGTTGTGCAGCATTGCACAAGTGGCAATAATCTTGCAGCAGGTGATGGGTTTGTACTGGCGTGCGCCTCCGCTCTTGTGGAGGCAGCGGAACCTGCTCTTCAGTAGTCCAAACGTGCGCTCCACCACATTGCGTGTTGTTTTGTGGGCCACGTTGTATCGTCTCTCACTCTGGGTTGCTGGGTGTAGGTAGGGAGTGAGGATGAATGAACGGCATGCATATGCACTGTCGCCTGGATGAGTAAAAGGGAACCATCAGTTACATGCCTCTATACACTCTGATTTGCAGGTTTCAAGGGGCGTCACTGTTACTTACCCAGCAGGTATCCCTCTCCGAATTCGCCGGCACTCAGTCGTGTGTAGATCCCACTATTCTGGAAGATGTAAGAGTCGTGGGTGCTCCCAGGAAACTTTGCAACAATATCTGTGATGATGTTCCCTGCATCACAGATCACCTGCACATTGATGGAGTGGGTGGACTTCCTGTTCCTGTAGATGTGCTCTGTATCAGCTGGTGGACAGATTGGGATGTGTGTACCATCAATACAGCCGATGACATGGGGGTACTGTGCCATGTGATAAAAGTCTGTTTTTGTTTTCTGCAGTGCAGCCTGTATGTTTGGGAAGCTTATGTAGTGGTGCATTCTCTGCATCATGGCATCCAGGAACTTCCTGAAGAAACGGGACAGGCAACTCTGGGATACACCACCCACCGCAGCTATCACCACCTGATAACTGCCGGATGCCAGTAGATGTAGGCTGCAGAGCACCTGCACATGTGGTGGTATGGCGTGCGCCCTTCTTGTTGGCTGGTCCAGGAGTGGGTGCAGGTCCCTTATCAGGTCCATGATGGTTTCGGGGTGTAGCCTGTACCTCTCATGTATCTCTGCATCAGTCAGCTGGAATAGTGTGATGCGCTGTCTGTAGATTTGTTCCTCCCGTCGCCACACCCTCAGTCCTGCTGCCTGTAGACGTAGGCGCCTTGCAATGACTTACATGGCGGCCATGTTGTCCACGCTGTTGCATTTTGGGATTGCTTATGTGCATTGTTGATGGTTACCACCTGCTTTCAATCCGTGTTAATTACCGACTCATATTTACCGATTTTCCTGGATTTCTTAATTACCGACTGCTCCTACATGTCATTTTAAATTTTTACCACTTCATATTTACCACTTCATATTTACCGATTCGTTAATTATGTATTCGGTAAATATGAATCGGTATTTTAGAATTCGGTAACTATGAATCGGTATTTACCGCCTCATATTTACCGAAAAGTGGTTTTTGGACTCCTACATCTCACTTGTCTGAATACCGGTCGGTAACGGCATATTTACCGAAAATCGGCCGTTACCGACCGGTATTTCGCTACCTACATGAGGCCCAAAATGGTTACTATTATAAGGAACTGATCTCTAAGTTTTAATAATGTGGCAATATTAATCAAGACAGTGGTCAACAATGCAACATACTGAATAATTGTTCCAAATTCGTCTCTTCCAAATCAAAGATGGTACCCTGTAGAAAATAGCTGAAGTAGCATCCTACAACCATCTCACCTCAGGGCCTACAACTATCTGGCCCCAGGAAGCGGATCTACCACAACACATTGATGTAAGAAATCTGAGCGTGGTCATGGACTCCACCTTTACCCTCCCAAAGTTCACCAAGAGGCTCTTTTTAAATCAAGTGAACTCTCAAAAGCATTTTCTCTCACCAAGGTTTCCCACAGAAGCTCAAGGCCATTATAACCCTTGTGATAGCTTGTCTAAACTAAGTAAATGGAATCTACCCATGAGCCCTACTTTCACTACCCTGGATGCAGAAAGGAATCCAATATGAAGCCGCAAGATAGGAGACCACTTCGCCTATGGAACAAAATTAGTATAGCTCTCCAAACACTTGACTGCCTACTCCTGGCCAGTCATTTCCAAGAACACTGCACTGCTCACGGGGCCATCTATGGCAAAGGAGCTTATGTCATTCAAGTAAAATTACAAGTATACTCTTAGAACAGAAACCTTTATTCCAGACTGTTACCTTGGCTAAGTGCTCCATTAACAGAAAATGCCTTCATAAAACCTTTCTTTATAAAAGCAGCAAAGCTACAGAACATCTCACAGTAAAGGCAAGAAACAAGTAAGATTCACTCTCTTTCGCTTCACTCTACATAACAGCAGCTTCTTGTTTTCAGCCACATGATATGAAAAGCCTCCATCACTCACCCAAAACACCAAATTACTCCTCAAATAGACCACTTTCTATTCCCACAACCAACCAACCATACACTCCCTTGTAAGCATATGCATCCTACAGCATCCAATAAACACTTCCCATAAAAGAGACACTACAAAATGACACCCTTCCAATGAAGCACAATCAAGGTAGCAGCGTGCTACCAATAGATAATGTGCTTCAGAGATTCGTCAGGTCTATAAAAACACTATATAATTGCAATTACTACACTATACAATGCAATACAGTATAATAGACTACAATAAAATACAATACAATGCATTCAGGAGAAACAGATATCATAAAGAGGCCATAACACAATTGTCACAAAAGAAAGAGAGAAAAAGGACTTTATCAGATCAGCCTTGCAGAGGCTCTTTTTCAGGACTGGTGTAGCCATCAAACACACAAAAGATGATGGGAGGAATACTTCATTTAGTCTAACCACTGGCAACCACTTGGGGTAACATTCCAACCCATCGTTCCTTTGGCCAACATGCCACCTCAGTTTGGACTCCGCCATATGCAAATCAACATAACCCATCTCCAATAGAAACTTTTAATGCCCTTTTCCCACCATTGATGTTCAGTGTTTGCACTCTACGGCTATATTGGCTGGAATTATAGTCTGTGAGCTCACTTGAACCAATTGAAGCAGTTCTGGAAACGAGGCTATACATACTAACAAGTATTTATTTATTTTTAGAGAAGTCATACCTATTCACAGGCATCTATGTTGTGCTACAGTTGATAAAAGGTGTAAACATTTTACGCAATGCATTTACATGGCGGATAGCTCTCAAATACAAATTTGGCAAACAGTGGTATTTACAATGCTTAATGAAGATGCACGTTTGACCTTTTTTTCTCAACATTCAAGTGGTAATGTTTACCCTTATGTATGGGTTGAAGATCAGATGGGAAAGTCAGTGTTTGTCTGCTTTGAGATTATTTGCAGTCACGCGTACTGGACCTCATTTAGAGAGAGTCGGTTTCTCTGTGGAGGTACTGTGGTTTAGTAATTGCTTTAACACAACCAGTACTCATGGATTTATCACTGATTTCCAACGCTGTGACATGAAGCTCACACGGAGGAGTGAGAGGGAAAAGCAACATGGAAAAGGATGACAGGGGATGTAGAAGAATAGCAACACAGAAGAGGATGACAGGAGAAGATGAAAAAATAAAAATAGTACCTCAATCACAGATGATCAGCGGACGGCAAGCAATCTAGCTGAAGCATCAGTATTTGGTCCATGCTCCAGCCAAAAGAAGCGGAAGTGAAGCCAGCAGACGCTGGAGAGTTAGAAGGCAGCAAATAAAAATGACAATGAAGCAAACAAACGCACACAATGGGGGTGAGGGGGAGTCTGCAAGCCATCTGTTGTATACAATGTCTCTTGCCAGCAAGAGTGTGTGCAGTGCAGCGAATGCACAGACTCACACAGTGCATATAAAATAGTTTTTTGTTGGCCCCAGTGTGACACAGAGTGAATGGTCTGCACTATTCGGAACTTGAAGGTTTTGTCATGTTTGTGATAATGAAAATCTGGGCCATTTGAACCACTTAAGCTTTTTTATTCACCTATTTACCTCTTATTGAGTTTATTAGTAACCTCTCTTTCTACAATATGGCATTTGTGCTCTTGCACAATCCTTTTGATTTCATCAATGCTTGATTTGTTTTGTCATGCTTTTTATAAAATGTTATTATTGGGGAGGCACCTGGCACTCGCCCATAAAAAAAACACCGAGAACAATGGCTAAAAGCAAAAGTTTTTTTTAGTGTTTATGAACACGGATTTCCAATGTAGTCTATGACACTGAATGAGACATACTTTGTGGATGTGCTCCTAATGAAGGAGCAGAATTCTGTCACTCAAAGTGAAGTTAGTAAATGGGTAGAGTGGGCTGAGCCACTTTCCCACGCTGTATGCTGTAGTGGACAGAAGAAAAATTTACAAAACACAACAGATCAATGAATGAAGAGGGATGACTGAAAGCACATATAAGTATATTCAAAATGTAATTTTAATGAAATCAAATATTCTTGGCTAGTGTCCCACCTACATAGAGCTTGAAACTTGTGGGCTTATTAAGTTGAGATGGATATACTGTAATCAAATTATTTGTGTACATAGGCAATCCTGTGCAGTGTTATTGAACTCTTCTCAAACTTCTCGAATTGCCTAAACATCTGGTGAGTCATTTGTATGTCACATGATGGAAAAAAGACAATGCAGGCAACTAGGGACAACTCGACCAAACACCTTATATAGTTCAAAGGTAATAACAAAGACAAAACGTTGTAATCAAAATACATGCCACTGGGTGCTTAGCACTATTCACCTGTTGTACAAGGCTACACCAACTTTATCCTAAACAATAATTGGAATACGCTGCACACCATTACAAAGTTCACGTGTTAATCACATATCAGCTAAGTTTAAAACAATAAATATAACACAAGAGCAAATAACAATTCAGTATGAGTTGTCTAATATTTCTCAATTAATTTCTTCATAAGCATCCCCAATGTGGTATGCATCTCCTTCAAACAACAAGTGTTTTGTCATATAGGCATGGTGCTCTCAAGACATCCCAGGGCTATTGTGTCAGGACCGGAGTTGATATTGTAGTTTTTCAAAAAGCCAAATATATGTACACATGAAATAACTTGTATCTACTTGTACTGGATGTGCGTACTTATACAGAAATAACCAAGGCTGATGGGAATGGTGTTCCTGCTTAGCCAGTATATGCAAACACGCTCATGGCCCAATTACAGTGCTTCAAAATATTCATATTTTGTCTCTACCTCTCCAAGTTGGGAGTGAATTTAGTGTTTCATTAGAATGTTGCACAGTTGTGTATCATCAAATGTATAAATGTAGCACAACAGAAAGAAAAAAAGTCAGACAACAACTTTGGAGGATTTTCCAATATGATTAAATCTCTGTATGTGAATAAGACTTTAGAAAGAAAAAAAAACCTGAATGATGAAGAATCCTTATGAGACACTGAGGTTCAGAGTAGTGACAGCAGAGGCGTAGCTGGAGCTCTCTTTGAGAATACATGGTAGACCATAGGAGAATAGTTGTGTAAAGGATTGCATAGTATATTATGATGAACTGAATATACAGGCTGCTTCAACGTGTTGTAAGACAGGAAGCTCACTCAAAGATGTACATACTGCAACTCCAAACACAAGTAGGTACACTCACCTGTGGGACTAGTCATGTTTTTCCTAGTTGCAACATCTTCTTGGTCTTCCACTTCCTCATCTTTAATCACAACGGAAATGACCTCAGTTGCTGCTGCTTATAAGAAAAATCTAGTTTAATGATCTTTTACACAATAGAAAACAAACATTAACTACATTGTGATCGCTAGTGAAAGCAGTTATCAGTTATATTTAATAAGTCACAGTGTTTTGTCCACTGCTATAAAGAATTGGAAGTTTTTAGACCTCTAGTTTGTAGATTCTGTATGACAAATTGATCAAGCAAGCACATACATAGAAAGCATCTTAATTTACAGTGTAATCTCCATGTATAAATTATCCATTTTTAGATGTTGCTCTAGAGGAACTGGGAAAAGATTCCCCTGTCCTTGCCACCACCACTAAAATTATTAACTAACCACTTAAAAATGTGCAGAACATTAACCTCTATCATGCTGCCAGGGAACATGGGACTCGATCAGTAGGTTATCGTGACAGTCTGCCCAGAGCACTGGTGAGGTCGTGGCTAAGATTATAGCTTAGGATATAACAATCTTACCCTTCTTTATTTGAATATATATATTTTAATTACACAGGGCAGTAAATACCGGAGAACAGAATGGCACAACTATTGTTATGGACTATTCTATGATGGATACGCATCCTGATTGTCTCCCTCACCGCCCCTTTACTTTCATAGTAAGTACCTTTGCAAAATGAACCCTTATCATTTCTCCACAGTGTTCATCTATATTCCAGTTCTTGCTCCAAGCAGGATGGCTTTCTGCTAAATTATGAGCACATATAGAGAAGAAAGCCAAGGAGGCCCTAGGAAGACTTGACCTCATCCCTGGAAATCATAAAAAATATAGGAAAACCTTCGAAAGACTACTTTCAATAGAATATGTTTCGGGTATTAACAAAACGGACTGGTCTTTAAATATTAGGTTTCTGTATAAGAAACCTACATTTCTACTATTTTGTTCCCTGTATTGTCTTATTTAATATGTCTAGGTTACGGTTACACCTGTACTATAAATAGCAGAGCTGTAAAATGAGATGTAATAAAACTCCTTAGTTGGCTATTGCAGTAGGTTTGCTTTTATAGTTGCACTTTGCTCAGAGAATGTGTCGCAATAAATCACAAGTCAACTGTTAAACTTCTTAATATGGCATGTTCTGTTATTCACATGTGTACAATGCCATATTTTATTCTCTCTTGGGGTGCTCCCATGTCTATTTAGATACTGAAGGTCTCATTTCCAAGTAACACCGATGTAATAAATTTGTAGGAATATCTAAATCAACGTTGGTGGAATGATCACCGATTTACTGTTCTGAGAAATATACATTTAACACATAGGTGTTCTTCTTAGTAAGTCCAAAGTAAAAGATCAAGGACAGCAACATATTACTCTTGGCAGCCAATATATAAAAGCTACACATGCACTTTACTTATCAGTGAAACATATCAGGACATACAGGCGGGTAAGAGATTTTATTGGATAACATCTTTTCGATTATCAGTCATGACCAAAGGGTTGTAATTACTATGTAATATCTACTTTATACAAAGGTTAATCTCCTAGCTAAATATTGCAGTCCACTGTGGAAAATGCATGATCAGGGAAAAAATCCTTCTGTATATTTATAGTGATAACTACTGGCCCATCTTTTTTTTGATGACAGAAGATTGAAACTATTTGGTGTCACTCACACGTGGAAGGGTTAGCCCGGTGGCTTCTCTCGTGGTCCCGCTTGTTCACATGACACAGACCCTCCTTTCCCTTGACTCTTAGTGAATAGACTGAAGAAGCAATAAGAGGACCTGTCATTAAAAGTAGAACATGATAAATATTTACAGCAATTTGTGCAATAACCAAATATAATGCAGAATACACTATGCAGAAAATGAGAAGTTGATTGAACTCCACCACAATTCAACTAAAAATAGAACTCTGTATGCATGTTATTGTGAATGACCTAATCGGATAAAGCATTATTCCCCATGATGATTTAGTACTTGGCAAGAAGTTAACAAGGGATCAAGGTAGGCTATACAAACTGCAGCCTTGGGAGATTTGATTCCATAATTTAGTGCATACAGAAGCACAGAGGTAACCTCTCTGGGTGTGTGCGCCAGAAAAGCTGTACAGTGTCCATTTTAAAGAACTGATTCAAACAATCACTCGAGAAACAATTTCACAATAATATACGCAATTTGAGGTTTACAACCACTTTAATGTTTTTTGTTTTTTTCCTTCTGAAAGATTATATTATATATATATATATATATATATATATATATATATATATATATATATATATATATATATATATATATATATTACCTACTGGCGGTCGCCAGTAGGTAGTTATAGTTAGGACCGTGTTTCCATAGGAAATCTCAAAATTCTATTTTGAATAACTTTGGCGCCGGTTGACGAATCCTCGTGAAATTTTCAAAACTAATGGGGCGCTCCGCTCAGCTCCTACCCTGAAAGTTTCGGGGTGATTCGTCAAGCGGGGGCCGAGAAAAAAGGGGGGTCCCAAAACGCGTTTTCCCCATGCATTTTTCCATAGGGACTTTAGTCGCAGCTACAGCCCGAACGGCTGAACAGAATTATGTGAAATTTGGCAGAGAGGTAGCCATAAGGTCCATGAAGTGCCTTTTGCAGGTTTGGTGTAAATCTGTTCAGTATTTCCTGAGAAATTAGCATTTAAATCAATATATATATCTGTACACGCGCAGCGTACGCGCACCGAGCAAGTCCTGTGCGCGCACCCTGCCGTGCGCGAGCGCACTTCTGATTGGTTGTTAGATGTCAGTAAACATTCGAATCGGTGGAAATCAGGAAGCGCCGGCCGCCATTTTGTCTCTCGCATTAAGAGGGGGTGATAAACAAAGGGGGAGAACGTGAAAAGGGGGCAGAGTGGGGAGATATTGACCCACTAGGCATTGTAAGGGGGTCACAGTAGGACCTTGTAGGGCAAAAAAAAAGATTTATATTTTGAAAAAAAATATCGCCGAGTGCGCGCTCCCAGCGTGCACCCGAAAATGTTTAAAAAACAAAAAAATAATAAAAATTCGCAATTAAGTGAAAAGATATAAGGTGGCGCTAAAAAGAGCCCTTGTGTTTATTGCGTGTTTTTTGGTACCTACAAGTAAGTACCGATGCAGAGTCTAAAGTTCAAGAGGAAGACTCTGTTGCCTTCATCAGTGAAGTGTACACCATCTCCTCTATAAATGTCTTGCATGTTTTAACGCAAGTTGTTGTGGTATATAGAACCCATACCATAGTCTCTGAGGAAAGCAGAAATAGATTTGTTGACGTGCTTCCTTGCTTTGTCAATCTGCGGACAAAATTGGTTGGACCAGTTCCACTTTTGCCTTTTGGCATATATTAGAATATACAAAGGCAGTTTGTGGAAAAAGCGACATCAATTGCACAAAGGTGTCCTTAATAAGCATTTCCAGACCTACCCCAGTTAAAGTGCCTAGGTCATTTCCACCACAGTGCACAATAATAAGGTTAGGCTGTGGGAGATGTAGAAAGGTTTTCACCAAAGGCATTAATTGGTGCCACTTTAACCCTCTCTGACCAATCCATTTAATGTCTACATTTGGCAAAGCAAGGTCTCTCACCATACCTCTTTTTTCTGCAGATTTTTCACTCCAGAAGACATAGCTGTGACCTACAATCCACACTGTGAACATCTTCCAAGGAGATCTGGATGCACTCAGGAGGTGTCTTTCAGTAGAAAGGCAATATGAAATGAAAGACAGTTGAAAAATGGAGGTACACATAGTTTTTTTTATAAAAATAACTCATTGGCTGTTTCAAACCATTCTACACTAAAAACTAGGCTGTATGTTTAAATTTTAAAAAGCATGTTTTGTATTGGTTCAGAGAAATGTGTTACCAAAGAACATTACTATGGATTTGCTGTTAGGTTTGAAAAGTCAAGCACTCTTGCTCTTTGGATATGAAACATTGTCTGCTGAACTTCTGACCTCTCTCCTCACAGCAGTGTTCCATGACCTGTTGCTATGGTAGCAGGCAGGAGACAAGTTGGGGGAAGGGTACATTTGGAAAGGGGTTGAAGTTTTCAACCAATAGAAATGTGTGATTTCATTTGAAAAAAAGTGGGAAGCACTGAGATTTGAAATTAACATGTATATGTGTGAAAAAAGAGAGGGAAACATTGCCATTTACTGGTTCTGGAGAGAGGAGAGAGGTGTGGAGCTCTGATATTCTGACTCTGATAGTCTGCTGTTTGAGTGGCACATTTCTTTCTCAACTAACTATTTTAAAAGGTGAGTTATGAGTTTGAGAGGGGATGTATGTGGTGATTTTTGAGATAAATATTAGAATTGTGAATCTTCTTCAAAAGTTATGTTTTACATTTTGAGGTTTGCGAGATATTTAACTGTTTTGAACTTGTAAGATATTATGGAGTATGTTTTCACAATAAGTTTATGTGTACTGGTAAGAATGAGGAATACTGTTTTGTGCCTACCATCAAACCATGAGTCTGTCTGCAGAGAAGAATTGTTGACAGAGATTTAATTTGTGTTGCTGTTGAAAAGTAAGACTTGCAGTTGAAAGGAAAGGACAGCTTGTTTTTAATTGTGATGGTTAGGATTTAGCAGAAATCTTTTTGAAAGAAAAGAGAGGAAAATGGCAGCACATTTGAAATTAGCATTAGTTCTGTAAGAATTGCTGACCCAGGAAAGGGGCAGCCTGTGTTTTGTGCCTACCAACACAGCATGAGTCTGTGTGCATATAGGAATTGTTGTCTGAGATTTAATTTGTGAAGTTGTTGTTCTGTAAGGATTGCAGACCCAGGAAAGGGGCAGCCTGTGTTTTGTGCCTACCAACACAGCACGAGTCTGTGTGCATATAGGAATTGTGGCCAGAGATGTATTTTGTGTTGCAGTTGTTTTGTAAAACATGCACTTGCAGGAAAGGGACAGCTTGTTTTCTTCAAATGTGGTGGTTAGCAGTCAGCAGAAATCACTTAATCGCAAATGAGAGGCAAAAGCAAAAACATTTGAAACCAACAGGGTAGATTTCCCTTTCAAAATAGCAAAGGCACAGGTAGTTGCCATATGTTCAAAACTGAAAATAACCCTTAGCACACATGCACTGTTACATACATCCCAGCAGTCTTCATGCAGTTTGGGAAGTCTCTTTGCTCATCTGTCTTGCACCAGACAATACACAGTCTCCAGAAACACACTCTTGGCACACGCAGCAGCTTCTCCCACACTCCCATGTGTAGTACTCAGGTCTGTGTGGTGTTTCAGATAGCACTGTGTAATGCAAAGACATTCAACGTCAACAAGGCTCATTTCCTTTGCTCTAGTGTAGTCCCTCACCCAGGTTGCACATGCTCATGGTATGAAGTAGCTGTTAGGACATGTGCTCTTTTCTGCCTCTATGATCTACTAGGAAAATGTGTCAGGCTGTAACAGTAATTATCACTTGCTCTACCACAGTAGTAAATGTGCTTTGAAATTGCCAATCAAATTCTGTTTTCTGCTTAGAATCACACCATGAGGCTGTGTGCGCACAGGAATTGTGGCCAGAGTTGTAATTTGTGTAGCAGTTGTTCTGTAAAACATGCACTTGCAGGAAAGGGACAGCTTGTTTTCTTCAAATGTGGTGGTTAGCACTCAGCAGAAATCACTAAATCGCAAATGAGAGGCAAAAGCTAAAACATTTGAAACCAACAGGGTAGATTTCTCTTTCTAAATAGCAAAGGCACAGGTAGTTGCCATATGTTCAAAACTGAAACTAACCTTTCGCACACATGCACTGTTACATACATCCCAGTAGTCTTCATGCAGTTTTGAAGTCTCTTTGCTCATCTGTCTTGCACCAGACAATACACAGTCTCCAGAAACACACTCTTGGCACACACGCAGCAGCTTCTCCAACACTCTCATGTGTAGTACTCAGCTCTGTGTGATGTTTCAGATAGCACTGTGTAATGCAAACACATTCAACGTCACCAAAGCCTCATTTTCATTGATCTAGTCTAATCACTCACCCTGTAACACATGGTCATGGTCTCAAGGAGCTAATAAGTTATTTTTTTTTAAAAATAAGTGAAAAATATTTGTATTTCTCAATCCTCCCTTTTCATGCTTCCATTTCTTCACCTCTTTTTGTACATTAAATTTAAAAAAAAAAAAAATTGAAAAAACATCCTGTGCACCCCAAAAAAAAAAAATACAAAAAAAAATCCCCCCCAAAATTTTGGGGGTTTAGTTTTTAAGTGGCTCTTAAAAGAGCCCTTGAGTTAATGGAGGGAAACAGGAAGAGAAAAACGAAAAAAAAGAAAAAACATCTGTGGCCTACTGCACTCATGCGCATCAAATTTTCTCTGAATGAGATCAAGACTGGTCTCACCCACAGAAATAAGTCGACCGCAATCAGTGCAGGGTGTGTACAACCTCGCCAAACAAGGTGGTCCAAAAAGAGGTGTGGAAGAAGGCAAAGGCACCACTGCAGAAGAAGTACTCGCCTGAGCTGCCGAAGATGTGCTCGGCTGAGCTGCTGCAGATGTCGTCGATTGAGCAGGAGGAGGGTTTGCTCCAGAAGCTCGACGAAAAGTCACTGGATGCATTTTGTCAACATGCCTCAACATAGTGTGAATGCTAAAAGAATACTTCTTGTTAGGATTCCCACGTGACAAGACTTTTTGACAAAGTACACAAGTAACTTTAGGTGCATTTACCTTTTTTTGTCCCTCTGGAAAAGTGAAAAACTGCCATATAAAGCTGTCTTTCTGCTTCCTGTTCCTCTGCCTCTCAAGAGTGTCCTGGTCACTGTCTGAAGATGGTTGCTGTTCAGCCATTGTCTCTCAACAACAGAATAGCTCCTTCTCCAAAGGAATCAGAACTAATAATGAGGGGAGTAGGTGTGGTTTGGGAAGAATCTGGAACTGAAAGTACTTCAAACCAATCAAAAGTGATGATTCATGATCACATGACTTGCCATGAGGGGATTGGGTGTGGTGTTGAAACAATCAGAAACTGAAAGTAATGATAACCAATTAGAAGTGTTGTTTTATTAAGCATATAACCCGAGGTGCGCGCACTGCGCAAGCTCCGAGCGCGCACCTTGTGATTACGCATGCGCGAACGCGTAAGAGCGCATGTGCATACGTCATATGCGCGTACGTAACGCGCATACGTTGAACACGCGTATATGCGAACGTTAATGCGCGTAATTTAAGCGTATGCGGAAGTGAACCGCGTGGAGCGCGTACGACGCACGCACGCATGTGTACGTACGTACGCATACGTACTGGGTGTGTGCTCCCAGCGCGCACTATAACGTATGTATGCGTACGTAAATAACGTACGACGGTATTCATAAAAAACTTACGAAAACGTACTAGGTGCGCGCTCAGAGCGCGCACCCCAAGTATTTATATAAAAAAAAAAAGTGGAGAAATATTAATTGCAAAAATAAAATAAACTGTTCAACTTTATCCTAATTGAAAGTTAAAAAAAAAGAGCAAAAACAAATAAAAGGATACAGATAATATATAAATGAATACATAGGAATTTTATTTTTATAAAAAAAAAAATATTTAATTTAATAATTCAAAAATTAGCATTTAAAAAACCGTACAAATTCACTGAAAAAACCATAGGTTTCACACACGTTATAGTTAGGAATTAGCATTTAAAAAACCTTGCAAATTCACTGAAAAAACCATAGGTTTCACACACTTTCTAGTTAGCTGGACATTTCTCTCATACAAAACCAATGAAATTCCCCCGTTATAGTTAGTTCAGCTAACTATAACTCGCGCGCCCGCAATGCACTGCTGATGACGTCACATATTACATCACTCATGACATGGTCAGTGACATCACTCATGACATCACTGATGACATCTCAAATGACATCACTCATGACATCACTGATGACATCATCCTTGTGATAGAGTGGCAGACCTCCTCTCACCCTAATATAACCTTTGATACACACATTCAAAAATAGAGACTAAAATTTTCAAAACAATCGACATACCAATACCAGTTACAACAACCTCTTCAGTAATTCTAAGATCCACATACACATCCACTCATTCACCAACAGTCCTATACAGTCACTCATACATGTACTCACTCATCATATGTACTCATACACCTATACATCCTGTTACACAATGCCACTCATCCATAGTTACTCACACACATAGTCACTCATGCTAATAAAGAATCAAACATACATTTACTTGCATATACAGTTATACACACACCACCACACTTACTTCTACAGAAACTTACACATACTTAGTCTTTTAAACAATCACTTATAGAAACACATACTTATTCATACAGGAACTCTTTCAATCTCTCACTCTCACATATACTCACTTATATACACCAATAGTCACATATACTGGTTTAAAACATATGTAGTTACTCATAAAGACACTATTGAGACAGTCATTCACTCACTAACACACCCATGCACACACTCATCCACCCATACAGTCCTGCACACATGCTGTCTTCAACACATACAGTGAGTCACTCATTCATGCACCTATGCACTACGTAATACCCCTCACCGAACCATGCAGACACTCAGACTGATACTCAAAAAACCAACTAATAACCTATATAGACACCCATGTAGCTACTCACCAACCCATGCAGCCACTTATACACAAAGTGAGAGACTGATACAGATATTTACATATTTAAACATTACTCACTAAGCCATGTATTCACTATGATACACTTAATCAGTCAGTTACACAATCAATTTTTCAAAAACAAATCATCCATTTATACACTTATATACCCATTTATTCTTCCATCGACCTTGAGATATACATATATAAAACATATTTAATTTTCAGAAAAACACACATTCACTGGATGATGTCATCAGTGATGTCATCAGTGATGTCATTTGAGATGTCATCGGTGATGTCATGATTGATGTCACTGACCATGTCATGAGTGATGTAATATGTGACGTCATCAGCAGTGCACTGCGGGCGCGCGAGTTATAGTTAGCTGAACTAACTATAACGGGGGAATTTCATTGGTTTTGTATGAGAGAAATGTCCAGCTAACTATAACGTGTGTGAAACCTATGTTTTTTTCAGTGAATTTGCAAGGTTTTTTAAATGCTAATTCCTAACTATAACGTGTGTGAAACCTATGGTTTTTTCAGTGAATATATATATATATATATAGCACAGCTACAATTTATGTGATGTTGGGTGATGTTTCTAAGGAGGCAGGTTCAAACAAGCTTGAGGTTTGATTTGTTTCTAAACGTTAAAGTGTAAAGACAATTGCTGTGTAGAGACATGGCACCCCCAACGTTTTCTTTTTTAGCACCATGAAGAATGTTTCTTTATATCCACTTCAGTTTACATTCACTTCAGTTACCAGACCTTTCAATCATAATTGATTAGCTTCCATTTTGGTCTCCATCTCAAAATACGTTTCCAATAATACCTATACTTTGCCTTGTGCGTGGTGCTTTAGATCCTCTCCTTCTCTGCAATGTTCCAAAAACCTCACACCTGTTCTATTATTTGGTTCGAACACAACTTATCAAAGCCAATAATCTACCATTGGTTACTTTACCTTACCACATCACATGCTCACTATGAATTATTATGAGAACAGGGAAAGGTCATCCTCCCACACCCTGTTCATTCAGTGGCAGTGGATTAGTGGTGGGGTATAAATCACAGCCACAAATTAAACAGGAAGCAAAGCAAAACTACAATTCGAACATAAATGGAGCTAAAAAACATATTTCAATTATACTGGCTACAAAGCACATGTTTTACTGTAAGTTTAAATAATATGGTCAATTAATTTTAATTTTTTCTTTTCATGCATTGCAGCAAGAGCCCTTTGGCATCAAGGAAATAACATCAGAAACGAGTGCTCACAATTCATCAAGAATTGTCAGACAAATATCAGCTTTGTGGGATACTTATATGAGAAATCCTCTCATTTTGTTCTTAAACATCAGTCTGTTATTTTCAGAACATATAGATTTTGTTCTCAATCTCAGCTTCTAATTTTTGGTAAATTAGCTAATGTGGCCTCTCAAATACCAGTTTGTCATTTCCTTCAACTACTCATATTTACTATTGCTCATCAGGTACTGCCTCAAATGTGCTTGCCAAGGATACCTACATTAAGTCACAGATGCACACGAGAGCCGAGAGGTGACCACTATATGCCTGGAATGTGCTGTTATGATAAGGATGCCCACCAGAAGCCTGGGGTATCCATGAGATGCGGGAGATACCCACTGTATGCCAGAAATGCCAATTAAATGATGGGTCAGGTACAAGATGTGAGGGATGTTAAGGATTTTTATCAGATGCCTGGGGCACCCATTAGTTGTGGGGGATACCCGCTGTATGCCAGGGATGCCAATCAGATCACATCTTGTACCGGCCACCACGACCCACCAGCGACAAGCCCGGCCGCCGTAACCTCGACGACTGCGCTGTGACGGAGGACGACCGGGAGCCCACCCCGACCACCTCGACCGCCCTCAACGTCGGCGCCGCTTGCGAGGACCACCAGGGGCCCACCCCGGCAGCCTCGATCACCCCAACAGCGTCATCGCCTGAGCGACCGGGAGCCCTCTCCGGCCGCCTCGACCGTAACGACTGACAAGCACGGCAGCTGACAACTGGGAGCCCACCCCGGCGCCGAGAACAGCAGCCCGTGCGGACTGGGAGCCTTTTTAACAAACGGCTGAAAGGTAGGCAGATACGAGCTTACCGCGGTGGCTGCACGCTGCTCCTGGCAATCACTAAGCGTCACCCCGGCCTAATGGTGAAGGTCTTAGACGCTCACTCTGAGGAATAGGTGTTCAAACCCTGGCCTTTCAACGATACCGGCCAGAGAGGCAGCCGACAGTCTCCCGCCCCCAGCAACAGTGATGGGAGGGGCGGAGCACACAGGGAGAACAGCTCTTAAAGGGCCAGACACCAGTTAAGGTGCACAGCTCACAATAGGCACGGTGGCCTAATGCTTGGGGGACTGAGACTTCGGCACACAAGGTAACGTGGGCAAGGCCACGTGTGCAACAAAGGAACAGGAGGAATTGGCTTGGCTTGGTCTATTTTACAGGCGTGTACTGCAGAATATTGCGACGTGTATTAAGACAACAGAGTTTTTTGGTGCATCGAATTGTGGCAGCACCCCACACACAGGCAGCGGCGGCCAGAAGGATGGCAAAACGTGGCAAAAAGCAGCAGGAGGACCTAGACGATCGTCATCCGGGCGTCATCCGAGGTCCACGGTCGTGACTGGCTGGACACCCGCCTGCAGGACAACAGGGAAGAGGGGCTAAGTCACCAGCTCCAGACGATGCCCGTCGCACCGGCAGCCAAACGGCAGACGAGAGTGCCGGCCAAGCTCGCAGAGGCAGGGGCATCTAAGAAGGACCCCAAAGGAAGACCCAGCCACCTGTAGCCAACACGGCGGCGGGGCTGTCTAGGGGATCCACAGACACAGCAACGAACGGTGAGAATATAAGTGCAATTATGCAGGAATGCTTCAAGACTATGGCACCAATGTTTCTTCAGGGGTTAGGAAGGCAAGCAGAGTCACCAGGCGCGCTAGCACAAGTTGGCATGGGAGGACCAGATGGGGTGGGGGCCCAGGCAGAGGAAGAGAGCTCGGGGCTACCTTGGCATCTGATAGACCCAGGCCACGTGCGCCGGCAGCGATTATGGTTGGCAGGGCATCATAGAGTGGCAGAGCGAGGGAGGGTCGCCCACAATGGCTTGGGGGAGTACTCCACCCGCGCACATCCCGCCCCCTACACTAGCGGCACCCGATACATATATGCATCCCTCCCCGGGCCCAGCATCATTAACAACAAGGGCCACAGGGCTCGCTAGCCTCATACCACCGGTGGTCAAAGAGAGGATCTGGAGAAAGAAGTTCATTGATATTTTCTCACTCCTGGAGATACAGTTAGATGGGCTCGACTTGACCACGTGTGATAAAAAAAGATGAGGACAAAAGGGAACGGAGAAAAGAGCGCAAGGAGAGGAGTTTTGATAATTGGCTAGATGCTTTTCAGATTATGGCCTGCATTATAGTTGAGAAATTCCCGCGCTGCGCGGCCGACCTTTGGCTATATGAATCCAACATACACAACGCGCAGAGGCAGTTCCCAGGCGACGCATGGCTAGAATATGATAAGGGGTTCAGGCTAAAAATGCAGACGCACCCAGAAATGGAGTGGCATGAGGAGCATGTGACAGGTTTCATACACAAGATGATGGTGGCACGTGAGGCCAAAGCATGGGTGGGTAGAAACGAGCAGTCCTTTCGAGGGCCCCCCCACAAGGGAAAAGGGAGGCCATTTCATAAGACCAAGCAATTCAGCTCTTGGAAGGCCCATCACAGCAGCGGGACACCAGCTATCTGCTGGAAGTTTGAGGCCAACGAATGTACCTACGGAGCGACATGCAAGTTCCGACACATCTGCTCTGCCTGGGGGGGGGGGGGGGGGGGAGGGACACCCAGCTGCAGGATCACAAGGGGGACAAAAAAGGGAAACAGAAGCAGTGACGTAGGCGGGGGGGACACAGGGGGGTCAACAGGTATACGAACTTATAAGCTAGCACGCAACCCCATCAACACACACCTGTTGCGAAAGTTGGGCAACAGTTACCATAACAGGACCGACGCCGAGACCTTAGTCCACGGCTTCGAAGAAGGTTTTCCCATCCCATTTACAGGCCCCCGCCCGCCAAGCAGCAGCAAAAACTTGAAATCGTCACTGCTGCATCCAGTGGTGGTCACCAAGAAAATAGAGAAGGAGCCAGCCCTGGGTAGGGTTGAGGGCCCCCTGCCGGATCTCATGGCCAGGGAACTAGTGATCTCCCCATTGGGGGTAGTCCCCGAGAAAGAACAAGGCCAATACCGGCTAATCCACCATTTATCGTTCCCTGATGGTGCCTCAGTGAACGACGGGATTGACGCAGGGGTGTGTTCAGTGTCTTACTCCACAATAGATGACGCCATCGACTTAGTCAGAGCAACGGTCCCAGGGGCCCTCATGTCAAAGGCGGACGTCGAGGCCGCCTTTCGCTTACTCCCAGTCCACCCCACAAGCTTTCATCTACTAGGGTTCCAATGGGAAGGCAATCTATACTTCGACAAAGCCATGCCCATGGGCTGTTCGGTGTCATGCGCCTATTTGGAATTATTCAGCACCTTCCTGGAATGGGTATTACACGTCAGACACCCGGGAGAGGGGAAACTCCACTACCTGGACGATTTCCTGTTCACGGGTCCCGCAACATCTCCAGAGTGCGGCGACACCCTAGCAGCATTTCAAAAACTGGCAGCGAATTAGGGGTACCACTATCAGCTGACAAAACGGTAGGCCCAGCAACAACAATCACCTTCCTGGGAATAGAACTGGATTCCATCGCTGGCACTTCCAGGCTACCCACTGAGAAAGTGGAGGATTTCAGGGGGGAAATCAGAAACCTATGCGGGCGGGACAAGGCGACACTGAGGGACCTGCAGCGACTGATTGGCAAACTGAACTTTGCGGCCAGGGTAATCCCAGCGGGCAGGGTATTCGCCAGGCGGTTAACTCAACTGACAAGGGGGCTCACACACAAGCATCACCACGTCAGGCTGGGAGCAGAGGTCAAGAAGGACCTAGCTATGTGGGACACGTTCCTGGCAGATTTCAACGGGTTACTGATATGGAGGGAAGGCTGGGTGACTAACAAACAGTTCGCGCTCTACACCGATGCCTCAGGCAGCACGGGCTTCGGGGCAATCCTGGGAAGGAGATGGTGCGCAGGGGAATGGCCCGATAGCTGGCGCAGGGCAGGCGTGACCAGAAACATCACCTTCCTGGAGCTATTTCTCATCATAGTCGCACTCACGGTCTGGAAGCGCGAGCTGCAGAGCATGAAGCGGACGTTATGGTCCGACAACAAGGGGGTAGTGCAAGCGATTAATAAGGGCACAGCCAGATGCCCGTATACACTTCGACTAATGCGCAGATTGGTTAAGTTACAGCTGGAGGGCAACATAGAGCTGCGGGCGCGCCACGTGCCAGGGGTGGACAACGAGATCGTGGACGCCCCGTCCCGCGCACAGATGGAGAAGTTCTGGGAACTGGCGCCTGGCGCAGAGCAGGACATGACCCCTTGCCATGGCCACCTGTGGGACCTGAAGGGGTGGATTTGTCAAAACTGGTCAGCAAAGCCCTCACCCCGGCAGCGGCTAGGAGATACAGAACATACATCAATACTGTAATGCGAATAGGAGGTTTACAGTCGCTAGGTGACACAGGAGCCACCCGCAGGGCAGCAGAGCAGTTCATACAGTGGGCGCTTAATTCACAGAAGTCCAGGACATGGACTCAAGCACACCTGTCAGCCGTGACATACTACTCTAGGTTAGAGACTGGGCTGGACACGGTGGCCATACACAAGGCAGCAATGAAGGGGTGGAAGCGAACTGAGGGCGCGAGGAGGGATACCAGACGCCTGATAGACTTCGCCAAGTTAAGGGCCCTGCTGGGGGTGCTGCAGGACATCACGAATGACGATTATGAGCAACAGCTATCCAGGGCGGCCTTCGCCACCGCATTCTTCGGGACGTTTTGAGTCAGTGAGATGGTGACCCCTACGAGGGCAGGCTCGGCAGAAAGCTGCCTCCAAGCAGGGGACATCACACCAAGACCGGGGGAGATAGAGCTACTCCTGCGGCGTTCAAAGACAGACCAAGCTGGCAAGGGGGCGGTGGTGAGGTTGGGGTGCATCGAGGACACTAAGTGATGCGCAGTGTGCTGCTTGATGGCTTTCTTGACAATACGCCCTGCCGGCGAGGGTCCGCTGTTCAAACATAGGGACGGTACTCACCTCAGCCGATTCCAGTTCACCTCAATCATGCGCCTGTCACTCAGGAAAGCGGGTTTGGGTCCCATTCATTTAGGATAGGGGCCACCACGACCGCCACGCAGCATGAGTTGACCGCAGCAGGGATGCAGGCGGTAGGGAGATGGCCGTGAAGAGCATACCGGACCTACATAAGACCTCAGCTCATGCAAGGCCCCCCCGCCCAGACAATTCAATGACTTGTTGCCATTACCTCCAGCAGGAAGGAGACCGCGCATGGCTTGGGTGGTAGGCCACTCTTTCATAACCATAACTCGCATGCACTCCTGGTGGCGGCAGGACGGGAGCAGACAAGATCGACGTCCGGCGACCGGCAAACACCTGCATAATATGGCCAGCCGGGAATGAAATGGGAGCAGCTGCCAGCGAGGCTCGTGGAGCTGAGGGCAGAGGCCGGCGCGCACCCGGATGGCCTGATCATACACTTAGGGGGGAACGACTTGGCCAAACGGGCCAGGCGGGACCTGCTTCGGGATATACAAAGGGATCTGACGGAGGCAAGCAGAGTATTCCGAGATGCCTCCATCATATGGTTGGAACTGATCAGCAGGAACGAATGGCGGGGGGCACATTCACAGAGCGCGGTAGAGAACTCTAGAAAAAAACTGAACCTAACCGTGAGCAAATTTTGCAGAACTAACGGACTGGAGTCGGTTAGGCATGGCCTCATCCACACAGGCCGGCCCGAGTTCTATGCAAGGGATGGGATGCACCTGTCCGAGATGGGCATGGGAGTGTTCTGGAGCAACCTTTGGGGCGCAATGGCATTGGCGGGTTGCAAATAAAGAAGCCAGCGGAAGGGGGGAGCCGCAGGAAGACAGGAGCCTCCCTGGCGGCGTGGCGAGAACTACAGGGATAATGGTTGGTACGGAGGCACACCGGAGGGCGGTGCGCCGGAATAGGACCACTTACCTTGGGATATCTTACGGCTGGGTGAGTTGGCCTATGGCCGGTGGCTAGGGCCACTCACTCTAGGATGCCTTACGGCTGGGTGAGTTGGGCTACCACAAGGGCGTAGCTACCGGAGACGGCGCTCGCTGCCCAGCCCCCACCGGATGGCAGGGCACAACAAGAAACGGCAAGGTAGCGAGTTGTGGCCTAACTCCGGGACAAAAAAGCTATACCCCTGTATCGCGGGACAAGTGAATGCGCCAGGCCAGTTTATGCTGCAGGGGGTTTTATTCAGTTGTGTGTTACAGAAAAGGCCAAAGTTCTCAGTTTCTCCACTGGGGACTTGGCTCCTCGCTCTTCTCGGGCCGCGTGGTTTCTCACGGACTCTCCCAAGCGATATGAAAAGAAAACAAAAAGGAGAATACAGCCTTAATATCAGGCGGTTGCGGGACTACGAGGGAGGGGTTAGTGAGGGAGCACCAGTACGACTGGAGGTGAAGGGGAGGGGAAACCACCACCGAAATGCAGGCACGCGATGATACCCACAAGGCTATGGATCCCGCCCGCTAACTGCCACCCAAGAATGAGGCGCCCGCCCGTCTCCCAGGCCCCCGGATTCGGTCACGCACCTGTTGAAGCCACGAACCTCCAGGTCCGTGGCTGGGCGCTTGGCGGGAAGTGCCTCCTGGCTCCTTGTTGTCCTGCCCGGCGCCGGGGTCTCGCTCCGCCGTAGTCGTCCTTTCCTCTCCACGTTCCGCTCCTCCGGTCTCCTCCTGCGCGTCTTTTCCCCTTCCTTTCTCCTCTCCTTCCTGGTCCACAGTCCAGCCTCTAAGAAGGGGCGAATCCGGTCTGTCGTTTCCCTGGGGGGCAGGGCCTCGCTGTAGATCGGCTCCGATGTTAAAGGGCCAGTAGCTCGGGATATCCGGAATGTCAGGGTCGTCAACGGCAACCTCCGCTCCCGGAAGCTGCAAACAAGAAGAGGGGCATGCGACAGGTGAGTCCCTGGACTGTACTCTGGGGGTGGGAAGGGGCGAACCCTGACACATCCCGAGGAGTCCCGGTCGGGGACACTCGGCACCCGGGAGAGAAAGTCCGCATTGGAGTTGGCCGTACCCTTCCTATGGCACACATCAAAAGCATAGGGCTGCAAGGAAAGGAACCAGCGCATGACACGTGGATTATTGCTTTTGTTCCGACTCATCCATACTAGGGGGGCATGGTCCGTATATTACAGAAATCGCTTACCCTCCAGATAGTACCGCAGCTTCTCTATGGCCCATTTCACCGCCAGACATTCCTTCTCGATAATTGGGTAATTCCGTTCTCGAGGAAACAGCTGTCAACTAACAAAAAGGATGGGTTTCTCGACACCATCTAGCGTCCTTTGGGATAGAACGGCACCGATACCGAGATCAGAGGCATCTGTTTGGAGTATAAAGGGTAGGTTGAAGTCAGGAGTTGCATAGACAGGCTCACTGGTGATCGCCCTTTTCAGTTTTTTTATTGCTGTCAGAACGCTTGGAGAGGGGTGTAGTAGGGCGTCCTTGGGGGTGGACTGTTTTAAAAGATCCGTTAAAGGGGTTGCTATCTCATAGTATTGGGGAATGAAGCGTCTGTAATATCCGAGGAGGCCCAAGAAAATACGGACTTCTTTTTTGGTAGTGGGAATCGGTGTTTTGGTAATGGCTTTGACCTTTTCTATCTGTGGCTCGATGCAACCATTCCCCAGCAGGTACCCAAGGTATCTTACATGGTGAAACCCCACACGTGACTTCCGGGCATTGATGTGTAGACCAGCGGTCTGTAGCTCCTGCACTACCAGTCGACAGTGTTCAAGGTGTGCTTCCCAGGTGGGACTGAAGATCACTATGTCGTCTAGGTAGGCAGAGGAGTACGCCTGATGGGAACGCAAGACCTTATTCATCAAACGCTGAAAAGTTGCTGAGGCACCGTGTAAGCCGAAGGGCAATACAGTGAACTCAAATAGGCCGTCAGGGGTGGAAAAGGCGGTCTTTTCTTGGTCACTGCCTCGCAAGGGTACCTGCCAGTATCCCTTCGTTAGATCCAGAGTGGTGATGTATTGGGCGGTCCCTAATTTCTCGATCAACTCATATATATATATATTGGGCAAGGGATACGCATCCAATTTGGAGATGGCGTTAACCTTTCTAAAGTCTATACAAAAACGGATGGAACCATCCGGTTTGGGCACCAGGACAATGGGAAATGTCCAGTCACTCTGTGAAGGCTTAATCACGCCCATTTGTAACATTTTGTACACTTCGTTTGAGACGGCCGCCCGACGGGAAGCCGGGATACTATAAGGTTTTTGTTTTATCACATCGCCGGGTTTTGTTTCTATGTGGTGTTCCACTAGACTGGTTCTCCCCGGATTGTCTGAAAAGAGGTTTTTATAGGGTATGAAAAGGTCTAATAACTCCGTGAGTTTTTCTTTGGGAAGGTCCTCATTCACCACTAAGACTTCCAGGGTGCAGGGCGGTTCTGTCTCGGGGAGGGATAGCTGGATATTTCGGGGAGGGGCCCCTAACCATTTTTTCAGGAGGTTGATATGGTAGGACTGGGTCTTATGCTGACTTACTTGCAGACAATAGGTGGTCCGGCCTATGGTCCTTACCACTTTATAGGGGCCCTTCCATCCGCTTTTCACCATGGACAAAGAGGATGGTATGGCCCAGTCACCCACCTGCAAAGAACGCCATCTTTTACCTTTGTCGTATTGGTATTTCTGTTTTGCTTGGCTCTTTTCTAGGTTTTTGTGGGCCAGTTCTCGTAGCTTGCCGATTCTGGATTTTAAATGGAGGGAGCATTCCAGGAGGCTCAGGGAGTTGTTTTCCTCCTTCTCCCAGGTCTCCCTCGTCATCTCTAGCAGAGAGTCCGCGGTTGTCGCCCATAGAGGAGTTCTAATGAGGAACACCCCAAGCTACTCTGCGTCTGCCCTCGGATGACGAAGAGAGCCAAGGGAAGGAGGCGGTCCCAGTCCTTCCCTTCGCTCACCAACATTTTCTTAAGGGTCAGTTTTTGAGTGCTGTTGTACCTTTCCACTAGGCCGTCTGTCTGTGGGTGGTAAACCGATGTTTTGATGTGTGTAACACCCAATAATTTGCATACTTGGGACATCAACTTGGAAACAAAAGGGGTGCCTTGGTCGGTTAGGATTTGTTGGGGAAAACCGACTCGGGAGAAATATTCCAGTAGTTTGTCTGCAATGACGGAGGTCGTAGGGGTTCTGAGGGGGAATGCCTCGGGGAAACGGGTACAATAATCCACCAACACCAAAACGTATAGGTGTCCCTTTGAGGACCTGGGTAGAGGGTCTAAGAGGTCCATGCCTATACGCTCAAAAGGCTGTCCTATGATGGGTAGTGGTTGTAAAGGAACCGGTGGGGGTCGATAGGGGTTTTTCATCTGACAGACGGCACATTCATGACAATACTTGCTTATCTGGGCATATATACCGGGCCAATAGAAGTGCCTCAGGATGTTCTCTGTTGTTTTCTGGGAACCCACATGACCGGCTAACAGGTGGGAATGGGCAAAGAACAGGACCTGTTCCCTAAATTCTCGGGGTACTAGGAGTTGGGGGAATGCTGTAGGGCTGGCGGTTCTATAGAGGAGGCCGTTCTGTACCGTGAAGGCGGGATAGGTCAGGATGTGGCCTGGGAGGGTTTTCCGGGCGTCTTGCCAGGCATGAGAAAGGGTAGCGTCATTTATTTGGGCCCAGTGGAAGTTTTGGTCTATTCTCCAGGGTTCCTAAGTCAAAAATGCAGGAACACTGTCCCTGTTGGTTGAGGTACGCACGGTGTGTAGAAAAAGGGAAAGAAATTTGGGATTGTCGGTCTCCAGTATGGCATCCTCAGGGAGGTTAGACATGAGCCCCACGGTAACTTCGAATCGACACCCTTTTTCCTGGCACTAAATGGGCACCCTGGCTGTGGGATGGGTACGAACGTCTCCGTGGACGCAACGTATTGCTACCTGTCCCCCGGGAATCCTTTGCTCTGGTCTGACAAAGTGGCTCTTGATCATCGACTGTCGGCATCCTGAGTCTAACAGGGCGGTGACAGAGTGGGTGTTGATGGTGACACTTACGTAGTAGCAGGTCCCCATTTCAGCGGTGTACATAAGGTTGCGTGGTACGTAGCTGACGTCCATGGGTTCCTCTGTTTTTCTTCGGGGACAAACCCGGGCGATGTGGCCCCAGTCGCCACACTCGAAGCATTGGGGCTGTCGCGGGATGAGCGGTTCTGGTTTGGTAGCACGGACCTTCTCTGGTTCTTTGATAGGACGGAGTGGTCTCCTGGGGTAGGGGGTTGGCCCTTACCCCCTTCTCTGGATCCCAAGGAGTGGTGCGGGGTTGGGCCCTGACAAAGGATGTCGCCATCTCAACAGCCTTTTCCATGGTCAGTCCGGCATGTTGTCTAAGCCATCTTTGTGTGGCATACGGGAGGGCTTCCAGAAACTGCTCCAGGATAATGGAGCTCATGATGTCCTCCTTTGTTTGTTCTCCGGGCTTCAACCATTTTTCTGCAGCTAGTTTTAATTTAAAGTACAGGGTCTTGGGACTGTCACCGGGAGCCCCCTTTTCCCGGTGGAAACTCGGGCGATAGGCTTCTACATCCATGCCCAGGTGATCAAGAATCACTGCCTTCACCTCTTCGTAGGGAGTCATCCCGCTCGTGTTGGCCACCTGATAGGCGGCTTGGGCTTCCCCGCTTAAGAGAGGGGCTTAGAAAAACGGCCACTTTGATACCGGCCAACCTGAGGCACGTGCAGCTCGCTCAAAGTTTAGGAGGAAGGCATCTGGGTCTTCGCCCGGAAGATACTTCTGTAGGGACACGGTAGGTGTGGACCCAGAGGACCTTGTTAACCTAGGCGCAACCCCAGCTGTTGGTGATTCTTCAGCCACGCGTAGGAGGGTGTCCAACTGGGCCTTCATTTGGTCCTTGAAGGTGTCCCTGTCTGCTTGGGCGCTGGTGAGCTGGCGTTCCACAGCCCACTCCAGCTTCTTTTGTCCCTCCACCAAATGCTGTATAAGAGCCTCCATTTGTGTGCCTCAATGGAGTCCTATGCCCGCATTCTCCACCACGTGTTGCGGGACAAGTAAATGCGCGAGGCCAGGTTTATGCTGCAGGGGGTTTTATTCAGTTGCGTGTTACAGAAAAGACTAAAGTTATCAGTTTCTCCACTGGGGAATTGGCTCCTCGCTCTTCTCACGGATTCTCCCAAGCGATATGAAAAGAAAACAAAAAGGAGACTACAGCCTTAATATCAGGCAGTTGCGGGACTACGGGGGAGGGGTTAGTGAGGGAGCACCAGTACGACTGGAGGTAAAGGGAGGGGGGGGGGACCACCACCAAAATGCGGGCAAGCGATGATACCCACAAGGCTTTGGATCCCGCCCGCTAACTTCCACCCAGGAATTAGGCGCCCGCCCGTCTCCCAGGCCCCCGGAATCGGTCACGCACCTGTTGAAGGCACGAACCTCCAGGTCCGTGGCTGGGCGCTTGGCGGGAAGTGCCTCCTGGCTCCTCGTTGGCCTGTCGGGCGCCGGGGTCTCGCTCCGCCGTAGTAGTCCTTTCCTCTCCACGTTCCGCTCCTTCGGTCTCCTCCTGCACGTCTTTTCCCCTTCCTTTCTCCTCTCCTTCCTGGTCCACAGTCCAGCCTCTAAGAAGGGGCGAATCCGGTCCATCGTTTCCCTTGGGGGCGGGGCCACGCTGTAGATCGGTGTTAAAGGGCCAGTAGCCCAAGATATCCGGAATGTCAGGGTCGTCAATGGCAACCACCACTCCCGGAAGCTGCAAACAAGAAGAGGGGCGTGCGACAGGTGAGTCCCTGGACTGTACTCTGGTGGCGGGAAGGGGCGAACCCTGACACCCTGGAAGGGCAAACCCAACCGAACGAAGCAACGACCCCGTAGGGCCAAGAGACATTACAAGCCTGCAAATGACCATGTAACGAACTGTCAGTCTATATGCAATGTGTCCAATGTACATATGATTCTGCAAACACAATGTATAACGAGATGCAAGCAAAACAAGACACAGGATGACAGCTCAGCAATAATGATTTATGGCAGGATGTACAACAGTAAGGATATGTATATATGGGTATGCATAATAAACTGTGGCCAACAATGACCACCACAAGAGCAAGTCTCCGTTGGCTTATTTATGATAGGGAATCCAAGTAAGGAAACTGGGAGTAGGGCAATTGCGGGGGTTATCTGGCACGTGCGCCTTCATACTGCTATTGTAAGGCCTCACGGAAAACCTAGAAAACATTTTGGGGAGTTTGCAAAATGCATGGTATGCCACAAATTTGAAAGTTGAAAACTGTACTAATAAGCCTTGACTGAGTATAATATGACTAGCAGGAGCTGCCTACTTTGGAGCTGGGGATCGGGGTTCGAGTCTCGGGGTCGACTCAACATCATGTGATTCTGGGCAAATCACTTAATCTCCCCGTGCCTAACAACAAATGAATCTTTCCTCGTGTAATGTAACTGGTGCTCAATTGAAGCGCTCCAATATCTTACGGTAGAGTTCGCGCTATATAAAACTGCACACAAAAAAAGGCCACTTGGCCACACCAAGTCTGAAAATATCTATGAGTAATTTATGGGTTTTAAAATTTAGAACCCCAACGAAATAAAGAGCAAAACCAACCTATATGGGCCGAAAAAGGAGAAAGAATGTGTTTATTCAAATTGGGCCAGCAATTATGTCTGCAGAAAAAATGAAAAAATATATGTCGAGAGAAATCATGGCGGATATGGAAAAGGGTGGTGGGAAGCAACGCATTTCTATTGGTGGTGGTAAGCGCAGCTTCAGTGTTCTTGCCCATATATGGGCAAGGGAAGCTACGCATTTCTATTTGGTGGTGGTAAGCTCTGCTTCAGTGTTTTTGCCAATATATGGGCAAGGGGACTTTCAGGTGTCACCTCACCAGAGTTACCTTGGCTCAATTACTGCAGTTCCCGTTAGACTGGCATATTTTATTACAAACAGTTACCTCAGCTAACTTGAGTGACGTCTAGTTGTCACCCAACTCCCTTTCTAGGGTGAATATTGCAAATATTAATTCCAGAATATTTCCTTCTTCAGGCTGTGCTGAGCAGAGACGCCTTTTTCTGTGCCTCATGCTACAGACTCAGCTGTCCCTTGCCCGTGTTAATGATGTTAAACTTATCAAAGCAGAAGTGTGCCGCTGTCTGACACGTCTGCTTTTCCCTTGAATAATGTTATATTCCAGGGACCAGGCCGGTCGGGCCGTTCATCTCTTGATAACCCAATGACCTCCCATGCCGCGCCTCCCTCAGATTCTCATCTTTAACGTTCGGCCACTGCGTTATTCTTGGTGCTCACCATGCAGCCCATCCTGCGCCTCGGCCCCCACAGCTTATACCAACAGGGCAGGCACACACCACAAAATCACGGTTTCTTGTTTATTTTTAGTATCGCACTCCATCAGAGTGCATGTTTTTGCAGGCCCTTTCTTATGGTCGCCACACCGCCCATGCTTTCCCTGTTTTATTACACTGGTTTTGTTGCAGCGACAGCAATCGCGCAGTGCTACTGACGCTTTCTGTTTCTTCCTCATTGGCGCTTAGGTTTCAGAGAACACAATCAGCAGGCCGCTCGTTTGATTTCATGGACAACAAGCAGATCTTCACATCTCTGTTGTCAAATGTATGAGAATCTGTCGTCAGTGCCTCTTCAGCAAACCTGTGACACCGAGAGTGAGGAGAACTCGGATAACACAAGGTGCTTCAAAGAGAACCTCCCTCGGCTGTAAAATTAAACAGACCAAATCTGACCTTAAATGTAAACTGGTAAGAGGTGACACTCTAGGCACACCGTGTTAGGTGTGAGTACTCATCCAGTCTGTTTTGTTTTTTTACACGCTGCTAAACATATATGCCATTTAAAGTTGCCAATCTGATGGTAATAAAGCAGTATTATTTGTGTACACACGTAGAAGCTGCTTGGGAATCTGGGCAGGGGGTGGCCCTGGTTGTCTAATCTTAGTTACCCCCCATCATTGTCATGGCTGGCCTGGCTCACACACTTCCACTGGGTTTTGAGAGAAATCAGTAGTTGACCCAGAGCCACCAACTTCCCAGACTCGGCAAAAAATCACATGGCCCATTCAATGACCATGCGTCTTCCACCAGCTTTACCAGCCCCTGCTTTTAATGTCAAACCGGAGAGGGAAAGTAATACCCATCTAGTGGCTGGATTGCATAATGTGAAACCAGAACGCCTGGGATCAAATCCTGCTTACCTACTTAACCATATTGTGTGACACTTTAGGAAGTGTCCACTGTCCCCTAGAACAGAGGCAGTGTGTTTGGGAAGTTCTCTCTAGGCAGTATTTTGTGTAGGTTCTCTCTACTGTGGAACAGAGCAGTATGTTTGGGAAGTGCTCTTAATGGGGAATTCATGATTGAGAAACAAAGGTGCATCAGAGGAAACGAGACTGGTATCTGATTTCTTTAGTTGTTTGTTAAAAAAAAAACATATGTGAGAAACTCATCAATGCATTGTATCTCGAAGTCTGTGGTTATACTGAATAAGCAGCTACCTATGTTATATGACATCTCTTTATTAATGTAATAACTGCACTTTCACAATTGCTTTATTAACCTTCCTGCTTTCTCAAATTTGCTTGAAAATGCACCATTTGTCCACTCTTTTTTCAAAATTTTCTCGGGGGGAGAACACCCCCCTATCTCCCCTTAGGTTGTTCAGGCTCGCTTGCCAGGCTCACTCGCTACGGTGCAGTATGACAACCATTTTACGCCGCACCACTTTCAAATGTCACCAGCCGCCACTGAATATAATACATTTAAAAATATCAGCAATATTATAAAAGAGATCACAAGGGTTATTTCTATACGTTGGATAAACAGTATTGCAATTCCATCAACCAGTTTTTAGTCTGTCAACAAATCTCATATTAAAAGCAGAAGGCCTCATATCCCTTTTCTTCCTATTGTAAATTGTATTCATAAAAAGCACTAATCATAAAATGACTTTCACTGTGACTCTCTACAAAAACATAAAACAAATGCAAATGACAATAAAAAAACAGTAAAATAAGTTGTTGACGTAGCGTTTCGGTGGACTTGTGTTGATGGAACCCAACCTTCTTCAGGACAAGCTTATTTGAAAAAAATCTAAGTTGTTCACTAATTGATTATATAAGGCATATAGGCTTATTTCAGAAATTGGGTGATAAATCTCTTCCAATGTATAAAATCCCCAGTATATTGATGAGCTGGTTATTCCTTCCTTTATTCCTTCATTCCTTTACATCAATCTTTTTATCTGTCCAAACATTTCATTAGTCAATGAGGGGGTCGTAGTCTTAATTTGACTTAGGACAGGGTTAATGCAGCACCATAAATGTATCCGCTGATTAAGATTTTTCCAGCTTTTTAGGTCCCATATAGTGATCTTCTGCCACAGTATCACGTCTGTGTTCTGTTGGTGCCCGATCGCGGGTTACTTCCTTAATGGAATAAATTAATCACCTCAAAGAATTAACAGTGGTGAACTGTGAGAGCAGTGGTTTTCATAATCTGGAGCATCTTTCCTGTCAGGAATGTACAGTATTTCCACTTACCACTGGCATTAGGGTTGTCATTCTTTCCAACAAGACGTTCCTTATTGCTTTCTGTCTTATATTAGGCTCCTTACTTGTTGTACGCTGCCTCTTCAGCTTATCCTTAAACCTAGACTCTTTACTAGTTACCGGTTTCTTTTTTGGATATGCCTTCCTGCTGTCATAATAAACATAATGTAACAGATGTAGAGATGTTACCCCGAAACAGGTCCCAGGATGCTTATTTCCGGTCCAGGGAAGACATGGCTTGGCAGTTCGGGCTGGACTGTTCCTAAGAGGAATAGGTTCAAGACTGATTTGCATATAGCTGGGTCTGAACTAGGGTGCCGAAGTGACCTAAATAACGATGATCAATTCAACTCAGATCTGTGATTGGGGGTGAGTGTCTGAAAAGTTTTGGTACTCCATCCATCATCTCCTTGTGTTTGCACAGATGCATGGTGCACCTTTACCCACAAGGAGGACCCCGGCATAATTGAGAGCTACAGATGTGTATTGTTACCTAACTCAACGGGACCCATTTTGGATGAAGACTAAAATGCTGAGTGGATCCACCAGGTTTTGAGCCATGGACCATAGCGTCAAAAACAGACCTCTGGAATCAATGCATCAGTCCACTGCTTCTCCAGACCCAGCACAGGCCTGATCTTTGTCACACTCTCCTGGCCCTTTTGATTACTCCTTCTGTTCTTCCATCCTTACAGACTATTCTATTCATTGTCCTCATGTTTCTTAATTCCATCTCTCTTATTAGCCATGTTGCCTCTCACAATTCTCAATATGATCGATATCTAATATAGTTTTACTCTCATAGGCTTTAAGGCAGTCTCCTGCTCAACAATGAACACTGTGCCTTATTCTATTTAGCATTTTAAACATTTGAATATTGATTGCATAGTTTTTGTACTGTACTTTTGTGTAAAGTACTGAGCAAATGAAATAAAAATGGTAATGAAACTCATCTGTATATTAAAGTCTAGATGGACACTAAAGGCTTTTTTCTTGGACTCTTTTTTAAGCCTTCTGGGGGAAATGTAAAACATAATGAGAAGAGGACACAGTGTGTTCCTTTACTTTACATATGTAGTTATAACAAAATACATTTATAACAGGCACAGGTGCAGCCAATAGGACGGCATGGGCTGCTGAGCTAGTGGATTTGCCAATGTTTGTTATCTTTGAATGATTTTTGGTAAAGTATAACAAAAAACATTGAAAAATGGCCGCATGTGTAGACATGAAGACACGTGGGCAGATATCTTGGAATGGAATTGTTATACTTTGTCTAAAACTATTGCAAGATGGCTACAAATGTGGGTGCATGCACACAAAGCCAACTTTGAACTTTTTTGTGATAAAGTGTAAGAAAAAACATTCAGAGAAAGCCACACATTCTGGTGCATAACTGCACGTGTGGCCATTTTTAAATGTTTTTTACTAAAGTATAATAAAAAATATTATTCGATAGTTGCCCATGCTTGCTGAGACAAGGGTGGGTATTTGTGAATGGTTTTATAGCTCTCTTAAAGATGGATGCTGCTCGCAGTGCCCAGGCAAGATATGGTGGACTGCAGATGGTAGTAAGGGCCTCGTAGAAGTGTCTGTGGAGCTACAGGGCCCTTCAAATTTTATTGAAAAAAGGAAAAGAAGTTTTTTTGAAAACAAAGAACACATTAGCGCCTTATAATGAAGTAGACTACTTTTAAAGTTACAGGGTATAATCCTGTCACTCCCAGAGAGGAGAGCCAGTGGATTAAGTTGGCTTACCCATTATCTGATGCTGTATAGTGTGGAGGGTGGAAGCAAAATCTAAAAGTAATACAACAGACCAATGGAGAAAGAGGCCCGAGTTAAAGGCCTGTATATATTTATGTACTGTTAAAGGATTTTTTCGAAAAAACTAAAGGCCTTGGCTAACGCCAGAACTAAAAATGTCTAGAATAGACCTGTTCAGATTTTTCTGCCAATTCAATTTTATGGACAAACACTACAGCGATAAGAAATATAAACTTACCCAGAGAAATCAAAGCCTGGTGAATTTCATTCATCACATTCTTGTAAAGTTCCTTCTGCCATTCTTGTAAAAGCTTCCACTCCTCTTCAGAGAAATAGGCAGCGACATCATGCAACGTAACCTGTGCCTCGAAGAGCAAAGCGAACACAATTAACTGAAGAACTGTGGTTAAAGCAATAACTATGTGGTATGAGGTGTCCCATGGCAGCCAGGAACCCTTTTATTGTGTACAGCATATGTTAATTCAAACTTAAAAATAGTATAATTAAAATATAAACTATCCAATATCAATCCTTGTCTCTCACAGCAGTACAACTCTGGCCCATCATAAGTTTATGGGTTTATTTTGAGTGGCTGCAGATACATAAAAACTAGCAAATATTTTTTATTTTCATAAGTATGGCTGATAAGAAAAAATATAAAAATAATCGGATCATCAGTTGTTAGCTAATGACTGCTTCAACGGGCAGTGGAAGAGACTTTCGTGGTGTTAGAAGCTAGTGAGCAAATACATACATTCCTTTGCCTAATAAATGTAGCTTATCCTTTTTTCAATCTCCATAATTGTAACTTCAGTTAGAATTTAAATTCTTTTGTCTGTTCTGTTTCGGAAACATTCGAAATGAATCATTAAAAAATTATTACAGTACAGACCATATAAAAGAATTCCATTGAATGAATACAGCATTACTAAACGCAGAATATAGTCTTAAGAGCCCGACGTAGCAGGCTCTACCGGGCATTAAAGGCATGCTCCAGCGTTAAAGGCCTGAGTCAAAGTCGAGGGCCTATAACAAGGCTCACCATTCCAATGTTCTAATAGTACTTCCACAAAATAGAAACAATGATGCCCTATCTTTTGAACTGAAATGATCCGAAGTGTGATGAGGGCTGATTTAGGGCCTGTTGCTTTGGTATTATATATACAACAGACGGCTTATGGTGGTGTTATCAGTTCTCAACTGGCAAGCATCATAGCTGATTCAGTTGGAGCAAAGTTAGATTTAATGTTGCAGTATGGACCATTAGTTTTTGGAATTTTATTGGTGCTTCGGTGCTTGTCCTACAGTTTCATCAAAATCGTAGGGACACTACTCTGCTCCTCGTCCCAGAACACTTTTCCACAATATTGCTCTCCAGGAATGCTAACGCCCGCACTACATGGCATACAGGCACACCATGATGCAATCAAATGACCCGAGGAGGTCTAACATGTGAAACAGAACCCTAGAAACACTTGACTTTTTGACCGACCTGCCTTACAGGGAAATTAAAACACCACACTGGCAGTGGCATAACGAAACTTGAGGGGCCCTCTCTTGCAAAGTACATGGGGAGAACCCTCCGGACTCATTCAGGAGCTCTCAGGCTAGGGTACTGTGCTTAGGGGGCCCCCTGGAGCTCGGGCCACCCTGCACTGAGGAGGTCTTTATTACACAACTGCACTCTAGAAGTACGTAGGACTACAGCCACCAAATTGTGGTGTTGCTTGATCACATCTGAAATACTGAGTTTTAAGCCCTGTTCTTTATGAAACCGCACAGTTTACTCCTCTACTGCCCAATCTCCTCCCTCTCTCTCTATCTCTTGCTTACTTGAAACCTGCTTTGGGACTCTCTTTAGCCCTTTTAACAGGGTATCCCTTTTCCAGGCTGTAGGTCAGAAACAACAAACCAGGGACAAGGACTGTGCAATAAAACTTTACAGGGAAAAAAATTGTTACAGCTGACAATCTGAAAGAAAAATGTAGGAATTGCTTTAGAATAGTGAAGGCTTCTCTCCATGCCAGTTTGTAATCCTACAATACCAGACCCGATAAATCTATTTTTTTTGGACCACATATCGAGGAGAGGTATTTCCCATATTGCTAGGTTACCACAACATCTTACTGAAATCAGAAAAAAAACACACAGATAATTTACAAGAAATTTCAATTGCAGTAGAGTATTCTCTTTACACTAAATAAGAATGGCAAAAAAGAGGAGGAGTGGGAATCAATGCAAGTTAAGAAATAATTAGATTTGGAGTTTATTATACTAGGTCAAACAGTCTCCCTGGGTCTTAGTGCTATTTTGGGCCGGCTATTGTGCAATAATTCCCCATCACGAAATTCACCTGACATCATGTTTGACAATGAAGAAGTCATGTTAGGGCTGACTGACCAGGGTTTTAGCTCCTGTTACCAGTTAAATACATAAGCTATATTGTTTATGTTAATGGCTAGATGGCAGAGGTTCTTTGGTGTTCTCTTTTATTGCAAATGTCTTAGATACATATAAATCTATTATCTTAGAAGGTGCTTTCTGCACATTTCGTTGGTACTTCAGTGACTGGAAAGAGCCACAAGGCTGCTGTCTACGGCTCCTGACAACATGTTTTTTTTTCTGTGTAATGATGCTATGTGTGGGGCTCCAGTGTACAGGAAAAACATGCAGTTAGTGCTTAGCATAGGGCTTGTAATATGGTAATGTATTGGACATGCTTCTCGCGCACGTCTCATGCGCTGTTCTGTTTGGTAAATAGTATTTTACCTATGTTATGTTTTAATTTAGACTTGTGCATGGAGCGGACACTGGTAAGGATTCAAATGGCAAGTGTCAGTTGCTGTTCGAACGCCGAACATGATGGATGTTTCATGCTGTCGGTGATGAAGAGTACAGATTAAATCTCAGTGTGATAAGCAGCACATGTTGTACAACTCTTACTTCATTTGGCGACTATCAGGATGATCATCACCCACTGTCATATCCCACGCAGTTTGTGTTCAATCATTCGAGCGACCTCGCCGGGAGAGCATGGCGGAGGCACAGGAGAGCAAGTGCCGCCTCGAAACAAGTGGATTTAGAAGCGGTGTCCGGTGCGCTCATACCTGACGTACTGGTGAGCGGAGCTATTTTATTAGGTCTCGCCTGAGCCAGCGCTTTAGCGCTGCTCTGGCGAGAGCTTTAGTAAGCGGGGATTTGGAATTGCAGACTAGTGCTTTTCAGGCCTCCAAATACAGTGCATGTGCGCCAGGCGCATTTGTCAGCCTGCCTGATCACTTTCGCGGTTTTGAAGTTCTTAGTGAGCCGCGCGGCCACTGAGAACATCAAAGCGGCCGCGAAAGTGCACACCATTTGCCAGCCTGCATGTTGCTTCTCACATCCACCCCCTCACCCTTCCCTGTGTTGCTTCAGCACTCACCGCCCCTTCCCCCCCCCGCTTCCATGTTACCCCGTGTGGCTCACTTTCTCTTTCATGGCCGCGCGGCGTTAATTTCACAGCAGTGCGGCCAATGCTTGTGTTTAACTTTCTCGCCGGTTGACCTAGCGTGCTACATTCCAGGGTCTTTAGAATGAGAACATCGGGCAGTAGTTCCCTCTTCAAGATGACACCCATTATAAACTGTGTTGTCTGGGCGCTTCTAGCGACACTCCAGCTTTAACATGTCGTCGTGTGTACTAGCGGACCATCAGCCCTTTAAGATCACTCCTTACTTCTACAGAGCGAGTGTGAAACGAACACCATATCGCTTTCAGGAGAAACTTTCAGATTCTAAGATGTCCCGATGTTGATGTCTTTATCCCGTTCCATGATGGCAGCTGAGCAAATAGTATTAAACGTCGTTGGCGTCTGTGTACTTAATACGTTTAGGCGGGAATAGTTATAAAAGTGGGAAATCGGAATTGAAAACAAAGCAGCGGTACGAGCAGTTGCTAGTTTGGACTAGCATTAGCCTTACTAATTTATGTTCACAGAAAGAATGCCTCAAACTTTCCAAGTACTGCGCTGCGTGTCGTGTCGGAGCTTCCAGGTACAGCAGGTGAGGTACAGATGGCCGAGGTGACTCGTGTCACTGACTGAGATGGCCTCACGCTTATTCCGAGCATGCTTGATACACCGCTGTAGGAAAACACTGAACTTGACAGTCTTTTCAAGCATGGTTCCCAGGAAAAAATCGTTCTTGCATGTTGGGATTATATATAATTTACATAATTCATCTCTTTTGACCCTAGTGGAGGAATCTCTGGGATTGCGTTATTTAAGAAATGTAAAAATTCTGTGTCTGCCTTCACCAGGCTAACTCCATGAAACATTAGAACTTTCTGCGTAGAGATGGATATTAATTCAAACCCAAACATCTGGTGCCACCACAATGCCAAGGTTTCGAAAAATTGATTTGAAGATTTTTTATATAGCTGTGGCAGAATTTGTTACACAGCGCACTAAAACACTACAAATCATAATCAAAATTTGAAGGTAAAATGGAACAAAGCTGAAACGCTACCAAGAATAGCATGCATCATTATTTGTATTTTTAAGTAACTAAAAAAGTATATTTAAAAAAATAATTGTTTTTCTCTCTCTGGGTCATTTACTTTCCCTCAAGGTATGTGGATGTCTGCAAATGAGGTTGGCTGAAGGAATTACCATCACAAAACCAGGTTATGTCGGTCAATTTGGTGAGCTGTCGAACTGCCACAATATGGTCTCTAGCTAAACACAGAGTCACTCTGATGTGGTCAAACAACGTAAACCATTTTAGCTAGCCTGTCACTCGAAAAGAAAAACAAGCATTGGCATAGCCAATAGGTCTTGCTTTTGGGACCTTATAAGTGTTTAGTTATGCAGCACAATATCCTTGGTGCAACAACAGCAACTGTTGCATGGCTAAACACTTCTAAGGTCCCAAAGGCGAGACCTATTGGCTATGCCAATGCTTGTGTTTGGTTAGGAGCCTGGAGGTGCTTCGTGGTTTGATATGGCATGAGCACCCATGCGTTATCATGCGCATAATTAACCGTGCCCAGCAGGCACGTCCTACTCCTGCCGAAGTCATCATGCTGAACATGGCGGCCATTTTGGTTATGGTCGAAAATACAGAAGGATTCACAACGGAGTATTAAGCACCTTGTTGGACTGTTTAGTTGCCCTATTGGTCAAGTTATCTGCATGCAGACAGCATTGGTTAACAGCAGCAGCTGATATCCAGGAGGTAATCTAATTAGCTTTACTGCGGCACTTATTTTAGCCCTAAAACGCCTGGTAGGGGGTTGAGGATTATGGTTTGTTTGACTTCTTTCCCTAACATAGCACTTAATTGCTCCCAGGAATCTTTCTTTTGGGACCTTTTAAAGCGCAGTGTTGAACACTTTATACAAAGTCATGACAACTCCACATCAGATCACTCAGCCGCAATAATTTCTAAGTAAGCCAGGGAAACCGGCTATCATATGGTCACAATGGTTCAGACTGTTGGAGAACCATTTGGTAGCCATTGATGCAACGGGATACAGTCCTGGTCGCAGGCTTACCATGTTATTTGGGAGCCTGGGGCAAGCAGCCCAGCAGCATTTTTTATAGCCTTCCACCGATACCTCCTCCTCAAGCACAGTCTGGTGATAGGCAATGGAATGTGTATTTGGAGGCAATAGCAAGACTGAGGAAACACTTTCAGACGAACCTAACATTATTTTGGAAGGCCATAATTTTTATAAACAAAAGCAAATGGGTGATGAAAAGATAGAGGAATACATTTCAGCGCTCTGGGTATTCGCAACTACGTGCGGTTTTGGCCCTATGTTGGATGACTACATTATGGATCAATTTGTATTTAATTGTGTGTCACGGAAAATTCAAGAGAGGTTACTGAGCTGCAAAAATCCGTCACTATCTGAAGTTACTGATTTTGCACTTAGTATTGAAAGGCCAGCTATCTCTATCAAAGCCATGCAAGTGGATTCCGTCACTGGTGTCAGTATGGTTTCTTCTGCAGACTTGGATCAGGATGAATCACTATGTATGGTCAACACGAAAGTAAAACCGGCAAAGTTTATGAACAAAGAAAATCGACCGCTTTTTGTTACAGATGCGGTCCCAAAAGTCAAATGAGCAATTTTGCTGACTGTCCAGCTGTTAACAAACGTTACTTAGTTTGTAAAAAAATTAGGTAATTTTTAGAATGTTTGCAGGAGTAATAAGAAGCTGGTAAGGGTTGGCAGAGTTGATGTGGAGGTCGATACATGTACAGATTTCCTCAGTAACATGGTTCTAACGCTAGACTGTGATAAAGGAACCAAGTTAGGTAAAAGTCCATTATGTACTGTCATCATTAATGACCCACAGATAAGGATACTCTCCGATCATTTCTTGGGTTGGCAGAGTACTATGCCAGGTTTGTGCCGAATTATGCTCAAACGGTTGACCCACTACGCATCCTACTCAGGAAGGGCCAGGTGTTTAAATGGTCATTAGAAAGTAGGAAGGAGTTTATCATAACGGCACAAGCTCTGCATGCATTCTGTGAGGATTGCACGTCACTTATAACTGTTGATGCCAGCATGCACGGACTGGGTGCTGTACTCAGCCAGATGGTGGGCGGTTGTGAGCAGACTGTGGCGTTTGCATCAAGGGTACTCAAACAATTTGAATGTCAGTACAGAACGATTGAACGGGGAGCACTTGCATGTGTTTGGGCAGTGCAAAAAGTACATTTGGGGACGTAGGTTTGAATTCTATACAGACCACAAGCCACTGGTTTATTTATTTAGCAAGGTTAGTAGCAATAACATGTTTGCCAGACTCATGAGATTGGTGTCTAAGCTTTAAGAATACAATTTTGAGATCAAGCACCTCCCGGGGGAAAAAAATTCCCGGCCTGATTGTTTTTCCAGAATCCTTATGAAAGATGATAATGAGGATGATTCGCATGTTAATGACATTTAGTGCGTAGCTTTGGTGGATCCCGTTTCATAGTATGAGTTAGTAATAACTGAAAAGGACTGGATGGAGTCTTGCAGGGAGGATCAGACTCTGATTAAGGTGATCGAGTAGATTACTCACAAATAGCCAGAATCAAGGTACTTAAGTGGGGACTTGAAAATGTTTGCACAGATAGCATAGGAGTTATCTATGGAAAATAACATGGTACTTTGTGGTGATCATTTTGTCCGACCTATTGATTTGCATAATGCAATCATAAATAAAGCACAACACGGTCATCTTGGTTCCACAAAGACTGGCATGAAGGTAAAACAGCATTTGATAGTCAGGCCAAGATGTTTGTTTACTGTCAGATAAACATTGTAAAACGGTACAGACTCCATTGCATCCAACTCAATTGCCGAGTATGATATCAGAGAAGGTTGGTTGGGACTTCTCAGGTCCATATACAGTATTGCCCTCAGATACGAGGTACTTAATTCTAACTGTTGATTATTACTCGAAATGGATGTACTATAGGTTTGTGGAAACACCAGACACGGATACAAACATTGAGTCCCGGAGTGAAATATTTTTAACTGAAGGTGCTCCCAAAGTCATTGTCATTGTCATGGATAAGGGCACACATTTCGTGTCAGAACCAATGTGTAAATTCATGAGCGCACAAGATAGAAAAAATATCAAAGTTGCATTATACTCGCCTACTTCGAATGGTCTAGTGGAGCGTGGTAATAAAGTGATGAAAGAGGGTTTACAGACTGTCATTGCTTCAGGGTTGGATGTAAGTGAAATCATTGAACAGAAGGTGTGGAATTACAATAGGTTGCCACACGGCACCACGGGGGTTACTCTATTTGCTCTGTTAAGGGGCAGGAAAGTACAAACGTCTTTGTTCCCTTCATGGTTGACTGAAATGAAAAATGTGACCAAAAGTGATAAATTTAGTACTAAAAAAGTATCTTCTAAGGTTGCCTTGAAGCAAATTGCTATGAAAGATAATTTTGACAAGAAGTGTCACCTTAGGGGCAGGGACATGTCAGTTGGCGACTGGGTTTTAATGAAGAAACCCGCTCAAAGTCAGGAAAGGGGAGTCTAAGTTTTCCATGACACAGCAGGTCAGTAAAGTCAGCAATGGGGCAGCATTTGCTGTGGGTAAAGGTTGGTGGAACAAGAGACAACTAGTGAAGGTTACGCCGGAGAAGGCCAACATCATGCAGCAGAAGAGGTGCTACTTGGATGACCAAGATTGAGCACATTGGTTGCAATCTAATGTGGAGGGTAAGACTGTTTCAGGTAGTGTGGATGAGGTAGTTGGGAAGTGCGAATGGTTCACGAGTCAGAAGGGTTCCTAAACAATTAAATGACTTTATTAGGTAACAAATAGTACACAAGTATGGTTTATGTGGTTTGATTTTCGTTTATTATTTTTATTATTTCTTTTTGTTTCAAGGGGTGTAAGGTGATGTAATTCGGTAAAATATTCAACAGGCTTCTCGCGCACGTCTCATGTGCTGTGCTGTTTGGTAAATGGTATTTTACATTTGCTATGTTTTAATTTAGACTTGCGCATGGAGCAGACACTGGTAAGGATTCAAATGCAAGTGTCAGTTGCTGTTAGACCTCTGAACCGGATGGACGCTTCATGCTGTGGGTGATGAAGAGAACAGATTAAATCTACGTGTGATAAGCAGCATATGTGGTACGACTCTTACTTCAGGGCTGTTTTGTTTCATGCTTGGTTCTGTGTCAAAAAGATTACTGTAAGGAGGGGGTAAATATTAGTTTTCAGGTTTGTATGGTGCTACTACTTTTCATACACTGAGCTTCTTCCAGTATGCACTGTAACAGGAGCACGCACAGCAACTGCTTATGCTGATTCAGTGCTGATTTTGGCATATCCGTTTTTTAGGAGGTGTACCTTTCCTATGTTATCAATGGTGCTGTGCACAACAGCAGCAGCTTCTGAGTGAGGGCGTTGGGGCTCCGCCCCCTGTACTTTCACCCAACAGGATGGGTCCTTGCCAAATTGAAAGCAAACTCTATAAATCCGCGTAAAAAATAAAAATGCCCACACACCTCTTGCTTGGGGCCGTGGCTGCTGTTGCTGTGATGAGTCATGACACACTGCCAGTGACGCTGATGTACTCCCTAAACCTGCTGCCCGTGGGTGGGCCCAGAGTCTACAGTATTTGCCAGGCTGACGATCTCACGGCCCTGAGGCCTGTGAGGTCATCAGCTCTGCAAAGACATAGTCTTAAGGACCAGTCTCCTCTCCCTGATGACATAGGGATAAACTTAGCCCAAGGCATTTTAGACTGAAGCCCTGTAGCGCTGGGGTTTGACGTCAAACAGGGAGTGGAGAGCATGGTCATCCCACCCTCTCCCAACTCATCACAGGGGGGTAGGTCTCACGAGGGTCCTTCTCTGTGACGAGTTGGGAAAGGGTGGGGTAGAGCCTGCAGGCAGGAGGAAAGCTGAGAAATCGAGTCTGCACAGTTTGTCATCAGGACTTTTGAAGACACTCAGCATGTTTGAAGTGTCTGCTTACCGCACCGCAGGTAATGCAGGACTGTTTGCACACCATCACTTGACCTCCGGTGAATGTGTTTCACTGGCACTGGCAGCCAGGAGCTGAAGAGCGGACGGACAAGGTTGTAGGCACTGCAGGTTCAGTGTCTATGTCAGCATTGCCTTGAAGCTTCGCTCTTGTCCCAACGGTTCCCCACAGCCCCCAAACCTGTGAGTGGACCTTCACCAAGCGAGGTAAGTAAAAAACAATGTCCAGCCGGCTGCTGATATGTTGAAGTTATCCAGGTTAATAATGTTAATGTATTTCTCGAAATCGAAGGGGTAACAGCTAAATTTGCACTGCCGGGATAATATCCAGCTCTTGAGTTATGGTGATCCAACAGTTTCCAGTGAATCACTCCCATAACAGTTATAGTAGCATAAAGTAAACGTTGGGGTGCAGATGTGCCCAAGAGCAATGCAATAAATAAAATATTGGTTTATGGAGCAATCCCCTGCCGGTGCATGGACCAGAGCACTGCTTTATTGGCACAAAAAATTACAAGTGATCTGAATGTTATGTGATGTATTATTTTCAAAGTTTCAATGGAGATTTATTGAGGGTATTATGCAATAGAACAATCACCCCCAATCGCTGAAAATGAAGCGGCCATATTTACAGCAACAGTTTAAGGACCTCGAGGCTTTAAAGCATTACCTTCTGCCCTATGATGACGTGCTACATTTGGCTTACATCTCAGGTGGATTGACCTCATAAACACCAAGTGGAGAAAATAAATATGTAGCAAGTTTAAGAAATATTGTTTTTAGGTCTCGCTGGCGTTGCAGCGCAAAGCGCTGCCGCCAACGAGAACTATTGTTACCGTGATGCCTCTCAAGGGAGACAGACCGGGGCACGCGCAGCGATCGGGGTCTGTGGACGTGCTTCTGAGATGCGCACACGCCCCCAAGCGCGCGCGCCACGCTCCGCTGGGCTCGTCTTGTTGGACTTGTAAACCGGTGCTGTGTTTGCCTTCTGGACTGCCGGTGCCTCCGTGATCAGCTAGTAAGATGTCGTCCTCCACAGCTACCTCGGAGGAGCAAGAGAGAATCCACTGCAGGAAGCTTGTTCTTAGTGTTTTCGCTCAACGAACCGCTCCCTCTACGTCGCCTCTGAGAATGCATTTAACGCATTCTCTCCATAGAGACGTCACTGTCCCGCCTCCCGACTGCGCAGTTGTCGTAAATCCTCTTGTTTGTGCTGGGCTCGTTACATTGGTAATTTTAGTGTTTTTCATCTTTCTGTAAATGAAGTCATCACAAAGATAATGTAACTGACAATGAACCAGCTTGCAGTCAAGTCAAACACCTGATACACTGCAAGACTAGGAGCAACCGGGTCAGGGGCATGAGGTCAGGTCAAATAATTACAAGCTCCCAAAATAGTCTGAAGTTAACACGTGCAACGAAGCTGCACTTACAATACCCCCAGAGCTCTGTTCTTCGGATGCTCATGCTGGCTGGAAGATAAACGTGTTCACAGAGCAGCAGGCACACAAGAAACAAGGAGCTTTTGGTCACAGCCCAGCCAGGGGAGCTACTCACACGTCAAAGCTGCTGAGGGCAACGGCGGTCCTCAGCAGGTGCCCCCCTATCCAGTGTCCTGTGCCTAGAGGGGCCCCTGCCTTCACCCCATCATCAAATTACTCCGCCCTTGTTACCCATTTATAATCCCAATTCACTCCATGGAATCTGTTTTTTTGTGTGGAGTTTTATGTAGCGCTAACTAGACCCGGAGGTATCAGAGCGCTTTACATGAGCACCAGTTACCTTACATACGCATTCATTATGTTAGGCACGGGGAGATTAAGAGATTTGCCCAGAATCACAAAATGTTGAGCGTACCTGCCGAGACTGCCCTACGCCTTAGGCCACATTCTCTCCCCCTGTCTGCTGCGCCCTTTGGGTTGCCGCCTAATAACCTTCAAATCATTGATTTCAGGTGTGTAAGTCTAATTAATTAAATTGAAGCAAAATAAGACCACAACACCCACAATGCATTAGACTCTCATACAAAAGGTCAGGATTGGAAACTGTGCATGACCTGGAGGGAGGTGGCCATCCTCTGTGTACCAACTGTACAGAGAGCTCTTTATGTTACATTCTAGTTTGAAGCTTTGAAGAGTGCGTAGGTGTTTCTTGCTCAGTCCAACTAAATGAAAAATTTATACATCTTTTGTCAGTACGCTGTCAAATAATATCGACGCATGATAGCGTCGTGACCATCCGCACACGGAGGCATTCTATAAATGTATCAGCAATGTGACAGAATCACAACTTGTGAAGATGCCGTTAAAACGGCTTGCCAGTATATATTCTTTACCATTTTTTAAACCGGTCACTTATTTAGTTTTCATTGTTACATAGTTCGACTTAAGACGTTAAGCGAACAGAAGCTTTACGATTTAACTAAACGTTTATGCATATCTGTTCCGTTGTCTCTCATACTCCCTTTGACATTGTGAGCCAATGTGTTTAGTTTCAAATATTTTTCCAAGCAAGCATGAATATGTATTTACTTTGCTGTGGTACCAGGGGAAACGGGTTGTTAATTATTTAAGAATTTAAAGTCACAGTACCACGTGAAACATTTCTGCATGTAATAAACGACTTTCCTCTCAACCTGTGAAGGTTGTGCCTCAGAGCTGGCCCCGGACAGCAGTAGATTTTAATTACTCCTAAGTATTTCCATTTTGTAGCATGATCTGTGTGTCTAAAAACATTTTTACATTCCTCTGGCCGCTCATCATGGTAGCTGAAAGGAGCAGGTCTTTCTTTAATGTAGTCATTGCATTATGTAGGATCACAGCTTGTGAGTGGATTGCCTTATGGCTGCAGCAGGGCTAAACAAATCTTCATACCAACCAAGATAATCAAACACTGCTAGCTTTCAATAGTTTTCTAATATTTATGGCAAAAAGCAGTATACGTGCCTATTCTGTTCTTTAAATTTGGGCGTACTGGGTGTATTCCTTGCCTCCAAATGGCATTGGCAAATCATTTTTAGAGATACACCTGAATATTAGGCAGGTTAAAAAAGGCCCATGTTTGTGAGCTGCAAACATATTTAAAATAAAGAACAGTTACAAGTTGTGTACAAAGCCATTGAGTCATTTAAAATGTCATGTGATTGGCCTATTCCTAGCCTTCAATGTTATGCTGCCTTGAAAAGGGAGAGCAGAGCTCTCTAGATGTCCTTCCAGCTAACAGGTTTTAACTCGAATGGCGTAGTGTATGCCTGAAAAAAATAAACCCTGGAGCTCTGATTATGCTGAAGGGTTTGACCAGCAAAAAATGTTTTGTTTCTCTAAAAAAAAATCAAGCATTTGCAATGCAATAGGCCTCGCATTTACGCGAGTTTAAGCTATTGGCATTGTAAATAACACTGCCTTTTATTTATGTTTTACAAACGAAAACAAGAATAAAAGTTATTGTCATTTGCAAGGGCAATAGCTCAAACTCGCGTAAATGCGAGACCTATTGCATTGCAAATGCTTGTTTGGGACTAGTCGTTGTAACATAGATCAGCCACTATACACGGATCGCCACAGGGAATGAGATATTGTACAAGTCTCCCTACAGGTACAAGTTGTATAATATGGGTATAGAGGTCTGTGGAATCACACGATGGAGCATTTCACTACATTTTATTTATTTATTTAGAAGGTATTATATAGCACGAACATGACCACCGAGAGTATCAGAGCGCTTTACAGTATATGTATCAAGAGGGTACACATAAAACAAAACAGAGTAAACAAGGTGAAAAATTCACAGTCATAAAATGTCAAAACAGAATAAACAAAGCGAAAAATTCACAGTCATAAAATGCCCGAAACATTCTCGTGAGCCAGGCAACCGGGCCACGAATGTGCGGTTGTGGTCCCAGCATCAGATAGAGAGGCCAGACTGAGGCAAACATTTCTTCATTAGGAGCCCTTTGGCTTCTTTCTTGAAGAGGAACGTGGAAGGGCTCGTACTGACTTCAGGGGGAAGGGAGTTCCAGATCCTAGGAGCCATACCTGAGAAGGCACGATTGTAGGTCTTTTTTTTCTTGAATTTTTGTGGTTTGAGCAATAGGGTGCTGGTGCTTCTGGAGGCTCTCGAACCACATGAGAGCTCCAAGTTCTGAGCGAGGTACAGCGGAGTCTTGTAGTGGATGGCTTCGTGTGCCATGCATGCAATTTTTAGCTGTATCCGAGCTTCATAAGGAAGCCAATTAAGGGATAGCAAGTCTGGAGAAATATGGTTGACTTTTTTTGTGCCAGTTATGAGCCTAGCCGCAGAATTGAGGGCAACCCTAGGAGGAGCCTTCTTCACTCTGGGCAAGCCACATAGCGTTGCACTACCATAGCCCAGCTTTGAAATCCCTAAAGCTTGTACTGCAACCTTTAGGTCAGGAGCAGGGAGTTAGGGTTTGAGTTCTCTGAGGATGCTGAGTTGGAAATTCGCTCCTTTGCTGAGGGAACTGATGTGCTTCTGCATGTTCACGCTTTTGTCTAATATGATACCCAGAGAGGTGAGGTCTACAGTTGAGGGCAGTCAGCTGATTCAGCCATTGGTCCATGTCCGGAGATTGTTTGTGGGGTGAGATTAGGAGTAACTCAGTTTTTAGAGCATTAAGCTTCAGGTGGTTATGTGTCAGCCAGCTTTGTGTTTCCAGCAGGACTAAGTTGAGGGATTGAATGTCCTTGGGGGAGGCGATCTTCAGGTATAGTTGGGTATCATCCACATACATGTGATAGTGAATGCTGGATGACTTCAAAATTTCAGTCAGAGGCTCCATGAACAAGTTAAAGAGCATGGGAGAAAGTGCTGAACCTTGAGGAAACCCCAGAGTAACCGGTGCTGGATGAGACAGAGATTGGTTCACCTTGAAGCTTTGGGATCTGTTGTGAAGGAAAGAGGAGAACCAGTTAAGTACAGGCCCAGACAACCCATCCTGTGTTCCAGGAGGTCAGTTAGGTTTTCGTGTTTGACAGTATCGAATGCTGACGAAAGGTCGAGAAGGATCAGAAGGCACCCCTCATTATGGTCCAACATTCTTTTTTTTTTTTTAAAACACTTTTTATTTGTAACCAAGACAGCAGTATAGACAGATATATTGACACTGCGGAGATGTCCACCTTTACCATTACCACTCTTCCTCAGCCCCCCTCCTCACATAATACACCAATATCACTGCGACCCCTAGTACGACAAACGACCCCCGCGGCCCATGTTTGTGTGACCTTCCCCTGGGCTTGGAGACCTCCTGTCCCACGGTCTATCGGGGCCCTCCCCTCCGTGTGTTTCTGATCCCGTGTAGCCCCTCCAAGTATTAGCTGTCACTCTTTCCTCAGTGTGTTACTGATCCTGTGCTTCCCTACCCAGTATAAGCTGTCTCTCTTTCCTAAGTTCAATCGTCGGAGAGATACAGATGTTCCCTCTATGTTTATTCCAGTTTCTCCACTTGTGATCCCATTTCCGTGGGCACCCCCTCTCTTTGAACACCGTTTTCTCTGCAAGCATGGCATGATCCATATCCTTAGCCCAGTCCACCATGGTCGGCGTGGAACCTACTCCCCACCGCTGTGCCACGTTCCTTTTAGCTACACACCATCCCCCTGAGGCCCACTCTTGCTCAATTCGCGTGAAGTCTGTCTCTACCCAGATGTTAAGCAGACACAGTGCGGGTGTTGGCCGTATTGTCTTCCCACAAGCCCTAGCCATTTGCCTGGTAACCTTGACCCAGTATTCCTGTATGCGGGGGCAGTCCCAAAGGATGCGAAAGAATGTGCCAATCTGCGCGCACCGCCTGAGGCACCGCGGGTCTGGTCGCCTATGGAGTTTGTACAACAAGACAGAATCAAAGTATACAATGTGTAGGACTTTAAGCTGTACCAACCGAAGACGCTTGGGATAGCCACTTCCCTGGGCGAGGCCAGTGCATCTCGCCAGTCGTCGTCAGGCAGGACCCCGAGATCAGCCTCCCAGGCCGCTCTGAGCTTAATCATAGGGTCACCTCTATTGTTAGTCAGCTTCTTGTACGTGAGGGATATGGCCTTACGGTTCATAGGGTCCAACAAGAGCCTATCCTCCAGGGGAGAGGAGTCTGGAAGAGGTGCGTCCTTAGGCCGAGCATGGCTAATTTGAAGGTAAGGAAATCCCTCCGTTGGGGCCAACTGGTACTTTGCCTGAAGCTCCGGGAAAGATGCCTTTCTCCCTTTTACCCACACATCACTCACCCTAGAGATTCCGATCAATTCCCATTTGTCGAATCCCGCATATCTACTGAGTCTCCCTAATATGTCCGGTTCCCACAGTGGGGTCGCCTTCGTCAGGCGCCCCCTCCATCCCATCTGATTCTGCACCCCATGCCACACCTCCACCGCACGCGCCGTCGGGCCTGTCAATCCCACCTTCCTGTGATTGGTGTATAGGGCTCTGTTATATCCCCCTTTTCCCAACAGCCAGTGGTCCGTGCGGAAGCTCGGATCATCGTGTCTCCCGAACACCCAGCTATTTATGGTCGTCAGTTGCAAGGCCTGGTAATACCGACGCAGATCTGGCAAACCAATTTCCCCATCATACCATCCCATGGTTAGTTTAGCCATTGCGATACGGGGCGACTTGTTGTCCCACAGCAAGTCGCGAACCACGGCCTCGATCTGCGAAAAATAGGAGTTGGGAACCGGATGAGGCGTATTCTGTAGCGCACACAAGAAACGGGGCAGAGCAAGCATCTTGAATAGGGACGCCTTCCCCAATAAGGTGAGAGGGAGGGTCTTCCAATGTGCCACATCCGCACTAAACCGCCGCAGTACCCCCTGAAGATTCCTTTCAAAGGACAACGCCACGTCTTTGGTGATGAATATTCCCAAGTAGAGGAAACCCTGGCGGGCCGCTGGGATGGTGTAACCTCTAGGACTCAGGGGAGGTTCTCCCCAGAGGGAGTACATCTGAGACTTAGACTAGTTTATTTGGTACCCCGAGTGCTCCCCGAAGATATGGAAGATGTGAAGTACCCGACGGAGCGAACGAGCGGGGGAGGCGAGGTACATCAAGATGTCGTCGGCATATAACGATATACGGTCCTCGTGTTCCGCCGTCCACCTCATGCCTCTTATCTCGGGGTCCCCCCTTATCCACACTGCCAATGGCTCCAGAACCATAGCGAAAAGCAGGGGCGACAGTGGGCATCCCTGCCTGGTGCCCCGCCCAAGGGGGAAGGAGGAGGAACAATGGTTATTTACCAAGACGTGCGCCCTAGATTGCGAGTATAGCAGCCGAATCCAACTCTTGTAATTAGGACCGATCCCATTCGGTCCAGGTCAGCGAATAGGTATTCCCATGCCACGGTGTCAAATGCCATACGCGCATCAAGCGCCAGCAGTATGGCCTCCTCCTCAAGGGTATGCACCCGTCCGATCACCGCGTTGACCCGACGCAGATTGCGCGCCGTATTCCGCCCAGGCATGAAACCAGACTGGTCCGGATGGATCAAATCGGGCAGAAAAGGGAGCAGTCGGTTCGCCAGTAGCTTGGCCAAAATCTTGGCCTCAATGGCAATGAGAGGGATAGGCCTGTATGACTGACACTCCTCCGCTGATTTACCGGGTTTGTGAATGACCACAATAGCGGCCTCGCGGACCTCCTCTGGCTGCAGGGCAAGCTCACGGCTTTCATTATAGAGGCTGAGCAGGTGGGGTGCCAACAAAGAGGCCGAAGCCTTAAGCAACTCCACCGGGATGCAGTTAGGGCCAGCCGCTTTTCCGGACCGGACATCTAGTATGGCTTTATGGACCTCCTCGATGGACAACTCAGCCTCGAGTGTCCTACTATCCTGTTCAGACAGACCCATGACCTCAATAGTGGCCAGGAGATCAGCCGCCCAAGCCGCCTGGGAGGCCGCTGGTGCTGCATAGACCAATGCGTATTGTCGGGCAAATGTTTCCGCAATCTCTCGCGGATCAGTTACCTAGGTACCACCAGTCCCCCTGAGCGCACGCACCCACCGCGATGCCTGTTCCCTTCGCTCCAGCCAAGCCAACAGTTTCCCAGTACGCTCCCCCTGCTCATAGATCCTATGTCGGCTGGCCAACAGTCTCCTGCTTGCATATTCCAGTAAGAGGCGCTTGTAGTCTTGTCGGTTTATGTTCAATAGATGTTGAGTGTCGTCCCCTGAGTCCAGGGAGGTCACCCCTTCGAGCCGTAGGATGTCAGCCTCCATCTCCTGAGCCCTCCAACGGCGCTCGGCCCTATGGCCAGCCATTGCCGACAGTGCCCTCCCCTTGATGACCGCTCCATATGCTCCCCATAATGTTACAGCAGATGTGACCGACCAGGTGTTTTCTGCAAAATAGTGTGCCGTATCTGCCCGTAGAGACTCCCTGATGTTAGGGACCTTAAATACCCACGGTGGTATCCGTATAGGGCCTGGCTGCGGCGGGTGCCGCCCCCCCAGGACCGTACCCACCGGGGAGTGGTCCGAGATACCCCCAGCCAAGCACCGCGTGTCCGAAAAGTCCTGGGCGTGATGTGCGTGCGTAAATAGGTAATCAAGTCGTGATTGACTCCTGTGGACCCCCGACTGAAATGTGAAGTGCGTATCCCTTACATGCGTCCACCTCCAGACATCCACCAGCCCCAGGGCCTCAGCAAATTGGCGCAGCTGGGAACCTCATGCCGGATCAAGTATAGGGGGGGGGTAATCTGTCCACCAATCCGTCCATAGTCAAGTTGAAGTCTCCCCCTACCAACAGAATGGCTAAAGGGAGGTCGAGAAGCAGCTTTGCTACGTCAGACAATGTTGTGCGCGTGCATGCCAGGTGGTACATACACGGAGACAAGATTGAGAACTCTACCCTCCCAACTGCCAGTGCACGCTACAAATCTCCCTAACTGATCCGTCCAAGTCCTGTGGTGGATGTAGGGACAGTTTTTCCTCAGGAGTATGCCTACCCCTCTAGAGCCAGAAGTGAAGCCCGAGTGCGCCATCATGCGATAACCCCGCTTATCCAAGACCCTGCACGAATTGCCATGTAGATGGGTCTCCTGTAGGAGTACCAAATCTAGCTCCTGACGATGGACATACTGCAACACCACCCCCCTTTTGATCTTGTCCCCCAACCCATTAACGTTCCAGATTACTAGTCTAAGCCCTTTCACCACTGCCATATGTGTCGAGTCGTGTCTGGTCTGCCTCCATCGGGGGCCTATGACGGCTGAATTCCATTCGTAAAGTGAACTGCGTGTCAACTGGACATCCCCTTGTACCATTTAGACCTAGATTAATTTCAGCTGTCAATTGAACAAAACACCCACTAATTTCAAAACGGATGCAACCGTCGTTCCTTACCACCGACCCACCCCCCCTCCCACCTCCCCCCCAACTGACCAAACACCCCCGTAACGCATACCATAGAAACAAACCCCCCTCCCTGCTTCCCTGCATCGCGGACCCAGAACTGCCCGCCCCCCCCAACTTGCAGAGTGCCTGTCGCCCCCCCCCCCATGAACAAATCTAGGGAACGCAAATAACCCCACTCCCTTTGCAGACTACGATCAGGTATGCACTCCTCCTCCCCTACCCACCCTCCACCCCGGCTCAGTCAGTATAAAGCGATTCAGGCCCGAACCCCCCCCCCCACCTGATCTCCTTGTACCATCGTTGCCATAAACCTTTTAAATCAGTGCCAGCCCCGGCTCACGAGGAGCAGGCCTGTCCCTCTCTGGCGGGCATCCCTCTAATTTGCCGGGGAACGTAGCGGCCGCGGTAGGTTCAACCCCGCAAGTCTATGATGATTATGTCCCCCATGAGTCTGCTAGAGGCCACCCCCATGCAGCCCCGAACAAGAAGGTCCCTCCCCACCGGGCCGCTTAGCTCCAATGTCACCTGTCCCAGCAACCCTCAAGCACCCAGGGCTAGATCGGCTAACCATTACCAGTCTCACCCGGCGCCCGATTGGCACCCTTCCTCCGTCTCCTGATGGGTCGATTCGGCATGCGCCCCGGGGCGTCGGTGTTGGCGCCAGTCCTCCTCCGCATCCGCCGCCGAGGGCGTCTTATGCCTTTTCTTCTCTACTTTGCACCACCCGTCCAACCATTCCCAAGCCTCCTCCGGTCGGGTGAAAAACCACGATTTGCCGTTTGCTTCTACCCGTAGTTTGGCTGGGAACATCATGGCGTACTTGATGGTCCAACATTCTTAGCACATCATCTACAATGTGGGTCAGCGCAGACTCTGTACTATGACCTGCGCGGAATCCAGATTGGCATTGGTCCAGGAGTTGGAAATGATCGATGTGGTTACAGAGTTGGGCGAGCACACATTTCTCAAGGAGCTTGCCAAGGTGGGGAAGTTAGATATTGGGCGAAAGTTATGAAGATCCATGGGATCAGCAGATGGTTTCTTTAGAATCGGGGTAACTTGACCCGATTTTAGACAGTCCGGAATAGCGCCATGCCTAAGTGATGCAATGACGATCGTAGTCCAGAGTGTTAGTAAGGAGGATCTAACTTCCGGGAAAAGGTTCGATGGTAGAGGGTCATTGTAATGATTAGAGAGTTTCAAAGTCAACAGCATTTTGCGTATAATGAGTTCATCAGTGGGTTGGAATAGGCTCCAAGAAGCATTGTTTATGGGGAGGTAGGGCTGCGCAGGGGATGATTCCACAACAGGGGGACAGAGGGTGTTCTATGGACTGATCGACAGGAGCTCAAGGGTAGAGTGTAATTCAGTTTCAATCTTAGTGGACTTATCCGAGAAGAAATCAGCTAAATCTTCACAGTTCGGTAGAGATCCTTGACCCAGTGGTGGGAGATTAGGATGACTATTAGCTTGAGACTTCAGACTGAGTTTGAACAGTTTTTTTGGACTTTTTTTGCTTGGTCTAGTTGAGTTCTGAAAAAGATGGCCTTCGAGCATATGATGTGCTTATTGTAAATGCTCCTCAGGGATCTCAGATGGTGGAGATGTTCCAGGGAGGGATAGGATCGCCACAGCCTTTCTGCAAGTCTTAAATTTCTTCTTTCGGAATTAAGACTATCATTGAACCATGGTTTGGAGATTTTGGCGGACATTTTTTTAAGCTGTAATGGTGCAACCGAGTCTAGTACATTAAGCATTGCATGGTTATAGTGGGCGGTAAGGTCATGAACATCCGACATGTTAACGGGAGGGGGCAGGATGTTATCACAGAGGGCAGTCAGATCTTGTGAGTTGATTTTCCGTAGACATCTTTTCATCTGTTTTGGGTTCTTAGTCTGGGCTCCACTTGCTCTTACTGAAACCAAGATGAGGAAGGTGATACCGAAGTGGCCGGTCCAATCACAGGGGAGGATAGACTCCAATAGGATGGAGTTGGGTTTACCATTGACAAGATCTAAGGTAGCTTCTATGAAATGAGTGGGACTGTTACAAATGTGTATTAGGTTTAGGTCAAGGAGGAAGGATTTAAGGCTACTGACCACCACATCATTTCCATCGTTCCAGTGGAGATTGAAATCTCCCAGGAAGATCTGAGTGCCATGGAAATCAGCATTTGCCGAGATGATGTCTATGATCTGTTCTATGAAGGGAAGGTTGTCGCGAGGACGGTGATAGAATGTGTGCACTTTGTATGAGTGATTGTTGCAACCAGTCACTTCAATACAAAGGTATTCACAAGATGGCAGGAGGTCGGCATGTAGTACCTTCACTGTTAGATTACTCCAATGTAAACATGCAATGCCTCCGCCTTGACCAGTAGTTCTGTCCAACCCAATGATAACATAATTGGGAGCAGCAGAGTCATTTAATCAGGTTTCCGTCAACATAACAAGGTCAAGATCCTGGTCATGGATGAGGTCGGAAATGTCTGCTGCATGTTTAACAGCCAATCTGCAGTTTAGGAGCACACATTTGAGTCTTATGTTGGTGTCCGTTGGTGCAGGTAGAGTGGTGGTGATTCTCGTGAGGTTGTTCTCGTTTAAAGATCTGGTGTTTGGCCTAGGTTGCCTGTAGGGATCAGAGAGGATGGGTTCAATTTGATGCCCGTTTGATACGATAGAGGGATGTGCCGGATCATAAGAAGGAAGGAGAGAATGAATATCCTTATCAGACAGGGAGTCTCTACATCTGGAGGGGCGAGATGGATCATTGGGGTGTGGGGCGGAGGCCCAACTATATGTGTTGGAGAAGCGGGATGTGACCGCCGAGTATAAGGGGGGGGGAAGGGAGGAAGGTAGACCCACTAGCTGGGATGGGGCAGAGATGGTGATTGTTCGTAATGGAGCAACTTAGTCTAGAGTTAGCTGACAGCTCCTTAGAGAAATGCAATAAGCTACTAACCTCTGCCTTAAGTTGTTGTAGGCCAGGTGCGATCTCGTTAAGTTGGACTTCCAGAGAAGAGTGTAAAGGGAGGAAATGTTCATAGGGCCCTGCAGCGGTAAAGAGCTAGTGGGGGCTGGGGAAAGTATGGCAGGTGGTGAGAGAAAGTGTTCCGAGGGGAGGGGTTCTGGAAAATGGAGCTGCCTGCTGGGGGGACTAGAGGCCGGTGGGAGCAGGATTAGACTGGGTAAAGGGATCCTGGGGAGAAACGGGGCAGTGCTGTGAGCGAGGACCATGGGGAGTTAGAGCTAGCTAACAGTGTGGGGGGAGCAGGTGGACTAGAGTGATGACTGTGCTGACGCGGCTCAGTCAAAGCGGGCATTGAGGGGGAATGGTTATTATGAGTTGAGATAGCTAGAGGGGGGCCCTTCAGAGCAGAACTAGGGACAGAGGAAGAAAGTGGGGAGGTAGGAGATTGACTTTGCGAAGACTGGGGGACTGCTGGGAGGCCAGCCCCCCCCAAGAGGGGTGGAGGTGGAGTTAGCCACTGCATTCCGGATGGTGGGGAAAACTTTGTCAAATACCACTAGATTGCAATCTGAAGCTTGTAAAAGGATGGTAACATTTTTGTAAAGGGATATGGTGGCTTCAGCTCTGAAGGACGCAACCGTCAATCTGAGACCATGTGGAGTTTTTGAGGTAGTGGAGATCTTGAGCAGAGAGAACATGGCCTTCTGTCATTGAGTATGACGTTTAGTGTATAAGATGAAATCATCTTTTATGGTAACACCCTTTCTGATGAAGAAGACGGGGTCCAAGAGAAGTGTTTCCAGATGGGTTTTCAATAGTCTGTGTTTGAAGTTTTTTTGCAGCATTTTTTGCCAGGTTGGGGGGGGGGGGGGTATGTGATTCGGAAAGCATTCTGGCCAGCCGGCTCCAGGTTGGGAGGATGAGTTTTGAAGGTTTAGGAACCATAACTACACACGTCATGTCGCCAAACAAAGGAGGCGTCGGTAAGCCAAGATTCTAGTCAGATGCCGGCTCCAGCCCAGGGGGCAAAAGGTATGCCAGGAGTCAGGGCAGAAGTAGGGTACTTGTCGAGGGAGTTCAATGTAAAATCAGACGGAGAGATTCCTGGAGTGAGGGAGGGGTGTGCAGTAGAATCAACTTAGCTAGCAACGAGCCCTCGGGTTCATTGGGGAATACCAAGACCCAAGCAACCAGACTATCCAGGACAAAAAGACAGGAAGCCAGGTCGCGATTACTTGGAGGTAGTGCTTGAGATGAGAATGCATCTTTATATGGAAGGCAGTTCAGACAAGCATTTCACGACCTTTAAGGAAATAACCACCTCAAGATATGAGGAAATATGGCCAACTAAGCCAGGCCCCTCCCACTGTGGAGAAATTGGAATGATTCCAGTAGGTAATGAGCGCACGGCGTTTAGTGCAAGATCATGAGGGACCAATCAGATGCCAAGAGTGTTTGATATCCTGGGTAGTACATATGCAAGGCTGAAATTATCCTATTGGCCAATGGGAAATGTCTTATCAGTAGAACACGGATGGTGTTAAAAGGATAATTCCTAAACCAGGTGTGTGGGATAATGTCAACATGCCCACTCCAAGTTGGCCACCAAACGCAGAGGGTGGAGCCAGCCTATTTCTCATTCTATGCCCAGCCGAGCATATAGACCGGGGAGGGGGGGCACCCCTCTTCAGTTTCCGTGACAAGAGGATAAAATGGATGCCCAATAGCAACAACAAAGATAAACAAAATGGGTGTCCCTCAATGTATACAAAAGGGCTAGGGAACACCACACCAACCAAGCAAGCCCAGCAAGAGTCAAAGCATAGACCGGGCTTGCATGTCAACAGCAATCCGGTAGGCAGATCAGGAGGATCAGGCAACTCCTGCATGCAAGCCAGAGCAGTAGTGAATCGCCCTGAAATGCGACGTTCTTCCGGAATCCCCCACGCCCAGCTCTCACCTCCTTAAACCAGGCAGAAACAGTACGGAGGCAGGAGGGAAACACCGGCACTCAGGAGGGCAATCCAGGGCCCACACCTCAGACCTCAGCCTACTGCCAGCTGGGGGGGAGGGGCACCAGCCCACGACTTGTTCCGCTTCGTAGTCGGGAGCAACGCGAAATTCAGCAGGCACAGCCGGCCATGGGCTTCTCCGCCTCCCGTCAGGAGGAACGTGCACTCAGTGCCATGGGGGCCATGTGTCACTGGACTCATACTTAGCACTGGATCATGGCAGGGCAGGTGGTATTGGGATGGTGTGGGGGCATGTGGCATTTTTTGAGAACCTAGGGAACTATACAAGGCATAGCACAGGAGTATGCGGCACAAAGGGGTAAAGTGCAATTTTTTGGGCACATATGGTACTCTCTTACCACAGGACAAAGTATGTAGGAAAGTGGGAGTAAGTGGGGGGCCGGGGCACTGTACAATGGTACTGTACATCATCTCACACGTGCAAAGTAAAGGTGTACATGGCACGGGACCGGGGTAAGGGCTGTCGAGCTGTCCAGAGCAAGTGGCAAACTGCACGGGCATAGACAGCCAATGGACACTGTTTGAGGCGCGTCCAATGTCAGAGACCCTGGAGGCTGAGGGGCTCAAGTGGAGTACACCAAATCACCCTAATACTCGTGGAAGGTGGCACTCGAAAAAGAAAGAGAAGGTTGATACAGCAAGAAAGAGGCATGAAGTGAAATCAGGACCAAGGAGCCCTGGTGGTATTATAATTCAGCAGCCCTGGCATTTGACTCCTAAGAACATCTTAGGAGTAGGACCCCTTAAAATCGACTTAAAATATACTTTCTGTGCAGATGTGGGTGACGGTATGTAATCGACTTTCATGGCGCTCCTCGGCGCAGACAGTGGCATGGACCTGTACATGGAAAAATGGACTTTCGGTGGTGAGTGATATAAGGCATACAGTGTGCGACGCAAATAATATGCAGTGTATTGCCCTGTACAGTAATAATAAGTTATATTGTAGCTCGTGAAACATTGGGGTTCATAGATACCGTTCACAGGATCCCTGTACTGCAGCAAATTAAAACAATCCTATTACAGAAAGTATACATAATGTATGAAAACGATACCTGGGCTGCTATCTAGCATTGAGTGAGAAGCTCCCCCGTTGTACTTGTGCACCCAATCAGCCATAACTGCGGTGCAGGGGACCCTTTACATCACTGGTGTCACAGTACCTGCTGAACTGTTGGAAGTTACGGACATCGCTGTATACCTAAAATATTTTCTGAAAACCTGGCATTAGAAAGCGCTCTTTGTAAAGGTTAATGAAGATCTAATCTGAAGTCATCATTCCAGACACAGGCTGCTCCGAGTGCTTCTCTCTGCACCCTTTTCATAAATTAATTTGTCTTTCGAAACCAGTGGTTGTCTGCATTTTTTAATTTATCACTTTTTAGTTCAAAATTTGCATGCTAGAAATGCATTTGGTGATAGCAGATCAAATGCCACAAAGTGATTAGCCAGCAGAGCTTTCTCCAATCGATTGGTCATCAGTAAATAAAGCGACTGCTCTAAATTTGTAACCTGCTATTTATTGCTTTCATTTGCAATTTACTAGCGTCCCCAAAAATGCCGTCCCCCTTCCGGCTGCTGGTGATCCTGGGATTGACGTGCCGATGCCGAGAACGACGAGGAGGAGCCTACCTTGCAGAGTTTGCCGCTCGCCGCCCGCCGCCCGCCGCTGCTCTCCTACCTTGGCGGAGAGTCCGTTTTTGGCTGAGCTGAGCTGGCCGGCTGGCTGGCTGGAGCCGCGAACATTGACCTGGGCCTGGACAAGAACCCGGTGCCGAGTTTGCCGTAGCTTGCTGCCTGGTGCCTGGAGCCCGGAGCCCGGAGCCTGGAGCCCGAGCCCGAGCCCGAGCCCGAGCCGGGGGTTTGAGACTGGTTGAGTCTGGAGCTGGGGGGGGTGGGGGGGCGAGTTAAGTAGAGCAGCGTTGCGGTGGTGTGGTGGGGCGTGGTGCGGCTGTTTCTGCTCTCGTGCCCTGCCCTACCCGCCGTTACCGCTGCGCCCCATCTCGTCCATCGCTCCCTTATTGCTCTTCCGCTCTTACACTCCCACGCCCCCTCTGCCCCTCGCTCTCGTTCCCCCAGGTCTCACGTTCATCTTGTCACCCTGCTGTCCGCCTGCCAATTGGACAAGTGGAGTTTAGCGGTGACTGTGACTGTGTGCAGTGGTCGAAGTTGGTTGACCCCCTAAGCACTCAAGGCAGCGCCTACTACTACACTCCCCCACAGAGGCCCAGGGGCACGGGCGGCCCCCCCAGGCCAGGGAGACCTGTGGGTGGATACCATACTACATTACAACAAGGCGTGGGGCAGAGTGAGACGGCGAGGTGCGGGGTCAGTGGTGGTCAGAGTGGTTGGAAGGTGGCGAGAGGGGAGAGGTACTGGTGTTGGGACACTGGGCCCTTCCCCCCACCCTCTACCTCCGCCGCCGCTCCCTTCCCGCTTTCCGACTCCTGCCCCCTTGCCACCCGCCACCTGTCTCCCACCCCGCGCCCTATTACGTCCACCAGGAGGAACTGCGCCATTGATCAAGGACTAAGGACCAAGGATCAGGATCAGGGACCAACCATGCGGACAAGGAATGCGGGTTCAACTCAGCCCCAGGTCAATTACCGCCTTCACAAATCTGCGAGACGCCAAAAGGCCAAGATGTTGTATCCCCATGGCAAAGTCATTGTAAGAAACGGTTAGATCTCACAGGACGGGCAACAACTGGCAGAGGAGCAATCAAACTCTCCTTTGACTTTAAGGAAAAACACAAATACACATATAACCCAAAATCTGAGTAAGCACGCCGCAAATAACAACAGCAACAGTAATGGAATTAGTATCAGCAACAGTCCTAAAGGCAACAACGACATCAGAAACTATTTCCAACAATTGCCTAAATCAGGCAAGTCCAGTAACCGTGGAAAAACAGCTGACATATCCTGCTATGCAACTAGCACCAAAATCAACGAAATCATTGCTAATACACTAGTATGCGCTGAAAAATATGATCCTTTGAATCAAAGCTCCTTACTGATCGCTCCGCTTTCACCAGAAATTATCATAGTTAAGGGCAACAGCGCACAAGCAATAGAAAATGCAATTGATCTCAGCTGGTTTCACCCCAACAACTCAGGAATCAGCACATCAGGGCCCACAACTTTAGACAGTGGCCCCACGGAAGTTCCCCCCACCCCTGACCCAGAGGAAAGTGAGACAGGCAAGGAACTTCCTTCTTTAACCCGATACACCACGGTCATTACGGATAATTGTACATCTCTGAAACCCCAGCTGGACCCCCTGGCTTTTCCTTTTATGCCCACCGAGCTTGGGGAAGAGGACTTTACATTAACAGAGAGGTCTGACCCAGACCCAGAACTAAGCCGATTAAGCGCAAATGGTCCATGGCGGCCCGACTCGCCCACAACAGGAATGGAAACCGGTTCGGAGCAGCAAAAAGTAGAAACCCATTGTAGGAAGGTGGATATCTGACTATGGTTACCCCCAACTTTTTGCCTAGTGTCTAGCTGGATTTTTCGACTTAGTTGGCCTGAGATCCTGCCATTCAGGGTCTCAGGCTGTCTGCTCTCTCTTTAAAATGGACTCCATGTACCCTAGGTACATACACAATTGGTAAGGATCACCTTATTGAACCCTGTACAGTGTACCCTAGGTACCCAGGGCATAGGTGTACCCAAGGCCTCCCAGGGGCTGCAGCATGTATTATGCCACCCCTGGTCTGGCCTTCCAATCAGACACAACTGGCTGATCACTCAGCTGGGGCAAGGTCGTGTAATCACCCCTTGCTTAGATATAGTATACCTATATCTACCCTTAAAATAGACACATGTGTACCTATCAGCCACTCCTATGGCAGGCCTTAACAATCCTGGAGGCAGAGTGCTGGGTAACATGTGGGATGGTGCTCTAGCATGAGCTGAGCCTGTCTGCAGCTTTCGGAACCATGTAACTATAGCTGTTCTATGATATAGCCTACCATATACTCTTAAAGTGCCTTATAATCTTAAACAGTTATGGTAACTATGGTTTGGCTTTATCAAAACATGTCGTGTAATGTGTCTAACACTTTGGAATAATACCCCCATACCATTTCTGGTGATGAGGATTTTATTCCCCCCTTCTAGAGGGAGAGACATGTTAAAATCCTACTTTGCTGTTTAACTCTAACCAAAGCCTCAGCATCACAAAATGGATGCTGCTGCCACAGACACGAGTCTGACCTCCTACTGCTGGGAGTGATCCCGGCAAGGGAGGCTTGGACAATAGGTTTCCTGCTTGGGGAGGTGCTAGCACCTTCCCAGACAGACTTTAGTGTATTGGGGCAGGAAAGGCTGAAAGGAATGAGACATGCCTGGGGCACACAAGGTGTCCCATGCATAGTCCAGTTCAAACCGGTGCTGGGGCACTCCAGCCCCAGTCCTGGCGCGAAACTGGACAAAGGGAAGGGGGTGTAACCACCCCCCTCCCAGGTCCCACCCATAAGGCGTGACCTAGCAGGCAACCCAGCCCCCAGATTAGTATAAGTGTGGTAGCTGGGCCCCAGGAGATTAGATTATCCTGAACCTGCAACTTGAACAGAAACTCTGGACCTTCGACATTCGACGAAAGAAGAAGACTGAAGAATCTCCCTTGTGGCCAACGAGTGGCTACCCTGTGCAAACAGGCACCATCAAGAGACTTACCCTTTGCTTTGCTGAAGTTCTACGAGGGACCGACTGCAGAGCCCGACCAGAGCCTTGACTTCCAGACTTCTCCGACCCTGATCCACATCCACAGCCGAGCTGAGATCCGTGGAGGCGACGAGAGACGTGAGACCGGCTACCTGGGAAAAGTGGCGAGTATCTTCCAGTGCAGCTTCTGAGGTACCCTCGAAGTTGTGCACCGGGGATTGAGAAGCCCCAAGCACCATCTGCACCGAAGATCAGCCCCCCACACTCCACGAGTCCTGCGTGGGGCCCTTCTGCATTTTCCTGCTTGCCGCGTCTGTCCGGTTGCTTGCCCGTTGGCTAGCGGCCTTTGCGACGACACACCTTTGAATCTTCACTGCTGGTTTGGCTCCTCCAGACTGGCTCCTGCTCCTCTGCCAAAGAGAAGCACCCCAGACCTTCCTGGTCTGCACCAGAAGCAAGTCCTCCATTCTTCGTGGGTTCCGCTTGCCAAGGCTTGGTGAGTCCTAGTTCGAATTTGACGCCGCCGACAGCAAGAGCCTTCGTGGGACAGCTCGCCTCCTGGTCCTGGTCGTCCTCGACGTCTCCTGGTACCCGTGGCTGCTGTGACAAGCTTCTCCTCTTCGCCTGCAATCTTCACGACATCGCCTGGTTCCTTCCTGGTTCCACGTGGTCACTGGCTAGTGACCCAGACTCTGTCCCTTCTGCTTGCAGGTATCCTTCCTTCTTGATCCCGGCCTTGGGATCCACCGGACACTCTGCACTGACTGCCTGTCAGCAACTTTCCTTCAGGCACCATAGAAGTCCACAACGAAACCCGACGCAAGTTCACACCTATGCACCCGCAGCCCGTGGGCTAGGTAACTTGGGTACTCCGGTGCTCACAAGGGTATTGACTATCCTAGGGTCTAGTTTCCGAGTCTCGACTTTCTAGCTACTCCAGAAGTGTCCTAAAACTGCTTATTTCTAACTGCTAGTGATTCTATCGACTTTTACGCATTACGCGTGAGTGTTTCCACTCTGCACCTGAATCCCGTGGGCCTCCCACTTCCTAACTGTTGGTAGTGTAGTGTAGCCCCAGCGATTCCCTAGGCCTAGGCCTATTCTATTTCCGTGACAGTGGTCCTTATACCACTTCTTTAGTATATGGTTTGCGTGGCCCCTAGGACCTAACTGTATTACTTACCTGTGTGACTTAATGTATGCTTAAATAAGACTGTGTTGTACTTACCTCGAATCTCATAAAGAGTGCTGAGGGTTTGACTAGAATAAATACACTTTATTTTATATCTGTTGTGGTGTCCTTTCATTTGGTATTCAAGGGATTATATATGGTATAACAGCTGGCTTCACATGCCATTCAGAGTTTAGCCTAAGACTGCTCTTGTCCATGCTACCACTAGGATAGCTGGTCTATAAGGTTGACTTTACAACCAATCACCATAAGGGTTGTTTGGACTGATATAAGGTGTACACTAGAACTAGTGACATCATACATCAGGCCAACTTCTCACACCCATCTTGCACTGATTAATGAAGCTTTGATTTCAATGGCAAATGCAGCCATAATGCACGCAGATAAATTAGATACTCAAATAAATATACTACAATTAGTTGCCAGCCTGATTTCTGGAGAGGACTCAAAACTGGAACATTTAAACTCTCTGGTATGCAGAGCCCAGGCAAACACAGACGCACAGGTAATACGACTGCGGGTGCTCCCCAATACTGCGGACCTTGGAAAAACTCCCAGGAATAATGAGCAGCCTAGTTACGAACCTCAAGAGTGAGGTCAACAGGTGGACGAGCAATACATCACGTCCCCCCCTCCATAACCCAATTCAGAGTCGAAATACGAAGACTACTCATAAAGAAAAAAAATACAACAAAAGCCACGAATGTCCCACCAAGGCTTATGGGAGACCAACCGAACAAAATAGGAACAAGAGACCCGCAGTCCAGGCTGGACCCACAGCAATGGCCACAGGATAATCAAGATAGCTCAGAAAAAATGCAGGAAACCTTCAGGAACGATAGTAACAACCTCAAAGGCCCACTGAATGTCAACAGCCCGGCTTTGATACCAAACTCGCAGTCCAAACCACAATCATGCCTCACTACTGATATTGACCCTGGAAAATCAGATGACCTAATATCATCATCTTTAGCACTCCAACCTTTATCCAGGAAAAACAAGAAAAACTGAAAAAGTTAAACAAAACAAATAACGACAAAAAAAACCCTAAAGGGACCATTAAGCATTGGCTTGTGCCAGAAAAACATGAAAATAAAGAATATAGCAAGGAAAATCAAAATGCCTGTGGACCCATACAAAAAACAATTACTGCTGATCAAAACAGAGGCACACAAATTTACGGTACATTTATCTCTGAAACACCTACTCAGAGCTCTTTAGGTAACTCAAGCGGGCCCGCGATTAAAACTTTGTTCATAACACCTTCCGTGCCCAGTGACCAGTTGACCAACACACAGGGCCCACAGATCAAAGACCAACGCAAAGATAACACAAACAAACTTGCCGCCGCACAGCCAATAGCCCACAATGAGCCTCAATTTGCAAACATATATAGTGACCAACGGGAGAGGAAAATTGCCCAAGTAAGTCTTATTGATTGTCCACCCGCCGCGGACCGCACCTCCAACCTCAGGAGTGATTCGCAACTCTGCATTTCAAGCACAATTTGGACCGGGAGGGGATTTGCACCCGTGAAAATCCAACTCGGAATCTAACAGAGCCTTTGGAAACTACCAAGGTTTTTTCCAACTAAACGATAAATATAATGACCTGGAATGTTGCAGGGATACATAAAGTTTTGCAACATCTTAGGGTAATTAAATTTCTTGCAGGAGCAGATATAATCTGCGCCCAAGAAACATGGGCCATTTCGTCAACACCACTAGGGGACTATGCTGAATATTTCAAACCCGCAATTAAAACCAACATTTTCGGGAGACCGTCAGGGGGTATTTCAATATACATCAAGCACACACTGAACGTTCACTTCTCTGTAATAAAGAATTAATCAGATATGCTTCTGGCTGGCACTTTGAAAGGCTTGAACACGACAGACGGCCCAACATCTATACTTTTAATCAATGTCTACTTCAACCGCCACGGGCCGGGTTCGAAAGATAAACTTACTCGGCTGTTAAACGAGATCGAATCTCTGCTATTACAGCATGCAGGCATGAATTCCATCTTTCTTGGTGACTTTAACACGCACGACATAGGGCTAAACGAACCTGAAAACCACCCCAATGGGAGCACCGGAAAATTCAACGCCCTAATGCGAGCATATAACCTGGTAATGTCACATTCTTTAACTATAAAAGTCAGCCCAACAGCATTGATAGTACCCACTCATAACAATCAGACCACAATAGATTATATTCTATTAAGTGAGAATCTACAAAAACATATGCTAAACTATGCGGTCCAACCCTGGAACGAAAGTGACCATGCTACTCTAACCTTAAGAGTTGTCCATTACTGGGAAAAAACATCAGTCTTTGCTGCATTGGAGCAACAAAGGGAGAAGAGCTATATAGTCTCCTTAGAAGAATAAAATGGGGGTCGCTTCCGAGTCATAAGTTTGCCTCATGGAAAGTAACATGGAAAGGCTGGCCGACAGGCCTGAACAACAAGGGTTGTATAGGGGAATGGGGCTCACTCGCCTACTATTTAGCATCTCAGCTTCGGGGGAGCAACATCAATAGCAACATCCATAGAACTTATGTTAACTCCGTATATAGATTGGGACATCAACCAGCAATTAAGAAATCCTCCAGACAACTGAATTTCAAACGCAGGGCCTTTCGAGCAACTAGATCCGAGTCTGCAAAAAAAGAATAAAACTAGCGGCTAAGAGCCATTCAACAGTGGTCTGGCAGGTAAAACGCGAACTCACAGAGAAAAAATGGCTGAAGATCTTCGAGCTGCTTGCACCCAGCAAACCTCAAGAATTCTGGCAATATTTAAACAAAGTAATCCACGGGACCACCAATAGAGAGAACCCACTTGACGCAAGCACTTGGGCAGCCCATGTAAAAACCCTCTATACCGACGACTTGAAGATAAATATAACAGAAAGAACAAACCTTGGGGAACGACCAAGTAAAGTGACAACTGAATCCATGGATACTTTGGCCGTATATACCCCCCCAGGAACACAGGCAATACGAATTATTTAAAAAAAAAAAAATACTCCATAACGGAACACCTGGTCCTAATGGTTTGCCCGGTTCCCTCTTCAGGGAGGACATCAACTTCTGGCTGAAAATTTGGCACAGTTGTATGCAGAGTGTAGGCTCTTGGAGGAATTCCCAGATTCCTGGAGAGGATCACTACTACATCCAATTTACAAAAAAGGGCCAAGCACTGACCCCATGAACTATCGTATGATTGCCTTATTGGACATTAAGGGCAAGGCTTATACAAGTACTCTCCTGAACGAACTAACAGACTGGTCAGCAAGGAAGATCTGCTCCCTTTCTACCAGAACGGGTTCCGAGCAGGAGCTTTCACCTTAGATAACATCATTGCCCTATCATACTTAGTACACCAAACGATGGCTCACGGCAATCAGCCGCTTTTTGCTTGCTTCATCGACTACACAGCAGCATTCAATGGGGTAGATCGTAACATCTTATGGAAGAAACTGGCCTGATGGAACATCTGCCCAAAACTGCTACAGGCCATCAGATCACTGTACTCGCAAACTTGAGTAAGAGTTAAACTCTCGTGTGAATCTTCTACTGCAAAAATCATCACAGACCACGGGCTAAAGCAGGGCTGTGTCCTTGCCCCGCTGCTCTTCAATTTATATACAGCGGCCTTGGGTAGCGCTCTGCACGGAGCCACTTTTGCGACTCCAAGGATTGCGAGAATCAAGATCCAGCTGATGCAATATGCAGACGACTTGGTCCTTTTGGACCACACCAAAGTCGGCCTCCAAAAAGCTTTAACAGCACTCTCACACTATAACGCTAAAAATAAGCTGGTTGCAAACCCAACGAAATCCAAGATAGTAATCTTTGGGCGCCATCCGAAAAAGAAATTGATGAAATGGAGTTTGGGCCCATTAACATTGCACAGTACACAAACATACAACTATTTTGGAATTTGGTTCAGTGAAACTGGCCGCTCACAGGTCCACCACCACAAGCTCCAGGAGAAAGGAAAAATGGTTACCTATGCCATCTGTAAACTTCATGCCGTTTTAGAAAGCCCAACAACTACGGCCATTCAACGAATCTTGAGGGCAAAATTATTACCTTCCCTTAATTATGCGATACAGGCGTTTCCAGGCAACTTTGCACAGGACCTTGAAAAGATCCACTGTGGAGCTTATAAAAAGTTATTTAGTCTTCCAGCATGCACTAGGAATGCTTTAATTCACCTGGAATTCAACCTTAACAGACAATCCCTGGAAGAATTGGCGAGCTTGGCAAAATACTTTTACCTAACAACCGTGGCCCCAGAGACCTCAATGAAGACTGTTATAAACAAAATTTTCCAACAACCTGGCAACCCGTGGTCAACTGGCCTTGCCTCAGCCAAAGAACTGTTGAAATTAGCCATAGAGAATTGGGATCCCAATATAATCAAGTATACCACCATTAAAACATCAATAAAAAAGCAAGTAAGATCATGCTCTCGTATACTGGACATCGAAGCTCTGACAGCTAGAGGCTTTTATGAGACCCAAAGCTCCCCTCATATATCACATGGCCTTAAACCACGTCTCACACAGCCAGTGGGGAGGCAAACCCTACAAAGGATTCTTGCAGACAGACTACAGTCGCTCCCCCTAAAATATCTATATCACTCTGTGAAAGTAAAACCAGCCATCACGGAGTGTCGCCACTGCTATTACAAGCGGGAATCGCTGTGGTACTTTGAAATTTGGGACCACGTAGGAGGCAGGGCCCTACCCCTGTCTATTCTGGTATTAGTGAACCGCGAATGGCCAATGCGTTATGTACAAGTGCTTTTCATTACATTTCATCGATAAATGTACTATGTATACGATATTATACATTGACTTCATGGGTTCCATCTTAGAGCGGTGGCCATCTTATGGTTGCCCTCACATAGGCTACACATTTCAAACAAGTACGGGCCTTTAGAACACATGTACTTTCTGTTTGACTTCTCTTTGACCTGTACAGCTTGGCTCCGCTGCCCCAGGTCAGTCCGGTCTCACGAGCTCCCCGTCCTACGGCCACCTGTGATTAGCATCAGGGTTTGACACACCATAAAGCCTTTTCATCCCACACAAGACTCCGGCTAATCTCTTTCACATATGACTCTGTTTCCTACTTTATGGCTTGTTTTACGAGCAGGAGGTGCCCGTTTTATTGGGGTCTGCTGATATCTGATGAGGGTTCTGAGCCTTGCTGGGTTAAATGATTGAGGGCTGAACGAACTGGAATGTGGGATTGTCATTATGACTCTGCCTTTTCTTTGAAGCCAAAATATGTGAATGACCACTTGTGAAACAGGGGCGGTGTTGCCCAAAGCGTAATATTCTGTATAAAAGGGAAGACTGGTTTTTGTTCTAGAGACTGCCTCATTCAGTTGCTAAGGCTTCTGTGCGACGTAGTCTCACTCATTTGAGTTTAATAAAGATGTCTTTTCATATTTCAGCTTCTTTGCCAAGTTCTTTGTTATATTACCATGAGAGTGGAATTTTATAATACTACGCCAACATGGAAAACGAAGTCATAGGGTGCTACCCCTGGCACCGCTGGGGTCCTAAAATCCCCGGTACTTCAGTTGGCGCCAGACAGCGCGGCATCAATACAAGTGACTATCTGGAGGAGCGATCTTGTCAGAGGACAGAAATCTACTGGGAAGAACAGGACAGAAATCCACTAAGCAGGTATTTTGAGCACCGAGGTTCTGGGGGATTCTTTGTCTCTGCAGCCCAGTATATCTCTGATCTTTCTGACTTTGACTCTCCAAAAGATGTCACTCCCGATTAGAACCCTTTTTGGCGTGAGTATTATAGAAGACGTTTGGTTATGTAGAACTTGACAGTTAGAATTTGGATAACCTTTTGATTAGTAAAAATAAGAATTAAGTATAAGTGCTTTGGTTCTTTGTCTTTGAATTGGTTATCGCAATTACCAAAGCCGAGGGGTTGGTTTCTTGGTTTGTTGATTTGGTCATTGCAATTACCATACCCAAGGGTCTCGCATATTTGCGAGTATATTGGTAGAGATAAACCCTTGAAGTTAGAAGCTAGATTAGTGAGCTATAAGATGCCTGATCTTAGCAAGTTTGAAATGTAGCTTTGGAACTGTGAAATTTGTGTTGGACAACTTTTGGTTTGTATAGGTTTGATATGCGAATTGCAATTTGTGTAGGCAGGTAATGAGGAGATATTTCTCCATTTGGTTTAGTTGAACGGTGCACGTACGAAAAATACCTTAAGCACCATTTTGATTATAATACTTGCGTTTTCCGCAGTATTTTTGACATACCTGTTTGTAAGCTCACATGGAAAAATGTGTTGTTTTACGTTTATGTATCCTTGATTGGACCCAAGGATGAAATTATAGATCTGTGACTCAAGGTGGCCTAATTTCTATATTACATTAGTTAATGATGTTTTGCATCCTAAGTAGCCTATGGCTTTTGTTCCTTAAAAGAAAACTAGGTTTTCATTTTTCCCTGAAGAAGGAACTGGAACATTACCTAAGATTACCGTATATGGTGTAGCCGCCAGCGGTAGAGTTAAAATGTATGTAACTTTGGCCTTTGTGTATCACCCGTACTCTTGGTGTTGTGTCACATGCCTGACTATCACCCAAATAATTTTTGGTCTTCCTATAGATTTTTTTTCCCCTTTCTTTTGTTGCTTCTCCCCTTACCGATGTCGCATCATGCTTAGTTATTGGGGATTTTAGTTGTGTCCTAGTTCCAATTCCCTTTTCCTTATTCCTTTCACCAGTCAGCCCATTTATTATTGTAGGTGTATTGTTCAGGTACACACTTCCAGACTGCAGTGATGCACCAGGAACCTCCATATTATGTATAATCCCCTCTTGTATGACCAGACTGGTTTTCAAAAATTGTCCTTAGGCCTGCTTCAAGGTTTTCCAGCCTGACTGTCAAGTATATTATATTATAGTGAGACAAGTTTTCCATCCCAATAGGAGATAACTTACGTTTACTTTTTTTTTTTAACATGACACATTTTCAATGTCTATTTTTTAATGTGGTTTTTACCCTTTTGTTCCTGCTGCTTTAATTTTTGGTGGGATCAGATGTGTTCTAATCATGCAAATATCAGGACCCTCTAGTTCTTGTCTTTTGTTTGCATATTTGACTATTAGCCTGTGTATTGCATATTGCGCCTGATGTGAAAGTTTTCTACATGCCCATGATAATTTGTACCATGTGATTTCTCTATTGAGATGTTCTGGATAAGGAATTTAGGAACACCTAGATGTAATCATTCAGAAAAAAATGTGTTTGCCCCGTTAGACAATGCCACCATATGTGAAGACATCCATTTAGATAGAATTCTCGTGTAGTTATCTACCTTTAGATGATGGAGGCTCTCACACGGAAACCAAATTGAAAAGATTAGAGACACTGTTTTGCCTACTGTCTTTATATTTGTATTGCTTTTTGAGAATGACAGTATATTCTAGACCAAAATTGTCCCATGGCGTGTGGCCGCTCCTTTGAAACTCGCAGACCACCTGTTTGCAGTCCCCTTGTTATACAATGAACTGTTTAAAGCATCGCACTTGCTTCATCAGAAGGCGTTCAACATCAGAAAAGAAGGAGGAGCTGGTTTTGCCACAGAATCAGAATTTCAGTGCACAAGAGTGCCTGTCATGTGCTGGTAACCTCTGACAGTGTGCAGTCCCTTGAGCCCCTTGGCCTGAGTTTTGGGCCACACACCCCCCCTCTTTTCCTTTGCTCCAATGGAAGTGCAGTGCACCGGCGGATCCAAGATTGACAAAAGGCACTAATTCTAGGGCCCATGAAAGAGCAGCCTGAGCGTCCTCTGACACCGAATGATGAGTGTTGGATCCTGAGAATGGTCCCGGGTCTGCACAAGATGATCTGTGCCCATGACCAATGAAGAGCATATTATTTGTAGTGTCTGCAGCAGAGGAAAGACACAGGTGCACTGCCTTGAGACATTGAGACGCTCGAGTGAGCTGTGGGTGTTTGCCAGGAGGGCACTCCAACTAAGCAGTACTTTTCTCATGTAAGGCTTGAATGAAGAGGCCCATGCAAAAGAAAACAACAGAAGAAGATTTGATGGACAATAGAAGCCTGCCAGAGAGGCTTTTTGAACGGACTCTGGGCATAGGTGGTTTCACAAGAGGTTTCCGTGTGATTGTATAGAGTAGGTGTTAAGGAGACTGATTGTTTTGCTGGCATTGTTTTAAAGTACTATTCTGTTTAGTAAAAGCAGAATAAAGTCAATTTTCTGTGGAAAGAGTATTTTCACCTCAGAGCATTGATGAGGGTCACCACTGTTTCACCTGAACATATAAAATGCATAGGAGCCCTAAAGGTGTTACTAGATAATTTTAGGACTTGCTTTCTGCTTAGGGTTGTGAAAAATTATTATTTCATTTGTAATAGTGGTCACTACTTTCTCCCGTTGCCTTTATGTTCTTAATAACGTGTTTTCTAGTGTTTTTAAAACATGACGTTGTCATTTATGGGTGGGATTGTTTTACTCTACCCAATTGACTTCTGCACCCGCTTCCCAACCTATGTCCTTTCCTACTACAGCTTCTTTGCATTTTTTTCACCCTTTTCCCGAACATGAGCAGGTTAAAAGATCAGAATTCGTAAGCAATTCTTTTGTACAGCTTCTGCATCAACACTAGTTAGTAGTGAATATCACTAATTGTTGGGTGTGTGATCTTATGCCACCCACTACAGATAGAGATATTCCTTATTTTTTCCTGCCATATGAGGCCTATGTGCTACTACATGTGTAAGGAGACGTGTCCCGAGAGAGAGTTGCTAAGTAATAGGATGATGCTACAGCAACATCCTCATGACTTTATGAATATAGACCTGGACTGAGATTAGTATGAGAATAGTTATTGCCTATGCAAGGGCAAAAGGAGGGTCTGTGGTACTTTGAAATTTGGGACCACGTAGGAGGCAGGGCCCTACCCCTGTCTATTTGGGTATTAGTGAACCGCGAATGGCCAATGCATTATGTACAAGTGCTTTTCATTCCATTTCATCTATAACTGCCCCAGGTCAGTCCGGTCTCACGAGCTCCCCGTCCTACGGCCACCTGTGATTAGCATCAGGGTTTGACACACCATAAAGCCTTTTCATCCCACACAAGCCTCCGGCTAATCTCTTTCACATCTGACTCTGTTTCCTACTTTATGGCTTGTTTTACGAGCAGGAGGTGCCCGTTTTATTGGGGTCTGCTGATATCTGATGAGGGTTCTGAGCCTTGCTGGGTTAAATGATTGAGGGCTGAACGAACTGGAATGTGGGATTGTCATCATGACTCTGCCTTTTCTTTGAAGCCAAAATATGTGAATGACCACTTGTGAAACAGGGGCGGTGTTGCCCAAAGCGTAATATTCTGTATAAAAGGGAAGACTGGTTTTTGTTCTAGAGACTGCCTCATTCAGTTGCTAAGGCTTCTGTGCGACGTAGTCTCACTCATTTGAGTTGAATAAAGATGTCTTTTCATATTTCAGCTTCTTTGCCAAGTTCTTTGTTATATTACCATGAGAGTGGAATTTCATAATACTACGCCAACATGGAAAACGAAGTCATAGGGTGCTACCACTGGCACCGCTGGGGTCCTAAAATCCCCGGTACTTCATCGCTGGCTCAGATCTTGCTATGCTGTCCTGCCCTGTTGCCAGCCCGCCGATCCTACCTAAGGCCCATTCTCCTTCAACTAGGCACGCGGACGGCAAAGGAGGCCGTTCAACAGTTATATTTGCTGGACACAGTGAAGCATATGGCCAATTTTGCTAAGTTCATCTATCACGCCCACCAAGCTCTTATGGACAGGTCAACCTTGGCACCACGTGGGAACTATACAGATGAGGGACCCATGCAGTCTTGCCCCCACTGAAAGTTAGCTTTGGCGCATTAAAAATACTTATACTAATTGCATTTTATAAAACAAAAACACCAAATGGTGGTTTTTAAGAACTGTATACATATTATTCTATTTTAACTATCTCTTCTATATTGATTGTCCTTTTGTATTGGTTTTTACTAAGCACACAAATAAAGTGTGCAAACCTCACAGAATTATCTACACTGTTTTTATTTGGAACTAGTGCAAGCTGCAACATCTATCTTATTTCTGTCATATAATAACATAGCAAACACAAGGAGATGATGGACGGAGCGCTGAAACTTTCCAGATACTCACCCCCAGTCACAGATCTGGGTTGAATCCATCATCATTCTTTAGCTCACTTCGCCACCTCAGTTCAGACCCAGCTATATGCAGATCAGTCTTGACCCTGTGCCTCATGGGAACAGTCCAGCCCGAACTGCTAAGCCAGGTCTTCCCTGGACCAGAAACAAGCATCCTGGGACCAGTTTCTAGTTAAGACCCTTCATCAGCCAGGCTAGCTTAGATCCAGTGGCAAAGTGAGCAAGGGATCCATGTCCGGGCATACCCTGCCAACTTAGGGCGAACAAAGCAAACACAACATAACATGCAACATCGGGGCGGCTGTTTGAGCGTGTGACATAAGGGATAGGTTATATACTGATGTGGACTCTTTTGGAGTGTAAGCCACTGGCAGTCTGGTGTAATGCTTTGAGACAGAGCGGATTGGAGATTGCTGAAACTTAACCTGTGCTTCCTCCCTACTGATGCTTAAAAGAAATTAATCCCCGGGCTATTGGCTGTTACAGGGTTTGGGGAAAGATACATTGCCAATTTTTTCTATCAGGCTTTGCACGTTTCTAAGTTTTTCCTCCCAGACATATTTTGAAAGAGGTTGCAGGTGTGCTGCTGGTGTGCATGGCTTGATAACTGTATACAATCGGTTTTCTTTTGTCTAACGTTACTCGGGGGGTGGCTATCTGCAATCCTTTCTTTGCGCCCGCATGATCGCTACACCCTCACCTTATCTCCGAATACTTCTCTTCACCACATGGATTCCACCTTGCCAGTTCTACCCCCCAACACGCAGTGCCTAAATTCCCAGTCCACCTTTTCTCCACTGTTACATATTACAATCCCAGGTACAAATGTAAACTGAAGAGTGAATGGAAGATGCCATACAAAGGATTTCCAACCCCTGTAACATTTACACTTTGCCAGTCTTCTCCAGAGTAAAACTCCTGGATTCATCAAAACTCGTTTAAAAGGTCAGACAAAAACGTGATTAAAATGTGGGGAATACCAGGAACGGTTTGGTGTGTGACAAACTTCCAAAACTGGGATAACCTAATTTTAGCAGGCTTTAGTATAAGGTTTAAATGCATGTTTTACTTTAATTAGGCTCTGATGTTAATTCACTTTACATGCTTCATTAATATAAAGAATCCACACGTACTAGTTGTTTATCTATACCTGGACACAGGATTAAAAGAAACTCGTTTAGGAAAGGCCCCATACAGTATATTCAGGTTTTTGTTAATGGTAGCAACATCCCTTTCACAATCCTGAAAGTGATATAATCTGTTTTTAAATCATCATATAATGTTACAGTGATGATATAGTTTTTCCTTTTTTGTGTTGAAAGGCTTGAACTTATGCTGTGAGAATGAAAAACTTCAGGCCATTGAGAAGGTTATTGTTGGAGTTGGGACACAACTGTCCTTTGCATAGTAAATAGGCATGTACCCCAGCCCTGGGTGCCTGACTGCATGTGAAACTAGTATTCTTTAATTTTGGCCCTGGTGTCGTGCTAATCTAGCAGGTACGCAGAGGTCTAGGCCTGTACATGACCAGGAGGGCGGCCCCAACCTTGCCCTTATGGTATACAGCAGGCTACTGTTCCATTCCTGGGTGTATCACGTAAAGCAGTGGTGGCAGTGTACTATGCTTATTATTTACTGTGTGAGCTGACCTTTTTCTCTGTCTCAGTGAGAGGCACAACTTTTACTCTTTCTACTGTATCCTTGGGTAAAGTCCTGCTTTAATGTGAAATCCAGAACCTGACACTAACATGTTGTGTGCATGTTGAGTGCATGTGTCTCTGGTGAGCATGACACCTGTATGGTAGCAGTAGTGTGTGTGTGTGTGTGTGTGTGTGTGTGTGTGTGTGTGTGTGTGTGTATGTGTCAGAAAACTGAAGCCAATGTGATCCATTTTGGATTTTGGCACACGCTGAAGGGTCAGGCTAGACTCCTCAGGAAGTGGAAGTGTATTGCCTGCCTTTATGAGGCTGGAGAGTGGAGGCCCTGACACTCAATTGAGGAGGACACGGTTACCTTTAGAAATTCCATTTAGATTTTGTTAAAAGGGGGCTGCAAATTAGTTTTCTCCCAGCACTGTCATTTCGTGGATGGTAGGGGCGAGGGCAGGACTGCTGCTTCTGTTGTTTAAGGTGAGAAGGTTTCTAGGCCAGACTGGCCTTTTTGTTAGTTTCTGATTACTGTTTCCGGGATGCTGATGAAAATCAGTTAGAGAACTCACACTTCAGTAAGCCTGTGTTTTGGGTGCTCCTGTTGGAGTCAGTCTCAGTGTTGCCTGCTGTTAGAAGCATCACTTTACACAAAGGCTGTGTCTTGAGAGCAGCCTACAAATGGCATTTGAAAGGGAACCAAAGCAAACTGGATATGAATCAGGAGACAATTAATCCACATCCCCGGTCTGGAAAATGTGTATAAAATGGTATTCAACCCTCCCCACTTTGTATCAGTTCCAGGTTCTTTTTGACCAAGGAAAGATAAGCTCCACAGAGTACTTGAAAAGCTGCTGTGCAACCAGGGTTGTGGATTGCCTGGAAGCCATTCTCCACAACACTCTCAGCTAAAGAGCTGAGGGTCAGCCTAAAGAGCCTAGTAGATTGCCTGCCTGCTGAGAAAGTGAGCGTACCCTATAGGTTGAGAGACTGCTCAGAAGGAGAAACCCAAGCATGAGGAGCCCTGGAGAGAAATGACAACTTAAAAGAGCCATTTAGGAGTGGCTCAAGGTGGAACAGCTGTCCATGGTCTCTCTGTGCAGTTCAGGAGTGAACTGTACCAATTCTGTACCACAGCTTATAGCCTGGCAGTCTGCCACAGGCTCGAGAGACAGATATTGCCGCTGCTGACGAGTTCACCGATTCCCAGCAGAATCGGAGAATCACGATCGATTCAAAGGACAAAACTGTCATCAAGAGATGTTGCTGCAAGAAACTTAGCCTGGAGGCTGCAACTTTCATTGCCAAGCACCAAACTGAAGCTACCCCATAGGGCCGCGCTACCAAGGTCAGAAGCGGACATAGATGTCCTTTTCCTGAGAATGACCAGTGAAACTTGTCCTGAAGTGAGGCTGTTGTTGCAGCGTCCCCTGTGGAAGAAGAGTCAAGCCGTGACAGCAGGTGTGTAACATGCACCTGCTGCACTGCTTGGATGACTGCAAAAAAACACAGGTAAACTACAAGGGCTTAGCCAGCAGAGAGAATCGCCAGCCTCATACTATTGCGCAAAGAAACAAGAGGAAACAGTGAACAGAGTTGTTACTTGAAACAGTGAGAACTTTTTGAGTCATCTTCACCTGAGACAAATCTTGTCATAGCACACAGAGGGGTAGGGGCAGTAATATCGAGAAACTTGTTCCTAGCAGGAAGGGAGACAGCTACCTGCGAGGAGTGGGGGGTGTAGTACCTTACTATTGGCATACAACTTGGGTAACCATGTATAATGTACCTATTGAATTATATAGTATATAGTTCAGCTGTAAGACTGAAGTACTTTCTTTTTACACAAAATATAAACACTAGGCTGGACATTATATTACTATGTCTGCTGGCTGATTGTTGAGTTCTGAGCTCTTGCCCCATGTAATACCTTCCTGAGATGCCTGTGACTGTTCGCCCTGACTACCCTGAGAGTCAACTGCGAAAAGCGTTGTACTGGGTCCAGTTTGAAGAGCCATATTAGGATGGACTCCAGCACAACAGTGATAAACAACCTCAACCACCAGGGTTAGGACCTAAAAATCCTTGTATGCCCAGTGGCCCCTTGAACAGGGTGCGGCACTTTTGAATTTCGAACTTTCAGAATTTAGTAAGTGGTTGCTTGCCTAAATAGCTAACAAAATTTCTTTACATTCCCTTTCTGGAGACAAAACAAGCACAGAGTGCCAGAAGAGGGGGGTAAGGGTAGGGGTGAGTGACATTCAACAGAAAGGAAAATATTGTATGGCTGCTTGGCCCGCCCACAAGAAGGGGTCGGTGCCTTGGACCGATGGGAAAGTGGGAGCTGAAGTAGATCTTGAACCCATTGTAAACGACAGAATTACCACACACATGGTTTGGGTTCTGGACTGAAAACAGGGTTCCTTCTTAAATCACTCAAGCTTTGTAAACAAGACAAGCATATTTTTGTGGCCAGTTTCAGGCCCCAAAGTAATGAGAGCTTTTGCACCCTTCCTTTTGCTAGTTTGTGATCTGTCTATTATAGAGGAATCCAATGGGTAGCTTGGAAATAACTGGTAGCTTGCCAGTACCGTGGAGATAGCTTCCTGAAGTACAGACCAGCACAGTACATAATTCAGCGGATGTAGCCATTTTGAAGATGGGCAGTAATACACATCTACATATTCTAGGAGTGGCTGTCAGACGAACTAGTGTCAGAGCCACGCATTTACACACAAACCTACACTGTAACAGCCTCCAGCACCTGCAACATAACCACCTGTCTCCACTCTAAGTGTAGCAAAGTCACATGCAGATTGGTCATTTTGTATGCTCCGGTCTTTTGATCATACAGTACTGGGCCTGAAATAAGTGCCAGCAATAGCCGAAGTGGAGTCGCTAGAATGTGGGATTGCTGGAGACAGAGTGGGAGTATGGGATAATTGTATGTTAGCAGGCCAAGGACAGAAGAGCTTGGATTGAGAGAGGAGTTTGTTTCAGACGGTGGGAATGAGGGGTGCAGGTATGTATGTTTATTGTTTAAATGTTTTGCAGAGTGCCTACATTTAGGGACCACTCAGATATCCAAATCCACAAAATGTCACTGGAAGTAAAAGAGGAAGACTCCAAACTCTTTTATCAAACCCCATCTAGTCTGTCAAGATGACACTGAGAACCCTGTGATGATTAGTATCAAAGGCTGCCAACGGACGAAAAGAACCAGCAAGCCAGCTCTCTCATTGTCCTTCACTTGGAAATTTGCATCTAATGATGGGAGTGTGGCTCTATCAGATGTGCAGCTGACCCTTGTAACAGCTAATCAATATATGTTTCTGATGGCAGAATATCCACAGTATCTATGAGGACTGAAAATGTATCTCTTATGTCAGGGTGCAATAGCAATGTCCACATAGTCTGTCCTTTTTGTGGTGACTTACACAAAGTAACTCCAGCTGATATGGTGACAGATCAGACATTCTGAACTGGCAAAGTTTTTTTTTTTGTACCTTAGTGGATCATATGAGATAGCCAAGGCACTTACCACCGGTGTGATAGTCGCCATTTGCTAAACTCAAAATATGAGTTATCCCCTAGCTATGGTGTAGCAGTAAATCCACAGGGATTTGAAACATTTACTGTTACACCCTCCTCCAAATGATATCTTCAATGTCTTTAAAGAGGCACAATATCCCTGTCGGGTCATTGCCAATGGAAATGATAAATGCACAAAAAAAGTTGAGCCTTAATATTAATACTTGTTGAACCACCCTTATCCCTCCACCTAGCATGACCTCCATTGACAGGCACACTTGGTCTTTTGTCACGTAGCCCTACCTATTCCAATTCTGAAGCCTAGACCTTTGGGCCTTATTTATTGGTTGGCGGAAAGGGATACTCCATCAAAAAAGTGGCAGATGTCCCAGCTGATGAATTACAAGTGCATTATATCCTATATCACTTTTAATATGGAAGATGGGATTTCCGCCACATTTTGAAAGAGCATCCTGACAGTCAAACTCTAAATAAGGCCATTAGACTAAATTAGGCTGGGATGCCTACAAATCTCCTGTGTGGCATAGTCTTAAGAACCATGCCGAAATAATAGAACTCATACATTCCTTTATCTAAACCCCAAGATTCAGAACATCAGTTTGAGTTCTCTAGCATTATGTCCCTCCAATGAAGCTATGCTGCTGCAGACTCTTTCCTACAGGTAGAACTAACCTTTCGTCCTTCCTCATTTGAAGCATTCTAGGACAAAAACCAACAGTCTCAACCAAGTAAAAAACATTGGGCCACCTGTGATGGTGACATGTCTCTCAACATTCAGGTCAGAACAGTTAGCAATCACTACGCATGCTAGCTTGATCAACTGGAACATTTCTTGTCCACCCCTCACTGAGCTGTTGTTGCATGGGAGGCTATTAATGGCAGATTCGCCCATTGCAATTTCTGCTACTTAGGGCTTACTTCCTCTCAGATTAGTTGTCTACAGAGGGCTCAGAATGCAGATATTGCAGGACTCAGGAAGTAACAGCATTGTTCACACGCCAGATGGCATCTCCACTGGCTTGCTGTATGGGACAAAATCAATTTCAAACAAGCCTCTCGGATGTACAAATGTAAGAGCAATCTTGCTCCCAAGTACCTGACCAAGCACATCCATCCCTATCTACTTCCATGCCTACTCCGAAGTCAATCACAAAATCTCCGTACTACATGAAAATCCTATGGTGGGCAAAGATTCTCAGTTCAGGGCCCAGTTCTCTTAAACTCTCTGCTGCCTTAGGCATTCTTTCATCTATAGAATGATCTGCACAGCCCCTTAAAACATACCTTTTCTAAGGAAACACTATGACTGGAACCAAGAGACCCCAAGGAGTAGTGTACACCTTATAAGTGTAATTATATATACATACATCAGCCCATTTAAACAAACTGGATGCCGCCAATGGTCAGTAGTTGATGAACATATTTTAGCGAATTCCACAGTGGTTTACGTGATGAGCTTTAAAATGATCTGGCTCCGATAGTGTTTCCTCTACAAACAGTTACCAAATTGCCAATCTACTGATACAATTAGAATAGCTTCTATGAAGGTGAAAGGGAAAAAGAGGCACTATGAATTCTGCCTACATTTTTCATATTTAGAATGTTTCCCCCCCCCTTTTTGGCCAGGGAGGGACCCTTATCACAGAAGAGACAGACAGACGGAAGAGACGGCGCCTAACCAAGCATTGTAAGAAATGAATTCAATCTCTCCCAAGCATTTGGGAAATTCTTCAAATGGCTAGGAAATAGGTGATGCCTTGCAGGGGGGCATCACAAAAAACCCTCTCCACATCTTCTGTCCACATACCCAGTGCACCCCACTTAAATGTATATTTGTATTGATTCACAGCCAGGGAGGTACCATATTGAAAATGTCTCTCCATTCTAAACTGTGGAGGCCACACAGACCTTTATTTATCATAAAGAAGCATAATACAGCATTTAAGTTAATTATGAAAAACAATCCATAACCCATAAAGTTTGAAGTTGGATCTGCCACAGTTTCAGGTCTATCATCTCATCTGCACCACAGGATATTAGTTTTGATCTTACTGCTCTACCTTTCTTCGCATATCCAGGGAATGCTATTGGTACAGAAGCACAATCTGGTAATCAAGTGGAAAAAGAGAACCATTAAACTCTAGCAGCAGTACTGCAATTCGCCTCATAAAATCCAGAAGGAAGGTGCCACAAGTTGTTGTGCAGCTGTGTACAAAGTGAGCCCTGTCATGACAGACCACTTGAATGACACTTGACCAAAGACATGTCTTTAATGCCCACTAAGCCTAAAGTATAACTAGGACACCACCCTATAGACCATAAATATTGCATTTTCCTGATACGTTGGGCTTCAATCCCATGCAGGAAGGCATATACACTGACAGAAAAGTAAAACATATTGAAGAAATAAATGCATTTATGATAACTGGTCCAAAGGTTTTAGCTTACATTCAGTTTCCCCTGCAGGTGCATCTTATTTTTTAGACCAAAAAAGAATGAGAGCAACTCAGCTTTAGTATAGATTGCTCCCAATTGAACTACCTGAATTGCAAAAATAATCTACAATCTACCCCTATTCAATGTACTACTAGATTAGACAAAGACAACCACTATTTATGGTGAATTTGATTTGAAAAGAACCTTTGCAACACATCCTCAATTATGCATTCAGGCTTATCTAGAATATGTTCTTGTATACATTATTGACATTCCTGATTTTCTGATATTGCAGAGCTCCCTTTATAACATCTCAAAGATGTTCAACAATGCACACGCAGCCCTTTGACCGCTCCCACCAAACTCTCAAATCTTTGAATCTGCCACATTAATCTAACAGAAGTAATTTGTCATTCACTCCACTGACTACACATTTCCACAAACAGATTCAGACTCTGACCATGGTAGAATCCTCGGAATGTGACCTCAGACTACTAAACAAAAGACACACAATTGATGGACCGAATGCAGAACAAATCAAAACATTCTCCTTCAGTCAAGAGATCTTGGTTAAATCCATAATTCTTTCGCTCACCAAATCACCCCAGGATGCGTGTTTCCGTTTCAGGAAGGACCTGGCTTAGCAGTTCGGGCTGGACTGTTCCCATGAGGCACAGGGTCAAGACTGATTTGTATATGGCCAGGTCTAAACTGGGGTGGCATGGTGAGCAAAAGAATAATGGATTTAACCCAGATCTCTTTACTGGGGGTGAATGTTTTGATTTGTTCTGCATTCCGTCCAACAATTGTGTGTCTTTTGCTTCCTCGCACTAAGTGCGCCGGGTATGCCCAGACGTGGGTCCCGGGCTCACTGTGCCACTGGATTCACGCTATCCTGGCTGAAGAGGGGTAAAACCCCGAAACCAGTCCTAGGATGCGTGTTTCCGGTCCAGGAAGGACCTGGCTTAGCAGTTCGAGCTGGACTGTTCCCATGAGGCACAGGGTGAAGACTGATTTGTATATGGCCAGGTTTAAACTGGGGTGGCATGGTGAGCAAAAGAATGATGGATTTAAACCAGATCTCTTGATTAGGGGCGAATGTTTTGATTTGTTCTGCATTCCGTCCATCAATTGTGTGTCTTTTGCTCAGACTGCTAAACAGCATTGCAGTGCCATACTAATGGCAGCTTGTGCGCTATACACATGCCAAATAATATAAATTAGCTACTGTGGTTAGCTGTACACTTTACTGTACTATGATTCATTTCCATCACTTACTTTTAAATGTTGTGAATATTTGTTTCTAGAGGGTTTCACTTTGCTGTTTTAGAAAAACAAAAATGTGATTGGTGAAAAGCTTTAATTATTCTTATAATTAAGTTATTTCAAGATGGTCCCTCAAGGGGACTTTCACTACAAAATCTGCAGACCTCTCATTAAATGCCCAGAACATCTATACTGACCTTTTCACAACACCCAGACCATGCAGATTAAATATAGTCTCTCCACATAAAACTGAAAGTTCAACACACCACATGGATTCAATGTATCCATACATGTATCATCTAAATCTGGACACCGACAACCCATATACTAATTTGTTATTATTTGTCTCCCCCACCAGAAAAAAATATTGTTAGACACCCACAGATGGTGGGCTATTCATTCATGAATTATTGTACATTGTATGCCTTTTTATTTTGTTCTTTGAGTTTACTTTATAATAAAATCAATACAACTCTATGAATTTAAATTATAAAATGACAGAGGCCTGCAGATACCCTGGTGGGCTCCAAGCACTCCAGAAACCTTCTCATAACAATTGACAAAGTGGCAGTCTCCCAAATTGCAAACAAGAGTGGGAGCAACAACACTGATTTTGGATGAGTTCAAATACATCTGTGACTCACAGACCTTCACATTCTCTTGTGTTTTTGTGGCCTGTCGTCCCTCAAGAAGCCCTGCAGAAGTCACGATCTTCAGACTTCAAGGCCTTCAAGTGTCCCTATGATTTTTAAGGCCTTCAAGTACACTTGTGTGCTCCAAATGCCCCAGAACTTCTGGAACTTCCTTCTTAAAATGTCTGACAAAGTGGCAGTCTCCCTAATCTCAAACAAGGCCACTGGACGCAATACCACTTTCGATGCCTTCAAATACACCAGTGACTGAGATACATTGAAGGACACTTGCAGTTCTGAACCTTGATGTGAACAGGATATTTTTCACCTACAAGGATGCAACTGTAAGGGAAATTGACCTTTCTCCATTCTTCACAGGTTGAAGACTTCTACTCACAAACACATGGTCTGACAAACTCTTCCAAGTGAGAAAGGAACTCAAAGAAGGCATCCCACTTATAACGAACTTGAAAAAAGTGAAAAGATAATACAAATTGACATATTTTCTAATAAGGCAGAATATATGCAAGGTAAAATTAACAACTCACGAACAACCCTAGAAGACTCTTTGAATGGGTGAAATCTAATTCCTTGCAATCTGACACTATTTTTACAGCCATAAAGCATGAGAACTGAAACCACTTCTTAGATTTCTATCCTAACAAATCTCGCTGATTAAGAACTCCATACCCTCCGCAGGAAATACAGCATTAACCACTCATCACTTCATGGTAATCAATGGATCCCTTTTTCAATAATCTCTGACGACAATCAAACTAGCACAATTGTGAATTAAAAACAAAATGTAACTCTCATGATACAGTACTGTTTATTTGCAACAAGAACTTTCATTTGTTCTACAGTCTTTGGTGCCATTTAGTAAATGATTTTCTACATGAGGGAGTCTTTCCCAACTCATTTAAAATTGGTTGGATATTTCAGTATAAAAAACACTGCACACAGATCCAAATTAAAGGTCAGATTTTGAAACAACTACCTAAACATCTTTGCCTAACAAAGGTTCTTAAAAAATGTGCCACTATTCAGCCAAACAGATATTAAAGACAACAATCTACTAGCTCACAATCATTCTGGGTTTAAGAGTGGGTGTAGCACTGAAATCGCCAACCTCAAAATACTTGATGACATGCATACCATACTGGATGATTGCGCCGCCTATCTGTTTAACCGTCTGGCCTTATTGGAAGCTACTGGTACAATTGATAATATCCTCTGGTTTTTGCAGATCCTGGATCCCTTCTTTGGCACTGGGGATGTGGTCTTGAGATGGCACACTTTTTTTTAACAATTCATCATCATTTTCATCAAAAGCTGCCTGTGTAACATGCAAAGTCACACAAGTCTCAAGTGTAGCCTTTTTACCTGAATTTTAATCTGTTGAGAATATTTACAGAGGATTCCGGGTGGCCATTTAACAATATGCAAACGACTACCAGCTCTACATGAAGATCTCTTCTTCTCTTCAAATGTTGCTACCCTTAAGAGTTGTCTGCAGAAGATACAAACCTGAATGACTGACAATCTCCTCATTGTAAACCCAGAGAAAAGTGAGTATCACTTAATGAAACATCAATATGACTCTAAATTAATAACGTATGGCTTACTGAACTTACTCAAGAGGACTTTTGTCCTCTTGTGGCTCCCATGCTTGCATTTTAAAACAAAGTAAGGCAACACACATGCTTGTAATGTGGTGTTTTCAAGCCTCCATCCTACTGGCAGATTCCTCTTTATCTGAGATAATGGCCAGCAGGGGGTAATTTTTTTGATCTCTTAAATGCACACAATTAATCTTTCCATAGCTTAACAAGGTGTGAAAGCAGGAAAGAAAGGCATTAACAAAACTCATTTAACTGTTCAAAAAATACAACCTACACATTTTATTTACTCAGTTAAATAAGCTTAAAATGTTATTTGCCTGTCAAGATGTCCCACCTGCAAGTATCTGGTATCCTGTTTTTTTTTATTTTTCGCTCTTGCTTCACACTATTCTAGTGTGCACGCAAAGCCCTAGGCTGGTCCTTTGACATGCATGTGATCCTCGACCTTTCCTGCGACCTGGAGGGTTGCACCAATCATGTCCTCGTTTATTGACACACTTCTGTCCCTGTTGTGGGTTTAGCTTGCAGAATGGTGTTGCCAGCATTCAGTGTTTATTTAATCCATAGCTGTGACTTAAAACTTTTTACCTGTGACCCTGTAGGGATGGCCTACCAGCAGCCGCTCCTCCACTATGTAGGTGTGTGGCCTCCCTGCCAGCTACCTCTAAACGGGAGGAATGGGAAAATAAAATGATAATAAACACGTTTAGATATTACTTTATTTTTCCTTTCCTGGTGAATATTTGGGGGCGGGGCCATGGGGATAACAGGCTGCAAAAGGAGTGATAAGTCATGTGCACTGAAGCTGTCTCCAACCCGAACTGCGTTGCTGGGTTGGAGACAGCAGGCACAGACTCCCAGTCTCACTGGGAGCACAAATTAATTGTGCTCAGGCCAATTCTCACACGGCCCTGACACTGCATCTAGCAGTATGAGAGCAGCGTCAGGATTGGCCTCATTGAAGTCTGGGAGCCTGTGCTTGCAGAGGGGAGGAGCAGAAGAGCGTGATGTGGCCGGCTGCTGGTAAGTTATTTTTGTAAAAAGAAAAAAAATTACTTTGTCATTTGTCGTCTGTTGTCCCCCATCCCCTCCCCCGCCACTCTTTGACAACACCAGCACTACTGAGGTCTACTGTTCCACTTGTATATAGTACACATCTATGAGCTAACCCAAATCCTAGCACTAACAAACCAAATGTATGTTCTTCATGTTTGTGTATGTGACCTGTGTGGTACATGCGGAATGGTTGAGGGAGCCTGAGTAATGGAGACATATGGGTTCTATTTTGGAAGCCCCTGGCTTGTTCCTGTGCACAAAATGGAGGTGAGTTATTTTCCCAGGCAGCAGAAGTGTATCGGTGACTGTCCTGAAAATGGAAGGAGGAGACCTAGACACTGAGGTTGGGACAGAGGAGACAAGGCTCCTTTAGAAATTCAATTAGGCCTTTATCTACGAGGACCTGCTGATCAATCTATGTGTATTGGGCCATATAGTAGATGGAAGGGTGGGCCTGTGATCTCTGTTGTAAAGGTGAAGGAGACCCCATTAGTTGAAGCCAGTCTTGTGTATCTTACCTGATTAATGCTCAGGGTGGCCATTAATACCCAGGCAAAGAAAGCCCACAACTCTTTGAGTCTCTGATATGGATGCTTCAAGTTGGAGACTACCCGGCGATGAAGAGCATTACTCTACACAAAGGCTGTGTCTGGAAGTTCAGGCTGGACTGTCCCATTGGAGAAGGATCAAGACTCATTTGCATATGGGTGGGTCCAAACTGAGGTGGCATGGAGTGCAAATAATGATGGACTGCGATGCAGCCCCAATTAATTACGAGTGGCCGAGATTGATTCAAGCGTTCCATTCATCACTTTAAGTATAACTTAGTGTCACCCTAAGTGGGACGGGTATGCCCAGATGTGGGTCTCATGCACACTTTGTCACTGGAAACAAGCTATACCTGGCTGATGAGCCCTAACCAGGGTGAAACCAGCCCTAGGTTGCTTGTGTTCTGATCTTGGGAGGTCCTGGTCTGGCAGTTCAGACAGGACTGTTCCCATTGCATATGTTTTGGTGCAAATGGAGGTGGGATGGTGTGCAAAATAACGATGGACTGGGATGCGGTTTCAAGTAATTACCAGTGGCTGAGATTGATTTAAGCATTTCATCCCTCAGTTTTTTGTACACTTTAGTGTGTCAGGAAAGCAGCCTGGAAAGGAAACCTAAAAGAAGGATCACCACTTCCCGGTTCAGAAAGTGCTAGAATGAATATCCACTTCTGTTGTCTATTTTAACTTTATAATAGTAGGAGTCACAGACCCACTTGTTGTTCCAGTTCCAAGCTCTCTTTGAGCAAGGAAGGGAGTGCCCTGCAGAGTATTCTGAGGACTGCTGGGCAACCAAAGCATGGCTGCCAGGTTTCGATAGTTGATGGGTACATCACCTGAAGTCTTGCCTGCAAGGAAGAAGCCGTTCCTCTGACCTGAAGCACCCAAAACCTAACCGGCCTTCTGAGATAGGTAAAAAGCCTACAAATCCTACAGTAGGTGTGTCTCTCAAGAGAGAACCAGAAGCAGCTTGACCCCAGGGATGACTGGGTCTGCCAGAACAGGTAGACTGAGGAGAGTAATATGCAGACCCTGAAGAGCTTAGGCGCAGTCTCTTCGTACAAATGGATTCATGTAGGAACCTCAACTTAAATTGTGCCTAATGCATCGAAGATTTGTGACCAAGCCCACGGTGCCACTTCATCAAACAACTGGGCCTGAGCAAACTGTGATGCTGCATTGAAGAACTGTGTCCGAGCAGACTGTGCCACCGCATTGAAGAACTGTGCTCAAGAGGATTGTTGCGCTGCATCAAAGAACTATGTCCTAGTAGACTGTGCCACTTAATCAAGAAACTGCCCGAGGTTAATTACAGTGCATAACACACTCAGTAGCGGCTCCTCCGTTAAGGCGGATCAGCATCGCCCCAATGCTTTAACTCCTTGCATGCCCGCCCCTTTCCCCGCCCAGTGCCGCGCTTTGTATTAGCGGGCGGAGTTCATGACGAGCTGGACTCGTCATGGGCAAAGCGCCACCGCAGCCCATGACGAGTCCAGCTCGTCATGGGCACTGAAGGGGTTAAAGCAGTACAATATAAAAAAAATAAAATTTTAATAACTGAAGTTATTATCATTTTATTTTTAGTATTCCAGTTGCCGTCAGGTTCGGGCAGGCATGGCTGGCCTCCCCGCGTCACAGGGAGGAGTGGCTGATGCTGCACCTAAAGTGAGCTTTGTTTGGCCGGCCGGCTCGGCCGGCCAAACAGTCATGCACACTTTGCATGTTCTCCATTCAGGCTGCGCAGAACATGCCAAGGCTTCCACTCCCCCTCTGAGCGCTGGTTTCACGGCGCTCATACCAATCACAACGCTGCTATCAGCAGCGTTGTGATTGGCTTTGGGAGTCTCAAAACCTGGGGGCTTCCTGTTCCTGGGAGGAGAGGCGGCGGCTTACGACGGCATCCAGCAAGTACATTTTCTTTTTTAATTTAATTCCTAACCTCTCCCCACCTTCCCCCGCCTCACCGCATCGGTCCCCTACCAGCCACCACCACACGCTGCGCCAAAGGCAGACCATGTCGCTGACCTCTAACCTAGAGGGTCCAAACAATGTATCTTACCCGAGTCTAGAAGTGAATTTGTTGACAACCGGAGACCTGTATCATCACTAGGCAAGCGTCTCTCCTTGCCGCATGGCCACCTGAACTGTGTGTGACAAATGTGCAGTCTGGGGGGCACTTAGGATCACAAATCTCATGCTAAATGTATCTCAAATAATTGTCTTTCAGTTTATGTATCAGTGATTATACTAACTTCACTAGTTCTAAATACACATGACATCGTTAAGATAGCGTAGCTTCTGAAGCTTCTAAAAAATTCTGTTCATGTATTTTATATTTATTGGAACATCAAATCTGTACAGTATTTAATGTTACATGATTAAATGTTTATAAATGTATAGGTTATGCTTTAAAAATTGACTCACTTGACTCAAATATTTACTTTTTATTGCTCAGAGATGGGTTGAAGTATGTGTGTGTATGGTTAAGAAATAAACACATGTTGCACTCATAAAGTTATATTCTTATATGTAGCAAAGAGTGCATCTCAGCCTTGTCTGTACAATAAGCTAATTCCCTTCTACAAGAGGGATGTTACAAGGGGGTGACATCACTGAATGTGACGTTGCTAAGTGAGGGGGCAACCTGATTAACAAGAGACTGTAATTCATTTAAAATATATTAAGCCATTAACAGTAAATACGGACGCAGACATGCAACGAATTGCAGAGTTTATTCTAATTTTCAATATTGTATTTTGTTTACTTCAGCCATCCTTTGTACTGCATGCACGCTACTCACCTTCTGTGAATCTTGCAGCAACATTTCTCTCTTTATTGAGATTGTATTTTTAAGGTGAAAATGCAATGTCAGGGCTGTAACTAAGCAACAGGTGACTTCTAGGCATCAGATGCCTGCGGTGTACCTAGCTCGCCGCCGAAGAACGGAACTAACAAGAACGCGAATGGTATTCTCCCGTGTCCTTTTCATTGCACATGCCTACAGACCGAGGAATCAGCTGGACACGATCAACAGAACCACCCCCGTCACTGAAGGTGCACACGGAGGAACGGAGAAATGGGGCTTTAGTCAACCAATCAACGCTTCGCTTAGAACGTGTCACAATTTCCTGCAAAGACAGAGCTGCACAGCAAAGACTACAGTGGAAGTAGAACATTTTTCGAGTCTGCACTGGGGATTTCGCCAATATCGTAGCCATCTTGCAATTGAAGCAGTACTGTGTTTTTTCGTAGAAAGATTAAGACATGCACTTTAAAGAAATGACATAGGTAAAAACGGAAGCTTTCAGGAATATAACACTTCAATTTACGCTTACTGATTTAAATTACATTTGAAAAAAGCAACAGTTATTTAATAAGGTTGTTAACAGTGTGCCTCGATGCGGAGTGTAATTGCTAAAAATCCATTAGGACCTATCCACGAATTGGAGCCGAAGAGCTTATATCTCAGAGAGAAACGAGGGCCGGAGTGTTTTTTTTTTTATATATAACTCGGCTACAAAGCAATGGGTAACAAGAATAAATACCCATACATGCCAATATTTCAGAACAGGAATTTTGGATATGTGGGAAAAAAACGGAGAAATGTATTTCCCCCCTTGACTTCTATTGAAGCAGAGGCAATTTCAGGTGAGATACACCCAAAATAACGTATTTTTTTGCTTCACAAATCGGGAGTCCCTCGCCTGAATCGGGTCTGTTGGCATGTATGAATAGGTTAGTAAATCTGCTCTGGTGTGCTTGTCGCCGACAGTGACAGCTTATGAGTGACAGTTGTATGATTTCATTGTGCGCATGAGTGACATTCTGTTGCCAAATTGTGACACTTTGAGTGACACTTTCTCATGAGCAGATGAAATCAATAGGCAGTATTTGAGTACCTCTCAGTGCATTTTCGGGGGTTGGCATCCATATGTATCACACAATCACTCCCATTCTCACCTTAATAACACTATGTTCAGCATTTTCTAGCTCCTCTTAGCTCCTTCTGTCCTTTTTCTCCCCACATCTTTTTGAAATCCTCCACCCGTCTGAATATCTCACACAGCATCTTTTTCCTTATTATCCTCTTTTTACTCTGCTTTTTTGAATGCACCTTCTATTTTGCTGGCTGCCCCGGGCCCACAAAGGGGGCCCTCCTAAGAGGGCGGCCCCCTTAGTGCCATATGATGGGACACGAGTCAGCCGCCCAGTGTCTGGCATCCCTATGGGTCCACATGCCCACGTCACTTCTGGGCAGGAGTGGGCGAGGTACATATACCTCTCCCACCCACTGGTCGCCCTCTTTTCCTGCTGCCCTGACGCCGTGGTTCGTTGCTGCCCTTGACGCCGTTTGGTTCATCCTGGTCTGGCGTCGGGTTTTCTTGATCCGGCGAGTGTCTCAACTGGGTCGTGCTCGGCGGGGGTTTCAGTCCCCCGACACGGTTTGATGTCCCCGAGCCTACCTGGCCTGGCTGTGTGCTGTGTTGTGGGAGCAGCTGGGTCGGGCACGGCATAATGGCGTGGCTCGGGGGGTGGGCAGTGGGGTAGTGAGAGTAGCGCCGAGTGTTGGTGCGAGCCCCAGAGGGGCCGTTGGCAGGGTAGCCATGCCTACATAGTTGGGGGACAGGAGGCGTGGTGTGCCGGGTCCCGTGTATTCCATGTGTGTCCAGCTGGACACGCGGTATGCGTCGCTTCCGGGCCGGAATGTCGTTCATCCTTGGTGGTTCAGGGTGAATTGTGTTGCGTGCTAGTCGCGGGTCCGCAACATTGAGTACGAAACAAGCACTGCTTTGGAAGTGCTGGGGCCCAGCGCAAGGACTGCATGCACCACCTGTGCTAGACCAAATGTGCTGAACTTAGAAGTTCACAATTGTGTCTAAGAGTTAGTTGACCTAACACTCTGAACATGCTGACCCACAGCTGTAATATTTTGTATTGTATTGTATTGTACTCACCGGGGCTCCCTGGTGGGCCCAGGGGGTGTGGATAATGAGCGACGCGAGGGGAGCCCCTCACTGTTCCCGGTCCCTTTCCAATTCTTGGCCGGAGGAAGTGACCCCTTCGCGGGGTTTCCTATTCTCGGCTCCGGTAAAGTGATCGCGCTGATCCCATCATGGGCGGAGTGAGGCGGCCTGTGCTGCTGCGATCCCCGACCGCTCACAGACCCGTTGCAGCGGGGGGGGGGCTCCTGATCCCCTCCCCCCTTTTTTACCACCTTTTCACAGCGGTAGAACCCTCCGGCCGTGGAGGGGGTCTAGGCTCCGGAGAGATGGGGGGGGGGACAGCGGGGACCCGGCTCCCTCCTCCGAGTCCTCCTTTACCCAGGTTTTGTGGTGCTAGGTTGGAGGGCCGGTGGATTCGGGGAAGCGTGGGGAGAGCGGCAAGCGCGTGGCTCCCCCTCCCACGTTCTATGCTCACTGGCGCCCACCGCGCGGTCTCCTGTTGCCTGAGTTTCTCTGGTGCGAGCTCCCTTGGCCAGCGTAGGTGCAGGAGGAGCAGGCAACATGTTGCCACCGATGTTTAATGATTTGATTTCAGGTAGCTCTACATATTTAAGCATGCCGTTCGAGTGAGCAGCTTGCAATGGCAACGCTGGGTTTTGACGAACTGTGCTGCATGGGGTGGCAGTCGGGAGGGGCAAGGTTGCTGCGCCGCGTCCCGGGACACATTGGTGCCCCCCCAGCTGGTGGGCCTGGTCTCCGAATGGAGGCGTGGGTTCTAATTCAACCCTGACAATATTCTTTACCGTGGGATGCACGACGGTGTTGCCGGGGGAGGGGGCGCGTTGCACTTCCCACACCCCCCCATCACTCTACAAAGGGGCATTGCGGCGTGGTTGCCCGAGAGGGCGGGGCTGCCTGCATTCTGGCCAGGCCAGAAATGGGACCCGCAGGCCCTTTAGGCACCTCACGGGCAGAAACGGCACAGAGCCCGGGGTCACCCCACCAGTCCGGTGGTCAAATTGCTCATGAGTACTTGTGAAGTGGGTTCCGGCCTGCACATTCACAAGAGTAAGGCCGAGTGGCGGCACTGCAGGATTCTCGGTGTGGTTTACCATCATTCACGCCGAGGCATCACGCCTGCCAGCGGTGTCGTTTTCCTGGGTTGGAAGTACCGCAGGCATCTTGCAGAGCAAAGAGCGTCGGGTGACACAATGTTAGTAGTTATAAAGTGCCACTTGCCTTGTGAAGTACTTTGGATTGCGCTGAATAATGCAAGAGTAAAAGAGACATAGGTCCCAATCTCATGTTTTCTTGTTTCTGTTCAGTTGTTATGAAATAAGGGGAACGACTTACAATGAAAGGCAGCGGCCACCTAAACTATATCGAACCTCACACAGTAGGCCTACGCTCAACTCCTGATGATATCTGAGATACATGTATAGCGATTGCCGAAAGCTGTTACACTACTTCTAGTGTGCCAAATTTCCTTTTTCCCTTTTGTTGTACACAAGTCAATATGCTTCCTTGCCATACCGTCGGACCACGAGACACAGCAAGGAACTGTAAAGTGAAATTGATTTGTTGACATGGAAAGACATTTAGTTTCATGGAGTAGCATCTCAGTTGAGGCATTTCTACAATTAGCTTTATTGGCTCTTATATTAAATCTTCTATCGCTACGACCGTAAGAAGAAACATGATTAGGATTGTGCCCGATTGAGGTAGCCAGGATGCTGTTCTCTGTGTATTTGAATTGAGGGATTGCGGTTTGTGGCGTAGACTGCGCTGACTCTGGGCCCTAGGGGCATATGGTTTGCCCCTGGCGGTGCCCTGTTGCCCTGATTGATCATGCCCCTCATGCCTTTGGTTTGCATCTGCATGTTTCCCTCATGTGGGGGGGCAGACACTGGGGCTTGCAGCTCGGTCGGGGGCCCAGGCACCAATTGGTATTTGTGGGAGAGGAAGTGGGCCAGGCATATGCACCAGGCCGGGCGAAGGAGCGGGCAGGACTCCTCTAGTCACCGACTCCTGCAAGAGGTTTAGCAGGGAAAGTCTGTCGGTTGCCATTGTTCTCCTTCGGATCAGGGAGTCCGGTTCCAGGTAGCTGGGGCTGGAGTTTGGGACCTTGTTCTGGAGCATTCTTCCAGGCCTGGGGCTTGGGGGTGTCTCGGCTTGTGCAGTGGAGGGGATCGGCCTGGACGTGACCTCGACTGGCAGGGGCATGAGGCTGCCAGGCTAAGTATCCCGCATTTAGTCTGGCGGTGCGATAGGGGGGTTTTAGGTGCTGCACGTTTGCAGCAGGGGAACAGTTAAACAGCGGGTTGGGCTGTGGCCTTGTAAAAACGTACCTACTTGTTTTGTCCTCCTCAAATACTTTTGCAACTCAACCTGAAAGGTCCATTATTTAAATACGGGTTGCTGGTGCAACCAGGGCGGCAATGAGGATGAAGTGTCTTCTTTACCTCCCCTTTGTTCGCTCTAGTCTCCAGTCCAAGGTTTGATAAATTAAGTACATGAGGACTTCACATGACCGGTAATATAACTTAGGTCTGTCTTACCTCGGTTTGGAAAAGTTAAAGAAAGGAGTGGCCCCTCGGGACACCCCCCATTAAGTTGTACATTGGATTTACAGGTAAAGATTCTCAAACCTAGGCAGGGTTTATAGACAATTGCCAACGTGGAAATCGTTCGCCCAGGCTTCAGTATTGATACTTTTGGCTCTGGTGGTTTACGGGTTAAAAGGTTTGCACTTCTTGCTCCAAAGCAACGGTTTCCACTCATAAGCACGGCTTTGAACTTCACCCTGTACACTCGTTGTAGTGCAGCTGTGTTGGGTATTACGAGGCTCGGTCATTGCAAGTACGCCTCCCTCGTCATCTCCAATATAGTACCACAGTCTTGGGGAAAAGAATGTTGCTAGCTTCTTATGTTAACACATTGTCCTAATGGCGCAACTCTGGCTTGTGTGCCACCTTGTTACTAGAGATCGTAGCCGCCCACGTTAGGATGGAAAATTATGGCCCCACTGGATGCCAGTTTCTCAGGTTCGGCGCCTGAGCATGCAAAGGATTGTTTGTAGGACAGGGTCGGTCATCTGAACAATGAGGGGAAAAATAACTTGGCGGGGATCTAATGCTGACCCGGCGTGCCGTCCAAATGTCACACAGGTATGCTTTTTATGTGGGTCGCCCTAGGCAGTGCTTGAAGAGAAAAGGAATATCGCAGGCAGTCTGACACAGGGCCGGCTCTGGGGCGGTCCGACTGGTGCCACCACACCGGGTGCTGACTTAACGGGGTGCCTGTTCGGTGTTTGCTAGTTTATATTGTGCTTAAAAGCACCTGCTACCCCGTTTCTGGCACCTAGCAATGTTCATGCAGCAATTAAAATGTCAAGGAAACTCGGGAGATTAATGTTCTTACAGGCGAGATCGGAGTTTTGTCTAATAGAAGTTTTGACACGAGTAAGTTTTGATTCTTGGTTAGTTAGTGGTCGGTTATGGCCGGGCCCGGCGAGTATGGGTTAATCTTTCTCACCTCTGGGTTGAGGCATGTGGTCAGGACATGTGAATGAGGGGTTTGGACCTTTATTGTAAGTGCACGTAACATCATTGTCGTGGGTGTCATGAGTGCCGTTAGTCTAAGAACCCCTTGCCTCACACCTGTACTTCCTCCTCAACCTGCCAGTGCAGACAATTCTGATTCAGTAGGCTTGGGTGTTTGCTGGCAACGTCTTTGGGCCAGCTACGGGCTTGGGAGCTAAGCTCCAGGCACAACATTTGTTTTCAACTTGACCACAGACAGACTAGTAGAGGCGGGCAGGTACTGGCTAGCCACTGATGCCACTAGGGAACATGACTGACTTGTGGGCTGCTGTTGAATGTTAGGGATACCCAATTTCACAATAAATGTGAGCTCACCTAGGGAATGATTTGGTTGGTCATTTAATGTCAGCTTCTAGCAAGTTTGAAGGCCACAGATTCAATGGGACGTTGCACATTCCTTTTGCCTTCGAAATAGGTAAACCTTCATTGGCAGGGCTCACTGCTGTAATCAGCATGTGAATTAAAGGCTGGTTTAGTGAAAACAAAAACACTGCCTGGACCTGCAATATACAGCTCAACCTCTAGCCTTGCTGTAGGGGAAAGGCTAGGCGTGGATGATATTCATGGAGGCGATGACAGAAGAGGGTGTACTGAGCAGCACCCACTTCACGGGGTGGGCTTAACTTTGCATGCTACCCTGTATTGGTTACTGACTTGGGGTTAGCAGGAATCTGTATCTGGCATCTTAGTACACGCAGACCGTGTGGGGGGGGCTGCACAGACATGGGGTTTCTCAGGGGAATGGGTTCTCCCCCATTCAGGAGCCGGAAGCAACACAGGGTGACATAGCCCACATGGCGGCACAGAACCTAATTTTAGGGACCTCGGCTAGCTTCCCCTCCCCTCCAAATGGCAGAGGGGCGTACAGTTCCTCATTTGTTGTCTATACCTAGGAAAGATCTGATGGCCACCCTTTCCAGCCTTCTATTTGTAATTTCCCATGATGGGCCGGCAACTACACAAGGTCATCTAGATCAATTAGTTTGGGGCATCTACATCGCACCGATCTTTCTGTGGGGCGCAATTTAAATTCATCACCCAAAGCCATCCGCTGACTCCTGGGAGGGTAGATCCCCTGCGTATTCACCCCTAGCGAAAGACCACAGATCACATTCAGACGGCAGCAAAGTTATTGTCCTGTCGGATAAACGGTCCCCTATAAACTTACAGGACGTAAGGTCAAGGCTATCTAGGGTGGCAGGCGCAGGAAGGGCAATGCGGCGCTTAGCGTTAGACTCGCCCAGCAGCAGTATGTCCATTTGGGGGGCTCTGATATTGACTCACAGGCAGGCCACCAAGCAAGCTGGACCAAGTACCTAGGTCACGCGCATTAGGCTAAGGTGTCCAGTGGAATCACATAATGGGGGACCGCACCAGGACATGAAACTGCACAGGTTAGATTCTGACGTAATGTTGCTGCACCTGATATTGTGTACTGCGACAGGCATTTCCCTACGGCCTCTTGTTTAGACACACCAGTAGCTGGGCAGGCACGGACTGTGTGGAGGATGGCCACAAAGGTATATCAGCCTGGGGCGGCCAAGCTAGCAAGACAGTTTCACACTCTTCTCTAACGGGAGCACGTTTGGGGAAACAATGGGTGGTGCTTGCTATTTGGGCAGAGGACAGGAGGTTCAAAGAGCTTTCCAGGGTCCCCTTGGCTTATCCAAATGATCAATGCACAGGATGGAGGGGATTATAATGGCCTCGCTGTTGGCATCATTGAATAACTACAAGGTACTACAGATAGGGAGCATATCAACTACTCAGGGGATGTGTTTCTCAAGAGGATCTGATACACGAGAGTCTAAGGCCTTACTGACACTTAGCATAACAGTCCAGTGCACTGCACATGGTGTGAAGAATAGGCTAAGTCCTGTGTCAATTTATGTTTCCTTCTGTTCCTTTTGAAGAAGATGGGGTTTCACCTGTCAAAACGTGGGCATGGACTTGTTTGCTGGACTGGGGAGAGGCCCTGGTATCAGCTGGATGTAGGTAAAGATGCCTACCCTTGTCCAGAGTGGGCATGGATGTGTTTTGCTGGACCTGGGAGAGGCCCTGGAATCAGCAAGCTGTATGTAAAGATGCTTAGGTGTGATGGAGCAAGGTTTCATAAAGAAGAAACTTGCTCGGATGCATTCCTCTCAAATAACATGTAACACTTTAATCAACCTGTTTGTGAATACTAATAATTGCATTACACACATTATACTGTATCTAGGGGACGCTTGCCTATGTGTATTACTAACCAGTAACCCGAGTGTCATTAAAATGGCTGACAAAACGCGGGAATTTCACAGCGCATGCATCTACTGCATCCAGTGGTATGACGTTTTCTATGCTTGGAGGGAAACTTTTGCAGCTGCGCAATAGCGTTTAAAATGACCACTTGAAACTCACATGTTAATGCGCATGTTTCTGCTTAACCTAAACTTAAAAGTTCTACTAATTGCTAATGCGAAAGATATAAATAAGTAAATGGGATCAGAGTAGAAATGGGTGGTATACAGTGAATTCATTTATTTTCTCATTCTAACATGTCTTTCTCTGATTTTATTATTAGTTCGTATTTGGGCCTCAGAGGGTGACTGAAATCCCTACCCCACTTGGTCTGTGTGCACGCGCACTAAATCCTGCCCGGAACCATGATGACACCGTTGAAACCCAGCCAAGGTCAAACTGGGAAGATTCTCATGAGAACTTAACCCATCGACCCGGACAAGAGCCACAAATATTACAAATTGTATAAATTGTGTTGATTGTAATATGAAATGCGGGTGGGAATAAAGCTTTGGGTAAGTAAATTAAGGCGCGGGAACATAGAACAAAGAACCTAAGTAAAATATTACATTTAATATGGTGTGATGAACTCCCCTCCTTGTCCTGTCCAATCAGAAATAGGGGATTCATGATATTGAAACATTTGGGGGTGGTACACGAACACAGAATAGTATAATTGAGGTAAGTCAGTTAGAGATCTGTCAGACCCGTCTTGCCGACTCGTCACAGACCCGACACGTATGCTGCCACAGACTCTGTCCGAGACGCTGTCTCAGACCCTGCAGATGCCAGAGACCCTGCTCGAGTGACCAAAATACTGATCGATAATCTAATCATCTTGAAGGGGAATTGCAGAAGAAAGATCGAGGAGAGTAGTGCCAGAGAGGGGTGCGACGCTGGCGTTGCACTTAGAAGAGGTCACCTTCCCAGTTCTGAACCTGCCCTGATCCTCTGTCTTCCACCTGGCCCATCTTCAAGGAGTTGGGTTTATTTATCACCTTAGGTGAATATAATTCTGTGGCATCTGTCCTTGTAACTGCTCTCTGTTTTTCTCCTTTTTTCAGGTACTGTCATCATGACTGTCAGCTACCCTTGACCCTTGGGTAGGTCGCTCCCCCACCGCTGCTGCTCCGCCTGCCCTGACTGCTCCTGCTGCTGCCTCCATCTGATCGGCACAGATTCTCCTCGGTCTCACCGCCTAGCCCCCTTGACTGCCTGTGCCCCTTGCCTTCTGTACCCCCGTGCGCCTGCCCTCGCCCCCTCATTTTCTGTTCCCCATGTGCCTGCTGATTGTTTTATTTCATTTTTATACTTTTGCGAGCTCTCCGGGCTCGTTGCTCCGAAGCTGCCTCCTGTGCAGGCCCGCCCCCGGATCCAATTGGCTGCCCTCACCTCCCGCCTCCCTGCTGACCCCTCCTACCCTGCCCTCATATGGCGGCCGCTGCGCGGCGGAGTCAGCGACCCTTGACCCTTGACCCTTGGGTAGGTCACTCCCCCACCGCTGCTGCTCCTCCTCCCCTGACTGCTCCTGCTGCTGCCTCCTTCATCTGATCGGCGCAGATTCTCCTCGGTCTCACGGCCTAGCCCTCTTGACTGCCTGTGCCCCTTGCCTTCTGTACCCCCGTGTGCCTGCCCTCTCCCCCATATTTTCTGTTCCCCGTGTGCCTGCTGATTGTTTTATTTCATTTTTACACTTTTGCGAGCTCTCCGGGCTCGTTGCTCCGACGCTGCCTCCTGTGCGGCCCCGCCCGTGGATCCCATTGGCTGCCCTCACCTCCTGCCTCCCTGCTGACCCCTCCTACCCTCCTGCCCTCATATGGTGGCCGCTGCGCAGCGGAGTCAGCGACCCTTGACCCTTAGGTAGGTTGCTCCCCCACCGCTGCTGCTCCGCCTGCCCTGACTGCTCCTGCTGCTGCCTCCTTCATCTGATCGGCGCAGATTCTCCTCGGTCTCACCGCCTAGCCCCCTTGACTGCCTGTGCCCCTTGCCTTCTGTACCCCTGTGTGCCTGCCCTCTCCCCCTTATTTTCTGTTCCCTGTGTGCCTGCTGATTATTTTATTTCATTTTTACACTTTTGCGAGCTCTCTGGGCTCGTTGCTCCGACGCTGCCTCCTGTGCTGCCCCGCCCCCGGATCCCATTGGCTGCCCTCACCTCCCGCCTCCCTGCTGACCCCTCCTACCCTCCTATGGCGGCCGCACGAAGCGGGCACGCCAAAGGCGCGCCAAAGGCGTGCCGATGTTAAGCCCGTCTGCGCCAGGACCCCTGGTCCCCTGCGACACCAGACCACCTGCCTGGTCTACGACACCACCACCCTCCACGCACTCAACACCGTCTGGAACCCCACCTGCCACCGAGCCAGCCCGAAATGCACCCACGGACCCTTCACCTGCCGAGCCTGCAAATTCACCTGCCTCCGGACCAGCACCGCACCCGCCAGGCCCGGCTCCGGCAACAACCATCTCAAGTGCATCCTGCTCAACACGCGCTCCGTCCACAGGCACGCCGTCGAACTCTGGAACCTCCTCGACACAACATTGCCAGACGTCGCCTTCCTCACTGAAACCTGGATGAACGCATCCTCAGCCCCCGACATCGCCATAGCCATCCCGGAGGGCTACAAGATCACCCGGAGGGACCGCATCAACCAAACCGGAGGAGGCATCGCCATCGTCCACAGAAACACCATCCGCATCACAACCAACTCCGAGGACACCCTCACCTGCGCCGAGCACCTCCACTTCCAGATACACACCGACCCCAAGACCACCCTCAGAGGCACCCTTATCTACAGACCCCCGGGACCACGCACACAATTCAGCGAAGCCATCGCAGACTTCGTCAGCCCGCACGCCCTCACCTCCTCAGACTACATCCTCCTTGGGGACCTCAACTTCCACCTGGAGAACACCAATGACAACAACACCACCACCCTGCTGGACAACCTCGCCAACCTCGGACTCAAACAACTGGTGAACACCCCCACCCACTACGCCGGCCACACACTTGACCCCGTCTTCTCCTCCAGCAAGCATGTCTCCTTCAGCCACGTAGAAGCTGGAGCAAGATCACCACCGAGTAGCTCACCACCTCCCTCAGCCAGAACCCTCCTACCAACACGACGAACCCCAACGAAGCAGCCCGCAACCTACCACAGTGGCTCACCATCTGCCCCAATGACCTTGCTGCACTGAAGAATCCTCCCAGCGGACCCAGCAGCAAGAAAGTCTCATGGTTCACCAGCGACCTCAAAAACTCCAAGAAAACTTGCCGTACCCTCGAAAAAACAGCCCTCAAGAACGCCGTCCGCGAACACCACTGGCTGATCCGAGCCACCAAAATGACCGCATTCAGAGAACGACTAGACAACAATGCCCACAACAGCAAGGAACTCTTCAGCATTGTCAAAGAGCTCTCCAATCCCAGCGCCTGCAACAACGACATCAAACCCTCGCAAGACCTCTGCAACTCACTCGCCTCGTTCTTCCACCGCAAGATTGCCGACATACACAACAGCTTCGGCGCACAGACCACGCACACAACCACCGAACCAGCGCCCCCCACCACCACCCTCTGCACCTGGACCTCGGTCAGCACCGAAGACACTACCAGCGTGATGAACACCATCCACTCCGGATCCCCTACCGACCCATGTCCACACCACATCTTCAACAAAGCCGACTCCATCATCGCACCCCAACTCCGGGACATCATTAACAGCTCCTTCGCATCCGCCACCTTCCCGGAGAGCTGGAAACATGCCGAGCTCAGCGCCCTCCTTAAGAAGCCCACTGCGGACCCCACGGATCTCAAGAACTTCCGCCCCATCTCGCTCCTCCCTTTTCCTGCCAAAGTCATCGAGAAGACCGTCAACAAACAACTCACCACCTTCCTCAAGACAAACGGCTCCCTCGACCCTTCGCAATCCGGTTTCCGAGCAAACCACAGTACCGAGACCGCCCTCATCTCAGCCACCGACGACATCAGGTCCCTGCTCGACAATGGGGAAACAGCTGCCCTCATCCTCCTGGCCCTCTCTGCAGCCTTCGACACCGTATGCCACCGCACACTGACAGAGCACCTCCGCAACACCGGAATCCAAGGGAAGACCCTGGACTGGATCATCTTGTTCCTCGCCGGAAGAACCCGGAGAGTCCGCCTCCCCCCCTTCCGATCCTCAGCCACCGAAGTCCTGTGGCGTTCCTCAAGGATCCTCGCTCAGCCCCACCCTCTTCAACGGCTACATGAGCCCCCTCGCAGCCATCGCACGCCAACACAACCTCAACATCTCCTACGCCGACGACACTCAGCTTATCCTCACCAACGACCCCGCCAGAGCCAGCCTCCAGGAAGGAATGAACGACATTGCGGAATGGATGAAGCTCAGCCGTCTGAAACTGAACTCAGACAAGATGGAAGTCCTCATCCTAGGACCATCCCCCTCCGCCTGGGACGACTCCTGGTGGCCCCCTGCACTGGGCACCACCCCCAAGACTACTGACCACGCACGCAACCTGGGCTTCATCCTGGACTTCTCCCTCACGATGACCAAGCAAGTCAACGCCGTCTCGTCATCCTGCTTCAACACCCTACGCATGCTCCGTAAGATCTTCAGGTGGATCCCCACCGAAACCAGGAAGACGGTCACCCAAGCTCTTGTCACCAGCCGACTGGACTACGGGAACATCCTTTACGCTGGAACCACAGCCAGACTCCTGAAAAGACTCCAGCGCATACAGAACGCCTCAGCATGACTCATCCTAGACATCCCGCGTTACAGCCACATCTCTGCCCACCTGAGAGACCTGCACTGGCTACCCGTCAGCAAGAGGATCACGTTCAGACTCCTCACCCACGCACACAAGGCTCTCCACGACCAGGGCCCAAAATACCTCAACAGCCACCTCACATTCTACACACCCACCCGCCAGCTCCGATCGGCCAACCTCGCCCTCGCCACCGTCCCACGAATCCGCAGAGCCACCGCCGGAGGAAGATCCTTCTCCTACCTGGCGGCCAAGACATGAACTCCCTCCCCACCCACCTACGGCTGACCCAGGACCATCTCTCCTTCAGGAAACAACTCAAGACCTGGCTGTTCGAGCAGTAGCGGCTCCCCCTCCCCCAGCGCCTTGAGACCCTTACGGGTGAGTAGCGCGCTCTAGAAATGTGATGATTGATTGATTGATGATATTTTAATGAGACTTATTATTGAACTAAACTTGATTTCTTTCTGAACCCGATGTTAACATGTATTTGATCTTTGACTCACAAAATTTTGTTTAGATAAAACTTTTAAAACTCTTTGAGTCTGTGATTACTGGAGAAAACCTTATTTGCCTATTCTACTAGCTACTAGATTCATTGACCAGAGGAAATTTACTGTCAAGCAGATTTGATTGGTAAGAATTGGATAAAGATAACAAAATCTCGCAGGTAAAACAAAATCGACTCCGGCGGTACTACTAGCTTATTGTATGAATGTTATAGGCCCAGGTGAGTATATGCTGTGTGAGTAACCCAAGATGGTAATCCGCTGGATCAGTTTTTCCTGGTAGCAGAGCTATGGTTAGGGTTCTAGTTAGTTAGGTAGAGAATATTGTGAATTGAATTATTGATTTATGCATTAAGACCCGTTTATTCATTTTTTGTTTATGTTTTTGTTTCATGTTGTCTGGAAATTCCCAGTAATAGTGAATAGCGGGTGGTGAATGGAAGCCACACTGCAGTGAGGTTACTTATCTGGATCAAGAAGGTGCTGAAAGTTATGCAGGAATAGAAGCACTGATTTAAGGATTATTTTCTTTCTTATAAAAGTGAGAGTAATTGGTGGCAAAAGAGTTCGCTGGTGAAACTTTGGTCTTATATCACCTAGAAAGGGTAATACTGAAGGAGTAGCAGGTTCTCTGATGCTTGAGTGAAGAGTAAGCGGAAAGGTTTTAGTCATAGGTGTGTGAAGAGTACACGGACATTTTTTACTCGCAGCAAAAGAAATAGACTATTCTTTAAATTTAGAGGATCAGACAAAGTAGCAAATGTTTCTATGTTGTTAATTTATGAAAATTGCACGGAAATTGAAGAAAATACGTTTTCGCATTACCTTGTAAAGGAGGGGTCAGTTGCGAGTGCTGTACTGACGTCACAGAGGGCCGCGCTGAGATTGGTTGGAACAGCGGGCGTGTGACTGACGCGAAGAATTGTAAAGGAGGTGTCATTAGTAAGGAGTGTTACTGACGTCACTAAAAGCCACGCTAGTATTGGCTAAGCACTTAGCAGAACAGAATCCGATTGGTGAGAAGAATAAGAAGCCGCGCTGGTATTGGTCAATTGTTAAAGTAAAAGCGAACATTTGATTAGTTGCAAATAGAAGCCATAATAATAATTGATAGTGGGTCTTGCATGTGGAGACACGATCCTACTTTGATAGGGAATCGTCCAGTTAGAAGATACTTAGGATTTGCCCACAAACAGTACATAAAAGGAAGATCTCGAAAAATGTACAGAGAGAAAACTAAAATGTCATTTATGCAGAAAATTATTTTAAAAAGGATAAACCCATTAAAACTAGAGAAGGGATTCTCATTCCTCCCCCGAAAATGCCCGCATCCTACATGATGATAGAGAGAGGCTATCACACCTGTGTATGGTTAGAAAATTGGATAGAATATACAAAAGATGATGGAATACTAGCTTTATCAGAGTTTAGAACATTTAATGGAAGAATCCTACATAATTTATGTACTAGAATGAACGAATTAGAACCCAGACCCAGATTAACACAGTATGAGGCATTAGAAGAATGGGAGACTGAAGCATTTGAGCGCGATAGATCAAAAAGTGACAGAAACTTAAGCAAATTTTATTCCAAATTTCCACGCGAAACCCGGGATAGGCAGATGAAACAGTGGAGGCAAGCCATGGTAACAGAAGGATTATATCCTGTATTGATGGCTGATGAACAGACAGGAGGAAAATGCACAGAGAAAACAAAGCACTTAACAATGGTAGGTAGTGGAGACTCAGAAGACGATTATTTAGAAGATATTTTAATGAAAAATCCTCCGCCTTATCAAGAAAGATCTAATAGAACTACCCCGAGTGCCCCAATTCTAGATATACCTTTAGTTCCACAGGTATACATGAAAAAACAATGGTACTTCGAGAAAGGGAATTGGTAAATAAGAATAGAAGCAAATTAATACAGAAAATTACCCAGTTAGACACGCATCCTGAAGCTTTGACTATATCAGTGACCATAGGTCCTGTTGTCCCATTGTATGGGGATAAATCAAATTGTCCTAAAACACCCGTCATGACTACTCCCATCATTAAACTGAGAAAAGAGAAAATAATAATTGATGACCAAGCAAGTGAATGTGAGTCAGTGATTTCATTAATGGAATTACCGATAAGAGGACAAATAAATGATACACCGAGAAGGGACACTCCAGGTTGCTCAAAAGAAATACGAATAGGGACATCCACAGGGACGAAGAGTGCCACAATAGTAACCGCAGAGGAAATAGAAAGATGGGCACAAGAAATAGAAAAACCAAGCCCACCACCGAAAATATTGGACATTTTCAAATTAAGAGTTGAATTAGAAGAAATGATAGCTGGAAATGTAGGACTGGATAGGTTAAACACCTATAGTGAGGAAGAATTGCTGTTCATTTGCAGGAGCATAACCCGAAACACGAAAATATTTCATGAAAAATTGACAAATTTGGCCTCTGAAATGGGAATACAGATAGGGAGATCCAAGGTGTTGCAGAAACCCTATAGAGCAGAATTTTCTGATAAAGATTTGGAAAACATGAGTATGTCAGGAAGAAAATTGCAGATTAAGGCGCTGATGACGATAATACAAAAATGGGGAGTTTTAGATAGATGGAAAGTTAGATGGACAAAGAAAAAGGAAGAAGCACAGACAAATCGATCGACATCCGAATATTTGATGAAAGAAACAGAGAAGGCTGAAAGATTGTTCCCAATGAGAGAGGCTCCAGGAGGGGGATTATGTACATGTACCATGGACCGGACAGAATATTTTATCATTTACTAATGATTTCCCTAAATTGAGAGAAAAGACAGTAGAATGGTACAGGCAAGTTGAGAGGTTTGTGAAGGTTTTGTTGAAAGACCTAGATGGTTTATTTGACATAGTTGTGTCTGCTGTTCTGTGGACAGAATGTAAAATTACAATTGATTGGCCTAGTGATGAGTACCCGAGAGATGAAAAGACAGTAGCTCCGTCAGAAGAGGTTATGAAGAAATATCACCAAGTAATCACTTTCTTAAAAGGAAAAATTCCACCAAAAGTAACCGATTGGATAAAAATAGATAGAACAACCCAGGAGAAAGATGAGTCTATACTATGAGCGCCTTTTACAGGTGTTCAAGCAGTATAGTGGATTTGAAAGTATTGGAGATAAGGACATGACTCATTTTGTGTACAGATTTGTGTCAGGGTTAAGGCAAGATATATCGCAAATGATTAAGCAGCACATGCTGTGCAGGCAAGCGAAGCCCATAGATGAAATCCTCAAGTATGCAAAATACTGTGGAGATGCAATTGACAATAGACTAAAGAATTTAGAGGAGAAAGTGATGTGGGCCTAAGTGAAATTAGCAGAGCAGCAAGAACTTCAGTTAAATCATTTGGCCGGAAATTCGGGAAAGGGACAAAGTCATGGTGAAAATAATGGGGGTAAACCAAAAGGACGATTGAGCAGAGAAGAGGCAAAGAAAGTTTCCCTGTCATGGGTGCAGAAAATTGGGGCATTGGAAAAACGAGTGTAAAAGTATACAGAATAATAATGGCCCAAATCAAAATTTAAGTCCCCAGACGCAGAATGAGGTGATAATGAGTCAACCGCAGCTGGTTGTAAATCAAGTCAATTGCCACCTGCCCCTATGCCAATTTTGTGAGTCAAGCCAAGTACAGTGCGGACGCGGGATTTCAAGAAGGAAGTGGTAAGAAATATTTTGTAACGTCACAGTTTCTTTTGCAGGATTCTTATTTTGATGACAGCACTTTATGACGGTGCCTGAGGGGGGAGGAAGAGGAGTGCGTACTTGGCGCATCCTTGCCGGTAGATCAGCCAGGTCCATATATTGATGGTAAGGTGGAAGGAAATTAGATTACCTTTTATTGGACACTGGTGCTACCCGTTCTACTGTGAGAACAGCAGACATTCCAAACCTACCCCTCTCGGGAGAAGCGATCCAAGTAGTGGGCGTTTCTAATAAACAAATTAGGACCCCTATTACAAAACCAATGGAGGTATGTATTGGCAAATTCAAAGAGATACATAAGTTCGTAGTGTGTGACTCCAGTCCTGTGAACTTATTAGGAAGGGATCTAATGTGCAAAATGAATTGCACCATATTTTGCACACCAGATGGGGTTGCAAATCAGACCCCAGACGAAGACGGAGTATACAAAATCATGCTAGCCAAACAAGGAACAGAAGTAGATGAATTGTTTTCCATAATGACCAAAGATGACTTACCAAATGAGGTCAAAACAACAGTAAATCCTGAAGTGTGGAATTTTACAGGAAAAGAGGTGGGATTAATGAAAAATGTAGACCCCGTAAAAGTGACTGTAAAAGAAGGTGCAGTTTACCCAAATACTCGATAATACAAAATGAGTCCTGAAATAAAAGCTGGTGTTGCAGCCAAAATTGATCGAATGGTCGAACAAGGCATTTTAAAAGAAATGAGTAGTCCTTGTAATTCACCTATAATTGGCATCAAGAAACGGAAAATATAGGGTATTACAAGATTTACGAAAGATAAACAAGATTGTTGTGCCATGTTACCCTGTAGTACCTAACCCTGCAGTGATTTTGTACCAGATACCATGGAAGGCAGGATGGTTTACCGTAATTGATTCATGCCATGCCATTTTCTCCATTCCATTGCATCCTGATAGTCAGTTTTTATTTTCTTTCAAATTTGAGGATTGTATTTATGTTTTGAATCGAGTTCATCAAGGGTATACTGAAAGTCCTTTGATTTTTAATCAAATTTTGAAAAAGTGTCTTGAAACATTAGTGCTTCCTAGGGAGTCAGTCCTGGTACAGTATATTGATGACCTGTTGATCGCATCGAAAACAAGGGATGACTGTGTTACGGATTCCATTGCTTTATTGAACCATCTAGCCAAAGATGGACATAAAGTGTCCCCAGAGAAATTACAGTTTTGCCAAACAACAGTTAAATATTTGGGACAGCAGATACAGCGAGGACTAAGAAAAGTGACCTCTGAGAGAATAAAAATAATAAGTCAAATGAAATTGCCACAAAACCAGAAAGAAATAAGGATGTTCCTTGGTGTTGTAGGATATTGCAGACAATGGATTGTAGTTTTTTTTTTCTTATTGGCGAAACCCCTGATACAAATGACAAAGAAGCGAGCAAAGAACCCAATAGAGTGGGATGATCAAAGCATGGAAACCTTCGTAAAATTACGAAATTGTTTGTGTGAAGCACCTGCTTTAGGTATGCCTGACTATTCGAAAGAATTTGCACTGTTCTGTTGTGAGAAAGATAATTGTGCACTCTCAGTCTTAACACAGAGACATGGTCTAATGAGACGGCCTGTGGCATATTTTTCTGCTACCTTGTACCCTGTAGCATCTGCATTGCCTGGTTGTCTAAAAGCTGTGGCCGCAACGTGCATGATTTTGGAACAGAGCGAGTCCATTGTGATGGGACACCCTGTAAAGGTGCACGTCTCACATGCAGTTGTAATTCTTTTAACAAGAACCCAAACTCAGTATCTTACCCCTAGTAGAATGACAAAGTACAAGAGAATCATACTAGGAGCTGAAAACATGACCATAGTCAGATGTACTGTTCTTAACCCAGCTACCTTGTTACCAGATCCATACAATGAAGAGGTGAAAGATGAAGTCGAACATGAATGTCTTGATGTGATGGAACTCAGTACCAAACCCCGGCCTGACGTACAGGAGGAACCCTTGGAGAATGCTGAACATGAGCTCTTTGTAGATGGCTCGTGCATGTGCCATGAGGAAGGTGGACTAAGTGCTGCTTATGCTGTGTGTACATTGGCACGAATAGTCGAAGCATCCTTTTTACCAGGAGTCAAGTCTGCACAAGTAACCGAATTGATAGCTTTAATTAAAGCTTGCAAAAATGAGAAAAATTGGAGAGTAACCATTTACACTGATAGTCAGTATGGTTACTGGGTTGTGCACGACTTTGGCCAGCTCTGGATGCAGAGAGACTTCCTGACTTCTTCAGGGTCTCCCATTAAAAATGGAACTTTTGTGAAAGAATTGCTTTAGGCAATACAATTACCGAAAGAAGTGGCAGTGGTCTAGTGTGATGCACATCAGTCAGGAAATGAACATGTGACAGCAGGTAACCGATATGCTGACCAGGTTGCCCAACACTGCGCCAAATATAAAATAGCAGTGAACAAAAAAATTGAAACGTGGATTCAGCTGCCAATTTATGCTGCTTTCAGGATTGGAAACATGGAAATAAGTAAGACAACTACAGGATGAGGTGGAAACAAGAGAAAGAAAGGAGTGGTAAAAAGTTGGTTGTCAGAGAAGGGTAGAAGACGGTGTATGGGTTTACTTAGATGACAGGCCAGTAATGCCAGACTGTATGCTTGCACCAATTGCTAGGATGTATGATGGAGACACCCACATAGGCAGAGATGCAATGATAAGACTTTTCAGACAAGATTGGTTTAATGCAAAGTTCACGACTGTTGCAGAGAGTCTTTGCCAGAGATGCTTAACATGTCAACAAATGAATCCAGGCAAGAAAACCATAGTCATTATGGGGAGAATTGGAAAGGCAGAAGGTCCCTTTGTAAGACTGCAATTGGATTTCATTCAATTGCCAGTTTGTCGAGGTTTAAAATATGTACTTGTCATAGTCTGTTTATTTTCAAAATGGGTGGAAGCATACCCAACCCGAAGACACGACAGCCTGATAGTGGCCAAACTCCTATTGAGAGAACTCATTCCTCGATTTGGTTTTCCAGTAACTATTGAATTAGATAGAGGGTCTCATTTTAATAATGAAATAATTTGGTTAATTTGTGAAGCATTCAAAATTTAACAAAAGCTGCACTGCTCATACCGCCCAGAGGCTTCTGGAGTGGTAGAACAAGTAAATGGCACAATTGAGTCAAGATTGGGAAAAGTGTGTGCATCCACACCACTGGACTGGCCTGATGCTTTACCTCTTGTTCTGATGGGGCTCAGAAGTATTCCAGACAAGAATACCATATTGAGTCCCCATGAAATACTCATGGGAAGAGCAATGAGACAAGCATGCATACCAGGACATAAGCTGTTGAAAATCTCTGATGATTTGGTGCTAGAATATTGCAAAGAGTTGGCTGTTCTATCTCTCACCAGGTTGGAGAAGACGCAGTCGCCAGGTAGCCGAACCAAGCGCATGATCTGAACCCCGGTGACTGGGTAGTTGTGAAGAATCACACTCGAGAATCGTGCCTAGCACCAAGGTGGGAAAAACCACATCAGGTTATATTGGTTACAACGACAGCAGTAAAATGTGCGGGTTTGCCTAATTGGATTCATGCAAGCCATACTAAAAGAGTACCAGCACCTGATGAAGAGGGACCTCAACTGACTCAAACAGTTGGGGATGCTGAAGGTTGTACAGCTGAAGGATCAAGAATAACAGATCCTGAAGTAGCTGACCAAGAACAACCGAGCACCAGTCAGGATGATTGGATCCCAATAGTAGAAATACCTGAAGTAATCGTAAGAACAAGAAGCCAAACCAGATTAGTTAGTCAGGAAAAAAGTGAGGACCAGATAGGAGTAGAAGAAAGCGCTCAGGAAAAAGAAAATACAACAGTTAGGAAACCTGAGCAGGACTAGTCAAGGAGAGAACAATCTAATCAGTTGGAAGAAACTGAAACCACAGCTCCTGAGGAGGGACAGATAGGCTTAGAAGAACGCGGTCAGGTGGTAGAAAGCCAAAGTGCAGTAAGACATGATCAGGACCAGACAGGAAAAGAAAAACATGTTCAGGTGGAAGAAGAAGAAAAGCAAATTAAAATAAAACCTGAACAGGGTCAGATTAAGGAAGAATAAAGCATCCAGGCAGATGACACTAAAGAAATAAGCCCTGGACAAGGTCAGATAGAGAGAGATCCCGAAAACGAAAATAACCAAGTTGTGCCACAAACTAATGAAAACAAAAGAACACTTGAAGGAAGTAAAAGTGCAGTACAAGCCAAAAGAGTCCAAAAAGGCGATAATCGGCCTAGTGTTATCAAGAGAGTGAGATACCGCCTCAAAACAATAGATGAGGAACCGGATCAAGTAAACAAGGTATCCAGTCAGACTGAACATTAAATGAAAATTCCAAACGAAGAAGCACAAAATTGAAAATATTGAACAATAAATTCAAAGGTCCTGAATGGACGTATGTTATTATTGAAGACTTTGAGAATTTGGAAATAAATGAAGAAGATGATGAAGAATTAAATGCAGAGCAAATTGACGAAGAAGTGAGATCAACCTGAAAAGAGATTGTGTACCCAAAGATACCATCGCAGATTAACATTTTAAAGTAAAGAAGAGAAATCTTCTTATTCAAAAGAAAATGGCTGACAATAGAGCTGCTGGAAAACCGAAACGAAATTGTGTAAAGAAATGATGTAAAATATGTATTTGTAGTATATTTTTAGTACTTATAATTTGGTTAGCACTAACAGTTGCCATTCCTTATATAATAGATACAGTAGAAAGGAATAAAACGCACACACAGGAAAGAGTAGCTAACATTAAAAGAAATAGGGTAGCCTTAGAAGCACCAGATGAGAATAAGACAAGACGAGACAAAGTAGATTTAGAAGCATCAGATGAGTTAGACATATCACACACAGTGACAGACAATGACACTGCTTTAAATGTATTTACCAAATTACTAATGCAATACGTGGACACTATGGAAGTCAGTGATTGTTATGTGTGTATGAAGTTACCGGCATCAGTAGCAGAAGGTGTGACATATCATCATATTCCATTAACATTTGGTATCTCTTGTAGTGTTTTAGCAGGTTTATTTTATAGAACAGGAAAACTACAATATTATTATTCAAATGTAGACGTGATTTTTTCTGAGGTACCTATGCGAAAGAATATGAACCCTGTCCTTAGTACTAGAGACTCACAATTCATGGGTGAATATTTTCTAACTATGAAAGCAATAGATATAGCTGAAGCACATAAGCACAATTTAACATGTAAATTACCCGAAGAAGAAAATAGAAAATATATTTTTGAATTTAGTTGAGCAAAGGAGACAGTACTTCCAGAGAAGGGCTTCTGAATCGAAACCACAGATACCTCAGTGAGCTGAGAAAGATGAAATTTATAAAACTGGCAAGACTCATGCTGCTATGTCCTTGGACTTTGAAAAGAAAGGGAAGATCTGCCTCCATAGATTAAACACTGAATATAACAATGTGTTTATTGGTTCCAGTGAATGTGAGCATCATTTCTTGGTTATTGGGGGATGGGGACTGAAAGGTGGAACAGATCCAGTATTTTCTGGAATTTATTATGTATGTGGCAATAAAGCTTATTTCAAATTGCCTGATCATTGGTACGGGAGTCGCTATTTTGGAATAATTTTTAAAAAAGTGTATCATGTGAAAAGAATCACTGGAAGCAATGAAGACGCAAAAGAACTAACACGTATAAAAAGAGCTAGTTTTTCTGAAATAGTAGATGACCTTTTCGGTGCATTGATACCTTCAGTGGGAGTAATTCTGAATTCTCATAACATTTTTCAGCTTTCTACAGTAGTGGATCGGTTATCTACTGATACTGCTGGAGGGTTCTTAATGACAATACAGAATTGGTTACGATCAGATCTATGCTTTTGCAAAATCGACTTGCTCTTGATATATTATTGGCAAAAGAGGGCAGAGTCTGTAAAATGTTGAAAGAGCAACATTGTTCCACTTACATTCCTGATAAAACTGTTGAAATTGGAGGATATGTTAAGAATATTACGAAATTAGAAGAAGATTTGAAACCATTGAAAGTTGACAGTGTATAGAAGAAATTAACAAATAGCATTTCTACTATAGGTAATTGGTTTTCTAATGTAGGTAAAGGAATCTTAGGTCAAATAATAATGCCAATAATGGGAATAACATTATTAGTTTTAGCAATTATGTTTCGGCACAAATGTTGAAAGAAAAGAAAGGAGTATGGAGTGAATGAAAAGGGAAAGAAGAGAAAATACAAAGAAATACAATTGGAAGAAATAAAGGGAGATTTTTACAAAAGAATAAGGGGTTTACAAAATAAAAGGGAAAAAGAAAGAAATGAAAGAGTTGAAGAAGAAATAGAAATGGAAAAGTGCTAAAGTTGGCATCTGAATTAGTAGTAGAAAAATTGGTGATGGCATAAAATGCCATCATAGAGGGGATTGATGGAGCAAGGTTTCGTAAAGAAGAAACTTGCTCGGATGCAATCCTCTCAAATGAAGTGTAACACTTTAGTCAACCTGTTTGTGAATACTAATAATTGCATTACACACGTCATACATTATCTAGGGGACTCTTGCCTACGTGTATTACTAACCAGTAACCCGAGTGTCATTAAAATGGGCGACAAAACGTGGGAATTTCACTGCGCATGCGTCTACTGCATCTACGTGGTATGACGTTTTCTTTGCTTGAAGGGAAACTTTTGCAGCTACGCAATAGCGTTTAAAATGGCCGCTTGAAACTCACATGTTAATGCGCATGTTTCTGCCTAAACTAAACTGAAAAGTTCTACTTATTGCTAATGCAAAAGATGTAAATAAGTAAATGGGATTAGAGTAGAAATAGGTGGTATACAGTGAATTCATTTATTTTCTTAATCTAACATGTCTTTCCCTGATTTTATTATTAGTTCGTATTTGGGCCTCAGAGGGTGACTGAAATCCCTACCCCACTTGGTCTGTGCGTACGCGCACTGAATCCTGCCCGGAAAACCCAGCCAAGGTCAAGCTGGGGATAATCTCATGAAAACTTAACCTATCGAACAGGACAAGAGCAACAAATATTACAAATTGTATAAATTGTATTGATCATAATATGAAATGCGGATGGGAATAAAGCTTTGGGAAAGTATATTAAGGGGCGGGAACATAGAACAGAGAACCTAAGTAAAATATTACATTTAATATGGTGTGATGAACTCATCTCCTTGCCCTGTCCAATCAAAAATAGGGGATTCACAATATTGAAACATTTGGGGGTGGTATACGAACACAGAATAGTATAATTGAGGTAAGTTAGTTAGAGATCTGTCAGACCCGTCATTCCGACTCGTCACAGACCCGACTCGTATGCTGCCACAGATGATGTCCGAGACACTGTCTCAGAGCCTGCAGATGCCAGAGACCCTGCTCGAAAGACCGAAATACTGATTGATAATCCAATCATCTAGAAGGGGAACTGCGGAAGAAAGATCGAGGAGAGTAGTGCCAGAGAGGGGTGCGACGCTGGCGTTGCACTTAGAAGAGGTCACCTACCCAGGACTGAACCTGTCCTGATCCTCTGTCTTCCACCTGTCCCGGTGGACTCCATCTGGCCCATCTTCAAGGAGTTGGGTTCATTTATCACCTTAGGTAAATATAATTCTGTGGAATCTGTCCTTGTACCTGCTCTCTGTTTTTCTCCCTTTTTCAGGTACTGTCATCATATTTTAATGAGACTTATTATTGAACTAAACTTGATTTCTTTCCTGAATGAACCCGATGTTAACATGTATTTGATCTTTGACTCACAAAATTTTGTTTAGATAAAACTTTTAAACCTCTTTGAGTCTGTGATTATTGGAGAAAACCTGAAATGTTATTTTTGCCTATTCTACTAGCTACTAGACTCATTGACCAGAGGAAATTTATTGTCAAGGAGATTCGATTGGTAAGATAAAATCTTGCAGGTAAAACAAAATTGACTCCAGCGGTACTACTAGCTTATTGTATGAATGTTATGGGCCCAGGTGAGTATATGGTGTGTAAGTAACCCAAGCTGGTAATCCGCTGGATCAGGTGCAAACTAGAGTAGTGTATAGAAAGGTGTGCAGTGCTCAATAAAGGGTGTTAAGCAACCCAGCATTTCTTTACTTTGCCAGGATCAATGGTCTGGGTATATGGCCTTTCGTGCGTCTTGAGGGTGGCACGAGGGGCGGAATGCAGAAAACGGAGGCATGGGTTGTTTCCACCACTGAGTTTATTCGGTTGGGGAGCCTAGGCTTGCTCTGGAACCGCTTGCTGAAGATAGCTGCGGCACAGATTGGGGGGAGGGAGTGTCTCCCCTCCTAACAGTGGGACATACACTTGGGAGGCAATGAGTTGACTTTCCTGAGTAGGAAGGCACAGCTGTAAGAAATGAAGTCCTCCATGTGTAAGATAAGCAACTTATTGGGGGGCATGTGAGTTATAGAGGTCAGGGATAACCCCTCGTTTAGTGTGGCGAGGAGCCCGGTCAGGGGAGGCCGGGAAACCTTGTGCAGGAGAGTTAACAGTGCCATGCGTAAATTCACTGAAAAGAGGGGTTTAGCTTTATCAGGCATGGTTTTTAGCCTGCCAAGTCCACAGGGTTTTGATTAAGAGGGGGTGCACCTGTCCAGAGTGGGAACGGACCTGCTCTTGCTTGATCTGGGGGAGGCCTTGGAATCAGCAGGGTGTAGGTAACTAGGCCTATCGTGGTGGGGGGCCCTGGGGTGACGGTGGCCACACCCAGTACTGTGGCGGAGTTACAGGGTGATCCAGAGGCTGTAAGGTACAGAGGTGTACCCTCTGCACGAGCACCACAAGAGTACAAAGGCCAAATATCCCCAGGGAGGTCCTCGCATTGGACCCTGGAGGAGCGACGGCGCCCCGTTAGTCCTACGGGCTGTTGTGGACCTGAGCAACCGGGGCTTGCCTGCAGCACTCCGCCCCCCTCCTGGGGGCGTGAGTAATGGGGTGGACTGGCGGTCCACCGGAGGGAGGGGCTATCTCCTCCCCCAAATCTGGCAAACACCTGTTGGCTAGGGCCACTGTGTAATTTGACTCATCAGGTGGGCAGGCGGCGAGGGGCTGCCTGCCCTGGGATCGCCCATAAGATAACCCACCATGTTGTCATATTAGTTATGCACATAAACCTGCAACAATTTTCTCCACAAAGAAGGTGTCTTGTCTGTTTATTTCTCCAGGCTATTGCTGTGGGAGGGATGGGGAGTGTTGCCGATATTGGCACTATGCTCCCTTCATCACACGAACCCACTCACTCTTTCCTGAACTGTAAACACATAATTTGTGTTTTATATCTTTGGCGGTGCCAAGATTTTGATAACCATGTAACTCCCCAACACACTTTCAAATAAAATAACAAATTCAGTTAACACGTATGTGACGATCGTTTTGTGCGCCCAGCAAAGAGGCCAAAGATTGGATAGTTGTTAGAACTGGGGGTCTCTAGATGGCAGAGATAGGTACCTTTGACCAAATAGAGACCCTTGTTTCTAAGTCAGGGAAAGGGGATTACACCACTGGATAACCCCTGCTCACCCCCTTGGTAGCTTGGCACGAGCAGACAGGCTTATCTCAGAGGCAGTGTGTTAAGCATTTGTGAACACATACAGTAATACAGTGAAAACACTGCAGATGGACACCACACAGGTTTTATAAAAATAAGTATTCTTTATATAGACTTAACACAAGACCACAAACGACAAAAATCCACAATACTGTACTCAAAATTGACTTGAAGATGGTAGATTTAACTTAGTTCAAGTTGTTGGTAAATGCGACACAGTTCTCACAAAAGTACCTGGATGCGTAACGCAAAATAAACAAAAGGCTTGCAGCGTTGGAGATGCGTTGGTTCCTTGCTTCGGGGGGGATGATGCGTCGTGCCTTAATGCTTGCGCAGAGTAGGGGATGCGTCTTGATCCTTACCGGAGAGGAGGTGATGCGTAGATTCTCGTACTGTGTCCCGGTTGCGATGCGGCAAGATTGTGCCTCGATGCGATGCGACAATCTGGTGCGATGAGATACGATGGCGCCCTTGATGCGACGATGTGAAGACGATACGTGCAGGCCTGGCAGCCTTTGGAGCCGCGACAGGCTCTGCGACACGGTTCTCTGGTGATGCAACAGCGACTCTCACAGTGGCGACACGCTTCTCCGGTGATGCGACAGCAGACAGCTACGACGAAGACAAGCTTCTGGGGGGATGCGGCGACGGCACGCTTCCCCGGCGATGCGACGACTACAGCTGCGGCGGCGACGACACGCTTCTGGGGAGATGCGGCGACGGCACGCTTCCCCGGTGATGCGACGACTACAACTGCGGCGGCGACGACACGCTTCTTCTCGTTGCGTCGCGCTTCCATTTCCCAGCGAAACACAGGCTTCTGCAGATAGAATTCCCAGCAAGGAAATTCAGGGGTGAGCTGGTGGTGCTGTCTTTTGTCCCTGAGACTTCAGCAGGAGGCAAGCACAAGTTCAAGCCCTTGGAGTAATATTCTGCAAGATGATGAAAGTCCTTTGAAAGTTCCTTCTCCTCTCCTTAGCACTGAAGACACCACTGTAGGCCAACCCAGCAACACAGCACACTGACAAGGGGGCAGTAAAACTCCTACAGCTTCCTTTGGTTCTTCTCCTTGGCAGAGGTTCGTCTTGTTGTTCCAGAAGTCATCTAAAGCCTTGGGGTCTGGGTCCCCATATTTATACTACTTTTCTCTTTGTTCTCTGAAGGCAGAGAGGCCTTTGCCTAGTCCAAACCAGTTCTGGTCAGTCCTGGAGCACTTTGTTGACAAGACTCCTTCTTTGCTTTCACAGTGCAGGCCAGGGACATCAGAGGCACCACAGGAGGTGGAGCCAGCATTGCGGAGGGAAGGCACAGCCCTCTTCAGGTCCCAGGTGCTGCTCCTCCCACCCATCTACCTGCAGATCTCTCTATTCAGCCCTGTGCTGACTCACCCTCCCTCCTGGAATCCCCCAGCCCCTGTCACTCACAAAACCGGACACACAATACACAACCTAGCAGGGGCAGGCTTGTACAGTTAGGCAAGAAAATACCTACTTTCTAAAAGAAACACAGAATGTTAAAACCAACTTCACTAAAAGACGTATTTTATCATTCTGAGTTCAGGCATACTAAACTCGAATGTCTACCTAGTTCTCTGAGTCAGTTAGGATTATAAGATGTAATAATCAAACTGCCCATTCTGGCCTATGGGGAACAGGTAGCCTTGCAATAGTGAAAAACTAAAATGGCTGTAATTCACTATTAGGACATGCCACACACACCAGGGCATGTCCTACCTCATACTTACAATGCACCCTGCCCTTGGGCCTACCTTAGGGGTGACTGATATGAAGATAAGGGAAGGGTTAGGGACTGGCAAGTGGGTGCACTGGCCAAGTCGACATGGCAGTCACAGACTGCACACAGGCCCTGCAATGGCAGGCCTGAGATACACTTTACAAGCTGCTTCTGTGGGTGGCACAACCAGTGCTGCCAGCCCACCAGCAGCATTTGATTTACAAGCCCTGGTCACACATGGTGCACTCTACTAGGGTCTGACAAATAAATCAAATAACCCAATCATGGAGTCACTAATCAATACATAAATTTAACATAGGGAGCACTTGCACTGTGGCACTGAATAGCAGTGGCACAGTGCCCAAAGCATCTAAACCAGCAAAACATATAAAAAACAGAGGAGGCAATCAGAAAAAAAATGAAAGGGAGGCTCACACCAAGGGTACCAGGTCTAACAATGGTCATATAGTGTGAGTTGCCTGTAAGACACACTGACAGACACTGTTTTCAACATGAACTCCAAAGCTTTCAATTGTGCCAAATCATGCGCAACCATCTACACCCCGAACTCACCCAGATACCTGGAGGCCACTCATTTAATATTATGCACTGTATACAGAACCACAGCTATTAAAAACCACAGAAACATAACATTAATTTTATGGCAAGTAAACAGGCATTTGGTTGCATAACTGGCAGATTAGTTTAAGGGCTTACAGTCACTGTTGAATACGCCATTATCAGGGCCGCCCTGGGTACGTTTCTGCTGCATTCTGGGAATAATGGCCCGGCTACAGCTGCGTCACTGTTCTTAGTAAGAGAGTTTTATGGGCCTGGAGTTAGTAACCATGGCAACCAGAGTCATCTTTTTCGTGGGCCTACCTCACACTGCCTGGGGCACTTTAAAAGATCAGTTGCACTAGCACTGGATTTACTAAAGCAGCGCTGAGAGTAAAGTGCAGCCCTGCCCTTGGGTTAAGAACCTCAAGCAATGCAAAGCAGCTAAATATTTGTGTCATTACATCCTGGGGCAAGGGGTGGGTGCGGACAAAAACACTAGAATGCATTATATAAATTTTAGATGCATTGCACTTGGCAGGGTTACAGAAATCTGGATGGAGTCTAGCCCCAGTTTTGACTCATGTAAAAATTGACTAGATGGGTTAATATGTCTCCTGCAAAGCACATAGTGTTGCCATCTGGGCGTTTTTTACTGCCATGACCAGTATGTTAATGCCCCGCCCTGTACCAAAATTTATAAAATCACTTAAAGTCGGCATTTTTTCCCCTTTATCAGTTCACCATTTAAAGGGAAAATATAAAAAGAAAGCATTTTAAAATGTGTTCTACAGCTGCCTTAACCCCTTAAATGCTGAGGCTTTTTCACCCCTTTGCTGAGCCCTGTTTAGGTCTTGCCTAGCGTTGCAGCGTGCATGCGTTGCTCGGTTTGCGAGGCATGCAGTATCAGTATAGCGGGGGAGGCTCTATCCACTTTCTGGCCATTTTTTACATTGGCTTAAATTCTAAATGCTGTATTGTGATTGGTTCTCAGCTTGATAGTCCCGCCTCCTGACGGCCATATCGTCATTTGTATCCTTCCATGGCTATCGGCCCAGGGACGCGCGAGTCGGCCAGCCCTTAGCCAGCTGAGACTTGCCTGCAGACCCCGCCGGGGGACGCTTGTTTCATTAGTTTACACCGCCACTCATCTGTGCATGTTTCCATTCCTGTTTAATTTTGTGCTTTTTAAAAGCCAATGTGATGTTAACTGTAAACATCTTAAAATGCCATCGTGCATTTACTCACTGGCTAAAGCATGTGCACGCGTCTTCCCCGGGGGCGTTTCACGCTTTAATGATGTACTGGAAACTGATCCTCCTCGCCTCAGCTTGCAGTGCTGCGCTCCCCGAGACACATCTCTTCTACTGGGGTTGTAATAACACTGCCGCCCTGCAGACTTAACAAAACTCTGACTTTTGGTTGCTGCAGGTGAGCTGTGTTTGACTGTCTGGTCTCTTCTTTACTGAGGTGTCCTAACTAGGAGGAGAACACATTGCATCAAACTACCCCCCTCATCCCTACCCCCCACCTACCACCCCGAAGGAGAAACAATGGCAACGGCGAGGAGTGTAACCTAACTTGCAGCAACCTGTGTACACAAGTAGGTGCTGTTAGGAGAAAATTCAATGAAGAACTCCTTGTTTTAAATAAGTTACCAGTTGACGTTTAACATAGATTCCGGTTTAAATCCTTCCCATAATTCAACTATTCGTGCCGGGGAGCCGTATGCATTTGTGGCCTCGTCCCTTCCATGTTCAATTTGTTTTTGTTCCTCTCGCCATGCGAGAACTCTTCATGTATCGCAATTTTTCTAACTGTTCGCCCTCCCTAACCCACCTCATACACTTAGGCTTAGCGGTCATGTCATGCCACCATGTGACTGCTGTAGCAACACATACCTTGTTGCAGTACCCGCTGGTGTGGGTGTGAGGTTCTTTTAGCTTGTTGCTACACGTAAAGTAGTCCCCTGATTGTGTATCCGGGCAACCCGGATATCCGCAATCGCTAAATCTGAGATACTAAAGGTGGAATGTCCCTAAGTGAAGCCAGGATTTTTCTTCACCCTAGGGTAAGGAAGCAGGCAACTCCTTTTGTTTTATATTCCCTCACACACCCTAGTGGTGTCATGCTTCATCATCGGGACACCCTGATGCCTAGAAGCCAGGGTGGGCTCGACCGTATTTCAGGGAGCGCTTAGAATATTTTTTGGGCCAGAGGGGGATAAAGATTAAAACTCCTCTGTGAGTTCCCGGTTTCCCTTTATTCTTGGATCTGACAGGGATATTAAATAAAAAGAATTATAGAATAGGGTCTTGTGGAATATTATGGTCCTAAGACCCTACTGCCAACATGTTTCAGTCCACATGTGCCCCATAAAGGGTGCTGGATTTTCTTCAGGGCACAGACTTAGACCCCCTGGAAGGTTACCGAGATGTGGGAATTTCCCTAAACTCGAAACAGTAAGGGCAGATAGCTGCTCCTTATCAATTGCACATAATATGTCGTCACTCCATCCCAACTTGGGAGAGGTTTCACTTCACGCTGGACCTCAATAAGTGGGGTAGCCCTGTAGTCAGACAGCCATCAAGGGTCCTGCCCCACCGATCACTCTATTTGTAGTGGGTCTTAGCTGCTTGGCCTGTTACCATCCACAACCCTGCCATTTTATCTTGAGCATGTGCTGTTCCCTGGCATCAGCTTCTGGTGGCATAGAGACATGTTACTCATCACTGCGTGCCGCACAGATGTATATGTGTATCGGGTCCGTGACCAGGTCAGTGAGCGAGGCTTTACTCAAGGGAGTGTAATAAGAACTCAGTGAGTACAGCCCTCTGCAAAATTACAGAGTGAATAGCCTGGGCAGCTGTAGGAGCACAACCTGCTCTGAAATGCCCCTGAATGTGTTTGCTCTCATGTGCACCCTTCTTTGCCCTCAGCTGGGCGCTATCAGTACTGGGTGGCATGCATGAAAGCAAGTCTGTACATCCTGGCACTGCCTGTCAATTGGCACTGCTACTCACACCAAGTACTTTTTTTGTAATATAGGCCAAACTCGAACTGAAAGAATTAGAGCGCTTTATATGTGCACCAGTTACATTACACAAGGACACACTAATTTTTGGTAGGTACGGGAGCATAAGGAATTTGCCCAGAATCACAGCATGCTGAGCTCACACCGAGGCTCGAACCTAGTTCCCCAGGTCCAATCAGGTAGCTCTCCTCTTACGCCACATCCACTCTCAACTGGCCGTGTTGCCTGCTTGCTCGGACTGTCCTTATCATAGATACAAAAGCATAGCATCAGCTTTCAGCTAGCAAGTGAATTAATGTTTCTGTGTCAGGGGTGTCCACGTTGATTATGCCAACTCTAAGCCCTTATAGGACATAGTCTCCTATATTCTCTTTGCAGACATGGCTTTATAGACAAGCATATTGCTGACTGTATGGTGATACCATCTTTAATCTTATAACAGAAGTGAAAGGACAGGCGATTCCCAGAAAAAGGTGTCATAAAGAGTAACTTCTGTAATTAAAGTATGTTGCAATAATATGCGATAATATGCTGCATGGCCAAATACTTATAAGGTCCCAAAGGCGAGACCTAATGCATTGCAAATGCTTATTTGGCTATTTGGGCACTTTGTGCCTTGGCCTACATTTGATTTTCCACATAAGTTATTCACACCAAATTTGCAAGATTTTTTTCCAACATCATTTCATCAGATTCTAAATGTACCCAGGGTTTCTGGATTCCCCAGGAGGGGACAGAGAAAAAACCCAAAATCTAGTTAATTTTTAAGCTTTTGGGGGGAAAAAGTGTATTTTTTCCTAAAAATGGCACAAAAAGTTAGTTGTGCTAAAGTTACCATCCTCCCCACTTTTAGGAACATGCAGAGCTTTACGAGAGAACACATTTTTCTACCACAGTTTTGGCATTTTCCTAAGAGGTAACTAGTTTTTCCCAGTTTGTGTACTTTCAACCTACTTCCAGTTTGTGGTGGAAACCGGTGTGCATCCCATGGATGATCCCGGAAAGCTATACATTTCTGAGAGTAGATAAAATTCTGAACTATCAAGGGGTCATTTATGTAGATCCCTCAAAGTTTTGATGGAGCATGGGCCCACTTACAAAGTAACACTTAGGCAAAGATATTTTTGTGCGACATGAGAGGTAAGGAAACACTTCCCTTTCAATCTCTAAATACAATGTAGCCAATTTGCTTACACAGTAACTCAGTTCGACACAAAGTTTCAAGGTATTAAGTTTATTCCGAATTTAGACTCGGAAAAAGATTAATATAAACTAATCTGAGCATTATCTTATAGAAATACAATACAAACAACAGGAAGCCAAATCTTCTGAAGCGCTTTACCCTATATAATAAAAAGATAACAACTAACTTGATTATTGCTATGTAAGTAATAAAGAAACAACATTTTGCATTAGATTGCATCAATTTCTCATCGAAAAGTAGCCTAGATCCTCTCTCTGTCCCTACACTATCTTTCATTGAGAACCCTAAACTAAAGCAGAGGTTTAAGGTAAGGTGAAATTTGGAAGGTGTCAGCTGTCAGAATCTACCATAAAAGAAACAATAACATGGGTCAAGTAGCGTAAAGCCACACTAACCAAAGCTGAGGTCTGAACCTCAAGATATCGTAAGTCAGAATGCTAACTATTCCTCACTATGTTGCATCAGGGATGTGGAATTCCTATAGCCCTAGCCCGATGCCGGGGACATATTGTTTGGGGTCAAGGGCAACAAGTTTTCATGTCTATTCTGTCCTTAGGCCCAACCCCCTACAGAACAATCCTTTGGCTGCCAGTTTATATTACCACATTTTGGATCAGGGAAGGGCCTTGTCTACAGTTAAGGCAATATGTGTGTCCAGGTGATACTGTTGTTCAAACTGGTATTTATGGTTCATTAATGCAAAGCCTTTATTATTAGGGTGAGCACTAAAAGTAAATGTTGTAAGCTCGGGTGACAGTGGTTCCAGTATAAATGTGTGCACACGTTTTCAAAGTTTAGTAATATGAGGCGATGTATAATGCTCCCAGAATGCTCCGATTACTTGAAAATATTTGCAGAAGCTTGAAAGCAAGAGTGATGATTCTTTGCTTTCAAAATAAAATGTTCACAAAAAAATGCAAGTAGGAAACAAAAGCTTTTGCTAAGCTACTGTAACATTTTAGGTGCCATATATTTGCAGCATAATTTAGTAACATGTGATGTAAGCTTGTGTTTCCCAAATAAATTCATACTGTTAAATCAGTGTAACCAGTTTAAATATGATTATGGGAAATACAAAAAAAACAAGCATTGGAAAAGCCATAGGTTTGAAATTGGTGGTCAGCCTTTTGGGTTTGTCAATGCGTGACTTGTTTAGGTATGGTTTCTGTAAAACGTTATTGGTGTGGGAGCTGATGGGCCCTCACCATTCTAACAAGCATTTGCAAAAGCAAAAAAGAAAAATGAGTCTCAAAAAGCACACATTGCCACAGCAGTTCCGGGCACTGAACAAAACTACTTTGTGTGCTAATATGCTCCTTGTAAAAGAGCAGAATACTGTCACTCACAGTGAAGAGAAAGAAAATGTTATTAAAGACCAAAGGTCATGGTTAACGCCAGGCCTAATTAGAGGCCCAGTTATTAAAGAAAGCCTCAAAAGTGCATCCATGGTATACATCCTTGCATTAAGTGCACATATTCAGTTTCCGTAGATTCACAAGAATTTACAAAAGTAGGCCAAGAAATAGTGATCCTAGAAAATATTTGTATACTGCTTTTTAGCATGAGCAAATGTGCATGTGTAGATTTGAATAATCAAGAGAGAATGGATCACTTGTTGCTGGCACCAGGGTTCAGGTGGTTGTATCTGATATAGGTAAAAAACCCTCAATCACGTCAAGAGATGTATGGGCGGTATATCTTGGTTCTCCGCCTTTAAATACGTGATAGCATCATCATTGGGTTCATTCCATGCATCCTCCAACCCGGAGGGAACCACTGAATTCTCCAGTAGTGATCAGGGATAAAAATGATAAAATAAAAAAGTGAGGAGTGCTCAAGTGCGTGATTAAAAAGAATTGTTCCCCATGCTACCTATAAAAAAGTCTTTATTCTGATAGGTGCTGGGGAAACGTTAAAAAGGTCAAATTGCAGATAGGATGTATGATGAATCCTCTGCGAAAATGTAGTGATCGGTCGACATGTTTCAGCTCTTGTAAAGCCCAGAGGAGGGTCAGGGAGCTTTCTTCAGGACCTCAGGTGAATAAAGTGAATTGAAAAGAATTTTTTATCAATTACATGTAGAAGTTCCAATGTCAATTCAGATGGACTCCGTCAGGATTAGTACCTATATACAGAGAAAACGGGGGGAAAAAAGGGGAAGTGGATAAGAACGTCCTTAATAATTATAAGGGGTAAAGGGGTAAAAAACGCCAAAGGAGCTGCAAAATTGACGTAAATTGAACAATATGAAAGCAACTATAAATGGCAAATCTTTATATACTTTTGGTATACATTTTGATCAGCAAGTGAAGTTTTGAACCATCGCTCTTACTAGGAGAACCTAAATCGCAATGCCCTGAGGGGACATCGACTGGTAGATGGATGTTAGACATACAACAGATATTTAGACATACAACAAATATTTTTGAAGCGGGGGCGGTTGGGACTGCTCGAGAATAAGGCAGTATATAATGTTAGTGGTTACGTGTTGGTCCGCAAGGAGACTCTTAATGAGCAATACCAGAGGCGCTTAGGGGTTATACTGTCTGCGTGAATGTTAAATTGCACGTAAAGCATCAATGGCGAACTATAGCGCGCTCTTCATGAGGAAACATATTGAAAGCTGCTGATGCTAATATGCTTATCGTACAGACTAGGCGTTCAATTTAACTAAAGAAAAATACCTGGTATTTTCACAGTACGAGCTCCGTACGAGGATACAGGCAGCGTTAATACTATGCAAATAAAGACAAGAAGAAATCGCACATTACAAGGGAGATTCAACAGAATAACGTTACGTGTCTTCATGGTTGTGTTGTAGTGGAGGGCTCCGTACCGCAATGGTCTGCTACGACTTGTGCTGACTCTGGTTTCCTGTATGTACACGTAGGCTAGGGGTGTGTCTTAAATAGTGAGTTAAGCTGAAGTAGAAAGAGGACTGGTGCGGGCCGTGTCAGAGCCTATACAACTTTATTCAGTCATGTGAGATGGACACCGATACGGTTGGTGAGGTGTAAAAGTAACCGTTATCGTGGTATGCAGAGAGTCCCTGAATATCACATGAAGTGCGAAGGGACCCGATATTTCTAAATATCGTGTAGAAAGGGGGGGCAAGGTTGGAGTCTCAACCTAGCCCTGATAGGTGAGATGTAGTGCCTTTACAACTTAATTCAGTAATGTGAAATGGACACAGATGTTTAAGCAGCCATTATCGTTGTAGTATCTCGTTGGGTACAGAGAGTCTAATGAGCTGAAAGTGGGCTCTGGGTATCATATGAAGTGTGGAAAGACCCGCTATTTCTAAATACCGAGGAGAGTAGGGGGGCAAGGGAAAGTTCTCAACCTAGCCTAGTTGGGATGTAATATGGAGGTGTAATGTGAACCCTATTTCTATTTACAATGACATACTCAGCCATGGAATATCATCATTCAGTCCTATGATGTTAGTTTGAAGGCGGTGGACCCATCTTTGTTCTTTCTGGAAGAGTAATTTCTCAGCATTGGATGTTTTGGATACAAGTGTTTCAAGGACTATCCATCTCAGTTCATTGACAGTGTGTGGATGTTCAATGTAGTGCGAACTCAATTTGGTGGTTCCTCGTCCGCATTTGACGTTGCTTCGGTGTTCGCATATTCTTTGTTTAATCTTACGGCAAGTCATTCCAATGTACCTAAGAGCACATGGGCAGGTTATCATGTAAATTACATGTGTCGTGTTGCAGTTGGTATGTTGCCTCATCGTCCAGGTCAATTTTGGTGATAAGATGACAGTTTTGGTAGTTTCAGTCAAGGAACAAACAGAGCAATTGCCACATGGAAAGTGGCCAGTGACTGGGGGTAGGGACCACAAGGTACTCTGACTTGGATTAAGTTTGACGTCTGGTGGACGTGTGTGTACCAAAATGTCTTTATAGTTACGAGTTCGTCTATTGGCAAACATGGGTTTGGACCAAGTGAGGTTGCCAGACGTGATGATACGCCAGTTTTTGTTGATGATTTTCTTGACTGAGTTTGTTACAGTACTGTAGGTAGTGACACAGGTCAATTTTTCGGCAGATGTGACTTGCGGTGTTAACTCTAGGAGGCTTTCTCTTGGCTGGTTACGAGCCCGCTTCTGGCATTTTTTAATTATTTTTTCAGGGTAGTTTCTTTTCCTGAGTTTGTTCGAAAGGTCTTGTGCTTGCTTTTGTACTCACTGAGTTCACTGCAATTCCTTTTGAGACGAAGGAATTGGCTGTAAGGCAGATTTTCTCGTAGTGGACGCGGGTGAAAGCTGTTGAAAGAGAGCAGGCTGTTCTTAGCCGTTGTTTTGAAGAAGGTCTTGGTTTTAATGGTGTCATTTTCAACGTAGATGGTGAGATCTAAAAAGTCCAAATGTTCCTTATCTGCGTCAAAGGTAAACTTGAGGCAAGGGTCTTGAATATTCATCCAGTCATGAAATGCTTGTAAGTTGGTTTTGGTACCTTCCCAGAGCATGATGACATCATCTATATACCTTTTCCAGCAAAGGATTCTTGGGAGGAAGGGGTTGGTGTCATTTAATATGTAGGTACTCTCAAAATTGCTCACGTAGAGGCCTGCCACGCTTGGAGCAAAGGTACTTCCCATGGAAGTACCGTGGCATTGTTGGTCGAGAGTACCTTCATATTCGAAAAAGTTTTCAGTCAGGGCCAGTCTGCAGCATTCTAAGACAAAGTGTCTAGGCGTATGGTATAGCCATTCTTGTTGGAACAGTAGATCTTCCAGGGTGTCCAGGGTGGCTTGTTGTGGTAGGCTCGTATAAAGACTTTCTATATCGAGTCCTACAAGTAGCATTGTTTCACTGGAGAAACTCTTGTCTGTTAGATAATTGAGAAGGTCACGTGTATCTTTGAGGTAGGTGGGTGTCCGTTGGACCATGGGTTTTAAGAATTGGTCAGCAAATTGGGACAGGGGTTCCAAAACTGAGCCGATCCCAGATACTATAGGACGACCAGGTGGAGGTTTTCTTGCTTTGTGCACTTTCGGAAGAGAATAGAAGTATGGCGTTCGTGGGAGAGTGGTACGTAAAAAAGAAGCTTCGTTCTTTGAGATCCACCTATTTGTCTCAGCTTCCTCAACCATAAGGTTGATAGTTCGTTGTAATCTGGATGTGGGATCTTCTGTTATTATTTTGTAAAATTTCTCGTCAGATAGTAGCTCTTGACATTGTGCGTGGTAGCCTTCTTTATTGAGAATGACAATGCCTCCACCTTTATCGGCGGGTTTGATGATGATGTTTGGGTGTGTTTTTAGTTCTTCCAATGCTTTTTTCTCTTTGTTTGTGGTATTCATAAACGGTTTTCTGACTGTCTCTCCAAGTTGATTGATTTCCTTCATGACTGCTTGTTCAAACGTTTGAATCTCAACTGGGACTTGATGTTGTGCTGGACAAAAAGTTGACTTGGGTCTCAAAGAGGTGTCTCCTCTGTTGGTATTATCTTCTTTACCCTGAAAGAAGGCTTTCAGTTTCAATGTTCTGCAAAAATGGGCCACTTCACTTTGCAGTTTTAAAATGTCCAGTGGTGGAGTGGGGACGAAGCCAAGACCTTTGTTTAGTACAGATTCTTGTTCTTCTGTAAGTAGAGTATCGGAGATGTTGAAGATTAGTGAGTCGTGCTTGTGCTCGGTTTGTCTTTGTTCAAGTTGGACATGCTCCTGGTTAGTATTTGCCTTTCTTGGTCTGACCATGTCACGCCTCTCCTCCTTCCTCTCTGGTTGGACCGGCCTCTCCCTAAAAAAGACGGTGGTTGTTGAGGGAAGGGTCCCATATAGGGACCTAATGGAGGTGGTACTGTTTGGTAAGGATTCATCCATCCTTGGTAGTTTTGGACAAATGGATGAAAAAGAGGAGGTGGGTGTTCACCAAAGGTTGGGTTGCGCCAGGTGTTTGGTCTGCGTCTCAGTTGACGTCTGTTGGAACCTCTATGGTTACGTTGTTGTGTGGTATCTTCTCCACTGTAATCTGAATTGTTAGAAGAGTTGGCACTGGATTCGTTATCAGATTGGTAGTTAGGTGCTACAAAATCGTCTCTACTGTATGGATGCATTTTCTCTGTGGAAAAGCGTTTCAGATCTTTACTCAGTTTTTGAATTTTGTTTTGCGTCAAATATTCCTTCGTCTCTTTCATCTCACGATTAATCTCTTCTAATTTCTTTTTGTATACAGTAATATGTACCATATTTTTGAGTTTCGCCTCACTTAGTTGGATCTTGATCGTGAGGGCTTCAGTTAGTCTTGTCGCGGTTTTAATTATGAGGACGAGGTAATCTCTGGTGCACTTCCATGAGATGGCTGACCAGTCTTTTCTAAAGGCTAAATCTTGCAGAAAAATTCTAGGAGCATTGTGGACCCAGAGGCCTCTGGGTGCAGCGTTTGCGCGCAAGTACTCCGTCATGATGACACCATGGATAACGGTTTTTACCTGTTCCTTCTTGTCTTCTGATAATGTTTCCCAGTCGTTGTTTTGAGCTAGGGTTTGCGTTAGGTCTCCATCTTGTAAGAAAGATGAGGGGGCAGCAAGGATGGCGTTGATTTCATCCAGAGAGTAACTTAAGCCTAAGTTCTCTGCCATCTTCTGGGGAAGGGAGGGGCAAGATAAGATCGAGGTTGACAGTAACCGAGATCTGGTTATTCCTTGTAAATACAGGAATAGAGGGAAGATTCCCACAGCTGTGCGCTGCTAAATATGATACAATCAAAGTAGGGAAAGAGAAGCTGTGATCCAAACGGCTTCCAGCTAGTCATAAATATTCAAGAGAGAATGGATCACTTGTTGCTGGCACCAGGGTTCAGGTGGTTGTATCTGATATAGGTAAAAAACCCTCAATCACGTCAAGATATGTATGGGCGGTATATCTTGGTTCTCCGCCTTTAAATACGTGATAGCATATACCGCCCATACATATCTTGACGTGATTGAGGGTTTTTTACCTATATCAGATACAACCACCTGAACCCTGGTGCCAGCAACAAGTGATCCATTCTCTCTTGATTATTTATGACTATCTGGAAGCCGTTTGGATCACAGCTTCTCTTTCCCTACTTTGATTGTATCATATTTAGCAGCGCACAGCTGTGGGAATCTTCCCTCTATTCCTGTATTTACAAGGAATAACCAGATCTCGGTTACTGTCAACCTCGATCTTATCTTGCCCCTCCCTTCCCCAGAAGATGGCAGAGAACTTAGGCTTAAGTTACTCTCTGGATGAAATCAACGCCATCCTTGCTGCCCCCTCATCTTTCTTACAAGATGGAGACCTAACGCAAACCCTAGCTCAAAACAACGACTGGGAAACATTATCAGAAGACAAGAAGGAACAGGTAAAAACCGCTATCCATGGTGTCATCATGACGGAGTACTTGCGCGCAAACGCTGCACCCAGAGGCCTCTGGGTCCACAATGCTCCTAGAATTTTTCTGCAAGATTTAGCCTTTAGAAAAGACTGGTCAGCCATCTCATGGAAGTGCACCAGAGATTACCTCGTCCTCATAATTAAAACCGCGACAAGACTAACTGAAGCCCTCACGATCAAGATCCAACTAAGTGAGGCGAAACTCAAAAATATGGTACATATTACTGTATACAAAAAGAAATTAGAAGAGATTAATCGTGAGATGAACGAGACGAAGGAATATTTGACGCAAAACAAAATTCAAAAACTGAGTAAAGATCTGAAACGCTTTTCCACAGAGAAAATGCATCCATACAGTAGAGACGATTTTGTAGCACCTAACTACCAATCTGATAACGAATCCAGTGCCAACTCTTCTAACAATTCAGATTACAGTGGAGAAGATACCACACAACAACGTAACCATAGAGGTTCCAACAGACGTCAACTGAGACGCAGACCAAACACCTGGCGCAACCCAACCTTTGGTGAACACCCACCTCCTCTTTTTCATCCATTTGTCCAAAACTACCAAGGATGGATGAATCCTTACCAAACAGTACCACCTCCATTAGGTCCCTATATGGGACCCTTCCCTCAACAACCACCGTCTTTTTTAGGGAGAGGCCGGTCCAACCAGAGAGGAAGGAGGAGAGGCGTGACATGGTCAGACCAAGAAAGGCAAATACTAACCAGGAGCATGTCCAACTTGAACAAAGACAAACCGAGCACAAGCACGACTCACTAATCTTCAACATCTCCGATACTCTACTTACAGAAGAACAAGAATCTGTACTAAACAAAGGTCTTGGCTTCGTCCCCACTCCACCACTGGACATTTTTAAACTGCAAAGTGAAGTGGCCCATTTTTGCAGAACATTGAAACTGAAAGCCTTCTTTCAGGGTAAAGAAGATAATACCAACAGAGGAGACACCTCTTTGAGACCCAAGTCAACTTTTTGTCCAGCACAACATCAAGTCCCAGTTGAGATTCAAACGTTTGAACAAGCAGTCATGAAGGAAATCAATCAACTTGGAGAGACAGTCAGAAAACCGTTTATGAATACCACAAACAAAGAGAAAAAAGCATTGGAAGAACTAAAAACACACCCAAACATCATCATCAAACCCGCCGATAAAGGCGGAGGCATTGTCATTCTCAATAAAGAAGGCTACCACGCACAATGTCAAGAGCTACTATCTGACGAGAAATTTTACAAAATAATAACAGAAGATCCCACATCCAGATTACAACGAACTATCAACCTTATGGTTGAGGAAGCTGAGACAAATAGGTGGATCTCAAAGAACGAAGCTTCTTTTTTACGTACCACTCTCCCACGAACGCCATACTTCTATTCTCTTCCGAAAGTGCACAAAGCAAGAAAACCTCCACCTGGTCGTCCTATAGTATCTGGGATCGGCTCAGTTTTGGAACCCCTGTCCCAATTTGCTGACCAATTCTTAAAACCCATGGTCCAACGGACACCCACCTACCTCAAAGATACACGTGACCTTCTCAATTATCTAACAGACAAGAGTTTCTCCAGTGAAACAATGCTACTTGTAGGACTCGATATAGAAAGTCTTTATACGAGCCTACCACAACAAGCCACCCTGGACACCCTGGAAGATCTACTGTTCCAACAAGAATGGCTATACCATACGCCTAGACACTTTGTCTTAGAATGCTGCAGACTGGCCCTGACTGAAAACTTTTTCGAATATGAAGGTACTCTCTACCAACAATGCCACGGTACTTCCATGGGAAGTACCTTTGCTCCAAGCGTGGCAGGCCTCTACGTGAGCAATTTTGAGAGTACCTACATATTAAATGACACCAACCCCTTCCTCCCAAGAATCCTTTTCTGGAAAAGGTATATAGATGATGTCATCATGCTCTGGGAAGGTACCAAAACCAACTTACAAGCATTTCATGACTGGATGAATATTCAAGACCCTTGCCTCAAGTTTACCTTTGACGCAGATAAGGAACATTTGGACTTTTTAGATCTCACCATCTACGTTGAAAATGACACCATTAAAACCAAGACCTTCTTCAAAACAACGGCTAAGAACAGCCTGCTCTCTTTCAACAGCTTTCACCCGCGTCCACTATGAGAAAATCTGCCTTACAGCCAATTCCTTCGTCTCAAAAGGAATTGCAGTGAACTCAGTGAGTACAAAAAGCAAGCACAAGACCTTTCGAACAAACTCAGGAAAAGAAACTACCCTGAAAAAATAATTAAAAAATGCCAGAAGCGGGCTCGTAACCAGCCAAGAGAAAGCCTCCTAGAGTTAACACCGCAAGTCACATCTGCCGAAAAATTGACCTGTGTCACTACCTACAGTACTGTAACAAACTCAGTCAAGAAAATCATCAACAAAAACTGGCGTATCATCACGTCTGGCAACCTCACTTGGTCCAAACCCATGTTTGCCAATAGACGAACTCGTAACTATAAAGACATTTTGGTACACACACGTCCACCAGACGTCAAACTTAATCCAAGTCAGAGTACCTTGTGGTCCCTACCCCCAGTCACTGGCCACTTTCCATGTGGCAATTGCTCTGTTTGTTCCTTGACTGAAACTACCAAAACTGTCATCTTATCACCAAAATTGACCTGGACGATGAGGCAACATACCAACTGCAACACGACACATGTAATTTACATGATAACCTGCCCATGTGCTCTTAGGTACATTGGAATGACTTGCCGTAAGATTAAACAAAGAATATGCGAACACCGAAGCAACGTCAAATGCGGACGAGGAACCACCAAATTGAGTTCGCACTACATTGAACATCCACACACTGTCAATGAACTGAGATGGATAGTCCTTGAAACACTTGTATCCAAAACATCCAATGCTGAGAAATTACTCTTCCAGAAAGAACAAAGATGGGTCCACCGCCTTCAAACTAACATCATAGGACTGAATGATGATATTCCATGGCTGAGTATGTCATTGTAAATAGAAATAGGGTTCACATTACACCTCCATATTACATCCCAACTAGGCTAGGTTGAGAACTTTCCCTTGCCCCCCTACTCTCCTCGGTATTTAGAAATAGCGGGTCTTTCCACACTTCATATGATACCCAGAGCCCACTTTCAGCTCATTAGACTCTCTGTACCCAACGAGATACTACAACGATAATGGCTGCTTAAACATCTGTGTCCATTTCACATTACTGAATTAAGTTGTAAAGGCACTACATCTCACCTATCAGGGCTAGGTTGAGACTCCAACCTTGCCCCCCCTTTCTACACGATATTTAGAAATATCGGGTCCCTTCGCACTTCATGTGATATTCAGGGACTCTCTGCATACCACGATAACGGTTACTTTTACACCTCACCAACCGTATCGTGTCCATCTCACATGACTGAATAAAGTTGTATAGGCTCTGACACGGCCCGCACCAGTCCTCTTTCTACTTCAGCTTAACTCACTATTTAAGACACACCCCTAGCCTACGTGTACATACAGGAAACCAGAGTCAGCACAAGTCGTAGCAGACCATTGCGGTACGGAGCCCTCCACTACAACACAACCATGAAGACACGTAACGTTATTCTGTTGAATCTCCCTTGTAATGTGCGATTTCTTCTTGTCTTTATTTGCATAGTATTAACGCTGCCTGTATCCTCGTACGGAGCTCGTACTGTGAAAATACCAGGTATTTTTCTTTAGTTAAATTGAACGCCTAGTCTGTACGATAAGCATATTAGCATCAGCAGCTTTCAATATGTTTCCTCATGAAGAGCGCGCTATAGTTCGCCATTGATGCTTTACGTGCAATTTAACATTCACGCAGACAGTATAACCCCTAAGCGCCTCTGGTATTGCTCATTAAGAGTCTCCTTGCGGACCAACACGTAACCACTAACATTATATACTGCCTTATTCTCGAGCAGTCCCAACCGCCCCCGCTTCAAAAATATTTGTTGTATGTCTAAATATCTGTTGTATGTCTAACATCCATCTACCAGTCGATGTCCCCTCAGGGCATTGCGATTTAGGTTCTCCTAGTAAGAGCGATGGTTCAAAACTTCACTTGCTGATCAAAATGTATACCAAAAGTATATAAAGATTTGCCATTTATAGTTGCTTTCATATTGTTCAATTTACGTCAATTTTGCAGCTCCTTTGGCGTTTTTTACCCCTTTACCCCTTATAATTATTAAGGACGTTCTTATCCACTTCCCCTTTTTTCCCCCCGTTTTCTCTGTATATAGGTACTAATCCTGACGGAGTCCATCTGAATTGACATTGGAACTTCTACATGTAATTGATAAAAAATTCTTTTCAATTCACTTTATTCACCTGAGGTCCTGAAGAAAGCTCCCTGACCCTCCTCTGGGCTTTACAAGAGCTGAAACATGTCGACCGATCACTACATTTTCACAGAGGATTCATCATACATCCTATCTGCAATTTGACCTTTTTAACGTTTCCCCAGCACCTATCAGAATAAAGACTTTTTTATAGGTAGCATGAGGAACAATTCTTTTTAATCACGCACTTGAGCACTCCCTGATCACTACTGGAGAATTCAGTGGTTCCCTCCGGGTTGGAGGATGCATGGAATGAACCCAATGATGATGCTATCACGTATTTAAAGGCGGAGAACCAAGATATACCGCCCATACATATCTTGACGTGATTGAGGGTTTTTTACCTATATCAGATACAACCACCTGAACCCTGGTGCCAGCAACAAGTGATCCATTCTCTCTTGATTATTTATGACTAGCTGGAAGCCGTTTGGATCACAGCTTCTCTTTCCCTACTTTGATTGTATCATGTGTAGATTTGCTCATGTGAAAATTTGAATGTTTCAAGTTCACTTTTCCTCTAACAACTTTTTTCCCAACCCTGGAAGAAGTTTCACGTCTGCCACTGTCAGGAGTAAATTTCCAACCTTTTTCAATATGGGAAAAGATTAGAAAAGAGTTGGTGAAAACCCTTAAAACATGCAAGTTAGTAGGTTTGCACAAACTCAAAAGGGCATTGCAACCCTTGAACTATTGCTTACCACTACCTTCAGCCCCAGTATGTAGACCTGGAGAAACGTAGCAACATAAGGGAATTGCTAGTATTCAAACCCTACTATGGTACAAGCACTGCCATAATTAGAGAGGCCATATCAGAACTCTTATATAATGAGATAGCTGCAGTAATTTGTTGCCGCATTACATGGCACAAAAGGGACAAGTGGATTTTGTTACAGGATGTAGGAGAGTAGGGTCTGCTTTCTATGTTCACCCCCACTTTTTGCTTTTGCTTTACTGGTTTTCGACTTAGATGTGGCTGTGGGCCTGCTAATCAGACCCACAGCCCTGCTGTTCTCTCTCTAAATTAATACTATGTACTTTAGGTGCATAACCAAATTGGATAGGATCACCTTATTGGCCCCTGTACAGTGTACCTTAGGTACCCAGGGCATAGGTGTACCCTAGGCCTACCAGGGGCTGCAGCATGTATTATGCCACCCCTGGCCTGGCCTTCCATTATGACACAACTGGCTGATCACTCAGCTGGGGCAAGGTCGTGTAATCACCCCTTGCTTAGGTGTAGTATTCCTATACCTACCTTATGTATAGACACATGTGTACCTATCAGTCACTCCTATGGCAGGCCTTAACAATCCTGGAGGCAGAGTGCTTGGTAACATGTGAGATGGTGCTCTAGCATGAGCTGAGCCTGTCTGCAGCTTTCGGAACCATGTCCTTATAGCTGTTCTATGATATAGCCTACCATATACTCTTAAAGTGCCTTATAATCTTAAACGGTTATGGTAACTATGGTTTGGCTTTATCAAAACATGTCGTGTAAGGTGTCTAACACTTTGGAGTAATACCCCCATCCCATTTCTGGGGATGAGGATATTATCCCTCCCTTCTAGAGGCAGAAGACATGTTGTAACCTACTTACCCGGTTAAAGTTAACCAGAGCCCCAGCATCACAAAATGGATGCTGCTGCCACAGACACGAGTCTGACCTCCTGCTGCTGGGAGTGATCCCGGCAAGGGAGGCTTGGACAATAGGTTTCCTGCCTTGGGAGGTGCTAGCACCACCCCAGACAGGCCTTAGTGTATTGGGGCAGGGAGGGATGAATAGAATGAGACAGGCCTGGGGCACACAAGGTGTCCCGTGCCTAGTCCAGTTCAAACCGGTGCTGGGGCACTCCAGCCCTAGTCCTGGCGGGAAACTGGACAAAGGGAAGGGGGTGTAACCACCCCCCTCCCAGGTCCCACCCATAAGGCGTGACCTAGCAGGTATCCCAGCCCCCCAGATTAGTATAAGAGTGGGAGTTGGGCCTCAAGACTTTAGATTATCCTGAACCTGCAACTTGAACAGAAACTCTGGACCTTCGACATTCGACGAAAGAAGAAGACTGAAGAATCTCCCTTGTGGCCAAGGAGTGGCTACCCTGTGCAAACAGGTACCATCAAGAGACTACCCTTTGCTTTGCTCCAGTTCTACGAGGGACCGACTGCAGAGCCCGACCAGAGCCTTGACTTGCAGACTTCTCCGACCCTGATCCACATCCACAGCCGTGCTGAGATCCGTGGAGGCGACGAGAGACGTGGGACCGGCTACCTGGGAAAAGTGGCTAGTATCTTCAAGCGCAGCTTCTGAGGCACCCTCGAAGTTGTGCACCGGGGATTGAGAAGCCCCAACCCCAAGCACCATCTGCACCGAAGATCAGCCCCCCACACTCCACGAGTCCTGCGTGGGGCCCTTCTGCATTTTCCTGCTTGCCGCGTCTGTCCGGTTGCTTGCCCGCTGGCTAGTGGCCTTTGAGACAACGCACCCTGAAATCTTCAGCGCTGGTTTGGCTCCTCCAGACTGGCTCCCGCTTCTCTGCAAAGAAGAAGCACCCCAGACCTTCCTGGTCTGCACCAGAAGCAAGTCCTCCGTTCTTCGTGGGTTCCGCTTGCCAAGGCTTGGTGAGTCCTAGTCCAACTTCGACGCCGCCGACAGCAAGAGCCTTCGTGGGACAGCTCGCCTCCTGGTCCTGGTCGTCCTCGACGTTCCCTGGTCCTCGTGGCTGCAGCGACAAGCTTCACCTTCACCTGCAAATCTTCACGACATCGTCTGGTTCCTTCCTGGTTCCACGTGGTCACTGGCTAGTGACCTTGACTCTGTCCCCTCTGCTTGCAGGTATCCTTTCTTCCTGATCCCAGCCTTGGGATCCACCGGACACTCTTCACTGACTGCCTGTCAGCATCTTTCTTCAGGCATCCATAGGAGTCGACGACGAAACCCGACGCAACTTCACCCCTATGCCCCCGCAGCCTGTGGGCTAGGTAACTTGGGTACTCCGGTGCTCATCAGGATAGTGACTATCCTAGTGTCTAGTTTTCCAGCCTCGACTTCCTAGCTACTCCGGAAGTGTACTAAATCTATCTGATTCAAAACTGTACTATTTCTATCGATTATACGCATTACGCGTGAGTGTTTCCACTCTGCACCTGAATCCCGTGGGCCTCCCACTTCCTAACCTTTGGTAGTATAGTGTGGCCCCAGCGATTCCCTAGGCCTAGGCCTATCCTATTTCCGTGACAGTGGTCCTTATACCACTTACTTAGTATATGGTTTGCGTGGACCCTAGGGCCTAACTGTATTACTTACCTGTGTGACTTAATGTATGCATAAATAAGACTGTGTTGTACTTACCTATAATCTCATAAAGAGTGCTGAGGGTTTGTTTAGAATAAATACACTTTATTTTATATATATATCTGTTGTGGTGTCCTTTCATTTGGTATTCAAGGGATTATATATGGTATCACAGCTGGCTTCACATGCCATTCAGAGTTTAGCCTAAGACTGCTCTTGTCCATGCTACCACTAGGATAGCTGGTCTATAAGGTTGACTTTACAACCAATCACCATAAGGGTATTTGGACTGATATAAGGTGTACACTAGAACTAGTGACATCATACATCAGGCCAACTTCTCACACAGGACAAGTAGATTTATGAAGCAACTGCCCCATGGACAAGTAGATATTTTATTAAATTCCACACCCCTGGATCATCAGTCACATCCAAAGGACTTCCCACAACCTGTACTTAATACATTTCCATTCTACCAGCACACATTGGCTTCTTTTCACCACCTTTCCATTCCCATAAATCGTTACTTCAGCTATCCTCGGTCTCATCTCCTTCTCCCATGCGAACTCTCCTCCCATCTTGGTATTGCATTTTCTTCTCACCAGTTGCTGCTTCACACACCTCACTATCTACTGAGAACAAACCCCCACGTGCATTAATGTTGGCTTTTCTGATTCCTTAATTGCGATTATTAAGGAATCGCAATTAAGAAATCGCAAAAGGCTATGCATTTAGGAATCGCTAAAAAAATAGCGATTCTTACACATTCCTTAATTGCGACTTGCAATTTGCGAGTCGCAATTAAAGAATGGCTTCCCATTCATTCCTATGGGCCTACAGGCCCATAGGAATGAATGAGAATTGCATGCGCAATTTGCGAGAACCCAATAGATACTCACAAATTGCGCATGCAATTTCAAGAGTGAAAGGGTGCCAAAAGGACACCCTGCTGCACCTTTGTAATGTGCACCCATGTTGCGCACACACATGCCCCAAGGGCATGTGTGTGTGTAACATAGGACTTTGAAAAATGCACTTTGGTGCATTTTTCAAAGAAATCGCAAATTACCATCACCTTTCAATTGACGGTAATTTGCGATTCTTAATTATGAAATCGCAATGTTTTTTACTTTAATGCATTGCATTTAATTAATCACAGATTGCAAATACTTAAATAGTGATTTTTGCATTTGGGATGATGCATCCCAAATGCAAAAATACCGGTCGTAAAGGGGCAGATTCTGAAAATCTGCCCGTTCGCGACTGGTTTTTCCTTTGATGCATGTGGCCCAAAGACCCTTTTCTCTCACTAATGAAGTCTTGTCCACCTCCAGTGGGAATACAAAATACATGCAACATTTCTACTGCAAGAATAAAATATTAATTCAAATGTTAAACTGAAACATGAGCTTGAAACCAAATACAGCTCAGGCCCACAAGTTAGGCTAAGTTAACATGTGCATGGGCTACATTATGTGCACTTCCCTACACACAAATAAATCGCATTGTTCAACATATATTTTAGCAATTAATACAGTTTTAACATGATTATTCTTTAATAAACATCTCATTGTAGCAATTATTTGTGAACACATTAGCAAACATCTCTTCTGAAAAATTAATACATATGCACCACATTTCTATCGATTACATCTCTAAACACGCATGTACTTCATTCGTTTGTGAGGATATTTAAATATACAACACTCTTACTGTCATCTTCAACATTAGTCACACAGAACTTATGCGAGTGTGGACCACATGTGATTATAATGCACTCCTAACACATCTCTCAGGGTGCAGTAATTTTTACATTACTCCAGTTTTCCCAATGGTCTTAAGGGCCCAATTACGAGTTTGAGGGTGCGTCAGCAGGACCGCCCCGCCGATGCACCGCCAAACCCACGTGAGAACTGCCCACCGTATAATTACTTTTTTAGTCATTGGCGGGCGTTTCTTTTGCTGTTCCCATGGCGGTGCCTATAAAGTAGACACCGCTATGGGAACGTCAAAGGAAGTTCCAGCACGGCATGGACTGTGAAGTCCATGCCGTGCTGAAACTTGTGGTGCATGCAGACAGGGGGAACAGGTTGTGCCCCTCTTGGTGCATCCACATGAACTAGTCTAGGGCTCCCTTTCTTTCCTCACTGCCACTGTTTTCATGGAGGAAAGACCTCCATGAAATCAGTGGCGGTGAGGGAAATTGTAATATGCTTGGCGAGACTGCGGCTGTCCCTCCAAGCATATTGATGTCTCTTGACCGCCGCTCCACGGGCAGGGAGGAGAGTCAGCGGTTCCAGGGCGGCACGATCGGCAAGGTCGTAATGTGGTGGTTGGAAGACTGCCACCGCCGCCCTACCACGAGTCTGGCGGTCCAAATACTGCCGGACTAGTAATTAGGCTTTAAAGGTTGAAATAAAAAAATATTGAAAATGTGTAGACAAAAAGGACATAAGAGCCAACGTTTCATCTGCAACTTCTTGCCACAATGGCTGATTTGTTAAAGCAATATACCATTACGTCCACTAGACTCTTCTGATTGCAGGAATTTATAGTGTTAGTAGGATGTCCAAGAACATGTGGTATTTAGAGTCAACAACTGAGCTGCATCTTACAATGATTTTTAATTGTGTACCAAGAATAGAGTAATTCATATGGTAAAATATAAAGATTGAAAAATGGGTATGAAGGAAACCTATGTATTTCTGAAATGTACACCACATACAGAGTTTAGGAGCAATGGGAATTTGTACATCTCAGGATTTGTGGATTCCCATACTAGCATGTGACTCAGAGGGCATTTTTCAAAACGTCTACTTTATTACCCACTGGCTTACATTTGAAAGGCACAAATGCACAGAAATCGACTTGGTAATAACAAGTGTTTTTCTATTCTGTGTTCCCACGTCTCCCAATAAAAATGGTACCTCACTTGTAAGAGTAGGCCTAGTCCCCTCGAGGTTCTCAATTATCTTCTGGATCCATCCTGAACGGATAACATGGTCACAGGTAGCATGTAGGGGGGCGTCCAAGGCACCTCAGTGCAAGAAACTGTGTCTTGCATACAGTCATCTCCACAGACAGAATCCGACTGCTGACTTCCTTTAGCTCACCTATTACACACTAGATATTTAGAACCGAAAGGTTCTTAATATTTGAAGGGCCAAGAGGAGAAAGAGGGAGTACACCCTCCTGATTCAAAGTATTAGTCCACGTTAAAGTACTCCACTATTGATCTTAACATAGATATTAATTGTAAGAATTGTTTAGTTACGCGGGGAGGAATGATGGGATGTCCCTAAGTGAAGCAACCACTCCTGAAGTGGTGTAGGAAAAGGCTTTTCTTTTATTTATTTTCCCTCACACACCCTAGTGGTGTCATGCTTCATCATCGGGACACCATGACCCCTATAAGTCGTGGTGGGCTCAACCAGTATTTCAGGGAGCACTTGAATAGTATATCTGGCCAGGGGGATAAAGATTAAAAATCCACTGTCAGAACCCAGTATCCCTTTATTCTTGGGTCTGGCAGAAATATTCAAATTAATGAACAATAGGGCCGTTTGGAATATTATGGTCCTAGGACCCTAAGGCCAACATGTTTCAGTCCTTGCGTGCCCAAAAGGAATTGGTGCTGGTCTTTCTTCAGGGCTGTGTCACCCCCTGGAGGGAAAAGAACAGGGAATTACCCTATAATATTTAAAAAAGGGCAGGTAGCTGCTCCTTTATATGTCGCTATTAATTTTAATGTTGAATCACTCCATCCCGTTTGGAGAGTGGTAATAACCCACGTGAAATCACGCTTGAACGGGGGTACCCAGATTCATGGGTCTTCCCCTGCTGCGGATCTATTTGGGGCTGATTCCATTGGCTTGAAAGCCAAACGGGATGGAGTGATTCAACATTAAAATGAATAGCGACATATAAAGGAGCAGCTACCTGCCCTTTTTTAAATAGTATAGGGTAATTCCCTGTTCTTTTCCCTCCGGGAGGGACACAGCCCTGAAGAAAGTCCAGCACCAATTCCTTTTGGGCACGCAAGGACTGAAACATGTTGGCCTTAGGGTCCTAGGACCATAATATTCCAAACGACCCTATTGTTAATTAATTTGTAATCTTTATCCCCCTGGCCAGATATACTATCCAAGTGCTCCCTGAAATACCGGTTAAGCCCACCATGACTTATAGGGATCATGGTGTACCGATGATGAAGCATGACACCACTAGGGTGTGTGAGTGAAAATAAATAAAAGAAAAGCCTTTTCCTACACCACTTCAGGAGTGGTTGCTTCACTTAGGGACATCCCATCATTCCTCCCTCCATAACTAACCATTTCTTACAATTAATATCTATGTTAAGATCAATAGTGGAGTACTTTAACGTGGACTAATTCCTTTAGCTCACCCCATACTCATTTAGCTGGTAAGTCTACATCAAGGCAAATTGAAGACCTCAGTGAGCAAATTACCGGGCTTTACCCGGTGGCTTCAACTGTCTACCTACAGACGGAGGTCTCATAATGCCTCAGAGCAGACAGAAAAGTCACAATGTCATGGGTGGTTGCTTTACCTCCAAGTGTATCACATTACTCAGTGGGACACCACCAGCATCAGCAATATGACGGCTTACAAAAGCAAAAGGGACACTATGTTAAAAGACATGCTCTCCAGGTCTGCAGCAAAGTGGCAGGACCTCCTTAAGGGCCAGGAAGCGGATGAAGGTGAAAGCCACAAGGCCTCCTGTTGGAAGGCGGACCTCGGGGGAGTCGGAGAGACCACCCAGGGGGGCCCCCACACTGTACGAAGTAGCCGAGCGCTGCTGAGAAGCCTCCTAGGAGAGGTCCTTCTCCTATTCCGTACTAGCACAGTAACACCACCACACAGGACTCGAGGATGTTTATCAAGACGAGCAATTCTTTATCAGCATTTAGGAAGTTACGGTTATCGATATATACAAGGGGGTTTCGAGGGATCCGCAAGAGTCTCAAAGTCTTCGATAGGGACGGGGTAGCGGGACAGTCTTTAGTAGCAGCTGGGTACGAGGGTACCTTAGGCCCAGTTCTTGATCCTAAAGCTGGAGGGACTCTGGGTCTCGGAGTGGTCGAGCCGCGACGGCGTCAGCAGTGCTCTGGCGATCAGTTCGTGGAGCTTGAGCCGCGACTAGGTCAGCAGGGCTCTTAAGGTGGTTCAGTTCAGCTCGAGCCACGACGACGTCAGCAGGGCTCTGGGGGAGGTTTCAGCGAGGTTGGGCCGCGACAGCGTCAGCAGGGCCCCGATGTTCCGTGAGGTTCCTTGTCTCAATAAGGTGGAGCCGCGACGCAGTCAGCAGGGCTCGTGGTATAGTGTCAGCAAGAGTTCTTCTCCGTAGGGTCAGCCGCGATTCCATCAGCAGGGCTCTTGACTCCGGGATACAACTGCTGTCCCATTGCGGGGTTGCCCCAGATATAGGTCTGGAGCCCTTTGATGTCCGGACCCTTGCGCCTGGGGGGGCGGAGAGGCCGGGCTGGGAGAGGCCAGACGCCCAGCGGGAGAGGCGCCAGGCCCGGGGAGGCCGGAGGACGAACGCACCTAGGTGTTGAGGGACGGTGGGGGTCCCATCGAAACTCTCCTCCTCCGGGAGTGGTGAAGTGGCCATGCGGTGCCCCCTGGCCAGATCTTGGTGCCTCGATGTCGGGGCTTCGCTGGGGCCGAGGCCGGAGGGAGCCGGGCTGTGTGGGCTGGTGCGTGGAGCAAGCATGGGGGGACCCCGAAGGGATGAGGGGTCCCTGTGTGGCCTGGAAAAGGGGGCCGCTGAGGCGGGTGTAGGAAAACGGGTACAATCCAAGGGGGACCTCGAAGGGAGGAGGGGTCCCTGGCGGCCTGAAATGGTGGCCCGTGTAGGCCGGTGCGAGGGACGAGCACAATCCAAAAGGGTTAAGACCACGCCACGAGGCCGGGTCCAACAGGCGTCCCCCCCAGCCGAAGGCAGGGAGAGTCACCCATTTCCTTGGGGGTTCTCCTCGTCGAGGCGGAAGAAGCGGGACAGGCCGTCGGCGTTGGCGTGGTCATTGCCGGGCCGGTGTTCAACAGAGAAGTCCATCCCTTGCAGCGAGATGGACCATCGCAGCAGCTTGGGGTTCTCGCCCCTCATTTGCATTAACCACCGCAAGGGCCGGTGGTCGGTCTGGACCCGGAAGTGGGTGCCGAAGAGATAGGGCCGGAGCTTTTTGAGGGCCCACACTACAGCGAAGGCCTCCCGCTAGATGGTGCTCCACCGCTGCTCCCGGGGCAGTAGCCGTCAGCTGATGAAGGCCACGGGTCTGTCGAGTCCCTCCGAATCTACCTGGGACAGGACAGCCCCAATTCCATATTCGGAGGCGTCCGTCTGCACCACGAACTCCTTGCTGTAGTCAGGGGCCTGTAGCACGGGGGCAGTGCACATCGCCGTTTTGAGAGTCTCGAAGGCCGTCTGGCAGCGGGGGGTCCAGTGTACCTTCTTGGGCTGCTTTTTTGACGTGAGCTCTGTGAGGGGGCCGACAAAGCTCTCATAGTCTCTGATGAATCGCCGGTAGTACCCGGTGAGGCCCAGGAAGGCCCGGACAGCTGTCTGGGTGGTGGGGGGTTCCCACGCCTGGATGGCATCAACTTTCGGTTGGAGGGGAGCCACCTGAACGCTCCCTACTTGATGGCCCAGATAGGTCACCGATCCTTGGCCTATCTGGCATTTGCTGGCCTTGATCGTGAGCCCGGCCCCTTGGAGGGCGGCCAGGACTGCTTTGAGGTGCCCCAGGTGCTCAGCCCAGTGGCTGCTGTATACGGCAATGTCATCTAAATAAGCCACGCTGGAGGCCTCTAGCCCGGCCAGGACCTTGTTCACTAGTCTCTGGAAGGTGGCCGGGGCGTTCTTCATGCCGAAGGGCATCACCCGAAAGTGGTAGTGCCCATCAGGGGTGGAGAAAGCGGATCTCTCTTGGGCACCGGGGGTGAGCTGGATCTGCCAGTACCCGGCGGTGAGGTCAATGGTGCTCAGGTAGCGGGCTGCCTCTAAGCGGTCGATGAGCTCGTCGGCCCGGGGAAGAGGATGGGCATCGGTCTTGGTAACAGCGTTCAGGGCCCGGTAGTCCACACAAAATCGTAGCTCCGGGGGGGTGCCTGGTGCGGCGGCCTTTGGCACCAGGACGACGGGACTGGCCCACGGGCTGTCGGAGGGCTCGATGACCCCGAGGGCCAGCATCTTCGCCACCTCAGCCTGGATGCAGGCCCGCACCCGGTCGGGTACTCTGTAGGCTCTGTGTCGCACGGGGGGACTGTTCCCAGTGTCGACGTCGTGGACACACCATGGAGTCACCCCCGGAGTGAGGGAGAAGAGGGCCGCAAAGGGCTGCAACAGTTGCTGACAGTCGTGGTGCTGTTCCGGGGTCAGGGAGGAGGCGAGTTGGACGCCTTCGATGGTCCCGTCGTGGTCGCTGGTCCGCAGGAGGTCGGGTAGGGGCTCGGAGTCGCCTTCGCCCCCGTCGTCGGTCGCTAGCAGTAGGCTTAGTTCGGTCCGGGCAAAGTGGGGCTTGAGCCGGTTAGCGTGTAAAACCCGGAGGGGGTTCCGGGGAGACTCCATGTCGATCAGGTAGGTGACAGGGCTCTTCTTTTCCACCACCTTGAAGGGCCCGGTCCATTTGTCCTGGAGGGCGCAGGGGTCAACCGGTAACATGACCCAGACTTGCTGGCCCGGCTCAAACTCGATGGTAGAGGCGTTTTGATGGTACCATCTTTTCATGTCCTCTTGGCTGGCCTCGAGGTTGGCTTCGGCCAGGGCTCGGAACCTTCGTGTCTGGTTTCGTAGGATCAGGAGGTATCTGTAGACGTCGGGAGGGGCATCTCGGGGCTTCGTCTCCCAGCCCTTCTTGACCAGGCTGAGGGGTCCTCGGACTGGATGCCCGTACAACAATTCGAAAGGGCTGAACCCCAGGGACTTCTGCGGGACCTCCCGATAGGCAAACAGGAGGCACGGCAGCAGGACATCCCATCTCCGCCGTAGGGGTTCCTCCAGGCCCTTGATCATGCCTTTTAAGGTTCTGTTGAACCGCTCGACCAGTCCGTTCCCCTGAGGGTGGTATGGGGTGGTGAACTTGTATGTGACCCCGCACTGCTGCCACAGGGACCGCATATATTTAGAGATGAAGTTCGTACCTCGGTCGCTCACCACTTCTCGGGGGAACCCCACTCTCGAGAAGATCCCCATTAAGGCCCGGCCCACTACGGGGGCTGTCACAGTTCGAAGCGGGATGGCCTCAGGGTACCTGGTTGCGTGGTCTACGAGGACCAGGATGAAGCGGTGACCCAGGGCGGTCCCGGGGTCCAGGGGCCCTACGATGTCTATTCCGACCCGTTCGAACGGGGTGTTGACTGCTGGGAAGGGCTGGAGAGGGGCTTTGACCCGTCCCCCAGTCTTGCCGCTGGCTTGGCAGGTCTGGCAGGACCGGCAGTGGTTGTCCACGTCCCTCCGCATCCGGGGCCAGTAGAAGTGGGTCACCAGGCGGCTGTAGGTTTTGTCCTGCCCCAGGTGCCCGGCGAGGGGCACATCATGTGCCAGTGTTGGAGCCGGCCTCGTGGCGTGGTCCTGTTCCCCCTCGCTAAGCCGCACGAGGTCCCATGCACCTCGGGGCTCCTCCATTTTGGATTATACGTCACTCCACGTGACCACCTACGTGACCCCGCTCCACCCGGCCTCGGTCCCAGCGAGGCCCGACATCGAGGCGCCAACCCCTGGCCCGGGGGATACCACGTGAACCCTTCCCACTCCCGGCGGAGGGCAGCATCGATGGGACCCCCAACCGTCCTTCCACACCTAGGTGCGATCGCCCCACAGCTCTCTGGGGCCTGGCGCCTCTCCTGCTGGGCGTCTGGCCGCTCCCTACCCGGCCTCTCCACCCCCCCCCGGGCGCAAGGGTCCGGACATCAAAGGGCTCCAGTCCTATATCTGGGGCGACCCGGCAACAAGACAACAGTTGTATCCCGGAGTCGAGAGCCCTGCTGATCGGATCGCGGCTGACCCTACGGAGAAAGACTCATCCTGAAACTACCCCCTGAGCCCTGCTGACGACGTCGCGGCTCCACCGTGCTTAAAGACCTTCACGAACCTTTGGGGCCCTGCTGATGCCGTCGCGGCCCGATCTTGTTGAACTTGCCATCAGAGCCCAGCTGACCTCGTCGCGGCTCGACCCAAGCGGAACTACCACCCTAGACCTGCAGACGCCGTCGCGGCTCTCCACGTCCGAGCTACTTTGAGGCCAGCACGCAAGGTCTGGCGCAGAGCCTCCCCGTACCTGGCTGGTACTGAGACTGACCCGCTACCCTATCCCCCTAAAGACATTGAGACTCTTTTTGGATCACTCGATCCCACTGTAAATATTGAATGTGCTACCTTTGATAAAGAACCAAGATAAGCAACTGATACCGAGTCCTGTGTGGTGGTGTTACTGGGCCTAGTACGATCTCAGGAGAAGGACCTCTCCTCGGAGGCTTCTCAGCGGCGCTCGGCTATAACTTTGCGGAAGGAAGGTGGCCGGAGCAGTCCCCCCGACTCCCCGGTGGTCCTCCCTCCAACATTTGGTGGCCAGCGACGGGATCCGAGCCAGACGCAATCGTACAAGCAAGTAACGCAACCACTACCTAACCAGACGGAAAGAAGGGAACCATGAACGACCAAGAAGCAACCATCGCCGCAACCTTCCAACTGGAAAAGCTGGAAGAATACACCCACAAAGAACTGAAACAATTCTGCAAGGACAAAGGGATCCCAACCACAGGATTGGGCACCAAGGAAGAAATGCAGAAAGCCCTGAAAACCTGGGCCTGAATCCGAGACCACTCCACCCCGAGCCGAAGAAACCGCGGGCCGGGGCGGAAACCTGCCACCGACCATAACCCCGACAGATGGGGGACGAAGCATCCTGGAAGCCGGCCTGTCCCACGAGGAGATGCAAGAACGGGAGAGGGCCCGGGCACACGAAATGGACCTCGCCCGACTCCGGCTGGACGGTGAACTCCTGCTGGCAGAGAAGAAACTAGCCTTGGAGCAACTCCGGCTGCAGGAGGAAATCGAAGAAAATAAACGGCAGCGAGAACTAGAAGAAAAACGGCTAACCCTCGAGCACGAGAGGGGCCTCAAGGCACTCGAACTGAAATCCAAAACGGGGGAGACCGGCACCCCCGGGGCCCGGGACGCTCTGCCACTAACCGAGCCGAAGGTTCATATCCCCAAGGATGTCGTCAAAGAATACTACAAAAACGACGACATCCAGCAGTGGTTCCGAGCCTACGAGGTAGCCATAACCTCCCATCGGGTACCCCGGAAGGATTGGGGTGCCGGCCTATGGGGGAGGTTCCTCAGCGAGGGCCGGGATACCCTGCTGCAACTCCCCGACGCGGTGATGACCTCATACGACCACATGAAAGAAGCCCTACTCACACGCTACGGACTATCAGCCGAGATGTACCGTCAGCGCTTCCGGGACTGTAAGAAGCTCCCCGGTACCACATGGGTCGAATACGTGGACTTCTTCAGCCGGGCCTTTGAAGGGTGGATAAAAGGGAGCAAGGTCACCTCGTACAACGAACTGTTCGACCTCATTGTCTGGGAGCACCTCGCCAACAACTGCTTTGTGGAACTAAGGCAACACCTCCTGGACAGTAAGCTGACCGAGCCCCGGAAGCTCGCCGCCAAAGCCGACCGATGGGTCAACACCCGGGTCCCCCGGAACCCCGTGGGGGACTACCAACGGAGTACCACGGGACCTCCTCGCCAGCGGGGCGGAGGAGGGGGGTCCCACCGCAGTCGAGACTTCCCGACCGGGCCGCCCAGAAGCCCGCCACGAGGCCAAGCCGCCAACCACACGTCCCCGACCCTGGTCCGAAGGGGGACCCCCATCGCCAGGCCTGGACCCCGACCAACAGTGACCTGCTTTGGATGCCAACAGACCGGCCACTATGCGAGCGACCCGGCCTGCCCTGTGAACCGGCGGAGCGGGACCGCTGGGCCCCCTCCCCGACAAATAGCCGCCGCAGCCCTGGGGGAAGGAGAGGAAGAGGAGGAAAACCGCGAGGACGGGTCCCCCGAGTGGGAACCAGCTGCCATGTCACTCGTATGCCTGGGCTCCCGAGAAATGGTGCCCCGGGCTGCCATCCCAAGCAACACCCAGAAGTACCAGCAGTGGGTCACCATCAATGGACAACGGGCCGAAGCTCTCCGGGACACTGGGGCCAGTGTGACCGCTGTCCGATGCCACCTGGTGACCCCCGAACAAATCCTGCCGCATGTCCTCTGTCCTGTCCGGACCGCGGACAACACCGAAAGCATGTGCCGGATGGCCAGGATCCCCTTCGAGTGGGGAGGAGTGTCAGGCACCCTCAAAGTAACTGTCCGCGATGACGCCCCGGTGGACTGCCTCCTGGGGAACGACCTAGAGAGCTCCCCCTGGGCCCAGGTGGAGCGCCGAGAGCATCTGGGGATGCTAGGGCTGCCCGAGTGGGCCTGCGCCACCACCCGATCCATGACCGCCCAACCTGCCGCTGCCGCCGCCCCCGACAAGCCTACGGGCCCAGAACTACCACCCTCCTCCGGCACGGAGGAACCTGACGATGAGGCCGGGCCATCCGAACTTCCTCCCGACGAGGCCGCCTCCCTCAGCGAGATCCCCGAGCTGGCCCAGTGGCGCCACGACGGGGGCCCACCCACGAACAATTCCAGCAAGAGCAAAAGGCCTGCGCGTCCCTCGAGGGGGCACGACAGCAAGCGGCCGCCCAGGCCTCGGGGGACACCACCTGAACCCACTGGATCTATTGGGACAATGACTTATTGTATAGCGAGCAGAAAGTCGCCGAACTGGGAGCCGGCCGGGTGTTGGTGGTTCCCCTCCGATTCCGAGAGTTCCTCCTGAACTTGGCGCATGACGTGCCCCTCGCCGGACACCTCGGGCGAGACAAAACTTACAGCCGCCTGGTGACCCATGTCTATTGGCCCCGAATGCGGAGAGACGTGAACCATCACTGCCGGTCCTGCCAGACCTGCCAGGCTAGCGGAAAGACTGGGGGTCGAGTTAAGGCCCCCCTCCAACCATTTCCAGCCGTCCACCTCTCGCCACCCTGACCCCAGAACAGCACCATGACTGCCGGAAGCTGCAGCAACCATTCGCTGCCCTCTTCTCTCTCACGCCCGGGGTGACCCCCTGGTGCGTCCACGACGTGGACACCGGGGACAGCCCCCCGGTGCGGCACCGCACCTACAGAGTACCCGACCGAGTCCGAGCCTGCATACAGACCGAGGTCTCCAAGATGCTCGCCCTCGGAGTCATCGAGCCATCAGACAGCCCGTGGGCCAGCCCAGTGGTCCTGGTGCCGAAGGCCGCTGCCCCCGGCACCTCCCCGGAACTCAGATTTTGTGTAGACTACCGGGGCCTGAACGCAGTCACCAAGACCGATGCCCACCCCCTGCCACGGGCAGACGAGCTGATCGATCTCTTAGGGGCCGCTCGCTACCTAAGCACCTTTGATCTCACCGCTGGGTACTGGCAGATCAAGCTCACTCCCGGCGCCCAGGAACGATCCGCCTTTTCCACCCCCGATGGGCACTACTACTTTCGGGTGATGCCCTTCGGTATGAAGAACGCCCCAGCGACCTTCCAGAGGCTGGTGAACAAGGTCCTGGCCGGGCTAGAAGCCTTCAGCGCGGCCTACCTCGACGACATTGCCGTCTTCAGCAACCACTGGGCCGCGCACCTAGGACACCTCGGAGAAGTCCTGGCCGCTCTCCAAAGGGCCGGGCTCACAATTAAGGCCAGCAAATGCCAGATCGGTCAAGGATCTGTGACCTATCTGGGCCACCAGGTGGGGAGTGGCCAGGTGGCGCCCCTCCAGTTAAAGGTCGATGCCATCCAGGCGTGGGAGCCCCCCACAACCCAAACCGCTGTCCGGGCCTTCTTAGGCCTCACAGGCTACTACCGGCGATTTATTAAAGATTATGGCAGCATTGTGGGGCCCCTTACGGAGCTCACTTCCAAGAAACAGCCCAAGGCGGTGCACTGGACGCCCCGCTGTCAGACAGCTTTTGAAGCCCTCAAGGCGGCCATGTGTGCTGCCCCTGTGCTACAGGCCCCTGACTACAGCAAGGAATTTGTGGTGCAGACCGATGCATCAGAGTACGGGGTCGGGGCGGTCCTCTCCCAGATGGACGCCGAGGGCCTCGACCGACCTGTGGCCTTTATCAGCCGCCGACTGCTGCCACGAGAACAGAGGTGGAGCACCATCGAGCGGGAAGCCTTCGCTGTGGTATGGGCTCTCAAGAAGCTCCGGCCCTACCTTTTCGGCACCCACTTCAGAGTCCAAACTGACCACCGGCCCTTGCGGTGGTTAATGCAAATGCGGGGCGAGAACCCCAAGCTGTTGCGATGGTCCATCTCGCTGCAAGGGATGGACTTCACCGTGGAGCACCGGCCCGGCAACGACCACGCCAATGCTGACGGCCTGTCCAGATTCTTCCAAGGAGATGGGTGACTCTCCCTGCCTTCAGCTGGGGGGGACGCGTGTTGGAGCCGGCCTCGTGGCGTGGTCCTGTTCCCCCTCGCTAAGCCGCACGAGGTCCCATGCATGAACTTTGCGGAAGGAAGGTGGCCGGAGCAGTCCCCCCGACTCCCCGGTGGTCCCCGGTGGTCCTCCCTCCAACAGCCAGGTTAAGGAGGAACTCCCGGAATCGGAGGGGGACCACCAGCACTCGACTGGCCCCCAGTTCTGCAATCTTCTGCTCGCTGTACAGTAGTCCTTCGGCCCAATAGACCCAGTGGGTTCCGGTCTGGTCACCGTTGGCCTGCGAGGCCGCTTGCTGCCGGACTCCTTCAAGGGAGGGGCAGGTCTTCTGTTCCCGCAAGAACTGTTCTCTGGTGGGGCCCCCGTCGTGGCGCCATTGGGCAAGCTCCGGGAGTGTGCCGAGAGAGGCGATCTCGTCCGGGGGGGGCCACCGTGGATCTGGCATCGGTGTCCGCTTCTTCCTCGCTGGAGGCAGGTGGTGGCACGGGCCCCTCGGGCTCGACGGTGTCGGCGGCCATGGACGAATGGGGGGCCTGGGCGGCCATGGACCGGGTGGTGGCGCAGGCCCATTCGGGTAGTCCTAGCATTCGGAGATGCTCTCGCCGCTCCACTTGAGCCCAGGGGGAACTCTCGAGGTCGTTCCCCAGGAGGCAGTCCATCGGAGCGTCATCGCGGACAGTCACCTTCAGCATGCCCGTCACCCCTCCCCATTCGAAGGGAATCTGGGCCATCTGGCACATGCTCTCGCTGTTGTCGGCCGTCCGGACGGGGCATAGCACATTCGGCAGGATCTGTTTGGGGGCCACCAGGTGGCAGCGGACAGCGGTGACACTGGCTCCGGTGTCATGGAGGGCTTCGGCCCGTCGTCCATTGATAGTGACCCACTGTTGGTACTTCTGGGTGTTGCTCGGGATGGGTGTCCGGTGCACCATTTCTCGGCTGCCCAGGCAGACCAGGGACATGGCCGCCGGCTCCCACTCAGTGGACCCCACGTCGAGGGGTTCTTCCTCTTCCTCCCCTTCTCCCAGGGCGGCAGCCGCTAGTTGTCGGGGTGGGGGCCCGCTGGTCCCACTTCGTCGGTTCATGGGGCAGGCAGGGTCGCTGGCATAGTGTCCTGTTTGTTGGCAGCCATAGCAGGTTACCGTGGGCCGGGGTCTGGTTTTGGCTGGCGTCGTCCCTCTTCGGGCTAGGTTCGGGGAGGTGTGTTGCTGAGGCGGCCCCCGAGGCGGACTCCGGGGTGGCCCGGCTGGGATGTCACGATTCCTGTTTGACCCTCCTCCCCCGCCGCGCTGGCGGGGGGATCCGGTGGGGTTTCGCTGGTACTCCCCCATCGAGCTCCGGGGGACTCGGGTGTTGACCCATCGATCGGCCTCGGCGGCGAGCTTCCGCGGCTCGGCCAGCTTGCTGTTGAGGAGGTGTTGTCTTAGCTTCACGAAGCAGTTGTTGGAGAGGTGTTCCCAAATAATGAGGTCGACCAGCTGCCCGTAGGTGGTGACCTTGCTCCCCTTGATCCAACCTTCTAGGGCCCTGCTGAAAAAGTCAACATACTCTACCCACGTGGTACCGGGGATTTTCTTGCAGTCTCTGAAATGCTGGCGGTACATTTCCGCGGTTAGTCCATAGCGGGTGAGCAGGGCCTCCTTCATATGGTCGTACGAGGTCATCACCTCTTCCGGGAGCTGGAGTAGGGTGTCTCGGCCCTCGCTAAGGAACCGACCCCATAGGCCGGCACCCCAATCCTTCCGGGGTACCCGATGGGAGGTCATGGCCACCTCGTACGCCTTAAACCACTGCTGGATGTCGTCGTTTTTATAGTACTCCTTGACGACATCTTTGGAAATATGGACCTTGGCTTCGGTGGGCGGCAGAGCGTCTCTATTGCTGGGGGTGCCGGTCTCCCCCTTCTGGGCCTTGAGCTCGAGTTCTTTGAGGCCCCGCTCGTGTTCGAGGGTCAGCCTTTTCTCCTCCAGCTCTCGATGCCGCTTCTTCTCCTCTATCTCCTCTTGTAGCCGTAGCTGTTCCATGGCCAATTTCTTTTCGGCCAGCAGGAGTTCTCCGTCCAGCCGAAGTCGTGCGAGCTCTAGCTCATGGGTCCGGACCTTCTCCCGCTCTCGTATTTCTTCTGCGGAGAGGCCGGTTTCCAGGCTGTTTCTCCCTCCGTTCGCTGGGGTCGGTGCTGGTGGCGTGGCTGCATTCAGGGGCAGGGGACCTTCACTCTGGGAGGGACCCGCCTCGGACTCTATCCAGGTTCTCAGGGCTTTCTGCATCTCTTCCTTGGTACCTAGGCCGGTGGTCGCAATGCCCTTGTCCTTGCAGAACTGTTTTAACTCTTTGTGCGTGTACTCTTCCAATCGTTCTGGTTGGAACTCCATGGTCGCGGTGGTTTCCTGGTTGCTCATGGTCTCTGTTCGTCTGGATGGGTAGCGAGTGGGTTACTTGCTTGTACGATCTGCGTTCGGCTTGGATCCCGTCGCTGGCCACCAAATGTTGGAAGGCGGACCTCGGGGGAGTCGGAGAGACCACCCAGGGGGGCCCCCACACTGTACGAAGTAGCCGAGCGCTGCTGAGAAGCCTCCTAGGAGAGGTCCTTCTCCTATTCCGTACTAGCACAGTAACACCACCACACAGGACTCGAGGATGTTTATCAAGACGAGCAATTCTTTATCAGCATTTAGGAAGTTACGGTTATCGATATATACAAGGGGGGATCGAGGGATCCGCTAAAGTCTCAAAGTCTTTGATAGGGACGGGGTAGCGGGACAGTCTTTAGTAGCAGCTGGGTACGAGGGAACCTTAGGCCCAGTTCTTGATCCTCAAGCTGGAGGGACTCTGGGTCTCGGAGTGGTCGAGCCGCGACGGCGTCAGCAGGGCTCTGGCGATCAGTTCGTGGAGCTTGAGCCGCGACTAGGTCAGCAGGGCTCTTCAGGTGGTTCAGTTCAGCTCGAGCCGCGACGACGTCAGCAGGGCTCTGGGGGAGGTTTCAGCGAGGTTGGGCCGCGACAGCGTCAGCAGGGCCCCGATGTTCCGTGAGGTTCCTTGTCTCAATAAGGTGGAGCCGCGACGCAGTCAGCAGGGCTCGTGGTATAGTGTCAGCAAGAGTTCTTCTCCGTAGGGTCAGCCGCGATTCCATCAGCAGGGCTCTTGACTCCGGGATACAACTGCTGTCCCATTGCGGGGTTGCCCCAGATATAGGTCTGGAGCCCTTTGATGTCCGGACCCTTGCGCCTGGGTGGGCGGAGAGGCCGGGCTGGGAGAGGCCAGACGCCCAGCGGGAGAGGCGCCAGGCCCGGGGAGGCCGGAGGACGAACGCACCTAGGTGTTGAGGGACGGTGGGGGTCCCATCGAAACTCTCCTCCTCCGGGAGTGGTGAAGTGGCCATGCGGTGCCCCCTTGCCAGATCTTGGTGCCTCGATGTCGGGGCTTCGCTGGGGCCGAGGCCGGAGGGAGCCGGGCTGCGTGGGCTGGTGCGTGGAGCAAGCATGGGGGGGACCCCGAAGGGATGAGGGCTCCCTGTGCGGCCTGGAAAAGGGGGCCGCTGAGGCGGGTGTAGGAAAACGGGTACAATCCAAGGGGGACCTCGAAGGGAGGAGGGGGTCCCTGGCGGCCTGATATGGCGGCCCGTGTAGGCCGGTGCGGGGGACGAGCACAATCCAAGAGGGTTAAGACCACGCCACGAGGCCGGGTCCAACACCTCCCAAAAGAGAACCTTGCAGGGGAGCTTGGGGTGCCACTCACTTGCTCCTTCATTGAAGACCTATTCAGCTAACTCAGCAATCACTTTACAGCATTACAGAAAGACTTTTTAAGATACTTGTGGGCCATGAAACCAGAAGTGGGAGAGCTGGCACAACGTGTTTTCACCGGTGAAGATACCGATGACACCGGGAAGATGAAATACAGTCATTCCGAAGGTAGATGCTAGATTTGAGTGAGCAAAACATCGGCCTGTAATGCCATCTCAAAGACCTTGAAAATAGATCCGGACAATCCAACATTAGAATTAGAGGCACTACTGTGATGCAGAGAAGGGGGGCATTGAGAGCTATGTCAAACGGCTATTCACATATATCCAGCGCATTCACGGATTCGGATATCCACAGTCACAGAACCTACCACTTGGGCCATTATTTAATGAAATAACGAATCACACTCAGTTTACACGCTGTACCAAGGCACAGCATGTCCTTGGCTTCACTAAGGTACTTGGAGGTGTTCCTCCCTCTTCATCTCCTTGAGAAGATACATATTTCAAAAACATTCATCAAGGAACAAGGACCAGGATACCCTCCAAAAAGACTTTTCTTAAACCCTCCTTAGATGAAATCTGCCATGAAAGGTGAGCAGTTCTTAACAAGTTACTGGGGGACAAGACAGAAGGTGGTAAATGAGATCCCTACAGGCTGCAGCCAGACACCTTCGCCATAGTCCAATCCTTATAGCCAATGTGAGTGGTGGCTCGACTGACTGGAGAAGGCTGATGTAAAGAACATCAGTGGTGGGAGGGGGACAGACCGCTGCACTACAACCAAACACCTCCAGGTCAGGCGGAGGAAATCACTGTATGACAAGCTTGAACATGAAAGAAACATTTTTAGCCTTGATAGACTACTTTAGTAGACATTTACTTGAATGTCCTATTTCCATTTGGAGGGCGGAGTTATCTATGTTGTTCTATTTTCAGGTTTTACTTTATGGAACACCCCAGGGCACACACCTTTGGCCCGCAGCATGCTGGACACCCACTGATTTTCAAATTTAGCTGGGACCGATCAGATAGAATTGCAGACACTCCAGGGACCCAAGCTCTTACCGAGACGACACACATGACTAAAATACTATGTTTGAATGGCATGGGCCTGAATCATGTATGAAGACCCCACATGTAGTATCTGGTTCCTACAGGAGACCAATCTTCTCAAGTGCTTCTGGGGCCGTAAGAAATCTAAATGATTCTCCAGACAATACTTCTCTGGATGCAACATAAATAAAGGAGCTGTAGCCAAACTGCTGGCCAGTGAGTTTAAGGAGAAAGACCTAAACACTGTTACTGAAATTGCAGGGAGACACCTGGCTGTATGGTTATCCTTGAACCACCTCACACTTACCCTTGTGACTGTTTATGCCCCCAGTGAGAACCAGGGGAGGTTCATTATGGAGTTCCTCTCACAGGTCATGATTTCCTCAGACTAAGAGGTGTTGTGGGGTTAAACCTAAATATCATATCAGATATAGGATTGTACAGATCAACGCAGTGTACAGGACAGACAGGCGCACTATCTATGAGTGGGAAGGAGTGGCTGAATGAACTGTTCCTGATAGACATATGGTGTTTCCTCAACCCCACTAGTAGAGACTACAAGCTAGACTACTCCCTAGGGACTACCCACATCCTGGCTAGAGCAGAACAGGCGGAAATAGGTATGTTATCCCAGTTGGACCAAGTTCCAATTTTCATAACCCTGACAGGCCATACTTAGAAACAAGCTCATTAGGAGCACACATATCCAAAATAACATATGAGGGGTCCGATCCAAAGCATTTTACAAGACAACGCCGATGCAAAAACATGCATAGCTGCTGTATGGGAAACCCTGAAAGCTGCGTTACGAGCTGAAGATACTGCACTTTGTGGTAAAAATTAACACAGAAAGGAAGGACAAGAGGGATGAGCGTGACGGAAAGGTAAAAGGCCTTAAGACCAGCCATAGCCGAGTTGGGGTACACATGGTTGCGTGGCAACTGTCATTGGCCAATCACCAGCTCATGGCCTGACATGGACAGGGCAGAATACACACTACTATGGTTGCACCAACGATACTACTAGGGGGAAACAAAGCAGGCAAACTGCTTGCCTGCAAACGGTGTTATAAAATGCACAAAGATAACATGACAACAATCGTCATCTCAAAAGGAGAGCAATTGCGATCAGATGAGGATAACACTCATTCAGTCCTTTACACATTTCTACAAAGACCTATACACTGCAGACACCATCTCGGAGACATAGAATCTTACCTTTTTAAAAAAAACATTTTATTGGCATTTTACAGAGAGAAACAAAGAGGAAACATGGTAAGTACCATTACACATAGCCTGAATAGTACTGGTGTTGGCAGCAACAATCCATGCATACAGATAATACAGTACATACCTTGTTCGAGACCAAGGAAGGCCCTCAGCTGTGACTGTGTTATAATAAACAATGCATTAATGCAACTTGTCAGTATCACCAATGGCATCTTCAAAAAAGCCAAAACAACAATTTTAAGCCCCCCCCCCTATACTTGCCCAGTCCAGTTATCGTCCAAAGGGAAGAACACGGATAAGTCCTTGTGTCGTCAACAGCCATTATGAAATAGAGGGAAGTCATGGTATGTTAGGGGAGGTGACTCGCTCAAGTAGATGCCTAGAGTCTTTGTAGAGGCTGGCAGCGGGTCGTGCATCACGTCTGTCCGGAGGAGCGTGCACTACATATAAATACTGTCATCAGGTCCAGTTAGGGCATGAGGGAACCTCCGTGGTTAGGTGCATCCTCTTGTTTAAGTTCTTCCAGCTAACCCTCCAAGCCTCGGGCCATCTCCTTCCAGACCCTCCCGTATTTGGCATCTCTCATAAGGGTAATTTGTCTCTTGGGTAATATAAGCGCATGGTCTATACATTTGGTGGTCACCTTACGCAGGCCGGCCTAGGAAAAAGACCCAAAAGGCAGGTTGAAGGTACTATGTTGCAATCAGTGATGTCGTTAATAAAAGTCATTACATCTGTCCAGAATTCCGTAAGGTGTGGGTGGTTCCATACAATATGGAACAGCTCAGCACTCTTCTCGTCGCAAGTAGGGCGCGCCGCCTGGGTATAACGGAAGTATTTGTTTATTTTGCTCAGAGTGGGATATGCTCTATGCAGGTAGTAGAAATTAATTAGTTTAAAACAGGTATTCCGCGACACTCTGGGTATTACCAAGCACCCATGTCCAATCTTCATCTGACAATGGGGTACCGACGTCTGTTGCTGACTTGTCTCACAAATCATGAAGAAGGGTGATCACATCCTCCTGTAGGGCAATCTAGAAGCCCGTAATAGCTTTGTGTTTGCCTGAGGTTGTACACAGTACATGACATATCTTGTGTGTTTTGGGCTCATTATGGCTATCCTTCCATTTCCTATGCAGTGTCACTAAGTGTACCCCAAACAGTAATGACTGTCCTGCCGGTAAGTCGTGTGTGAGTTGTAAGTCCTCAAAGCACTGCAATTGCCCACCAGCGTTTAAGTCACCCAGCATCTCACTGCATGATGTTGCCCTGTCCACTAACCATGGTCGGGTATCTACAGGTAAGATGACCAAAATCCAAGTGAGCGGTATCCCTGGTGAGTACTCGGCCACTATGTTAGTTTTCTGGTGGTAGCGTGTCCAGCATTGTTTAGCCACAAGCTGCAAACTCCTAAGCTCAGCCCTAGGTTTCCTAGGTTCCAGGAGCAGCTGAGATAACCACTGGGGGGATGGCGTATCTACCACCGCTTTGGCCCCTCCCTGTGTTCTGGTTGCCATCCAGCGTGTCACCCAAGGCACCTGGGTGGCTAGGTAATAGGATTCGAAATCCAGGGCTGCAAGCCCAGCATCGAGGCTAGGGCACTTGTGTTTCGCAAGTGACCCCCTATTCCAAATGAAACAGTGTTTTCAGTTCCCTGAACTTACTTCTGGGTACGACTATGGGGAAAGTAGCAATGTAATATAAGATTCTAGGTAAAGCCACCATCTTGGCCACCGCAACCTTAGTCATCATTGATTGGGGGAGTGTCTTTCAGAAACCCGCCCAGGCTCCGAACGCCAGAATCGCTTTCTTGATATTACCCTCCAGGATATCAATTTCATTCCTATAAAGTTGAATGCTGAGCAAAACGAGGTCTGTCCCCACCTGGGTTTCCCGGGTCAACAGAATCCTCTTACGTGGGACGTAAGGGGAAAAAGAAGGATTTTTGCCAATTTGCTTGCAGCCTCATTAGAGCGTCAAAGTCATCCAGGAGACAGGAACCTCCATCAATGTCCATTCGTTTAACATTGAGGAAAAATAGCATGTCATCCGCGTACAACGCAGTGTGATGAGTGTCCCCCAGGACCTTAATGCCAGCATAGTGTGTGCCTTGTCGGGCTCTGTATGCTAGGGGTTATACTGCAATAGCAAAGAGCAAGAGGGACAAGGGACACTCCTGTCACGTGCCCTACTCCACACAGTAATCATCAGACATCACCCCACCAGCTCTCACCCGTGCCATGGGAGAGGCATATAACAGTCTGGTCCAGTCAATAAAGCCCCAGTTCAGGTTCATCTTTTCCATCACAGTGTACAAATATTCCCAGTCTAAGCTGTTGAAGGCTTTTTCGGTGTCTACTGACATCACTAGTGCCTCAGGATTCAAGAATGGGGCCGGCAGTAGGAGTGCTTTAACTCTCTTTAAAGCTGTGTTTTGCTCCGGTATGAAACCTTTTTGATCCCCCTGGATAATATGACGCATATAGGGCAGGAGCCATGTAGCTAAGATTCTGGCCAAGATGTTCTAGTCTACATTTAACATCAACCAGAGGTCTCTTTACGCTGCAATATCATGGGTTGGGTGTTCTGGGTTGACCAGGGGAACAATGAATGCCTCCCTCAAAGTAGGTGGCAGGGAATGAGTGGTCCTCGCCATTTTGTTTACCTCAAGAAGCCAGGCTGCCAATAAATGATTGTACGCAGCATAGAACTCCACCGGGAGTACCTCAGACCCCAGTACTTTTACCTGGGACATGGCGTTAATAGAGGCTGTTATTTCTTCGATAGTTATGTCCGCCCACAATTTCTCTGCCACATCTGGGTTAAGGTAAGGCAAGGGAAGCTGCACAAGGTATGACAGGGTGGTCGAGGATGTGCCCCGAATGCGATGGGCATATAAAGTGGCATAGTATTTCTTAAACAGTTTATTTATTTCGAGTAACCTACCAGCTTGATAATTTTCAAATTTTAGTAATGGGGACCCTCTCTTTGGTGGATTCGCCAGCCAGACCAACTGAGTCCCCCATTTATCACACTCTGCATGTGCTATTGCCATGTATTCTTGATAATCAAAGCAGTGGAGTCTATCCAATAGTTCCACCAGTTTTTTTCCAAGCATCTAAAAGCAACGGGTGCTGAATAGGGTCATCATGTCTGTCCAGTTCCAATTGCTTAGGAATATGTTCCTGTGTTAAGACCTCTAGCGAACCCCACCCACGTTCTCTAGGCATTGCCCCTTGAGCCCTACCTTTAAGGTTTCTCAGTCTGTCAGAACAGAGGAAGTTAATTGTTCATTCACTGTGTTGATGGATTCCCTCCCCTATATCATTACAAAAAGTCAGGACTTCTAGGTTTACATTTTGAGTCACCAAATCGGGATGCTACTCAGGGTCTGCACCCAAGCCAATGTCAGGCTTAGTGAGTATGGTCAGATAAGGTTCTAGTCAAATACTCAGAATGATTCACTAGTTTGTGTACGGACAGTGTGCACAGGAAAGTGTCATGTAATCAGAAATGAAAGGAGTAGTCCATGATTGCGGGGTGAGCCAGTCTACATGTGTCCAGGAACCCCCAGAGAGTTTGCCACGGTCAGAGTCTATTTGCTAAGCTCATCCCAGGGGAGTCCCTTAGTGGGGGATGCAAGCGATCTAGAAAGGGATCAGCAATGCAATGAAGTCCCCTGCCAAGGAGGATAGGGTGTGGCCTGTACAGTGACAGTACAAGGGATAATTTGTCAAAAATAGTTTTTAATCAGTGTTAGATGCATACAAATTAATGAGCATGATGTGGTGTAACGCTGAGGGGAGCGCACATTGTGTGTTGCATGTACCTTGATGCAAAGGAGCAAACTTTTCTGGGATATGATGTAGTGTCCAGCCACACCCTTTTTCCTGGCCAAATTGATTTTCATGACCTCCTCTTTCATTTATCATACGTTCCTAATGTTCCTTTTTGTAAACATTGCATTCTGGCCCATTGATTACACTTCATCCTGCCCGAACCAGAGAGTACAGGCTGAACCAGAGAGTACGACCAGGGTGTTGAGAGGACGGCCTGACTGTGGACGTAAAGATACGACTCGTAAATGAGGTCTGTGAATACCAAAAGTCGTAAAGGTAGACATTTGTCTCAGATTGCCTTTGTGAATCGGGCCCTGTGTTTCTGAACTGCCATAGTGAAGTTTGGAAACACCATCACTGTATTACTATCTATCATAAGTACCTCCTTGTTGTGAGCCTCCCTCAGAATGTGGTCTCTGTCTCGGAAATGCAGCAATCTCACAACCAATGGGCGCAGCAGTTCTCCAGGTGGGGGGGGTGGCTCGTCTGCACCTTGTGGGCTTACTCCAACATAAAGAAGGTGGGCAGGCCCTAAGGTGCAACAGTCTTTTTCAGCCAAGACACCAGGGAGAAACTGTATTTTTTCCTTTTCTCTGTTCAGGCAACTCAACCACACGTTTGATGTCCCTGCATGCCTTACCTTCTGCGTCTTCGGATCTGTATTTCAGGATTTGAAGTCTTTCCTTCACATCCGCGGCACGGTTCTTGAGGCACCCCCATCAGCGACTGTGTCTCTCCAATATTGCGTTCTGTGGTAACGAGCCTCTCCAACAATTTGCAATGGTCACCATGAAGGATACTCAAGTCCACCATCACGGTATCCATCTTGTGTTCTAATGCCACCCTGGTCACATTGACAGCGTGGTGTATAGAGGCAAAAGTGGCTCCGGAGAGGGCAACAAGAACATGAGTGTCCCCTTCCTCTGTGTCACTGATAGAGCTAGACAACGGTGCTGCTCCCAGCTCTGCTCCCAGAAGCTTCAAGTGTCTCCCAATGTAGCCAGAGAGTAGGTAGCTCCAAGTGAGCAGGCACGGAAGCTCGCCAGCGATCCATGTGCTATCCTTTGGCAGTTTCTTGGTGTGTGATGTATAGTAGGGAACTACCAGGCCCCCCACATGATCAGTCAAGGGAGCACAGCGTACTATTCAGAGGCTGTTTTTGTCACCCCTCTTCTCACTCCAGTGCCCTAGGAGAGGCCTGCAGACACTTCCTCCGTGTGGGCCCAATCTGTCTGAGCCTACGGCATCCCCAGCCTTGGGACCAATTGGTACCTCAAGCAGGCAGGTTGGTTGGCTCCGTCACAGCTGGATACAGGCATGGCGGCACCTCACAGCCGCATCCGCTATCTGGTCTGGGGATATTTTTCGGCTACAGGGTGGGTGGGAGACAACAGGGGCAAGTCTCAGTGCAGGGTGTAACCTCCATAAACCTCAAAGAGTGAGTCCTGCCGCGGCTCAGCGGCACAGCGAACAGAGCCTGGGCATCTTCCCTACATCAGGAATGAGGCTGCCTGTGGCGCACGCAGTGTGCCCACATAAAAGGGCAGCCACCTTAGTGTTGCATTCGGCACAGCACCACACTGTAGTCGTGGGGACCCTGGGGAGTCCCCCAAAGTTCAGCGCCAAGGCCGCGTCACCTCCGGCACACAGAGGGTCAGGCGATGTATTTATACCTGCCGCAGCCCACTCGTCTTCCTCTTTGTCCCTCCTGGTCATGCCATTTGTGGATGTAAATTGTGTATGCTCAGGATTCACAATAATGTATTGCGTATGTAAAATTAAGTAGTGTGAACAAATTATCATTTCTTCATCAGGGGGGTGATCGACCACCCATGCATCGCTAGGGTAGCGCAATGGGCAGAGACCAGGACCTGGAGGCAAAGGTTCTACTGCACACAGATAGCTTGATTGGGGTCCCCGGACATGTGATGGCAAAGGTTGCTCAACAACCTGCAGTGGAGACTAGTTGGGGGAGACCCCTCCTAACATTTTAGTCATTCACCTCAGTGGCAACAATCTTACGCCTATGGGGCTAGGTGCACTAATACAGACAGTGAAAGCCACAATGGGCGAGATTAGTAAATGCATGGGGCAATGCTAGTTATGGTGGTCGGATATCACCCCATAGAGGGTCTGGCAGGGGCCAGGTGGGGGGAGGCCAATGAACATTCCAGAAGAAGGGTAAACAGCGCCATGTGCAAGCTCACGGAGCAGAGGGGTTTTGGCTTCATACGACATGGACCGATAGATGCCAACACCAAGGGGTATTCTGAGGAAGATGAGGTACGCCTGTATAAGGTGGGCATGGACTTGTTCTTGTTGGACCTGGGCGAAGCCCTGGTAACAGTGGGTTGTAAGTGAAGAAAGTTGTCTGTCTTGGGGGGGAAGCCCATATGTGACAGTGTACGAAGCTGGCTCTGTATATACTATATTTATCAACACAGGCCTAGGGCTCAGAAGGTATGTTTATTGTGAGCTGTGGTTCAAATCCTATTACTTTAGGTATATTATACTCCCCGTATTTTTAAATTTGGGGTAGTCACCAACAAAGCTAGCCACCTTCAGTTTAAAAATAAGAGTTTTACTTATGGCAATCCCCCTAATAGACCTCAAGGTGCAAGAACTCACGTAAAATACACCAGGTATTTTTTCTAATACAAATAATAGAAAAAATATGAAAAAAATGTGAGACGAGATGGCACCTCACGTGCGCAACACCAATTGAGCCTGCTGATTGGTACTCATCAGCTCTGCCCACTCTTATCATCATTGGCGACCGGCGGAGAGAAGGAGCTCCGTGAGGCTTTGGGTGATTCGCATTACAGCTGAATGCGAAACCACTGCGAGGACTCACTCTAGGAGCCCGTGTGTGACCTGTTAGAACGAGCTGGTACGCGAGGCCATGGCTCAATAATGTCCCCGAATGAAATTTTAAGCAGTGTCCCCTGCGTGTGCCTAGCGACTGGAGTTGCCCTGACGAAATCGCTACAAACATATTTGGCGATGAAACATGTTGGCACAACACAACGGTATGCATATTAAGCAACCTTTTTAAGTCTTGATTTGGGTGCACATCGAAGGAAGAATAAAGTTTGAACCTGTTGAGGGTGCATCCTCTTCAACTTTTTTATCTTCACTATTCAGTCGCACTTGGTATGTGATTTCCTCACCACTTACCTTCACAGTTTTGGTTTATTTTTGTGGACACTTTGCTTTTTGACTTTTTGGAGCGTGATGGCATCCAATGATGATAAGAGTGGGCAGAGCTGATGAGTACCAATCAGCAGGCTCAATTGGTGTTGCGCACGTGAGGTGCCATCTCGTCTCTCTCACATTTTTTTCATATTTTTTCTATTATTTGTATTAGAAAAAATATCTGGTGTATTTTACGTGAGTTCTTGCACCTTGAGGTCTATTAAGGGGATTGCCATAAGTAAAACTTTTATTTTTAAACTGAAGGTGGCTAGCTTTGTTGGTGACTACCCCAAATTTAAAAATACGGGGAGTATAATATACCTAAAGTAATAGGATTTGAACCACAGCTCACAATAAACAGCCCTAGGCCTGTGTTGATAAATATTGATTGAGAGGAGGGCGGCCTAGGTCTTTCGTTTCCCTCTGTAGCTCCTTATTGTGTATCTGTATATACTATACCAAAGTAAGGCATAGTGTCCACGGAGTACAGAGGAACCCCAAAGGTAGGCAGAGGTAAAAGTTGATAATACCTTACTCTCTATTTGTAGTAGTGTGGTTGAGCAGTAAGGCTTTATCAGAGGGTAGGGCTAAGCATTTATTGTACACACAGGCAAGAAATGATGTAACACACTCAAAGGCTGAACTCAGACAAATTTGTTTGTATAAAAATAATATTTAGTTATTTTATTTCTAGAACCAAGCCAGGCCTGGTGCAGGTAGGTGAATTACTACTTTGCAGGTATATTGCAATTGAAATACAGTTGGATGCAATTAGTTTGTTTACAGGTAAGTAAACAGTCAAAATTACTTTACAATTACTTTTCGGATGACTTTGAAGTAACTTTTTCTACTCATTGTGATATGCTTAGATATCACACTGGGACATTTCCTAGAGAAAAGGCAAAGAATTCCGTTTTTATACATTTGCAGTTTTTCAAGGTTTCATACAAACCAACTCTACACTTAATAGATTTTTCACAGAAAAATAGTCAATGCAGTCATATGGGAGAAAACAGTGTCATCGGTTTAACAGTAAGTACTTAGGTTTTGGAGTTGGTATTTTTGGGGTTAGAACCAGGGTTCTCCCAGGGTCGAGGATGCACTCTCAAAGCACCCTCAGCTTCACTAGGGCAGCTAGGTGCTGAGTACTGAGGCCCAATGTTACCCAATGGGGGATAGGGGGCCTCCGACTGGTGGCTGCTCACAAGCAGGCTGCAAGGTTGTGGGAGCAAAGCTCCTGGTTTTAGGCTTAGGGCAAAGGGGCGATCCAAGTTAGCACACAAAGTCCACCCACAGCAGTGCAGTGGCGGTCGGGTGCAGGGTGCTGTTTTGGCGTCGGGTGCCCTGCTGTTTTCAATGGGATTTGCCGGTTTTGGATTTTGGCTGCAGGCTTGATCCAGGAAGTCTTCCGGGAGAAACCTACAGCTGGGCAGGTAAGTGGGAGGGCTCAGTGACATAGGTGCACCTCATTTTCCCTTCTTCAGGGCGCAGGGCGGCTGGATGCAGGGGTGTCTTTTGTCACCAAAGATCACCATCTCACAATATGGGCAGTCCTTAACTATGCAATTCCATTGCAACTACACCCGCTCAGAGTGGTGCTCGAGGCGGTGCAATAGCAGGAAAGGAGAAACGATCTCCAAAATTGGAAGAGTTAATCAACCTTCCAATGGATTGTCCAAGAGTATGACACTCCTCAAGCATGGACTAACGGGCTCTGTACCACTTGGACCTGTAGTAAAAGACCGCACAGCTTTTGGATTGTTTGGTGAACACCACTCCGCATACCCACGGGTCCTAGTCGCAGGACCAAGATAGGCACCGACCTGCCTCATGATCTTATGAGAATCTATCATACCTTGACGATGGTCCGCTACAATGCACCTACCATAATTGTATTTTTGGAATACTGTGGCTGACACTAGGTTTTATCTTTTGTCCTGAGGAAGACCCTACTTGATGACTGTAAAATTACATTGATATCACGGTCGAAACATCAACGTAGTGTTCTCTCATGTCCTGAATCTCTGTAACCTTATATTTATTGACTTTGCTGGTTATTGTTGAAATTGAAAATAGGACAGAGATCGTGTATATTTATGTTTGTGTTGCGTATGAATTTGATATTCCTGTGGTTTATTTCACCATTTGTCACATCAGTCACTATTTATTGTATTTGTGTGATTACGCTATTGTATATTTATTTTTGTCTGTCAGCCCTTTTTGAAATATTGAATAATTTAATATATATAATAAAAAAAGAGAGTCTATTTTGACCTAACAGATAAAGAGGATTGCTCATTGATCGTGAATTCTTGTGGTGTGCATCTCAGGCTAATTAAGTTATCATCTGCATTCTTTTCAAAAGTAATTTGGTCACAAAAGAAATTACCTATACCATAGGCAGTGGGTTGTAGGCATAGCACACAGAAATGTGTGCCATGTCGACCCTTCACTTTTCTCTGCACCAAGCATGCAGCCTGCAATGGCAGTGTACATGTGTTAAGGTACAGGACCTCTAAGGGTGGCACAATATGTGCTGCAGCCCTTAGAGGCCTTCCCTGGTCACCGTGACCTTGGTTACAAGGGACTTACATGTAGACAGAGAGGTGCCAATTGGGGGTACAAAGGTACAGTTTTGGGAAAGAACACAGGCCCTGGGAATCTGATTGGCAGGGACCCAGGGCATATCAAGTCAAAGTCCATCAGAAGTCTGGCAAAAAGTGGGGGGGGGCTACTGCAACAGAAACCCAGCTTCCTAAAGACAGCTGCCACATCCAGAGCAATGGCGGAGTTAGAGGGCGATCCTAGGGCTTATTAGCACATAGGGGTACCCGCTTCAGGAGCACAACAGGGGTGGCCTATTCCAAACACCAGGAGTCTTTACTGTGGGACCCTGGATGTACAGGCTATGGAAAAATATGGACATTGAAAAAATCCCAGCTTCCCTGGACTGCAAGAGAAGTCAATCAGAAAAGACATGGGGATGATGTATCACCTTCCTGACCAAGGAATCCATAGAGTTTAGTTTCCCCAAATGCCTAAGGGTACTTAAACAAAGAACAACCAATTGACCAGGGACATGAATTTTGTCACACCTAAGTATCCTTGCTATGCTCAAAATACAACTGTTTAAAGAGAGGAATGAGGCTCGTTACAAGGGCTTATTTTAGTGGGCCTTTTAGCATAGATGTGCTGCTTTGGGATGTGGGCTGGGGGAGGGTAGTTTTTCATTTGCTGACTCTGCAATTACTATTTTATCCTTCCTCTTTACTGCATCTTTTCTACACACTTCAATCTTGCTCCCCCACCAGCCTATGGATGTAGCTGGCAGTATGTGTTTATATACCAATAACAAGATTTGCACCATTAACTCGTTCCGTGCTCATGACGGAACCACGCCGTCATGAGCCACGGTTGCCGTGTGCTCATGACGGAGTGGTTCCGTCATGCTGCGGCCGTTGGCGGCCGCGCCGCCCACGCGGCGCTAATTCCCCGCCTGTGCGGGCGATTAGCGCCGTGGGCGGAGTCATGACGGAACCACTCCGTCATGAGCACAGCCCAACCGTGGCTCATGACGGAGTGGCTCCGTCATGAGCACCGTGCCACCGCGCTGCCCCCCCCGCGCCCCCCAGCGCTGCGGCGGAATTTCCGCCGCAGCGAAGGGGTTAAAAGAATCACAGTCAATGTCATGTGAAGGTGCTGCATGCCCAGACCTCCATTAGAAGATCTTACCATTCAGATGTTTCTGAAACTCTACAGATTAATTTCCCCAGTGCCCGTCCATGTGTAGCAACAACTCACAGTGTTAAATGTTACACTTCAATCTGTAACCATGGAGATGAATTAGTGGGTTCTCCTTGAATTTTTGCAGATGCTAAATTCCAGCAAAAGGAAACCGCACCATATATTTGGCTTGGAACTATTGTTGTGAGGACCCATAGTTGATTATTTCTGCTGTGAATGAAATCTTTATTGCAGATGTTTCTTGCAGATGTTTCTTGTAAAAATAATTGCGATACATTAGTAACAGTTAAAGTATGCATTACTAGGCTGTGGTGGTAGTTCGACCAATGGCTCCCCCTCCATATCTCTTAGAGAAGAATTGTATTGCCCCAGTGACCTCATAACTCTTACTGGTCAGGCAAGTTGACTCCTACGTAGTTAAAATATGTAACTTGGTAAATCGTTGTGTTTTCCATAGACCAGTTTTATGTTGTTCGCCTCCTTCCATTTGATGTTATGCAGCCAAAATACACGATTTTTGTTTTACCATAATTTATTTTTGGAGCATTCAAGTTATTATATACTCAAAGACGTTTTAACTGTTGTTACAGGCCCGTCTGTTTTGATCTGACAATATCAAGTTTGTTATTCATGAGTGTTGCTCATCCTTCTTTTGGTCTTCCCGTGCAGATTTTTATTCATAACAGTTAAAAGTAGTACGATTTGGAAAGGCTAAGTTAGTTGTTTTTCACTTTCCTTGCAGACATATCATTTGATAGAAAAAAGTTATAATTTCTTCCACATTTTCCTTTATTTATCTGACCAGGCCAGCACTATTCCCGGAGCAAATCTGTATTATGCCTGATTGATAACTGTTTTCTGATGATTGGTTATCAGGAACTTTGTTGTACAGCTTTGATTACTTATCTAAAATGCGAGTTCTATCCAGGGCTTGTCGTTGTGGTCTGATACATTTTGGCCGATTTTGTTAAGATGTTAGCTTTTCTTGACATTCCTTCTGCTTTTCCCATTAGAAGCTGATTTTTCCTTTATTGGCGAACTAGCTCCTTCTGAAGTTATTGGTGTTTCTCCTACATGTGTAGCTCTGTGATTTACTTTATTGGTAATACTGGATTTCTTTGAACCAATTATGGGTGGTCCAGTTCCTGTGTTCTTCTCCTCAAGTTTTCCCATTATGTGAGTTACGTTCCTTAGTTGTTGTGAATCTTTTTCTGAACTAATCGGCTATAATTTATTGTTGTTTGGATCTGGTTGATTACTGCTACTGTTCCTATTTGTGGCACTCAAATTTTTTATTAACTTCCTCAATTTTTTAAATCTTTGCTTAGTTATATATATGTTGTTGAAATCCATCACCCGTATCTGATATGGGGAATGACTCTTCTGTTACAGTGTTTTTTAGTTGTTTAGTGTCTGATTTCTTTTGTTCTCTCCCACAGCTCTTTAATACTCCACTACATAATTATCTGGAAAAGCGACAATGCTGTCTTATGTTCTTCCTCCATTTTTTGTTTCAGTCAATAGCGCAGACGATGATTTCTGATGATAGAGATTGGATAGCTCAATATTCTTTATATCATGTATAGCCTGATTGGCTGGTGGCAGAGTGTTTGATATACTATGCATTAACAATTTACTTTTAAGATTCCATGCTCGTCTTTCCTCGTATTAGAGTCTCTATGTTGATCTCCAGATAGTGATTTATTGTATGTGTTTGAAGATTCCAATCCATTTGCAAAGTTTTCAACATCTTTTCCTCTCTGTAAATGGGAATCAACTTCACCAGTAATGGTTGAATCAAGTTGATTTCATTATCTATTTGCAGCAGTGATTGCAGTTCGATTGACAATTACTCAATTAAATAGTACAACTCCATAGATTGTTTTTTTGATGACCACAAGGTCTTAATGTTCAAAGAGATTTATTTCAATAGAATAACTTGATCCACTAATAAGCTAGACTGATTTAGGTAGCATTCTGATATTTTAGTCAAAATGGGGATTGCTGCCAATACCGGGTACAAGTGGGGTATCGCCCTGGTCACTGCCTGAGTGGGAGCCTTGCATAAAATGCTCGTGCAATACAGAACTTTATTGACCTGTGTTGGCTTCATATGCTTCCATGACTGCATCCAACTCACTACATAGCTCTGAATCTTCGGATGGGCTGTTGATTTGCTTTGAGGTGGTTATACTCTTGTTATTGCCTTCGCTGTGAGAGTCTTCTCTACCTCAAATTGATTCAGAACCAGACTCTATTTCACGTGAAGAGCCAATCATATTGAGCTGAATGATTTTGGTGATTAAGTTGTTTACATTGTTGCTTGAACTGTCAGCTGTTATATAATTTCCACTATTGCATATAGAAGGCGCCATGCTTGATATTGTAAAGCAGTTCGCTACTGTCTACTGTTTAATTCTTTTATATCTTCCAAACATAGGTAAATCTGCTTGATTGTAACCCTGTGCTCCCAGGTTTTTGGTATCAAGTTTCTTGTTCTTGTCACTAATTTCATTCCCTGAATGTTGTTTTTGAGTCATTGTCAACACGTCAATGTTAATCTCGAAGGTCTATACTAGATTAGGATTTAAATGAGGTTTACTAGTGTTTTGTATTTTGGTTGATGCTACAAGCTAAAGTCACGCGTTAGGATATCTTGTCGACAACTGATCCCAGATTTGGTCAAATTTAAGTATAAGTAAAACAGTAAAACAATGAAGCAGTTTATTTCTCCAAATCTTTACACTCAGTAGTTTACTGCTTCTTGGCCCTTTAGAAGTTAATTGGAATTGTTCACAGGAAAACCTTTGTGACATGTAAAACCAGTAACATTGTAACTAGTAATGTGTCGGTGCTCTTACTTACCTCTGCACTTTCAACCATTAAATCTATTGAATCCGTTGAACTCATTCAGTCCAATCTAATCTGTTATTCTGCCCTTTCACAGCTCCAGCCAACTCCAATGCCAGTCACCAACCTAGGTCCAGATGGGTGCAATGCCACTTCTTTTATAAGCTGGCAAGTCACAAATCATGAGGCACAAGCTGCACCTGAACCGTCTTCTCTCAGACAATCTTTTGCAAACTCCACCAATATCTCACGGTCGCATGGATTCATAGCCATAGGATGCAGAAGTTGACACTCCCTATGACCCAGAGAGGCATTCAAAGAGCCAGGGAATTAGCGGGTTACTACTAGAGGAGACTACCTAAGAGTTTAGAGTCAGTAAGAAAGAATAGGGTTGCCCCAAACCCGGAAATAACTGGTACTAGCCAGGAGGAAAGGGTTGTCCCAGGTTTAAGAATTATTGACACCTACTCCCTTTCATGTGCTGTGCCATGTGCAGCTGCTTCAAAAGGTGTTTGTCGCATCCCTGGCAGGGTGTAGGGAAGGGAGATGGTATGTAAACCTTCACTGCCTTGTTGGAATTAACTGTGGGATTCCAGAAAGGGGGTGGAAATAGCCAGATAGACTGAAGCAGGGCTGTAACACAGGCCCCCGCAGCCCCCACGGTGAGGGGGGCCCAAGCTCCAGGGGGGGCCCTCAGCACAGCACTCGGACTGGTGAGCTCCTGATTGAGCCCCTCCACGTACCTTGCAGGGAGGCCCCTTCAATTTTCGTTACGCCAGTGGACTGAAGTTAACAAAGAATGTAAAATTGTGACCGTTGAAGCATAGCCATCAGAAGTGAAGGGTCACTCAGTGTGTCTGATTGAATGAGACATGACTTACAAAGTGAATGGCTAACCGGTATGCCTCAGTAACTGAAGGCATATGAAATTTGTCTGTATGAAGACTATGAGCAAACTTTCTGCTTGGTATGTCATGAATGATTAGGCACAGCTACCATTTGGTCACAACTCCATGGCCACTTGGTATACCTAATTGGACAAAGAGTTTGATGGCACCAGTACAGTGATCAGGCAGTAGAGAAGGGAGTGTCCTGCAAGGAATGTTCTAGGGAAGGCAATACAAGAAAGCTATCTTTTATTTAAATTAGGCCTGGGTGAGGTTTACAAACTCCGCAAAGTGACAAAAAACTCCTCTGCTCTATACGGAGTTCCGCAAGTGACAGAGTGAGGTATGTTGCACTGCTTCGCTGGGCGTTTGTTACAGCATGAGTGGCACCACGTGCAGCAAAATAGGGCGCATTTTCTTTCTGCCGCTCAAGTAGATGTTCTACTTGAACTGCATCTTCTGCAATGCGAGTGTAATAGTGACCTGCCACGACTACCCATATTGAGAAATCTCGCTGGGAGGTGGTATAGCATTGGATTTTCCTTGCTTGCCAACATTACGTTGGCGAGCCTCATGACAGTAAAATCTCTGCTCTGCGCCACTCCGCTGAGTTTTTCAGAACTTCACACTCTACGTAAAGCGTGGAGTGGGAAAAACTTGTCAAACTCCGCAAGCGGAGCGGAGTTTACCGCCCAGGCCTAATTTAAATATGAAAACAAAATAAATTGCCAGGATCACTTGATAGTGAAAGCAGCTAATATACTGTAGCCTTTACTCTTTCAAACTAACAAATATGGTCTCATTTAAGGGTTGTGGGTGTGGCTCAGGGTCATCAGCACAATTTCTCATCAATAATTTTACTACAAATGTTACAGCAATATCATCAATGATGCCATAGAAGATGTCATAAGTGATATAATATCTAGGGTAATTAGCAGTGCATACTAGGCCCGAGTTACAGTTACCTTAGGGCATGAGCTATAGTGACTTGAAATAACTCTATCTGTAACAGCTGAATTTCTATGATTTTGTGTGTGTAAAGTCTGAGCCTAACTGTAACGTCCCTGTAATCTTTGGATTTTTCAGTGAATTTCTAAGTTTATAAAAAAATTATTTCCTAACTATAATGCCCCTGAGCCTCTAAGTGGGTTTGTGAGCGGCTACGTAAGTGCCTGAGAGGATCTGTAAATGGGTGCATGATTGTCTGAGTGGGTCTGGGAGTGCATCTATGAGTCTTTGAGTGGGTCTATGAGTGAGTGCATGAGTCTGAGTGGTTTGTGAGTGCGTGTATGAGTCTCTGAGTGGGTCTGTGGATGGGTGAATAAGGGAATGAGTGAGTTTGTGAGTGGGTGTGTAATTGTCTGAGAGGGTTTGTGAGAGGGTGCATAAGTCTCTCAAAGGATCTATGAGTAGGTGCATGAGTGCCTCAGGATTTGTGAGTGGGTTCATGAGTGTCAAAGTGGGTCTGTAAGTGGTTGTGTGAATGTGTAAATAAGTGTGTGACTGGGTATATGAGTCTGAGTGGGTCTGTGAGTGGGTGCACAAGTGTTTGGGTCTGTGAGTGGGTGCATGAGTCTCTGAGTGGGACTGTGAGTGGGTATATCAGTTTCTGAGTGGGTCTGGTTGAGGGTGAATGAGTCTCTGAGTGAGTCTGTGAGTGGGTGCATGATTGAGTGGTTCTATGAGTTGGTGAATGAGTCTGAGTGGGTCTGTGAGTGTGTGAGTATCTGACTGGGTCTGTAAGTGGGTGTGTGAGGTTCTGAGTGGCTCTGTGAGTGGGTGCATGAGTCTGAGTGTGTGAGTGTGTTTCTGAGTGGGTCTGTTAGTAGGTGCTTGAGTATCTAAGCAAGTCTGTAAGTGGATGCTTGAGCCTCTCAGTGGTTCTGTGAATAGGCCTTTGAGTTTCTGAGTGGGTCTTTGAGTGGGTGCATGAGTTTCTGAGTGGGTATGTGAGTGGGTACATAAATCTTTGAGCAGGTCTGTACGTGGGTATGTGAGTGAGTAGGTCTGTAAGTGGGTATGTGAGTCTGAGTGGGTCTGTGAATGGGTAAATGATTATCTGAGTAGGTCTGTAAGTGGTTGTGTGAGTGGGTGTGTAATTGTTTGAGTGGGTTTGTGAGTGGGTGCATAAGTCTCTTAGAAGATCTGTGAGTAGGTGCATGAATGTCTAAGTGGTCTATGAGTGGTTGCGTGAATGTGTAAATGAGTGTGTGACTGGATGTATGAGTGGGTCTGTGAGTGGGTGCATGAGTGTTTGGGTCTGTGAGTGGGTGCATGAATCTCTGCGTGGGTCAGTGAGTGGGTGTGAATGTCTCTGTGTGAGTGTGTGCATTAGTGTCTTAGTGGGTCTGTGAATGGGTGCACGAGTCTCTGAGTGGGTCTGTGAGTGGGTGCATGAGTCTCTGAGTGGGACTGTGAGTGGGTGTAAAAGTTTCTGAGTGAGTTGTGAGTGGGTGCATGAGTCTCTGAGTGGGTCTATGAGTATGTAAGTATCTGAGTGGGTCTGTAAGTGGGTGTGTAAGATTCTGAGTGGCTCTGTGAGTGGATGCATGAGTCTGAGTGGATGTGTGTTTCTGAGTGGGTCTGTGAGTGGGTGCATGTTGGACCCGGCCTCGTGGCATGGTCCTTACCCCCGTGGATTGTGCCCGTTCCCCGCCCCGGCCTTCACGGGCCACCCTTGCGAACTGCACCGAGACCCCTCATTCCGAGCCGCACGAGGTCGCATACCCCTCGGGGCTCCGCCATCTTGTTGGCATCCACGTGACTCTGTGCGCCAGCCGGCGCGACCTCGCTCAACCCGGCCTCGGCCCCAGCGAAGCCCGACATCGAGGCACCAAGAACTGGCCAGGGGGTGCCACATGAACCATTCACCGCCCCCGGCGGAGGACAGTATCGATGAGACCCCCAACTGTCCTCCCATCCCTAGGTGTGATCGCCCTGCAACTCTCTTGGGCCGGGTGCCTCTCCTGCTAGGCGTCTGGCCACCTCCACCCGGCCTCTCCGCCCCCCCCGGGCACCAGGGTCCGGACATCAAAGGGCTCCAGACCTATATCTGGGGCGACCCCGCCACAGATCGGCAGTTGTATCCAGGAGTTGAGAGCCCTGCTGATTGAATCTCGGCCGACCCTACGGAGAAGAACTCTTGCTTGAACTATCTCGAGCCCTGCAGACTGCGTCGCGGCTCCTTCTTGTGAACACCTTGAAGCCCCCCGGAACATCGGGGCCCTGCTGACGCTGTCGCGGCCCAACCTCGCTGAAACCTCCCTCGGAGCCCTGCTGACGACGTCGCGGCTCGAGCTGAGCAGAAACCATCTTGAGAGCCCTGCTGACCTGATCGCGGCTCCCCACGAACTGAACGCCAGAGCCCTGCTGACGCCGTCGCGGCTCGACCCCTCCGAGATCCGGAGGTCCTCCAGCTTGAGGATAAGAACTGGGCCCCAGGTACCCTCGTACCGAGCTCCTGCCAAAGACTGTCCCGCTACCCCTACCCTTCCAAAGAGACACTGAGACTTTTGGTGGATCCCTCGATCCCTTTCGTGTATATATTGATCTCGTAAACCTTTAAATGCTGATAAAGAATTGCTCGTCTTGAGACAACCTCCTTGAGTCCGGTGTGGTGGTGTTACTGTGCTAGTACGTGATAGGAGAAGGATCTCTCAGGAGGCTTCTCGACGGCGCTCGGCTACTTCGTGCAAGTGCGGGCCCCCCCCCTTGGTGGTCTCACCGACTCCTCGGGGTCCGCCTTCCAACATTTGGTGGCCAGCGACGGGATCCGAGCCGAATGCAGTACGTACCAGCCAGTACCCACTAGCTACCCATCCAGTCAAACAGTAATCATGAGCAGCCAGGAAAATAACGCGACCATGGAGTTCCAGCCCGAACGGTTGGAGGAATATACGCACAAAGAATTAAAACAGTTCTGCAAGGACAAAGGCATTGCAACCACCAGCCTAGGTACCAAAGAGGAGATGCAGAAAGCTCTGAGGACCTGGCTGGAGGCCGAGGCAGGCCACTCCCAAGAAGAAGGTCCCTTGCCCCTGACTGAGGCCACATCAACCGCACTGACTCTGGCAACCGGAGGAAGAAAGAGCCTAGAAACCGGCCTCTCCGAAGAAGAAATACGAGAGCGGGAGAAGGTCCGGAACCACGAACTAGAGCTCGCACGACTGCGGCTGGACGGCGAACTCCAGCTGGCGGAAAAGAAACTGGCCCTAGAGCAGCTACGGCTTCAAGAGGAGATAGAAGAGAAGAGACGGCACCCAGAGTTGGAGGAAAAGAAAATGACCCTGGAGCACGAGCGAAGTCTCAAAGAGCTCGAAATCAAGGCCAAGAACGGGGGGACCAACACCCCCAGTACTAGAGACACCCTACCGCCTGCCGAGGCCAAGGTACATATCCCGAAAGAGGTCGTCAAGGAGTACTATAAGAATGACGACATCCAACAATGGTTCAAGGCCTACGAGGTGGCCATGACCTCTCATCGGGTGCCCCGAAAGGACTGGGGTGCCGGCCTGTGGGGGCGGTTCCTGAGTGAGGGTCGAGACACACTGCTCCAGCTGCCGGAGGAGGTGATGACCTCCTACGATCACATGAAGGAGGCCCTGCTCACCCGCTACGGGCTAACCGCGGAAATGTACCGCCAGCGGTTCAGAGACTGCAAAAAGATCCCGGGTACCACCTGGGTGGAATATGTGGACTTTTTCAGCCGGGCCCTAGAAGGATGGATCAAGGGTAGCAAAGTCACCACCTACGGGCAGCTGGTCGACCTCATCGTGTGGGAACATCTCTCCAACAATTGCTTCGTGGAACTGAGGCAACACCTCCTCGACAGCAAGATGTCCGACCCACGAAAACTCGCCGTCGAGGCTGATCGATGGGTCAACTCCCGGCTCCCCCGGCACTCAATGGGGGAGTACCAGAGGAACCCCACCGGACCCCCCCGCCAGCGCGGTGGAGGGGGATGGCCGAACAGGAACCGGGACCCCCCCGCCGGGGCCCCCAGGAGCCCCCCTCGAGGGCCACCGCAGCAACAACTCTCCCCGAGCCTAGCCCGAAGGGGGGCGACCCCGGCCAGACCCGGACCACGGCCACCAGTAACATGCTACGGCTGCCAACAAACCAGACACTATGCCAGCGACCCGGTCTGCTCCCTGAACCGAAGAAGCGGGGCCGGCAGGCCCCCGCCCCGACAGCTGGCAGCCGCCGCCCTGGGAGAGGGAGAAGAGGAGGAAGAAACCCTCGACCGAGGGACCACCGAATGGGAGCCGGCAGCCATGTCCCTGGTCTGCCTGGGTAGCCGAGAAATGGTGCCCCGCACCCCCATCCCAAGCAACACCCAGAAGTACAGGCAGCAGGTCACCGTCAATGGACAACGGGCCGAAGCCCTTCGTGACACCGGCGCCAGTGTCACCGCTGTCCGCTGCCACCTGGTGACCCCCGAACAGATCCTACCCAATGTGCTGTGCCCCGTCCGGACGGCCGACAACAGCGAAAGCCTGTGCCAGATGGCCCTGGTCCCCTTCGAGTGGGGAGGGGTGACCGGCCTGCTAAAGGTGACGGTCCGCGATGACGCACCCGTAGACTGCCTCCTGGGGAACGACTTGGAGAGTTCCCCCTGGGCTCAAGTAGAGCGACGAGAGCACCTCCGAATGCTGGGACTATCCGAATGGGCCTGCGCCAGCACCCGGTCCATGACCGCCCGGGCCCCCCGCTCGTCCTCGGCCCCCGGTGCCGCCCAGCCCGAGGGGCTCGCACCACCCCCCGCCGGCGGCGAAGTGGAGGCGGACACCGACCCTGGACCTAGTGAATCCTCCCCCGAGGAGATTGCTTCCCCGGGCGCCCTACCAGAACTGGCACAATGGCGACACGAAGGGGGCCCCACCCGGGAGCAGTTCCAGCAAGAGCAGCAGTCCTGTCCCTCTCTCGAAGGGGTCCGACAACAAGCGTTCGCCCAAACCAACGGGGACCAGACCGGCACCCACTGGGTCTACTGGGCCGAGGGCCTGTTGTACAGTGAGCAAAAAGTGGCAGAACTCGGGGCCAGCCGCGTGTTGGTGGTCCCCCTCCGCTTCCGGGAGTTCCTGCTCAACCTGGCACATGACGTGCCCCTCGCCAGACACTTGGGGCAAGACAAAACTTACAGCCGTCTGGTGACCCACTTCTACTGGCCCCGGATGCGGAGAGACGTGGACAACCACTGCCGGTCCTGCCAGACCTGCCAAGCCAGCGGGAAGACGGGGGGTCGGGTCAAGGCCCCCCTCCTGCCCTTTCCAGCCGTCAGCACCCCATTCGAACGGGTCGGAATCGATATCGTGGGGCCCCTGGACCCCCAGACCGCCCTGGGCCACCGCTTCATCCTGGTCCTCGTGGACCACGCTACCAGGTACCCGGAGGCGGTCCCGCTAAGAACTATAACGGCCCCCGTGGTAGGCCGGGCCTTGATGGGGATCTTCTCCCGAGTGGGATTTCCCCGCGAAGTGGTGAGCGACAGGGGCACGAACTTTATTTCCAAATACATGCGGTCCCTGTGGCAGCAATGCGGGGTCACGTACAAATTCACAACCCCCTATCACCCTCAGGGGAACGGACTGGTTGAGCGGTTCAACAGAACCTTAAAGGGAATGATCCAGGGCCTGGAAGAGCCCCTCAGGCGGAGATGGGATGTCCTGCTGCCGTGCCTCCTGTTTGCCTATCGGGAGGTCCCGCAGAAGTCCCTGGGGTTCAGCCCGTTTGAACTATTGTACGGACATCCGGTCCGCGGACCGCTCAGCCTGGTCAAGGAGGGCTGGGAGACGAAGCTCCAAGGCGCCCCTCCTGACGTCTACCGATACCTCCTGACCCTCCGAAACCAGACCCGCAAGTTCCGAACCATGGCCGAAGCCAACCTCGAGGCCAGCCAGGAGGACATGAAGCGGTGGTACGATCGGAACTCCTCCACCATCGAATTCGAGCCAGGCCAGAGAGTCTGGGTCATGGCCCCGGTTGAACCCGGCGCCCTCCAGGGCAAGTGGACCGGGCCCTTCAAGGTAGTGGAGAAGAAAAGCCCCGTCACCTACCTAGTCGACCTGGAGTCCCCCCGGAACCCCCTCCGGGTTCTACATGCTAACAGGCTCAAACCCCACTTTGCCCGGACCGAACTGAGCCTGCTACTGGCGACCGACGAGGGGGGCGAGGACGACTCCGAGCCCCTGCCCGACCTCTTGCAGTCCAACGTCCATGACGGATCCATCAAAGGTGTCCAACTCGCCTCTTCCCTGACCCCGGAACAGCGTGACGACTGTCAACAACTGCTGCAGGACTACGCAGCCCTCTTCTCCCTCACCCCGGGGGTGACCCACTGGTGCGTCCACGACGTCGACACCGGGGAGAGCCCCCCGTGCGACACCGAGCCTACAGGGTACCCGACCAAGTGCGGGCATGCATCCAGGCCGAAGTAGCAAAGATGCTGGCCCTGGGGGTCATCGAACCCTCCGACAGCCCGTGGGCCAGTCCTGTCGTCCTGGTACCAAAGGCCGCAGCCCCCGGCCACTCCCCGGAGTTACGATTCTGCGTAGACTACCGAGCCCTGAATGCGGTGACCAAGACGGACGCCCATCCTATACCCCGGGCCGACGAACTCATCGACCGCTTAGGGGCCGCCCGTTACCTGAGCACACTGGACCTCACCGCCGGGTACTGGCAGATCCAGCTCACCCCCGGCGCCCAAGAAAGATCCGCCTTTTCTACCCCGGATGGGCATTACCACTTTCGGGTGATGCCCTTCGGAATGAAGAACGCCCCGGCCACTTTCCAAAGACTTGTAAACAAGGTTTTGGCCGGCCTCGAGGCCTTCAGCGCGGCCTACCTAGATGACATTGCCATGTACAGCAACCACTGGGCGGAGCACCTCCACCTCAAAGCCGTCCTGGCCGCCCTCCAGCGGGCCGGGCTCACGATCAAGGCCAGCAAATGCCAGATCGGCCACGGATCCGTGACCTACCTGGGCCATCAAGTGGGAAGCGGGCAGGTGGCCCCTCTCCATCCAAAAATCGATGCCATCCAGGCCTGGGAACCCCCTACTACCCAGACAGCTGTCCTGGCCTTCCTGGGCCTCACCGGTTACTACCGGCGGTTCATCCGGGACTATGGGAGCCTTGTTGGCCCCCTCACAGAGCTCACGTCCAAGAAGCAGCCCAAGAAGGTGCACTGGACACCCCGCTGCCAAGCAGCCTTCGAAACCCTCAAGACAGCGATGTGTACTGCCCCTGTGCTGCAGGCCCCCGACTACAGTAAGGAGTTCGTGGTGCAGACGGACGCCTCCGAGTATGGGATCGGGGCCGTCCTGTCCCAGGCCGATGAAAAGGGGCTCGACCGACCAGTGGCCTTCATCAGCCGACGGCTACTGCCCCAGGAGCAGCGATGGAGCACCATCGAGCGTGAAGCCTTCGCTGTAGTGTGGGCCCTTAAGAAGCTCCGGCCCTATCTCTTTGGTACCCACTTCCGGGTCCAGACCGACCACCGGCCCCTGCGGTGGTTAATGCAAATGCGGGGCGAGAACCCCAAGCTGCTGCGGTGGTCCATCTCGCTGCAAGGGATGGACTTTGATGTTGAACACCGGCCCTGCAATGACCACGCCAACGCCGACGGCCTGTCCCGCTTCTTCCGCCTTGACGAGGAGAATCCCCAAGGAGATGGGTGACTCTCCATGCCTTCGGCTGGGGGGGACGCCTGTTGGACCCGGCCTCGTGGCGTGGTCCTTACCCCCGTGGATTGTGCCCGTTCCCCGCCCCGGCCTTCACGGGCCACCCTTCCGAACTGCACCGAGACCCCTCATTCCGAGCCGCACGAGGTCGCATACCCCTCGGGGCTCCGCCATCTTGTTGGCATCCACGTGACTCTGTGCGCCAGCCGGCGCGACCTCGCTCAACCCGGCCTCGGCCCCAGCGAAGCCCGACATCGAGGCACCAAGAACTGGCCAGGGGGTGCCACATGAACCATTCACCGCCCCCGGCGGAGGACAGTATCGATGAGACCCCCAACTGTCCTCCCATCCCTAGGTGTGATCGCCCTGCAACTCTCTTGGGCCGGGCGCCTCTCCTGCTGGGCGTCTGGCCACCTCCACCCGGCCTCTCCGCCCCCCCCGGGCGCCAGGGTCCGGACATCAAAGGGCTCCAGACCTATATCTGGGGCGACCCCGCCACAGATCGGCAGTTGTATCCAGGAGTCGAGAGCCCTGCTGATTGAATCGCGGCCGACCCTACGGAGAAGAACTCTTGCTTGAACTATCACGAGCCCTGCAGACTGCGTCGCGGCTCCTTCTTGTGAACACCTTGAAGCCCCCCGGAACATCGGGGCCCTGCTGACGCTGTCGCGGCCCAACCTCGCTGAAACCTCCCTCGGAGCCCTGCTGATGACGTCGCGGCTCGAGCTGAGCAGAAACCATCTTGAGAGCCCTGCTGACCTGATCGCGGCTCCCCACGAACTGAACGCCAGAGCCCTGCTGACGCCGTCGCGGCTCGACCCCTCCGAGATCCGGAGGTCCTCCAGCTTGAGGATAAGAACTGGGCCCCAGGTACCCTCGTACTGAGCTCCTGCCAAAGACTGTCCCGCTACCCCTACCCTTCCAAAGAGACACTGAGACTTTTGGTGGATCCCTCGATCCCTTTCGTGTAAATATTGATCTCGTAAACCTTTAAATGCTGATAAAGAATTGCTCGTCTTGAGACAACCTCCTTGAGTCCGGTGTGGTGGTGTTACTGTGCTAGTACGTGATAGGAGAAGGATCTCTCAGGAGGCTTCTCGACGGCGCTCGGCTACTTCGTGCAAGTGCGGGCCCCCCCCCCCCCCTTGGTGGTCTCACCGACTCCTCGGGGTCCGCCTTCCAACAGTGCATGAGTTTCTGAGTGGGCCTGTGAGACAGTACATGAGTGTCTGAGTGGATCCGTAGGTGGGGGCATGTGTCTCAGAGTGGGTATGTGAGTGGGTGCATAAATCTTTGTGCGGGTCTGTAAGTGGATATGTGAGTCTCTGAGTAGGGTCTCTGAGTGGGTGCATGAGTCTAAATGGGCGCATGAGTGTCTGAGTGGGTCTGAGTGGGTGCATGAGTCTCTGAGTGGGTCTGTGAGTAGGTGTATGAATTTATAAGTGGCTCTGTGAAGCAGGTGCCTGAGTGTCTGAGTTGGTCTGTGAGTGGGTGCATGTGTCTCTGAGTAGGTATATGGGTGGGTGCATAAATCTTTGAGCAGGTCTGTAAGTGCGTGTGTGAGTGCCTGAGTAGGACTGTAAGTGGGTATGTGAGTCTCTGAGTGGGTCTGTGAGTGGGTGCATGAGTCCGAGTATGTGCATGAGTGTCTGAGTGGGTCTGAGTAGGTGCATGAGTCTCTGAGTGGGTCTGTGAGTAGGTTTATGAGGTTATGAGGGGCTCTGTGAGTGGGTGCCTGAGTTGGTCTGTGAGTAGGTGCATGGGTCTTGGAGTGGGTGTGGGAGTCTCTGAGTGGGTCTATGAGTGGGTGCATGAGTGTTGGACAGGCCTCACAGACGGCTTGCTCCCTCCCCGCTCGACAGGGCCCGAACTCCGGCCCACCTGGCATATCCCCGCAACAAGCACCTGTACTCCGTCTCCCGACGGACCCTCTGCCCTCGGACCCCTACTCATCACGGGGTCCAGCCCCACCGGCTTTCCCGGCCGGGTCAAGCCGCCATCTTGGGCCCTGCACCACGCGGCCGCATGGCCTCCCCTCGACCCTAACCCCGGGCCTGGCCGGCCCCGACATCCCGGCACCACCATCCACCCAGGAGGTGAGCGGACCACTTGGCAGGTCAATGGGAGGACGAGGTGTCAAAGGCTCTCCCCCGCCAGGTGCCGATCGCCCCCAGCTCCCCCAGGCACTGGCTCCACCCCCTGCTGGGTGTCTGGACACCTTCATCCCGGACCCTCCGACCTCCAAGTGCGAGGGTCCGGACATCAAAGGGCACCAGCCCTATAACTGAGGCAGCTCCGGAGCAGGAAGGCAGTTGTATCCTGGAGTCGAGAGACACCGAGTGAACTCAACCCTGACGGTCTACTGGCGCTGCCGTAGCCCGCTCTTGTGAACCATCGTCCTGCCTGCTGGCGCTGCCGCGGCCTTCTGCAACCTTCATCTTCCTGGGACCTGCTGGCGCTGCCGCGGCCCGTTGTAACGACCATCCTCACCGGGACCTGCTGGCGCTGCCGAGTCCTTCTGCAACAGTCATCTTCCTGGACCTGCTGGCGCTGCCGCGGCCCGTTGTAACGACCATCCTCACCGGGACCTGCTGGCGCTGCCGCGGACCGTATATCTTCTGGGGACCTGCTGGCGCTGCCGCGGCCCGTTGTATCGACCATCCACACCGGGACCTGCTGGCGCTGCCGCGGCCCATACCACCTAACCACCAAGCTCGAGGATTGTGAGCTCATCATCATCTCATCCGAACTACCTGATTGGTAAATAGACTGTCCCGCTACCCCCTTCCCTACCTTGCGAGACTCTAATCGAGGGGACCCCTGAGTCCAGACCTCCTTGTACCATTTAACCGTACCTTAAATAAGTGCTTATAAAGAACACTGAACCTTATCCGTGTGTGATATCTGTCTGTGGGGGGGAAGTTACTTGTCTGTACGATCGCTGGAGACGGCTCTCCCCGGAGACCTCTCCTCTTGACCCCGGCCGACCCTCCCGGTCCATCTACCTTTTCTAACATTGGTGGCCAGCGGCGCGATCCGAATCAACGCGTAATCGTACAGAGAGTAGCTCACCCCACGACAAAGCACGATGTCGACCAAAGATAGCAGCTCCACCGAGAAGTTCCAAATGGAGAAATTAGAAGAATACAACCACCGCGAACTGAGACAATTTTGCATAGAACTTGGCATTGCTACCACCGGCCTGAGTACCAAGGATGATCTAAAGCGCGCTCTTGAGTCATGGACAGAAACTGGGGTCGCAGGACCCTCCGACCAAAGCAGCGTCACACCAGACCAAAACAGCATCACACCAGAGGGGAACGCCACGGCTCCCGAGGAGCGGGGAACGGGCCTCTCACAGGAGGAGATACGAGAAAGAGACCGAGTCAGATTACACGAATTAGAGATGGCACGACTCAAGATGGATGGGGAACTTAAGTTAGCTGAACAGAAAATCAACCTCGAGCATATGCGGCTTCGGGAGGAACGAGAAGAAAAGCAGAGACAAAGAGAGCTGGAAGAGAAAAAAATAACGCTCGAGCACGAGCGCCGACTGGCGGAAATAGAACTGCGCAAACAGAATAAGGAACTGGGGGTGCCTGAGCGACCACTCACCCCGGGGCCTGTTGAGAAAAAAGTTCACATCCCCAAGGATGTGGTCCGCGAGTATGTCCGAGAAGACGACATACAACAGTGGTTTAAAGCCTATGAGATCGCAATGACCTCCCACCGGATCGACCGGAGTGATTGGGGAGCCGGACTTTGGGGGAGATTCATCAACGAGGGTCGCGATGCCCTGCTGCAGCTCCCCGATCACCAAATGTCGTCCTACGACCACATGAAGGCTGCCCTCCTCACCCGCTACGGCCTCACGCCCGAGATGTACCGCCAGAGGTTCAGAGATTGCACCCGGATCCCAGGTACAACTTGGGTGGAATACGTGAACTATTTCAGCCGGGCCTTCGAGGGTTGGATCAAGGGAAATCAGGTCACCACCTACGAACAACTCTTCAACCTTATGGTATGGGAGCACCTGTCAAACAACTGTTTCGTCGAGCTCAGGCAGCACCTACTCGACAGTAAGCTGACTGACCCCCGGCAGCTCGCCGCCGAAGCTGACCGGTGGGAAAGCACCCGAGTGGGCCGGAAAGGGCCACACGACCAGAACAGAAGCAACCAAGACCAGCACCGTCCTCGGGGAGGAGGAGGGGGCCAGGGGCGAGGGAGAGACGCCCTACCAGCAACACCAGTGGCCAGCACCCCACCTCCGGCCGGCCGGGACAACCCCCCGTTGCGGCCTGGGTACCGAGCCAACGTCACGTGCCACCGGTGCCAGCGACTAGGCCACTACGCCAACGATCCGAACTGCCCGCTAAACCAACCACCCAAGCCCCGCCAGGTAGCTGCCGCTGCCCTGGGGGAAGAGCAATCATCGGAGGGACCCGAGGAGTATGAGCCGGACCAGCAAGGGTGGGAACCGGCCGCCATGGTCCTGGCATGCTTAGGGGGAAGGGACATGGTTCCGCGGGCTCCCCTACCCGCCAACACCAGAAAATACGGTCAGTGGGTGACCATTAATGGACAGAGAGCCGAGGCCTTGCGTGACACCGGCGCCAGCGTGACGGCCGTCCGCTGTCACCTGGTGAAGCCCGAGCAGATCCTGCCGAACATTCTCTGCCCCGTCCGCTCGGCAGATAACTCTGAGAGCATGTGTAAGATGGCCTGCGTCCCGTTTGAATGGGGAGGGGTCTCCGGCCTACTGAAGGTGACGGTCCGGGACGATGCCCCCGTGGACTGCCTCCTGGGGAATGACCTCGAGAGTTCCCCGTGGGCCACCGTCGAGAGAAGAGAGCACTTGGGGATGCTGGGCCTCCCGGACTGGGCCTGCATAACCACCCGATCCATGGCCGCCCGTGCCGCCCCCCGATCAGAAGAAACCGAATGGCCAGCACCTCCGCCCCCGGTTGCCCCCGTAGAGGACAACGGCGAGTCCGACCTCCCGGACCCGACTACCGAAGAAGACGCGCAACACCAGGACCTTCCGGATCTGGCTCAGTGGCGGCAAGAAGGGGGGCCCACCCAAGAACAGTTCCGCCAGGAACAAAAGACCTGTCCCTCCCTCGAGGGACTCCGCCAGCAAGCCAGCACCCAAACCGCCGGGGACACCACCGGAACCCACTGGGTCTACTGGGATAACGACCTGCTCTACAGCGAGCAAAGAATCGCCGAGCTGGGGGCCGGTCGAGTTCTGGTGGTACCGCTCCGCTTCCGAGACTTTCTGCTCAACCTAGCCCACGATGTCCCCCTGGCTGGACACCTGGGCCAGGACAAAACGTACAATCGCCTGGTGACCCACTTTTTTTGGCCGAAAATGAGGAATGACGTCCTGAACCACTGCCGATCGTGCCCCACATGCCAAGCCAGCGGGAAGAGTGGCCGGAAGCTGAAGGCCCCTCTACAACCCTTCCCGGTGGTCACCACCCCGTTCGAGAGGGTGGGGATAGACATTGTGGGACCTCTGGACCCCCGCACGGCACAAGGACACAGGTTCATCTTGGTACTAGTGGACCATGCCACCCGCTACCCCGAGGCGGTGCCCCTACGGACAGTGACCGCTCCAGTGGTTGGCCGGGCCCTGATGGGGATCTTCTCCCGGGTAGGCTTCCCCCGAGAAGTCGTCAGCGACCGAGGCACGAATTTCATATCAAAATACATGAAGTCCCTCTGGCAACAATGCGGGGTCACCTACAGATTCACGACCCCCTATCACCCCCAAGGGAACGGACTAGTGGAGCGTTTTAACCGCACTCTCAAAGGGATGATTGGGGGATTGGAAGAACCTCTCCGTCGCCAGTGGGATGTACTGCTCCCGTGCCTCCTCTTCGCCTACCGGGAAGTTCCCCAGAAGTCCCTCGGTTTTAGCCCCTTTGAACTCCTATACGGACACCCTGTGCGAGGGCCCCTCAGCCTAGTCAAGGAAGGTTGGGAGATGGCCCCCCTAACGACCCCTCCAGACGTCTTCAAATACATCCTGGCCTTACGAAACCAGACCCGGCGCTTCAGGGAGATGGCCAAGGCGAACCTCGAGGCCAGCCAGGAGGACATGAAGAGGTGGTATGATCACAATGCCTCCTCCGTTGAATTCGAGCCTGGGCAGCAAGTATGGGTGATGTCCCCCACCGAACCATGTGCCCTGCAAGATAAGTGGACGGGGCCCTTCAAAGTGGTCGAGCGCAAAAGCCCCGTCACTTACCTCATCGACATGGGGTCCTCCCGGAACCCCCTTCGGGTCCTCCACACCAACCGGCTCAAACCGCACTTTGTGCGCTCCGAACTAAGCCTCTTGATGGCTACAGACAGTGGCACCGAAGAAGACTCCGAGCCCCTCCCGGATCTCCTGAAGACTCAGGAGAAGGACGGCTCCGTGGACGGGGTCCGGCTCGCTGACGCCCTCACTTCGGAGCAACGCCAGGACTGCCGGAACCTCCTGCTGCAGTTCGCTGCCCTGTTCTCCCTCACCCCCGGGGTCACCCCCTGGTGTTTGCACGACGTAGACACCGGGGACAGTCCCCCTGTCCGGCACCGGGCCTACCGCGTACCAGATCGGGTACGGGCCTGCATACAGGAGGAAGTGGCCAAGATGCTCACGATCGGGGTCATCGAGCCCTCGGACAGTCCCTGGGCCAGTCCGGTCGTATTAGTTCCCAAGGCCGCTGCCCCCGGCTCCGCCCCTGAACTGAGATTCTGCGTCGACTACCGGGGCTTGAACGCTGTCACCCGGACCGACGCTCATCCCATCCCCCGAGCAGACGAGCTGATCGACCGGCTGGGGGCCGCCCGCTACCTTAGTATCTTCGACCTAACGGCGGGCTACTGGCAGATCGGCCTCACACCCAGGGCTCAGGAACGGTCAGCCTTCTCTACCCCCGATGGCCACTATCAATTTAAGGTCATGCCCTTTGGCATGAAGAATGCCCCCGCCACGTTCCAACGCCTTGTGAACCAGGTCTTGGCAGGGCTTGAAGAATTCAGCGCCGCCTACCTGGACGATATCGCTGTATACAGCCGCCACTGGTCCGACCACCTCCGTCACCTCCAAGAGGTCCTACAAGCCCTCCAGCGGGCCGGCCTCACCATTAAGGCCGGCAAGTGCCAGATTGGCCAAGGGTCTGTGACCTACCTTGGGCACCAAGTGGGGAGCGGGCTGGTGGCCCCACTACAACTTAAGATTGCTGCCATCCAGTCCTGGCATCCCCCCGTCACCCAGACCGAGGTCCGAGCCTTCTTGGGGCTCACCGGCTACTACCGGCGGTTCGTGAAGGACTACGGCAGCATCGTGGGGCCCCTCACGGGTCTCACATCCAAGAACCAGCCGAAGCGGGTCAACTGGACTCCTGATTGTCAAGCGGCCTTCGAGGAGCTGAAGGCCGCCCTGTGCACCGCCCCGGTGCTCCAGGCCCCCGATTACAGTCGGGAATTTGTGGTGCAGACCGACGCCTCCGACCACGGCATCGGGGCCGTCCTCTCTCAGTTGAACCCCGAAGGTCATGACCAGCCGGTGGCCTTCATCAGCCGACGTCTCCTGGCCCGAGAACAGCGTTGGAGCACCATCGAGAGGGAGGCATTTGCAGTAGTGTGGGCCCTCAAAAAGCTCCGACCCTATCTCTTCGGTACCCACTTCCGGGTACAAACCGACCATCGACCCCTGCAATGGCTGATGCAGATGCGGGGGGAGAACCCAAAACTCTTGCGCTGGTCCATTTCCCTGCAGGGAATGGACTTCACCGTGGAGCACCGACCAGGCCAAGACCACGCCAACGCAGATGGCCTGTCCCGCTTTTTCCGCCTCGACGAAGAGAGTCCCCAAGGAGATGGGTGACTCTCCCCGCCTTCAGCTGGGGGGGACGCATGTTGGACAGGCCTCACAGACGGCTTGCTCCCTCCCCGCTCGACAGGGCCCGAACTCCGGCCCACCTGGCATATCCCCGCAACAAGCACCTGTACTCCGTCTCCCGACGGACCCTCTGCCCTCGGACCCCTACTCATCACGGGGTCCAGCCCCACCGGCTTTCCCGGCCGGGTCAAGCCGCCATCTTGGGCCCTGCACCACGCGGCCGCATGGCCTCCCCTCGACCCTAACCCCGGGCCTGGCCGGCCCCGACATCCCGGCACCACCATCCACCCAGGAGGTGAGCGGACCACTTGGCAGGTCAATGGGAGGACGAGGTGTCAAAGGCTCTCCCCCGCCAGGTGCCGATCGCCCCCAGCTCCCCCAGGCACTGGCTCCACCCCCTGCTGGGTGTCTGGACACATTCATCCCGGACCCTCCGACCTCCAAGTGCGAGGGTCCGGACATCAAAGGGCACCAGCCCTATAACTGAGGCAGCTCCGGAGCAGGAAGGCAGTTGTATCCTGGAGTCGAGAGACACCGAGTGAACTCAACCCTGACGGTCTACTGGCGCTGCCGTAGCCCGCTCTTGTGAACCATCGTCCTGCCTGCTGGCGCTGCCGCGGCCTTCTGCAACCTTCATCTTCCTGGGACCTGCTGGCGCTGCCGCGGCCCGTTGTAACGACCATCCTCACCGGGACCTGCTGGCGCTGCCGCGGCCTTCTGCAACAGTCATCTTCCTGGACCTGCTGGCGCTGCCGCGGCCCGTTGTAACGACCATCCTCACCGGGACCTGCTGGCGCTGCCGCGGACCGTATATCTTCCGGGGACCTGCTGGCGCTGCCGCGGCCCGTTGTATCGACCATCCACACCGGGACCTGCTGGCGCTGCCGCGGCCCATACCACCTAACCACCAAGCTCGAGGATTGTGAGCTCATCATCATCTCATCCGAACTACCTGATTGGTAAATAGACTGTCCCGCTACCCCCTTCCCTACCTTGCGAGACTCTAATCGAGGGGACCCCTGAGTCCAGACCTCCTTGTACCATTTAACCGTACCTTAAATAAGTGCTTATAAAGAACACTGAACCTTATCCGTGTGTGATATCTGTCTGTGGGGGGGAAGTTACTTGTCTGTACGATCGCTGGAGACGGCTCTCCCCGGAGACCTCTCCTCTTGACCCCGGCCGACCCTCCCGGTCCATCTACCTTTTCTAACAATGAGTCTCTGAGTAGGTCTGTGAATGGGTACATGAGTGTGTGAGTAGGTCTGTGAGTGGGTGCATGAGCCTTTGAGTGGGTCTGTGAGTGGGTACGTGAGTCTCTGAGTTGGTGTGTGAGTGTCTGAGTGGGTGTGTGATTTTCTCAGTGGGTATGTTAGTAGGTATATGAGTGCCTGAGTGAGTCTCCGAGTGGGTTTGTGAGTCTCTGAGTAGGACTGTGAGTGGGTGCATGTGTCCCTGAGTTAAACTGTGAGTAGGTGTATCAGTCTCTGAGTGGGTCTGTGAGTGGATGTATCAGTCTCTGAGTGGGTCTGCGAGTGGGTGTCTGAGTCTCTGATTGAGTGCATGAGTGCCTGAGTGGCCCTGAGAGTGGGTGCATAAGTCTCTGAGTGGGTTTCTAAGTGGGTGGGTGAGTTTCTGAGTGGCTCCGTGAGTGGGTTCTTGAGTGTCTGAATGGGTCTATGATTACGTGCATGGGTCTCTGAGTGGGTGTGTGAGTCTCTGAGTGAGTCTGTTAGTGGGTGCGTGAGTCTTTGAGTGGGTCGGTTAGTGGGTAATTGAGTATCTGAGTGGGTCTGTGAGTAGGTGCATGAGTTTCTGAGTGGATCTGTGAGTGGGTGCATGAGTCTCTGGAAGGGTATGTGAGTGGTTGCATAAATCTCTGAGTGGGTCTATAAGTAGGAGTGTGAGTGTCTGAGTAGGTCTATAAGTGGGTATGTGAGTCTCTGAGTGGGCCTGTGAGTAGGTGCATGAGTCTTTGAGTGGGTGCATGAGTGTCTGAGTGGGTCTGTGAGTGGGTACATAAGTCTCTGAGTGAGTCTGTGAGTGGGTGTAGGAGTCTCTGAGTGGGTCTGTGAGTGGGTGCATGAGTCTTTGAGTGGGTGCATGAGTGTCTGAGTGGGTCTGTGAGTGGGTACATAAGTCTCTGAGTGAGTCTGTGAGTGGGTGTAGGAGTCTCTGAGTGGGTCTGTGAGTGGGTGCATGGGTCTCTGAGTAGGACTGTGAGTAGGTGTATCAGCCACTTAATGGGTCTGTGAGTGGGTGTAAGATTCTATGAGTGGGTTCATGAGTGCCTGAGCTGGTCTATGAGTTGGCACATGAGTCTCTGAGTGGGTTTGTAAGTATGCATGTGAGTTTCTGAGTGGCTCTGGGTCTCTGAGTGAGTGTTTGAGTGAGTTTGTGAGTGGGTGCATGAGTCTCTGAGTGGGTCTGTGAGCGGGTACATGAGTGTGTGAGCAGGTCTGTGATTGGGTGAGTGAGTCTCTGGGTGGGTCTGTGAGTGGGTGCATGGTTCTCTGAGTGGGTCTGTGAGTGGGTGTGTGTGTCCGAGTGGGTATGTGAGTAGGTGTTTGAGTCTCTCAGGGGGTCAGTGAGTGAGTGCATGAGTGAGTCTCTGAGTGGGTGCATAAGTCGCTAAGTGGGTCTGTGAGTGGGTGTGTGGGTCTCTGAGTAGGAGTGGGAAGAGATGCATGAGTCTCTGACTGGGTCTGTGAGTGGCTACATGAGCCTCTGAGTGGGACTGTAAGTGAGTGTATCAGTTCTGAATAGGTCTGGGAGTGGGTGAATGAGTCTATAAGTGAGTCTGTGAATAGGTGCATGGGTGTCTGAGTGGGTCTGTCAGTGGGTGCATGAGTCTCTGAGTGGGTCTGTGAGTGTGTGAGTATCTAAGTGGGTCTGTAAGTTTCTGAGTGGCTCTGTGAGTGGGTGCATGAGTCTGAGTGAGTGCGTGAGTTTCTGAGTGGGTCTGTGAGTAGATGCTTGAGTATCTGAGTAGGTCCAATATTGGGTGTGTGAGGCTCCCAGTGGGTCTGTGAATGGGGACATAAGTGTCAGAGTGGGTCTGTGAGTGGGTGGATGAGTTTCGATGTGGGCCCGTGAGTGGGTGCATACGTGTCTTACTAGATCTGTGCATGGGTGCTTTAGTCTCTAAGTGGGTATATGAGTGGGTGCATAAGTCTCTGAGTGGGTCTGTAAGTGGGTATATGAGTGTCTGAGTAGGTCTGTAAGTAGGTGCATGAGTCTCTGAGTGGGTTTGTGAGTGGGCACATGAATCTTTGAGTAGGTACATGCGTGTCTGAGTGGGTTTGTGAGTGGATGCATGAATCTGAGTGGGTCTGTACACAGGTGTGTAAGTTTATGTGTGGCTCTGTGAGTGGATATATGACCGTGTGAATAGCTCTGTGAGTGGGTGCATGAGTCTCTGGGCCTGTGAGTAGGTACACGAGTCTATGTAGATCTGTGAGTGGGTTTGTGAGCATCTGAGTAGGTATATGAATGGGTGTGTGGGTGTCTCAGTAGATCTGTGAGTAGGAGTATGAGTGTCTGAGTGAGTCTCTAAGTGGGTGCATGAGTCTCTGAGTGGGTCTGTGAGTAGGGCATGGGTCTCTCAATGGGTGCTTGAGTGTCTGAGTAGGTCTGTGAGTGGGTACATGAGTCTCTGATTGTATCTGCTAGTGGGTATATGAGTTTCTGAGTGGCTCTGAGAGTGGGTGTGTGAGTGAGTAGGTATGTCAGTGGGTGTGTGAGTCTCTCAGTGGGTCTGCAAGTAGGTATATGAGTCTCTGAGTGGGTCTGTGAGTATTTTGTATTATCTTGTTTTTACTCAATGGAATTTTGGATATGCTTTTATGGTTTTAATTAACTGAATACATCTGATTATGACTGACTGAATTGGTCTGTGAGTGGGTACATGAGTGTGGGAGTAGGTCTGTGATTGGGTAAGTGAGTCTCTTAGTGTGTGTCTGAGTCTCCGAGTAGGTCTGTGAATGGGTGTATGAGTGTCTGAGTGGGTATGTGAGTGGTTGTGTGAGTCTCTCAGTGGGCCTGTGAGTGGGTGCATGAGTGTCTGAGTGAGTCTCCAAGTAGGTGCACGAGTCACTGAGTGTGTCCGTGAGTGGGTGTGTGAGTCTCTGAGGGGGGTATGTGAGTAGGTGCATGCATGTCTGAGTAGGTATGTAAGTGGGTGTGTGTTTTTGAGTGGGTTGGTGAGTAGGTGAATGAGTCTCTGAATGGGTTTGTGAGTATTTTATATTATCTTGTTTTTACTCAATGGAGTTTTTTAAGATGCTTTTATGGTTTTAATTAACCAAATAAAGTGATTATGACTGACTGGGTCTGTGAGTGGGTACATGAGTGTGTGAGTAGGTCTGTGATTGGGAGAATGAGTCTCTGATTGAGTCTCTGTGTGTGTGTGTGAGTCTCTGAGTCAGTCTGTGAGTGGGTATATGAGTGTCTGAGTGGGTATGTGAGTGGGTGTACGAGTCTCTCAGTAGATCTGTGAATGGGTGCATGAGTGTTTGAGTGTGTTTCCAAGTGGGTGCATGAGCCACTGAGTGAGTCCATGAGTGGGTGTATGAGTTGCTGAGGGGGTCTGTGAGTAGGTGCATGCATGTCTGAATAGGTATGTAAGTAGGTGTGTGAGTCTCTGAGTGGGTCTGTGAGTAGGTGAATGATTATCTGAGTGGGTCTAGGAATGGGTGCATGAGTGTCTGAGTAGTTCTGCTAGTGGGTATTTGAGTTTCTGAGTGGTTCTGTGAGTGGGTGCATGAGTGTCCGAATGGGTCTCTGAAGGGGGAGTGAGTCTCTGAGCGGGTCTGTGAGTGGGTGCCTGAGACTCTGAGTGGGTCTCTGAGTATTTTGTGCTATCTTGTTTTTACTCAATGGATTTTTAATATGCTTTTATGGTATTAATTAACCAAATAAAGTGATTATGACTGACTGGCTGGGTCTGTGAGTGGGTACATGAGTGTGTGAGTAGGTCTGTGATTGGGTGAGTGAATCTCTGAGTGAGTCTATGAGTGTGTGACTGAGTCTCTGAGTGGGTCTGTGAGTGGGTGTATGAGTGTCTGTGTGGGTATGTGAGAGGGTGTATGAGTCTCTCAGTGAGTCTGTAAGTGGGTACATGAGTATCTGAGTGAGTCTCCAAGGGGATGCAGGAGTCATTGAGTGAGTCTGCCAGTGGGTGTTTGTCTCTGAGGGGGTCTGTGAGTAGGTGCATGCATGTCTGAGTAGGTATGCAAGTGGGTGTGTGAGTCTCAGGGTAGGTCTGTGAGTAGGTGAATGATTGAGTGGGTCTATGAATGGGTTTATGAGTGTCTGAGTGGGTCTATGAATGGGTGCATGAGTGTCTTAGTAGGTCTTTGAATGGATGCAATTCTCTGAGTGGGAGTGGGAGTTGGTGTATGAGTCTCAGTGGGTATGTGAGTGGGTGCATGAGTGTCTGAGAGGGTCTGTGAGTCAGTGCATGAGTCTCTGAGTGGGTCTGTAAGTGTGTGTGTGAGTCTCGGGGTAGGTCTGTGAGTAGGTGAATGATTGTCTGAGTGGGTCTATGAATGGGTTTATGAGTGTCAGAGTGGGTCCATGAATGGGTGCATGAGTGTCCGAGTGGGTCTTTGAATGGATGCAATTCTCTGAGTGGGAGTGGGAGTTGGTGTATGAGTCTCTGAGTGGGTATGTGAGTGGGTGCATGAGTGTCTCTATGAGTCAGTGCACGAGTCTCTGAGTGGGTCTGTAAGTGTGTGTGTGAGTATCTATGTGGGTCAGCGAGGGTGCATGAGTGGGTACATGAGTCTCTGAGTGGTCTGTGAATGGGTGTATGAGTACCTGAGTGGGTATGTGAGTGGGTGTACGAGTCACTGAGGGGGTCTGTGAGTAGGTCCTATATGTCTGAATAGGTATATAAGTGGGTGTGTGAGTCTTGGGGTGGGTCTGTGAGTAGGTGAATGATTGTCTGAGTGGGTCTATGAATGGGTTTATGAGTGTCCGAGTGGGTCTATAACTGGGTGCATATGTGGGTCTTTGAATGGATGCAATTCTCTGAGTGGGAGTTGATTTAGAGACTCTGAGTGGGTATGTGAGTGGGTGCATGAGTGTCTGAGTGTGTCTGTGAGTCAGTGCATGAGTCTCTGAGTGGGTCTGTAAGTGTATGTGTGTGAGTTTCTAAGTGGCTGTGTGTGGGTGCATGAGTGTCTATGTAGGTCTGCGAGTGGGTGCATGAGTATTTCAGTAGATCTGTGAGTGGGTACATGAGTCTCTGAGTTTTCTGTGAATGGGTGCCTGAGTCTGTGAGTCTGTGAGTAGATCTGTGAGTGGGTATATGTGTCTCTGAGTAGATCTGTGAGTAGGTACATGAGTTTCTGAGTAGGTCTGTGAGTGGGTGGATGAGTCTCTGAGTAGTGCTGTAAGAGGGTACATGATTGTCTGAGTGGGCCTGTGAATTGGTGCATGAGTATCTGAGTGGGTCTATGAATGGGTGCATGAGTCTCTGATTGGGTCTGTGAGTGGGTACATGAGTGTCTAAAAGGGTCTGTGAGTAGGTGCAAGGGTATCTGAGTTGGTTTGTGAGTGGGTGTGTGAGTCTCTGAGTAGGTCTGCGAGTGGGTGTGTGGGTCTCTCAGTAGGTCTGTGAGTTTTTTAGTGGGTATGTGAGTGGGTGTGTGAGACTGAGTGGGTCTGTGAGTGAGTGAATGAGTAGCTGAGTGGGTCTCTGGGGGGGTGCAGGAGTTTCTGAATGAGTCTGTGAGTTGGTGCATGTGTCTCTGAGTAGATCTGTGAGTAGGTACATGAGTTTCTGAGTAGGTCTGTGAGTGGGTGGATGAGTCTCTGTGTAGTTCTGTGAGACGGTACATGATTGTCTGAGTGGGCCTGTGAATTGGTGCATGAGTATCTGAGTGGGTCTATGAATGGGTGCATGAGTCTCTGATTGGGTCAGTGAGTGGGTACATGAGTGTCTAAAAGGGTCTGTGAGTGGGTGTGTGAGTCTTTGGGTGGGTCTGTGAGTTAATCCATGAGTGTCTAACTTGGTCTGTGAGTGGGTGCATGAGTGTCTGAGTGGGTCTGTGAGTGGGTGCAAGGGTCTCAGAGTTGGTTTGTGAGTGAGTGTATGAGTCTCTGAGTGGGTCTGCGAGTGGGTGTGTGAGTCTCTCAGTAGGTCTGTGAGTTTCTTAGTGGGTATGTGAGTGGGTGTGTGAGACTGAGTGAGTCTGTGAGTGAGTGAATGAGTAGCTGAGTGGGTCTCTGGGGGGGTGCAAGAGTTTCTGAATGAGTCTGTGAGTTGGTGCATGGGTCTCTGAGTGGGACTGAGAGTGTGTATATGAGTCTCTAAGTGGGTCTGTGATTTGATGCATGAGTCTCTGAGTGGGTCTGTGAGTGGGTTTGTGAGTCTCTGAGTAGGTGCATGAGTGCCTGAGTGGGTCTGTGAGCCATGCATAAGTCTCTGAGTGGGTCTGTGAGTAGGTGCATGAGTCTCTGAGAAGGTCTGTGAGTGGGTGCATTAGTGTCTGAATAGGTTTGTAAGTGTGTGCATGAGTCTGAGTAGATCTGTGAGTGGGTACATGATTGTCTGAGAGGGTCTGGGAGTAGTTGCATGAGTCTCTGAGTGGGGCTGTGAGTGGGTGCATGAGTGTCTGAGTGGGTATGTAAGTCAGTGCATTAGTCTCTGACTGGGTCTATAAGTGGGCGTGTGAGTTAGAGTGGCTCAGTGAGTGGGTGTATGAGTGTCTAAATGGGTTGTTGAGTGGGTGCATGAGTATCTTAATGGATCTGTATGTTGGTTTGTGAGTCTCTCTCTGAGTCTGTGAGTGGGTGAATGAGTGTCTGAGTGGGTGCATGAATCTCTGAGTGGTCTATGAATGGGTGCGTAAGTCTGTGAGTAGTCTGTGAATGAGTGTTTGAGTCTGTGAGTGGGCTGTAAATGGGTGCATGAGTCTCTGAGTGGGTCTGTGTGGGTGCATGAGTGTCTGAGTAGTCTGTGAATGGGTGCATAAGTCTCAGAAGATCTGTGAGTGGGTGCATGAATGTCTGAGTGGGTCTGTGAATGGGTCTGTGGGTGTCTGAGTGGGACTGTGAGTGGATGTATCAGTCTCTGAGTGGGGCAGTGAATGGGTGCATAAGTGTCTGAGTGAGTCTGTGAGTCACTGCATGAGTCTGAGTGGGACTGTAAGTGGGGGTGAGTATCTGAGTGGGTCTGTGAGTGGGTGCATGGGTGTCTGAGTAGGTCTGTGAGTAGATGCATGAGTGTCCCTGTTGGTCTGTGAGTGGGTGTATGGGTCTCTGAATATGTCTGTGAGTGGGTGCATTAATCTGTGAGTAGGCCTGTGATGGATAAGTGAGCGTGTGAGTTGGGTATATGAGTGTAGGAGTTGCTCTATGAGTGGGTGTTGGAGTCACTCAATGGGTCTGTGAGTCGATGCATGGGTCTGTGAGCAGGTCTGTGAGTGGGTATGTGAGTCACTAAGTATGTTCTGTGAATGGGTGTGTTAAGTCTCTGAGTAGTTGTGTGAGTGCTTACATGAGTGTGTAAGTGGGTGTGTTAGTCTCTCAGTGGGTGATTAGATGTGTGTAAGTGTGTGAGTCTCTGAGTAGATCTGTGAATAGATGCATGAGTGAATCTCCGTGTGGGTGCGTGAGTCTCTGAATGGGTCTGTGAGTTGATGCATGAGTCTCTGAGTGGGTCTGTGAGTAGGATTGTGAGTCTGAGTGGGTGCATGAGTGCCTGAGTGGGTCTCTGAGCCATGCATGAGTGTCTGAGTGGGTCTGTGAGTAAACTATGCTTCGTGGTCTGGGAGGAAATTATCTTACGGAGGGGGGAGTGAACAAACCCCAATTTTACGAGCATTGCGTTGCCATAGAGGGAGAACATTATTAGCATGATATATAGCCTAAATTGTCGGGGGCCACAATCAAAGAAACGGGAAATGATAGTATACTAAAGCCGATGAACTCATGCGCATATACTGGCTCCGTGGAAAATAAAAATAAAAACAGCTGATTTTTTCCTTCTCCTTACTTCACTTTCCTCATCAGCGTTGGCTAAGGCACTAAGATACAGACGCCGAATTTTGACGAAGACAGCCACAGCCGTCAAGACAAAAGGAAAAAGGGAACAATAACCAAGAATACCGGCAAAGATAAGACTGAGAATAGTCCTGAATAAGTAGGTTTCATTCTACAAACAGAGTGATTTCTTTGAAAATAGGCACAATCCACCTAATTCCCTACTATGAGCAATCTCAGAGATAATAACCTTCAGTCCTTATGATTTAACACAGGTTCCCCGAGGATATTGGTATCTTGAACGCAACCAGTCTCCTCAAATAACAAGACACCGAAAATTGATTACGTGGCGTATTTACGGCCCCACTTTACAGTTTCAGGTTGACTCAGACATATATGAGGTATGTTGGGTAATGATATATCGGACTAATATGCGGTTAAGAAATGATACATCAACTATAAAGAGATAAGCTAATTACTATTATTTTTCACAGTAATAGCCAGAGTCAAGCAAATTTCCTGTGAAACTCAGAAAACTATACGTCCCCATATTACTACTAGTGAGCCCACTCGCCTGATACCAGGTATATTCATGCATTTCTTCCTTACATCTATTAAATGTAGAATGTGAAAAAGTTCCCCAGAATGATAGGTGGGTAGACGTAGAACTAGAAGCTAAGACTATATACTCCATTTACCTTTTACAAATTCTGTCTTTCTCACTTTCTCTTCTCTCTCCACTTAAGATAACTAATAATACCATTCAGAGGGCAATGAATTCAGTAGCGCTATTGCTGACCCGACAGTGTAAAAGTGTTTTTTTAAATTAATTATGTGTTGGAGATAAATTGCACATTCTCCTGTGGGATCGATACATGGTATTTGATATTACACAATATTATGTCCAGTAATATTATCTTATTGATTTTCAGACAATTCAGGCCCCCACCCTTGCCTGTGATTAACACACGTAGCAATAGGTCCTGATGAAGGTGGCATCTGAAGAGTGTTAGGCCACCGAAACGTGCGTCGACCAGACAGTATGAGACACCCCAACGTTTAGTAATCTGTCAGAAGACTCAGCGGCTTGCCCTGTTTTGGACGAGCTCCACAATTGCTGTTCTTCTCTTTTGGGGTGCTGTATGCAAGTTGTTGTATGAATGTGATATGTATGTAGATATTTTAGAGGTGTGATTGGTGTGGGGTTATTCTTATTTGTTGTGAATTATTGATGAAACTCACATGGTTTGACAATCAAAAAAAACGCTTGTTTACACTTTGTATTTTATAAAAAGAAAAAACCATTTACTAAAAAAGAGATGAATTGTCTTGTATGAGAAAATAATGTGAAGAAGTAACTAATCATGAAGAAACAATGAAAAAATAACTATAAATAAAAAAAGTTATAAAAATGGAAACATAGTTGTGATATCTATTCCCATTTGCACCCACATTAAGTAAAGTAAGATAGGTCTAGAGGGATACTGCTCAGTATAGTTGGGTCTGTGAGTAGGTGCATGAGTCGCTGAGAAGGTCTGTGAGTGGGTTTGTGTCAGAGCTCACCTTCAGCTTCTTGCCGGTTACCGTTGTCTTGCACAGGAACAGAAGTTGCTAGCTTCCCGACTCCCACTACTAATCACTCAGCCCCAAGAAATGTCTTTGGCTCTAACTGATCAGCAAGGGGGAAGGGGGAAATTGGATAAAATAATAAACGACAGAAGAGACTGGTTCTGGACCTTCTGGTTTTCCTATCTGGAATTCTTCTTCAGCTATCACTCTGCCTTCTGAAGACTCCTAAGGGTAACTAAGCACACAACAAATTATTATTCCTTCTCTACTCTGTTCTGTCTCTTTTCTTCTCTTCTCTTATGATTTTTCTACTTACCCAGAATCCTGAACTCTGTGCCTCTCTTCCTGTTCAACTCTGCCTTTTCTTCTTTCTTGTTATTGATGTCACTAATTATCTGTAAAACATATATCTTTTTATTATACCTATTTATTCTTTGTTTTTAAACATCTTCTAACTCTTTCTCTTTTAAACCTACCATTTATGTTTCTGTGTGTGGCCTTCTCTTTCTTCTCGTGATTTCTCTTCTTTCTTTTCTTGCCTCTTGCTATTCTAAAAACTGTTGTCTTCTACATTAAGCCCTTGGTGCCTTAATCTTTCCTGTTTGATTCCTCTCCTTAGGTTACTGCGGAGCTGCTATAACTCTGGTAAGTCTTTCTCCTTACTTTCCTAGTTAACTGTTGGTATTGTCTATTAATTTTTCCTTAGGAACCGTTTCTCAGTAAATCCTATAATGTTCTTCATTTTCTGTTACAGGACTCTGTATGCTGATCTCTGCTGACCTTGGTAAGTGTTATACTTATTGCGTCACCAAACACTGCTTACATTTTAATGTGAACGAATTAATCTATCAGTAATTCACTTAGCTTTCTTCGGTTTTCTTTTCAGGTGCGGCTGAAGTCTTCACTCGTTTTTTCCCTGTAGAGACGAGGTGACTCCGTACTCGACTCCCGGTAAATAACCCACTAAGGACTCTAGCGGCTTTTCTGACCTCTTCGGTAAGTATCGTTTTCTTGACTCGGAACTACTCTCAAGCGTTACTCTGGAAAACTTCTTACTCAAAAATTCACTTCAGAACTGGGAACACACTCGAACACGTCTTCTCTGAGGAAATGTCTTGATGAAGTGCACATTACTTCAGACGTGCGCGTGTCACATCGTCTCTCTGGATTTGTAAACAACTAGACCGCAGACCCCAGCGCCTGAGCGGCCATCTTGGAATTGCGGGCATGCCACAAACTCGACCATTGAAGCCCATTCGAAAACGAAACGCCTATTGAATTAAGTTCCTTGCGCTTCACTTTGGGACTCACATTAGGGATCCTGACAGTACCCCCCACCAAGGGTAGTCCTTCCACTCTGGGCTTGGTTGGATTGCGCTGATAAAAAGTTTGATTAGCCTAGGAGCATGAACATCTGAATCTAATTCCCAAGACCGCTCCTCAGGACCGTAGCCTTTCCAATCTACCAAATAATACAGTTTACCTCTGACTAATTTTGAGTCCAGAATTTCTTTCACCTCAAACTCCACTCCTGTATCTAGCTGAACTGGGTTTGGAATCGATTCTTTTCTCAAATTCGGAACTGCCTTCTTCAAAAGGGAAACATGAAACACTGGGTGAATTTTGAATTGGGAGGGTAAAGTCAATTTATAGGTCACTGGACCGATCTGCTCTGCAATTGGGTAAGGGCCGATAAATCGTGGCTGAAATCTTCGGTTCCCTTTTAGCCTTAAATTTTTTGTATTCAACCAGACTTTATCTCCTATTCCTAGTGGAGGAGGTTTCTTTCTTTTCTTATCTGCGTACTTCTTATACTTTTCCTTAGCCTGTACTAGATTCTTTGATGCTTTTTCATGTACTGAATTTAAATGAGCTACCAAATCCTTGACTGCTGGGACTGTGAGCTCTACATCTTGTACTGCTGAATTTGGATGTCTACCATAGTTTAAGTAGAACGGGGAATATCCAGTGGACACATTCTTCGCGTTATTATGAGCGAATTCTGCTGTCCACAAGTAGTCCGGCCATTCTCCCTCCTGTTTCAACAAGAACAACCGTAAATATTGCTCCAATTCCTGGTTCACCCTTTCCGTTTGTCCATCCGTCTCCGGATGGAAACTGGTGGAAAAACGAGTTTCTACTCCTAACCCTTTCATAAAAGCCTTCCAGAAATGCAAAACAAATTGGGTTCCCCGGTCTGATATTACGATCTTGGGTATTCCATGTAATCTGACAACCTGGGTACTAAAGTGCCTTGTTAACTGTTTTGCTGTAGGGATTCCCTTTAAGGCCAAGAAGTGTGTCATTTTCGGGTATGCATCTACTATTACTAGCATTGTATTTGTCCCTTGACAGGATGGTAAGTCTGTAATTAAGTCTAGGGTGATTGTATGCCAAGGATGAGGAGGAATGGGCAGGGGTTGCAACAGCCCTTGAGGAGCGTGCCGTTCTGATTTTCCCTGAGCGCATATCTCACAAGTCTTTACATATTGTTCTATGTCTTTACTCATCTGTGGCCACCAATATTTTCTTTTAATTAGATCTGCTGTCTTAAACTCTCCCTTGTGGCCAGCCAACAGGTGATCATGGCATTCCTGCAAGGCTTGCTTCTGCAATGCTGTAGTCGGCAGATACAATGCACCTTCTTTAAATGGTAATTCATCACGAATTTCTCTTCCAGGTTCTAGTTGCGCCCATTTCTGCATTTCTTCTGGGGTTAGAGCTTGGATTACTTTTTCCTTAAAGGTCAATATATCTGTGGCGCCTATAATCTTGGTATCCGGCATGATCACTTGAGCGCTTAGTGGACTTCTTTCTTCTCCGATTCCCAACCTAGACAAAGCATCCGCCTTTCCATTCTGTGCACCCGGCCGATAAGTTATCACAAAATCGTAATCGACAAAGTACAGTGACCAACGGAGTTGGCGAGGTGTCAAGGTTCTGGCTGACTTCAGGAATTTTAAGTTTCGATGGTCCGTGTAGACTGTTACCACGTGGTGGGCCCCCGTTAGATAATGTCTCCACTCCTTGAAGGCGTCTTTTATTGCCAGCAACTCTTTTTCCGTAATCGTATAATTGATTTCCGCTGGTATCAATTTCCTGGATCGATAAGCCACCGGGTGTAACTGGCCCGTTACCTTATCCCTTTGAGAAAGAACTCCACCAATCGCAAGGTCCGAGGCATCTGTCTCGACATAAAAGGGCTCCATCGGATCGGCATGAAGGAGGATAGGCGCAGTGGTGAACTCTATCTTCAAATCTTTAAAGGCTTGCTCTGCTTCCTCTGACCATTCGAATCGTGTCCCTTTCTTCAGTAGTCGTGTCAAGGGTAGTATTCGTCGGGAAAATTCTCCAATAAATCTCCGATAGAAATATGCGAACCCAATAAACGCTTGGACTTCTTTTACACAAGTGGGTGACTTCCATTCGTGTACGGCTTGAATCTTCCGTTTGTCCATATGAATTCCTGCTGGCGAGATTACAAAGCCCAAGAACTCTACCTGTGAAACTCCAAAAGCACATTTCTCCAACTTGACAAATAGTTTGTTCTCTCGCAGTTTTTGTAAAACTCCTCGAACCTGTGTTTGATGCTCCTGCGTATCCTTTGAGTAGATTAGTATATCATCAATATACACAATTGCACATTGATGAATGAATTCACTGAGCACATCATTTATGAAGTGTTGAAACGCTGCAGGCGCATTACACAACCCATAGGGCATCACCTGGTATTCAAATAGGCCCAAGCGTGTCCTGAAGGCCGTCTTCCACTCGTCTCCCTCTCTCACTCGAATAAGGTGATTAGCTCCCCTTAAATCCAACTTCGTGAACATCTGTGCTCCTTTGATCTGGTCCAACAAGATGGAGATAAGGGGAAGAGGATACCTGTTCTTCTTTGTTATTCGATTTATGGCTCTATAATCAATGCACGTTCTCAACTCGCCCTGCTCCTTCTTAGGCACAAAAAATAGTAGCGAGGACACTGGCGATTGGGAAGGACGTAGAAATCCATTGGCCAGGTACTTGTCAATATACTCCCTCAGGTGATGATTCTCTTGTTCCGTCAAGGCGTACACTCGACTGCAAGGCAAATTTGCCCCTGGCTCCAAGTCTATTTTGCAATCGTAAACTCGATGAGGCGGCAGTTGCTCAGCTTCCTGTTTGTTGAAAACGTCCTCAAAATCTTGATATTCTTGTGGAATTGTTTGCGTATTTATTACGCACACGGAGACTCCAGCTGAACATAAGGCGTGAGCCGGGTTCTGTTTACTCATTGCCTCGTAAGCCCCAAAACAGTTCTCTCTACAATATGCTGAGTTCATTTCAATTGTTCTGTTGTTCCAATTGATTGAAGGATTGTGCTCTGTGAGCCAAGGAAGTCCCAATATGAGTTGAAATAGGGGGGCATCAATTAAATTAAAGTGTATAGCTTCTCTATGCCCATCTTCTCGAATCAGCTCTACTAACTCTGTGTGACTCGTGGTTGGCCCTGAGGATAGATTGGTACCATTGATTGCTCGAACTGGTTCACTTCTAGCCTTGGCAATTGCTTGCAGCCCAATCTTAGCCGCGAATTTCAGATCGCAGAAATTACCTGTGGCTCCTGAGTCCACCATCACAGTCACTCCTTTCATTATTTTTTCACGAAATCGGATTGTCAAAGATAAAATCAAATGGGGCGAAGACGACTGTAATGTATTCGCCAGCCGATGTTCCTGAAGAGTTGATTTCTGATTCGCATCCACCTGCCCAACTCCTTCTACAGGTGGTGCTGCGAGTTTTCCTTCGGCTTAAATGGACCCTTTGGCTTTCTTGGACAATTTCGCACAAAATGTCCATTATATCCACAATACATACATAAGTTGTTGGCTCGTTTTTTTTCCTTCTCCTCCTTTGTGAGCGGTCCCCGAATCGTTCCTATTTGCATAGGTTCAGATCCTGTGGTTCCTTCCGTACTCCTTCCTGTTTCAGCCTTAGCTCGGTCGAATCGCGGAACCGTACTTCTGTACTCTCGTCTTCTCTCTCCCCTTCGCTCTCCCTGCCGGAAATCCAATTCTAGCACAAGGTCTATCAGGGCGGAAATTTCAGTTGGACGATTCGGTATTTGAGCCAAACCATCTTTTAGTTCATCTCGTAGGCCTCGATAAAATATTGCTGTCCTCTTGTTCTCTGGCTAATCAGTCTCCATTACAAGTTTGTTGAATTGAGCTAGATAAGCCACTAAGTCTCTATTTCCCTGCTTCAATTCCAAGAGTTCGTTATCTACTGCTTGAGAGATCCGTCTTCGGTCAAATATTCTCAGAAATTCTTTCTTGAACTCATCAAAATTCTGCAATAATGGATCATCTCGTGAGACTATCGGCATCGACCATGCCGCTGCATCTCCACTTAAATATGACAAAATGAAGGCTACCTTAGACTGCGCATCAGGAAAGATAGAAGGGCGACACAAGAAATGAAGTGAACATTGTGTAATAAACACCTGCGCCTTTTGTGGGTCCCCACTAAATCTCTCTGGTGCTGCCAACGGTATCACTGGCGATAGGGAATGGATTACTTGTGTTGTTAGCTTATTTGCGTCTCCCATTGATTAGGTGGGACCCTCCCTTCCAGTTGAATACGGTTGTCTTATCCTCTGTGCTAATTCTGCCGTCTCTTTCCTAGAATTCATGACCTCCTGCCTTAGACTTTGATTCTCTTCCTTAACTCCTACCAATTCCTTTTGTATCGCCTCTAGGACTGACCCTAAGGTCTGTAAATTTATTCCCTCAACCATTTCTTTTCTGTTCGGGTGCAAGATTAATATGTGAGCACTTCACTCTGTCAGAGCTCACCTTCAGCTTCTCGCTGGTTACCGTTGTCTTGCACAGGAACAGAAGTCGCTAGCTTCCCGACTCCCACTACTAATCACTCAGCCCCAAGAAATGTCTTTGGCTCTAACTGATCAGCAAGGGGGAAGGGGGAAATTGGATAAAATAATAAATGACAGAAGAGACTGGTTCTGGACCTTCTGGTTTTCCTATCTGGAATTCTTCTTCAGCTATCACTCTGCCTTCTGAAGACTCCTAAGGGTAACTAAGCACACAACAAATTATTATTCCTTCTCTACTCTGTTCTGTCTCTTTTCTTCTCTTCTCTTATGATTTTTCTACCTACGCAGAATCCTGAACTCTGTGCCTCTCTTCCTGTTCAACTCTGCCTTTTCTTCTTTCTTGTTATTGATGTCACTAATTATCTGTAAAACATATATCTTTTTATTATACCTATTTATTCTTTGTTTTTAAACATCTTCTAACTCTTTCTCTTTTAAACCTACCATTTATGTTTCTGTGTGTGGCCTTCTCTTTCTTCTCGTGATTTCTCTTCTTTCTTTTCTTGCCTCTTGCTATTCTAAAAACTGTCGTCTTCTACATTAAGCCCTTGGTGCCTTAATCTTTCCTGTTTGCTTCCTCTCCTTAGGTTACTGCGGAGCTGCTATAACTCTGGTAAGTCTTTCTCCTTACTTTCCTAGTTAACTGTTGGTATTGTCTATTAATTTTTCCTTAGGAACCGTTTCTCAGTAAATCCTATAATGTTCTTCATTTTCTGTTACAGGACTCTGTATGCTGATCTCTGCTGACCTTGGTAAGTGTTATACTTATTGCGTCACCAAACACTGCTTACATTTTAATGTGAACGAATTAATCTATCAGTAATTCACTTAGCTTTCTTCGGTTTTCTTTTCAGGTGCGGGTGAAGTCTTCACTCGTTTTTTCCCTGTAGAGACGAGGTGACTCCGTACTCGACTCCCGGTAAATAACCCACTACGGACTCTAGCGGCTTTTCTGACCTCTTCGGTAAGTATCGGTTTCTTGACTCGGAACTACTCTCAAGCGTTACTCTGGAAAACTTCTTATTCAAAAATTCACTTCAGAACTGGGAACACACTCGAACACGTCTTCTCTGAGGAAATGTGTTGATGAAGTGCGCATTACTTCAGGCGTGCGCGCGTCACATCGTCTCTCTGGATTTGTAAACAACTAGACCGCAGACCCCAGCGCCTGAGCGGCCATCTTGGAATTGCGGCGATGCCACAAACTCGACCATTGAAGCCCATTCGAAAACGAAACGCCTATTGAACTAAGTTCCTTGCGCTTCGCTTTGGGACTCACATTAGGGATCCTGACAGTTTGTGAGTGTCTGAGTAGGTATGTGAGTGAGTGTGTGAGTCTCTCAGTTTGTCCGTGAGTATTTTGTATTATCTTGTTTTTACTCAATGGATTTTTTAATATGCTTTTATGATTTTAATTCAATGAACAAAGTGATTATGACTAACAGACTGGGTCTGTGAGTGGGTACATGAGTGTGGGAGTGGTCTGTGATTGGGTGAGTGAGTCTCTGAGTGGGTCTCTGAGTGTGTGTATGAGTCCCTGAGTTCGTCTGTGAGTGGGTGTATGAGTGGATGTGTGAGTCTCTCAGTGTGTCTGTGAGTGGGTGCAAGAGTGTCTGAGTAAGTCTCCAGGTGGGTGCATGAGTTGGTGAGTGAGTCTGTGAGTTGGTGTGTGAGTCTCTGAGGGGGTCTGTGATTCAGTGCATGCATGTCTGAGTAGGTATGTAAGTGGGTGTGTGAGTCTCTGAGTGGGTCTGTGAATAGGTGAATGTTGGAGGGAGGGCCACCGGGTAGTCAGGGAGACTATTCCGGGCACCTTCCTACCGCAAAGGTATAGCCGAGCGCCACTGAGAAGCCCCCTCGGGGAGGTCTTTCTCCTAGGATCGTACTAGGCCCAGTAACACCACCACACAGGACTCAATAGCAGTTGCAAGATTAGATTCTTTATCGGCAGTAATACGGGCAATATTTACAGAGGGATCGAGGGATCCTATCAGAGTCTCAATGTTCGTTAAGAGGATAGGGTAGCGGGACAGTCTTAGTACCAACCCGGTACGGGAGGGCTCTGTGCCAGACCTTGGATGCTGGTCTCAGAGCGGCTCGAACGTGGAGAGCCGCGACGGCGTCTGCAGGGCTCGGATGGTAGTTCCGCTTAGGTCGAGCCGCGACACGGTCAGCAGGGCGCTGGTGGTAGGTCCGCTTCGGTCGAGCCGCGACGAGGTCAGCTGGGCTCAGGTGGTAAGGTTCAACAAGGTCGGGCCGCGACAGCGTCAGCAGGGCCCCAAAGGTTCGTGAAGGTCTTTAAGCACGGTGGAGCCGCGACGTCATCAGCAGGGCTCAAGTGGTGGTTCAAGGTGAGTCTTCTTCCGTAGGGTCAGCCGCGATCCGATCAGCAGGGCTCTTGACTCCAGGATACAACTACCGCCCTGTTGTTGGGTCGCCCCAGATATAGGACGGGAGCCCTTTGATGTCCGGACCCTTGCGCCCGGAGGGGGCGGAGAGGCTGGGTAGGGGGCGGCCAGACGCCCAGCAGGAGAGGCGCCAGGCCCCAGAGAGCTGTGGGGTGGTCACACCCAGGTGTGGAGAGACGGTTGGGGGTCCCATCGATACTGCCCTCCGCCGGGAGTGGGAAGGGCTCACGTGGTATCCCCCGGGCCAGGGGTTGGCGTCTCGATGTCGGGCCTCGCTGGGACCGAGGCCGGGTAGAGCAGGGTCATACAGATGGTCACGTGGAGTGACGTGCAATCCAAGATGGAGGAGTCCCGATGCGCATGGGACCTCGTGCGGCTTAGCGCGGGGAAACAGGACCACGCCACGAGGCCGGCTCCCACAGTGAATGATTGTCTAAGTGGGTTTATGAATGGGTGCATGAGTGTCTGAGTAGTTCTGCTAGTGGGTATGTGAGTTTGTGAATGGCTCTGTGAGTGGGTGCATGAGTGTCCAAATGGGTTTGTGAGTGGGTGTGTGAGTCTCTGAGCAGGTCTGTGAGTGGGTGCATGAGTCTCTGAGTGGGTCTATGAGTATTTTGTATTATTTTGTTTTTACTTAATAGATTTTATAATATGCTTTTATGGTTTTAATTAATCGAATAAAGTGATACTGACTGATTGACTAGGTCTGTGAGTGGGTACATAAGTGTGTGAATAGGTCTGTGGTTGGGTGAGTGAGTCTCTGAGTGAGTCTCTGAGTATATGTGTGAGTCTCTGAGTGGGACTGTAAGTGGGTGTATGAGTGCCTGAGTGGGTATGTGAGTGGGTGTACAAGTCGCTCAGTGGGTCTGTGAGTGGGTACATGAGTATCTGAGTGAGTCTCCAAGTGGGTGCAAAAGTCACTGAGTGAGTCTGTAATTGGCTGTATGAGTCACTGAGGGGGTCTGTGAGTAGGTGCTACATGTCTGAGTAGGTATGCAAATGGGTGTGTTAGTCTGAGGGTTGGTCTGTGAGTAGGTGAATGATTGTCTGTGTGGGTCTATGAATGGGTTTATGAGTGTTTGAGTGGGTCTATGAATGGGTGCATGAGTGTCTGAGTGGGTCTTTGAATGGATGCAATTCTTTGAGTGGGAGTGGGTGTATGAGTCTCTGAACGGGTAGGTGAGTGGGTGCATGAGTGTCTGAGTGGGTCTGTGAGTCAGTGCATGATTCTCTGAGTGGGTCTGTAAGTGTTTGTGTGAGTTTCTGAGTGGCTGAGTGTGTGGGTGCATGAGTGTCTATGTGGGTCTGTGAGTGGGCGTGTGAGTATCTCAGTAGATCTGTAAGTGGGTACATGAGTCTCTGAGTGGTCTGTGAATGGGTGCCTGAGTCTGTGAGTAGATCTGTGAGTGGGTATGTGTGTCTCTGAGTAGGTCTGTGAGTAGGTATATGAGTTTCTGAGTAGGTCTGTGAATGGGTGCATGAGTCTCTGAGTGGGTCTGTGAGTGGGTGCATGAGTGTCAGGGTTTGTGAGTGGGTGTGTGAGTCTCTAGGTGGGTCTGTGAGTTAGTGAATGAGTGTCTAACTAGGTCTGTGAGTGGGTACATGAGTGTCTGAGTAGGTCTGTGAGTGGGTGCAAGGGTCTCTGAGTTGGTTTGTGAGTGGGTATATGAGTCTCTGAGTGGGTCTGCGAGTGGGTGTGTGAGTCTCTCAGTAGGTCCTGTGAGTTTCTTTGTGGGTATGTGAGTGGGTGTGTGAGTCTGAGTGGGTCTGTGAGTGAGTGCATGAGTATCTGAGTTGGTCTCCTGGGGATGAATGAGTCTCTGAGTAAGTCGGTGAGTTGGTGCATGGGTCTCTGAGTGGGACTGAGAGTGGGTATATGAGGCTCTAAGTGGGTCTGTGAGTTGATGCATGAGTCTCTGAGTGGGTCTGTGAGTTGTTTTTTGAGTCTGAGTGGGTTTGTGAGTAGGTGCAGGAGTCTCTGAAAGGGTCTGTGAGTGGGTGCATTAGTGTCTGTATAGGTTTGTAAGTGCATGCATGAGTCTGAGTAGATCTGTGAGTGGGTACATGATTCTCTGAGGGGTCTGTGAGTAGTTGCATGAGTCTCTGAGTGGGTCTGTGAGTGGGTGCATGAGTGCCTGAGTGGGTGTGTGAGTCAGTGCATTAGTCTCTGAGTGGGTCTATAAGTGGGTGAGTGGCTCTGTGAGTGGGTGCATGAGTGTCTAAATGGGTTGTTGAGTGGGTGCATGAGTATCTTAGTGGATCTGTACGTTGGTTTGTGAGTCTCTCTCTGGGTCTGTGAGTGGGTGAATGAATGTCTGAGTAGGTACATGAATCTCTGAGTGATCTATGAATGGGTGTGTGAGTCTGTGAGTAGTCTGTGAATGGGTGTTTGAGTCTGTGAGTGGGCTGTAAAAGGGTGCACGAGTCGCTGAGTGGGTCTTTGAGTGGGTGCATGAGTCTCTGAAAAGATCTGTGAGTGGGTATAGGAATGTCTGAGTGGGTCTGTGGGTATCTGAGTAGGACTGTGAGTGGATGTATCAGTCTCTGAGTGGGTCAGTGAATGGGTGCATAAGTGTCTGAGTGAATCTGTGAGTCAGTGCATGAGTCTCTGAGTAGGACTGTAAGTGGGGAGTGAGTATCTGAGTAGGGCTGTGAGTGGGTGCATGATTGTCTAAGTGGGTCAGTGAGTGGATGCATGAGTGTCCCTGTTGCTCTGTGAGTGGTGTTTGGGTCTCTGAATATGTCTGTGAGTGGGTGCATTAATCTGTGAGTAGGTCTGTGATGGATACATGAGCGTATGAGTAAGTACATGAGTGTATGACTTGCTCTATGAGTGGGTGTTTGAGTCACTCAATGGGTCTGTGAGTCACTGCATGGGTCTGTGAGTGGGTATGTGAGTCACTAAGTAGGTTCTGTGAATGGGTGTGTGAGTCTTTGAGTAGTTGTGTGAGTGCTTACATGAGTATGTAAGTGGGTGTGTTAGTCTCTTAATAGGTGTATAAGTGTCTGATTAGAAGTGTGTGAGTCTCTGAGTAGATCTGTGAATAGATGCATGAGTGAATCTCTGAGTGGGTGCGTGAGTCTCTGAATGGGTCTGTGAGTGGGTGCATGGGTTTCTGAGTGGGACTGGGAGTAGATTTATCAGTCTTTGAGTTGGTCTGTGAGTGGGTGCATGAGTGTCTCAGTGGTTCTGTGAGTATGTGCATGAGCCTCTCAGTGGTCTGTGAGTGGATGTATAATTGGGTGCATGTGGCCGTGAGTGGATCTGTGAGTGGGTACGTGATTGTCTCAGTGGGTCTGTGAAAGGGTGTGTGAGTGTCTGAGTGGGTCTTTGAGTGTGTGTGTGTCTCTGAGTGGGTCTGTGAATGGATCCATGTGTCTCTGAATGGGACTGTGGGTGGGTGTTTAGTCTCTTAGTGGGTCTGTGAGTGGGTTCATGAGTGTCTGAGTGGGTCTGTGAGAGGGTGTGTGAGTCTCTGAGTGGGTCTGTGAGTTAGTGCATTAGTCTGTGGGTGGGTCTGTTAGTGGATACATGAGTGTGTGAGTGGGTCTGTGAATGGGTGCATGAGTGTCTGAGTAGGTCTGTGAGTGGATGTATAAGTCTCTGAGTAGAACTGTGAGTGGATGTATGATTGTCTGAGTGGGCCTGTGAATAGGTGCATGAGTGTCTGAGTAGGTCTGTGAATAGATGCATGGGTCTCTGAGTAGGAGTGTGAGTGGGTCTATGAGTCTCTGAGTGGGTCTATGAGTGGGCGCATGAGTGTCTGAGTATATCTGTAAGTCAGTGTATGAGAGTAGGATCTGCTTCTTATGGTTACCCCCACCTTTTGCTGCTTTAACTCTGTTTTTTTACTTTAGTCTGGCTGGGGCCCTAATATTCAGGACCCCAGCCTAGCTGCTTCCTCTCTAAATTGATTCCTAGTACCTTAGGTACACAACAGATTGGATTCTGAGGTGCCCTTATAAGTTCCTAGTATATAGTATTCTATGTACCCAGGGCATAGGTACCCCAGAGGCCTACGAGGGGCTGAAGCATGTATTATGCCACCCCTGGGAAGCCCTCCAAAATGACACCGCAGGTCTGCCACTGCAGCCTGGGTAAGGTGGTGCATGCACCCCTTACTGAGATCTAGGTTCACTATATCTCACCTATCTCTGCACATAGAAACCTATCAGTCACCCCTATGGCAGGCCTTATCAATCCTGAAGGCAGGGTGCTTGGTTTTATGTGAGAGGGTGCACATGCATGACCAGAGCCCCTCTGCAGCCTTCGGAATCTCTTCTCCGGGGTTGTCTGTGATGCAGCCTGACCATATACTCTTAAATGCATTCTAACCAAACGGTAAATGCTAACTTTGGACCGGCTGCACGGAAACATGTTGTGTTTGGTGTCAAACACCTTGGAATCATACCCCCACACCAGTAACTGGTGTGGGAGTATGATCCCACCCTTCTAGAGGGAGAGACATGACAGCACTGGTATACCCGGTACCAACTTAAAAGATCCCGGGCATCACAAAATGGATGCTGTAGCCACAGACATGAGTCTGTCCTCCTGCTGCTGACTGAAACTCCTTTTAAAGAAAAAAGGTTCTTAGCATAGGAGGAAATAATGAAAGCATTGCTACATAGACTACAATGAGCACTATGAGTAGTCTTCCAATGTCCAGCCGGACAAAGGAACGTTTATTCAAACAAAATAAAAGGGAATGAACGGAATAAGGGAAACAACAAGGGTGGGAAAGGCACAATCCTGTACCGAGCTTAGAAGTAAAGGGATGGAGAGAATAGAAAATAACAGGCAAAGAAATTAGTTAAAAGAAGAGCAAAAGGTGGCTTACATTACACGATAATCTTACTTAAGCTCATACCAGCAAACAACACAATAGAATTTACACAGTGGTTAAATTGTGGTGTTTTGCTAAACAAGTCGGCGTTTCGATCCCTAGCTCTTAATACTGTGGGATCATCATCAGGACTAAAGGGTGAACTGTTGCCTGATAAGTTGTTTGAAACAGCCTGTAAAGTTATGAGACAGGAAAAAAGAAAAAGAGAAAACATACAAGATTTAAACAGTAATTGTGGTCCACCAAACTTTAAGCATATCTAGTCGACAACCGTTTGGATAATGTAGAACATATATACATATGTTCCCCAAAGAGCCTGAGCTTTTAAGAATGCACTCACAGTCACGGCTGACCCATACGGGATTTATTGCAGTGGCAAGTCGACAGCAGTTCCTTAGAATTTTTCAGCTTTCCCGACGCGTTTCGAGGCACAGCCTCTTCCTCATGGGATACTGTTCAGGATACGGCAAGGATTTCCAACATGCACGCTGCCTTTATTATCCGGCCCCAGTGGGCCACGTGATTAGCGTTAATTGTTACCGCAGCATGCTGGACTTTGTAGTCCGTATTGGTAAGTCATTACCCTCAGTGGGCTCCCTGCAGCATTCCAACATTTAAACAGTTCTTTTAAGCATAAAACACCTTAGTAGGTCCAAGAGAAATGCTTCGGCTCATTTGAAGCCTTCCGGACTGTGCTGACCGCAGCTTTAAGGAAGTCCTAGCGCTGCGCAGCCACTTCCTAGCTTGTCTCGGCGGAAGACGGTGCCATCCTTCACGACAAGGCCGCCGTGTAAAATAATGTTCCCCAGAGAGCCTGAGCTTTTAAGAATGCACTCACAGTCACGGCTGACCCATACGGGATTTATTGCAGTGGCAAGTCGACAGCAGTTCCTCAGAATTTTTCAGCTTTCCCAACGCGTTTCGAGGCACAGCCTCTTCCTCATGGGATACTGTTCAGGATACGGCAAGGATTTCCAACATGCACGCTGCCTTTATTATCCGCCCCCAGTGGGCCACGTGATTAGCGTTAATTGTTACCGCAGCATGCTGGACTTTGTAGTCCGTATTGGTAAGTCATTACCCTCAGTGGGCTCCCTGCAGCATTCCAACATTTAAACAGTTCTTTTAAGCATAAAACACCTTAGTAGGTCCAAGAGCAATGCTTCGGCTCATTTGAAGCCTTCCGGACTGTGCTGACCGCAGCTTTAAGGAAGTCCTAGCGCTGCGCAGCCACTTCCTAGCTTGTCTCGGCGGAAGACGGTGCCATCCTTCACGACAAGGCTGCCGTGTAAAATAATGTTCCCCAAAGAGCCTGAGCTTTTAAGAATGCACTCACAGTCACGGCTGACCCATACGGGATTTATTGCAGTGGCAAGTCGACAGCAGTTCCTCAGAATTTTTCAGCTTTCCCAACGCGTTTCGAGGCACAGCCTCTTCCTCATGGGATACTGTTCAGGATACGGCAAGGATTTCCAACATGCACGCTGCCTTTATTATCCGCCCCCAGTGGGCCACGTGATTAGCGTTAATTGTTACCGCAGCATGCTGGACTTTGTAGTCCGACTTGGTAAATCATTACCCTCAGTGGGCTCCCTGCAGCATTCCAACATTTAAACAGTTCTTTTAAGCATAAAACACCTTAGTAGGTCCAAGAGAAATGCTTCAGCTCATTTGAAGCCTTCCGGACTGTGCTGACCGCAGCTTTAAGGAAGTCCTAGCGCTGCGCAGCCACTTCCTAGCTTGTCTCGGCGGAAGCCGGTGCCATCCTTCACGACAAGGCCGCCGTGTAAAATAATGTTCCCCAAAGAGCCTGAGCTTTTAAGAATGCACTCACAGTCACGGCTGACCCATACGGGCTGGACTGTTCCCATGAGGCACAGGGTCAAGACTGATTTCCATATGGCTGGGTTCAAACTAACTGGAATGGCATGGTGAGCAAAAAAATGATGGATTTAGGCCCAGATCTCTGTACTGGGGGAAATGTATGACATTGTTCTGCATTCTGTCCATCAACTGTTGTTTTTGCATTTGTCACCCCGAGTGGGACAGGCATGCCCAGACGTGGGTCCCATGCTCTCCATGCCACTGGAATCAAGCCATCCTGGCTGAAGAGGGGTGAAACCCCAAAACCGGCCCTAGGATGCTTGTTATTAGTCCAGGGAGGACCTGGCTTGGCAATTCGGGCTAGACTGTTCCCATGAGGCACAGGGTCAAGACTGATTTGCATATGGCTGGGTTCAAACTGGAATCGCATGGTGAGCAGAAAAACAATGGATTTAGGTCCAGATCTCTGTACTGATGTGGATGTATGACATTGTTCTGCATTCTGTCCATCAACTGTTGTTTTTGCATTTGTCACCCCGAGTGGGACGGGTATGCCCAGACGTGGGTCCCGTGCTCTCCATAATAATAATACAGAATTTTGTATAGCGCGAACAGCTACCTCACGAGGAGGTGTCCCGGCGCTGAGAGAACAAGTGTATCAGACCATGGAGGCTGGAGAGGGTAGCATTTAGCGAGACTGGGTAAACAGCCAGGTTTTCAGCAGGTGTTTAAAACAGGCTTCAGATGGGGCCTGTTGGAGGGTGATGGGTAGTGAGTTCCATAGATTGGCCACATTGGCCGAGAAGGTTCGTCCTCCCAGCCGGGCTCTTTTTACTCTAGGGGCTGTCAGACGCACATGGTTGTTGGATCTGAGCGAACGAGATTGGGAATACCTTGGAAGTCGAACTTTCAGGTAATTTGGGCAGTTTCCATATAAGGATCTGAAGGCCAGAGTGAGTGCTTTGAATTTTATTCTACTAGCAACTGGTAACCAGTGAAGGGAGAGGAGGTACGGAGAGACTGAGTGCTTAAACGGAATCCTCATTAAAAGTCTCGCAGCCGCATTTTGAACCAGTTGTAGTTGCTGTATAAGGTACTTTGGTAGGCCCAAATACAGACCGTTGGCGTAATCCAGCCTGGATGTGACTGTGGCGTGGACTACGATTTTTCGGCAGCTGACTGGTAGAAGTCGAAGAATCTTACGTAGATTCCTCAACTTGCTCATACAGCAGCCAGCAACTTGCTGTATGTGTGAAACAAAGGACAACTTATCATCCCACCGCACACCTAGATTTCTTGCAGAATGGCTAGGCGAGGGAGCTATACCCATCTCTGCCGGCCACCATAAATCAGATGGTGGGGGGGGGTCTCTGCCAAAGAAGATCACCTCAGTTTTACTAGTGTTGAGTTTTAATTTGTCGGTGTTCATCCAGCAGGCTACGTCTTGTAGGCACCCCTTAAAATTTGAGAAGGATGCCTCTGACACTTCTGAGTATGGGAACACCAATTGGGTATCGTCGGCGTATGAGATTGCCTTGATCCCCCAATTGGCGATCAGCGTAAAGAGTGGAGCCAGGTAGACATTAAATAAAAGTGGGCTCAAAGCCGAGCCCTGTGGGACGCCACAGTTCAGTGCTTTAATCAAGCTATCCTGGCTGAAGAGGGATGAAACCCCTAAACCGATCCTAGGATGCTTGTTTCCAGTTCAGGGAGGACCTGGCTTGGCAATTCGGGCTGAACTGTTCCCATGAGGAACAGTGTCAAGACTGATTTGCATATGGTTGGGTTCAAACTGGAATGGCATGGTAAGCAAAAAAACAATGGATTTAGTGCCAGATCTCTGTACTGGGGTGAATGTATGACATTGTTTTGCATTCTGTCCATCAACTGTTATTTTTGCTTGTGTATAGTTAAGTCGTGGTTCTTATACCACTATTTTAGTATATGGTTTGGCTCGCCCCTAGGACCCAACGTGTATTTCGTGCTACTTTACTGTCTATTTGAAGTGTAACTTATTTGCTTTTACCTCTAGCCTCGTAAAGAGACTAGTAGGGTGTGTTTAGGAATAAATACATAGGGCCCGATTCACAGAACTAACTTAAGACAAAATCCTAAACTTACTACTTTTGGTATTCACAGAAGTTAGGATTTTGTCTTAAGTTTGTCTTAAGACAAACTTAAGACAAACTTAAGACAGACTTAAGACAGACTTAAGACAGACTTAAAACAGACTTAAGACAGACTTAAGACAGACTTAAGACAAACTTAAGACAGACTTAAGTTAGGATTTTGTCTTAAGTTTGTCTTAAGTTTGTCTTAAGTCTGTCTTAAGTCTGTCTTAAGTCTGTCTTAAGTTTGTCTTAAGTTTGTCTTAAGTTTGTCTTAAGTCTGTCTTAAGTTTGTCTTAAGTCATACTTAGGACAAAATCCTAACTTCTGTGAATATCAAAAGTAGTAAGTTTAGGACTTTGTCTTAAGTTAGTTCTGTGAATCGGGCCCTGAGTCTTTAAGGGGATGCATGAGTCTCTGAGTGGGTCTGCGAGTGGGTACATAGGTCTCTGAGTAGAACTGTGAATGGGTGTATCAGTCTCTCTGTGGGTCTGTGAGTAGGTGTGTGAGGGAGTCTCCAAGTTGGTGCATGAGTCACTGAGTGAGTCCGTGCATGGGTATGTGAGTCTCTGAGTAGGTCTGTGAGTGGGTGCATGAGTTTCTGAGTAGGTCTGTGAGTGGGTGCATGAGTCTCTGAGTAGATCTGTGAGAGGGTGCATGATTGTCTGAGTGGGCCTGTGAATGGGTGCATGAGTGTATGAGTGAGTCTGTGAATGGTACATGAGTCTGTGAGTGGGTCTGTGAGTGGGTGCATGAGTGTTTTAGATGGTCTGTGAGTGGGTGTGTGAGTTTCTGGGTAGGTATGTGAGTTGGTGCATGAGTGTCTTAGTGGTTCTGTGAGTGGGTGCAAGGGTCTCTGAGTTGGTCTGTAAGTGGGAGTGGGAGTCTCTGAGTGGGTCTGTGAATTGGCATTGTTTGTCTCTCAGCATGTCTTTGAGTTGGTGCGTGAATCTCTTAGTGGGTATGAGTGTTTGTGTGAGTCTCTGAGTGGGTCTATGAGTGGGTGCATGAGTGTCTGGGTGAGTCTTTAAGGGGGTGCATGAGTCTCTGAGTTAGGTCTGTGAGTGGGTACATGTGTCTCTGAGTGGAACTGTGAGTGGGTGTGTCAGTCTCTCAGTGGGTCTGTGAGTAGGTGTATGAGTGAGTCTCCATGTTGGTGCATGAGTCATTGAGTGAGTCTGTGCATGGGTGTGTGAGTCTCTGAAGGGGTTTGTGAGTAGGTACATGCATGTCTGTGTAGGTATGTAAGTGGGTGTGTGAGTCTCAGGGTGGGTCTGTGAGTAGGTGAATGATTGTCTGAGTTGGTCTAAGAATGGGTACATGAGTGTCTGAGTAGGTGTATGGATGGGTGCATGATGGTCCATGTGGGTCTATGAGTGGGTGCATGACTGTCTTAGTAGATTTGTGAGTGGGTGCATGAGTTTCTGAGCGGTCTGTGAATGGGGGCCTGAGTCTGTGAGTAGATCTGTGAGTGGGTATGTGTGTCTCTGAGTAGTTACATGCATTTTTTAGTATGTCTGTGGGTTGGTGCATGAGTCTCTGTATAGATATATGAGAGGGTGCATGATTGTCTCAGTGGGCCTGTGAATTGGTGCATGAGTGTCTGAGTAGGAGTGTGAGTGGGTCTTGGAGTCTCTGAGTGGGTCTATGAGTGGGTGCATGAGTGTCTGAGTGCATCTGTAAATCAGTATATGAGTCTGAGTGGATCTGTAAGTGTGTGTGTGAGTTTCTGAGTGGCTCTGTGAGTGGGTGCATAATTGTCAATGTGGGTATCTGAGTGGGTGCATGAATGGCTCAGTAGATATGTGAGTAGGTACATGAGTGAGTCTCAGTGCGTCTGTGAGTGGTTGCATGAGTGGATCTATGAGTAGGCGTTTGAGTCTCTGAGTGGTCTGTGAATGGGTGCATGAGTCTGTGAGTAGATCTGTGAGTGGGTGTGTGAGTTTCTGGGTGGGTATGTGAGTTGGTGCATGAGTGTCTTAGTGGGTCTGTGATTGGGTGCAAAGGTCTCTGAGTTGGTCTGTAAGTGGGCGTGTGAGTCTCTGAGTGCGTCTGTGAATTGGCTTTGTGAGTCTCTCAGTAGGTCTGTGAGTTGGTGCGTGTGTCTCTAAGTAGATATGAGTGGGTGTGTGAGTCTCTGAGTGGCTCTGTGACTGGGTACATGAGTATCTGAGTGAGTCTTTAAGGGGATGCATGAGTCTCTGAGTGGGTCTGCGAGTGGGTACATGGGTCTCTGAGTAGAACTGTGAGTGGGTGTATCAGTCTCTCTGTGGGTCTGTGAGTAGGTGTGTGAGGGAGTCTCCACGTTGGTGCATGAGTCACTGAGTGAGTCCGTGCATGGGTATGTGAGTCTCTGAGTAAGTCTGTGAGTGGGTGCATGAGTTTCTGAGTAGGTCTGTGAGTGGGTGCATGAGTCTCTGAGTAGATCTGTGAGAGGGTGCATGATTGTCTGAGTGGGCCTGTGAATGGGTGCATGAGTGTCTGAGTGGGTCTGTGAATGGTGCATGAGTCTGTGAGTGGGTCTGTGAGTGGGTGCATGAGTGTTTTAGATGGTCTGTGAGTGGGTGTGTGAGTTTCTGGGTGGGTATGTGAGTTGGTGCATGAGTGTCTTAGTGGTTCTGTGAGTGGGTGCAAGGGTCTCTGAGTTGGTTTGTAAGTGGGAGTGGGAGTCTCTGAGTGGGTCTGTGAATTGGCATTGTGAGTCTCTCAGTATGTCTGTGAGTTGGTGCGTGAATCTCTTAGTGAGTATGAGTGCTTGTGTGAGTCTCTGAGTGGGTCTATGAGTGGGTGCATGAGTCTCTGAGTTAGGTCCGTGAGTGGGTACATGGGTCTCTGAGTGGAACTGTGAGTGGGTGTATCAGTCTCTCAGTGGGTCTGTGAGTAGGTGTATGAGTGAGTCTCCAAGTTGGTGCAGGAGTCACTGAGTGAGTCTGTGAATGGGTGCCTGAGTCTGTGAGTAGATCTGTGAGTGGGTATATGTGTCTTTGAGTAGTTACATGTGTTTTTGAGTATGTCTGTGGGTTGGTGCATGAGTCTCTGTGTAGATCTGTGAGAGGGTGCATGATTGTCTCAGTGGGCCTGTGAATTGGTGCATGAGTGTCTGAGTTGCTCTATGAATGGGTGCATGAGTCTGTGAGTGGGTCTGTGAGTGGGTGCATGAGTATCTGAGTGAATCTGTGAGTGGGTGCAAGGGTCTCTGAGTTGGTTTGTAAGTGGGTGTGTGAGTCTCTGGGTGGGTCTGTGAGTGGGTCGGTGAGTCATGTAGTAGGTCTGTGAGTGGGTGTGTGAGTCATGTAGTAGGTCTGTGAGTAGGTGCATGAGTTTCTTAGTGTGTATGTGAGTGGGTGTGTTAGACTGAGTGGGTCTGTGAGTGGGTGCATGAGTATCTGAGTGAGTCTCTGAGGGGGTGCATGAGTCTCTTAGTGAGTCTGTGAGTTAGTGCATGAGTCTCTAACTGGGTCTGTGAGTGGGTGCATGATTGTCTGAGTGAGTCTGTGAGTAGGTACAAGAGCCTCTGAGCTGGTTTGTGAGTGGGTGTGTGAGTCTCTTAGTAGGTCTGTGAGTAGGTGTGTGAGTTTCTAGTGGGTATGTGAGTGGGTGTGTGAGACTGAGTGGGTCTGTGAGTAGGTGCATGAGTATCTGAGTGAGTCTCTGAGGGGGTGCATGAGTCTCTGAGTGAGTCTGTGAGTTGGTGCATGGGATTCTGAGTGGGAGTATGAGTGAGTGTATGAGTCTGTAAGCAGGTCTGTGAGTGGATGCATGCATCTGAGTAGGAGTGTGAGTGGGTCTATGAGTCTCTGAGTGGGTCTATGAGTGGGTGCATGAGTGTCTGAGTATATCTGTAAATCAGTGCATGAGTCTCTGAGTGGATCTGTAAGTATGTGTGTGACTTTCTGAGTGGTTCTTTAAGTGGGTGCATAATTGTCAATGTGGGCCTCTGAGTGGGTGCATGAGTGTCTCAGTAGATATGAGAGTAGTTACATGAGTCTCTCAGTGGGTCTGTGAGTGGTTGAATGAGTCTGTGAGTTGATCTGTGAGTGGGTATGTGAGTCTCTGAATAGGTCTGTGAGTGGGCCCATGAGTTTCTGAGTAGGTCTGTGAGTGGGTGCATGAGTCTCTGAGTAGATCTGGGAGAGGGTGCATGGTTGTCTGAGTGGGCCTGTGAATGGGTGCACGAGTGTCAAAGTTTGTCTGTGAATGGTACATGAGTCTCTGAGTGGTTCTGGGAGTGGGTGCATGCGTTTTTTAGAGGGTCTGTGAGTGGGTGTGTGAGTTTCTGGGTGGGTGTGTGAGTTGGTGCATGAGTGTCTTTTGGGGTCAGTGAGGGGGTGCAAGCGTCTCTGAGTTGGTCTGTAAGTGGGTGTGTGAGCCTCTGAGTGGGTCTGTGAATTGGCTTTGTGAGTCCCTCAGTAGGTCTGTGAGTAGGTACTTGAGTCTCTTTGTGGGTAAGAGTGGGTGTGTGAGTCTCTGAGTGGGTCTGTGAATTGGTACATGAGTATCTAAGTGAATCTCTAAGGGGGTGTATGAGTCTCTGAATGGGTACATGGGTCTCTGAGTGGGACTGTGAATGGGTGTATCAGTCTCTCAGTGGGTCTGTGAGTAGTAGCATGAGTGTCTGAGTGAATTTCCAAGTGGGTGCATGAGTCACTGAGTGAGTCTGTGCTTGGGTGTGTGAGTCTTTGAAGGGGTCTATGAGTAGGTGCATGTCATGTCTGAGTAGGTATGTAAGTGGCTGTGTGAGTCTCAGGGTGGGTCTGTGAGTAGGTGAATGATTGTCTGAGTGGGTCTAAGAATGGGTGCATGAGTGTCTGAGTGGGTCTGTGAGTCAGTGCATGAGTCTCTGTGTGGGTCTGTAAGTCTGTGTGTGAGTTTCCGAGTGGCTCTGTGTGTGGGTGCATGAGTGTCTATGTGGGTCTGTGAGTGGGTGTATGAGTGTCTCCGTAGATATGTGAGTGGGAACGTGAGTCTCTGATTGCTCTGTGAATGGGTGTCTGAGTCTGTAAGTAGATCTGTGAGTGGGTATATTTGTCTCTGAGTAGGTCTGTGAGTAGGTACATGAGTTTCTGAGTTGATCTGTGAGTGGGTGGATGAGTCTCTGAATAGATCTTTGAGAGGGTGCATGATTGTCTGAGTGGGCCTGTGAATTGTTGCATGAGTGTCTGAGTGGGTCTATGAATGGGTGCATGAGCTTCTGAGTGGGTCTGTGAATGGGTGCATGAGTCTGTGAGTAGGTCTCTGAGTAAGTGCATGAGGGTTTTAGAGGGTCTGTGAGTGGGCATTTGAGTCTCTGAGTGGGTTTGTGGATTGGCTTTGTGAGTCTCTCAGTAGGTCTTTGAGTAGGTGTGTGAGTCTCTTAGTGGGTATGAGTGGGTGTGTGAGTTGAGTGGGTCTGTGAGTGGGTGCATGAGTATATGAGTGAGTCTCTAAGGGGGTGCATGAGTCTCTGAGTGGGTCTTTGAGTGGGTACATGGGTCTCTGAGTAGTACTGTCAGTAGGTGTATCAGTCTCTCAGTGGGTCTGTGAGTGGGTGCATGGGTGTCTGAGTGAGTCTCCAAGTGGGTGCATGAGTCACTGAGTGAGTCCATACATGGGTGTGTGAGTCTCTGAAAGGGTCTATGAGTAGGTGCATGCATGTCTGAGTAGGTATGTAAGTGGGTGTGTGAGTCTCAGGGTAGGTCTGTGAGTAGGTGAATGATTGTCTGAGTGGGTCTATGAATGGGTGCATGAGTGTCTGAGTGGGTCTGTGAGTGGGTACATGAGTCTCTGAGTGGTCTGTGAATGGGTGCCGGAGTCTGTGGGTAGATCGGTGAGTGGGTATGTATGTCTCAGAGTAGGTCTGTGAGTAGGTACATGAGTTTCTGAGTAGGTCTGCAAGTGGGTTCATGAGTCTCTGAGTAGATCTATGAGAGGGTGCATGATTGTCTGAGTGGACCTGTGAATTGGTGCATGAGTGTCTGAGTGGGTCTATGAATGGGTGCATGAGTCTCTGAGTGGGTCTGTGAGTGGGTGTATGAGTGTCTGAAAGGGTCTATGAGTGGGTGTTTAAGTCTCTGGGTAGGTCTGTGAGTTAGTGCATGAGTGTCTAACTGGGTCTGTGAGTGGGTGTGTGAGTCTCTGAGTGGGTCTGTGAGTGGGTGTGTGAGTCTCTTAGTAGGTGCATGAGCTGGTGTGTGAGTTTCTTAGTGAGTATGTGAAACTGAGTAGGTCTGTGAGTGGGTGCATATATATCTGAGTGAGCGTCTGAGGGGGTACATGAGTCTCTGACCGAGTCTGTGAGTTGGTGCATGAGTCTCTGAGTGGGACTGTGAATGGGTATATGCGTCTCTAAGTGGGTCTGTTAGTGGGTGCATGAGGCATGAGTGGGTCTGTGAGCCATGTATGAGTCTCTGAGTGGGTCTGTGAGTATCTGCATGAGTCTCTGAGTGGTTCTGGGAGTGGGTGCATGCGTTTTTTAGAGGGTCTGGGAGTGGGTTTGTGAGTTTCTGGGTGGGTGTGTGAGTTGGTGCATGAGTGTCTTTTTGGGTCTGTGAGTGGGTGCAAGGGTCTCTGAGTTGGTCTGTAAGTGGGTGTGTGAGTCTCTGAGTGGGTATGTGAATTGGCTTTGTGAGTCCCTCAGTAGGTCTGTGAGTAGGTACTTGAGTCTCTTTGTGGGTAAGAGTGGGTGTGTGAGTCTCTGAGTGGGTCTGTGAATGGGTACATGAGTATCTAAGTGAATTTCTAAGGGGGTGTATGAGTCTCTGAATGGGTACATGGGTCTCTGAGTGGGACTGTGAATGGGTGTATCAGTCTCTCAGTGGGCCTGTGAGTAGTAGCATGAGTGTCTGAGTGAATTTCCAAGTGGGTGCATGAGTCACTGAGTGAGTCTGTGCTTGGGTGTGTGAGTCTTTGAAGGGGTCTATGAGTAGGTGCATGTCATGTCTGAGTAGGTATGTAAGTGGGTGTGTGAGTCTCAGGGTGGGTCTGTGAGTAGGTGAATGATTGTCTGAGTGGGTCTAAGAATGGGTGCATGAGTGTCTGAGTGGGTCTGTGAGTCAGTGCATGAGTCTCTGTGTGGGTCTGTAAGTCTGTGTGTGAGTTTCCGAGTGGCTCTGTGTGTGGGTGCATGAGAGTCTATGTGGGTCTGTGAGTGGGTGTATGAGTGTCTCTGTAGATATGTGAGTGGTAACATGAGTCTCTGATTGCTCTGTGAATGGGTGTCTGAGTCTGTAAGTAGATCTATGAGTGGGTATGTGTGTCTCTGAGTAGGTCTGTGAGTAGGTACATGAGTTTCTGAGTTGATCTGTGAGTGGGTGGATGAGTCTCTGAATAGATCTTTGAGAGGGTGCATGATTGTCTGAGTGGGCCTGTGAATTGTTGCATGAGTGTCTGAGTGGGTCTATGAATGGGTGCATGAGCTTCTGAGTGGGTCTGTGAATGGGTGCATGAGTCTGTGAGTGGGTCTCTGAGTAAGTGCACGAGGGTTTTAGAGGGTCTGTGAGTGGGCATTTGAGTCTCTGAGTGGGTTTGTGGATTGGCTTTGTGAGTCTCTCAGTAGGTCTTTGAGTAGGTGTGTGAGTCTCTTAGTGGGTATGAGTGGGTGTGTGAGTTGAGTGGGTCTGTGAGTGGGTGCATGAGTATATGAGTGAGTCTCTAAGGGGGTGTGTGAGTCTCTGAAAGGGTCTATGAGAAGGTGCATGCATGTCTGAGTAGGTATGTAAGTGGGTGTGTGAGTCTCAGGGTAGGTCTGTGAGTAGGTGAATGATTGTCTGAGTGGGTCAATGAATGGGTGCATGAGTGTCTGAGTGGGTCTGTGAGTGGGTATATGAGTCTCTGAGTGGTCTGTGAATGGGTGCCTGAGTCTGTGGGTAGATCGGTGAGTGGGTATGTATGTCTCAGAGTAGGTCTGTGAGTAGGTACATGAGTTTCTGAGTAGGTCTGTGTTGGAAGGCGGACCCCGAGGAGTTGGTGAGACCACTCAGGGGGGGCCCCCACACTGTACGAAGTAGCCGAGCGCTGCAGAGAAGCCTCCTGGGAGATCCTTCTCCTATTATGTACAAGCACAGTAACACCACCACACCGGACTCAAGGAGGTTGTCTCAAGATGAGCAATTCTTTATCAGCACTTATAAAAGATTACGGGTTCAATATTATACAAAAAGGGGATCAAGGGATCCGCAAAAAGTCTCAGTGTCTCTTTTAGGAGGGAAGGGGTAGCGGGACAGTCTTAGGCAGGAGCTTGGTACGAGGATACCTGGGGCCCAGTTCTTATCCTCAAGCTGGAGGACCTCCGGGTCTCGGAGGGGTCGAGCCGCGACGGTGTCAGCAGGACTCTGGCGCTCAGTTCGTGGGGAGCCGCGACCAGGTCAGCGGGACTCTCAAGATGGTTTCTGCTCAGCTCGAGCCGCGACGTCGTCAGCAGGGCTCCGAGGGAGGTTTCAGCGAGGTTGGGCCGCGACAGCGTCAGCAGGGCCCCGATGTTCCGGGGGCCTTCAAGGTTTCAGCAAGAAGGAGCCGCGACGCAGTCTGCAGGGCTCGTGGTGGTTTCAAGCAAGAGTTCTTCTCCGTAGGGTCGGCCGCGATTCAATCAGCAGGGCTCTCGACTCCGGGATACAACTGCCGGTCTGTGGCGGGGTCGCCCCAGATATAGGTCTGGAGCCCTTTGATGTCCGGACCCTTGCGCCCGGGGGCGGAGAGGCCGGGTTGGGAGCGGCCAGATGCCCAGCAGGAGAGGCGCCCGGCCCAGGAGAGATGGAGGCTGATCGCACCTCGGTGTGTGGGGACGGTTGGGGGTCCCATTGATACCGCTCTCCGCCAGGGCGATGAGGTGTTCACGTGACACCCCCTGGCCAGTTCTTGGTGCCTCAATGTCTGGGCCTTGCTGGGGCCGAGGCCGGGCTGAGCGGAGTCATGAGGACTGGTGTGCAGGGTCACGTGGCAGGCGACAATATGGCGGAGCCCCGAGGTGTAGGTGACCTCGTGCGGCCCGAACGGGTAGCTCGTGGAGGCTAGGGCGGGGAACGGGCCCAACCCCCGGGAAGTCCGGACCACGCCACGAGGCCGGGTCCAACAGGCGTCCCCCCCAGCCGAAGGCGGAGAGAGTCACCCATCTTCTTGGGGATTCTCCTCGTCAAGGCGGAAGAAGCGGGACAGGCCGTCCGCGTTGGCGTGGTCATTGCCGGGTCGGTGCTCAACCGAAAAGTCCATCCCTTGCAGGGCAATGGACCACCGCAGCAGCTTGGGATTCTCGCCTTTCATTTGCATTAACCACCGCAAGGGCCGGTGGTCGGTCTGGACCCGAAAGTGGGTACCGAAGAGATAGGGCCGGAGCTTCTTAAGGGCCCACACTACGGCGAAGGCCTCGCGCTCGATGGTGCTCCATCGTTGCTCCCGGGGCAGCAGCCGTCGGCTGATGAAGGCCACCGGGCGGTCGAGTCCCTTCTCATCAACCTGAGACAGGACGGCCCGATCCCATATTCGGAGGCGTCTGTCTGCACGATGAACTCCTTACTGTAGTCAGGGGCCTGGAGCACAGGGGCAGTGCACATCGCTGCCTTGAGAGTCTCGAAAGCTGATTGGCAGCGGGGAGTCCAGTGCACCTTCCTGGGCTGTTTCTTCGAGGTGAGCTCTGTGAGAGGCCCAACAATGCTCCCATAGTCCCGGATGAACCGCCGGTAGTATCCAGTGAGGCCCAGGAAGGCCCGCACAGCGGTCTGGGTAGTGGGGGGTTCCCATGCCTGGATGGCATCGACTTTTGGCTGGAGAGGGGCCACCTGACCGCTTCCCACCTGATGGCCCAGGTAGGTCACCGATCCTTGGCCGATCTGGCATTTGCTGGCCTTGATCGTGAGCCCGGCCCTTTGGAGGGCGGCCAGGACGGCTTTGAGGTGAATTAGGTGCTCAGCCCAGTGGTTGCTGTACACAGCAATGTCATCCAAATAGGCCACGCTGAAGGCCTCGAGCCCGGCCAGAACCTTGTTTCCAAGTCTCTGAAAAGTGGCCGGGGCGTTCTTCATGCCGAAGGGCATCACCCGAAAGTGGTAATGCCCATCAGGGGTAGGAAAGGCGGATCTTTCTCGGGCGCCGGGGGTGAGCTGGATATGCCAGTACCCGGCGGTGAGGTCCAGCGTGCTCAGGTAGCGGGCGGACCCCAATCGGTCGATGAGTTCGTCGGCCCGGGGTATAGGATGGGCGTCCGTCTTGGTCACAGCATTCAGGGCTCGGTAGTCTACACAAAACCGTAACTCCGGGGGATGGCCGGGGGCTGCGGCCTTTGGTACCAGGACGACAGGGCTGGCCCACGGGCTGTCGGAGGGCTCGATGACCCCCAGGGCCAACATCTTCGCTACTTCGGCCTGGATGCATGCCCATACTCGGTCGGGTACCCTGTAGGCTCGGTGTCGCACGGGGGGGCTGTCCCCGGTGTCGACGTCGTGGACGCACCAGTGGGTCACCCCCGGGGTGAGGGAGAAGAGGGCTGCGTAGTCCTGCAGCAGTTGTTGACAGTCGATACGCTGTTCCGGGGTCAGGGAAGAGGCGAGTTGGACACCTTGGATGGATCCGTCGTGGACGTTGTTCTGCAAGAGGTCGGGTAGGGGCTCGGAGTCGTCCTCGCCCCCCTCGGAGTCGTCCTCGCCCTCCTTGACCAGGCTGAGCGGTCCGCGGACCGGATGTCCGTACAATAGTTCAAACGGGCTGAACCCCAGGGACTTCTGCGGGACCTCCCGATAGGCGAACAGGAGGCATGGTAGTAGGACATTCCATCTCCGCCGGAGGGGCTCTTCCAAGCCCTGAATCATCCCCTTCAGGGTTCTGTTAAAGCGCTCGACCAGCCCGTTCCCCTGAGGGTGATAGGGGGTTGTGAATTTGTACGTGACCCCGCACTGCTGCCACAGGGACCGCATGTACTTGGAGATGAAGTTTGTGCCCCTGTCGCTCACCACTTCGCGGGGAAATCCCACTCGGGAGAAGATCCCCATCAAGGCCCGGCCTACCACGGGGGCCGTTACAGTTCTTAGCGGGACCGCCTCCGGGTACCTGGTGGCGTGGTCCACGAGGACCAGGATGAAGCGGTGGCCCAGGGCGGTCCGGGGGTCCAGGGGCCCCACGATGTCGATCCCGACCCGTTCGAACGGGGTGCTGACGGCTGGAAAGGGCTGGAGGGGGGCCTTGACCCGACCCCCCGTCTTCCTGCTGGCTTGGCAGGTCTGGCAGGACCGGCAGTGGTTGTCCACGTCTCTCCGCATCCGGGGCCAGTAGAAGTGGGTCACCAGACGGCTGTAAGTTTTGTCTTGCCCTAAGTGTCCGGCGAGGGGCACGTCATGTGCCAGGTTGAGAAGGAACTCCCGGAAGCGGAGGGGGACCACCAACACGCGGCTGGCCCCGAGTTCTGCCACTTCCTGTTCACTGTACAACAGGCCCTCGGCCCAGTAGACCCAGTGGGTGCCGGTCTGGTCCCCATTGGCTTGTGCGGACGCTTGTTGTCGGACCCCTTCGAGAGAGGGACAGGACTGCAGTTCTTGCTGGAACTGCTCACGGGTGGGGCCCCCTTCGTGGCGCCATTGTGCAAGTTCTGGTAGGGCGCCGAGGGAAGCAATCTCTTCGGGGGAGGGTTCAGTAGGTCCAGTGTCGGTGTCCGCCTCCCCCTCGCTGCCGGCGGGGGGTGGTGCGAGCCCCTCGGGCTGGGCGGCACCGGGGGCCAGGGACGAGCGGGGGGCCTGGGCGGTCATGGACCGGGTGATGGCGCAGGCCCATTCGGATAGTCCCAGCATTCGGAGGTGCTCTCGTCGCTCCACTTGAGCCCAGGGGGAACTCTCCAGGTCGTTCCCCAGGAGGCAGTCTACTGGTGCGTCGTCACGGACAGTACTTTTAGTAGGCCTGTCACCCCTCCCCACTCGAAGGGGACCAGGGCCATCTGGCACAGGCTTTCGCTGTTGTCGGCCGTCCGGACGGGGCACAGCACATTGGGTAGGATCTGTTCGGGGGTCACCAGGTGGCAGCGGACAGCGGTGACACTGGCGCCGGTGTCACGAAGGGCTTCGGCCCGTTGTCCATTGACGGTGACCTGTTGCTGGTATTTCTGGGTGTTGCTTGGGATGGGGGTGCGGGGCACCATTTCTCGGCTGCCCAGGCAGACCAGGGACATGGCCGCCGGCTCCCATTCGGTGGTTCCTCGGTCGAGGGTTTCTTCTTCTTCTTCTCCTTCCCCCAGGGCGGCGGCCGCCAGCTGTCGGGGCGGGGGCCCGCCGGCCCCGCTTCTTCGGTTCAGGTGGCAGGCGACAATATGGCGGAGCCCCGAGGTGTAGGTGACCTCGTGCGGCCCGAACGGGTAGCTCGTGGAGGATAGGGCGGGGAACGGGCCCAACCCCCGGGAAGTCCGGACCACGCCACGAGGCCGGGTCCAACAGTCTGCAAGTGGGTTCATGAGTCTCTGAGTAGATCTATGAGAGGGTGCATGATTGTCTGAGTCGACCTGTGAATTGGTGCATGAGTGTCTGAGTGGGTCTATGAATGGGTGCATGAGTCTCTGAGTGGGTCTGTGAGTGGGTGTATGAGTGTCTGAAAGGGTCTATGAGTGGGTGTTTAAGTCTCTGGGTAGGTCTGTGAGTTAGTGCATGAGTGTCTAACTGGGTCTGTGAGTGGGTGTGTGAGTCTCTGAGTGGGTCTGTGAGTGGGTGTGTGAGTCTCTTAGTAGGTGCGTGAGTTGGTATGTGAGTTTCTTAGTGAGTATGTGAAACTGAGTAGGTCTGTGAGTGGGTGCATATATGTTGCACCCGGCCTCGTGGCGTGGTCCTTAACCCCCTGGCTTGTGCCCGTTCCCCGCCCCGGCCGTCACGGGCCACCCGTCTGAACTGCACCAAGGCCCTTCACCCGGAGCTGCACGTGGTCGCATACTCCTCGTGGCTCTGCCATCTTGTTGGCATCCACGTCACACCGTGCACCAGCCGGCGCGACCCCGCTCAACCCGGCCTCGACCCCAGCGAAGCCCCGACATCGAGGCACCACGAACTAGCCAGGGGGTGCTGCAGGAACCATTCATCGCCCCCGGCGGAGGACAGTATCGATGGGACCCCAACTGTCCTCCCCTCTCGAGGTGTGATCGCCCTGCAACTCCCAGGGGCCTGGCGCCTCTCCTGCTGGGCGTCTGGCCACCTTCACCCGGCTACTCCGCCCCCTCGGGCGCATAGGTCCGGACATCAAAGGGCTCCAGACCTATATCTGGGGCGACCCCACCACAGCTCGGCAGTTGTATCCCGGAGTCGAGAGCCCTGCTGATTGAATCGCGGCTGACCCTACGGAGAAGAACTCTTGTCGGAACCATCACGAGCCCTGCTGACTGCGTCGCGGCTCCTTCTTGTGAACCCTTTCTGAACCACCTGGAACATCGGAGCCCTGCTGACGCTGTCGCGGCCCAACCTCGCTGAAACCTTCCTCGGAGCCCTGCTGACGACGTCGCGGCTCGAGCTGAGCAGAAACCATCTTGAGAGCCCTGCTGATTGAATCGCGGCTCTCCACGAACTGTACGCCAGAGCCCTGCTGACGCCGTCGCGGCTCGACCCATCCAAGATCCGGAGGTCCTCCAGCTTGAGGATAAGAACTGGGCCCCAGGTACCCTCGTACCGCACTCCTGCCAAAGACTGTCCCGCTACCCCTACCCTTCCAAAGAGACACTGAGACTTTTGGGTGGATCCCTCGATCCCTTCGTGTAAATATTGACCTCGTAACCTTTTTATTGCTGATAAAGAATTGCTTGTCTTGAGACAACCTCCTTGAGTCCGGTGTGGTGGTGTTACTGTGCTAGTACGTGATAAGAGAAGGATCTCTCAGGAGACTTCTCGGCAGCGCTAGGCTACTTCGTGCAGTGAGAGGGCCCCCCTTGGTGGTCTCACCGACTCCTCGGGGTCCGCCTTCCAACATTTGGTGGCCAGCGACGGGATCCGAGCCGAACGCAGTACGTACCAGCCAGTACCCACTAGCTACCCATCCAAACGAATAGCATCATGAGCAGCCAGGAAAACAACGCGACAATGGAGTTCCAGCCCGAACGGCTGGAAGAATATACGCACAAAGAATTAAAACAGTTCTGCAAAGACAAAGGCATTGCAACCACCAGCCTAGGTACCAAAGAAGAGATGCAGAAAGCTCTGAGGGCATGGTTGGAGGCCGGGGCAGGCCCCTCCCAGGAAGAAGGGCCCTTGCCCCTGACGGAGACCACAGCAACCGCACTGACTCCGGCAACCGGAGGAAGGAAGAGCCTAGAAACCGGCCTCTCCGAAGAAGAAATACGAGAGCGGGAAAAGGTCCGGAGCCACGAGCTAGAGCTCGCCCGACTGCGGCTGGACGGCGAACTCCAGCTGGCAGAAAAGAAACTGGCCCTCGAGCAGCTACGCCTTCAAGAAGAGATAGAAGAGAAGAGACGACACCGGGAGTTGGAGGAAAAGAAACTAACTCTTGAGCACGAGCGCAGTCTCAAGGAGCTCGAGATCAAGGCCAAGAACGGAGGGACCGACACCCCCAGTACTAGAGACACTCTACCGCCTCCCGAGGCCAAGGTACATATCCCGAAAGAGGTCGTCAAGGAGTATTACAAGAATGACGACATCCAACAATGGTTTAAGGCCTACGAGGTGGCCATGACCTCCCATCGGGTGCCCCGAAAAGACTGGGGCGCAGGCCTGTGGGGGCGATTCCTGAGTGAAGGGCGGGACACGCTGCTCCAGCTACCGGAGGAGGTGATGACCTCCTACGATCACATGAAGGAGGCCCTGCTCACCCGCTACGGGCTAACAGCGGAAATGTACCGCCAGCGGTTCAGAGACTGCAAGAAAATCCCGGGTACCACATGGGTGGAATATGTGGACTTTTTCAGTCGGGCCCTAGAAGGGTGGATCAAAGGAAGCAAAGTAACCACCTACGGGCAGCTGGTCGACCTCATCGTGTGGGAACATCTTTCCAACAATTGCTTCGTGGAACTGAGACAGCACCTCCTCGACAGCAAAATGACCGACCCGCGAAAACTTGCCGTCGAGGCCGATCGATGGGTCAACTCCCGGGTCCCCCGGAGCTCCATGGGGGAGTACCAGAGGAACCCCAACGGACCCCCACGACAGCGCGGTGGGGGGGAGGGCCGAACAGGAACAGAGACCCTCCCGCCGGGGCCCCCAGGAGCCCCCCTCGAGGGCCACCGCAGCCACATCTCTCCCCGAGCCTAGCTCGAAGGGTGGGCCCGGCCCGACCCGGACCACGGCCACCAGTGACCTGCTATGGCTGCCAACAAACCGGACACTTTGCCAGCGATCCGGCCTGCCCTCTGAACCGAAGAAACGGGGCCGGCGGGCCCCCGCCCCGGCAGCTGACAGCCGCCGCCTTGGGGGGAGGAGAAGAGGAAGAGGGGGCCCTCGACCGAGAGAACAGTGAGTGGGAGCCGGCAGCCATGTCCCTGGTCTGCCTGGGTAGCCGAGAGATGGTACCCTGCACCCCCATCCCAACCAATACCCAGAAGTACCGGCAGCAGGTCACGGTCAACGGACAACGGGCCGAAGCCCTTCGCGACACAGGCGCCAGTATCACCGCTGTCCGCTGCCACCTGGTGACCCCTGAACAGATTCTACCGAATGTGCTGTGCCCCGTACGGATGGCCGACAACAGTGAAAGCCTATGCCAGATGGCCCTGGTCCACTTCGAGTGGGGAGGGGTGACGGGCCTGCTGAAGGTGACAGTGCGCGACGACTCCCCGGTCGACTGCCTCCTGGGGAACGACTTGGAAAGTTCCCCCTGGGCTCAAGTAGAACGACGAGAGCACCTCCGAATGTTGGGACTGGCTGATTGGGCCTGCGCCATCACCCGGTCCATGACCGCCCAGGCCCCCCGCTCATCCTCGACCTCCGGGACCGCCCAGCCCGAGGGGCTCACACCCCCTCCCACCAGCAGCGAGGAAGAGGCGGGCACCGACCCTGGGCCCAGCGAATCCTCCCCCGAAGAGATGGCTTCTCCGAGCGCCCTACCAGAACTGACGCAATGGCAACACGAAGGGGGCCCCACCAGAGAGCAGTTCCAGCAAGAGCAACAGTCCTGTCCCTCTCTCGAAGGGGTCCGACAACAGGCGACCGCGCAAGCCAACGGTGACCAGACCGGCACCCACTGGATCTACTGGGCCGAGGGCCTGTTGTACAGTGAACAGAAAGTAGCAGAACTCGGGGCCAGCCGCGTGTTGGTGGTCCCCCTCCGCTTCCGGGAGTTCCTTCTCAACCTGGCCCATGACGTGCCCCTCGCCGGACACTTGGGGCAAGACAAAACGTACAGTCGTCTGGTGACCCACTTCTACTGGCCCCGGATGCGGAGAGATGTGGACAACCACTGCCGGTCCTGCCAGACCTGCCAAGCCAGCGGAAAGACGGGGGGTCGGGTCAAGGCCCCCCTCCAGCCCTTTCCCGCCGTCAGCACCCCGTTCGAGCGGGTCGGAATCGATATTGTGGGACCCCTGGACCCCCAAACCGCCCTGGGCCACCGCTTCATCCTGGTCCTCGTGGACCACGCCACCAGGTACCCGGAGGCGGTCCCGCTAAGAACTATAACGGCCCCTGTGGTAGGCCGGGCCTTGATGGGGATCTTCTCCCGAGTGGGATTCCCCAGCGAAGTGGTGAGCGACCGCGGCACGAACTTTATAATCAGGTACATGCGGTCCCTGTGGCAACAGTGCGGGGTCACATACAAGTTCACGACCCCCTATCACCCTCAGGGGAACGGACTGGTTGAGCGGTTCAACCGAACATTAAAAGGGATGATCCAGGGCCTGGAAGAACTCCTCAGGCGGAAATGGGATGTCCTGCTGCCCTGCCTCCTGTTTGCCTATCGGGAGGTCCCGCAGAAGTCCCTGGGGTTCAGCCCGTTTGAACTATTGTATGGACACCCGGTCCGCGGACCGCTCAGCCTGGTCAAGGAGGGCTGGGAGATGAAGCCCCGAGGCGCCCCTCCTGACGTCTACCGATACCTCCTGACCCTCCAAAACCAGACCCGCAAGTTCCGAGCCATGGCCGAAGCCAACCTCGAGGCCAGCCAGGAGGACATGAAGCGGTGGTACGATCGCAACACCTCTACTGTAGAATTCGAGCCAGGTCAGAAAGTATGGGTCATGGCCCCGGTCGAACCCGGCGCCCTCCAGGACAAGTGGACTGGGCCCTTCAAGGTGGTGGAGAAGAAAAGTCCCATCACCTACCTGGTCGATCTGGAGTCCCCCCGGAACCCCCTCCGGGTCCTACATGCTAACAGGCTAAAACCCCACTTCGCCCGGACCGAACTGAGCCTGCTGCTGGCGACCGACGAGGGGGGCGAGGACGACTCCGAGCCCTTGCCCGACCTCTTGCAATCCGACATTCACGATGGATCGATCGAAGGGGTCCAACTCGCCTCGTCCCTGGCCCCGGAACAGCGCAACGACTGCCAGCAATTACTGCGGGACTACGCAGCCCTCTTCTCTCTCACCCCGGGGGTGACTCACTGGTGCGTCCACGACGTCGACACCGGGGAGAGCCCCCCCATACGACACAGAGCCTACCGGGTGCCTGACCGAGTGCGGGCCTGCATCCAGGCCGAAGTAGCGAAGATGCTGGCCCTGGGGGTCATCGAGCCTTCCGACAGCCCGTGGGCCAGCCCTGTCGTCCTGGTGCCCAAGGCCGCAGCTCCCGGTCACCCCCCGGAGTTGCGATTCTGCGTGGACTACCGAGCCCTGAATGCAGTAACCAAGACAGACGCACACCCGATACCCCGGGCCGACGAACTCATCGACCGCCTAGGGGCCGCTCGCTACTTGAGCACGCTGGACCTCACCGCCGGGTACTGGCAAATCCAGCTCACCCCCGGCGCCCAAGAAAGATCCGCCTTTTCGACTCCGGATGGGCATTACCACTTTCGGGTGATGCCCTTCGGAATGAAGAACGCCCCGGCCACCTTCCAAAGACTGGTGAACAAGGTTTTGGCCGGGCTTGAGGCCTTCAGCGCGGCCTACTTAGATGACATTGCCGTGTACAGCAACCACTGGGCCGAGCACCTCCTTCACCTGAAGGCCGTCCTGGCCGCCCTCCAGCAGGCCGGGCTCACAATCAAGGCCAGCAAATGTCAAATTGCCCACGGATCCGTGACCTACCTGGGCCATCAAGTGGGGAGCGGGCAGGTGGCCCCCCTCCAAGCGAAGATAGATGCCATCAAGACCTGGGAACCCCCCACTACCCAGACCGCTGTCCGGGCCTTCCTGGGCCTCACCGGATACTACCGGCGGTTTATCCGGGACTATGGGAGCATTGTTGGCCCCCTCACAGAGTTAACGTCCAAAAAGCAGCCCAAGAAGGTACACTGGACACCCCGCTGCCAAACAGCCTTCGACACCCTAAAAACAGCCATGTGTACTGCTCCGGTGCTGCAGGCCCCGGACTACCAGAAGGAGTTCATGGTACAGACGGACGCCTCCGAGTACGGGATCGGGGCCGTCCTATCCCAAACCGACGAAAAGGGGCTCGACCGACCAGTGGCCTTCATCAGCCGACGACTACTGCCCCGAGAGCAACGCTGGAGCACTATTGAGCGTGAGGCCTTCGCTGTGGTGTGGGCCCTCAAGAAGCTCCGGCCCTACCTCTTTGGCGCCCACTTCCGGGTCCAGACCGACCACCGGCCCTTGCAATGGTTAATGCGAATGCGGGGCGAGAACCCCAAGCTGCTGCGATGGTCCATCTCGCTACAAGGGATGGACTTTGACGTCGAACACCGGCCCGGCAATGACCACGCCAACGCCGACGGCCTGTCCCGCTTCTTCCGCCTTGACGAGGAGAATCCCCAAGGAGATGGGTGACTCTCCATGCCTTCGGCTGGGGGGGACGCCTGTTGGACCCGGCCTCGTGGCGTGGTCCTTAACCCCCTGGATTGTGCCCGTTCCCCGCCCCGTCACGGGCCACCCGTCTGAACTGCACCAAGGCCCTTCACCCGGAGCTGCACGTGGTTGCATACTCCTCGTGGCTCCGCCATCTTGTTGGCATCCACGTCACACCGTGCACCAGCCGGCGCGACCCCGCTCAACCCGGCCTCGACCCCAGCGAAGCCCCGACATCGAGGCACCACGAACTAGCCAGGGGGTGCCGCAGGAACCATTCATCGCCCCCGGCGGAGGACAGTATCGATGGGACCCCAACTGTCCTCCCCTCTCGAGGTGTGATCGCCCTGCAACTCCCAGGGGCCTGGCGCCTCTCCTGCTGGGCGTCTGGCCACCTCCACCCGGCCACTCCGCCCCCTCGGGCGCATAGGTCCGGACATCAAAGGGCTCCAGACCTATATCTGGGGCGACCCCACCACAGCTCGGCAGTTGTATCCCGGAGTCGAGAGCCCTGCTGATTGAATCGCGGCTGACCCTACGGAGAAGAACTCTTGTCGGAACCATCACAAGCCCTGCTGACTGCGTCGCGGCTCCTTCTTGTGAACCCTTTCTGAACCACCTGGAACATCGGAGCCCTGCTGACGCTGTCGCGGCCCAACCTCGCTGAAACCTTCCTCGGAGCCCTGCTGACGACGTTGCGGCTCGAGCTGAGCAGAAACCATCTTGAGAGCCCTGCTGATTGAATCGCGGCTCTCCACGAACTGTACGCCAGAGCCCTGCTGACGCCGTCGCGGCTCGACCCATCCGAGATCCGGAGGTCCTCCGGCTTGAGGATAAGAACTGGGCCCCAGGTACCCTCGTACCGCACTCCTGCCAAAGACTGTCCTGCTACCCCTACCCTTCCAAAGAGACACTGAGACTTTTGGGTGGATCCCTCGATCCCTTCGTGTAAATATTGACCTCGTAACCTTTTTATTGCTGATAAAGAATTGCTTGTCTTGAGACAACCTCCTTGAGTCCGGTGTGGTGGTGTTACTGTGCTAGTACGTGATAAGAGAAGGATCTCTCAGGAGACTTCTCGGCAGCGCTCGGCTACTTCGTGCAGTGAGAGGGCCCCCCTTGGTGGTCTCACCGACTCCTCGGGGTCCGCCTTCCAACAATATATATCTGAGTGAGTGTCTGAGGGGGTACATGAGTCTCTGACTGAGTCTGTGAGTTGGTGCATGAGTCTCTGAGTGGGACTGTGAAAGGGTATATGAGTCTCTAAGTGGGTCTGTTAGTGGGTGCATGAGGCATGAGTGGGTCTGTGAGCCATGTATGAGTCTCTGAGTGGGTCTGTGAGCATCTGCATGAGTCTCTGAGAGGGTCTGTGAGTGGGTGCATGAGTGTCTGAACAGGGTTTTAAGTGGGTGCATGAGTCTCTGAGTAGATCTGTGAATGGGTGCAAAATTGTCTGATTGGGTCTGTCAATGGGTGAATGAGTGTCTGACTGGGTCTGTGAGTGGGTTTGTGGATTGGCTTTGTGAGTCTCTCAGTAGGTCTTTGAGTAGGTGTGTGAGTCTCTTAGTGGGTATGAGTGGGTGTGTGAGTCTCTGAGTGGGTCTGTGAGTGGGTCCATTCGTATATGAGTGAGTCTCTAAGGGGGTGCATCAGTCTCTGAGTGGGTCTGTGTTGGACCCGGCCTCGTGGCGTGGTCCCGAACCCTCCTACCCGACCCGACGGGGGCAGCCCTCACCATTCGGGGTCCCTCCGGATTGTACTTCGCTACCCGCACCAGCCTACGCGACACGGCTCGCCCCGGCCTCGGCCCCAGCGAAGCCCCGACATCGAGGCACCAAGACCCGGCCAGGGGGTACCAAGTGGCCACTCCACCGATCCCGGAGGAGGGGAGTTTCGATGGGACCCCCAACCGTCCCCCACCGCCTGGTTTCGATCGCCCTCCGGCCTTCCTGGGCGCTGGCGCCTCTCCCGCTGGGTGTCTGGCCTCTCCCATCCCGGCCCCTCCGCCCCCCAGGCGCAAGGGTCAGGACATCAAAGGGTTCCAGACCTATATCTGGGGCAGCTCCAAACCGGGACGGCAGTTGTATCCTGGAGTCAAGAGCCCTGCTGATCGGATCGCGGCTGACCCTACGGAGAGAGACTCATTACCTGGGACGTGGAACTCGGAGCCCTGCTGACTGCGTCGCGGCTCCCCTCTTGCTGAGAAAAAGACCCTCACGGAACATCGGAGCCCTGCTGACCTCGTCGCGGCTCGACCTCGCCGAAGTAAATCATCGGAGCCCTGCAGACCTCGTCGCGGCTCGACCTCGCAGAAGTAAACCATCGGAGCCCTGCTGACCTCGTCGCGGCTCGACCTCGCGGAAGTAACCATCGGAGCCTGCTGACCTCGTCGCGGCTCGACCTCATCGAGGCAATCCCCCGAGCCCTGCGGACGACGTCCCGGCTCCCGGAACCCCCCAGCTCGAGGATTGAGAGCTAGGCGCAGGGTGTTCCCGTACCAGGCTGGTACTGAGACTGTCCCGCTACCCCATCCCTACAAGACTTTGAGACTCTTTTGGATCCCTCAATCCACCTGTAAATATTACCACAGAAATCTGCCTTGATTACCGATAAAGACTTATGAGAATTGATACCCTGGTTGTGTCCCTTTGTGGTGGTGGGGTTGCTTGGCAGATACGATCATAGGAGAAGGACCTCGCCTAGGAGGCTTCTCAGCGGCGCTCGGCTACTCGCCTACGGAACGGTGGCCCTCGGGGTGGTCAGTCCGACACCATCCGGCTCCCGGAGGGCGCCCTTCTAACATTGGTGGCCAGCGGTGCGATCCGAGCCCGACGCAGATCGTACAGCGAGTAACTCACCCACTACCTACCTAGACACAGGGAAACCATGAACGACCAACAGACCACCCCAACCGCGGATTTCCAACAAGAACGGTTGGAGGGATATACCCATAAGGAACTAAAACAGTTTTGTAAAGACAAAGGCATCGCGACCACCGGATTAAACACAAAAGAGGACCTGCAAAAAGCCCTAAAGACCTGGGTAGAGTACGAAGCGGCCTCCCCCCAAACCGAAGAAAATCCGGTGCCAAACGTACACCGGCAACCAACCGCAGCCCCGGCAGAGGGGAGAACAACCAGCATAGAGACCGGCCTCTCCCCGGAAGAGATGCGAGAACGGGAGAGGGTCAGGACCCACGAGTTGGAGCTCGCCCGACTCCGCCTGGACGGCAAACTCCTACTAGCCGAAAAGAAATTGGCCCTAGAGCAACTGCGGCTGCAAGAAGAAATAGAGGAGAAAAAGCGGCACCAAGAACTGGAAGAGAGGAGGCTAACCCTCGAGCATGAGCGGGGCCTTAAAGAACTTGAAATCAAGTACAGAAATGGAGAGACCGGCACCTCCGGAAACCGAGACACCCCTCCGCCGGCCGAGGCGAAAGTACATATCCCCAAGGATGTCGTCAAAGAGTACTACAAGAACGACGACATCCAACAATGGTTCAAGGCCTACGAGGTAGCCATGACCGCCCATCGGGTACCCCGGAAGGATTGGGGTGCCGGCCTATGGGGACGGTTCCTCAGCGAAGGCAGAGACACCCTGCTACAGCTCCCAGACGCAGTGATGACCTCTTATGACCATATGAAGGAGGCCCTGCTCACCCGCTATGGGCTCACCCCAGAGATGTACCGCCAACGCTTCCGGGACTGCAAGAAGCTCCCCGGTACCACCTGGGTGGAGTACGTAGACTTTTTTAGCAGAGCCCTGGAAGGTTGGATCAAGGGCAGCAAGGTCACCTCCTACGAACAACTGTTCGACCTCATTGTATGGGAGCACCTCTCCAACAACTGCTTCATCGAGCTGAGACAGCACCTCCTCGACAGCAAGCTGACCGAGCCGCGGAAGCTCCCCGCCGAGGCCGATCGATGGGTGAACACCCGGGTCCCTCGGAACTCGATGGGGGAGTACCAACGGAACCCCACGGGGCCCCCCCGCCAGCGGGGCGGAGGAGGGGGATCGAACAGGAACAGAGACTTTTCAGCGGGGCCACCCCGGAGTCCTCCCCGGGGACCGCCCTCGAACCGCACATCCCCGTCCCTCGCCCGAAGAGGGGCCCCCCCAGCCCGACCAGGGCCTCGACCGACGGTAACGTGCTACAACTGCCAACAGCCAGGGCACTATGCCAGTGACCCTACCTGCCCCGTGAACCGACGGGCGGGGACCAACGGGCCACCCCCCCGCCAGTTGGCGGCCGCTGCCCTGGGGGAAGGGGGAGAGGAGGAAGAGAACGACGACGCCGGACCAACTGAGTGGGAACCCGCCGCCATGACATTGGTATGCCTGGGCAGCCGGGAGATGGTACCCCGGGCTCCCATCCCGAGCAACACCCAGAAGTACCAGCAGTGGGTCACCATTAATGGACGCCGGGCTGATGCCCTCCGAGACACCGGAGCCAGCGTAACAGCCGTCCGCTGCCACTTGGTGACCCCCGAACAGATCTTGCCTAATGTACTGTGCCCCGTCCGGTCGGCAGACAACACCGAGAGCTTGTGCCAGATGGCCCGGATCCCCTTCGAGTGGGGGGGAGTGTCAGGCATGCTGAAGGTAACCGTCCGCGACGACGCCCCCGTGGACTGCCTCCTCGGGAACGGCCTGGAAAGTTCCCCCTGGGCCCACGTCGAGCGCCGAGAGCATCTGGGGATGCTGGGACTACCCGAATGGGTCTGCGCAACCACCCGGTCCACGACCGCCCGGGCCATCCGACCGAGCGTAGAGGCTCCCCTCGAAGAGCCGGAGTGGCCCGAACCACCCCCTCCCTCCGTCGAAGAAGAAGCCGACACTGAGGCCGGGCCGCCAGAACTCGCCCCGGACGAGGTCGCCACGCTCGGCGACCTCCCCGAACTCGCCCAATGGCGCCAAGAAGGTGGCCCCACAAGGGAGCAGTTCCGCCAAGAACAGAAGACCTGCCCCTCCCTCGAAGGGACCCGACAGCAAGCAGCCACCCAGGCCGCCGGAGACCAGACGGGGACCCACTGGGTCTATTGGGACAACGACCTCCTCTACAGCGAACAGAAGACCGCAGAATTGGGGGCCAGCCGCGTGCTGGTGGTCCCCCTCAGATTCCGGGACTTCCTCCTCAATCTGGCGCATGATGTGCCCCTCGCCGGGCACCTGGGGCAGGACAAAACATACAGCCGCCTGGTGACTCACTTCTACTGGCCCCGAATGCGGAAGGACGTGGACAACCATTGCCGGACCTGCCCGACCTGCCAAGCCAGCGGGAAGAGCGGGGGAAGGGTCAAAGCCCCTCTCCAGCCCTTTCCAATAGTCAACACCCCATTCGAGCGAGTGGGGATCGACATCGTGGGGCCTCTGGACCCCCGAACCTCCCAAGGACATCGCTTCATCCTCGTCCTGGTCGACCATGCCACCCGATACCCCAAGGCCATCCCTCTCCGAACAGTGACGGCCCCCGTGGTGGGCCGGGCCTTGATGGGAATCTTCTCCCGAGTAGGTTTCCCCCGGGAGGTGGTGAGCGACCGAGGCACCAACTTTATCTCGAAGTATATGCGGTCCCTGTGGCAAGTGCGGGGTCACCAACAAATTCACCACCCCGTACCACCCCCAGGGGAACGGTTTAGTCGAACGATTTAACCGGACATTGAAAGGAATGATCAAGGGCCTGGAGGAGCCCCTGAGACGCAAGTGGGACGTCCTGCTGCCCTGCCTCCTGTTTGCCTATCGGGATGTCCCGCAAAAGTCTCTGGGGTTCAGCCCCTTCGAACTCTTGTACGGACACCCTGTCCGAGGCCCTCTCAGCCTGGTCAAAGAAGGCTGGGAGACCACCATCCAAGATGCTCCCCCCGACGTCTACCGGTACCTCCTGACCCTGCGAAACCAAACCCGGAAATTCAGGGAAATGGCCGAAGCCAACCTCGAGGCCAGCCAGGAGGAGTTGAAACGCTGGTATGACCAGAACGCCTCCTCCATCGAGTTCGAGCCAGGCCAGCAGGTCTGGGTCATGTCGCCCGTCGACCCCTGTGCCCTCCAAGACAAGTGGACTGGGCCCTTCAAGGTGGTCCAGAAGAAGAGCCCCGTCACCTACCTGGTCGACCTGGAATCCCCCAGGAACCCCCTCCGGGTCCTCCACGCCAACAGGCTCAAACGCCACTTTGCCCGAACAGAACTTAGCCTGTTGATGGCTACGGACGATGGGGCCGAGGACGACTCCGAGCCCTTACCCGACCTCCTGAAAACCTCCGAAAAGGACGGCTCCGTGGAGGGAGTCATCCTCTCCGCCACCCTGACTCCCGATCAGCACCGAGAGTGTCAAGGACTGCTGCATCGCTTCGCTGCTCTCTTCTCCCTCACTCCCGGAGTCACACGATGGTGCGTCCACGACGTCGACACCGGGGACAGCCCCCCGTGCGACACCGAGCCTACCGGGTCCCCGAGCGAGTGCGGGCCTGCATCCACGCCGAGGTCGCCAAGATGTTGGCCCTGGGGGTCATCGAACCCTCCGACAGTCCCTGGGCCAGCCCTGTGGTCCTGGTGCCGAAAGCTGCCGCCCCCGGCACCACCCCGGAGCTCCGGTTTTGCGTGGACTATCGGGGACTGAATGCCGTCACCAAAACCGATGCCCATCCCATTCCTCGGGCAGATGAACTGATCGACCGCCTAGGAGCAGCCCGCTACCTTAGCACCTTCGACCTCACCGCCGGATACTGGCAGATCGGGCTCACCCCCGGCGCCCAAGAGCGTTCCGCTTTCTCCACCCCCGATGGCCATTACCACTTCTGCGTGATGCCCTTTGGCATGAAGAATGCCCCGGCGACCTTCCAGAGGCTGGTAAATAAGGTACTGGCCGGCCTAGAAGCGTTCAGCACCGCCTACCTGAACGATATTGCGGTGTTCAGCAGCCACTGGGCCGAGCACCTGAGGCACCTCGGGGAGGTCCTGACCGCCCTCCAAAGGGCCGGACTTACCGTAAAAGCCAGCAAGTGTCAGATAGGCCAAGGATCAGTAACCTATCTGGGACATCAAGTGGGGAGCGGCCATGTGGCTCCCCTCCAGCCAAAAATCGATGCCATCGTGGCCTGGGAGCCCCCAACCACCCAAACCGCTGTGAGGGCCTTCCTGGGACTCACGGGTTATTACAGGCGGTTCATTCAGAACTATGGAAGCATTGTGGGCCCCCTCACGGAGCTCACATCAAAGAAGCAGCCCAAGAGGGTGCACTGGACGCCCCGCTGTCAGGCGGCCTTCGAGACCCTCAAGACAGCAATGTGTACCGCTCCCGTGCTACAAGCCCCCGACTACAGCAAGGAGTTTGTGGTGCAGACGGATGCCTCGGAGTACGGAATCGGGGCGGTCTTGTCCCAAGTGAACTCTGAGGGGGTTGACCAGCCGGTGGTCTTCATCAGCCGGCGCCTGCTGCCCCGGGAGCAGAGATGGAGCACCATTGAACGGGAGGCCTTCGCCGTGGTGTGGGCCCTCAAGAAGCTCCGGCCCTACCTCTTTGGCACCCACTTTCGGGTCCAAACCGACCACCGACCCTTGCGGTGGTTAATGCAGATGAGAGGCGAGAACCCGAAGTTGTTGCGATGGTCCATCTCTCTGCAGGGGATGGACTTCACTGTAGACCATCGGCCCGGCAACGACCACGCCAACGCCGACGGCCTGTCCCGCTTCTTCCGACTCGGCGAGGAGAACCCCCAAGACGATGGGTGACTCTCCCCGCCTTCAGCTGGGGGGGACGCCTGTTGGACCCGGCCTCGTGGCGTGGTCCCGAACCCTCCTACCCGACCCGACGGGGGCAGCCCCACCCTTCGGGGTCCTTCCGGATTGTACTTCGCTACCCGCACCAGCCTACGCGACATGGCTCGCCCCGGCCTCGGCCCCAGCGAAGCCCCGACATCGAGGCACCAAGATCTGGCCAGGGGGTACCAAGTGGCCACTCCACCGATCCCGGAGGAGGGGAGTTTCGATGGGACCCCCAACCGTCCCCCAACACCTGGTTTTGATCGCCCTCCCGCCTTCCTGGGTGCTGGCGCCTCGTCCGCTGGGTGTCTGGCCTCTCCCATCCCGGCCCCTCCGCCCCCCAGGTGCAAGGGTCCGGATATCAAAGGGTTCCAGACCTATATCTGGGGCAGCCCCAAACCGGGACGGCAGTTGTATCCTGGAGTCAAGAGCCCTGCTGATCGGATCGCGGCTGACCCTACGGAGAGAGACTCATTACCTGGGACGTGGAACTCGGAGCTCTGCTGACTGCGTCGCGGCTCCCCTCTTGCTGAGAAAAAGACCCTCACGGAACATCGGAGCCCTGCTGACCTAGTCGCGGCTCGACCTCGCAGAAGTAAACCATCGGAGCCCTGCTGACTTCGTCGCGGCTCGACCTCGCGGAAGTAACCATCGGAGCCTGCTGACCTCGTCGCGGCTTGACCTCATCGAGGCAATCCCCCGAGCCCTGCGGACGACGTCCCGGCTCCCGGAACCCCCCAGCTCGAGGATTGAGAGCTAGGCGCAGGGTGTTCCCGTACCAGGCTGGTACTGAGACTGTCCCGCTACCCCATCCCTACAAGACTTTGAGACTCTTTTGGATCCCTCGATCCACCTGTAAATATTACCACAGAAATCTGCCTTGATTACCGATAAAGACTTATGAGAATTGATACCCTGGTTGTGTCCCTTTGTGGTGGTGGGGTTGCTTGGCTGATACGATCATAGGAGAAGGACCTCGCCCAGGAGGCTTCTCAGCGGCGCTCGGCTACTCGCCTACGGAACCGTGGCCCTCGGGGTGGTCAGTCCAACACCATCCGGCTCCCGGAGGGCGCCCTTCTAACAGTCTGTGAGTGGCTACATGGATCTCTGAGTAGGGCTGTCAGTAGGTGTATCAGTCTCTCCGTGGGTCTGTGAGTGGGTGCATGGGTGTCTGAGTGAGTCTCCAAGTGGATGCACGAGTCACTGAGTGAGTACATGTGTGGATATGTGAGTCTTTGAAAGGGTCTATGAGTAGGTGCATGCATGTCTGAGTAGGTATGTAAGTGGGTGTGTGAGTCTCTGGGTGGGTCTGTGAGTAGGTGAATGATTGTCTGAGTGGGTCTATGAATGGGTGCATGAGTGTCTGAGTGGGTCTGTGAGTGGGTACATGAGTCTCTGAGTGGTCTGCGAATGGGTGCCTGAGTCTGTGGGTAGATCAATGAGTGGGTATGTATGTCTTGGAATAGGTCTGTGAGTAGGTACATGAGTTTCTAAGTAGGTCTGCGAGTGGGTGCATCAGTCTCTGAGTAGATCTGTGAGAGGGTTCGTGATTGTCTAGAGTGGACCTGTGAATTGGTGCATGAGTGTCTGTGTGGGTCTATGAATGGGTGCATGAGTCTTTGAGTGGGTCTGTGAGTGGGTGTATGAGTGTCTGAAAGGGTCTTTGAGTGGGTGTTTAAGTCTCTGGGTATGTCTGTGAGTAAATACATGAGTGTCTAACTGGGTTTGTGAATGGGTGTGTGAGTCTCTGAGTGGGTCTGTGAGTGGGTGTGTGAGTCTCTTAGTAGGTCTGTGAGTAGGTGCATGAGTTTCTTAGTGGGTATGTGAGTGGGTATGTGAGAATGAGTAGATCTGTGAGTTGGTGCATGAGTCTCTGAGTGGGACTGTGAATGGGTATATGAGTCTCTAAGTGGGTCTGTTAGTAGATACATGAGTGTCTCAGTGAGTCTTTGAGTGGGTTTGTGAGTCTCTGAGTGGGTGCATGAGTGCCTGAGTGGGTCTGTGAACCATGTATGAGTCTCAGAATGGGTCTGTGAGTATCTGCATGCATCTGTGAAGGTCTGTGAGTGGGTGCATGAGTGTCTGAATAGGTTTTTAAGTGGGTGCATGAGTCCCTGAGTAGATCTGTGAATGGGTGCAAAATTGTCTGATTGGGTAGGTCAATGGGTGAATGAGTGTCTTAGTGGGTCTGTGAGTGGGTGCATGAGTGCCTGAGTGAGTGTGTGAGTCAGTGCATTAGTCTCTGAGTGGGTCTATAAGTGGATGTGTGAGTTAGAGTGGCTCTGTGAGTGGGTGCATGAGTGTCTGAGTGGGTCTGTGAGAGGGTGCATGAGTCTCTGAGTAGGTCTGTGAGTTAATGCATTAGTCTGTGAGTGGATACATGAGTGTGTGAGTGGGTCTGTAAGTGGGTGCATGAGTGTTTTAGTAGGTCTGTGAGTGGGTGTGTGAGTCTCTGAGTGGGATTTTCTGAGTGGGTCTATGAATGGGTGCATGAGTGTCTCACTAGATCTGTGAGTGGGTCTGTGTGTGTGTGCATGAGTGGATCTGTGAGTAGGTGCATGAGTCTTTGAGTGGTCTGTGAATGGGTGCATGAGTCTGTGAGTGTGGGAGCCGGCCTCGTGGCGTGGTCCTGTTTCCCCGCGCTAAGTCGCACGAGGTCCCATGCACATCGGGACTCCTCCATCTTGGATTGCACGTCACTCCACGTGACCATCTGTATGACCCTGCTCTACCCGGCCTCGGTCCCAGCGAGGCCTGACATCGAGACGCCAACCCCTGGCCCGGGGGATACCACGTGAGCCCTTCCCACTCCCGGCGGAGGGCAGTATCGATGGGACCCCCAACCGTCTCTCCACACCTGGGTGTGACCGCCCCACAGCTCTCTGGGGCCTGGCGCCTCTCCTGCTGGGCATCTGGCTGCTCCCTACCCGGCCTCTCCGCCCCCTCCAGGCGCAAGGGTCCGGACATCAAAGGGCTCCCGTCCTATATCTGGGGCGACCCGACAACAAGGCAGTAGTTGTATCCTGGAGTCAAGAGCCCTGCTGATCGGATCGCGGCTGACCCTACGGAAGAAGACTCACCCAGAACCACCACTTGAGCCCTGCTGACGACGTCGCGGCTCCACCGTGCTTAAAGACCTTCACGAACCTTTGGGGCCCTGCTGACGCTGTCGCGGCCCGACCTTGTTGAACCTTACCACCTGAGCCCAGCTGACCTCGTCGCGGCTCGACCGAAGCGGACCTACCACCAGAGCCCTGCTGACCGTGTCGCGGCTCGACCTAAGCGGAACTACCATCCGAGCCCTGCAGACGCCGTCGCGGCTCTCCACGTCTGAGCCGCTCTGAGACCAGCAACCAAGGTCTGGCACAGAGCCCTCCCGTACCTGGTTGGTACTAAGACTGTCCCCACATGAAGGAAGCCCTACTCACACGCTACGGACTATCGGCCGAGATGTACCGGCAACGCTTCCGGGACTGCAAGAAGATCCCCGGTACCACATGGGTCGAATACGTGGACTTCTTCAGCCGAGCGTTGGAAGGATGGATAAAAGGGAGCAAGGTCATCTCATATAATGAACTGTTCGACCTCATTGTCTGGGAGCACCTCGCCAACAACTGCTTTGTGGAACTAAGGCAACACCTCCTGGACAGTAAACTGACCGAGCCCCGGAAGCTCGCCGCCGAAGCGGACCGATGGGTCAACACCCGGGTCCCCCGGAACCCTGTGGGGGACTACACCCGGAGTACCACGGGACCTCCCCGCAGGCGAGGCGGAGGAGGGGGGTCCCACCGCAGTCGAGAATTCCCAGCCAGGCCGCCCAGAAGTCCGCCACGAGGGCAAGCAACCAACCCCGCTTCCCCGACCCAGGGTCGAAGAGGGACCCCTATCGCCCGGTCTGGACCACGACCGACAGTGACCTGCTTCGGATGTCAGCAGACCGGCCATTATGCAAGCGACCCGGCTTGCCCCGTGAACCGACGGAACGGGACCACGGGGCCACCTCCCCGACACATAGCCGCCGCAGCCCTGGGGGAGAGAGAGGACGAGGAGGAAAACCACGACGACGGGTCCCCCGAGTGGGAACCAGCCGCCATGTCGCTTGTATGCCTAGGCTCCCGAGAAATGGTGCCCCGAGCCACCATCCCAAGCAACACCCAGAAGTACCAACAGTGGGTCACCATCAACGGGCGACGGGCCGAGGCCCTCCGGGACACTGGGGCCAGTGTGACCGCTGTCCGCTGCCATCTGGTGACCTCCGAACAGATCCTGCCACATGTCCTCTGCAGACAACACCGAGAGCATGTGCCGGATGGCCCGAATCCCCTTCGAGTGGGGAGGAGTGTCCGGCACCCTAAAAGTAACTGTCCGCGACGACGCCCCGGTGGACTGCCTCCTGGGGAACGACCTAGAGAGCTCCCCCTGGGCCCAGGTGGAGCGCCGAGAGCATCTGGGGATGCTAGGACTACCTGAGTGGGCCTGCGCCACCACTCGGTCCATGACCGCCCAGCCAGCCGCGGCCCCGGCCCCCGACCAGCCGGCGGGCCCCGAACAATCCACCTCCTCCGGCCCGGAGGAACCTGACGAGGAGGCCGGGCCGTCCGAACTTTCTTCCAACGAGGCCGCTCCCCTCAGCGAAATCCCCGAGCTGGCCCAGTGGCGCCACGACGGGGGCCCCACCCGCGAACAATTCCAGCAAGAGCAGAAGGGCTGCCCGTCCCTCGAGGGGGCCCGACAGCAGGCGGCCGCGCAGGCTGCGGGGGACCCTACGGGAACCCACTGGGTCTATTGGGACAATGACTTATTGTATAGCGAGCAGAAAGTCGCCGAACTAGGGGCCGGCCGGGTGCTGGTGGTCCCCCTCCGATTTTGAGAGTTCCTCTTGAACCTGGCACATGACGTGCCCCTCGCCGGACATCTAGGGCGGGACAAGACTTACAGCCGCCTCGTGACCCATTTCTATTGGCCCCGAATGAGACGAGACGTGGACCAGCACTGCCGGTCCTGCCCGACCTGCCAAGCTAGCGGGAAGACTGGGGGACGGGTGAAAGCCCCCCTACAACCGTTTCCAGCCATCCACACCCTGTTCGAACGAGTGGGGATCGACATCGTGGGGCCCCTCGACCCCCGAACCGCCCTGGGCCACCGCTTCATCCTGGTACTGGTCGACCACGCCACCCGATACCCAGAAGCTGTCCCCCTCCGAACTGTGACAGCTCCAGTGGTGGGCCGGGCCCTGATGGGCATCTTCTCCAGGGTGGGATTCCCCCGAGAAGTAGTGAGCGACAGGGGGACGAACTTTATCTCGAAGTACATGAGATCCCTCTGGCAACAATGTGGGGTCACCTATAAATTCACTACCCCTTACCACCCCCAGGGGAACGGACTGGTCGAGCGGTTCAACCGAACCCTGAAGGGGATGATCAAGGGCCTGGAAGAGCCCCTCAGGAGGAGATGGGATGTCCTGTTGCCCTGCCTCCTGTTCGCCTACCGGGAGGTACCACAGAAGTCCCTGGGCTTCAGCCCCTTCGAACTGTTGTATGGGCACCCCGTCCGAGGGCCCCTCAGCCTGGTCAAGGAGGGTTGGGAGGCGAACGTCCAAAGTGCCCCGCCCGACGTCTACCGGTACCTCCTGACCCTGCGGAACCAGACTCGGAAGTTCCGGGCCCTGGCAGAAGCCAACCTTGAAGCCAGCCAAGAGGACATGAAACGCTGGTATGACGAGAATGCCTCCGCCGTCGAGTTTGAGCCGGGCCAGCAGGTCTGGGTCATGTCACCCGTGGACCCCTGCGCCCTCCAGGACAAGTGGACCGGGCCCTTCAAGGTAGTTGAGAGGAAGAGCCCCGTCACATACCTGGTCGCCATGGAGTCTCCGAGGAACCCCCTCCGTGTCCTGCACGCCAACCGGCTCAAGCCCCACTTTGCCCGAACTGAACTAAGCTTACTGCTGGCTACTGACGATGGGGGTGAAAGTGACTCCGAGCCCCTACCAGACCTCCTGGGGTCCTCGAGCCAAGACGGCTCCTTGGAGGGCGTCCGCCTCTCCGCCACCCTGACACCAGAACAGCGCCACGACTGCCAGAAGCTGCTGCAACCCTTCGCTGCCCTCTTCTCTCTCACGCCCGGGGTGACCCCCTGGTGCGTCCACGACGTGGACACGGGGGATAGCCCCCCTGTACGACACCGCGCTTATAGAGTGCCTGACCGAGTCCGAGCCTGCATAAAGACCGAGGTCGCCAAGATGCTCGCCCTCGGAGTCATCGAGCCTTCCGACAGCCCGTGGGCCAGCCCGGTAGTCTTGGTACCAAAGGCCGCCGCCCCCGGCACGGCCCCCGAACTCAGATTTTGTGTCGACTACCGGAGCCTGAACGCAGTTATCAAGACCGATGCCCACCCTTTGCCACGAGCCGACGAGCTGATTGATCGCTTAGGGGCCGCCCGCTACCTAAGCACCTTTGACCTCACCGCTGGGTACTGGCAGATCAAGCTCACTCCCGGCGCACAAGAACGATCAGCTTTCTCTACCCCCGATGGCCACTACCACTTCCGGGTGATGCCCTTCGGCATGAAGAACGCCCCAGCGACCTTTCAGAGGCTAGTAAACAAGGTCCTGGCCGGTCTCGAAGCCTTCAGCGCGGCCTACCTCGATGACATTGCTATCTTCAGCGACCACTGGGCCGCGCACCTAGGACACCTTGGGGAAGTCCTGGCCGCTCTCCAAAGAGCCGGGCTCACCATTAAAGCCAGTAAATGCCAGATCGGTCAAGGCTCTGTGACCTATTTGGGCCACCAGGTGGGGAGTGGCCAGGTGGCCCCCCTCCAGTTAAAAGTCGACGCCATCCAGGCGTGGGAGCCTCCTGCCACCCAAACCGCTGTCCGAGCCTTCTTAGGCCTCACCGGTTACTACCGACGCTTCATAAAGGATTATGGCAGCATTGTGGGCCCCCTTACGGAACTCACTTCGAAGAAGCGGCCCAAGACGGTGCACTGGACGCCCCGCTGCCAGACCGCGTTTGATGCTCTCAAGGCGGCCATGTGTGCTGCCCCTGTGCTACAGGCCCCCGACTACAGCAAGGAATTTGTAGTCCAGACCGATGCATCGGAGTACGGGGTCGGGGCAGTCCTCTCCCAGCTGGACGCCAAGGGCCTCGACCGACCGGTGGCCTTTATCAGCCGCCGACTGCTGCCGCGAGAACAGAGGTGGAGCACCATCGAGCGGGAGGCCTTCGCTGTGGTATGGGCTCTCAAGAAACTCCGGCCCTACCTTTTCGGTACCCACTTCAGGGTCCAGACTGACCACCGGCCCTTGCGGTGGCTCATGCAAATGCGGGGCGAGAACCCCAAGCTGTTGCGCTGGTCCATCTCCCTGCAAGGGATGGACTTCACTGTAGAACACCGGCCCGGCAACGACCACGCCAATGCTGACGGCCTGTCCCGATTCTTCCGCCTCGGCGAGGAGAACCCCCAAGAAGATGGGTGACTCTCCCTGCCTTCAGCTGGGGGGGACGCGTGTGGGAGCCGGCCTCGTGGCGTGGTCCTGTTTCCCCGCGCTAAGTCGCACGAGGTCCCATGCACATCGGGACTCCTCCATCTTGGATTGCACGTCACTCCACGTGACCATCTGTATGACCCTGCTCTACCCGGCCTCAGTCCCAGCGAGGCCCGACATCGAGACGCCAACCCCTAGCCCGGGGGATACCACGTGAGCCCTTCCCACTCCCGGCGGAGGGCAGTATCGATGGGACCCCCAACCGTCTCTCCACACCTGGGTGTGACCGCCCCACAGCTCTCTGGGGCCTGGCGCCTCTCCTGCTGGGCGTCTGGCTGCTCCCTACCCGGCCTCTCCGCCCCCTCCGGGCGCAAGGGTCCGGACATCAAAGGGCTCCCGTCCTATATCTGGGGCGACCGGACAACAGGGCAGTAGTTGTATCCTGGAGTCAAGAGCCCTGCTGATCGGATCGCGGCTGACCCTACGGAAGAAGACTCACCCAGAACCACCACTTGAGCCCTGCTGACGACGTCGCGGCTCCACCGTGCTTAAAGACCTTCACGAACCTTTGGGGCCCTGCTGACGCTGTCGCGGCCCGACCTTGTTGAACCTTACCACCTGAGCCCAGCTGACCTCGTCGCGGCTCGACCGAAGCGGACCTACCACCAGAGCCCTGCAGATGCTGTCGCGGCTCTCCACGTCCGAGCCGCTCTGAGACCAGCAACCAAGGTCTGGCACAGAGCCCTCCCGTACCTGGTTGGTACTAAGACTGTCCCGCTACCCTATCCTCTTCAACGAACATTGAGACTCTGATAGGATCCCTCGATCCCTCTGTAAATATTGCCCGTATTACTGCCGATAAAGAATCCAATCTTGCAACTGCTATTGAGTCCTGTGTGGTGGTGTTACTGGGCCTAGTACGATCATAGGAGAAGGACCTCCCCGAGGGGGCTTCTCAGCGGCGCTCGGCTATACCTTTGCGGTAGGAAGGTGCCCGGAATAGTCTCCCCGACTACCCGGTGGCCCTCCCTCCAACAGTGAGTAGATCTGTGAGTGGGTATGTGAGTTTCTGAGTAGGCCTGTGAGTGGGTACATGAGTTTCTAAGTAGGTCTGTGAGTGGGTGTATGAGTCTGAGTAGATCTGTGAGAGGGTGTATGATTGAGTGGGACTGTGAATGGGTGCTTGGGTGTTTGACTGGGTCTTTGAGTGGGTGCATGAGTCTCTGAGTGGGTCTGTGAGTATGTGCATAAGTCTCTGAGAGGGTCTGTGAGTGGGTGCATGAGTGTCTGAATAGGTTGTTAAGTGGGTGCATGAGTCTCTGAATAGACCTGTGACTGGGTGCATAATTGTCTGAGTGGGCCTTTGAATTGGTGCATGAGTGTGAGTGGGTCTATGAATGGGTGCATGAGTCTCTGAGTGGGTCTGTGAGTAGGTGCATGAGTGTCTGAATGGGTCTGTGAGTGGGTGTCTAAGTCTCTGGGTGGGTCTGTGAGTTAGTGCATGAGTGTCTAACTGGGTCTGTGAGTGGGTGCATGAGTGTCTGAGTGAGTCTGTGAGTTGGCACAAGGGTCTCTGAGTTGGTTTGTGAGTGGGTGTGTGAGTCTCTGAGTGGGTATGTGAATGGGTGTGTGAGTCTCTTAGTAGGCCTGTGAGTAGGTGCAAGAGTTTCTTAGTGGGTATGTAAATGGGTCTGTGAGTGTGTGCCTGAGTATCTGAGTGAGTCTCTGAAGGGGTGCATGAGTGTCTGAGTGAGTCTGTGAGTTTGTGCATGGGTCTCTGAGTGGGACTGTGAGTGGGTGTATGAGTCTCTAAGTGGGTCTGTGAGTAGATGCTTGAGTCTCTGAGTGGGTCTGTGAGTGGGTTTGTTAGTCTCTGAGTGGGTGCAAGAGTGGGTCTGTGAGCCATGCATGAGTCTCTGAGTGGGTCTGTGAGTATGTGAATGAGTCTCTGAGGGTCTGTGAGTGGGTGCATGAGTGTCTGAATAGGTTTGTAAGTGGGTGTATGAGTCTCTGAGTAGATCTGTGAGAGGTTGCATGATTGTCTGAGTGGGCATGTAAATGGGTGCTTGAGTGTCTAAGTGGGCCTGTGAATTGTGCATGAGTCTCTGAGTGGGTATGTGAGTGGGTTCCTGAGTGCCTTAGAGGGTCTGTGAGTGGATGTGTGAGTTTCTGGGTTGTTATGCGAGTTGGTGCATAAGTGTCTGACTGGGTCTGTGAGTGGGTGCATGAGTGTCTTAGTGGGTCTGTGAGTGGGTGCAAGGGCCTCTGAGTTGGTCTGTAAGTGGATGTGTTTGTCTCTGAGTGGGTCCATGAATTGGCTTTGTGAGTCTGTCAGTAGGTCTGTGAGTGGGTGCATGAGTATCTGAGTGAGTCTCTAAGGGGGTGCATGAGTCCCTAAGTGGGTCTGTGAGTGGGTACATGGGTCTCTGAGTGGGACTGTGAGTGGGCGTATCAATCTCTCAGTGGGTCTGTGAGTAGGTGCATGAGTGTCTGAGTAAGTCTCCAAGTGGGTGCATGAGTCACTGAGTGAGTCTGTGAGTAGGTGAATGATTGTCTGAGTGGGTCTATGAATGGGTGCATGAGTGTCTGAGGGGGTCTATGAGTCGGTGCATGAGTGTCTGAGTAGGCTTCTGAATGTATGTGTGGGTCTCTGATTGGGAGTGGGTATATGAGTCTCTCAGTGGGTATGTGAGTCAATGCATGAGTCTGAGTAAGTCTGTAAGTGTATGTGTGAGTTTCTGAGTGGCTCTGTGTGTGGGTGCATGAGTGTCAATGTGGGTCTGTGAGTGGGTGCATGAGTGTCTCAGTAGATCTGTGAGTGGGTAAATGAGTCTCTGAATGGTCTGTGAATGGGTGACTGAGTCTGTGAGTAGATCTGTAAGTGTGTATGTGTTTCTCTGAGTAGGTCTGTGAGTAGGTACATGAGTTTCGGAGTAGGTCTCTGAGTGGGTGCATGAGTCTGAGTGGTCTGTGAATGGGTGCCTGAGTCTGTGGGTAGATCTGTGAGTGGGTATGTGTGTCTTGGAGTAGGTCTGTGAGTAGGTACAAGAGTTTCTGAGTAGGTTTGCGAGCGGGTGCATGAGTCTCTGAGTAGATCTGTGAGAGAGCGTGATTGTCTAAGTGGACCTGTGAATTGGTGCATGAGTGTCTGAGTGGGTCTATGAATGGGTGAATGAGTCTCTGAGTGGGTCTGTGAGTGGGTGTATGAGTGTCTGAAAGGGTCTTTGAGTGGGTGTTTATGTCTCTGGGTAGGTCTGTGAGTTAGTGCATGAGTGTCTAACTGGGTCTGTGAGTGGGTGTGTGAGTCTCTGGGTCTGTGAGTGGGTGTGTGAGTCTCTTAGTAGGTCTGTGAGTAGGTGTGTGAGTTTCTTAGTGGGTATGTGAGTGGGTGTATGAGACTGAGTAGGTCTGTGAGTAGGTGCATATGTATCTGAGTGAGTCTCTGAGGGGGTACATGAGTCTCTGACTGAGTCTGTGAGTTGGTGCATGAGTCTCTGAGTGGGACTGTGAATGGGTATATAGGTCTCTAAGTGGGTCTGTTAGTGGATATATGAGTGTCTGAGTGGGTCTTTGAGTGGGTTTGTGAGTCTCTGAGTGGGTGCATGAGTGCCTGAGTGGGTCTGTGAGCCATATATGAGTCTCAGAGTGGGTCTGTGAGTATCTGCATGAGTCTCTGAGAGGGTCTGTGAGTGGGTGCATGAGTGTCTGAATAGGTTTTTAAGTGGGTGCATGTGTCTCTGAGTGGGTCTGTGAGTGGGTGCATGAGTGCCTGAGTGAGTAAGTGAGTCAGTGCATTAGTCTCTGAGTGGGTCTGTAAGTGGGTGTGTGAGTTAGAGTGGCTCTGTGAGTGGGTGCATGAGTGTCTAAGTGGGTTGTTGAGTGGGTGCAAGAGTGTCTTAGTGGATCTGTAAGTTGGTTTGTGAGTGTCTCTCTGGGTCTGTGAGTGGGCGAGTGAGTATCTGAGTGGGTCTGTAAGTGGGTGCTTGAATCTCTGAGTGATCTATGAATGGGTGCTAGAGTCTGTGAGGAGTCTGTGAATGGGTGTAAGAGTCTCTGAGAAGATCTGTGAGTGGGTGCATGAATGTCTGAGTGGGTCTGTGAATGGGTGTGTGGGTGTCTGAGTGGGACTATGAGTGGATATATCAGTCTCTGAGTGGGTGAGTGAATGGTTGCATGAGTATCTGAGTGATTCTGTGAGCCAGTGCATGAGTCTCTGAGTGGGACTGTAAGTGGGAGGTAAGTATCTGAGTGGGTCTGTGAGTGGGTCAATGAGTGTCTCAGTGGGTCTGTGAGTAGATGCATGGGTGTCTGTGTAGGTCTGTGAGTGGATGTATGGGTTTCTGAGTTTGTCTGTCAGTGGGTGTATGAGTCTTTGAATATGTCTGTGACTGGGTGCATTAGTCTGTGAGTAGGCCTGTGAGCGGATACATGAGTGTGTGAGTGGGTACATGAGTGTGAGTGGGTCTCTGAGTAGGTGTTAGAGTCACTCAATGGGTCTGTGAGTGGCTGCATGGGTCTGTGAGTGGGTATGTGAGTCACTAAGTGGGTTCTGCGAATGGGTGCATGAGTCTCTGAGTAGGTGTGTGAGTGCTTACATGAGTGTGTAAGTGGATGTGTGAGTCTCTGAAAGGGTCTGTGAGTGGGTGCATGGGTCTCTGAGTAGGACTTGGAGTAGATTTATCAGTCTTTGAGTGGGTCTGTGAGCGGGTGCATGAGTGGCTCCATGGTTCCTTGAGTATATGCATGAGTCTCTTAGTGGGTCTGTGAGTGGGTGTGTGAGTGTCTGAGTGGATGTATAGGTGGGTGCATGAGGCCCTGAGTAGATCTGTGAGTCAGTGCATGATTGTCTCAGTGGGTCTGTGAAAGGGTGCATGAGTGGGTCTTTGAGTGTGTGTATGTCTCTGATTGGGTCTGTGAATGGATCCATGTGTCTCTGAGTGGGTCTGTGGATGGGTGTTTTAGTCTGTTAGTGGGTCTGTGAGTGGGTTCATGAGTGTCTGAGTGGGTCTGTGAGAGGGTGCGTGAGTCTCTGAGTAGGTCTGTGAGTTAATGCATTAGTCTGTGAGTGGGTCTGTGAGTAGATACATGAGTATGTGAGTGGGTCTGTGAGTAGGTGCATGAGTGTTTGAGTAGGTCTGTGAGTGGGTGTGTGAGTCTCTGAGTGGGATTGTGAGTGGGTGCATGATTGTCTGAGTGGGACTATGAATGTGTGCATGAGTGTCTGAGTGGGTCTGTGAATGGATGCATGGGTCTCTGAGTGGGAGGAGGAGTGGGTCTCTGAGTGGGTGCATGAGTGTCTCAGTAGATCTGTGAGTGGGTACACGAGTCCCTCAGTGGGTCTGTGAGTATTTGCATGAGTGGATCTGTGAGTAGGTGCATGAGTCTTTGAGTGGTCTGTGAATGGGTGCATGAGTCGGTGAGTAGATCTGTGAGTGGGTATGTGAGTCTCTGAGTAGGTCTGTGAGTGGGTCCATGAGTCTCTGAGTAGGTCTGTGAGTGGGTTCATGAGTCTCTGAGTAGATCTGTGAGAGGGTGCATGATTGTCTGAGTGGGACTGTGAATGGGTGCATGAGTGTCTGACTGGGTCTGTGAGTGGGCGCATGAGTCTCTGAGTGGGTCTCTGAGGGGTGCATGAGTGTCTGAGAGAGTCTGTGAGTGGGTGTGTGAGTTTCTGGGTGGGTCTGTGAGTTGGTGCATGAGTGTCTTACTGGGTCTGTGAGTGGGTGCAATATTTTTTGAGTTGGTCTGTAAGTGGGCATGTAAGTCTCTGAGTGGGTCTGTGAATTGGCTTAGTGAGTCTCTCAGTTGGTCTGTGAGAAGGTGCATGAATCTCTTAGTGGGTGTATATGAGTGGGTGGGTGAGTCTCTGAGTGGGTATGTGAGTGGGTGCATGAGTATCTGTGTGGGTCTCTGATTGGGTGCATGAGCCTCTGAGTGGGTCTTGAGTGGGTACACGGGTCTCTGAGTAGGACTGTGAGTGGGTGTATCAGTCTCTGAGTTGGTCTGTGAATGGATGCATGAGTATCTGAGTGGGACTGTGGGTGGGTGTTTTAGTCACTTAGTGGGTCTGTGAGTGGGTTCATGAGTGTCTGAGTGGGTCTGTGAGTTAATGCATTATTCTGTGAGTGGGCATCAGTGGATACATAAGTATGTGAGTGGGTATATGAGTCTGTGAGTGGGTGCAAGAGTCACTAAATGGGTCTGTGAGTGGCTTCATGGGTCTCTGAGGTGGTCTGTGAGTGGGTTTGCAAGTCACTGAGTGGGTCTGTGAGTGGGTGTATGAGTCTCTGAGTGGGTCTGTGAGTGAGTACATGAGTGTGTGAGTGGGTATGTGAGTCTTTCAGTTGGTCTCTGAGTGGGTGCATGAGCGTCTGAGTTGATGTGTGAGTGGGTGTGTGAGTCTCTAAGTGGGTCTGTGAGTAGATGCATGAGTGAATCTCTGAGTGGGTGCATGAATCTCTGAATGGGTCTGTGAGTGGCTGCATGGGGCTCTGAGAGGGACTGGGAGTGGATGTTTCAGTCTCTGAGTGGGTCTGTGAGTGTGTGCATTAGTCTACAGGTTCATGGGTGTCTGAGTGGGTCTGTGAGTGGGTGGGTGAGTCTCTGAGTGGGTCTGTGAGTGGGTGTGTGAATGCCTTAGTGGGTTGGCGAGTGGGTACATGAGTCTCTGATTGGGTCTCTGATTGGATCTATGCGTGGGTGCATGACACTCTGAGTGGGGCTGTGAATGTGTGTCCCAGTGGGTTTCTAAATGGGTACACAAGTCTTTGAGTGCATCGACGAGTGAATTAATTAGTGTCTAAATAAATCTGTGAATGTTTTATTTGGCGACGTTACAACGGGGCTACGCTGATGGTTGCTTGTGAATTAGCAAATATCGCGCTTGAAAAATGTTTTTCCGATATTCCATACATATTTGAGGTCCCTGAAAGATCTCTGTATTTCTGCCATTGGGTCAGGACTCTTCCAACCTCATTCCTTATGCCAGTTTCTGCCATTTCATTTGATCTCTGGGCGCTGTTCCGATAAACTATAAGAGTGGCCACATCTCTCTGCTCAGGTTGTGGCTAGCCAATCACAGCATTCCTGTTGGTGCGTACTTTCTTGATTCATCATGAATTCCTCACAAATTATCTGCGATTGTAGATATACAAAATTTGAATTTCCTTCAATATGTCCCAAACTACTGTATGAATTTACATCAAATAACAAAAAGCACAATCTGCAGACCAAAAGCTAGGTTTCTGTCAAATTTTGTGTAGTTCCATCCAGCTATTCTGGCTGCAGGCGTGTCTAAAGAGTCTACGGGAATTAACAAGGGAAACATACTTTGTTGATCCCTCCCCTTTTTTGCAGCCCCTGCTTGACAGATCACCTGGAAACTTTCTATTCACAACTAGAATTAAGGGGCACTTTTTTGGAAATGTTTTGTGAAGATTTGTTAATCGATGCCAAAGTTATAGGCAAGTCAAAAAACGCTTTTCCTAAGGGGACATGGTCCTAACAATAACTACCTACTGGCAACTGCCAGTAGGTTATATATATATATATATATATAATGCTGCTAAATTTATAAATACCTGTGATACTACAGCTACATTTGCTTAGGTGTGAATATCGGAGTAGTTTGTAAAGCTCTAAAATTACAGTGCACAACACTAGTATTTTCATTTGTGTTTTTTGATAACATTAATGGCTAGTCAAAAGTTTTGCTGTGTGCTCATTCTGTTCTTATTTGGTCTCTCACAACTTAATTTCTAAATCTTGATCCGCCCTTCTCTACTCTACTCCGCTGTTTCTGCACACTACTCTTCTTCCACCTTCCTGCCTCTGATCTCTTCTCTCAATTCTTTCACACTACCACTGCTTTACGTCATCTGTCCTTCACATTTGTTCCACTTTATTTAAATATTTACTTTTTACAATCAAATTTAAACTGAAATGCAAACATTTGTTGTAAAAAGCCCAGGCAAGTGTTACGATGATTTGCATGTCTCGACTAATATTTACATCCTTCTGTCAGTGAAGCCAAATCTCAGGATTCTACTAGTTGACACTACACTCAGCTTATAATAGTTGAAACCATAGATGAGAGATGAAGACAGACAAAGTAGCTTGTCATAGACTTTACAGGACATTAACACTTCTTATCAGAGTAGCATAAGGCAGCTTCACCTAGATCATCTTCAGGAAAGCTCCACTGCAAAAATATGAGAGTTTAGCCATCAAGATCTTGGATGGCATACATGTTCGCATAAACATTATAACATTATAACATTACTGGAGTACTTCTTAGAGATTCTGATAAATATATATAAATATCAGCTGTAATCAGACTAGAGTGGTTCAAGAGCCATCATTTGACCCTTTTGATATGGCATCGCCTTGATCCTTGGCAGGTCTACACGTGGCATGTCCAAAGCTCTTATGGGGCTGAGGGCCAACATTTTTGCAGAGTCTCCCTTTGGTTAACTGATCAAAGGAGCAGCTAGAAAAAAAGAAGACATACATTGGAGAAAGACAAATCATGAAAATGGGGCCACAATATTTGTTGTGTTAGCTGCGCCAATAAGGAACAGATCAGACCTTCAGATGTAATACTTAAACACATGTTGTAATAGGAGAGTAGAACCTTACAATGCACAGTGCCTTGGACTGCTTACCTCATGTGTGATGGTCCTGGTTCTAGAGCATCTCTGCTACATGTGCTTAAATACATTGTCTATTTTCAATCCTGTCCTACATGTCCCAATTGAATGACATGCTCATGCTATTGCATATGCTTTTGATTTATTTTGTAGCTACTGGCCCCCTGGACATTGGTGATGGACTGCAATGCCGGCATCACAGAGCAACAGTCAGGGTGGCGGAAATGTAGCCATGGGCTCTAATATGGGGCCTCACGTGGACTTGGAGAGACTAGTATGACCCTGAAGGTGGCAAAATAACCCCTATAACTTCTCACAGTTGATGACAAAGCAGCAAGGTGCACTTAGCAGTCCTGTAAGTAAAACAATTACATGTTGTGGTGACTGGTCATAGAGCCGTGGAGGAAGTAAATTGTTATTGTGGAGAGTGATGAGATTGCTAATGTGATGGACAACAAACAATGAGAGAAAGAGAGAACCAAACCAGACACTAGGGCCAAAGCTAAACATCAAAATGATCAAAAGAGGTGCAATAGGCGCAATACCAACTGAACACTTGTTTTGTTATCGCTTTGCATTAGTGTCAGCGCATGGTTGTATGTCAGGCTATTGTAATATCCTCATGACTGGTGTGGAAACTTGACATGGGTTCTGGATCACAGAACGACGGGAAGGACATGTCAAGATTTCAGATGAGTCAGTTGGACGAGTTCCAGGTGGTCCCTTCTTCATGGAAGTAATTACTTGAAAATAAAGAGACTTAAATTCAACTCATGTTGTGTTGGCGTTACAAATCTTTTGGAATACGGCTCTGGCGATGAGCAGGACTGCAGAAGTGACGCCTGTGAGGAAATCTGGTGCAATACAGGAGTTTTGTTTGGAAGTTGCATGGACAGCACAGAGAGCTGGTTTGAAGTCGCACAGGCAGCACGGAGACCTGATTATATTACAGCGGCTGACAGTAGATCAATGCATTTGATGGTTTTGAGCTTTTAGGGGGGTCTTCCTTGGGCCGTGTTGCAGTGTACCACAAGTTCATGCACGAGGGTCAGCCAATTTGCTGCACATTCTGTTTGAGTGATGCACCTGCCACCACAGCGTCTCAACATGGGTTACTTTTCCGGGCAGGAACATGCTCAATCACCTGTGAAAAAAGCGAGGCAGCACCACGCCGTGGTGGCCATTTGACAGCGTTAGATAAGATTTCTAGTTATTCTGTGAGAGCACGCTGTATTGATGTGAATAAATGTAATTCTACAAACAGCATCTGCGAGTCAATACTAGTGATTCACACAGTACCAACAAAGTAAGTAAAGGAGTTATTTGGATGAAAAGAAATTGCTTACTATGTACTAAATTACAAGTTATACAGATGAACACAGTGATTCACACACTTTAAGAACAGAGTTATTGTTATTATTTTGTTACTTTATATAGTATTTAGCAGTCCATCTATTTTAGTCAGTGGAATACATTTTGTCTGTATCAATTTTAAGACCATGGAAGGAATCAGTGCTCCAGCACCTTTTCTATCTGATTCTGGAGAACTAACTCTGGAGTGGGAACAGTGAAAAGAAGGATTTGAAGCTTACCTGGAAGCAATTGAAAGAGAAACATTTACTGAAAAAAGAAAATTAGCAATTTTAAACCATTTTCTGGGGTCTGAGGGAAGAAGAGTTTCATTACATTTACCAAATATTATTCCAGATGATGAAAGCGGAGATGACTCTGATGTTTATAAAATGACTATTCAATAATTAGAGCTACAGAATAACAAAAAATTGTGTTTTAGCAAGACACAAATTAATGGGTAGAGGTCAGTTACCTAATGACTCCATCGACTCATTTGTTAGTGATCTTAGAGTGTTAGCTGCTAAGTGTGAATATGGTGCATTTAGAGATCAAATGTTACGGGATCAGTTAGTGCTCAAAGTAGCTGATATTAAATTACAATAAAAGTTATTACTGGTAGATGACTTGACGTTAGGCAAAGCAATAGATATTGCTTATCAATTTGAAGAAATGAAATTAGGGATGAAAGAATTAGCTCACAGAGCTGTAGAAGGTGTACAGCTAGTAAAAAGGAGTGAGCCAACACTCAAGTCTGGCAAGGTAGGAGAAACAAATGCCAAGTTTATAGAACGATATGATACGACCAAGGAGAGAAGGGCAATTGTATATTTTAAATATGGTCAATGGGGTCATTATGCCAATGACAGATCATTTCCAGCAATAGGACAAATGTGTAGGACTTGCTAAGTTAAAGGTCATTTTGCTAAGGTTTGCAAAAATAAGAATCACAATGCTCATATTGGTTATAGTGAACAAAATCAGATTAGAGAAGTTAGATGAGATGAAGAATCCAAATTGGAGGAATATATACTAGGTGTGTATGAATTGATGGAGAGTAAGAAAGGTACACTATTTTGTTTACTAGACATAGGAGGTGTAGAGGTGAAAGTTATGACGGATTCGGGAGCAAGGCACACTTTAATTGGAAATGATTTTTTGCAACATTTTCCTGATGTACATTTGTCTCCACCACACATTAAATTAGTGGGTTACAGAAACAAACCCATAGAGGTAATTGGGTACTTTCCATCATCTTTAGCTTACAAAGGGAAAACCATTGAGAACAAAAATATATGTTGTAAAAGAATGTTCATGTTTATTGGGGTTGCCACAACGAAGGAATGATTAGGCTAGATCCCAATCATCCTGCACATGTATTATGATATGAAGGTTTATTTGCTCAAGTTAAGGTGGATAGTTCCAAGGACTGGGAAAATATGTTTCCTAAGGTATTTTTATCAGATTTAGGTTTGTTGAAACATTTTGTGCACAAGATAATTCTGAAAGAGAAGGCAGAAGCGAAAATGAGAAAAGCTTTGAAGTAAGAATCGGAATGATTATGCGATTTAGACATTATAGAAGAAATTGAGTCTTCAGATTGGCTATCTCCAGTGGTTGTTGTACACAAATCTAATGAGACGACTAGATTATGCGTAGATTTGAGAGACTTAAACAACTGTGTGTGGGTGGATCAGTTCTCTCTGCCAAATATTGTAGAAATGTTTAAAAAACTGAAGGTGTTTATGACACTAGACCTATCAAAATTGTATCACCAAATTGCTTTACATGATGAGAGTAAACCATATACATCATTCATTACTCCAGAGGGAGCATTTTGTTACAAGAGAATGCCCTTTGGTTTAATTTCGGTGTAAGTGGTATTTCAAAGTATGATGCAGAAACTGTTCAAAGATGTTGATAATGTGATGCATTTTCAAGTATACATATTGGTTTGGGGAAAATCAAAAAAGAACATGCTGATACACTGGTAAAGATTTGAACCTACCTTGAGAATAATGGATTAATATTAACCAAAGAAAAATACAAGTCTGAAAGAGATTCTGTTGATTATTTAAGTCATAAGATTTCTAGTCATGGTATTGTACCTAAGGAGAGTTTAATAAGAGTTATTGAGGATGTATCAGATCCTAGAGACCAAGATCAACTTAGATCATGTATTGGTTTAGCAGAATATTATGCCAAATGTATTACAAATGTTTTAAGCAAGACTGTACACATGAAAGAATTGCTGAAATTAAGGCATAGGTTTGACTGGAGTAATGATTGCAAGTAAGAATTCAACGATTTCAAAAAGTGTATTGTCAATGCACCCACATTATTGCCATTTGACATCAATTGTAAGTCAGTCATAACAACTGACAATAGCAATGTTGGTTTAGAGGCGGTGGTACTAATGCAGGAACAGGATGGGAGAGTGGTGAACATAGCCTTTGCGTCAAGGTCTTTATGAGGTGCAGAAAGTAACTACTCGACATTAGAAAAATAAACTTTAGCATGTTGGTGGGCTTTTGAGTTTTTTAGAAAGTATGTTTATGGCCCAGAATTTGAACTAAGAACAGACCATCGTTTGTTAACTAGGTTATTTACAACTAGTGGGTGTTGAAGAGCCACACCAAGAGTGGCGAAAATGCAATATAGATTGCAGGATTTTCATTTATATGTAAAATATATTCCAGGACCTAGCAATATTCTAGCTGATTGTTTGTCAAGAATACCAATGCACATTGATGATGAATCCCATTTATACAATTATGAAATGGATAAAGTAATATCCATTTGTGAAATTTCAGAAGGATGTTTAGCTGAAGATCAATGGAGGGAAGCTAGTGAAAATGATGATGAAATACATTTAGTTTGGAAGTACATTATATCTAGCTGGCCGAAAAAAAATATATTGGATGAATATTATTAGCATATTGGCATGTAGAGAATGAATCATCTGAATGTCGGTATGTGGTGAACAGTTGATTTTTGTTGCGTAATTGTTTGGATGGAGGAACACTGTTCACGTTTGAACTAAGATTATTTGAACAATGGTTTTGAATAAAAACATCACAGAAGGAGTCTTTCTAAGGAGTAAAATCTCTCTAGCCTTTGGGGTTCTACCTACCAAAAATTTCTGCAAGGACATATTGCCTTGGGAATGATTATAATAACAGATTGTATATGTTGTGCGATGAGAAACTTTTTCCGTTTTTTCATCATAAATTGATTTCCGTTTTATGTTGGCAAATCAGAAATTTTGAGACAGACAGAAGTGTTGAGATCAAAACAGATTTGGATCTTTGTTTGCTGTGCCCCCGCTTCTTGTTTTTGGGTATGCGAAAGTCCTGATGAAGGTGGTTGTCCACCGAAACGCACGTCTACAACATGTGCGCATTTCCAATGACATGTTCATGGTGAACAGAATTAACAACTATTCAGGACATGGGATTGGTGGTTGTGGTTGTATGTTTGAATGTATGGTATGAATGAGAGGATATTTGGTTTTGTGATTAGTTTAGGTTATTTTGTGTTTAAGTAGGGCTTTAGTAATGAATTAATTGATATGTATAAAGATTATATGATTTGTAAAACGCGTACTGTAAAAAAATGATTTAATAATTCATATGAATTAGCAATTTTATTGGCAAATATTGCTCACTCATTGGTCTAAAAAAGTAAAAAAGAAATGATGAAAATATTTGATATAAAAAAATGAATAAAAATATAACACATTTTTAAAAGTTGTGATATTGATTGTTTTCTATTTGGTTTTGTAACCCTGTCATATATTTGTTTCATCTTATTGAAGAAATACAGGTCATGAGGTAGTCTTATTTGTTATGGATTGTTTTTTCCCCCTTACTCCCTGGCCTTCAATCATTGTTCTTTAGGGGGTCCCCCTTCTCTTCACAGAACAGTTGATTTTTCCCAGTGGTTTGAGGCAGCAGGTTCTAGAAATAGCTGATGTGAGACAACCAGGTATGAGTAGCATGAAACATAGGGTAAGATCAGATTTTTGGTGGCCAAGTGTGTACAAGAAAATTGAAGAAAAGGTTAGATCTTGCATAGAGTGTGCCACGAGTGATAAATCACAGAAGATTGTCAAATATGAGAAGAGTCCCATGACTAGACCTGGGAGAGTGTGGCAGAGAGTAATTTTACTTATCGCTGGACCCATGTGTTTGGCCAAATGCCAGGTGTTTTGTATAGTTTTGATTGATCAATTGTTTCAGTGGCTGGAGGGGAAATTTGTTAATCAGATCATATCTAAAAATGTAATTTCATTCTTAAAAGAGGTATTTGAAAGAGAGGGATTCCCCAGATGTTTAGTGACAAATACCGGGGTCCAGTTAACACACAAGGAAATTAAAGTTTTTATGTCAAGTCATGGGGTTGGACACATTCGCACATCTGTATACTATCCACAAAGTAATGGTATTGTGGAAAGATGGAAAAAGGTATTAAAGGAAGGGTTGCAGTTAGCTGTAGCTTCTGGAAAGAATTGTCATGAAACTCTCAGAGAATAGTTGGGTAGGTATTACAATACACCTAGGGATGTGGGAGGAAAATCTCCATTTGAAAATATGCGCGGAAGACCGGTGGGTTGCAATATGAAAAAATCATGGCTGTTGGATGTAGTTGACAAAATTAAATTAGATGACAAATGTCAGGTCAGCAATAAATGGAGTGGTGAAACAAAATCCAGTCCCGATTGTCAAAATAGAGACAAAGTTATGGCTAAGTCCACTAATTAGAGGTGTGAGGGGACTATTATGCAAGGTGATTGGATTTGTGTGATGAAAGGGAGGTATTTAAGAGCAGGGGAATTCAAGTTCACCGATCCCATGAGTGGGCAGTGATGTGGTGGAATTGACTGATGGAAATGTATGGAGCATGAGCAAGGTGTCAGTATTGAAGAAATGTTTATGGCCTAAGGAAGGAGGTATAGGAGGCAAAGATGTTGATGCAGGTACACACAATGATACATCCACTGAGGAGAGATTAAAAATGGAGTTGAGTGTGGGTCAAAGGAATGATAGCTTGATGACGCGATTGAAACGCTCTCTGGGTTGGAATTAGGATTATGCCATGTCTTAAAATATGATTATTGATATACATTGGTATACCAATTTATATGAGTGTCGTTATATTAAGATTGATGACAAGCACTCAATGTGGTAGTCAATGTACATATGATATTACAACTTACAAGCACCTATTTTGAAAGTCAATGTACATATGTTATTCAAACTCATTTACTGTTTTGTTTACGGGAGGAAATGTGTAATATCCTCGTGACTGGTGTGGAATCTTGACATGGGTTCTGGATCACAGAACGATGGGAAGGGCATGTCAAGATTCCAGATGAGTCAGTTGGACGAGGTCCAGGTGGTCCCTTTTTCATGGAAGTAAATACTTCAAAATAAGGAGACTTCAGTTCAACTCATGTTATGTCGGCATTACAAATCTTTTACTATGAGACCCATAAACCACCGGTACGGATCCTACATGTTGAGATCACCTATATGTGCAGCATTGATCTAGCCCCTCATACGATTCAACAACCCCCGGCATTCGCAAGATTGCTCCGCCCACCCTTACGATGTATAAATCGGCGCCTATTAAAAAATGTCTTTGCTGAGCTTCAATTAATTAAACAGTACACATGTTAAAAGGAATTTCAAGATTGAAATACATTCGCTGGATAACAATATGATATAACGTTTGCTTTAGTGTTGTAACATCAAATCGTCCTTCCCTTTTGTTGCTGTTTAGGAGCAGTTCAAGCTTGCTCCCCTTAGTGAGGAGTATAGATTTAACATGTGACCTTAATTTCATCCATCTTAACTATTTTAATCCGTGGGTGCTACTCCAGGTTGGCTGTCAAAATACATCACAATTGTAGGGTGGATTGCACTCCGTTTTATCCATGTATTAAATGTCATCATTGTTAACAATAGAATGCGTGCTTTCCGGAACCGCGGTCCGCCCTCCAACCACGTAAGAAAATATATGACAATGGGTTAGGGTACGTGATATCGCAGAAAAAAGGGTTGTTGAACCGAATGAGGGGATAGAGCAATGCTGCACATATAGGTGATTTCAACATGTAGGAGCCGTACCGGTGATTTATGGGTCTCGTAGTAAAAGTGGTAAAAGCGTAGATAATTATAAGGGGCGGGTCTCATAACGTGATGAGTTTAAAATGGAGGCAAACGTGAGAAAGCCGTTAGTCGGCTAGAGGAGTGAGAACTAGGTTGATGAAAAACTACACAGGTACGAGAGGGATTTTTTTGAAGTGTGGAACGAGAGTTAATGGGCAGGTTTTGTTATCAGAGAAAGTGGGGAGACACTCTCGTGGATATTCTTTAACGTGGGACTGTATTGCATATACAGATGAAGGGAGTTGATCTGGTGCAGTCAAGCGTTGGGAGGAACTAGAGGGAATGCGCCGGTTGAGCTTTTTTAAAACAGAGCACACAATGAATAATGTTAGTGTATCGATATGACATGCGTTATAAAAAAATGAAGTCTAAAATGTTGTTGTCTGATTTTGTAGTGAACCCCTGACGAAGGTTGATGAAAGCACCCGAAATGCATTGGGAATATGATACTACTGAGGATGAACTATGTATGTTTCCTGCTGTAAACATAAGGCTCGAATGGGAATATTCACCGCATCAGAATTGAATACATATCGGTTTTTCATGTGACGGATGAAAAGGATTATAATATTGAGAACTGGAATAAATGGATCAAAATTACAAAACTGGATGAATCTTTTGAATTTTTGTGAAACAAAGTCTTTCAGCAGTGCTTCCGGCATGGGAACGATATCACGTTCCCTAACCTATTGTCATATATTTTCTTACGTGGTTGGAGGGCAGACCGCGCTTCCGGAAAACATGCATTCTATTGTTAACAATGATGACATTGAATACATGGATAAAACGGAGTGCACTCCACCCTACAATTGTGAAGTCAAGAGGATAGTACCAACTGGGTCAGGTATGTGGTTCAGCCTATTATCAAAAGGAGCCTCTCTAAGTTACAGTCCTCAGGTTGCTAGGGAATGCCCAATGCAACACAGCAATGGGCTAAGGAGATGTCACATGCCATTGCAGGCAGAAAAAAATTATAAATGTCTGTCACAGTCATGTGCATAATGTTGTATGCATAGTACCTTCTTCTCTTTTCGGTCTTAGTTTATTTTGTCTAAATATCAGTCAGAAATTTTGAGAAGGTCTATTTGTGACTTTACTGGCTTTGGTAAAGACAGATTGATCTTCTCTGTTCAAGTTCTTGTGCCTACAATTAATTGCATTCTTGATTGGGCCCCAGACAGATACTAACTAACACTAGAAAACAAACAAATCTCCCCATTTCCTGATAAAAAAGTGGATTCTGGAAAGGTTCTTTATATCTCTAGCACCTTGACAATAAATGCAATGAATTACAGCACCATTTGTGAACGTCTACAAGAATTGTTTGGGAACCAATTCTGAAGGTGTAACATGATCACTTGCGCCTTCCATTTAGGAACCTCAGTACCAAACTGCAATGTGAGATTGCTGGCAAAGATAGGGCATCTTTCACACAAGGTTCTCTGTAGCCATCGCAAGATCCCTGACTGTGGTGCAGACAGCTTTGAAAATGGAATCGGAGAGTAGAAGTCAGAAGGCCATGACTTACTGTTGACCTCTTGGCAAGCTGTGAATGTTCTAGGCCAAGCAGCTGCAAACACTACACCACAATTGGTAGTGAGTACCACAGCAAACTCTTAGTCCAGCCCATGTGGGACAAAGATGTGGTGCTAGCATTTAAACATGCCACACTTAGGTCTGACAAAGCCAAGGAGAGGACCTGCATCTAGTGTTTAAAGAAGGTATATCACCAGCCAACACTAAATCAATTATTCTTGCAGACTGATCAATGAATAGGAAGCTCAACTTAAAAAATCACAACCAATATCAAATTAAGATCCATTATCACTGATTTCTTTCTTGTACCCCAAGAAATTATGGCCTTGATATATAAAATGGTTGCAAATAGTGCAAATTGAGCACCAACATTTTGTGACCTACCTTTCCTTTTGTTAAGCAACCTTTATAGAAATGGATTCCATCGTAAAGTGTCCTTACACAGGGGTCGTAGAATGACCTATCTAATGAATATTAATTAGGCAGACGACTATTTGCAACCTTGTGACTGGCTATGAACTCAGTAACTATAGAACAACTTCCTTGCATTTTTAAAGGCATCCTGTGTTCATTAATGGAACCAGTGCTGCTCTAAAAATAAAATATGTTTACCATTTGGGATGACTTTGGCGGAGCATGCAGGACCAGTACCTAGTAGCTCCAAGGCCACTAAACACAGTTCCTCAAGTGTCTACCGGGGACAGCTTCTCCTGTGGTAATGAGTTACCATCTCATTTGAGGTATCAGTAACTTTTCAGTGGTCTATTACTTTAATTGTAGATACAGACAATTCGCAAGGGGAACGCATTCAAGATGGACGCCGGCTGATCATGCTGCCGATGCTTGGCGCACATTCTGGTTCCTTTGCCGACCGAAGACGATCTCTGCAATCAAAAATGCAGGACTGACATTTTTCTTACATTGGGACATTCGGCAGTGAGTTTTATTTCAGTTTCTCCTGCGTTTTCTGTCAGTACTCCCGCTCGCCTCCTGCTGTCAGTGACATGCCGCTCTGAAGTGTTTCCCGACAGTTCTCACCTGACTGACATTTAACGCTCTGCCTTTTTGGCAACCTGCTCCTCCATTCATAAAGACGCTGTCCTGCTGTTTATCAATTGGAAATCCATTACTCATTGCTCTAACCTTAATTTTTGATGTAGTCTATCTCCTACTTCCCCAAAGAATACAATTTAAGAGAGGGTCAAGAGGGACATTAAGTTTAAAGACTTCTACTCCTCCAATGCCCTCAGATCAATACGCAAAAACTAACAGAAGATGCAAAGTCTATTAAAAAGGGAATAGCAAGCTGCTGACTGCTGTGTAGAAGAATACAGAAAAGTACAGAAAAGTCCCTAAAGAGATCAGGATAACGCCGGGCAGGAGTTAAGAGTTCATCAGCCCACCCTTACTGGCGGAGCATCGTCATCTGAAACTCTAAGGAATAGAGGTCTGAGTTCACAATCGCAGGCCAAAAGGTACTGCTAAGTGCTAAGCCTGATTATTCCTAGAAGAAGAGTACTCCTGCCAGGGGTTATACTCAAAACCTGGAGAGTAAAGTGCAGTGCTCTAGTGTGAATGTGGGTTCAAAAATGAATACTAAGGCAAAAAATATGTTTATTAGGGATTACCTAAGTTTCATATTTAAAAAAACCATAGTCTTAAACAAAGATAGACTATTTTCTGGCTTGATTATAAAATGGTCGACATGTTTCAGCCGAGATGGTCACTTGACCCGGCTTTCTTCAGGACCAGTAACATAATAGATATAAAAAGGATGCTACTGCAGGAAAAAGTGCATATATTGGTGCAATGTGTGACACAAAAAATGCAATCAAAATATAAACGTATGGACGTCAGATTAGACAGTGGCAATAGCCACCCTACCATACATATAAGCTCGTCCTTTGACGTAAGAGAGATGTCTTCTTTCCTATAGAGAATCAAAAGAATCGAATGTCACAAAAATAGCAACACACAGAAAAACACAGCATTACTAGCCGCTATTCAGCAGTGTCTACTCTACACTGCCAATTTTGACCAAAACTCAAATCGATGTTTGCCAACACACTGTTATATAAACCATGTTGAAAAACTCACCCAGCTTTCTGTGGGAGAACTGCCTCACCTCACCCGGCTGACTGCTCGGAGATGGAGGCACCGCTCTGTTCAAATGTGGAGGCAAACAGACAAGTTGCGCATTGATACTTGTCCTGTTCATGCTCTTCTCACATACCTTTAAACATTTTAACAAACCTAAAAAAACTAAGACATCAATGACCTCCAGATGGCCCATGAATACATTATTTACAGGTAAGTCGCGATATGCAATGATAAAGAATTATTATGAAATAAAACAATGTGTTTATAATCTAAGCATTTGCTAAACAGCTATGAAATAATAGCAGGAAGGATTGTGGCTTAAAACCTATATAGAGTACCAAAAATGATGTGTCGCTGTTTTGTCTTTGAATCATGAGCACAGCCTGATTTAATAGTGGAACAAAATATATATGGTCTACTGTTTCTAAACTGCCAAAGGGCTTAGCTTTCAACTGCCAATAAACAGACCACCATACAACCAGCCCCCTCCTTCCTTACCTCTCCGTCGGTACTTCAGACTGGCCTCCGGGCTGTCTGGGAGGTAGGGGTGGGAAGGAGGAAGGTGCTTATATACCTGCCTCGATTGAATCACTGCGTTCAATCGGAATCAGGTGTGAGTGTCTCGGTAATCGCCTCGCTGCTGCCGGCTAAATAGAGCATGCGCGGAAACTGGGACATATGCCTAAAAGCTAGCGCATGATCAAAATACATGCCACGACGCATGAGCGCTGTGTTAGACACACGGCGCAAGTATGGGCGATTAGCGTCTCTTGCGGGTGCAGGCGTACTGGGAAGGGCCCACCTCGTATCGAAAAATCATCCGAGGGAAGAGGGGTGATCACCTGACAATGTTCTTCCTACGGAGCAAACAAAAACAAGTACACAGTAATCCACCTCAGAGAATTATCGATGGCATGGGCATCTCTGTAGTTTTACGTGGTAATTAGATCTTTGTTTTCAGTATGTAAAATAAGAATGCTGCTGGGGGGGTTCCATAGCGATAACCTCACAGTAATAGACAGCAAGTAACACAGAAATGAACCCCAGTATCCAATGTCCAGCATGACACAGGAGGATACTATGGTGGCTAATAATAATGACAAACACTTATACCCATTTTGTAGAGTGTAAACAATATGAATGCACATGGTTGCTAATTTATTGTATCAGTAAAGCTGCCACTAGTTATAATTTACCGAATATACCGCAGCTTGGCTAGGATTGAGTGATGTATATGGTTCGATACAGGAGTAGATAGATTAGAGACGACAAGTACCTCTACCAACCGGTTTCACCACTCACAGTAGCTACTAGGCTAAGTAACAGATGGAATCAAGCCATATAGCCTACAGTAGATTCACATACAAATGTAAAAAGTATATTTCAGCAAAAAACGTTGATCATAGCGTCTTTTAATAGAAGAACGTTCATCATTGCGTGTCTTGGAAGGAAAGCAAAACCATGGGAGGACAAGTACCTCGACGTAGAGATGTCTCTTCGAAGTGGTGTCAACCTTCATAGGGCAAATATCACTTCTGATCAGATATCGAGTTACTCTTTGCAGATATCTAGAATTATGAAACCTCCCATAGATGTTCACATCTCAATGATTTGAGATTAACATTTCAGATTTAAGTTTCAATCACTGAAGTTCAGATGGAGACCCACGGTATGGTATCGTTCAAGCCTTGTGTGTCTGTCTTAGATTTGAAAATCCACCTTTGTTCTTTAGAGAATAAGAATCTAGAGATGTCAGCTATGTGTTGGGGAATGAAGGGACGTTCCAACACAAGCCATCTCAGCTCATCGGCCTTGTGCTTCTTAGCCAAAAAGTGGTCCGTCAGGCAGGTAGATTGTTTCATGCAACGAATAGTACTCTTGTGCTCGCTGATGCGGAGCTTTACTTTACGTGTAGTGTATCCTATATAGTGCAACCCACAGGGACACGTGATCCTATAAATCACACATTCCGAGTTGCAATTAGTGTGATTATATAGTATCCAAGGGCGATTTGTCCCTATATCCACTGATGTGGTCTTGATAGTCTGAGGGCAAACACTGCACGAGCCACAAGGAAAGTATTGAGCCCACAGGTTGACTGCAGTAATGGGCGGGTATGGACCAGACTTTCGCGTAAACTTGGACCCTTCTTGAATGCAAACAGCGGGGGCAAGATGTTTTCAGATGCTACATTCAATATACAGGCAGGCTCTTAGGGAAAACCTGCCCGTAGGTCAGTTCCTGCGTATACGCAGGAACTGTTCAACAAGGGAGCTGTTCGACAAACATGCCAAAGAACTAGCTACCCAACTTTGTTCTAGACAGTACCCCAAGCGCCTGGTGCGACAAGCTTGGAAACGTGCATCGAATAATAATAGAGATGCTTTATTGGATGTCAGCACATCTAGGACCCCCAGTGAGAAACTTACCTTTGTTACCACCTTCTGTACTTTGTCCAACCGTGTACAGAAAACGGTAAGTAAGCACTGGCATATATTGAATGTAGCATCTGAAAACATCTTGCCCCCGCTGTTTGCATTCAAGAAGGGTCCAAGTTTACGCGACAGTCTGGTCCATACCCGCCCATTACTGCAGTCAACCTGTGGGCTCAATACTCTGTGGTCATTACCCCCGGTTCGTGGCCACTTTCCTTGTGGCTCGTGCAGTGTTTGCCCTCAGACTATCAAGACCACATCAGTGGATATAGGGACAAATCGCCCTTGGATACTATATAATCACACTAATTGCAACTCGGAATGTGTGATTTATAGGATCACGTGTCCCTGTGGGTTGCACTATATAGGATACACTACACGTAAAGTAAAGCTCCGCATCAGCGAGCACAAGAGTACTATTCGTTGCATGAAACAATCTACCTGCCTGACGGACCACTTTTTGGCTAAGAAGCACAAGGCCGATGAGCTGAGATGGCTTGTGTTGGAACGTCCCTTCATTCCCCAACACATAGCTGACATCTCTAGATTCTTATTCTCTAAAGAACAAAGGTGGATTTTCAAATCTAAGACAGACACACAAGGCTTGAACGATACCATACCGTGGGTCTCCATCTGAACTTCAGTGATTGAAACTTAAATCTGAAATGTTAATCTCAAATCATTGAGATGTGAACATCTATGGGAGGTTTCATAATTCTAGATATCTGCAAAGAGTAACTCGATATCTGATCAGAAGTGATATTTGCCCTATGAAGGTTGACACCACTTCGAAGAGACATCTCTACGTCGAGGTACTTGTCCTCCCATGGTTTTGCTTTCCTTCCAAGACACGCAATGATGAACGTTCTTCTATTAAAAGACGCTATGATCAACGTTTTTTGCTGAAATATACTTTTTACTTTTGTATGTGAATCTACTGTAGGCTATATGGCTTGATTCCATCTGTTACTTAGCCTAGTAGCTACTGTGAGTGGTGAAACCGGTTGGTAGAGATACTTGTTGTCTCTAATCTATCTACTCCTGTATCGAACCATATACATCACTCAATCCTAGCCAAGCTGCGGTATATTCGGTAAATTATAACTAGTGGCAGCTTTACTGATACAATAAATTAGCAACCATGTGCATTCATATTGTTTACACTCTACAAAATGGGTATAAGTGTTTGTCATTATTATTAGCCACCATAGTATCCTCCTGTGTCATGCTGGACATTGGATACTGGGGTTCATTTCTGTGTTACTTGCTGTCTATTACTGTGAGTTTATCGCGATGGAACCCCCCCCAGAAGCATTCTTATTTTACATACTGAAAACAAAGATCTAATTACCACGTAAAACTACAGAGATGCCCATGCCATCGATAATTCTCTGAGGTGGATTACTGTGTACTTGTTTTTGTTTGCTCCGTAGGAAGAACATTGTCAGGTGATCACCCCTCTTCCCTCGGATGATTTTTCGATACGAGGTGGGCCCTTCCCAGTACGCCTGCACCCGCAAGAGACGCTAATCGCCCATACTTGCGCCGTGTGTCTAACACAGCGCGCATGCGTCGTGGCATGTATTTTGATCATGCACTAGCTTTTAGGCATATGTCCCAGTTTCCGCGCATGCTCTACTTAGCCGGCAGCAGCGAGGCGATTACCGAGACACTCACACCTGATTCCGATTGAACGCAGTGATTCAATCGAGGCAGGTATATAAGCACCTTCCTCCTTCCCACCCCTACCTCCCAGACAGCCCGGAGGCCAGTCTGAAGTACCGACGGAGAGGTAAGGAAGGAGGGGGCTGGTTGTATGGTGGTCTGTTTATTGGCAGTTGAAAGCTAAGCCCTTTGGCAGTTTAGAAACAGTAGACCATATATATTTTGTTCCACTATTAAATCAGGCTGTGCTCATGATTCAAAGACAAAACAGCGACACATCATTTTTGGTACTCTATATAGGTTTTAAGCCACAATACTTCCTGCTATTATTTCATAGCTGTTTAGCAAATGCTTAGATTATAAACACATTGTTTTATTTCATAATAATTCTTTATCATTGCATATCGCGACTTACCTGTAAATAATGTATTCATGGGCCATCTGGAGGTCATTGATGTCTTAGTTTTTTTAGGTTTGTTAAAATGTTTAAAGGTATGTGAGAAGAGCATGAACAGGACAAGTATCAATGCGCAACTTGTCTGTTTGCCTCCACATTTGAACAGAGCGGTGCCTCCATCTCCGAGCAGTCAGCCGGGTGAGGTGAGGCAGTTCTCCCACAGAAAGCTGGGTGAGTTTTTCAACATGGTTTATATAACAGTGTGTTGGCAAACATCGATTTGAGTTTTGGTCAAAATTGGCAGTGTAGAGTAGACACTGCTGAATAGCGGCTAGTAATGCTGTGTTTTTCTGTGTGTTGCTATTTTTGTGACATTCGATTCTTTTGATTCTCTATAGGAAAGAAGACATCTCTCTTACATCAAAGGACGAGCTTATATGTATGGTAGGGTGGCTATTGCCACTGTCTAATCTGACGTCCATACGTTTATATTTTGATTGCATTTTTTGTGTCACACATTGCACCAATATATGCACTTTTTTCTGCAGTAGCATCCTTTTTATATCTATTATGTTACTGGTCCTGAAGAAAGCCGGGTCAAGTGACCATCTCGGCTGAAACATGTCGACCATTTTATAATCAAGCCAGGAAATAGTCTATCTTTGTTTAAGACTATGGCTTTTTTAAATATGAAACTTAGGTAATCCCTAATAAACATATTTTTTGCCTTAGTATTCATTTTTGAACCCACATTCACACTAGAGCACTGCACTTTACTCTCCTGGTTTTGAGTATAACCCCTGTCAGGAGTACTCTTCTTCTAGGAATAATCAGGCTTAGCACTTAGCAGTACCTTTTGGCCTGCGATTGTGAACTCAGACCTCTATTCCTTAGAGTTTCAGATGACGATGCTCCGCCAGTAAGGGTGGGCTGATGAACTCTTAACTCCTGCCCGGCGTTATCCTGATCTCTTTAGGGACTTTTCTGTACTTTTCTGTATTCTTCTACACAGCAGTCAGCAGCTTGCTATTCCCTTTTTAATAGACTTTGCATCTTCTGTTAGTTTTTGCCTATCTCCTACTTCTCCATTTCATGAGTGTGGGCTTTGACGGAGGCGTGGCTTAGCCAGCAATGGAGCTGGACGTGTTGCTGTGAAGCTCCGTCCTCGGCTGCCTTCTCTGGCCTCGCTGCTCCGTACATGACTGAGCTGGAGGTGCCGCTGCCAGCAGTAATCTCTCTGGACACGGCTCTGATACCCCTAGGGAAGAAATGAATAGGTAGCTGCCAGGAGAACCTAGGGCGGACCCTCCGGCCCGCACTTCCACCGCGAGTAGCTCCGGGGCATCGGGAGCAATGTGGCATGCGGCACTGGGGATTGACTCCTCCCCCCTTGGCCCTGTCGACCGTTGCGGCCCGCCTGGTTCTTCCGATTGACCCTGACGGCGGGTGGCCCAACACTCCACCGGTGGGACCCTAAAAGCGAAGCGGTGCCATCCCCGCCTGACTTTGGGGTGTATCTAGTCGCCCGCAGGCTTATCGGGTATGAGGTGGCAAAATCGGAAACGGCAATCTACGCGAGGCCGGGGCCGGGCTCTGCCCACTGGACCTCGCTGAGAGGGATATGGCGGTAACTGCATGGGAACTGCGATTTGCCGAGAGGACTCTGTAGCCACCAGGGAGATTTTGCAGTAAGGGTACATGGAGAGGAAAGCGCGAGTTGCAGGCAAGTTTGGCATATGGTCCTGTTGTTGCGTGGGATAATTAAGAAGCACTCAGTGCTGCAGCCTGTCTGGGATCGGCGACCGCCCTGCCCCCGAGACTATACAGCTGGGCTGTAGCCCTTCATTACGGCCGCTTTGTCCTGAGCCCACCTGCAAAGAGTTGTCTCTATGAACCTGTGAGGCAGGGGCACACAAATCGCTCACACCGGTGCCTGCAGCCTGCAATGCGGTGATTTATACACCCTGTGGAGCACTGATTGAGCGGCGAGGGCTGGACTTGCTAGGGAGGACTGAGCTGTGCTTCGTGGGAGCGGGAGACCATGAAGTTGCTCAGGACGGTCCAGGGAGAGTTGTGCTGGTGCTGCCCCGTTATCGTGCGTCCTGACTTGAATGCTCTACCCCCCTGCACGCTTCTTCCCCCCGAAGTTCTCCTACCTGCGAGGCAGAGGCTCGATAACAGCCTAGTGTGCCTGACCCACCTTTTCATCCGTGACTGCAGCGCTGGATTCAGAGGTAGTGAAACCCGCCTACTTACATCTGTACTGAGGCACTTGCAGCATAGGCTACGGGCAGGGCTGGTGTGACTTTGAGCTCTGGCTGCAGCGGACAGAGGGTGCGGATCCTGAGGGTCACTTCTGGGACACCTGAGAAGTGGGGCGCCCGACTTGGCGATTGCTGACTACTGTCCCATGTCACGTGGAGGTCACACGAAGGTTGGCACCAGGGCTGCGACCGCCCCTCACCCCCAGACCCGGGCGCAGGCGGACAAGATGGCGGAGGCGGAGATGGCAGACCCCATGGTGAACAAGTTCGACGCAGTGCTGGCGGCGGTTGAAAAGCTTGGAGAGACGATGAATAAGATCTGCACATCTCTAGAAGGCAAAATAGACAACGTGGCGATTGGTCTTACGTTGCTACATGCAGACCATCGGAAGCTTGCAGACCGCACTGCTGCCACTGAGGGGGAAATCGCAGAGGTTTCGCTGCAAGTGTCCACAGCTGAGAAGAATATCCGTGACCTGTTAAATCGAGTGGAATTCCTGGAAGACAGGGCAGAGGATGCGGAAGGCAGGGCCCGCCGCAATAATGTGCGCGTCGTGGGCCTGCCAGAGGGAGTGGAAGGGAGAAACGCAGTGAGTTACGCAGAGGGCTGGATCTGGTCGTTGCTGCCAGTAGAGGCCCTGTCTACACATTTCGTTGTTGAAAGAGCACACAGGGTACCTGCCAAGCCCCCGCCCCTAGGCTCGAATCTGAGGCCGTTCCTAATCCGATTATTAAACTACAGAGACAGGGATGCTGTCCTCCAGGAAACTCGGAAGCTGCAGGAAATCCAAGTAGACAATCACAGAGTTATGATCTTCCCAGACTACTCTTTCCAAGTCCAGAAACAGAGACACTCTTAGTTGGCGGTGAAAAGGCGCTTGCGACAACGTGAATTTAAATATTCTCTGCTGTTCCCTGCGAAACTGAGGGTTGTTGCGAATGGCAAGACCCATTTCTTCACCACCCCGGAAAGTGCAGAGGAATGGTTGGACTCTTACAATTCATCTTCGGCTGGATGACAAGAGACACTGCCTGAGACTACCTTATGGCGTCGCCGAAGAAGTAGAAGAAAGTTGCAGTCTTCGACCCCACAGGCAACTGGCTTAACGCCAGAATTGATACTGAGTGGACAACTTGAGGCAGTACAAGCAGTGGTGAATATCAGTGGATCGCCGGAGAGAAAATCCAATTCGGACTCAGATCATCAGGAGCTGCACAGTGATGAGGAACTTTCGGATAATATTCCTGTCTCCCAATGCTCCTGTGTGTTGCCGCATGTCACCCCGCAGACTTCTGACAATATTGCCAGAACATATATATGTCAGCTATTTGCCTTTTCTGTCCTTTGCAGTATGAACACTCCGTGACCTCCCCGGCCATGCAAGTATAACGGACTCTCTTTGCTATCTTTAAACTGTAATGTTTATGCTTGATATTCATGCAGTTGTCGCTCCTCTGGGGCAGGTTCCCGGCGTGTTAACACACCCAATTTGGTAACCTCCTCCATTTTTTTTCTTCTCTTTAATGTATGGGAACTTCATGTATAGTATGCTGGCAGCAACTCTGTCCGATAAGTATCAGGCCAGGGATAGGCCTAGCCACATATGATGGTTCTCTCCTGCTCTTCACTTAGTCCTTAAATCGCTGCATGCAATAGTCTCCCCCCCCAGACGTTGGTTGTGTGCCATTGTACTTTAGGTTTGGGCACTTGCTTGTTGCAAAAGTGCTCTCATGGTATTTTTAATTGTTTGTTGTTTAACTGTTTTTTATGCCATTACTTTTCGACAAAGGTATGACTGTTGCACCATTGGACCGTGCAGGGAAACACACACCAGAGTTGCCTCTACACATCTATTATCAGTCATTCTAAGCATTCAGCAGGATGGCTCCATTTCTACCCTAACACTCGCCGTTGATGGCGCCCATTAAGTTAGGCACATGGAACGTGCGGGGCATTCACAGCCCGGAACGTCGTTATCTTATATATTTGTATTTAAAAAAGTCATCACATACAAATAGCGCTGCTTCAAGAGACTCATTTAACCAAGGTAGAAGCCACGAGTCTCCACAGGCGTTGGAGGGGACAATTATATGCGACAAGCTATTCTGCGTATGCGCGGGGGTCTTAGTGTGGGTAAGGCCAGGCACTCCATTTCGAGTGGTTGACACGATAATAGACGGGGAGGGCAGATACGTTATAGTTAAAGGGGTACTTGATGGGAAGCCGATGGTAATAATCTCACTTTATGCACCCAACACTGGACAAGCAGTCTTCTTAGATCTAAGCTATCACAAAAATTATCAACATGGCACGAACCCCTATGATTTTAGGCGGAGATTACAACTGTGTACTAGATGTTTCTTTAGACTGATCCTTCCCTCCTCTACCTGGCAATGCCACTTGCACAGCTGCGACGGCGCTGACACACTGGGCCACGCAGTGGCGCTTCTCTGATACATGGCGACACAAATACCCACTAGATAGGGTGAATTCCTACTACTCTGGGGCCCATAAACTTAGTGTACGCCTGGACCGTTTCATGGTGACGACCGACCTCTTGCCATGCATCCACGACTCCATCTACATGGAATGTACGCACTCTGATCACAACCCACACATCATAGAGTTACAATGGCAGGTAGAGTTGCTGCTGATCCCGATATGGCGCCTCCAACCAGATGTCCTCCTGAATGCGCCCTTCCGAGACATGCTGGTCACCACTGTGGCGCGATATTGTCAAGAAAATGCGGGCACTGCCACATCGCCTTTGGTGGAATGGGACACCCTTAAGGTGGTTGTTAGGGGGCACTGTTTGGGGACACAGACAGGTATGTGGGAGCAATTAGAAAAAGAGCTCACAGTTTTAGAGCGGAGATTGGCTACTAGCGAACAGGCAGACACAGACGGTGTTCGGGGGCAGCTAGACCGCCTGAGGGGCGAACATGCACAATTACTGGAGCTGCTGCTCGGTATTAATTATGCGGCTCACTCGGCGAGGACACACCATATGGGCGATGTGACAGGCAAGCTACTAACGTGGCTCATCCGTCAAAATGAGGCATCAGTGCCCATAGTATCGGTGAGAAAGGCAAATGGGGAGATTGCATACATGCAGCGAGACATTCATGATGCGTTTGTAACACATTAACGAGCTTTATATAAATCGCCTGTGCAGGTTACGCCCCTGGCTTTGCAGACGTACTTGGCAGGCCTAGATGTACCGCGGCTCACGCGCGCCCAAAGTGAAGAACTAAATACCCCTCTTCTCCCTGAGGAGATTTGTGAAAGTATCTTCTCACTGTCTACCGACCGAATTTTATAAGGCATATACACACATCCTAGTGCCGAAGTTGTTAAAAGTGTACGTGACCGCGCTCGACGAATCTACTCTCACTGCCACACTCAACGAGGCCCTGTTGGTCTCCCTCCTTAAGCCTGATAAAAATACCGATCTTCTAGGCTCCTACCGCCCGCTTGCGCTCCTCAACATGGACTATAACATTTTTGCATCGCTGCTGGCCAGGCGTCTTTCACCCCTAGTGAAATCATTAGTTCATCCAGATCAGAACGGTTTTGTTCCCACACGCTGCACTTCTCTTAATATACGCAGGCTGTTTAGAGTGCAACAGTATGCAATGCAGAGATGGCCCCGATCAGGCTGCCTAGTTTTAGATTTGGAGAAAGTCTTCGATTCATTGGAATGGCTCTATTTGGCATCTGTGCTAGGGAGATACGAACTAGGAGACTACTATCTAAATATGGTTCACCTATTGTATCAGCGACCCACTGTTCGAGTCCGTACTGGTAGGTTAGTTTCGGACTGCATTGGAGTGAGACGGGGGACGTGCCAGGGCTGTCCGTTGTCTCCGCTGCTGTTCTCTCTAGCTATGGAACCTTTGGCTATGTTGCTCCGGACAGATGGAGAGGAGTGGGAGAAACGACTGGGAGATGGGCTACATACTGTCTCCTTGTGCGCTGACGATTTGCTTTTATATCTCCGAGATGTCACAGTAATACAGACATCCATAGCAGATACTCTTGCAACTTTTGAGAAGAAATCAGGGCTCCAGGTCAACTGGGCCAAATCAGGGATGTACTTGTTTAACGCTGACACTGTTGGGGAGAATGTGTCTCTAAATGGTGCACTTCTCACGTGGTATCCCACAACATTCAGATATCTTGGCATCTTTATATACCAACCGCCTGATGACTTATTAGAGGGCAATCTAGTGAGAGCAAAATCGGCTATATGGGCCCAAATGCAATTTTGGAAAACATTTCCGTTGAATGTAATGAGCCGCATCACCTTGCTAAAAATGATGGTGCTCCCCAAACTGTTGTATTATTTCCCAAACCTCCCACTTTATATTCCATCCAAGACTTACAGGGACCTGGACCAGATGTTCCGGGAGCTAATATGGAACAAGGGGAGGCCGCGAGCTGCTCTGTGGAAAATGTATGCTCCCATTAGTCAGGGTGGACTAGCTGTCCCTAATATAGAACTGTATTACTTAGCGGCCCAGCTTCAATGGACGACGAAATGGCTGGATGGCAGGTGTCTGGAGGAGACGGTGAGCAGGCGTCAGCCCTAGACACACTCTCAAATATATCATCGGTTTCACCCCATCGCCAAACTTCTGCGACCACCACAGTTACATTTGGGTTTAGCTCATAGGGGCTATAAAAGAAGCTTGTATCTCACTCGTACAACACTCCCATACTCCCCGATCATGCCCCTGATAGGAACACCAATGGGCACACTAGGCACATCAGAGGCAGCCCTGGCGGCCTGGCACGCAGCAGAGCTAGGCACTTTAGGCGATTTGTATAGAGATGCCGCATTGTTACCATTTGAAACGCTAGTTGGAGATGCTAAATTTCCGGCAGGTCAATTTCTTTTGCATTCTTCCATTCTGAAGATTTTGACTGGGGGAACCTGGCAACTGAGCCACCGACACACCTCTCGATCCAATACTTGCATGTAATGGGAGCGGGATCACATGTAGTACACTGGCTAGTGGGTGCACTACTTAAACATACGCTGAAGCCGATGCAACGGCTCCGAGAACGGTGGGAGACGGATAGAGGCCGGCCCTGGACTGATAAGGAATGGGACGTTATACTAGCTGGCGCTAAATATATACCAAGAAACTCTAGATTTAAGCTCATACAAACTAGTATCATACAGAGGGCATACCTCGCGCCCGACATGATAAACAGATATTTCCATATCGCCACCTCTGTATGCTCGCGCTGCAAACATCCTGGTGCTGACCTGCTTCATATGCTGTGGGCTTGTGCGTCCCTTCAACATTATTGGCAGGAGGTGGTCACAATCCTAGCTTCATGCACAGACACGTCATTACCATTGACATGGGAAGTATGCATTCTAGGGCTTTATGCCAGGTCCAAAAAGAATATGGTCACCTCAAGGTTCTGTGATCTAGGTCTCATTACGGCAAAGCGTTTAGTAACCAAAAAATGGAAAAATGCAAACCCACCAGAGACACTCAGTTGGAGACGCTCACTTACAATTTGGGCACAAGCGGAAAGTACAGCGCTACATAGAGAGGAAACAGCGGGACTCCGCAAATTTCCCGTTGCGCAGAGCTGGGACACCCTGCTCACCGTCTTACGGACAGGCCACGCAACGGAAGCAAACAATACTCAAGCTGCCAACCCGAGCCAGGTGCACTGATTCCTTACTGCTTAGTTAAGGGCTGCAGGAACGCCTCACAGTGGAGTACATCACTGCACCTCTAGATCGTTATAGGTCATTACTTACACCCACTCTGTTTTCGGATATAGGGGGTCTCACTGTTGGCTGGCAACTACGTCTCAATATGATCACTGATCCGCTTCTTGGTCGGGTATGTTGTTCAAATGATATTGCACGGATGATACAGCCTCATACCTATTGATTTTGTATGAATTTTATAGATGGCATATTATTATTCCTTTTAAAAATAAAAACAATGTATTTGTATATTATAAGTTAAAGTTCGGTTGGAGTGTTTTTAAATATATGTCTTATTGGTACATTTCAGTGATTATCTTCTAAGTCCTATCACCATGTAATTCATAAATTCCTCTTTCGCAGTGCATGATTTGATGTAAAATAGCAAGATCCTGTCATGATAGTCCAGCCTGGAAACGTTATAAATAGAATGCAAAAAGAGTTGATTGTAATAGGTAATATTTGTAGTGGCAAAAAGTTGGGCAATGACACAAAGTGACTCTGGGACACATGCTCGCAGGATGCACAAATCTGTGATTGGGAATGGCACACTAATGGCACCTTTTGTATTGCTGAAATGGAAAATAATATTTTCTAAATGTGTTTTATATTTTTGCCTTTTATATTTGAGCATTTTGTATAAAGTTGTGATGATAGTCATGTAAAAAAACAGAAAACACCAATAACGATATTGATAGTGTGGGCTTTGACTTCGCAGTCGAATGTGCTTTCATTTAACCTCAGCTTTTCCCTCTCAATATTTTTGAATTATTAGATTGCGCCTGATTTCAACTTGGTTAAACTTCAGCTCTTCGCGTACTTTTTTCTTCTTTGACACAGTTTCATTCCTATTCCTGCCATATTCTGTGACCCCTTTTCTTTCATTATGGCTGAGGGGAATAGCTCCTCTTCGAGATAATAATGGCACTACTCCAACCTCTCACAAATACAATGCTGGTGCCAGTAATAAATGGCCTAAAAAAGATCCTGCCTCACCTGGGAAGTCTCCCCTTCCACTCGCTATGGAGGATCTAATGGATGAACTCAAAATGCTTAAAACTTTCATAATGGAAACCGCAACCACTCTTCAACGTCTATAAGACAAATGGTCTTCCCTTGAGTCTAGGGTCTCGGACATTGAGCGCCATATCGACAACACCTGCAGTGTAACTTCAAAGTTCGACGCAATGGCTACGGAGATTGAAGCCCTAAAAGGACAAACTGAAGATTTGAAAAATCGAAATAGGCAAAACAAGCCCCGGGTTTATGGTATTCCAGACGGAGCTGAGGCGGGGAGGATATTATTGTGTTCTTGGTCACTAATTTACCCAAAATTGTTGGTCTCAACATCAGCTTACCTCTTAACATTCAGAGAGCTCATCGCCTTCGTCCCAAACTTTCAGGCACAGCCTTTAAACCAAGAGGAATTATCATCCTTTTTTTTACAATACACAGACTTAATGCAAGTTCTTTCTGCTGCCAAGCATGAAACCAATGACTTGGTCCGGTCACAGGATTTTCGTATGACAGGATGTTTCTTGTGTTACTGCTAATCATCATAAGGAATTTCTTGACTTGCGCCCATCTTTGCGCGCTATAAACGCGAGATCCAGACTTCTACAGCCCTTTATACTCAAAGTTACCTACAAAGATCGAACCACCTCCTTTGACGGTCCAGCATACCTTAAAGAATTCATTCATCTAGATAAAAAGAGGGTATGGACAACGATGGATCATAGTTTTGTTATGTTTTTTGTTTTGGGTGTTCAATACTTCGCTTGTCCCTTTTTGTGCTGTTAATATTGCATTTGAGATAATGTCATCTTACTTATGTATCTTTTTTCTCTCTCTTTCCCAAGCCCCCTGTTAATAGCTGTTGGCGTTCTATATCTAGTTTCATGCTCAGTGGGTGTCTAGTTTCTCATCCGTTGAATCTATATTCTGTGTTTCTCGTTCCCCATGGGTAAGACTTCCTTTTTCTTCTGTTTTTGCCGATTTTCAATTGTCTTAATTTCTCATTTCTTCGATCTTCTATGGTTTTCATTTTTCTTTTGTATTGTGTCCAAGTGTTCTGATTGGTTCATATTTTATGGTGTTTTCTAGTGTTTCTCATTCGTTTTTTTTACCTTTTTCAACTCCTTTTCTATGGCTTTGTTCTTTTAGACTTCTTGCCATTCTTCATATCCTTATTACCTGTGGGTCTTTCTCTGGACTCTCTCTTGTTTCTTTTCTATAACTACCCTTTGTTTTCTTTCTTATTTCTTTTTTATGTCATTCTTCTTCTTTCATACCTTTTTGGCAATGTGAGGCTACAATGTTACATCTTAATGTTGATATTTTGCTTTATGAGTATGCTGTTCTGTATCTGGTTTATTATTCTTTGTTATCAATAGACTTAGAATTATTTCTCTGAATGTGAAAGGCTTCCATAGCTCTATCAAAAGGCAAAGAGTTCTCATGCATCACTCTAAACTTTCCTTTCATGTAGCATTGTTACAAGAAAACCATCTTCCTGAAAAGGATATTACATGCTCAAAAAATGTTGGGTTGATTCAGTTTATTGTTCTCCTGCTGTTCATCATAAAATGGTGTGAATATTTTATTTCATAAAACTTTATCTGTCAATGTTCTTAAGCAAGATTTTGATGCAGAGGATAGATGGCTCCATAAACCCACTCATTCCTTCACCCGCTCCAATAAATGGCGATTTAATAATTACTTGTTGCAGGACCAACTGTTTATCACCCGTTAAAAAACTTTTCACTGCATTTTTTCCTTATTAACACTACACCTCAGATCCAGTTTCATCATGTCTGGAATTCCTTTAAAGCTTCTGATTGAGGATACATTATAAAATATGTCTCACAAAAAAAGAAGGCTGCTGTCAATGAATCTTCCAACCTTTTACAACACATTCAATATCTAGACCATCAATATTACTCACCTCCTCACCTCCTCATAAGGAAGTTCTATACCAACTTACCCAGGCTAAACTTAGTTTCATTAGAACATCTATCCACAATGCCTGTAATGTTCTTTTAAAAATTAAAGCTAAATAATATGGTGGTGCTAATAAGGCTGGTTAGCCAATTATATAAAAGTTAAAAAACAATTAGTTTATTTATAGATCTGATATTTTGTCTCATTTTGAAGATTTGTTTTCCAAGTTGTATACTGATGACATTACCTATTCTCCTGATTCTTTTTTCCGCTCTATCCCAAAATTACATAATCCTCAAATTGTTTTTTCCCCATTGGAGATGACATCTCTTCTGCTGAAATTCTTAACGCTATTTCTAAGCTCCCAAAGGATAAAGCACTGGGTCCTGATGGTTTTACCATTGAATTTGATTCCAAAAACTCTAATCATTTTGTCCCTAAACTTCTCCTACTTGTCCAACTTCTTCTGGGTTACAATACTAAAATTGGTTCTTTTTTGGAGACCATGTTTTGTCTAATCCCGAAAAAAGAAAAAGATTTAGCTGAACGTAAAAATTACAGGCCCATTTCCTTTATTAAAACAGACTGCATGATCTTCTCAAATATCTTAGTTCTCCATGCTAATGATTTTATTCCCTCTCATGGTGGCATTGAAAAATCTGGGTTTGTTAAGGGCCGTAATATTTCTGATAATTGTTGTTCTTTCCTTAATATTATTCAGGGGGCATCTTCAAGTAAACTCCTCTAGCAGTGATCTCTTTGGATGATGAAAAAGCTTTCAATTGTTTTAATTGGGATTTTATGTTCTGGGCTCTCCAATGGCATGGTTTCGGTCTCTACTTTCTTCAGTATATTAAAGTTCTTTATACCTTTCCTTCTACTTCAGTATTTACTAATGGTCTTCAATCTCATTATTTCCCTCTTACCAGAGGCACTAGACTTTTTATCCTTGCTTTGGCACATTTTTTTGTAAACTATTCATCGTTCCCAGTCCCTTACTGGTTATATTCATGATAAAATCCATATTAAATTCACTGCTTATGCAGGCGATATCTTGCTTTACATTTCTAATCCCCATACTTCTGTCCCTGAGTTTCTCCAATTGCGCTCTTCAAATTCCTCAGTATCTGGTTATTGTCTAAATATTGACAAATGCTAAATATTACCACTTAATAAATTTTATGTCAAAGATATGTTTTAAAATACATGTTTTTTCGTGGAATTCTTCCAAGATCAAATGTTTAGGTAATCTTTACGCCTCTTCCATTAAATAAACCATAAAGGCTAACATAGAAGCCCTAAAAACGTAAGATTTCTACCCTCTCTGCACAATGGTCTCCTCTCTCTCCTTCCTGGTGGGGTAGATTAGCTGTGATTAAAATGATGTTTCTGCCGATTAATAATTTCTATTTGCAAATGCTTCCCCTCTGGTTACCTTATACCTTTTTTTAGATCTATAGATTGTCTATTATCTAAGTTTCTATGGAACAAACGTCCGGCCTAGATTTCCTTAACCAAATTCAAAAACTCCAAATCCACACGTGGTGTCAATTTTCAGAATTTTCTACATTATCACTCAGCCTTCACCCTTAAACAGATTTGGTCCTCTATAACTTCATTAGCTTCTTCCTCATGCCCACTCTGGCATTCCTTAATCGTCCCTTTTTCATTTCTTTAATTTTCTCTCATTTTGCAAAAGCCTAGATCTATGTCCTCTCCTATATTGAACCACTCTAGTTTTATTGCTAAAACATTTTTTCTCAGATTTATACGTCTACTCAGTTGTTATTATCTCCTATCTGGTATAATTGTAACATTATGATTGCTAATAAGTTCCACAATTGGCCCGTCTCATTAACCAAGGGCCTACTTTCTGTATCTCAATTCATTTCTGATAACTGCTTTCTTTCCTTTGCGGAATTACAAACTCACTTTCACATTCATTCTTCACAGAGACACAAATATACTCTCCAATTAGATATCCTTAAACAGGTGGTCATAGACCCTTCTCCAATTACCACTCAGAGCCTTAATGATCTTACCACTTTCTATGATTTTTCCACCGAACTCAAAGCTTCTTCTTTATACAAACAGCTTTCTTCTCGGGATTCTGACAGAGTTTAAACTAAAATTGAAGAATCCTGGGTATGAGATTTACAGACATCTTTCCCTATTTCCTAATGGAATAAAGTTTGACGTAAAATACATCATTCTTCTCACTGCCCTAGCACCACGCAGACTGTGTATTTTTCTTTTTTTACAATAGGTTTTTTTAACACCTTGGTCTATATTCGAAATGAAACTTTCGGCTCATGATAATTGCTGGTCTTGCAACATCTCTCAGACAGATTTTCTCCATGTTTTTTCTTTGGCCCAAGATCTCGCTCTTTTGGAAACAAATATGGCACAAGATTTCTCAATTTTTTATTCCCTATAATATAGTTAATATTTTTCTTAGTGGATGCTCGGATATTTGGTCTGGCAACGGGGTTAAGGGTAGGTTGGCTCATCTTCTCTTGGCAGTGGCCTTTCAAGTTATTACTTCTAATTGGAAAAATGTTGATAACATCTCCTTTCTTTATTGGTGTAATTTGATTTGTCATAACCATAGATTGGATACTGCCTACTCCCCCACATTACAAGTTGCCACTAAGAGGAATCTATTATGGATTCCTTTGACCTCATATTTATCTTACCCTGATACTATTAATAATAGAGCTGCTGAAGTCCCTAAACCTCCCTGAAGTTCCATTGTTATATTCTAATTCTGCTTATTCACTTTCTATGCTTTTCTCATGATCTGCTTTTTGATTAGCGATTACCTTCTTATTTTTGCCATTCTTTTCTCAAAACATTAGTTGCAGGTTGTTTTCTTTCCTTGTTTCTTCCCTTCCATTCCCTATGCTTTCCTTCCATTCCATGTGTAATGTAAATACGGAGCTCGTGTAAAGCGCTCCAATACCTTCGGGTCGAGTTCACACTATATAAATATGCCTTAAAAATAAAATAAAAAATGAATATATATATATTGTCATGTGATCAAGGCCGCTTGGACGGCCGAAACGCGTAATGGCAGGCGAGGACGAATAAATTATTCATCACACGCAAATGAGGTCTACGTTCGTTCTTTCTTTAAGAAATCTTGGACGAAGTTTTGTGATATATATATATATATATATATATATATATACATAAAATGCTTTGGTTATATTTTGCAAAAGTACTTCTTTATTTTTATTTTATGTAACATGATTTATCTTTTCTAAGTTAAATTACTCTATTGTTCAATTCATATGTTTTCTGTCATATTGCTACTGGAGCCATCTTTCTCTCATTTTTTTTATTATGCTTAATTAACATGTTGCTGTATTTCCATGCTTCTAGTTTTTCCATAAAGCATTTTTAAACTAAAAATTGTACTGGCAGACCATTGAGATATCTTATTGGATGGGATGCCTTTTTTATGCCCGCTACTAATTGTAATTCAAATTGAATTTTCAGGAAGGCTTTTCCGTATCACAAAAGGAGATTAGTACTTAACAGAAAGACATTTTATTGTTGCAAACATTGTGAGTTTGCGAATCGGAAGCTTTGAAACCACAAAAGGTCATTGCACATGAGGCCTTTACATCTCCAAGGACCTGCTCAGTGGGATCAACCACCAGCTGGGACCCATCATGGATTTTCACTACTTGATTATTCTTGCATTCCACGGAGGCTAATGGCAAACAAAGGAAACACCACTTTATAGCTGAGCCAGATTTATGGGCATTGAACTGCAAAGTTGATTCTTTCTGATTGTTTTGACCTTGCCTTCTTTGACATTTATTATCATTCCAGTTTTGCTCTTTATGCTGAATTCTGACTTGATGATTCCTCATTTTCAGAGGAAGCCTCGACACCATCAAATTCACAGTTGTATTTTAACTTGATGGTATTTATTATTGGTGTCAGTTGCTCTGAGGTCTTTTAAAGGGGGTGTTGTCACCAACATAAATTCGGTGTGGATTTTCATGAGCGGCGATTTATTTATGCATTCTTATCTCTGCATGCATTACATTCTGAGAATTTGGAGGTGACCACTTAAAGATTTTTGAATATTTTTGTACTTGACCCAAATCTCATCCATTATCTTTGTTTCTCATCCTCAAATGTATTTAATTGAATTGCGTTGTCTTTCTAACTGATCTCTCCAGAAGTGACATTGTTTTCTTAGTCTGCAGCTAAACGATCATCAGCTTGATACTTAGAAGTCTCTCTCCGCCGTTTTGTGATTTATACGAACAAAATTAGGTCACAGGTTCTGGTTAAGCAAGAGTTGCATTCTTGTGTGTGGCTCTTTGAAACTGAAATTCAAACATCTCTCTTCTCTAGGGCCGGACCATTCAAGGCCTGTCTTTGAAGGTGGTGGCCGTGTAGTGACGTTGCCACCCGGCCCGCACAATACTTTGTTGCGCTAGTGCAGGCACCCGGAGGGCGGGCTCGTCTGAAGGCTTAAATAAAGGAGCGCAAGGTCTTGGCTCATACTTAATCACGGGTGTATGGGTGCCTTTCTTTTCTGCGACATCCCACCCACGCCTCTGCCGCGTCTCACCTGTTCTGGCAGCCTCCCCTGTTGCCGAGGTGCAAGGTGCGTGGCCGCCGTCACGCTATCTGTAGCGGTAATGAAGCCCGGAAGGAAGAGCCCCGGCGCGTGCTGCCCCAGCGGGTGTCCACCCTATACTGTGAAGCTGCCAGAAGCCCTGATTGGCTGCGACTGCCCAGCAGGAAGCAAGAGAAGCTGAGCTGGCAGCGATCAGTGCCGGGTGACGCAGGTGAGGCCAAGCCTGTCTTGCGTGCGCACACGCGTGCATACGCGCTCCGCCCGGGGAACAGAGCTCCCACTGTTACGTGGGCGAGCCTGCGGCCCCAGCGGAAGAGAGCCCGTCTGCACCCTCACGCTCTACTGATCACAGTCTAGTAGCAGCAGCGCAGTCATACGCCCAGAACAGTAAACAAGCACTGGCAGCAGCAAGGACACAAATAACATATACCAAGAGTCTGCATGCTCAGCGCCCACTGCACACAGGCCACCCAGACAAGCCTAGCCATCAAGCACCGGCAAGTGCAACAGCACTGAGGGGAACAACAAGAGTGTGTCAGCCACACCCTACCCACGGCTGCACCCCTTGCGAGCACGGCACAGTGCCGCTCATGCCCAGAGGCATCCTGCTTGAGCAGACATGAGCGCCCCAAACCCAGATGGAGCTGGTGCTGCTGCACCACAACAACAGGCCCCGCTACAGGCACCTTTGCATGCACCACTGCAACCAGGCCACGCCACGGCAGCCCCTCTGCCCCCGTTCAGTGAACTGGCAGATCCGGCCATAGCAGCGGAGCGATGGAAATCTTGGATTGGTCGCCTGGATCATTAGTTTGTGAGCATGAGAGAGACAGATGGCAGGGTGAAAAGGTCGCTCCTTATGTGTTACGGAGGGGGAGAATTATACGATTTGTTTGAAACTCTGCCAAACACCGGGGCTGACGACAACTAAGATGAAGCAGTGGCAGCTTTAAACAGGCATTTCATCACTTAAATTAACCCTGATTTTGAGTGATTCAAGCAAGGCAAGGGGAAGCAAAGACCATAGACGTCTTCTACGCCTGCCTGCGGAAACTGGCGAGCTTGTGCACACTGTACGACCAGAGGGAAGAAATCAGGGTGCAAGTCATACAGGGGTGCCGGTAGGTGACGCTGCGCCATCTGACACTCAGGCAACCAGGTATCACTCTGGACGAGATCCCAGTGCTCGCAAGGTCCCACGAGTTATCCAACGCCCGGGCAGATGAGATGGAGGCAGCCCTCAACTGGCCCATAACCCAATCTGGAGTCTCTTGACCTCCGGTGATAAAAGAAGAGAGGGTGGACGCCATTCAAAGATGATCGGCGACACCAAGAGGTAATGGGAGACCACCACAGAAGAGAGCATGTGGCAACTGCGACTTGGATCATCTGCAGTCTGGTCAATGCTTTGCAAGGGGGAAGACCTGCTCCCAATGCGGAAAGCTCAACCATTTCGCGAAGGTGTGCCGAGGAGGGAGAGCAAGAACCAACACTACGGGACAGCATGGGCCATCGACGGCAGTTAGACAACTGATGCTGGAAGACCCGTTGGATCAATCGGACACCACCCCGCCAGGTTATGGCCTAGGCGCAGATGACGGTGACGTCTTCATGGTGTTGTTTGTGAGACGAGAGGGTCTGAGACTTCGACCTCCACCCATGTGCGCCATCACAGTGGCAGGCTCCTCAGTCAAAGCACTGGGGCGTCAGTGGACGTCATGGAAAGTGACCAATATGAACGGCTATCCCTGCGACCTCCGCTCACACCCTCCAGGGCAAAAATATATACCTACGGAGGGACAGAGCCACTTCCCCCACGAGGAGTCATGGAAGTGGAAGTAGCCAGTGAAGGGCACCGCATCCACACGCGGTTTCACGTCAACGAGGGAAAGAGAGGAACACTCCTAAGCTGCCACACGGCAGAAGACCTGGAGTTGTTTTTTCTCGCCAACCAGGTGTATGACCTACATGCCCTAGATATCCTCAAAGAACTTCCCATGCTATTCGAGGGGCTGGGGTGCCTGAAGGGAAAGCTCTTCAAACTTTACATTGATCCAACGGTCAAACTCACGGCTCTGAGGCACAGGAGGGTGCCGTTCCACCTACGCCCCCAAGTAGAGGAAGAGCTACAAAGCTGGAGCAGTTGGGCGTAATAGAAAAGGTGTTGTGTGGGTGTCACCCTTGGTCGTAGCCCCCAAGGCAAAGCAACTTGGAGCCATTCGGCTATGTGTCGACACTCACAGGGCTACAAGCAGTTATCAACTTGAGTGATGATATCCTGGTGTTCTCGAAGACACTAGAGGAACACCATGTGCATCTAAGAGACACCCTTCAACGACTTGTGGAAAGTGGACTTACCCTCCACCGAGCTAAATTGTCGTTCTACCAAGAGTCGGTGGAGTTCTTCGGTCATATCTTCTCTCGAGATGGCCTCCAGGTTAACCCGAAGAAGGCCGCTGCCATACGCGCTGCCCCGAGACCCACATCACCCATGGAAGTCTGTACCTTCCTGGGCATGGCTACATATTGTGGCCGGTTCATTCCGAATTAGACGTCCCTCTCGGAGCCTCTCCTGAACCGCACAAAGTTGGGACAACTGTGGCAATGGACCGCTAAAGAAGACACAGTATTCCATGCCGTGAAGGAGGCGTTCATGGATAAGAAGGTCATGGCGTACTTCCAACCCTTCAGACGTATCGAGGTGGTGGTGGATGCTAGTCCCGTCAGACTAGGAGCTGTTCTCATGCAAGAAACGACTGCGAAGGAATGGGTCCCAGTTGCATACGCCAGCAGAGCCCTAACAGAAATGTGATACGCCCAGATAGAGCGTGAAGCACTGGCCATCAAGTGGGCGTGTCAACACTTTCACTTATATCTCTACGGACAGGAGTTTTGCGTGGTCACGGACCACAAACCTCTGGTTCCCCTTTTTGCCGGCACCTCTAGATTGGCTCCCCCACGAATATAGAGATGGACAGTACAGCTGCAAGCTTATCGATTTAATGTAGTCTTTTGTCCCAGAATTAACAACCCTGCAGATTTTCTATTGCGTCACCCGGCCAGGACTGCCTCAAACGAACGGCTCGCCAATGAGGACAACACGGAGGAGTTTGTCCGAATGATATCCCAGGAAGTGTGCCCAAATGTACTCACGCTAGAAGACGTAGGAAGAGCCACTAAGGACGATGAAGGTTTGTCCAAATTCAAGGAAACATTGATCGACCGGAGCTGGCAACACTTTCTAGATGGGGCTCAGGCCCTAACTGAGGAAGAAAGACTGTCACACCAACAACTATGGAGGACACGCAGATAGCTAAGCGTAGGCTTGCATGGGGTCGTCCTGCACGGCACGACCCTGGTGATACCCCAGAACCTTCAAAAGAGAGTGATCGACCTGGCACATCAAGGGCATCAAGGGATTGCCAAAACAAAGGCCCGTCTCAGACACAAAGCATGGTTCCCAGGCATGGACTCCATGGTTGAGGAAGTCATCCGCACCTTCCACTTGTGCAATATCACTAGCCAAGACCCAGCTCCTCATCCGGTAATCACAGAAGCAATGTGTCCTGAACCGTTGACTTGACAGCATCGACTTTGGATCGTTTCCCGATGTGCGAAGCAATCTGGTCCTCATTGACTCGCACTCCAAATTGCCTGTAGTAGAGGTGGTGGCATCGACAGCGTACACCCAGGTCAAAGCCATGCTAGAGCGCATCTTTGTGATGATGGGACTTCCGGAAGAAGTCAAGTCAGATAATGGGCCACCCTTCCAAGGTAGGGACTTCCAGGAGTACATAACGTCCCTTGCTATTCGTCATCGCAAGATCACGCTGCAATAGCCGCAGGCGAATGGGGAGGTAGAACGCTTCATGCGGTCCCTGAACAGGGCTCTCAGGATTGGCGTAGAAAAGGGTGATGATGCCAAGCGCTGCCTCCAACAGTTCTTGAGTGCAGACCGCCAGACGCCCCACTGTACCACAAAGTGTGCACCGGCTCACTTGTTGTTCCGGAAGGTGCCTCGAGATAGCGCCCCCGCAGACTTGTCCTGGTGTCCCACAGATCTGGATCAAGCCGCTGCGCAAGCCAGGAGACGGAGCACTACGGACAAGGCAAGCCAAGCGCGCAGGGCCCAAATGGCAAACATTCAAGTAGTAGACCGAGTCATTATGAAGGACCGGGACCCAGGCGGGAAATATCTCACCCCGTATGTACCAGACATGTGGGAGGTCACCAAAGTGCAGGGGACCAATGTGTCAGCAAAACGGGGGATTCGGATGGTCACGAGAAATGTCTCTTGGTTCCAGAAAGTAGAGACGAGGCCCATCGCATAAGGTGAAGAGACCGGGATGGAAGAGTGGGTTGTCCCTTGAAGTACTTGGTGGAACTATTGTTCTACCAAGTACTTCAAGGGACAACCAGGTAATGGCACCAACGCGTCCAGAAGAAGGAACACCGGCTGGTGCTGAAGGGGCAGGTCCCAGGGCAATCATGCCGTCATCAGGAGACGACTCTGCGGGGACAAGGGCTGATTACAACTCCCGGAGCCAGAAGTATGGTCTTTGGCCGAATCCTGTCCATAGTCAAAGACTCAGAGACTTTGTGTGCTACATGTCGGAGGCCTACCAGATGGACATTATAATAACGTAGCATCTGAAAGATTGGAGGGATGTAGTGACGGTGCCACCCGGCCCGCACAATCCTTTGTTGTGCTAGTGCAGGCACCCAGAGGGTAGGCTCGCCCGAAGGCTTAAATAAACGAGCGCAAGACCGCTTGGGGTCTTTGCCGATACCTAATCACGAGTGTATGGGTGCCTTTCTTTGCTGCGACATCCGTCAGAGGCCTAGCCTCAGCACAGCGCGTGTCCATCCAGGCCTGGGCATCACAGGCCGCTGCTAGGACTTCTGTCCCCCGGAAAAAACAGACAGCACGACAGAGGCGAGAGGAAAAAGTGAGGAGAGAGAAAGCGAGACAGAAAGATGAGCGAGGAGGAAGGTTCGCACGTTTTGCCAGGGTTTCTTTTTGATTCCTTGTCCGGTACTGAGCTCCTACTTTACCTATTATTACCTTGTTCTCTTTCAGCTCTCCTCGCTCTCAGTTTTCTTCTTTCATCCAAACTCCCTTTTCATCTCCTCTAAATTCGACACATTTTTTCCCTGTTCCTTCCCTTTTCTTTCCCCTTTCACCTCAAATAAGTTATTTGCGTCTTAAGTAACGGTTTCTTAACGTTTTTGTTGTTTTATATAGCCCTAACATGACCTGAAGCTATCGGAGCATTTTACAGGAGCACCAGTTGTGTTACAGAGGGACACGTTCATTTTGTTAGGCAGGGGGGGGATTAAGTGATTTGCCCAGAATCCCGGGATGTTGAGCATCCCTGTCAAGACTCGAACCCAGTTCCCCAGCTTCGAAGGTGACTGCTCTAACCGTTCATGGTGCCACTTGTTAGAATGTGCGGACCCTTTCCTGTATTCATTCATACCTTTGGAAATATAGATACTTTTGCTTAGGTGTGAATCTTGAAGTAGGAGGTCATGAAACACCAAAACCAGAGTGTAAAATAGTAGTATTTTCTTGAGTTCATTTGTTCGTTTTGGTAAAATATTCCAGTTCTGCCATGTGTTTTGCAGTGTACTCGCACTCCTATGCTTTTGTCTCCCACTGTTTCCCTCAGATGTCTATTCAATGTCATCCTTTGCTGCTTTCCTCTACTTCATGCTCTGTGCCCCGGTGCATTCTTTCGGTTGCTTCTGGGGTATCTTTTTTAGGTTTGGAGTTAGCCAAATAATTTCGATTTTAATGCAACTATATGTATAATATACTAGATATACAATTTCCTAGTTATCTGAGCTTTCGTCACATATTGCTCTGTTGTCATGTCTCCACATTTGTATTCTGCCTACCAGTGCATACATAATGGGGCACAGGATCAACCCACGTCAGCCCTTAATTTACCTCACTGTGACTGACCACATTCTACTCTTAGTCAATGTCGACTTACAGTAAAAAATCAACCCTCTTCACTGGCAGGGACTACTGGCATAATATGTGCTTTATCATGAAACAAAAAAAAAACACATTTTTGTTTTGTCCATTTTTAGGATCAAGCTTACGAGAGCATGCATTTGTTTGTGGGCCTCGCTCCTGAGACACTATTGTTTACAGTAAAGGTCTTGTAGCCCGCCTGTGGCTTACCAATTGTTGGCTTCTGTGTCACTTGTCTTTGCAACATGGTAATTGGCCACTGCAGGGCAAGTCTCACTTCTGTTCCTTTCTGTGGAGCAGGGACCAAGCACAGATTGATTCATCTTAATCAGTGGCCATCCGCTGCTCCTGACGTGATTGAGGCAATATTTCTTCTTTCTCCCTCTGACTCCTCCTGTCCTGTCCTCTGCTCCCTCCACTGCTCTGTCATTTCAGTTAATAACTAAATATCTTACTGGCGTGCACAAATTTGTTATCATACTTTTGTATTTTTTTTTTACTTGTTTCTCTTCGGTGCTTTCTCGTGTTCCAGTATTTTTTAACCGTTTTGAATCTTCAGTGCTTTGTAACATTCAACATGTGTGCTTGCATACAAAGGCTTCTGTTATGCCTTTGTATAGTTAAGCATTTTATGTGGGAATGATTATGTTTGTATATGCGTATATAATAAGTGTATGTAAGTGCATGTTTGTATTCCGTTGCAGGGTGTGTGTGTGTCTGAATACAAGAGCTGTTCTTGTGCGAGCCTTTGGTGTATGTATGTCTGTTTGCGAGTACATGCCTGTGTGCCTTTGGGTAATGTATGTGCATCTCTGACTGCCCGTTTGTGTGTGCCTCTATGATATATTTATATATGTATATACATATATTTGTGTGCCACAAAAGTGATGCTAACCAGCGCAAAATGTTTTTTTTTGCTAATTACTTTCCAGCGTAAAACTTGTTCTGCTCTGGATCGCACACTCAAAGTAGCGCGAAGCACTGCTTTGAGTTACTTGGCGCCAAGGGGCGCTATATGGGTGGGACATGGGCATTCCCATGCAACCATCCATGCCTTTTGACGCAAAATCATATTTTCAAAGATTTGTAGACATGGTTTTGCGCCAATAGTTAACGTCCCTTTAAAGGAGGCGCTAACAGGAGAAATGCTTTCATTTCTCTGTGCTTTACTGACTTTGCATGCGTGCTGCATTGTGCAGCACGCATACAAAGTTTGAAAAGCTTTGTATCGTGTCTAGGTATAGTAGTTTGTACAGGAAGGGTACCCTTCCTGTACAAAATCTATGCTTGACTCATGCACACATCCTAGCGCTATGGTGCTAAGGTGTGTGCCTGGTGCACGGCTGCTGATACCAGTCCCGGAACAATGGAAAGTGGAGGAGAGAGCTACATTTCTGAAGATATGGCCCTCATGCTCCTTCCCTGTCGCGCAACGCAGCACACCTTTGCTGACAGATTTTAAAAAACTCCCCCAGGTGTCACCATGTGATATACCAATTCTGGGGCATGTGGATAGGATTCGTGAACTACGGGAAATGAATTTGAGACCGGATCACGAGAAGATGGAAGTAACTAAAATGTGACTATGATTTATGACCCTATCGGATTTGTATTTTTTCCTGTATTGGATGTGTGATGAAGCTATACACTTGGTTACAAAATGGTATGTGATGGTTATTAAAAAGATGGCTCCTTACAGACCTGTGAAGGTGAATGTTGTAGAGGTATGGGGATGAGGCTCTCGACCCTCTGTCTGATATGCAACCACACTGGATTGAGAAATACACACTTTGTTTGACGTGACAGGATCTCACGTGCTGTGGGTCCTATTGGGTCTTGTGTTTAAGGCTCAATTATTTTTAAACCTTATTTTAATGCACATTATTTTTGGGCCATGTGGTATTGGGAGATGGCAGGTGTATACGGCCTATTTTTATGTAATGTGTTTTTATGTTTGTAGTTATATTTATACATATGTTTGAGTTTTGTATTGCAGCCCTGGTCAAATGACACCCATTGGCTGAGGCTGTGATTGTTCTAATTTATGTGAAGTTAAAAATTTTGGAAGAAAACACAAGAATCTTAGAACTACCTTCGTTGGATTGATTTTTATTTTGAGTGCGCTATATTTGTAAATTTATGTTGATCTGCTTTGCTTAGTATCCATTAGTGGCTGATACTAAAAAGTGTGTGCATTAAATGTGTTGTTGAGGAACAGGCTGGGAGGTCGGATTTGAATCACCTGGCCGCAGTTCGAGTGTTTTTAAATTGAAATAATGCTCTGAGGCAGCCAGGGCTAATGCGCTTTTTCTTTTAAAAGTACATTGGCGCTGGATGTATCATAGTCCTTTTTCTAATTATTATTTTTATACATGCGGCAGTGCAGCTACTATGCTATACAGCATGCCCACAAATCCTTGCCAAAGATAACAATTCCCATGCTGTACAGCATGAACAAAAGGCAATGGACCTAGGTGAGACCTATTGGCTTTGCCAATGCCTGTTTATTTTTGGCAAGGGCCTGGTAGCTCTTATCAGTGCTACAAAGCTGTTTCTGTCTCTTCATGTGTGTGCATTGCATGCATGGTTTACTATTTTTGTTGAAAACAGAAAATACAAGCATTGCTAAGTCAATAGGTCTGGCCTTGGAGAGCGGATGTGATGTTACATTTTGTTTTACTTTTTATTCCAGCCCATATGTCACACACATGGGCAGCCATCATTGAAAGATTTTTCCTTTTGTAAAGAAGATGACCTATGCGCGTTCATACATGCACAGCTGGTGATCTTTGAATGCTTTTTGAAATAAACATTTTGAAAAAAACATTTGCTAACAAGAAAAAGCATTGGAAAAGCCAAGAGAACAGCAAGCAACACCGGTGGCCAGATGTTCGACCCTTGGAAATTGTGCCTCGCAATTTGCACTCAATTCGGAGTCGCAAATTGCGAGGCTCAATTTACAATGTACTACATTGTCAGAGACACTGATTGCAATTCCAAATGGGGTCGCGACATGCGAGGCTCATAAATATTAATGAGCCACTCATAATTTGCGACCCCATTGGGAATGGCTGGCCATCCCAGGGATGGTGGCATGTTGGGCTCAGCAGACCACCATGTCTGGGACTGCTTTTCAATAAAGCAGTTTTCTTTTTTAAAAATAAAAAAAAAATAATGTTTCTGTTTTATTTTTTAAGGGCAGACAGTGGTCCCTGGGACCACGGCCTTCCTCTAAAATATACTTTCCCCTGCATTTGCATAAGGGAAGGGGTCCCCTCGGAACCCCTTACCTTAGTGCATTACCACCCACTTGAAGAGGGTGGTAATTTTCGAGTGTTTTGCAGCCGCAATTGCGGTCGCAAAACATACATTCATGGCTTTGGGGTCGCTATTAGGAAGGGAACACCCCTTCCTAATAACGACATGCATTTCCTAAATAGGGAGTCGCAAATGAATTCCGACTCGCTATTTAGGAATTGTACATGGCACTGTGACATTTTGCATGTGCAAACGGGTCGCAAACCCGTTTGTTTATGCAAAATAGTGTCATATATCTGGTCCCCATATCTATTGGCTTAGCCAATGCTTGTTTTTAACTTGCTTCCAAATCCTGCCTCTGTGCGTCATGTGGCCTTGGTTTCCATGCCACTTTATTTCCATATTTACTTTTTCCAGTCAAATTCCAAACCAAATGCAGATAGTTGTTGTGAAAAGTCTAGCCACACGTGTTTATCCAGCAGATGATTTACATGCCAAGACCAATAATTTCATCTTTGGTGTCAGAAAAAACAAATCTCAAGATTGTGACTGCCTATTTAGGCGATATCTAGCTGCATCCCTGAGGTAAACGCGATCAGATAAGCTTGTAAAAATGCGAGAAGACAACAAGGAGGCAGCAAGAATTCTATAGCATGTTCATTTCTGAAAGAAAATATTTGTACATGAAGTGTAGATAAAACATCAGAGAAACCACTCAATACTTGTTAACATGGTGCAAGGACCAGTGGCGATTAACGCTTACTCACTCAAAATCAAATAATTAATAAGCAACTTTCCCAAATAAATGTGTTCATTTGTCTTCAAAAAGATTCTGTGTTCCACTCTATGCACTCTGTATGCTACAGGTTTTATTTTAGACACTGTATGTCGTTTACAAAAAAGTATAAATAAAATAAAAAAAAAAAATTAAAAAAAAATTCTGTGTTCCTAAATAGCACATTAATACCAGGTGCAGAACCTAGTAATGCCGTCTTCCCACACAAAAAGGCTCAGAAATGACTGCAAAATATGTAAGAATATTTTCAATTACTGTTTGCAGAGATATTTTGGATTTTTTTTAATGCTGATGCAAGACAAGATTTCAAGATATCCAGACCAGGGTGGTCTGAGTCTCAGGTAAGAGGCTACTTTTTTCTCCAGAAGACTCTTCTGTCCTCCTTTTCAGGAGGCAAATACAACCCCAAAATGTTAACATTGCTTTCTACCTTTAACGTTTTCAGCTTTTTATCAAGATGACAATAGGACATGTTTTTCTACACCTGTTCGTAGTAGCACAGGCGAAAGGATGCAACAGTATTTTTCAGTGAGATCGTTTATCTTTAGAGAAATCGTGTATCTTTCATGATTTGGCAAATGCCTACGTCTGCTTCAGGTATGAGGTTTTTAATGGGAATCAATGTGTTTTCTAAGACTTATTAGAACATTAGAATGTTCAGTGCTCCATTGAAAACAGTGGAGTGGTCCGGTATTCTAATGGCCGGTAGAAGCCCAGAGCATCAACATTCCAATGTGTAACAAAGGCCTCATGGAGCTCGAGGGGATTTCCCTCCCCTTGGGCTCCCTGAGGCCTTTGTTTTACAAATTAGAATATTCTGCCCTCTAGGGGCAGAATTTTCTAATAGCCTTAGAGCCCTCCGTCACGGAATCTTGCGGCCATAATAGGCCAGCTCCCTTGTTAAAGGCCCTCGCCGATGCAGGCCTTTAATGACTGATAGAGTCCGCAACGGTGGGCTCTAAGGCTATAATTAAGCAATATATTGTCATAAAGCCAGGAGTCCTTTTCGTATGTTTATGCAATGGAACCATACATTTGGAGCATGGACCAAAATTATAGACTTGTCAGACAAGTGTGGCTGCATATAATTATACTATTGATTCTAGAGAGCAGAAATCTTCTTGCTGTTCATCAAAGGTCTATTTTGATAATGATGGAGAATGATATAGCCTTTCACATTCGGCAAAGAGAGGTAGAGACTGGTATATACTACTTTTCCTTCTTTTCTCAAGGCATCAGTTTATGTCCTCCTCCTTATGTAAAAACTATCACTTTTAGCAACTTGCAGACTGTTATCCTTTTTGTAACACCACCCTCTCTTGGGCATTTGTTACATGAGGTCAAAAAACCTAGAATGCAGAAGAACAGATGGGAGGTAGGGGAGCATGAACCCCAAACAATAAATACCATAAATGGACTTCAGTTCTTTTTCGCCAAGAGCTTTTGATTTTTCTACAATTACAGGTAAAATATACTTAAATAAAGGGGCTTTCAGGCACTACTCTTCATCCATTGGTATTTTCTTGTGTCATTCTCATTTTGCTTCCGCCTACTACAGCCAACAGCATGTGGCAATGGATCATCCTACTTCATCACTAATTACCTTCACTTTAAGTTACTGCATTTAGACCTTTTCCAAGTAGCACATCCACAAGATAGGTCCCTTCAGTGCCAGAATCTTTATTTTGACTATATTAGTACTTTAGTGTTTCCTTTGTTTGTAGAGTCTTATGTGATAGCAGGGCTTTCTACCAGATGAGAGCACAGGGCACATTCCAGCCTTTTCACTTTCTGTCACTGACAATGCTCTTGTAAATTCCTTTTGAATTGGCCTTTGTTTATCTGACTGCTGTTCACACTGTGTTTGCAGTGTCCCACTCCTTTCTGCCCCCATTTTTACCACTAGATGCTGTTTTTCTGACTCTGATTGCGCCCTGGGCTCTGCAAACCAGACCCAGAGCCTCTGCTCTGTGTTAAAAATATATAGTACTCGGGTATGATTACATTGGCAATGACAGACCCCTGTAAGTCCCTAGTAGATAATAGGGCCAGAGGCTTCAAACTACCTATCAGTCCCTAGTATGTAAAATGGGGTGGATGTTTAGAGGCCCAGCAGATTTCCTGCACTTGCATGTGTGCACTGCTGTGGGCCCCCTGTCACTGCTAAAGTCAGCCCTGCCTTGCAGGGAAGTTTAGTTATGGTAAGTTGGTATAATTACAATTGGCACTGACAGACCCTATAAGTCTCTAGCATGTAATAGGGCCAGGGGCTTCAAACTACCTATAAGTCACTAGTTTTTAATAGGGCCCGGAGGTTTAGAGGCCCAGCAGATTTCGCACACTTGTACGTGTGCGCTGCTGTATGTCTGCTGTCATTTCAAAGGCAGCCTTGCTGTGCAGATTGTCATTAAAAATAAATTATATGCAAATTCGACTTTGGTGGTATGGGCACTTTAAAAGAGATAATCTTCCTTATTTTTACAATATAGGCGCCCCCCCCCCCCCGTCTTCCCTAGGTGTCCCAGTTGGTGGGGGCTCTTGTAACAACTATAAGCAGGGTCTTTATAAAAGATGTTGTATATGCCCTGGTGAGGGAAATACTAGCCATTTCATGTTTCCCCATTATAGGTACTGAGCTCCATAGGCTAATATTGCAATATTTTATTTAAGTATAACTATTGCTAGGAAAGGAGTAAATGTCATCCAAGGTCTTAAAAGATTGGTATTGATGAATTCAACAATTTGTCATAACTAGTACAGAAAAGGAGTTCTAAGACTTTTTTTTTGTGAGCCAATATCCAGCCTTCTAGCAGTCTCCCCTGATTGGCCAGTTCTAACAGGCATAGTCAGGCTGCTTTGATTAGGTGATAAGGGGCCAGGCAAGACAGGGGGATGGGTAATAAACCATGGGCTTCAAAGAGAAGAGGACAGTAAAGGAATGCGAGGCCTACCTTCCCCCACATGCTGTACCCCCAGCCAGATGGCAGGCTTAGGACAGGAATTTGCAGAGTTCAGGGGGAGGACAGCTAATGGAAATGAGCCACAACGTGGGTTGGTTTAGCCAGCTCTAACTCCTCTGGAGAGGAATCATCCATTTTGGATTTTGGAAGTGCAGTGCTTTGTGGGATAAGAAGATGCCACACTTTGGAGGAAGTTGTCATGCTTTTGGGTGGCACCGAACATCTCACTGGACAGAGGAATCTGGATCTGCACGCAAAAGCCTACACTCTGAATAACTGTGCCTGCTTCACAATCTTGTACTACAGCTCTGGGGACTGTGTCTTGCTTCAAGAAGGATGAAGAAGTGGACTCACTACAAGCTACAGGCTAACAGAACCCACCTGCATAATCTCCACCAAGAGACCCCATTCTGGAGTGCGTCCAGTGGACGTTTAAGGATTAGGACAGGTGCATTGTGTGAATTGTCATCCAGACATCCCAGAGACCATCTAGGAGATTCCAGACCTTTGGATTGGTGTTTAGGACTCCTGGAACCTACAAGGATACCTTCAGGAATCTCCTCCAGAAGTTTGGAGGAACTTTTGTGAAAAAGCTCCATGAGGTGACCGAACCGATGTCGAAAGTCAAGTCGACTACCTTCAACTGGAACACGGCCAGGATTTCAGGTTTGTCCTGCTGAAAGCTCCAGAGCTCCAGACTTCCAGGATTTGACCGCGGCCTCGCAGAAAGTCAAGCCGGTAAATCCTCACCGAATTCAGCCTGCTATGAAAGGCGAGCGACGTCGGAAGAAAAAGCTCCAGAAATGTTTCTAAGTGATGGTAAAATTTTGACTTGGGCCTCCCTGTTAGTGTATCTGACCAGGGCTCCATCACATCGGCCTCAAACTTTCAATTTGTCCCGGTCAAGCGCGACCAGATGTCCCAAAGAGGCGGTATATGTTTTCAAGCACCACATTGGATTTTTGTCATTTTGGTGTCTATTTGTTCCAAAAAATAGTTCCTATTGTTATAAATTTATGTGGGATTTTTATTGTGTGTCATGTCTTAGTTATTTGATGTATTGGTGTTTTTAAATGCTTTACACTCCAGTCTCCTGTTGGGCCTGACTGCTCATTGTCAGATACCAAGGGTTGAGCAAGGGGCTAATTTTCTGAGACCTTTATTGGACCCTATCCTGTTTTGGTGGCATTATTACTAGTGATAGGTGCATAATTACCACTACCAATAACCCACTTTCCAACACACACCATACCATCAGCTCAGATGAGCACATAATATCATATGAGAGGGGTCTATCTTTGCAACTCTAAGTGTCTTTCTTTCTTTTGTTTTCTTTCTTTCTTTCTTTCTTTCTTTCTTTCTTTCTTTCTTTCTTTCTTTCTTTCTTTCTTTCTTTCTTTCTTTCTTTCTTTCTTTCTTTCTTCCTTTCTTTCTTTCGTGCCTTCCTCTTTCTTTCTTCATCCATTAATCTATGAGAGATTTACCCAATTTGTGCGAATTTGGTCCGCTATGTAATTCTCTTATGAGAGCTTAATTGATGAGATGCACCAACAATCCCCGGGTGTATGAGAAATGATTAGCTCATAATCCGGAGTTACAGCTGAATGTATTAAGCAAATGAAAACAAGCAGTGTATCAGAAACAGTACATATACTAAAGAGTATGGAAGAAAATGATAAATAGTTTAAGACACACCAGAAGAACTCAGGTGTTAGCCAAAGGAAAATTAATGACGGGGTAAGAGAAAAAGAAAGAAGTAAATGTTATCGTTGTGGTATTTTAACCATTTAGCTATTAGTCCATTTTGTCCTGCAAGATCAGTTGTGTTTAGGAAGTGCAACAAGAGAGGGCATTTCACAAGCAAGTGCAAAAGTGGGGAGAAAGATACTAGACTAGTTCATGTGATTGAGGATTTTGAAAGCAGTAATAACAGTGGAAATACTAACAAGTTTATTTTTCAGGATTCTTCTGCTTTGGATGCTACCAGTTCGGATTATCCTAGGGGGGAAATATTATTGGATGGAGTGTCTGTAACTGTTTTTGCGGATTCGTGTTCATCTCACACTATCATCGAGAGTTGGACTTTTGATGAAAAGTTGGTCAGTAAAGGGTACAAATTTACTAGTGCGGATGTCAATCCAGGAGGATACAATCAAAATCTAATCCCCCTAATTGGTATGGTTGATGTGTGTATTGCTTTTAAAATGTTGTTCTACTCGATGAAATGTGTATGTTGGAGAGAGGGGTTCCAACGTGCTGGGATGGAGACACCAAAAGGACTTAGGCATTAAATTAGATCCCAATAATAGTGAACAAGTTATGTCAATTGGCCAAATGGAGTCGAAAGATAGAGTTGCAGAGGAATTTCTGGAGGTTTTTGCAGAAAGTGTTGGTCATCTAAAGGATTTCCAGAATAAGATTATTTTAAAAGAAAATGCTGTACCAGTGGTTCATAAGGTTCGTCCTATTCCCAATCTTATGCATGAGCCGTTGAAAGAAAAGATAAATAGATTAATTGATGAGGGTATTATAGAACCTATTGAGAGTTTGCATTGGTTGGCTCCCATTGTAGTTGCCCACAAGGCAGGAGGTAGAGAGATAAAGTTGTGTGTGGATTTAACATATCTAAACTGCAATATTTGGGTTGATCGGTTCCCCATGACTAAGCTAAATCATATGATTAATATGATAGATGATGCATGTTGTTTTAGCGTTATTGGTTTATCTTTGAGATATCATCAAATAGAACTTCACCCAGACTCGTAGTCCCTCACCTCTTTTATTACACCTTTTGGCACTTTCATGTTCCGCAGAATGCCTTTTGGATTGGCGCTTGCGGCTGCAGTATTTCAGAGGGTGATCCATCAGTTGCTTAAGGACACAAAAAATGTGATGTACTTCTAAGAGGATCTGTTAATCTATGGTGATTCTGTGCGCAATCATAATTCTACTCTTAAAATTGTGCTTACCATTCTCAAGAATGCAGGTCTTTTTTTATAATCCACATTATTGATTTTTGGAAAACAAGAAAGATGAGCATTAAGAGCACAAGCGCAGATTTGCACAGGAAACATTCAAGGGTGCCAATGATAATGAACGATTGTATGCACAGTAAGTATATGCCTACACAGGACCAGAGTTACAATTTATTGAAGGTAAGAACCCCTCCGCCCGGGTCCCCATTAGCCCATCTGGTCCGATCATTTGTCCCACTCTCTCTGATATTTGGCCGGACATCCCCTCACTTCAAACAAGGGATTTTCCTGAGCGGCCCACCAGTCCACCCCTCAGCACCACTTAGTTATTGTGGGGGGTTCGGGCTGTGACCAGGCCATGGCAATGTCCCGCTTGGCCACCATGGTGGCTGTCCCAGGAACAATTTGTCTGCCGGAGATCTGTGCAGGCCATCCATAACGCCCAGCAGGAAGCACATAGGGTCGCGGAGTACATGCAATCCCAAAATGTGCGTGTGTTCGGTTACTATCTAGTCCCAGTATTTCTGGAGGCAAGGGCAAGACCAGACCACATGGTGAAAGACTGCAGGTTGGTGCTTGCAGCGTGTGCATTCGGGCGAGGCGCGAAACCCAGCTCTGTGTAGGCGCTCTGGGGTAAGGTATGCAGTGTGAAGATAATACATTTTGTTGGGTCGGAGTTTGACAGAGGTAGTGACAGTTTTGGGGGCCATCAAGGCGTCCTGCCAATCCTCGTCGTCTAGGGAACCCAACCAGCCCTCTCAGCGGGCTCTAAGCGAGTCCAAAGACACAGGCTGTTGTTTGTGAGGGTGCGATATATACGTGAGATGCCTCCCTTCCCAAGATTTCCCATCATGACTTGCGCCTCAGGTGGACTGAATTCGGGGAGCGTGGTGCGTGTCGAGATGTGGGCGTACAGGGCATGGCGTATCTGCAGGTATCTGTAGAATTGCGAGGCGTGCAGGGAGAAACGGTTCTTTAAGTCCTGAAAAGTCCATATGTGGTCTCCCATCCATACGTCGCCCAGTTGGGAAATGCCTATTTGGTCCTATTGCCTAAACCCCACAAAGCCATGTGTCCTGCCAAAGTGGTGTCTGCTGAGTCAGTTTGGACTCCCATTGCGTATGACGTAGAGCTGAGCGCCAGGCCAGGAAGACTGTTCGGGTCACCATGGGGAGCGCCCTGGGGATAGGGGATCCATACATGAGTGCCTGGATTCAGGGAAAATCCAGGTCACGAAGTTCAGCTCTATATGCTGGATCCGACCACCCTCCGGTGAACCAATCATGGAGAACCAACAGCCGCGTGGCCAAATAGTATAGGTAGAGATCCATCATACCCATACCTCCATCGAAGGACGGAATACGACATCGGTCGAGAGCCATCCGTGGTCTTCCACCCCACCACAGAAACCATGTGATCATGGCATCGATCTCTCGGAACCAGCTTCGGGGATAATGGAAGGGGGTATTTTGGATAACATACAGGAACCAGGGGAGGATCATCATCTTAAATAATGCCACTCTTCCGAGTGGAATAAGTGGCAAGGTTTGCCAGCGGTTAAGGTCTCCTTTGGCCTTTCTGATGAGAGGAGTAATATTCAATGCCCATTCCAGCTCTGGAAGCAGAGCAACCCCTATGCCGAGGTATTTGAACCCTGACGCCTAATAGGTATGTTAATCTGCCAGTCAAAGCATTCCCTGGAAGGGTGAAGACGTACAAGGGTCAATTTAGCTGGATTCAACCAGATACCTGAGACTTGCTCGAAGGCTTGGAGAGAGCGGAGGGATCTAGCACCCAAACAAACCGGGTCTGCTAGGAAAAGCAGGACGTCATCTGCAGATAAAGCAATTTTGTCTACGTGATGGCGCCCCCATGCCCAGCCTTGAATCAAGTCATCCGTGCGGATGAGGCTCGCCAGGGGCTCCATCGCCAGGGCACAGAGGAGCGGGAAGAGGGGACAGCCCTGCCTGGTGCCTCTTTGGATAGGGAACACCTCAGATAGGGTTCCATTAATAAACACTTTGGCCTGTGGCTCTGAGTACAAGACTCACACAAAATTCTGAAATTGCTGGCCCATACCCATTAGTCAAATTACCTCGTCGAGGTAGTGCAAGTCTACCATATCAAAGGCCTTCTCGAAGTCTACGAGCGTCAGATAGGGGGTGAGTGCCTGGCGATTTGCCAGTGCTAGGTGGAGGCGACTTAGGCAGTGTCTGGTGCTACAAGCTTGCATAAAGCCAAATTGGTCTGGGTGAATCCGTTTGCTTAGGAGCGGGTGCAGGCATTGGGCCAAAATAGTAGCATAGACTTTAATTTCGGTGTTAATTAGGATTGGCCGGTAATCCGTACAGTTGGACGAGGGTGGTTGGGTTTTAGGGATGACCATGATGGTGGCCACATCTGTCTCCAGAGGAAACTTTCCAACTTCTATCACATGTTGGAAGAGAGTCGAGAGGTGGGGAACCAGGAGCTCCCGATTGGAGGCGTAGTACTCCTGAGGGAAGCCATCAGGGCCTGGCGTCTTATGGGACGCCAGGTGAGAGATCGCCGTGCTTATCTCCTCCAGAGTGAAGGGAAGGTCCAGCTTAGCTGATTCAGGATGTATCAGGCAGGGAACTTGGACTTGGAGGGGGTTGAGAAAGTTTGCGAGAGTGCCCTCCAGCCTGCGGGCTGAGTATGGGCCAGCATAATACCCCACGAAAGCCCGTGCAATCGCAGGGCCGGTACGGCAAAGGATGCCTGAGGGTTAAAGGATCTCAGAAGAATGCGGGTCTTACTGTCAAATTGGACAAGTGTAAATTTTGTGTTGATTCTGTAGATTATTAAGGTCATCATGTATCTAAGGATGGAATAACACCTAAATTGGATTTGATTTCTGCAGTGAAAGATGCCCCTGCTCCCACTTCCAAAGATGAACTTAAATCCTTTTTGGTCTGTTGGAATATATGGCCAAATTTGTAAAGAATGTTGTGGAATATTCTACTCCATTAGTACACTTATTAAAGAAAGGAACCCATTTTGTATTGGAGGATACTTGTGAGAGTACATTTAAAGATATTAAGCAGGCTATTGTGAAAGCGCCTTCTCTGGGAAATGTTGATTCCCCACGCAAAACAATTTTATATACCGACGCTAGCAGTAAAGAGTTAGGTGCATCTCATGTTCAAATTGGGGAGGGCAGTGAGAGAGTAGTAGCGTTCACTTCTAGAGTGATGAAGGATACTGAGATTAATTACTCAGCGATCGAAAGGAAGCGCTAGGGTGTTTTTGGGCCATCATACATTTTAAATTTTTTTGTGGAGGTTACCATTTTCGATTAAAACAGACCACAAACCACTAACATACATTTTTTCCACCAAAGGAAGAGAACATTCCACTCCCCGTATTTCCAAGTCGATTTTATGTCTAGAAGGATATACTTTTAAGATTGATTTTGTCCAAGGAGACAGGAATTGGGTAGCGGATAGCCTCTCTCGCTTGCCATGTATGGGGGAAATGGAGAAACATGATATGTGTGATGAGGAACCTGTGTTGCTTGTAACTCAGCCAGGAATATCTAATAAAGAATGGATTGAATGTTCCAGTAATGATCCTGTGATCATTGCGTTAAAGGAGAAAATTGTTCAGAGTTGGCCTACTAAATCCAATAGTCTTCCTGAGGACTTGCAAGGATACTCGGAAGTAAGTAAGACATTCATTGTATTTGCAAAGTGACAAGGTGGAAAAAATGTGTTGGTTTGGTGAATGAAGGCCACCTGGGGCGCAGCGTCACTAAATCCAAAGTGGGTGCAATGTATTGGTTCCCTGGTATGAATGGACTGGCTGAGAGTAAAGTAACATGTGTCACATGTTCACATGTTCATTGTGTGATAAAAGAAAGTGTGTAAGGAAAGCTCCTCTGCCTCCAGTGAGTGTGCCAACAAAACCCTGGGATAAACTTAGTCTGAACATAATAGGTCCTCTCAAATGTTCCTCATGGTCTGGAAAATTTATGATTGTACTAGAGGATTATTGGTCACGCTGGATAGTGGTAAAAGTGGTCAACCGTATCACTACTCAGGATATGATTAATTTTCTTTCTGATTCGTTTTTGGTAAAGGGTATTCCTAGCACCATCTTTACAGATAATGGTATTCAATTCGCTTCCTACAAAAAGAAGGAGTTTTTGGAAAAGATGCCCATTGTTCATCTAAAAACAGCTTTGTATTGCCCGAAGGCCAATCGCCTTGTAGAGCGAGTGAATCGTATGTTAAAAGAATGTATTCAAGCTATCAATACATGGGGGGCATGCGCGCTAGGGGTGTTCCGAAGACGAAAAACGGATAAAGTACAGTTGCACTTCACGTCCCTTCTACTGCTCCTGGCAAAGAGAGCTTTAGCCATGCACTGGTGAGCTCCGGGGGGTCCCCTAGTGGAGGCTTGGGTAGGAGCAGTCAAAAAGTGGGGTGCCGCAGAAGAGGACGCGATCTGAGAGGAGGAAGCGAAGGGAATGCGCAAACACCGCATATCTATGGAATGGGCGCAACTCCTATTCCAATTCAACCAGCAAACTACACGAGCAGAACCAGCCGAGGTGCCTAATGCCCAAACAGCATCTGCCACACCAATACGACCAGTGGTTTGATGTAACGAGTGGGAGCACACACCTATCGCAGATGCCCCATCACAGTCCACACCATGGGGCATAGCCCCAGAACCCGACAGAGGCTTTAGCCGAGCCCCCCCGCATCAACAGTTGCCAGCCGCCAGAGTAGTCCCACACACCTGCAAAGAGGACCTACTTACTCCCCTCCTGTCTGCACACACACCCTCCCTCCCCATCGACCCTTAATCAGTACTCCAGTTCAACACCCAAGTTCTAAGTTAAGGATACACACCAGAGGCTCAGATAATGGCAGCAGGAGACAGGGACCGATGCCCACTCACTCGGGCAGAATACTAAGACTCCCACAAGAACCATGGGTAGGCGTAGTTTTACAACCGAGCTTTTGACCCATAGGCTTATCCCAGGACACATATGACTGCCACAGATAGCCTCAACATATGTGTATTACCAGGCCTGTGATGACATATTGTGGCAGCTATGAAAGAAAAACAATGTATTTGTAGAGGCACACACTTAGTAATCCTTGGTCAGAACTGTTTTTTATGATACTCTTGTACTAGAAACTATACTCAATTCAACATAAGCGTGCTGCAGGGGGAGGCATGTACAGTCAAACAATGTCATCAAAACACATCAATTTGTGGGATCAATAGGACCCCATCCTCTGCGCACTGTAGCTATGGGTGAGACATACCATGGTATGTCTACATCATGAACTTTCACAACTTCAAACTGGTTTAGTGAATTACAAACATAAATCAGATTCACTTCAAACTCAAGTTTGTTCAAGTGTTTTTAACAATAAAGTTTTTCAAATTTCAATTGGAATAAATGTCCGTAAATTCATCAAAACGAAACAAAAGATTTTCCAAAGTACTTTCGCTTTAAATCAAAATTTCTCTTGATGCCCAATGCATTTCGAGCCGGGCTGGCTCTTCTTCAGGGGCTTGAATTCTGAAAATATGAACATAAACAATATACTACAGGTATGTCACAGACATCGGACGTATCATAGCAGCGTCAATACATTACAGGTATATGTGACAAATAGGGACCTTCTCCTCTAGTCAGGGTAAGGGAGTACACTCCTAAAATAACCCCTGTTCACCCACTTGGTAGCTTGGCACGAGCAGACAGGCTTATCTCAGAGGCAGTGTGTAAAGCATTTGTGAACACATACAGTAATCAAGTGACACCACACAGGTTTTATATCAAAAATACGTATTCTTTATATAGATTTACCACAAGACCATTAAACGACCATCAGCCCCCTGGTACACAGGCGAACTCGATTCGGAAAAAACAAGATGTAAGGTCCTGGAGAGACGCTGGAGATCCAGCAAGATACCTCATGATAGACATATTTTTAAAATGTCTCAATCAAAACACCATCAAAATATAAAAAAAAGCAAGGAAACTGTTTATTCGAAATCAAATTGACCAGGCCACTAATTCCTCAAAAACACTATTCAATATAGTTAAAGACTTTGTCTCACCCCAAGTATGCAGACCACATCAATTGGAATCACAGGATCTCTGCAACTCCCTTGCGACTCATTTCCAAGAGAAAATCTCCCTGATCTACGCTAATTTCCCTCCCCCACTAACCCAGTTCGAAACCCCCGTAGGAGCCCCAAAGAAATTAACCGGCAGTCTTCTGATAATCTTAAACAATTTCAACCTCTTTCCATAACGGAAGTCTCTAAACTAATATCCTCGGCTAAATCAGGATCTCCTAGCGACTTGTGTCCCCCCAGAATTATGGCCCTCCTAGCCCCATGCTGCGCCTCGGAAATTCAAGAAATTTTCAACTGTTCTATCAGTTCGGGTATTATTCCTCCAGCATGGAAGGAAGCTTTTGTTCGACCCATCTTGAAGAAACCGGCCGCAGACCCTCTCATACTGGATAACTACCGACCTATATCTTTGCTACCATTGCTAGGCAAACTTCTTGAATCGGCTATTAATAGACAGTTAAGCTTCTACCTAGAATCTAACAACCACCTAGATCCTTCACAATCAGGGTTCCGGCCAGGATTTAGTACCGAAACCGCGATCCTGGCAGTGACGGACTCATTGAGATTAGAAATGGATGCCGGGGGATCAGCTATTCTGGTCCTCCTGGATTTGTCAGCAGCATTCGATACTATCTCACATGCCAAGTTATTGGAGAGATTGCTATCGTGCGGTATTCAAGATCAGGCTTTAAAATGGATACAGAACTTCCTGTCGGATGGAAGCCAGACGATTATGCTGGGACCTTACCGCTCAGACAAGTACTGCGTGGACAAAGGGGTTCCTCAGGGATCTTGCCTTAGTCCCACTTTGTTTAATCTATACATGGCACCGTTAGCAAAGATAGCAGAATCAGCTGGATTTGAAATAATCTCCTACGCAGATGATACCCAGCTCATTTTTAAAATCAACCCAGAAGCAAAATTCGAACACCTTCGCTTTGCAGCCAGAATCCGCAACATTGCCGACTGGATGACTAAGAATTATCTTCAATTAAATCCCAGCAAAACAGAAATTATGCTAATTGGGAAAGCCTCTCTGTGCTGGGTCCAGGGCTGCTGGCCCGACGATCTGGGTACTCCCCCCACCGCTAAACACATGGTAAAGAACTTGGGTTTCAAACTTGATCAAGCTCTATCCATGAAGGACCATGTAGCAGCAACTTCCAGCTCCTGCTATTACAGCCTACGACTCCTACGAAAAATACTTCCCTATTTACCTACCAAGCATCGTAAAACGCTGGTCCAGGCCATGGTGATCTCTCGCCTTGATTACGGTAACGCGTTATTGGCAGAATTAGGCCCGACACTGCTTAGGAAACTGCAGGTCATACAAAATACTGCCGCGCGAATGATTTTAAACCGTCCTCCGGGATCACCGTCAGCCCCTTTACTGCTAGATCTTCACTGGCTCCCAATAGGGAAACAAGCATATTTCAAGACCTGCTGTCTCACTTATAAGGCCTTAAACGGAAAAGGCCCTCAATATCTAGCGCGCAGTCTCACCAAACACATTTCAGTTTGTGACCTTAGGTCAAATACACTAGGGTTCCTGTAGACCCCACAAATTCACCTTACCTGCTCAGGTGGGAGATCCTTTTCATATCTCGCACCCCGCTATTGGAATAATCTTACCATTTCCATACGCTCCTGCCCTTCCCTCATCACTTTCAGGAAGAAATTGAAAACCTTTCTGTTTTGATCACTTGCGAGCTACTTCTGTTTTTTTTCCCGCTGGTCTTTTCTTTCCCCTTCACTTTCTCTTTAGTTCTCTACCAGGTATAGCGCCGAGATGCCCCAGGGTGAGTCGCGCGCTCTAGAAATAACCATAGCATAACACATAACAACGACAAAAACACACAATACTGTTACTTTAGATGGTAGAATTTTGCTTAGTTCTCTTAAGTTCTTAAATGCGACACTTTAAGTCAATGTACCTTTCAGATGCGACATGCAGGGCAACAAAAGTGTTGCAACGATGTTGATGCGATTAAGTTTTTGGTGTAAAGAAATAAAGACATGAAGATCTTCCAAATGCGGCACGCTTCTCCGATGTTGCAAGAAGTCTCGACTCGATGCTTCAGCTGCAGCAGCGACACACTTTACGCGATGCGACGACAGCGACCTTGGCAGCGACACTCTTCTCCGATGTTGCGAGATGCTTCCGCTCGATGCGATGTTGCAGCAGCGACACCCATTTACGCAATGCGACAACAGCAGCTCCGACGGCGGCATGCTTCTCCGTGGATGCGAGGCGCTTTTTTCCTGATGCGGTGCAATGCGACAACTACGATGGCAACACACTTCTTCCTCGATGCGAGACACTTCCTGGATGATGCGAGACGCTTCCGCTCGATGCGATGCTGCAGCGGCGACACACTTTACGAGATGCGAAGACAACAGCTCCGACGGCGGCACGCTTCTCCTTCTTGAGTCGTGCTTCCAGCTCCTGGCGACACGCAGTCACTCAGAAGGCCCAACAACAGCAGCAGGCACTTCCAAAGAACTCTGGGGAGCTGGGGGGTGAAGTCTGTTGTTCCTGAGACTTCAGCAGGAGACAAGCTCTTTTCCAAGCCCTTGGAGATCCTTCACAAGTTGAGCAAAAGTACACACAAAGTTCCTTTCTCCTCTCTTTGGCAGTAAGGCAGCCACTGCAGGCCAATCCCCCAGGTTCAGGGATAGTTTCCTCCTCAGCTTCTTCTGGTTCCTCCCTCAGCAGAGGTTCTTCTTGTTTTCCCAAAGTGATCTAAATTCTTGGGATCAGGGTCCCAATACTTATACCCAGAAATCCTTTTTCCTCTGAAGGCAGAGGGGCCTTTGCCCAGTCCAAACCAGTTTCTGAGCACTTTGTTTACCAGACTTCTCCTTTCCTTTCACAGTGCAGGGCAGAAACATTAGACGCCCCACAGGAGGTGGAGCCAGCATTGTGGAAGGCAAGTACAGCCCTGGAGCACTTTGTTGACAGGATTCGTCATCTTCATTCACTGTGCAGGGCAGATACATCAGCCGCTCCACAGGAGGTAGAGCCAGCATTGTGGAGGGAAAGCACAGCCCTGGAGCACTTTGTTGACATGATTCCTTCTCTCCTTTCACAGTGCAGGGCAGAGACATCAGACGCACCACAGGGGGTGGAGCCAGCACTGTGGGGGGCAGGCACTGTCCTATTCAGGTCCCAGGTGCAATTCCTCCCTCCCATCAAGATGCAGATCTCTCTATTCACCACTGGGCGGACTCACCCTGTCTCCTGGAATCCCCCTGCTCTGTCACTCAAACTCCAGACAAGGAATACACAACCTAGCAGAGGCAGGTTTGAATGGCTAGACAAGAAAATAGCTACTTTCTAAAAGTGGCATTTTCAAACACAGAATGTTAAAACCAACTTCACTAAAAGATGTATTTTATCATTCTGAGTTCAGGCATACTAAATTCGAATTTCTACCATGTTCCCTGAGTCAGTTAGGATTATCAGATGTAATAATGAAACTGCCCATTCTGGCCTATGGAAAACAGGTAGCCTTGCAATAGTGAAAAACGAAAATGGCTGTAATTCACTATTAGGACATGCCACACACACCAGGGCATGTCCTACCTTATACTTACAATGCACCCTGCCCTTGGGCCTACCATAGGGGTGTCTGATATGAAGAAAAGGGAAGGTTTAGGGACTGGCAAGTGGGTGCACTTGCCCAGTCAGCATGACAGTACCAGACTGCACGCAGGCTCTGCAATGGCAGGCCTTAGACACATGTTTACAGGCTGCTTTTGTGGGTGGCACAACCAGTGCTGCAAGCCCACCAGCAGTATTTGGATTTACAAGCCCTGGGCACTCCTGGTGCACTGTACTAGGGTCTGACAAGTAAACCAAACCAACCAATCATGGAATCACTAATTCGTACAATAATTTACAATAGGGAGGGCATGTGCACTTTAGCACTGATCAGCAGTGGTAAAGTGCCCAGAGTCATAAAACAGCCAACAACAGGTCAGAAAAAATATAGGAGGAAGGCAAAAAGTTCAGGGATGACCCTGCAAAAAGGCCAAGTCCAACAGTAAGCAAAGTCAGTACCAATGTGGTGACGTTGGAGGAAAGAAGAGTATGGAGTATGTAAAGAATTGGAAAGTACAATGAAGTTAATTGTGAAGAAAACTGTTTCATAGAGGACCATTCTTCAGATGGTCATGAGCAAGTTGCTAGGACCCGGGGTGCCCGTCACCGCTACTCTCCGGTGTGGCTTCAGGATTTTGTTTCCCATTAAAAATTTCTATTTGATGGGGATGTGTTGTATTTATATTAGCCTTTCTGCTAATTATTAATTACTATGGTCTCTTTTACACATGATGTATTTTCAACATTGTTTTAACCTGTAATAATTATTTATTGTTATTTTGGGTTGTTCTGTTTTCCCCACCCTCTGTTATTTTGGAATGTGTATGTTTGGAATGTTTGGTCTGTAACAGTTATTGTCAATCAGCTGAGGTGACTTGAGGTTGTGACTGGATTTAAAGTTATTCCTATGATCACTGCGTGTGAAGAATTTTATGCGGAGTTCATTCTGACATAAGGCAACTCCTGCCTCCTAATCCTCTTGGGACTCTCCTTGGCCTTTCACACCGTCAATCACAACTCACTACTAAACACCCTCTCACAACGTGCTGGCATCAGCGGTGCAGTCCTGCAATGGTTCGCATCATTCCTGAATGAAAAATCCCTCTTAATCAAAATAAACAATTCCACATCTTCAGCGGCATTAGTCAAATGAGGAGTTCTCCGAGGCTCAATCCTGTTCCCTGCCATGAACAATTTTGGAAATGGAACCCCTTGCTGGGATCCTAAAAACAAGCCAGGACAGCCTACCATCTTTATACTGCCACCCCAATCTACGTCAAAATCTTGTCACCTAAAGTCATCCAACACCCAAATAACATGCCCTCCCTGATACAAACCTGGCTAACCAACAACCACCTAAAGCTTAACCCCCAACAAATCTTAACTTCTCCTCTTCCAGCCAAACACTTGCCCGCTCCCTATCCACAACTGGTTTGACAACCTAACAGCACTTAACTGTAAAATAAATCTTCCCGCCAAGCCACACATCCTGTCCTGGGAACATGCTGTCTCTCTCCCGACCTACCATGCTATGCCCCATGTCATAATCTCCTTTAACTACCCCAGAACTGCATTGACAATCCTCTCCTTCCCCCACTGTATATTCCACCCCTTTTATATATTGTGTTTTAGTATATGCTTTCTACCTGTATTAGATCTCCTGTATGCATCTTATTATTTTACATCCCATGTAATTGTTGTTTATGCATCCCCTGTAAAGTGCTCTGATGTTCTTGGGCCAAGTATGTGCTATATAAAACTCGAAATAAATAAATAAATAAACGGTATGCTTCAAGATCCCACCATAGGCCTTTTTCAACTGATAGATGGTGATCAATCTGGTTTTGACCTGGGCAGACAAAGTCATCATAATATAATGAAAACGGTCCACCTCAAAGACAAGGTTCAGCATTAGCAGATTCAGGTAGTCCTGTTTGCCTTGGGAATTAAGAGGTTTTTAGACTAGGTCAGCATCCTTCATGACAGATGTGATCTTAAAAATGGGATTTGGGTTGCAGGTTATGGTCTGCGTCAAAGCCAATTACAGAAACCTAAATGCTAGAATTTTACTCTGTGGTGCAAATAAGAGATTTTCTATTTAGAAGGAGTCATTAGGAGTATCCCCTCTCTTTTTCTATTTTTGTTAGCAACAGAGTTCTTTTCATCAAGAGCGTGCCAGAATTGAGACATCATTGGGATACCACTTGGAGGAGAAACATACAAAAATAGCTTGTCTGTTGATGATGCTGTCATGTCCATCGATGAACCAGGACTCTGAGTCCCTACTGGGTGGACTGGAGGATTTCAAAACTGCATCTTGATTCAAAGTGTAATATAGCAAGTCAGAAATTCTTATTTTAAGTGCAATACCCTAAGTACGACATGAATGCCCAGGCATGGGTCTCATGCTCACTTTGCAACTGGAACCAAGCTGCACCAGAAAACGGTCTTGGGTTGTTTGTGTTCCATTTCAGGGAGGACCTGGTGTGGCAGGATCAAATAGATTTTCTGGTCGTGTCCAAATAATGAGAATTTCCTGGTGTTGGGTGATTTCAACTGTCACCTGGAAAAAGAAACCGACACAGATTTTCAAAAGCTAATTGAGGCAATGGATGCGTTTGGACTCTCTTTAATTACCAAAGGTCCAACACACAGGGCTGGATGCATGTTAGACGGTATCTTTTCGAATGATGCTGCCACCAATTTACTTCCATCTCTTCCATTGACTTGGTTTGATCATTGGGTGGTTAAGTGGCTAATAAAGTTCAAGAAAACCATTACACATAGACTCCCCACCCAGCAATCCCCGGGCAGAGCCTGGCATAAAATACAACCAGTTGATCTAGGAAAGGCTAGTACCTCCAATCCATGGCAACCAGTGGTTGACCTGGAGCAAAGTGTTGAAAATTTCACACACTGGCTAAATTCTGCACCAATCACTCACAAAACCACAGTTAGAAAAATCCTAGCCCTAGGCAGGACTGTCGTAGACAAGAACACAAATGGAGAAAAAATTATGAGGTGGAGGAGAAAAATATCTATAAAACTAACAGCAAAGACTGCATACTACTCGAAGCATATAAAAGCAGCCTGTGATGCAAATAAAACCCTTTTCTCAGTGATAAAAAATCTGGTAACACCAACGAGCCCAAGTCATGCAGTCATAAATCAAGACTTCTGTGACATGCTGGCAGGCTTTTTTCAGGAGAAAGTTGTTAAGATTTACAATAACTTCACCGCAAAACAAACAACCAATCACCAGGAGGAGCATGCCCCAATCAACCAATTGGGTACAGTTAGTTTCTCCACTTTTAAGATTCCCTCAGTGGAACAACTCACAGAGCTAATTCTTCTAATTAAATCTGGTGCGCCGCAAGACCCCTGCCCTCCTAGTAAAATGCACACAGTACCTGCCCAAGTGGGACAATACCTGGGACAAATCTTTAATAACATTTTTCCCGGAGGGATCTCCCCACCCCTAATGGAAACTTGTCCCAATCCTCCCGCTCTTAAAGATAGACAATCTGAACACCGTGGACACCAATAACTATCGCCCTATTTCAAGACTCCCTTTTGCCGCCAAGTTGGCTGAGAAAATTATGAGTCAACAGATCTCAGAATATATAGAGGAACACCCTTTGCTAGACGACACACAACATGGTTTTAGAAAAAATCATAGCACAGAGACAGTCTTAGTGGTAGCAACTGAAGAGTACAAGAAGCTCTTGACAGAGGGGGGACGGTGGCGCTGATCTTGTTGGATCTCTCCGCTGCTTATGATACGGTCAGCCATGATATCCTGGCTGACGGTATGCGAGGCCTGGGAATTGGGGGCACAGCGTTGGAACTCCTGAAATCATTTATGGCAAACAGACAACATAATGTGATAATGGGCAATTTCGTCTCCAGGCAGTTTTCCTTGCCCTGTGGAGTCCCCCAGGGATCCACATTAAGTCCAACGCTTTTCAACCTCTATATCACACCACTTGCATCAATTATCAAAGACTCCGGCTTTACCTTAGCGTCTTACGCGGACGACACCCAAATTGTGGTATCACTAGCAAACAGTGAAAACAACCTGGGTGAGGCCTTCAGCCTATGCACGAGCAAGGTGAGCAACTGGATGGATTGCAACTGCCTGAAATTGAATGCATCAAGAACTGAGGTTATCATTTTCGGCAACAAACCCTCTCTTTGGACACCGGACTGGTGGCCTCCAGAGCTGGACACACTGCGTACACCTTCAACTAAAATAAAGAACCTGAGATTCCTGGTAGACAGCGAACTGAAATTCAAGGACCAAGTCAATAAAATTAACTCTGCCTCTTTCTGCTCCCTAAGGCTTATAAAAAAATCTAAAAATGTCTGCCTCCAGAACTTTTAAAACCAGTAACCATGGCCATGGTCCTCACAAGGATTGACTACTGCAACAGTCTCTACCTTACTCTTGCATCAGGTCTTTTGAAAACATTACAGATCTTGCAAAACTCTGCTGCTCGCTTCATTTTTAAAATTCCCCAATATGAATCGGCCAAAGATGCCATTAGGAAACTGCATTGGTTGCCAGTCAGACAACGATGTAAGTTCAAAGCCCTCTGCCTGACGTATAAATCCCTGCACAGATTCGGGCCAGACCATTTCAAAAGGAGACTTAAATGGTATGTACCAGGCAGAGCACTGCACTCAGGCTCTGCCAGGAACATGACAGTCCCCCCATTTATGAAGGCCATGTGGTGGGGGGGGTGTTTTTTCAGGACTACTGCAATACTCTGAAATAGTCTGCCGCTGACTCTAAAAACAGCCCCCTCCCTACTTAGTTTTAGAAAAGCCATAAAAACCTGGCTGTTCACACAGGACTAGAAGGCACCCTGTGCACTCATCCAACGCGCTGCAGATACTGCCACTGCCTTAGCCGAACCTCCAGAGCGCTGATGGAGCAGTGTTTTGCAAAAAGAAACCTGCTCGAATTGACACCCCCGTAATACTTACTAACAGTGTGCAGTGGTAACTAACGTTCAAATCACATAAAATTCACGGGAAACCGCTTTGCGCATGCGTGCACTAATGTGAACTAATGCATGAAAGGATTAGGCCGCATTTTACATTGTGCTTCAAAAGAAACAAAAAATGAATGCATAACTAGGCCGCATTTCGCATCTCTCATCTCACTTTAAAAATAATAATAAATAATGCTGCTTTTGCTTAAAGCTTTGCTAAGAAAAATACTAACATGGGATAGTGCAAAGGTGGGTGGTAAACAGTGAAAAGTGCATTTCCATGAATTAATAATTGCCTATGTTTTATTCGTCATAGTGAGCTGAATGGGCCTGCATTTGACTAAAATTGACATGATAAATGGGGCTGGAGATAATCATGAATAACCCAATAAATAGACAGAAAAGCTGAGCGCGGCAGAAGAGTGCTAAAAGCCAAGGATGATCAGCTACGAAAAGCATTGCTTGTCTGCCAAGAGACGAGACTGGCCGTGGGACTCAAGACTTCTTCCACGGACGTAGCAGAAAAACTCATGTGAAACGATTAAATGGTTCCATGTATTATGAATAATTGAACAAGTCAAGAATCACGTAATGTGAACGATATAAAACAAACAAGACTAGAATTATCAATGTGATCATGGTGGTGTGATTGAACACCCCCCAAACCATCCAATGAGGCGCTGAGTTTTATGAATTGTTTAAACTATTATGGGTTATACATGTAGAACTGGGTTGCCTTTAGGGGTGTGATTTAGCTGTTAGCATGAAGGAGAAGTAGGCTGATGCAGTGCGGAGCTGAGCAGAGAGAGAGGGGTGATTTGTCGCTGATCCTATGTTTGCAGAGAGGCCTAGCTGTTCCTGTCCCGTCCCTGTATTCTGAAATCTTTGTTCCCTGACTCTATTTCAGGGGAACCCCACTACCTCCTTGGGCAGGGTGGTGGTATTTCTCTGATCCTTTCCGTTAGTATATCCTCATGATTCGTACTTTGCATAATCATTTGCAAATGTATTTTTGTCTCTGAAACGTATGTCTCTTCATCTATTCACTCCTTCATGTGCATATTGTTCATTTGATGAGTATGACACTGTTTACATTTTGCTGATGTTTTTCTCTCCCTCTTTGTGAGATTTCTTTGTTTGCATTGTAACCTGTATGCGATGAGCATTAATTACACTTTATTTTGCGATAAACATTATTAATCTTACCAAGAGTCTGTGATTATTAAGTTAACTAGACAGTTAGATAGTACTATTATTACCATCAACTTCTCAACTAATTGCTCCATCGACCAGAGGAAAGAGAGTTGATATACAGGTTCAGTTATGTATTTAGAAATGTTAGATATGAACCTGTAAAGAAAACAATTGTTCATGTCATTAAAACTTGACCCCCAGCGCAACAGGGATTTCATGGGTTGGGTGAATGTGTATGGGTCATTTGTATGTAATGTCATGAGAATTGATTCCTGATTAAGTGTAGCGCTGGATCAACGCCAAGATGCCCCTGGGCATGAGTTGTGCTCTATAAATTATATTTACATTTACATTACATTTACATTTACAATCTGAGGTGGTGTGGTGTGCAAAATAACGATGGACTGCTATGCGGCCTGAGTAATTACCAGTGGCTGAGATCAATTCAAGCATTCCTTCCATCACTTTTTTCTTCACTTCAATTGTATTGTACAATGCATCTATCTACAGATATAGGGACAGTGGACCAGCTATGAATTCAGAAAGCAGTGAGCCCACATGGATTGGACTGTCGCTGATTGCGACCTCATGGAGCCACTGTGGTTACCAAATGTAAATGTGTTTGTACTTGTATAGCCCACTGCCACCCCCAACGGGGGTATCCTGGCACTTTTACTCATACCGCTGTGGAACCCTTCCTGGCCTTTCCCTGTGAAATGTCCACTCCTGGGCACCCCCATGGTGAAGGCATCCCAGCGCTGCTGGGGCCGTTGTGGAGATTAAGCAAGCTATTGCCCAGAGTTGCAGCGTGGGACCCATGATTAGAATAGGTACCAAGGCGAGAATTATCAGTCCGAGGAAATTGAATCGAAGTCCCGGCGAGGCGGGGGAGTGAACTCTGGTCCCAGGCCAGAACTCTGCATCAGGGTCTGCCGCTCTAACCATTGAGCCACACTTGTCTACGTGGTTACCAAAAGTGGACAGGCCTTGTAATTGCTAATGAGAACTATGTTCATACCTGTCAACTTGAAGAACAATCTCACCGTGGGAGGAGGGGGCAGGGCCTTGAAGGGGGTGACCAGGCGTTCCGGATCTACGCGGACAGTCTCAGTTTTTCACCAGCTGTCCCGGCAGATTTCAGGAAATTAATCTAATGTCCTGATTCTTAGAGAGGGGCGGCTGAAAATGGTGCTAGGTGTCTTTTTATGTTTTGCAAAGCAGGATAGATAGCAGCTGTTATAAGAAAGCAATTTAATTAACAGGCATGCCACTGGCTTTAAAAATTGCATTGTATGCATGTTCTTACTGCCTCTGTAATTCTCTACTAAGGAGCACTGTCATTTTGTGCGCTGGGTTGAAGTAAAATTGTAGTCCTTCTTCTATTTCTGTGAAATGTCGCGGTTTTTGGCTTTAAAATTCTGGTCACCCTAGGTGAGTCCTCGTGCCGAAAAGTACCTATGATGCACTTTTGAGTCCCACCCAGCCCCCAAGCCCCCTCACCACAAAAAAACAATAAGAATGCTGCCTGAGGCTGGTGCCGATGTCCTGGGGTGTTTTCAGACCCCTTAATGGACGTTGGCGTTTCAAAGCTTCGGAAAACGAGCTGGAAATCCACTATATACAGTGGTTTTTAGCTCGTTTTCTCTGATACAGGGTGATATCGGCTCCTCACCGGAGTGAGTGTGGCACCGTGTCAGTTGGCAGGTGTGCACACTTATGAGGATGCAAGTGTCTTATGTGTAACAAAAATCACTACAAGCCAGATTATAATAGGTATGTGACCCCTCTTAAACTTAAGCATGTGATCCGTAATCACAGCTGAAATCATGGAGATGCAGTAGGCAGGAGGGTGATTAGGTCTCGCCTGACCCAGCGCATGCGCTGGTCTGGCAAGACTTATTGAGAGGGCTCCAAAAAGTGCTACCAGGCCAGCCTAGAGCTACAGTGCATGTGCGCGGGTGCGCGCGCCGCGCTTTACCGCGATTACTTTCACTTTCGCGGCCGCTTTGATGTTTGATCGTGATTGCGATCACTTTCACTTTTGCGGCCGCACGGCAGCTTTGCATAGCCAATAGGTCTCGCTTTAGGGAACTTATTGTCGTGTTTCAATTCATTCTCATTTGCATGTTAGCGCGCTCGCGCTTAAGAAACACAGGAGCCGGTGGTTGGTTTCTACACGCGGCTCCGACTGCCCGCCGAGGCCACGCCTCTTTATTGAATACTCGCTAGCGTCTGACGTCACGCGTCAGCGCTAGCGCACTCCGGCAGCGCGGTAGGCTAGAACGCCTCCTCGCGCGCCGGACATTACACTCCTTCCCAACTTTATCAAAACAGCAAACAATTAACACTATATGCAAATAAACGATGGATCTGTTACCAGTCCGCCAGTCCTTGCGGGTTACACCAGATAGTCAGCCAGCTGGGAGGATGGTGCTGGATTCCTCCGCAAACCATAGTGGGATTGGCCTCCTCTGTACTGGGTCATCTCCGGGGTCCTGCACCTTGGGGTGTTGTGCTCATCCTGGGGCGAGGAGCAGCTGGGCAGGTTACCCCCGGGCGTGGCCGGCCGGGACTGGGGGTCACGGTCCCTGGGATCGCAATCGTCCTCCGGAGCTTCCTCCCCCTCCTGGTCTCCGCACAGTAGGCTCGGGCTTCTTCCCTCTGGCTCGAACCCGGGACACAGAGGTGTTCCAGGATGAGATTTCTTAAAAAAGGATACAACCCTGGTGACTGTTTCAGCTCCTCTCTGGGCGGTCACCGCCGTGCCGGTCCGGTGGGTGACAGTCCATGGTCGTGGTTCAAAAGGAAGTCGAAATTTGCTTCCAGGGTATCTGTCCTTAACATACAGTCAATCTTGCACTTGGATCGTTGACTCCTTGGCTCCTCTCCGCCGGCTGGCTTGATCATTTGAGCGAGTCCGATTGGCCAAAGTCTTCTCGTTGCAGTCCTGTGCCGGAACCCAAGTCGGGTGGTGGGGAAGCGTGTCACTCACTATTCGGCCCATGGTGGCCGTTCCTGGCGCTGCCTCCGTTGTGATGTGGGGGGTCATCCAGTATTCCCTCAGAAAACTATAAATCGCCCTTTCCAAAGGAGATCCGTCCGCCATGGCTATGCGTATTGTCTTATTTAGGGTGCGCATAAATCGTTCCACCTCTCCGTTGGCTTGAGGCCAGCGTGGTGTCACCTTGCGGTGATGGATCCCCCAGCTCCTGAGGTACTCTGCAAACTCTTGCCCCTGAAAAGGGGGTCCGTTGTCAGTCTTGACCACCTCAAATATGCCATGAGTGGCGATGGTTTTCTCAAACTTTGCAATCACCTCTGTGGCTGTTTGGCTCCCCACTATTTCGACCTCTGGATACTTGGTAAAATCATCGATGATGACTAGTGCATGACGTCCATCTGGGAGGTGCCCGAAGTCGGCACTCACACATTCCCACGGCCTCTGGGGGTTTTCTTCTGTCACCACTGGGTGAGGGCGATCCGGCTGTCCTGCCGCTTGGCACCAATTGCAGGTTCTCACCGTTTGCTCTACCATTGCGTCCATGCCAGGGAACCATACCTTGGCTCTGAGCCTGCCCTTGGTCTTTACCATTCCTTGGTGTCCTCTGTGGGCTAGGTCTACCGCCTGCTGGGCGAGGCTGACCGGCATGACCAGTCTGGGGCCTCGTAGCAGACATCCTTGGCTGTCAATGGACAGTTCCCCCTTTATCCTCAGGATAGACTCCAGTGTCATTTTGGCATGGAGTGTCCTCCTATTTAGTGACTCTTGGATGGCCCTCCAGTCCCCTGACTTGACTGCAGCCGCCACTATTTGCAGACATTCGTCTCTTCGTGACGCGTCGATGATTGCGTCGAGACTCATAGGAAGGGGTCGTGAGCGTTCAGTCACTAACCGGACATATTCTTCTGTGTCCTCCGCCTCGTCCCTTTCTTCCTTGGTGGCTTTACGCGGGTGCCTAGACAGGTAATCCGCCGGATTTGTGGCTCCCGGTTTGTACTCCACCCGATAATCGTACCCTTGCAGTTGGAGTATCCACTTCTCGATTCTGAGTGGAGGTTTTGAAGCTGACCCTTGGAAGAGAGGTATGAGTGGCTTGTGGTCAGTCGCCACGGTGAAGTGATGGCCATACACGTATGCGTGAAAGTGTCTACAGGCCCAATGGATGGCGATGGCCTCTCGCTCGATCTGCGAGTAGCGTTGTTCCGTGTCGGTCAAAGATCGGCTGGCGTAGGCGATGGGGGCCCAATCTCCATTGCTCTGAAGTTGCGCCAACACCGCTCCCAGACCATAGGCGCTGGCGTCTACAGCCACATTGGTGGGCTTCGCAGGGTCAAAGTACGATAAGGTGGTGTCCGCCGACAGAGCTGCTTTTGTTGCTTGGAAAGCTTGCTCTTGTTCGGGGCCCCATTGCCATGGGGCCGTAGGCTTTGTCAATTCCCTGAGAGACTTGGTGAGGTTGGAGAGGTCGGGGATGAAGCGTCCACAGTAGTTTACCATGCCCAAGAAACTCTTTGCTTCTGAAATGTTTGTTGGGGCGGGGGCTTCTTGAACGTCCTTCACCTTGTCTGGGTCTGGGGCCACTCCTTGATCCGAGAACGTGTACCCGAAAAAACAAATTTTGTTCTGCAAAAATTGGCATTTCTCCCGGTGCAGAGTCATGCCTGACTCCTGGATTCTCTTGAGGACTCCCCTCAATCTCTGGTGATGTTCCTCAACGGTTGACGCGTAGATCAGCAGATCATCGCTCACATTCAGCACTCCAGGGAGTCCGCTGAGGACTTCCCTAATGGTATTCTGGAATACCTCGGCGGCACTCGAGATACCAAAGTTCAGGCACCGATATCGTCTGAGGCCCACGTGTGTAGAGAAGGTGGTTATGTACCTCGAGTCTGGATGAAGTGGCGGCTGGTGATAGCCTGATCGGAGGTCCATTTTTGACAACCACCTGGCCCCATTCAACTCCCCTAAGATGTCATCAATGGTGGGCGTCAGGTGTCGTTCCCTTTTTACGACGGCGTTGGGAAGGCGCATATCCACACAGATACGGACCTGTCCGAGCTGTTTTGGCTTCCTGGCAATGACGATCGGGGACACCCATGGGGTTGGTCCACTGACCTTCTCTATGATGCCTTGTTTTTCGAGAGCCTCCAGCTCCTCTTCGACCTTTTGCCTCAGATGGAACGCAATTCGCCTGTGCCTCAGCGCCAACGGTTGGACAGATGGATCGATATGTAAGGACACTTCTTTCCCCTTCAGGCACCCGATTCCTTTGAACACTTCCCCGAACTCCTCCATGATGGTATCCAACTCCTCCTTCAGGACTGCCATGGCAAACGATATCAGTCTCAGCTCTTCGGCCGATTGCCCACTCAACAGCATACCACTGCCTTCTTCTGTGACATAGATGGTGGTGCCTATCTTCACCTCCCCGTGTTGCAATTCCGTCTTGAAACACCCGATGAGTGGGATGGGCGTCTTTTGGCCGTATGCAAACACTCGGACCCTTGCTTCTCGTAGCGGGGGTTTGGTGCGTAGTTGGTGATAGACGTTGGCGGCCATCAGCTCAATGGACGCCCCTGTGTCAATGGTCGCTTTTACTTCCTGTTTGTGTGGTGGATCAATATGCGACATTTTGGAAGTCTGCGCTTCTTCCTTTGTGGCTGGTTGATCGCAAATACGTAGTGGACTGGGTACTCCTCGGTGTCATCATCCATGTCTTCGCTCTCCGCCTCTTCCCGCACCACGTGTGCAGCTTCTTTCTTGACTCTGGTGGACCTGCACACCGCTGCGAAGTGGTTCATCCATCCGCATGCGCTGCATTTCTTCCCTCTTGCCGGGCACTCTTGTATTGTATGCGGTGGGGCTGGTCTCCACAATACCCGCAGTCTTTCCTTTTTGTGTCCGGTTGTCTCTTTTCTCCTGCTGGTCTCACCTTGGGCCGTACCACATTCACCTTTTCTGCCACCTGGACTTGTTCTGTCTTTACGGGGCGATGTAGGGCTGCTTCCATGTGCGAGGCCCTCGCCTGCGACAGCTCCTTTGACCGGCCTAAGGTGAGGATGTCCGCCAGGGGCTTGCCGTCTTCCTGGAGGATGGTGACTCGGAGTTTGGATGAGTAACACCCTTGTATGATCTGTCCTCGGATCTCCTCTTGCTCATCTCGGAACCCACACGTGCTGGCAAGCTCCTTCAGTCTGCCATGGAACGCATCCAGCGACTCGTCGGCCTCCTGCTTGGCTTGACGAAAGATAAACCTTTCATAGTCTCTGTTTGCCATGGGTTCGAAATGGGCATTTAGCGTTTTCAGCAGCGTGATGTATGTCTTTGGCGTTGCCTTCATGATGGTCTTGTAGATGCGGAGGATGTCCTTGCCGCTAAGGTGGAGTAGTAAGGCTCTGCGTCTTTCCCTGGCTATGCCTGCCCCCTCAAAATATATTTGTAGACGGTCTGTCCAATCCCTCCAGCGCGGGGCAAGGGACGACGGGGCCCCATCAACGACAAACGGCTCTAGGGCGGGAATCGAGCGTGCTGCGGAGGCCGTCTGCCTCTCTTCCCTCGTCGAACGCAAGCAGTGGGCAACGCCTAGTGCACGTCTGGTTTGGCCACCCGTTCCTCCTCACCATCAAGTGGGGTCACGTCACTCAGGGATCCAGTTGCAGGGTCCTCGGGGCCTGGACGCTCCAACATGGCGCGGACCTGCTCCAGGGTACAGGACGGGCATCGGCTGGCTAATGGTTGGGCCTATCCTGCCACCCAACAGTCGTGGGGCAATGCTCCCGGGCCACTTGGATGGGCCTCTCACCGCCTGTCCCATGTGCAGCACCAGCCGCCCCCTCAGGGCCTCCCTGGAGAGAACACCGATCTCTGGCCAAACACATGGGGGCAAGCACTCAGCCCCGTGATGCCACATGCATCGAAAGCAGGGTTCAGAAACACTCCCTCGTCGCCAGTGTCGTGTTTCAATTCATACTCATTTGCATGTTAGCGCGCTCGCGCTTAAGAAACACAGGAGCCGTGGTTGGTTTCTACACGCGGCTCCGACTGCCCGCCGAGGCCACGCCTCTTTATTAAATACTTGCTAGCGTCTGACGTCACGCGTCAGCGCTAGCGCACTCCGGCAGCGCGGTAGGCTAGAACGCCTCCTTGCGCGCCTGACATTACACTTATAAGTATTTAGTTATGCAACTGTTGCATAGCTAAACACTTATCTAAGGTCCCAAAGTCGAGACCTATTGGCTATGCCAATGCTTGTTTTTTGTTTGTGCGGTAGTCCTGTTCAACTGGGTTGCCACCTTTCTGAGAAAAAAATACCGGTCATTTGTTTTCGTTTTGGTGTGTTTTAACAGCCAGGAGCTGGCCTGAAAAAGAATTGTCAGGATTCTTTTGTAACCTGAAACATCTCTGTTCAAATAATTCTGAAACAATTTAGACAGCTCTCAAGCACTTTAAACGAATTCCTTTATGTACTTGCTTGTTTATGGTTCAGGTTTTCAGAAGAGCATAGTTCTCTGCTGTTCCTAATATTTTTACCAGCCTGGACTTAAAAATACAGGCCAGGCCGGTAAAAAAAACACAGATAGGTGGCAAAGCATGGCCATTTTTTGAGAAAGAAGCCTGGGGGTCTTAAGTGTGTGATAACCTATTTCAGTGGTTAGAGGTGTGGTTTTAACTGAAAAATGCGCCTGTCTCTGGAAAGTCAACGCTAGATGAATTGCTACTGAGCCAAATGATGGGGAAAGCCAGAAATGCTTATGTCAGGGGTCTTGAAGAAGCCCACGCCCTAATCGTATTCACGATGGTATCAAAAGCTCTGGGAGATTAGTGGTAAGGACAAAGGGATACTTTATGCGAGTAAAATGTTGGCAAGACACTTGTAAAATACACCAGTGATATAGCTGCATATGGCATCCATTGCAAATGCTAGTGGCTTAGCGGCAAACATTGTAGTGGAAATGTAGGTGACCATGTACGATACCAGACATATAGTGCAACTTCATTTGAACATGTGGAAGAGCACTTCCAGGCTCAGCCATGTGCCTAGTCTGCATGGCCATCACAGAAGGCATTGCAGAAATGCCAGGTAAGCATTGGTACAGGCAGATATTGGGGCTTTTATATATCAGCCCAAATAAATGTCCAGCCCTGGATTTTTGGTGCATGCTGATTGTGGTTATTATGCGTTTAACCTGGGAGACGTATATGTTGCTATCTGGATTCATGAGTAAAGCTTTTCAAGTCTGACGATAGTACATTTAGGAACTAAAGGGCGTGCAGGTGGTGAGGTGGACTGGTGTTGCTAATACTATGCATCATGCAGGATACTCAAAGGGGATTCCGAAGTCTGGCACTAGAAATTGCAGTTGGTACCTATATGCTGGCAAACGTACCCTTCAGATACCTTCCCTCATCCTGTTGCCTCTTTTGTATCTTTCACATGGTGCATACCTCTACCTTAAATGCATTCAACCTTTCGGTGACTGAGGCACATCACGAGGGTCTACATAATGGTCAGCTACAAAGTTTATCATAATGTCTGCCTCCTCCTCAGTGAAGTTCCTCTGGCTCTTGAGAGGGATGGTTGGCATCTCCAATGGGCTTGAGGTTTACTGGCTTCAAACTGACACATTTCACCATAGAAAGAGTGCAGGGGTGGGAGGGGAAGAGAGAGGCATCTGCTAATAAACTCCAGATGTGGTTGCACAAATGGACATATCTGAGTAGCTCTACATTCAAGGACTATCACAAATGCATTTCCTGCAACTATGGAAATACTAGTAATAGTCTGAGCAACCTTAGATGTACTTCTACACACAAGTAACATTATGATCAGATGGTTCTTGGAAATCTTACCTTGTGGATCTCAGTGACACACATATTATGGTAAAGATGTGCTAGTGACATCTTCCTCTACGGTGGTCATTATTCTTTATGTGTGAATCATGTAGTAGTTTATGAAGATCTAAAACTTCTGTGGAAATGACTAACATTTTCCATTTTTTTTCTGTTTACTGTGGTCATACAATCCACATTTTCCTAATAGTTTTGCTCTGTATTCTAGATGATCTTCTTTCATCTCTCACTATTTCACTCTCTATCCTCAATACCACTTTCTCCTTTATCATTTATCCGCTCCTGCTTCCTAACATAACATCTACTTCTGCACTCTTGGGTTCTTTCTTTTAATTCCTTCCAATTCTTACCTCTGTGCATCATGTGTCCTTTGCATTCATGCAACTTTATTTCCATATTTACTTCTTCCAATCAAATTCAAACTGAGATGCAAATATTTGTTGCTCAACGTCTAGCCAACTGTGTTGGTGTTGCAGATGATTTACATGCCCAGACCAACATTTTTATCCTTGGTGTCAGTGAAACCAAATTTAAGGATTATCACTGTACTATTTAGGCAGTGTCATGTCACTGTGCAGCTTCAAGCAAAATACGGGAAGACTCCACTTCAAAACGCGTAACGACACTAGGTCGCCAGACCAAAGGGGTAGAGCCCAATTTCACTTGTTACTCTGGAGATTTCCACTACAAGGACAAACAAGTCTTGTAATATTGACCATGGCTACTATAGATATGCTCATAGGCATTCTAACATCATTGGAATACTTCTTGGGGATCCTGATAAATACATTTATTGCAGCTGTGATCAGCCAGGACTGGGCCAAGACCCATCATCTGACCTTTTGTGATGTCATCTCCTTGATCATCGCCATGTCTAGAGCTTCTCTGCTCTCTGCAGATCTTATTTACCTTCTCTATTTCCTTTTCAGGCCTGAAACTAAAGTTCCTCAGTGGCTGAGTGATATGGTGATATATCTTTCCATGTTTTTGAGTTTTTACAGTTACTGGCTGACTGCTTTACTTTACGTTTACTACTGTGCTACTATTGCCAATTTCCACCAGCTGGTCTTTATCCGCCTGAAGGCAAAGATCCCCCAGTGGATGCCTCGGCTGATCTTTGGAAGCACGGTTGTATCACTGTTGTATGCAGTGCCGTCTCCGTGGATTTTCCGAGAATCGATCTCCCACAATTCAACCACTGACTACATTGGCAATTTTAGCAGTGAAGGCAATGAAATAGAAACAAACTTCCTCTGGCCGGTGTTTTATTACTCCTTTGGATACTCCCCTCCATTTCTCATATTCTGTGTCTCAGCCATCCTCCTCATAGCTTCTCTCTTCAGGCACACCAGGAGGATGCAACGCAGTGCCGGTGGTTTCAACCCCCCACACCTGGATGCCCATTACCGAGCTGGGAAGAGTGTGCTGGCATTCTACTTCCTGTTTACTGTATACTATGCAGCTTGCCTTTTTGAAAGAATGAGTCCACTCTTTCCTCCGGAGACCTGGGGCCTCACCCACCCTGTGATTACCCAGTGGTACCCATTTGTGCACTCAGCTATCTTAATCTGGAGCTGTCCCAAACTCAATAAGGCAGCAGTGAGGATCCTACAGCAGTTCCAGTGTTGCAAAGAGAGGATTTCATCTCAAGAGCAGATGTAGCCTCAGAGATGAGAAATCCTATTGTTGACATCTGAAGAAAGACTTCTTAGGTGACAGAAGATACTGAGGTGAGCTCCAAAGCACAATCACTCAGAACCAGAGAATTGACCTATCACACACAAAAGCTGTGCATGTCTTCAAGAGAGCACTGGGTCCTTAAACAATGCATCTAACGCAGAAACCAGGTGGTTTAGCCTCTCATGCCATCTTCCTACCCTGAAAGGAACAGAAATGACTGCCAACCATTTACAAAGAGAATGTTTCCAAATATTGTCATGAGAAATGCATTGAATTTTCCTTAAGGCTGATTGAAAGTTGTTGAGAAGATTTCACAATTTCAGGACCATGTTGGCGTATTTCTTCAGTGGAAAAACTTCTTTTTGTCCAAGATGAAACTTCTGTCATCTTTCTAAAGAGGCAAATTTGAACCCGAAATGTTGACATACTGTACTACATCCTGCCACCAGCCTTCAACGTTTTCAGCCATTTGTTTTGTCACAATATGAAATGCTTTTCTTACTCATATTGCCGCTTTTATTTGCTCTTCTGGGTGCATACTGATGTATTTATACACTACATGGTTTGCCATCAGAAAAAATACTTATCTTTCATTAAATGACAAATGTTCAATCAAGTTTCAGGCTGGAGATTAGCATTGTGGACCTATGTGTTTGACCAAATCCCTTGATGAAAGGTTCACTGTAATGCTTGGAGCCCTTTTTATTGGTAATATAATACAAGCATAGGTTTGCAACATGGATCACGTATAGTTCAGACATTGTTTGCACTGGGCAGATATAATTTTGCACTTAAGAGAGAGTTCATTTCCAAATAGGAGGGAACACTGGCAGGCCCGGACTGTCCATGTGTCCCATCGGGCATTTCCCCGAGAGGCTGGAGTCGTTTTTTATGACAGTTTCTCCGGCTTCTCATTACAGTAGACCTTGAAGGGGGGTTGGATAGGGAGATGAAGGAGGGGGAGCGAGAGAGAGTGACAGAGAGAGAGGGAGACGGATGGAAGGAGAAAGAGAGAGGGAATGGGTGGAAAGCATAAGGGACAGAGAGAGATAATGGGAGGAGGGAGAGGGGCTGGTTTGAACACTTTTTCAAGAGCTGATATTGATTCTCAGTTCGGCAGTGGAGACCAACAGAGTTTTTGACAGTATTTCGAAGTCACTGAAAAAGTACAACTAACTTGCCTGTTTTAGGATTGGTTTGGGGTCCATCTGAATAATTATGTAGTAAGAAAATGAAACCACTCCCCACTTTGAACCATAGCACTAATGGCAAGACGGAAGCACAGCTAGACCCTTCCTGGAAGACTTTGTTTCACCCTTCGATCATTGGTCTATCCACCAATCCTTTCATCCTTCCATCTACCATCCAATCATAATGTTATCAATTCAACCTTTATTCTTTCCTTTCACCTTAAAAACATTATGTCCTTTCACCATTTGTACTTCCTTCTTTCCCCCATTCCTCTTTCCTTACACCCTACATTCCACTCTTTCAAGTTCTTTCTCGCCCTTCCTTTCATTGCCTCTTCCTGTCATCTTTCATTCTTTCCTTCAGCATTTTCCACATCTTTCTTTTTACTCTCCCACCTTCTGTATATGCCTCTCGTTTCCCTTTTTTCCCTTTCCATCCTTACTCCTTCTCTGTCACTGTACTTGGCAACCCTCGACCCCACCCCTCTGCTCGGAAATGTCCTACCCTTACAGTTTTACTTGCAAACAATTTGTATTCCCATGCAGACAGAAGAGGAAGAAAAATTAGTCAACATTTTAGTGCGAACGAACTCAGCAGCCAGAGGCTACCCACAGTTCATTTTCTAGATTATGTGACTTCACTACACTTGAAAATCCCTAAATTAGTAGACTCAGGCCCCGATGACGGTAGCTCTGGTTTCTAACGATGCCTCGGAAGCACGTGTACTTTGCATGTTCCAAGAATCTCTATTACAAGTGCTGCGGAGTTCACCACACCCGGTAATGGCCAGTTAGAAAAATGTTCAGGCCCAGGAAAAATGTTGTCAGGTCAAACCTGCCAAAAGTTAACAGGGGAATAAGGCCAACTAAATATCACCGTGTGTATCAGCACAAACATCTCCAATTTATCCCCCGTTTTCAGGGTAAAACTCCTCATAGGTGATACTCCCCCCCCACCCAACCCCACACACATTTGAAGTGTTGGGTATCTGGTGCATATCACAACACCTTTCAGAAACAGGCTCATCTTAGTCTTTTAGTTCGTAGTACACCCAAGCCTGAAAGTATTCCAGACTATCTTTTTGAGTGACCTGCCAATTTAACGAAAGTTTTAACGCCTCCTATTTGAGTCATAGTGGAATATGGTAAATTCTGTGAATCGGAAAAGTTTGGATATAATTTATAGATACAGAAATAAGGTCTTCCTTGCTAACCATAGAGTTATTAATTCATAATACATACATTATGTGGTTTGCAAACGTGTGCTAAAGAGTAAGGTCGAATCTCTTGGGCTGACACAGGATTTTGGAGGGAACATTCAACAACAGATAACTGCCTGTCCCTCAAATGGCCGTTTGAAAAGAACGCAGGAAGGTCAAAAGGCCTTTTATATGATGTTTGTGTATTTTTCCTTAGCCTTCAAATGGGTGGACAGATCAAGATTGTGGAGAAAATTAAAGATGTTTTGGATCCAGAATGGCTTTCTCATATTATGCAGGAATGCCACGTGAATACCTCAATCTATGCATCAATGTGTGTAGCTGGTAGAAGAAGTTTCAGGTTATAACTACACCCATAGCAGTCTCGAGCAGGGCTGGTTTCTGGTCCCTTTTCTTTTGACCCTTCATATTTCAGATCTCCTAGCAATGTATAGATTTTTTGTTCTTGCTTTAAGTGAATAGATTTCAGCTCCTTGCTGAGAGACGTGTGATTCTGAGCAACTCACAGGGAAATATTCTCAAGGACCGGCAATACCTACCACAAAAGCCAGTTAGTGGCAGTTTTTTTTACCGCCGCCTAACACTGAAAATTATTGCCATATTAGCGGTGTATTACCAAGCCATCGCTACATGGCGATAGTATCAGGGAACGGCGGTGAAAACTGCTGCTAACATCAGCGCGATGGCGATAGGCAATCCTGCGTTAGCGGGCGATAACTACCGATAGGCCCATTAGCTGCAAAAAAACTCATGCTTGTCAGCCAACGTGAGTTTTTTTGTCTCTAATGCAAAAAATAGCCTATCAGTCAACCTCCATTATAAAATAGGCATAAAAACCAATGAAATGCAGAATGGAGCAGCCACGGCCAAGTTCAGCACACATCAACAACCCCTGCATGCCAGCCAACATCCAGGATGACCGGGATGAGAGCCTTAATGCCTCGCTGGACCTGCGCCTGGAGCCTGGATACCTCGCTGGACCTGCCCTGAAGCCTGCATGTCTCGCTAGACTGCGCATGGAGCCTGCATGCCTCGCTGGACCTGCACCTGGAGCCTCCATGCCTCGCTGGACCTGCGTCTGGAGCATGGATGCCTCGCTAGACCTGCGTCTAGAGCCTGGATGCCTCGCTGGACCTGCGTCTGGAGCGTGGAGTGGGATGCGGAGGAGCTATGGAGTCAATGAGCCTTGGCGGTAGACATTGAGGTGCGATGATCGCCCGTACCTTGTGGTGAAGTCTGGCAGTTTACTTGGAGACACGTTGCTGACCTGTGTGAGAAGACCGCCTTGCACACCTTGGAGCTGTTACTAGTAGAGGCGCTCCTACGCCCCAACGTAGGGAGGTCTGCATCGTATACTAGGATCCCCCACTACACCGGGATGCACGTAGGGGATTACCAATGGTGGGTGTCACCTCTCTGCATCACAGGTCGGATGATGTTGGGCTGGCGGGACGCTGTGGAGGGTGAAGCCCGTGAGCTGTGTCGAACTTGTGTGGCGGGAGCGCTGCAACTTCACGCCTAAGGGGGCCCTGCTGCATCAACTGCATCGGGAGGTTCCACAGCCGACTTGGTGGCGACTACTGTACCCAGGCTTGTGAAATCCCTCCTGGCTGAGGCTCCTGCTGGCTGAGTCACAGATTTGCAAAGAGTGCAGCGGATTGTGCCACGGTGTCAATGACCAGGTAAGGGGAAGGTGGGATGCGTAGCGCAGGACGTCTGGGGATCGAGTCCCCCAGGCCCAGCACACGTAGATGACACACCTCCAGTGGCGACTCATCCGCTATGGCAGAAGAGCGTCGCCCCACTGCTTTCAAGCAGTGCAGAAGAGGAACAATCATCAAATGATAATAACTTACTGATGTAACCGTGCTATGTTGCCCTTGCGGGTGGGAGGGTGGGTAGGACTGCTCCAAGCACGGGGCAAGACATGGGCGGATTGGCATGCCCACTCATGTGCGCAATGACTGTTTGGTTGGCCCACTCAGGTCGCCCAAAGCAGTCATGTGCATTTCCCTGTTCGTGATGCAGGCTGTATTACAGCCTGCATGGAGAACATGCCCACCCCTCCAGCCCCTGGCTGCATGCCTTGTTCAGTTGCCAATCCCACCGCTGCATCACAGTGTGGTGATTGGCTCAGGGGAGGGAGCCTGGCTACCTACTTCCTGTTCCTGTAAGCAGATGCAGGAGAACAGCAGCAATGAAGATAGGGGACCCGGCTTTGAGGTAAGACTTCCCTTATTATAATTTTTACAACACCCGCTCACACACACATCCCCGCATCCACGCCCCATCCAGAGTTCTTTCCAGTATTTACCACCTCACAGATGTCCAGACCCCCCCAGCACTTCTCAATGGCGGCAGCTGTGTGCCCATGCACAGCGGGCGTACCACCCGTGTCCCAAAGGCACATATGTTATTGCGACGCATGCATTCCATTTCAATGCATACTAATACTAGGCACATTGCAACAGTAGAGTAGGTGTTGCATAGCGGAGACATTAATATCACTATTCCCACTTCAGTGAGTGCAACCCAAAACTAACCTCTGCACCCCAAACCCAATAGTGAGCCCTGGAATTCCTTTTTAAGCCACCATAAAACACCCAAAAATCAAATTTGACCCATATGCACACCCCAATTTTTATATTTTACCCCAATACACCCAAATTTTCATATTTTACATCCGAAAACCATACCCAGCCGAAAAACTTTAAATCACCCCATTACTGACCTCACAATCCATTGTAATCAAATGCAATGTAAATGCACCTGTGTTGTCGGAGTTGCGCTGTTAACGATGTACTGCCTGAATTGTAATGGTCGTCTCCCATGCCAAAGGCAACCAATAGGCTACGCCGTTTGTGTCCATCTGCCCCGGGACCGCGCTCACCACCAAAGAGCCTTCCTCTTGGACACTCCACCGCTACGATGTCAGCACCCTCCTCACCATCAACCCTGGATGCCACCTTGCCTGCCAGGACCAACCTCTGCTCTGGATCGGACATCCCCATCACTGACGGCTGCAGTATCACCCGCAAGGAGCACCCCGACCATCAAGGAGGAGGCATTGCCATCACCTACAGAAGCACACTCCGACTGACCACGCACTCTAATGACCCAAGGGTGACCATGGACCACCTCAACTCCCAGATCCTGACCAAGCCCAAGCACATCCTCTGCGGCCCCCTCATGTGCAGGTTCCCCGGGCCATGGCCCCCATTCTCCAATACCATTGTAGACCTCATTGCACCCCAGGGTCTCCCATCCACCAATGACACCCCACTCGGTGAACTCAAGTTTCACCTGGACAACCCCAGTGACCAGGACACCACCCCCTCCTGGAGAAGGTCCCCTACATCAGACGCAAGCAGCAGGTCACCTCAACAAGCCACATAGCAGGACACATGGTCGAGCACGTCACCTCCGCCAGCGGGAACTTCAACTACAGCCACAACACCGGACTCTCCTGGACTGACCATCATTGGTAACCTCACGTCTTCACCTTGCCCACCGGATGCCACCGCCATCATCTCACCCCCTGGCAGCTGGATCAAGGCCACCGAAGAACGTCTCGTCAACTCCCTCCGCACCAACACTCCACCAATGCTTCCAAACGAAGACACCGCAGTGCGCAACCACCACGGATGGATCTCCAACAGCGCCGACATTCGGGCACCCCTCATGGATGGCACTGCGTCAGTACCTTCGGCCTGCCTAATGGCAGGTGTGAGGGTGACGCAGTGCCACAGGAATAGGCTGGCCCCATGCATTGCTGGAGTTGCGTCATTGTTGTGACACGACTGCAGCAATGCGTGACTTTAGCGCAGACAGATACGTCAGGATTCCTGACATATCTGTCATTATTTGCGCCATGCAGTGTTGTCCAGTGAATACAGCGCATCCATGCTGTCGCAAAAAGGGTGTAGTGAGAAGTGTTGCAACACTGTCTTGTCAGAGTGCTGCAACACTTTTCATGACTGGGGCCCAGGAATGCGCACTATCTGATTGATGGTACACATTCCTGCACTGTAGTTTTGTCGCAGGGCAGCGGTGCAACATTGCCTGCAGCGCTGTCCAGCACCAAAACCTGCTGAGATGTGGCCCCAAGTGTTATCCTCATTTTTAAGACCAGCTATTTTCTGGTCTTTAGTAACTGGCTCTAACTGCAGTTAGAGCCAGTTTTTTTGGACTTCAGAAGTCCAAGGATCCCCTTGGAATAGTGGTGTTTGCGGCCATTTTTGCACGGGAACGCCTCTCCTGCATATAATTATCGCTAACAGAAGTGGCGATCTTTACAGCGGTCGCTTTCACCTAAAAACTGTCGATAACGGGTGCTTGCGACAGCTTGGTAATAGAGCGATAAACTTATCGCTTCATTAGTGGCAGAAAAGTGCTGCTAACACGGCGATAACTCCTTGAGAATATGCCCCATAGTGTTTATTATTTTTAATGAATGCTTACATTTCCAGGTCCTCAAAAAGCGGTAATTTCTATCATGAACAAACATGTCCCATAACTACACTTAATTCATGTATATTAACTTAGTTATTTGCTTTGTAATGCAAACTTCAGCCCGCTGGAAATTGCATGACTTCGGCCTCAACCATTGTTGGCTAAAGAAATAAGGGACTCATTTATTCAATTTTGGCGTAGGGCAGCGGAGCAAGGCAACTTGCTGCACTACCCTACGCCACAGTAAAAGGGCAGGAATGCATCTATTTTCAAGCAATACTGTGCATTCCTATCCTTTCTTCCTAAGCTGGTGCCGTTTTCACAGCCTGGTGTCAACATAGGCAACCTTGCACCATGGAGACATACAGACATGACACTTCCCCAGGTTAACATCACTTTCTAATTCTGGGGCAGAGTCAAATGTCAAGGGCGTTGCATGGGAAAACCCTCTGCAATGCTCTTGGAAAGCATCCCTTGTGCAGAAGTAAGGTGATGCAGCGATTTGCGCTGCGTCACCTTACTTATGATTTATGAGGTCACTCAAAGACACGCATTGTGGCTTCTGGTGGAAATGATTCAGTAAACCAGGCCCGTTGAGATTACAAGTCTGCATTATGAGGACAGGTGTGCAGTTCTGAAACTCATTAAAACATTTTACAATTCTTGAAATGTATCGCCTCACTAATACAACAAACAAATCCTAACACCCACCATTAAACCTACCCCAACAATTAAAATCTCCAAATCATTCCTAAAACTTTCAATCTTCACCATCCCCTTTCTTTCATCCTCTGACTTTCACAGGTGACCCAACCATCGCTTCCCTGTGTCCCCTCTGCCAAAGTCTATCCTGCAATGCATCCAATCTATCCAGCCTGTTGCGTGCTCCTCCATTTCTGCCACCTGTAGGAAAAAACCCTGTCAAGGCGTTTTTCTTGTCTCCCCCGATTGATGCATTAAAAAGGAAGACCCTCAGCACCAGAACAAATTATTTCACCACAACAGCCAGCCCTGGTGAATGAACTCGGAGCTAGAAAAATCTGTCTGTCACCAAAACAGCCTGACTATAGTTAACACCACTTTTGATAGCTAATGTCAAGGGAAATATTTCCCTCATTTCAAGCAAATATAATTAGTTGCCCACAAACAATAGGTGAACGCCATCCTGTATAAAAAACTGGAAATCTTTTTTGATGTTTGAATGCTCAAACCAACCTACCCCCCTACTCCTACAAACAAGCTGCATTTCCTAGTAACCTTTCACCTCGCTCTTTGAACTGCCGTGAATTTTACCACAACTTGCCAACTTGTTCTAGGCACTAGAGTTGCCAAAAAATGTTTGTACCTGACCAAGACTTCCCAATCATATCAAGATCTTTCTTTGATCAATCCCAGACCTAACAACTGTACAAAATCGTTTTCACCTAAATGTAACAGTAGAAAGGCCATGCTCACTCTCACTGATACCAGATTAGACAAGCAAGGTAGCAGCTGACCCCATTTTATGCCACCCCTTAAATTCCTGATAAAACAACCTCTCGTATTTGGGGAACAACCTTTACAACGCAACTTTTACAACGCACTACACTTACAATGCATTTTTTACAACGCAAAATCCATTACAACGCACTACACTTACAACGCATGACACTACAACGCATTTTTAAAAACTACCTTTACAACGCATTCCATTACAACGCCTACCATTACAACGCATAATATTACACTACACTATCCAACACTTACCCTACTGTTGCACCCCCTGGAGTTAGAATAGTAATTTTTACCCCTATACTATCCAACACTTACCCTACTGTTGCACCCCCTGGAGTTAGAATAGCAATTTTTACCCCTATACTATCCAACACTTACCCTACTGTTGCACCCCCTGGAGTTAGAATAGCAATTTTTACCCCTATACTATCCAACACTTACCTTAAATGCAATTTAATATTATGCGTTGTAATGGTATGCGTTGTAAAGGTAGTTTTTAAAAATGCGTTGTAGTGTCATGCGTTGTAAGTGTAGTGCGTTGTAATGGATTTTGCGTTGTAAAAAATGTGTTGTAAGTGCATGCGTTGTAAAAGTGTGCGTTGTAACGTCATACATCCCTCGTATTTTGTCTAGCCAAGCCTTGTAACATTCTCCTACCCATCTCACTGGCTGAAGGCTCATAGCCTTAGAAAAAATTGCGATAAAAACTCAAACCAGTTAACTTGCCAACAATTGTTGTAGCAGAAATTGTCCTTTCTATTTTTTTCATGATAAAACTAAAAACATCATCTCTCTGCAGCAGAGAACCTTGCGCATCTTGAGTTCCACGAGTCGGCCCCATAGTCAAAAATTCCTCCCATGCTCTTCTGTAAGAGGTTCTAGTGCTTACTGCCGGAGACATTTCAATAAGTTCAAGCATTCTCAGTACACTAGCTCCCATACCTCATGTGGCTCAATTGTTTTCTGCAAATACGCTCTGGGCGCCAAACCACAGAATCCCTGCCACTGTGAACGAGAAAATGCATCTACAATATGATTATTCTCACTTGGCACATGCTTGTTTCTAAAAACAATGTTATACATCAAGCAGCCTATGATAAATCTTTGCATCAACCACAAAAATATGCTTATCTTTTACCTTCTGGTATTGACTAAGTCCACTACTGTTTTATTGTCCACATTGAAAGTGACTAATTTGTTTTCTAGACTTTTTCCCCATACTGCCTGAGCCACCAACAAAGGAAGAATTCAAAGAAAGCGATACTCCTACCTTCTTCCAAACATTTTGCTGGCCACTTCTAAGCACATCACCTATCCTCCCGGAACAAACCAAAACCACTGGCTCCAGATGCATCTGAAAATATCTAAACCATCCAAAAGAAATCCAAGTTGAAGCACCACGCGGTGATGCCATTGAAACCTTTTTAAGAGCAATAACCAAACATCAGAATCCGCTCACTTGGCTGTGGAGATCCTAATCCTGTGGTGCGGTAGCTGCGCTCCTGACATGACAAAACCTAGCCGACAACAAAACGTCCTGCCTGTTCTAACCACCCTACAAGCATAATTGAGATGACCCAAAAGACGTTGAATTTGTTTCAGTTGTAGCTTAGATGCTGTCATTGCTTCTTCCAATAAAGCAACAATCTCTTTAACTTTCTGCTCAGGTAACCTAGCCTTGATTTTAACTGAGTTCCAATTAAATGCCAAGAAGCACAAGAAATGTAATAGGACCCTCAGTTATTTTGGGTGCCAGAGGTTCACTCAACTCTACTGCCATATCCTGAAACCATCTCAAAGCCTCGTCGCAATCTTGTGTGCCAGCTGCACCTACAAACAGAAAATCATCCAAATAATGGCTAATTGGTTCATAATCTCTTCGGAAAGTAAAACACCACTATAAAAAGGTACTAAATGACCTAAAATGCTATAAGAGATGGCATAACCCATTGATAACTTTTTCAACATACAACTTGTTTTCAAACTAAATACCTAACAGAGAAAAGACCACACAGTGAATTGGGAGTAGACAAAAAGCTGACTTAATGTTGCACTTTGCTAACTCAGCTCCTGGGCCCATGTTTCTCACTAGACATCTGGCTACATCCACTGACGCAAATTGCACTATAGCATCTTCCTTCACTATATAGTCATTGACAGATAAGCCATAGGGCCAAGAAAGATGGTGAATCATGGGAAATTCTCCCTCGATTTTCTTTAGTATGTCCCCTAGAGGAGAAACCCTCAAATCAGGCAAAGGACAAAATGTGAAAGGACCTGCCATTCTTTCTTCTATACATTTGTTCAGCTTTTGCCTAACTATATGAGGATGTTATTTTGTTGTCTTTAAATTACCTTCACAACTATGTGTTCTAGGGTCCTGATAACCAAGTCTGAATCTTTCTTTGAAACCCCATACCAACCTAGTAGCCTCCTCTCTGTTAGGGTAACATTTTAACCAACAACTCAAACAGTCCTCATTAATTGGCTTAAAAGCTTTTGTAACCTGGCTGGAAAGTCCCTCCTGCCCCTGCCTAGGCCACTGCCCCCAAAATGTGCCTGTTCCCCATAACGCTGGAGAACTGCGTGCTTACCTCAGCGTTTGGAACACTCATGTGTATATTTACATGGGTTTCTTGAGCAATAGCCCCCGTTGAAGCACTAGCAGGCACCTGAATTGGAACTTTGACCTCTGCCCCATGATTTCCCCCGATGTGGGTGTGCCCAGAATGGACTGATGTGGTATTTCCAAACTACTTACAGTGCACATTGTTAGGGGAGGCTGTTGAGGATACATCCATTGTAGCCAGAGTTCATTGTGAACTTTCCACCATGGTTTTCTGGTATAAGGACCATTTGGGCCCTAATTTCCTCATCTTAGTGCAAAAATGGAAAATTTCCAAATTTCAATTGAACTTTATGAAGGGTATCAATATACTTGAATATGTACACTGACCTCTCTGGAAATTTTTCATACTTGACGTTGGCGAATGTTAAAAATGCTGATGTCCATGTGTCAATTGTTGTTGGTACTCTCGTTCTCTTTGTTAATTCCGAAGCCCTTCTCTAGAACCCTCCTTGGATTGTATCTTCCTATGTAATAATTTGTACACATCCACAAACTCACCCCTCCAGATTTTTTCTCTTGTGGCATTGCTCACTTGCACTCCCAAAGACATAGATAGCAATTAAAAAAAAAAACGTTCATCTTACTCTTTGCCCCATCATCCTTTGATTGCTCTTCTTTGTCTATCGCCATCTTAGAAGTGTTATCAGTGTACCCCCTTACATTTTCATCCTCTCTTGCACCAGCCCCAGTATCCATCTTACCTGTTGGGTGTGTATCCTCTCTGGTAGGATCTGTACGAACAACCTTATCCACTGCTTAAAGCCATGTTCCTTTGTGCACCCTTTGGTGCAGCTCTTTTGTGCTACTGCCCTCCCAATTGCTCCACCATTGAGTCTCACCTGTCCTCACTCTGCCCGCGGACTCTGGGGACAATTGCCTGCTCTCTCCTTTATCCTGTGTTCTCTTAACACCCATTCGTTTGTCCACTGAATGCACTTGTGAATCTGTAACCTGTAAGATATGACTCTTGGAAAGAAAATTAGCGTCACCCCGTTTTAGCTCCATCCCTTTTGTTGTTGACAAATTGGCATTTCCACTTCTTCCAATTCCTCTCTGTTATCCTCATAGTCCAATTCACATTCCATTTGCCCCCCATCATACACATTACTCACACCCGGACACTCCCCGTCACCCACACCCCAATCAACATACTTTCAATCCACTTTTTTAGAGCATTGAGGTGGCGCCAACAAATTCTTCCTCTCCCTCGCCATCAGGATGGTTGCACCAAACCTCTCCCTCTCTTCAGGTCGGTCGTCCCAGGTCACTGTTGACCCAGTTGGCTGGTCCTCACTGCATGTATTTGCACCATGCAGCATTCTCCCTCTATTGCCCTGCAAGCCTCCACAACCTGCAGGGACTAAGGTCCTGTTTCTTGCTTGACTTGCATCACTATGGCTTAGCTTAGTTTCTCCAGAGACCAATAACAACCTACCTATAGGTAAAACACCTTTGGGCTCATTGTAGCCTCAACAAAACCCACTGACTGCTTGGTGCATTATGCTGTAATGTCTGTTTAAAATGTTCAACATCCTGTCCTGCCACCTTCTCTTTCCTAACCAGTGTACCTACCTTAGCTGAATTTCTCAAAATATCCCCTTAGGTAGAACAAGTAAAGGATATGAGTTCTCTCTCTGCATTAGAGCCAGCCTCTTCCTGAGAAACACTTCTTCTTATGGCATTTGGTAAAAAAGGCACATATTTAAACTGAGCGCTCAGGCTGAACAACATGCGCAAGCACTCTGCTGCTCCCTGCTGGCCTGTTCTTTGCACCACACGACACGCGTGCTGTTCTCAGAAGCCTCCACTAGATCCCCTGGAGCCTGCTTTCACTTGCCGGGTGCTTACCTTTGAGCACACGTGTACCTCCGCAGCCCCTGCCTCCTTTCCCTTCACTTGAGTTACGCTCCTCATGCGGTAAGTCAAATAAGACCCCTGTTTTGCTTGCATCAGCTGGTGCCTGCATACTCTCCTCCCATTGGCAACAAACACTTGGACACTTCATTTTTTGTTGCCGAGGCGAACATGCCAATACTGCCGCCACAAACTCACTGGCTGCAGAGCGTTTGGGATGTGACATCCACTAAGGCCTGCAACAACACACCAGGCTGACTGAGGTCTTTGTTGCCCGCTTAACATAACACCCAGAGTGCCTCTCTAACTTCTGCAGCTTTATCTGCCAGAATTATTTAAACCACCACTATAGACCCCAAATAACGTGGACAAGGACAAAAAATCCCCTACCCTGACAGGAGCATAGCTTCGGAATGACGCAGACACTAATGAAAAAAACGAACAACTATCTAAAAACCCCACCACTCCCATGCAAAAGGAACCAATGGGGGCTACCCCAGGGCCTGGGCTACACCATTTACTTGAAGCTCCCCGGGGCTGGACTTTTAACGGATGCCACCCCCAGACCTCCCATTGCGTGGCTTCATAAATGTTTATGAGAGCCCTGTGTCACACATGTACCACTTTACGTGGTGCAAAAGAAACGCAGGGCTCTCATAAATAAGCTCCTAAGAATGTACCAGACAGACATAATGTAGGTTAATTTGATTTGAAACTTTGACGTTATAGTAAGTCACATCCCAGAACTGCATTGCCAGAAACAATTGCAGTACCTTCAACTGTCAATGATACTGATTAAAAGATGTTCTTAGATTACTTGCTCTTTTATTACTATGTAGTAGTTCTTTGTCTAGCAGTCTTTACAGGGCGGGTGTGACTGCCGAGAACAGCCATCAAGAATCCCGTTTGCTGCCTTTGGTTTACCAATAAAGATTTTCATTTTACCCTTGCTGTTACTGGGCACCTTTGATGAGTGCTGTGCAAGGGTGTGCAACAGAAAGGTTAATACCAACCTGCAGGTACAGAAACTTCACAATATCAACTACCAACATATTGTTGAGGTAAGCGGACATGGAGTTAAGAATATTTAATTTATTAATTAATTTTATAGTTTTATGAAAAGCCAACTAGACCTAAGCAGTGTCAGAGGACTGTACAAATAGTTGTTGATCCATTGCATGATTACAAAATAAATAGTACATTACAGATAGTGAAGGGGACGGGGCAGGGCAGGGCAGGGCAGAGAAGTGCTATTACGTAATGTGCAGAGTGAGTATCACTAGAACATTAATTTTCTGAGTTCTCTCTTGAATAATTAGAAGATGGATGGAGTTCTGAATCATGGGATGATGCTGTTTCAAATCCTGGGAGTGAGTCTACAGGACTGTTTTGGAGTCTTTTCCTTTTTGACAGTTGAAATTTCAGGGTGTTCATTCTTGTTGGGGCACTATATATGATAGATATCATCAGTTTATTTTTAAGAGTTTGGAGATTCTGTGCAAATAGATTTGTATGTAATGCAGGCAAGTTTCAACTGACATACTTCTTCCACTTCACAGAAAAATGCTACTGGTCTTTAATCATGTAAGGGTGCAATGGGCCTGGACAAAACTATATCTGTGTGCCTATAACCAGTCTATTTATTTTAAGTACGAAAGCCCTCACCCATGCTGATGTAGCATACGTCATCATAGAGCTCCTCATCACACCACTACTTGAACAGACAGTGGTGCGGGCTACAACCCACCATGAGATGACAGGGAGCGCTTAGGGAGATGGGTAAGTTAGGAGGAGATCCTAAGAAGTCACAGGTGTGGGTGTAGATAGCACAAGAAAAAGAAAGATCAATTGTTAAAACTACCTCTTGATAGATCTATGTTGTTTTTAGGTCTCGCCTGAGCCAGCGCTTTAGCGCTCCTCTCGCGAGAGCTTTTGTAAACGGGGGATTTGGAAGTGCAAACTAGTGCTTTCAGGCCTCCAAATACAGTGCATGTGCGCCGGGCGCGCGCACCATTTGGCAGCCTGTGTCATTCATTTCGCGGCCGCTTTGATGTTCTCAGTGAGCCGCGCGGCCACTGAGAACATCAAAGCGGCCGCGAAAGTGCTCACCATATGCCAGCCTGCGTGCCTCTCTCCCCTACCCCCTCCCTTATCCCACTTCCTGCTTGTTTTTTTTTAACTGCAACATGTTTTTGTCAATGTTTGGAAAAGGAATCATGTGCAAGTCACACATATATAAACACATATTTTAATTCAAACACACAAAAGGGCACACAATCCAGCTGCATAAAGCAAAACAAGCATTGGCAAAGCCAACAAGTCTGACTTGTATGTGCTAACACATGTAGTATACACACATGCAATTTGCATGCAATAGCCTCCTTAGGTCAAATCTTTTGTCTTTGACAATGCTTGTTTGATCCGGCAGACACATTTCAGTACCAGTATCCTGGAAACAATGGTCCTTCTCAGGCAGGTTATGTTAGAAGATTTACCGCCTACTGGTGGCCTTAAAGGTCCTGTGCTTGCGAGTCGTCAGTGTGTGTTTACTTCAGATCCAACTCCTCCTGCATTCGTCCACTCCAGGTTTGGCAGCAGGCTTGGTGTCACTGTGCTGAGAGAAGACAGCAGCGTGCTGGCCTCGCCTCCTTCATCATTAGTGCTCCCCGCGAGCCACGACAGAGGGAGATGCGGAAGCCGACGAGAGCGCGCGCCACTGGCTTGCTTGAAGGGAGCCCGTTTTCAGGGACTGTGGGCGCGTGATTTGTACAGTTGGATGCAACTTGAAACGATTCAGCTCTCTGAACACTCATTCGATTTTATGATACTGGCAACGGAGGAGTGACCTGACATAATTTTGTTGCGTTTCCTTAGCAGCACAAAAACAGAGGCCTTCAATTTAAAGGAATAGCTGAATTATTTATTACCCAAGTCAGCAGTTCTCATTACCGACCTCGGAAGGCTGATTGGCTGATACAGCTAAGAGTTTGATGGCTTTCAAATCCGTGATTAAACTACTTCGAACCTGCTCATCGACCCACCAAGCAATCTAGGCCTTTTGTTTTTTTGCATATTAATATAGCGCGAACTCGACCCGAAGGTATCGGAGCGCTTTACACGAGCACCGTATTCACATTGGCACTGGGAGATTAAGTGTTTTGCCCAGAATCACAGGATGTGGACGCGACCCCGAGGCTCGAACCCTTGTTTCCAGCACCAAAGTCGGCAGTCTAGCCGACGGACCACATCCTCTGCCCTGATAGTTTGACTTGGCACCGCTCTGTGAGTCACCTGTAACTTTTGAAATGCAACCCATTGCAATATTACAGACACACTACACATCACAACAGGTGTATTTTGTGTTAAAAAAGCTCTCTTTTATTTAAGTCAGTAGTCTTGATATCAGCACTGGAAGAATGAAAGGATGAATAGGCATAACGCTTTGCAGAGAAACAAACTTATTACTAAGGTGCTGATTTACAATTGTGCAGACAGCGTACTCTGTCACAGATGTGGCGGAATACCCTGTCCCCCAAAACCTTGCCCCTTCCACCTTATTTAGACTTGGGTAGACTGCCAGCTTTCGTTGACGGAGCCGCTGTAGGCTCAATCGATGGAAAGCTTCCGCCGACGGCCTGATGGAGAAGGGGCCATTAGAGGAAAGACTTTCCACCCCTCTCCTTATTAAAGGTAAATCCTGCTGGTGAAGGACGAATAAAATAACAAGCATTTGCAATGAAATAGGTCTCGTAATTACGCGAGTTTGAGCTATTGGGATTATAAATGACAATGCCTTTTATTTATGTGTCTGTTTGTAAAACATAAATAAAAGGCATTGTTATTTACAATGCCAATAGCTCAAACTCGCGTAAATGCGAGACCTATTGCATTGCAAATGCTTGTTATTCCTGTCCCCAAAGAGTAGAGGTAATTAAAGAGGTATAATTCATGTCAATGTGGAAATTTGACACGTTTCTGCCTTTATTGAACCCTTAAAGCAGATGTAGAGGCATTCATCAGAACCACAAAACAATCACCCTGGAAAAATAGTTAAAGTGGTTGAGTTTTCACGCCCCAGTGATGAGCCTTACTGCTGCATGGAGATTTGCTTAAGAAGAGCTTGATGGATTCTTGCAATACTGCATAAAATGAATTGTCAGACCAGTCTAGAACGCAATAGAGTCTGAGTTACAAGTCTAAAGCCTGCTTCATGAATGAGCTGTTTAATTTTATGTCAAAACAGGAGGCAAGCATTATGCATTAACTTTTATTTTCCACTTCTGAGCATCACACCTTTAAACGCTCATGGAATCCTTTAAAAAATATCACAATCCAAAAGAACTTTCAACTCCATAAATAACATGAGGCCACCATCTTCCTCCTCTTTTGTTTGCTGCTTCTGAGCAGATAAGTATTGTTTATTGATTTATATTTGGTATAACATTTTAAGAAGATTAAGCTCTGACTGATGAGGAATGCTGTGGAAACCCAATTTATGGGTATATATTTGAGTAGTATGTCTGTTTTTTTTAGTATAAAGGGATATGATTGAGTTTGAAAGTGAAAATACATTATTAAGGTTTTTTATTTATGATGCTAAATAAACAAAATAAAGAAATTTAATATGGATATGTTTTTAAAAATAAGTGGTTAGAGGTCAATTTTGACCAAAAGTGCGAGTGCGAGTGCGAGCGGAATCGTGACCGAACAAGCAAAATTAATATTTTTTTCAGTATAGCATATGTTTAATAGTTTAAAATAGCCTTGCTAGGATTTGGAGAGTTTTATCCAAATTAATAAGATTGGGTGTGAGCGCGACTGCGAGGGAATCGCACGCGCGCTGAAATATCAGTTTGGGCAATTTATTTGAAATAAATAAGCTTGCGCTTTCCGTGTCATCGTTTGTAGTTGAACGGTAACGTGAGTAGGCTCGAGCTCAGAGCTGGGGCCGAGGAGAACCCTGCGAGGGGACACGTTCATGCGTGAGGCGTCAACGCTGATTGGCCATCAATGAGGTCTTTTTCTGAAGAGAGTAGAGCTTGTTTTTAGGCGCGAGTTTTTGTTTCAATGGGAATTAGTTCTTCGAGGCTCGTTCCCATAGGAACAATAGTGTTTCGGGATCACGACTAAGGAGAGACAGTTGAGGGAGATTTTGGACGGTTTTAAGAGGGGAATAGAAATATTTGATAAATAGAGTTTAAAAAGTGCGTTTTAAAAAAGAGATAGAAAAGAATTATAATAAGAAATGGAAAAGTCAAACGAGGAACAGGAGAAGATGATAAGAGAAATTATAAATAAAGAAGTGAAAGAGTCTATACAGGAGTCAGTGAAACAGGCTTTAGGAAAGAGGAAATTTAATGAAGAGGAAGAATATTTCTCAATTTCAGAAGAGGAGAAGGAGAGAGGTCCAGGAGGAAAATGTTTCACGAAAAAGAAACATTTGGGAGCAAACAGGGATCAGAGTGGAGTCCAAAGCAGCTCAAAAAAGAAGGGTATACGAAGCGATACGCAGGAGGGCCAGTTATACACTGGAAGGAGAGGTAATGCATCGGGAGATGCATTGAGTGATGATGATTTGGATGAATACATTTTTGACTTAGAATATAAGGATGGATTAGGCAAAGAAAATGAGAACAATGTAAAAAAGAAAGTAAAAGATACGGTGGTTGATCCTTTTGGTGAAGTGATGTTTAACCCGAAAGAGATAAGGCACCCAAGAGGGAAAGATTGGTGGCCACTTGAACATGTGGTGGATTATATTAAGGCTAGGTTGCTCAAGCCACTAGAGATAGAGGAGAGAAATATTATGAGAGCTGAGTGCTTGAGACCAAATATTGAGGAAAAAATTACGATGGCACCTAATATTGACCCAGAATTAATTACATATCCCTTCAAGATGGGAAAAGACCCACGGAAGGGGTTTGACCATTCTCTGCAACAGTATCAGAATAAGGTTCTGGACATCCTAGGGCCTTTGGCAAAAATATTTGATGCAGTGGAGGAGGCCTATTTAAAGAATCTTGACCTGGATCTATCATTAATGTGTGATTGGTGCCAGAGGGCAATATGCTTTTTAGGCAATGCGAATGCTGACATACTGTCGGAAAGAAGGAAAACTATCCTTATGAGGATAAACCCAAGATTAGGGAATCTAGCGTTTAAGGAGTCAAGTGAAGAAGCAAGAGGGCTTCTGTTTGGAGATGGAATGGTGAAGTCTCTATCAAAGTTTGTGAATACTTTCACTAGTCTCGATAGAGCACAATTTAATATACGTAGAGTTTTCCGCAACAACAGTGGTTTATATGGTCGGGCCGGTAGAAGAGGGAAAGCTACCAGCCAAGGAAACTATAGAGCCCATTACCAGAACCAAGGAGGAAATTTTGGTAGAGGACAGAATAATTACAACTTTTTTCCACAAAGAGGAAGAAGCAGGGCACGTGGTTATAGAGGAAGAGGTTAAACCCAGTCACAGAATCATAACCAGGGTGAGTATGAAGACTGGTATTATTTCAATCCTGAAAAATGTTGGAGGAAGATTAAAGTATTTCAAAGAAAAATGTAAGGAAAGTTCAAAAGATGCTTGGATTCTGGAAACTGTTGAGGGTTTTCAAGCAGAGTTTGTAACAGTTCCTTTTCAGGGAAAAGAACCTATGGAGTTAAGGTTTCAGGAGGAATTAATGTTAATAGTGGAAAATGAGGTACATGTGATGTTAGAGAAGAATGTGATAATTCAAGAGGGGGAGCAAAGTAAAGGATTTGTAAGTACTCTTTTTCTTGTAGAGTAAAAGAGGAAAAGGTTGGAGACCAGTAATACATTTAAGAAGTTTGAATCAATATGTGATTTCCCAACATTTCAAGATGGAGGGAATTCATCTATTGAGAGATGTTCTGCAGGAAGGAGATTGGTTGGTGAAGTTAGATCTGAAGGATGCTTACTTCACTATTCCAATTACAGAAGTGAGTCAGAAATTTCTACAGTTCAGGTGGAAGGGTCAGTTGTATCAATTCAAGAACCTTCCCTTTGGTCTTTCATCAGCCCCTTAGTGTTTCACCAACTTGATGAGGTCAGTGTTGGGTTTTTTGCGAGAGAGGGGAATTAGGATGATAGTTTATCTAGACGATATTTTGATAATGAATCAAGATTTGGATGTTGTAAAAGAATAATTGATGTTTGTAATGAGCACTTTGCAAGATTTTTTTTTTTAATAAACTTTGAAAAGTCAGTTTTGGAACCAGTAAAGAAGGTGGAGTTTCTGGGATTTATGGTAGACACAGTAGCGTGTCAGTTGTGTCTTCCAGAGAAGAAGGTGAAGAAAATAAATCAGGAAATACAGAAGGTGTTAAACAAACAGAGAGTTTCTTTGAGGAATCTTGCAAGTATAATTGGTCTGTTGAGTTTGGCAATTCAGGCAATTTTTCCAGGACCTGTACATTACAGAGCATTACAGCGTATGAAGAAAACAGGGCTGTTGAGAGGTTTGTGGTATGGAGACATGGTAGATGATTCAATGGAGGCAAGAGAAGAATTGATTTGGTGGAGAGAGAACATTGAGGCATGGAATGGGAGGGCAATTTTTGGAGTTTGCCCAGATTTTGTACTGGAGACAGATGCGAGCAACTTAGGTTGGGGCACAGTTGGGCTTGGAAAAGAGACAGGTGGGGTCTGGTCTCTTTGGAAGAAGGAAAGTCATAACAATTGTCTAGAGATGAGAGTGGGATTGTTTGCCTTGAAGAGTTTCAAGGAATGTTTGGTGGGAAGATCGGTTCTTCTCAGGATGGACAATGTATCTGCTGTGGCTTATATAAACAGACTGAGTGGTACTCGGTCGAGAGATTTGGCGGAGTTAGTGAAGGAAATATGGGAGTTTTGTTTAGAGCACAAGATTGGTTTGAAAGCAGAATATCTTCCAGGTGCATGGAATGTAATGGCAGATTGGAATTCAAGTAATTTGATAGACTACAGCGATTGGAAGCTGAGAGAAGAGGTTTTTTATTCAATTGATGGAGAGCATGGGTACAACTGGAAGTGGATCTGTTTGCGTCGAGATTGACCAATCAGCTAAAAAGGTATGTGAGTTGGAGACTGGATCCAGGTGCAATAGCAGTCGATGCGTTTCAACAAGATTGGAGAAGGTGGAGTTGTTATGCTTTTCCACCATTTTCAATGATTCAGAGAGTTCTGGTTCAGGTAAGGAAGCAGAAATGTCAGTTAGTGTTAGTAACTCCTTTTTGAAAAAGCCAAGCTTGGTTCCCTTCAGTGATGGAGCTAGCGGTGACAGAACCTCTTGTAATTTGGGCTTTCAGAGGTCTTTTGAGGAATGTGGAAGGGGAGGAACATCCCTTGGGGGAGTCAGGTTCACTCAACCTTCTAGCTTGGAAGATATCAAGGGTTCAAGAGCATACACAGATCTTTCAGGAACGGCTGCGGAGTTATTGTTTGAATGTTGGACACCAGGAACCAGTAGGAGGTATAGAGGATCGTGGAAAGTGTGGTTTCGTTGGTGCATGGAAAGGGGTTTGGATCCCTTGGAAGCAGATGATGTTCAGGTAGCACATTTTTTGGCTGGTCTTTTTGAAAAGGGTATGTCTTATAGGGCCGTAAATTGTTATAGATCAGCTATTTCAGCTGGACATTCTTTAAGTCATGGTATGACTATTGGTAAGAGTCCTTTAGTTTGTAAGGTCATGAAAGGTATTCGGGTGAAAAGGCCACCTCAATCAAAATATAAATCCTTATGGGATGTGGATTTAGTGCTTAAGTTATTTATGGTCTGGCCTAGTAATACGTTTTTGGATTCTAGGCAGTTATCTTGGAAGTTGGCTACTTTATTATGTCTCATTTATTTTAGAAGGGTTTCTGATGTATGGGCTTTGGAAATCTCACATAGATTTTTTCAACCAAATGGTGTAGTATTCGAAATTTGTAAAAGGACAAAGACTATGTCAAGTTCTGTGTTTTATCCAGTGTTTGATGAATATCCAGGTTTGTGTGTGGTTAGATTTTTAAAAGAATATGAGAGCAGAATGTTAGAAAAACGGGGAGATGGAGTAGATCAGGTGTTGATTTCTTATGTGAAACCGTATAAGGCAGTTTCAAATGCACATTTGCTAGATGGGTCAAATGTTCCATGAAGGAGGCTGGTGTGGATGTGTCTAAGTTTACTGCGCATTCTGTACGTGGAGCAATGGCATGTAAGGTAAGCATGTTAGGTGGAAGATTAGAAGATATTATGAAGGCAGCTGACTGGTCTTCTGTATCTACTTTCGGAAGATTTTATTTTAAATCAGTTGAACATGTTTCTAAATGTGTTTTAGAAAGCTTTGAACATGCATAATGCTAGCCTCCTGCCTTGACATAAAATTGCGATTCGAATAGGTTTACTGATTATAGAATCGGGATTTTATTAAAGACAAGGAGGCTAGTATGATCCCTCCCACCCTTCGCTTGGGTGTGTAAATGATATGTTTTATGAAAATAGAAATGATATGTAGTTTGGTTTAAGGAAGTTGAGTGTGATTTGAAGAATGTTTAATTCATTATATGTTTTTTATTGTAGGGAATTAATTTTGGATAACACTTGTTTTGGATTGAGAAGAAAAGTTGGAAGAGGCAAATGAAAAGAGGAGGAAGATGCTGGCCTCATGTTATTTATGGAGTTGAAAGTTCTATTGGATTATGATGTTTTTTAAAAGGTTCCATGAGCTTTTAAAGGTGTGCTGCTTAGAAGTGGGAAATAAAAGTTAATGCATAATGCTAGCCTCCTTGTCTTTAATAAAATCCCGATTCTATAATCAGTAAACCTATTAGAATCGCAATTCCTCCAGCTGTTTCAATTGATGTGTTCCCTTAGCAACAGAATTTAAGTGAGCAAATAGGTTTAGTTTTATTTTAGTAAAATCTAAAGAATGTAGCAGGATACACAATTTCGGACTGTGTTCTAAAGAGTACAGATTGTTCAGTCATTGTTGTGTGGGCATGGAACAACTGGGTGGAGTGATAAGTAGAAACTTTGTTTTAAAAGGATAAAATTTGATGTGGTAGTATATCATCCATACCTTAATTTGTTAGAGAGGTAAGGGTACTCTGTCTATGTCATTTGAAGAGGCAATTTTCATGTAGGGCTGAGTACCATCAGTACAGATGTGGAATTAGCAGCAAGTGATCTATGGAGATTAGCTGGAGGTTTCATATACAATTTAAAAAGAGTAGGTTAGACAGCTACGTTTTGCAAGACTGCCTGGCCTACTCTAGAGGAGTCAGAAAATATGTTCTCATTTTTGTAATCCTTGGCCTCTGTTATGAGGATGGAAACTTAACCAATTGAGGTCTATGCTTTCCAGGCCCACTGAGTGTCCTAGGGGCCTATTCTCAAACTGCACGTTGTAGTACTGCAACAGTACTACTGACATGCTCCTAAATGCCAGTCACCAATTTACACAAGAAGGTCTCTGCAGTATTGTTAGACGGTCCACAACACACAGAACACATACAATACAGTGAATTAAACTGACATATATCACATGAAAAAACTAAAATCCCGGAACATTCACCATGAATTTATTTGAAAGGATAGTGTGCATCCAAGGCTAAGGATGATTTTTGGGTGATTCCTACCCCATTTTATCCATCTTGTGTACCCTGGCTGGGGACCAGGATGGCATGGAATATATTTCGATGACATTCCTTAGTGCGTAAATTGTGGGGGTTCTGGATTCTCCCACTGAAGGCTGTCCCTCTGGGTCTTTTGTCCTGATGAAGACCCGCTAAGATGTTTTACACTTAACATGCAATCGGAGGGTCGAAACTTCGACATGAATATTTTATGTCCTGTGTCAACTATCCTACAAGTATAGAAAAGAAACAATATAAGGATACCTTGAACTTCAAATGTGTGTACATTTGACTACATGTGCTTTCTATGTTCTCATGTCTGTATATGTGAACACTGTGGATTTTAGATTTTTCATGTGATATATGTCTGTTTAATTCACTGTATTGTATGTATTCTGTGTTTTGGGGACAGCCTAACAATACATGTCATTGATGAACTGCTCTCTTTGTGTTGTGTTTTATGGACAATAGGAAGTACACAGTGCAGAGGCTTGTTAGAAATATTATACGCTCTCGTAATCTACCTGTTAGGAATCAGTCCTTGACGCTTAATATTCATGCTCAGTAAATAGCATTTTTCACAATTTGTGTCAGATTTGTGACACATGACAAAACCACCTGGAGTTCATAACTATAAACCCAGGTTCTGAGGGACACAGAGCAACACCATTACAGTTAGTTATTTATCTGTGTTGGCAGCGGCTGTTTGTGCTTTCTACACTCTCAGTCGTGAATTCCCCTCTGGCCTCCCTGCCTCGGAATGACATAGGACTTTTGGTACATGCGTTTTTTCATTAAAAAAAATAATAATAATAATGCCTTATTTATGTGCTTTGGAGCACTCTTTTCCTCCACCTGGTTCTGCACTGCGATATTTGGCAGCTCCTCTTTGCCTTTGGTTTTCAGTACGATTTGGATCATGACTTGGCCGATATATTACAAGAAGGCCCTCCTTTGCACAGAGCATTAGCTAGGCTGACACATGGAACACAGGAGATAAAATATGATGTCGCTGAGATACTCAGAAAGGTGGGAAAGGTCCTTTTTGGGTCGGTTTAAGGGCTTTGACAAAGAATTCTACTTAGTAAAACCTGTTGCGCACAAAAATACTTTGTGTCACAAAAAAAATGTTTTCTTTTTAAAAAAAGTGCTTCCTTTATGTAGTTAGGGGTGGAAATGTTTATATATGTACAAAATAGAGTGTGCAGGGACATTGAGTGCAGGTTTACCTCATGAACGCTGCATTGTAGCAGTTGTTTCTTTACACATTGCGTTACTATGATCAAATAATGCACTTGGCTCGGTTTTTGGAGAGCGTGTCTGTGCGCTTTGAAAACCTATTGCATTAATATACTAAAGCGCACACATGCTTTTAAAAAAAAGACCTTTTGAAAATGTATAGATGTTACTTTTCAGCACGTACCTATGTTGCTAAATAATAATAAAATTCAGGAAGGAGGGAAGTGTAAAACACAGTAAAACAGCCGATGTTGGCTACAAAGCAACTGCATCAGACTTTAGAGTGTGGATGATAGGAATGTGTCTCTGTGAGAGCTTTGCTTTCCATCTGCAAGCATTATCTTTATAGATATGCTAATTAAAAAAACATTTATATATCAAAGCACTGCAAGACGCTTTTGTGGGTTTCTCAGTACATGTGTTACTCCATCTTGTCAGCAGGGGCAGCTTCTCCTTTATGGCGGAGGAGTGTCGCCCCACTGCTGAAATGCAGTAGGCAGAAGAAAAATAAAATGACAATAACACTATTTTATTTAAATTTTATTTATGAGTTCCACTCTGCAAGTCTAGGGCGTGGCCATGGCGCATCAGCAGCAGGGGGGTGTGGTGCTAGGCAGTGAAAGGGCGCATGTCGGTTTGGTCGGCCAGTCAAACCTACATGTGCACTTGGATATCTCCAGGCTGTTCCTTGAAGATGTCCGCAGTGCTCAGGGCATAGGATGTCATGCCTGCCAGCCCTGCCGATCCCGCCTACGATCCTCCATTCCGTTTCGGCAGATTCTACTCCGCAGCCTCCTGCAACCTGGTCACGACTCTGCTTCCTGATCCCGTTGTGGCTCCTCCTCAGATCCCCGTTCCGGTCCACGCCGCGGTCCTGTTCAGATCCACGCTCCGGTCTTCGGTACGGTCTCAAGAGACTTTAAAAAAAAAACAACAACCAGTGATCCCGCATTTATGGTAACGGTGCTTCCAGCACCTGTTAACTGTTATTTTAAAAGGCATATAGAATGTACACTTATCTGTATACTGGTCTGTCATCCCTGGATATCTGTCTTTCCTTATTTTTGCTGATATTGATGTTCTGGTTTAGATTAACATAGAATACCTAGTCGCTCTTCCTGAAGTCAAGGATAAACAGGGTATTCCTATTTAAAGTAGCAAGTCGCTAAAGTGTTATTTTGTTTATCTGATTACAGAGGGTCTCTCCCAGTTAACTTAGGCGGGTACTATTTTATGATTTGCATTCATTTTATTATGACCTATTCTGGCCATTGTTTTCATTGATATTTTTCTTTTCTCCATAGCCAGAACATATTGTTTTTTTCCCACAAACATGAAGAAAGAGGGGAATGACTTAGGTAGTAAGAGAGATACAAAACACTGTTGAAGCATTACAGTCTTTTTTACTTTATCATATACTCATATACACCGTTTTGTTTTGTCACATTTAGGCCACTTTCCTGATTGACTGGCCTTACGTTTTACGAGGAGACATCGTGGGACCATTGTTTTCTTTTCCCTCATTTTTTCCCCACTTCCCCTGATTACCATTACTATTTGACGCTGTTGGGCATGATTGGTGAATAAGGGAAGTTGGGTACTTTTGTGTTGCATTTAATTTCTGCGGAAACACAGGTAAGAGCCTGACACAGGCTCCCACTCCCTGCTGAAGCGTGAGACCAGCCCGAATCCCAGTGCTTCTATCATGCTGGGAGTAATAGCATGAGAGCAGCTTTGGGATTGCGTGGAGAGTCTGGGAGCCTGTACTCCTGGGTATTGGATTCCGGGAGCAAAGGAGCAGCAAAGAGCGGCGCAGGAGCAGAAGATCGCGGTGGCTGGCAGCGAAAGTGTATTTCTTTTAATTCGGTTTTCTCCGCGCTTCCCCGCCAGGTCAAATTGGACGCAGCCAGCGCTGCCTCTTGGGGCTTCCCACACAAATGTGAGTGCTTGTAAAGCAGAAAAGGTTTTGAACGCTAGCCTAAAGCCTTCCATTTCAATTCCCTCCAGACCTCCCTGTCTCCGAATAATAAAGGGATCTAGGCTGATGCACAATGTATATACTTTTTTAACACAAAAAGCATTATTCAGGTGCTTTTCAGCATTATTTGTCACTGGCTATTTACCTTTGTGAAAAGATATATTGCTTTTATAAAACAATGTCTATTTTATATTCTTTGAAATAAATGTGGAATACCAAGATTTCCACCTTTTACCTCTTTCAGTCCCCACCAGACAACCCTGCTCCCTTTAATTCACTCTTGTAGGTTCATTCTAATCCATGTTCCTTTTCTTTTGGTCTTTTTTTTTCCTTTTTTTGTGTTTGTCTCTGTCTCTTACTGTGTGGAAAACATGGTACTGGTGCACAGAAAAAAGCCTACATAACACATATACAATTTCTGTTGGCTGCAGATCACACGGTGTGTGTGTAGAAGAGCAGCAACTCTTCTTGCGAGAGCTGTCCTCGCTATACTCTTTAAAATGTCCTTTTTGTTTTTTACAGGAGTCGTGTTTCCATTACATATGTTCAGTGTATTGTTTGTATTTTAAAAAATGCTCGTTATGCTTTGGAGCCGAAGGTATATAGGCATTGAAAACGTACATATTTAAGTTTTAAAAAGTGAAACACTAGACTCTTAACTTATCATATTGTTGCTGCAAGCACACAGCGTGAAGAATTATACCTTATTGACCTGCATCCGTCAGCCTTGGGATCCCATTCCGTGAGCTGACGCTGGTTCCATTTTAGCGATGGATTACCATCCTTGCACAAAAGTAGGTGTTACCTCTGTGCAGCCTCCACCCACCCTTCTCTTTTATGCTTTAACTGCTAGATAACAGCCGTCCTTCAGTAGTTGCCAAAGTTTGCATAAGTACTTTATCTTTTTAATGCCAAATAACTTTTTTATTTAAGATGCTTGCAAAATAGCATGTAGAGTTACCACTTTCCTTCAGGTCACTACGCCAGTAGTTTCCTGTCCTGGACTTTTGTGTGACCCAATAGAGCATACTGGATGTTGTAGTCGTTTGGATTTTAGAGACATAATTGGAATTAACATCCCCGAAATCATTTCTAGATGGAAAGTTCAGGACTGGATGTCGTGCTGCCTTCATTCGCTTTCTTGCCATTACCATTTTTAGGTCGAGCCTATGGCAGCGCGCATGCGCAGCATAGGATATCGACCTCTTGGAAATCACTTCAGCTTCAGTAGAAGCTCGGGCCTGTGGTCCTCACACATGATTGGCTTTAGTACGCAATTGGCCAAAGGCGTGTGGATGTCCCAGCTTCTTGTGAAATGTTTACTGCCAGAGCGTTTTGCTCTCGGGAGCCAGCAGCGGCGCGCAGGGGCCATCTGTTTTGTGTCAGGTTCCCTTGACGCTTTCATTAGAAGGCGCATCCCCCTAAACCCCGGGTTTGCCTTGCCAGTATTGTAACCCATAAGCAGACAATAAGCAGATGTAAATTTCTAAACATGTTTTTATACCACACATCCACAGTGCCGCTTTGTTGCCATTCTAGTGTTTGTTTTTGAACTAGAACTTGTGTTATTTCTTTCCAGAGACGTGAATCGTCTAATTCCTTGAAATCCAGGGCCTGCCTGAACTTTAAAAGCAGACACTGTACTGTCCAGTATATTCTCTAACTGTGAATCTTGCTGAGTACGTCTGAGATTTGTATAGTGCACATATGGCTACAAAGCCACAGCACTGCACAGAAATAGCGCACAAGTGAGGTGGGGCAGAAGGGGTGGGGCTCGCACGAGGACACATGACAGAGAGACTTGCACCATTGAGCAGGTCATTACAGTCGGACGGGTAAGAGCTTGAGGTGACAGGGGGTGCCAGGCTGCCATTTAGCCTCCGACGCGTAAAGATGCACCTCGCTTCCATGGCCTCACAGTTCACTACTGGAACAGACCAAACGTGTTCACTTCCTGAACCGGCGAGGCACCTCAGTGGGTTAATGCACCTTCTAGATAATTGAGTGCAATGTGCATGTCACGGGTCTCTTCTTCCTGACATCCATAAAAGGAGTACAGTCAACAACTCAAAGTGCTACGAAGAAGCAAGACTACGACACTACATAAAACAGTTACTATCGTTGTGAAAAGGGTGACTTCACGCCAGCAGTGAGGGGTCACACAGGGTAAGAGCCGCTGCTCAATCGGCACTGGCAGAGCTGCTCGGGGACTCTACCTCAGTTCTCCACGGTGCGGTTTGTTTAATCGGTCCTAGCAGTTTTAAGCAGCTCATACAAAGCCCGCGTTTTATTTTTAACACACGCACTGCATTTACCAAGGAGAGAGTGGCTTTTTATTACAGCCGAAACTATTCATTTGATTTTATTGGGGTATTTTATAGCATGGGCCTAACGCCCAAAGTAGTGGGAGGGATGTGGCCTAAAGACCAGAGCTGCCGACTTTAGACCTAGAAAACAGGTTCGCATCCCGGCGTCTGCTCTACATCCTGTGATTCTGGGCAAATTGGCTAATCTTCGCATGCCTACAAACATGACTAACCTTATGTAATGTAATCTGGTGGTCCTATAAAGCCCCACAGTGCCCTTGAAGCAACTTTGTGCTATATAAAAACTGCAGCAAAAAAACACATGTACATAAAGCTGGGTCAGAGCGGTCTGAAACAGACTCACCGGTCACCGGTCCAGGCGGCTACTTGCCAGAGTAGCATGCAGGCTTACAACAAGAATTTTTCAAGGGTAAGGTTTGGCATGAAATAAGGCAATACACACATTTTACGTACATTTTATAAAAATAATACAGTGAGGCAGACAAATGCAGCGAGACAGAGAACAAGAGTTTGAATTGCTTCAAGGCAGACTCAGCCTTACATCCCTCCAAAGTGGATCCATTGATCAGCATATGTTAAGTAATAGTAACATCTGTTATTTACAGTGACACTTTGTTGCCGTAGGAAGGAGCTATGTGAGCGGTACATTCGGCATGTGGGCGCTATATTGTAGTGCTGGGGTTCCACCTGCACATACAGCGGCTTCGTCCCTCTGGATCTCCGCAGGGGCTAAGGTAGGTTCCACTTCCTGCTTTTCAAGAGTTTTCCAGGTGTTTCAAGCTTTGCACTGTTTGGCTTGCTGGCGCCGCCCCCTGGTTCAGTCAGCTGCATATGCTGGAGCCGGCGGTGCCTAGTGGGAAGGACGGCTGCCGCAGCACCCTGAAGCACCCCACCCTCTCTAAACCAGTCACCCTGCTTAATGGACCCTGGAAAGCTGCAGGGAGCCCTCCTCTTCCTCAGACACTGCTCGCAGCTGAACTACAGCACCCAGAATGCACCGGAGGTTCCCGCAGTCGACCACTAAACGTAGATACCAATGTTCCCTGGTAGGTATGGACAGTTCTTCCAGGATCTTTCATGCTTAGCTTTCTGGTACTTGGAGTTTTGCTTGTCGCCTTAAATGCCGAACGTTGGGTCTGGTCACTGGTGAGGTCCCACTGCAGCAGTGCCACCCTCTCAGTGAATCTGTTTAACACTGGTGCCCTCAGCTGCGCACGTGCCCTCTATCCTGTTTCTCAGCCATGAGAGTGGCATGGTGCCCCTCCTCCCTCTGAGAAGGGTCCCTCTCTGTCTCTTCCTGGGATCTCTCCATCCATCCTCTTTGTGTCTGTCTCTCTTTGGTGTGCTTCTCTTCAAGTTCTCTGTCTACCCTTTCTACAAGTCTGTCTCTCTCTGCGGTGTCTCCCTTCGCTGTCTGTCTCTCCCTCTGGGACGCTTCTCTTTCTTTCCTAAATCTCCCCTTTCTATGTGTTTGTGCCTCTGGGGTGTCGCTCTCCTCTGTGTCTCTTTGTCTCCCCCTGATCTGCTTCTCTCCCTGTTCCCTGTCTCTCCCTTCTCTGTGTGTTTCTGCCTCCCTCTCTATTTCCGTTGCTGTTGCGTGTCTCCGTGTCTCCCTATGGGCTGTTTCCCTTCTTGTTCTTTGTGTTTCTGTCCCCCTTCCTGTTCTCTGTCTCTCTCCTGTTTCACTCTATGTGTTTCTGTCTCCCTCCCATTCCTGTTCTTTGTCTCTCTATCTCTGTCTCTCTCCCGTTCTCTCTCTGTCTCTCTCACCCCTTCTCTCTCTCTCTGTCTCTCTCTCCCCTTCTCCCCCCTCTCTCTCTCTCTCCCCCTCCCTCTTCTGTTTCCCTCCTTGTTCTGTGTGTTTGTGTCTCCCCCGTGACCCTCCCCTTCCTGTTGTGGGTCGCTCCCTCTCTCTCTGGGCTGTTGTCCTTCCTGTTCTGTGTGCCCTTGTTTGCCCCTGGTTTTGTAGTAGTTGGCTCCTCACAAAAAGCTCTTGTTTTAAGGCCCTTAAGAGGAGAGAAGTTTGAATTGTAAGGATTACCCCTGCCTCCCTTACACCTCCTCCAGACATTAGCCGTGACATCAGCTACACACCCATGGGCTGCCGTACTGCCCCATGAAATGTACAGCATCCCTGCTGTGAAGTGCTGGCACTGCCCCATGAAATGTACAGCATCCCTGCTGTGAAGTGCTGGTACTGCTCCATTAAATGTACAGCATCCCCGCTGAGAAGTGCTGGTACTGCCCCATTAAATGTAGAGCATCCCTTCTGTGAAGTGCCGGTACTGCCCATTAAATGTACAGCAGCCCTTCTGTGAAGTGCTGGTGCTGACAATTCAATGTACAGCAGCCCTGCTGTAAAGTGCTGGTACTTCCCTCAGTAAATGCACAGCATCCCTGCTGTGAAGTGCTGGTACTGTCCCATACAATGTACAACATCGACAATGTGTAGTGTGGGTTCTGCCCCATTAAATGTACAGCCGCCCTCTGGGAAGTGCCGGTACTGTCCCATACAATGTACAGCATCTCTGCTATAAAGTGCTGGTACTGCCCCATTGAATGTACAGCAGCCCTGTGGGAAGTTCAGTACTGTCCCACGAAATGTACAACATCCCCACTGTGAACTGCTGGTACTGCCCCGTTACAGAAATCTGCCCAGTGGGTGATAATGTGCTGCATGGCTAAACACTTGTAAAGTCCCAAAGGCGAGACCTATTGGCTATGCCAATGCTTGTTTATCTTAGAGTTGTAGCTAGTGATTGTGTTAATTAAAGACGTCTTCTCCAGCAAGTTGTTTGCAGCCCCCCATTGCCTTGTTTACCTTTTCTGAAGTGTTGACATCTAGTGATTTATAGGGTCAAAGCACCTAATATTTATGGCTGTTGTCAAGGTAAATCTAAGCCCTGGTGGTATGTGTTTGCTCCGTGTGCACCTCCCCACATCTCCTCTTGCATTAAGGAGTTTGTGAGTGTAAGAGAGTTTCTTCTTGTTTTAAACAGTGTTTGATTTATTTCCTCCTTGTCCTTGTTTTGTTTGTAAATTTTCCCGTGCACAATCTATATTTTCTAATTTATTTTTATCCACCTCTTAATTTAACCACTAACTCTATAAATAATAGTTTTCCTCCCCTGTGTGTTTCCCAAAGGTGTCCTTCTGAAATACTCCAATCCAAATATATCCACTTCAACTCATCCAACACCAAATCACCAAACTCAATCTAATCCACCCAGAACAACACAATCCACCCCACTCCAACCCAAACCACTCACCCCAGTTCACATAATACACTCCATAACACAGAATCTCAATCCACATTACTCTAACACCACATAATTGCTATCCACATAATGTCATTACACACCATGCCATATAATTCTACTACACAGATCCACTCCACCCCACAAAATTCTACACCACACATTTCCACAACTAACAATTCCAATCCAACCCAAATAATTCCACTACACACCACATGCACACACTCCATAACACATAGGTAAAATACATTGTCATATAATATGCCAGTAGCTCTAACGCAAGCAAATGCTTGACCTATTGCATTTCTAATGCTTGTTTTTGTCTCAATACAATTTTTTCCTAAAAGCAAATCATGTTGCAATTTTTTCAAGGTTTACAACACTTGGGACACGTTTAGTAATGCAAGGAGTGAATGCTACGAGCTGTCACCCATCTACTGGAGAAACATATTTCAACACCAACCAGTCAGAGCCAGGCTGATCATATAAGAATTGAACTCACACACAAAACAACGTTCTCTGCCGTTACCATGTTGATGAATGTACTTGTTGATGTGCCCGTCATTTTAAGGAATAATTATTTGAGGAGGAGGAGAGAGAGGGTATACATGCAATGTATCACCAATGTATTGCCATACCAGTTACTGGTGAAAAGGCAAAGAGTCACAAGGGAATTGTATACCTTTGACCACTTCCTCATGTGGTAGGTACCATTGACTGCACCCATGGGGCACTTCAGCCACCTCACCACCCAGCATCCATTTTCCACAGCAGACATGGCTGGCACTTCATCAAGTGGAAGCTCTCTGTTATGCCAGGGGCTGCTTTAATGATGTGTTCCCTGTCTTTCCAGGAAGCACACATAACAACCACATCTCCTGTCAGTCATGCTTTGCACATTGCTTGGTTGCTTTGCATTTGGGTGACATGAGGTTCATTGGAAAGTCACAAGACCACATACTGGGTTTTAACTGTGCATCTGGGGTTGGCATCGCAAACATGCTTATTAATCGCTACAATAAAATACACACACCTACCCTTGTACCCACTGCATATATGAAGGCGCAATGTACTACATTCAGAATATTAAAAATATTACATTATATTTAGAACATTTAAAAATCGCATGTCGTTGTTGCAGGTTATGACGGGAATGTTCTCTCTCTCTCTATCTCTCTCTCTCTCTCTCTCTCTCTCTCTCTCTCTCTCTCTCTCTATCTATCTCTCATCTCCCACACCCTATAGATATCCAGCCACTGCTACTTCAAAAGAGGTAAAATAAGGTACACATATGTCCATGAGTCATTATTGAATGCAATTGTGGGATCCTTATGTTGCCATTCAGATGTCTTGACGGTACGACGGATGGTGGTACGGGCAGACTCCCCAGAAGTAGTGGGTTAGACTATTGTAACCTTGTGCATGTTGCACAACATCACCATGTGGCAAGGCTTACAAATAGATGTTGTCTTGTGGGGTGGGGTGACCAAAGGCTGGTGTTAAGTTCATTGGTGTGTATGCTGGAGTAGCCTTTTGAAGTGTAAGTGAGGAGAGGACAGCTCTACCCCTAGCTATCCTGGAAGAATGGCTCATCCTGCCTACACCCAATCTCCTTTGTCTCACTGTCTGGCTGGAATACACACAACCCACAGGTCAATCAATTCACAGTAATGCGGCCCAGTATACTGGCAGCAGGCACCAAATGGTTAGGGCAAGCAAATGCCAACTTTCTAAAAGTTTATTATATATTAAGAAACAACACAATGGCCAATACTGATAATTACTAAATTGGTATTTTCACTCAATCACATGTGACACTCGGTTGTATGACATAATTTCGACAGACAGAAAATCGACCTACAAATATATCGCAACAAAAATATCGATGTCAAGAATATCGACATCCTATCTACAACATGGTAAGTACAAAAATATCGAAAATTAAATATCGATGTCAAAAATATCGTTATTAAAAATATCGTTTTTCTTTTACTTCAAAAATATATGTAAAATAAACCAAATTATACTTAGAAATTAAAGAAACATAATTAAATATATTGTATAAAATTTAAAATGTATAATTAATATATATAATTTAATACAACTTTAATTAAACATATACATATAATATATAATATATATACTTACTTAATAATTAATTTTACTAATAATTTCTGTAACGTATAAACTATTAAATGTTTTTAAAAATGACCAATACATCTATACACATAAAATAATAACATTAATAAATATTTAATAATTACATATAGCAAATAATAATCAATATTTTTAATGTAAATAATTTTTATTATGAATGATATATTACAATAGCAAAAATAATACAAAACATATGAAATATGAGACACAATAAAACTACTAGTCCAACTCCAACAAAAACAACAGTAAGGAAAATGTTGAATACCGTAGGGGTAAAAATTACTATTCCAACTCCAAAGAATGGAACAGTAGGGAAAGCGTTGGATAGCATAGGGTTAAAATTACTATTCCAACTCCAGAGAGTGCAATAGTAGGGAAAGCGTTGGATAGCGTAAAGGTAAAAATTACTATTCCAACTCCAGAGAGTGCAACAGTAGGAAAAGCGCTGGATAGCGTAGGGGTAAAAACTTACTATTCCAACTCCAGAGAGTGCAACAGTAGGGAAAGCATTGGATAGCGTAGGGGTACAAATTACTATTCCCACTCCAGTAAATGAAACAGTAGGTAAAGCGCTGGATAGCGTAGGGGTAAAAATTACTATTCCAACTCCAAAGAGTGCAACAGTAGGGAAAGCGTTGGATAGCGTAGGGGTGAAAATTACTATTCCAACTCCAAAGAGTGCAACAGTAGGGAAAGCGTTGGATAGCGTAGGGGTAAAAATTACTATTCCAACTCCAGAGAGTGCAACAGTAGGGAAAGCGTTGGATAGCGTAGGGGTACAAATTACTATTCCCACTCCAGTAAGTGAAACAGTAGGGAAAGCGCTGGATAGCGTAGGGGTAAAAATTACTATTCCAAATCCAAAGAGTGCAACAGTAGGGAAAGCGTTGGATAGCGTAGGGGTAAAAATTACTATTCCAACTCCAGAGAGTGCAATAGTAGGGAAAGCGTTGGAGAGCGTAAGGGTAAATGTTAGACGGCGACCTCAGAGGAGCCTGGAAGGGGTCCTGACTACCCTGAGACCCACCCTCGAAGTATCGTAGCCGGGCACTGGCGGGAGATTCCCCAGGGGGAGGAATCTCGTATCTAGGATCGTACTTCTGGCACCACACGACACAGAGTGACCACACCGGGTATTCTTAGAAATCAATCTTTATCAAGTAGGTTATCACTGCAAATATGTACAAGGTGAGCACGGGCTCAATGAGTCTCGGAAGGGGTAGGGGGTAGCGGGACAGTCTCTGGTAAAGGTTCAAGGCAGGGACGTATCCGGCACACAGCTCACAATCCTCGAGCTGGGGGATACGTTGTTGTAGTCGGGGTCCGGCGGGACCGTGAGAGTCTGTGGGAGCCGCGAGTCACTCAGCGGGCTCAGGTGCAGGTTCGGAGGTCTTACGAGTTTCAAGGAGCCGCGAGTCACTCAGCAGGCTCTGGCACAAGGTCGGAGGTCTTACGATCTTCAAGGAGCCGCGAGTCACTCAGCAGGCTCAGGTACAAGTTCGGAGGTCTTACGATCTTTAGGGAGCCGCGAGTCACTCAGCAGGCTCAGGTACAAGTTCGGAGGTCTTACGATCTTCAGGGAGCCGCGAGTCACTCAGCAGGGCTCAGGAGGGTCCAAGTTCCAGGAGCCGCGACCACGTCGGCAGGCTCTCGTTGTTCCAGCGTCGAATCTGCCGGACAGACCCAGAGCACCCCTTGTTATAGGTCGACCCCTCTTTGATGTCCGGAGTCTGTGCAGGCAGGGGTCTTGTCACCTGGGGGTCGCTTGTCGGGATTTCCTGCTATTGTCTTTTGATCCTTTCAGGGCCGGGTCGGGAGGAGTCCCAGACACCCAGCAGGCACGGAGCCAGCCCTCAGGGAGGCCAGAGGGCCGATCGAAACCCATCGTCCCAGGGGAGTTCAGAGGTGCGATAGAAACTGCTCCTCCCTCTCTCATCCCCTGGAAGCGTGATGTCCTCCAGCCGGAGTGGCGCCTCTAGGCCCGGGTAGCGCTGGGGCCGGGCAGCCATCTTGGTGCATGAAGTGGGCACGCGGGCCCGGGGTGGCCGAAAGGAGAGAGGCCATGGACGGGGATGTCCGGGTCGGTGCGTGTGTCCTGGTGGGGAGGGTCGGCTGGGCCGTGTGCTTGGGCTGCAGGTACCAGGTTTCGGTGGTGCGGGGGCACGTAGGGCCATTCTACGAGGCCGGGTCCAACACGCGTCCCCCCCAGCTGAAAGCCGGAGAGAACTGCCCATCATCTTGGGGGGTTCTCTTCGCTGAGGCGGAAGAACCGGGAGAGGCCGTCAGCGTTGGCGTGGTCCGTACCAGGGCGGTGTTCTACGGTGAAATCCATCCCCTGGAGGGAGATTGACCACCGCAGTAGCTTGGGGTTTTCTCCTCGCATCTGCATGAGCCATCGCAAGGGCCGATGGTCAGTTTGGACTCTGAAATGGGTGCCGAACAGGTAGGGTCGTAGCTTTTTGAGTGCCCAGACCACGGCAAAGGCTTCGCGCTCTATGGTGCTCCATCTCTGTTCTCGGGGCAACAGTCGCCGACTGAGGAAGGCGACGGGCTGGTCTAGGCCTTGGTCATTCACTTGGGACAGAACGGCCCCAATGCCATGCTCGGAGGCATCGGTCTGGACTATGAACTCCTTGGCGTAGTCGGGAGCCTGGAGGACGGGGGCAGTACACATGGCCTTTTTTAGGGCATCGAACGCTTCCTGGCAGGCAGCCGTCCACTGCACTTTCTTTGGCTGTCTTTTAGACGTGAGTTCTGTGAGGGGGCCGACAAGGCTGCCATACCCCCGAATGAATCTTCGGTAGTAGCCAGTGAGTCCCAGAAAGGCTCGGACCTCCGTTTGGGTGGTGGGTGGTTCCCAGGCCAGGATGGCGTCGATCTTTGGCTGTAGAGGGGCGACCTGGCCGCTCCCGACCTGGTGCCCCAGGTAGATTACGGATCCTTGCCCGATCTGGCACTTGCTGGCTTTTACTGTGAGGCCTGCCTGGCGCAGGGCGGTTAGCACCCTCCGGAGGTGCTGGAGGTGCTCACTCCATTCTGAACTGAAAACAGCGATGTCGTCCAGATATGCCGCGCTGAACTGCTCCAGCCCGGCCAGGACCCTATTCACCAGTCGCTGGAAAGTGGCCGGGGCATTTTTCATCCCGAAGGGCATTACGCGGAAGCGGTAGTGCCCATCGGGGGTGGAGAAAGCGGACCGCTCCTTGGCCCCTTCGGTGAGCGCAATCTGCCAGTATCCGCAGGTGAGGTCGAAGGTGCTGAGGAACCGGGCAGCCCCTAGTCGGTCAATGAGTTCGTCGGCTCGTGGAATGGGGTGGGCATCGGCTCGGGTAACGTCATTGAGCCCCCGGTAGTCCACGCAGAATCGGAGCTCGGGGGCGACACCAGGGGCCGCTGCCTTCGGGACCAGGACCACGGGGCTGGCCCAGGGACTGTCAGAGGGCTTGATCACCCCCAGGGTCAACATCTTCGAGACTTCCGCTTGAATGCAGGACCGGACCCGGTCAGGAACCCGGTAGGCTCGGTGTCTCACCGGCGGGCTGTCCCCGGTGTCCACGTCGTGAACACACCAGTTGGTGACCCGGGGGGTCAGGGAGAAGAGGTCGGAAAATTGTCTTAGGAGCTGGCGGCAGTCCGCTTGTTGCTGTGCAGTGAGGGCTGGGGAGAGGTTCACTCCTTCCACGGAGCCACCCTGCTCCTTGACACACAGGAGGTCCGGGAGGGGATCCGACTCATCTTCGGCCCCGTCATCGGTGGCCAGCAGGAGGCTCAGTTCTGTCCGCACGAAGTGAGGCTTGAGGCGGTTCACGTGCAGGACCCGGAGGGGATCCCGAGGCGACTGGACGTCCACCAAGTATGTGACTTGACTCTTCCTCTCAACCACTTTGTAGGGCCCAGTCCATCGGTCCTGGAGGGCGCCAGGCTTCACGGGGGCCATGACCCACACCTGCTGGCCCGGCTGGAACTCGACCAGAGTGGCATTCTGGTCGTACCAGCGCTTCATCTCTTCTTGACTTGCCTCCAGGTTGGCCTCGGCCAGTTCTCGGAACTTCCTGGTCTGGTTCCGGAGGGCCAGGACGTATTGGAACACATCTCGGGGGGTGGTCTGGGGTGCTGCCTCCCACCCTTCCTTAACCAAACTGAGGGGACCTCGGACGGGGTGTCCATAGAGTAATTCAAATGGGCTGAACCCTAAGGACTTCTGGGGGACCTCCCGGTAAGCGAACAAGAGGCAGGGGAGCAGGACGTCCCACTTACGCCGGAGGGGATCTTCTAGGCCCGCGATCATCCCTTTCAAAGTCCTATTAAACCTTTCTACTAGGCCGTTCCCTTGGGGATGGTACGGGGTGGTGAACTTATAGGACACCCCACATTGTTGCCACAGGGACGTCATATATTTTGAGATAAAATTAGTGCTGCGATCGCTCACGACCTCGCGGGGAAAACCCACCCTGGAAAAGATCCCCATCAGGGCCCGGCCCACCACGGGGGCCGTAATGGTGCGTAGGGGAATAGCCTCCGGATAGCGGGTGGCGTGGTCCACTAGGACCAAGATGAAACGGTGACCTTGGGAGGTGGGGGGGTCCAGTGGTCCCACGACGTCGATTCCGACTCGTTCAAAAGGGGTACTGATGACCGGGAAGGGTTGGAGGGGAGCCTTGCGCTTCCCCCCACTCTTCCCACTAGCCTGGCACGTGGGGCAGGACTTGCAGTGGGCTTCTACCGCTGCTCTCATTCTAGGCCAGTAAAAATGGGTCACGAGACGGCTGTAGGTCTTGTCCTGACCCAGGTGGCCGGCGAGGGGGACGTCGTGGGCTAAGCCCAGGAGGAAGTCTCGGAAGCGGAGGGGTACCACCAATACCCGTCCGGATCCCAGCTCCACCGACTTCTGCTCACTGTACAAGATGTTATTTTCCCAATAGATTCGGTGCGTCCCGGTCTGGTCACCTGCGGCTTGGCCCTCGGCCTGGCGCCGCAGCCCGACCAGGGAAGGACAAGTGGCTTGCTCCCGGCAAAATTCTTCCCGGGTGGGCCCGCCCTCGTGGCGCCACTGGGCCAACTCGGGTAGATCTCCCAACTCGGGGACCGGGGCGGGGTCGGATGGTGCGGGTTCGTCGCGGGCGACGGACCCTTCTGATGGGGGGACGGGAGGACCCTCGGCGGGGACTGTTCTGGTCTCTTCGATCGGGGTGCTTTCGACTTCTCTCCGGGGAGTGAGTCGGGCTGACATAGATCGGGTGGTGGCGCACACCCACTCGGGGAGTCCCATCATTCCTAGGTGGGCCTTGCGCTCGACGTGCTTCCAGGGAGAACTCTCCAGGTCGTTCCCTAAGAGGCAGTCGACCGGCTGGGAGGTTCTTACGGCCACCTTGAGTTTCCCTATCACCCCTCCCCACTCAAACGGCACCAGGGCTACCTGACACATACTTTCTCTATTGTCTGCGGATATTACGGGGCAAAAGACGTTGGGGAGGATTTGCTCCTCGGGGACTAGGTGCCTGAGGACACCGGTGATACTGGCCCCGGTGTCCCGCAGGGCCTCTACTTGGTGGCCATTGATCTTGACGAGCTGCCCGTATTTCTGTGTGTTGGAGGGTAGGAGGCTACCAGGGATCATCTCCCTATCTCCCAGGGATACTAGGGCCATCGCTGCGGGTTCCCACTCCTCGGCTTCCTCAACCTCCTCCCCCAGGGCTACGTTGGCTATCTGTCTCGCAGGGGTGGTAGGGGAGACTTGGGTGGCCATGGGGCACTCTGGGTCATTGGCGTAGTGCCCGGGTTTCTGGCAACGGAAACATGTGACGGTCACCCGGTGTCCCCGTCTCCCAGGGGGCCCTGTCACTGGTGGGGGGGGGTGCCGGGAAAGGTGGAGGTTGTGTCTTCGGGGGCTAGGCTGGGACTCTCTCGGCCCTCCCTGGTTCCCTCCCCCTCTCTGGCGGGGTGGTCCCTGACTGGCTCGGGGGTACTCTCCTACCATGCCCCGGGAGACCCGGGTGTTGGTCCAGCGGTCGGCCTCCACAGCCAGCTTCCGGGGATCTGTGAGCTTGCTGTCAAGCAGATGCTGACGTAGTTCTATGAAGCAGTTCGCAGCCAGGTGTTCCCACAACATGAGGTCAGTGAGTTCGGCAAGGGTGGTGACTTTGCTGCCCTTGATCCACCCATCGAAGGCCCGACTGAAAAAGTTTACATACTCCACCCAGGTGGTGCCCGGGATCTTCCTGCAGTCCCGGAATCGCTGACGGTACATTTCTGGGGTGAGGCCGTATCTTGTGAGTAGAGCCTCTTTCATGTGGCTGTAGGAGGTCTGCAGGGAGAGGGGTAGGTCGAGCAGGGTGTCCCTTCCTTCGCTCAGGAACCGCCCCCACAACCCCGCCCCCCAGTCCTTCTGCGGGATCCGATGGGAGGTCATGGCGACCTTGTAGGCCCGGAACCATTGCTGAATGTCATCGTTTTTATAATATTCTTTGACCACATCCTTGGGGATGTGGACCTTCTGTTCCGCTGGGGAGGCCGTCTCTCGGTTTCCCGGGGGCCTCTCTTCCTCGTTTCTGGCCTTGAGCTCGAGTTCCTTCAAGCTGCGTTCGTGCTCCAGTTGGAGCTTCCTTCCTTCGTGCTCCCGTTGGAGCTTCTTTTCTTCTAGTTCGCCTTGTACACGCATTTGCTCTACTGCTAGCTTTTTTTCCGCTAACTTTAATTCGCCCTCGATTTTGAGTTTGGCTAACTCGAGTTCATGATTGCGACTTCTCTCTCTGTCCGCGAGCTCTTCCGGGGATAGGCCCCCGTCTGGTACGATGCCTCGCACCTGATTGCTGCTGCTTTCACTCTGGGGGGGTTCGGCTTCGTCGGGGCGCTCCCCCGTGCCTTCCGGCCGGGAGGCCCCGGTCTCCACCCAAGTTTTCAGTGCTTTCTGCAAATCTTCTTTAGTGTTGAGACCAGTGGTAGCGATTTTAAGTTCTTTGCAAAATTGCTTTAGCTCTATTTGTGTATATTCTTCTAGATGCTCCACCTGGAACACCCTGTTGGCGTTGGTTTCTGCGGGGCTCACGGTGCTTCCTTCTGCCATCTTTGTCGGTAGCGCTTCCGTTGTTCACGGTACGATCTCTAGGTGATGGGCCCGAATCCCGTCGCTTGCCACCAATGTTAGACGGCGACCTCAGAGGAGCCTGGAAGGGGTCCTGACTACCCTGAGACCCACCCTCGAAGTATCGTAGCCGGGCACTGGCGGGAGATTCCCCAGGGGGAGGAATCTCGTATCTAGGATCGTACTTCTGGCACCACACGACACAGAGTGACCACACCGGGTATCCTTAGAAATCAATCTTTATCAAGTAGGTTATCACTGCAAATATGTACAAGGTGAGCACGGGCTCAATGAGTCTCGGAAGGGGTAGGGGGTAGCGGGACAGTCTCTGGTAAAGGTTCAAGGCAGGGACGTATCCAGCGCACAGCTCACAATCCTCGAGCTGGGGGATACGTTGTTGTAGTCGGGGTCCGGCGGGACCGTGAGAGTCTGTGGGAGCCGCGAGTCACTCAGCGGGCTCAGGTGCAGGTTCGGAGGTCTTACGAGTTTCAAGGAGCCGCGAGTCACTCAGCAGGCTCTGGCACAAGGTCGGAGGTCTTACGATCTTCAAGGAGCCGCGAGTCACTCAGCAGGCTCAGGTACAAGTTCGGAGGTCTTACGATCTTTAGGGAGCCGCGAGTCACTCAGCAGGCTCAGGTACAAGTTCGGAGGTCTTACGATCTTCAGGGAGCCGCGAGTCACTCAGCAGGGCTCAGGAGGGTCCAAGTTCCAGGAGCCGCGACCACGTCGGCAGGCTCTCGTTGTTCCAGCGTCGAATCTGCCGGACAGACCCAGAGCACCCCTTGTTATAGGTCGACCCCTCTTTGATGTCCGGAGTCTGTGCAGGCAGGGGTCTTGTCACCTGGGGGTCGCTTGTCGGGATTTCCTGCTATTGTCTTTTGATCCTTTCAGGGCCGGGTCGGGAGGAGTCCCAGACACCCAGCAGGCACGGAGCCAGCCCTCAGGGAGGCCGGAGGGCCGATCGAAACCCATCGTCCCAGGGGAGTTCAGAGGTGCGATAGAAACTGCTCCTCCCACTCTCATCCCCTGGAAGCGTGATGTCCTCCAGCCGGAGTGGCGCCTCTAGGCACGGGTCGCGCTGGGGCCAGGTGGCCATCTTGGTGCATGAAGTGGGCACGCGGGCCCGGGGTGGCCGAAAGGAGAGAGGCCATGGACGGGGATGTCCGGGTCGGTGCGTGTGTCCTGGTGGGGAGGGTCGGCTGGGCCGTGTGCTTGGGCTGCAGGTAACAGGTTTTGGTGGTGCGGGGGCACGTAGGGCCATTCTACGAGGCCGGGTCCAACAGTAAAAATTACTATTCCCACTCCAGAGAGTGCCACAGTAGGGAAAGTGTTGGATAGCGTAGGGAAAATAATTACTATTCCAACTCCAGAGAGTGCAATAGTAGGGAAAACGTTGGATAGCGTAGGAGTAAAAATTACTATTCCCACTCCAGTGAGTCCAACAGTAGGGAAAGCGTTTGATAGCGTAGGGGTAAAAATTACTATTCCCACTCCAGAGAGTGCAACAGTAGTGAAAACGCTGGATAGCGTAGGGGTACAAATTACTATTCCCACTCCAATAAGTGAAACAGTAGGAAAAGCGCTGGATAGCGTAGGGGTAAAAATTACTATTCCAACTCCAGAGAGTGCAACAGTAGGGAAAGCATTGGATAGCGTAGGGGTACAAATTACTATTCCCACTCCAGTAAATGAAACAGTAGGTAAAGCGCTGGATAGCGTAGGGGTAAAAATTACTATTCCAACTCCATAGAGTGCAACAGTAGGGAAAGCGTTGGATAGCGTAGGGGTAAAAATTACTATTCCAACTCCAAAGAGTGCAACAGTAGGGAAAGCGTTGGATAGCGTAGGGGTAAAAATTACTATTCCAACTCCAGAGAGCGCAACAGTAGGGAAAGCGTTGGATAGCGTAGGGGTACAAATTACTATTCCCACTCCAGTAAGTGAAACAGTAGGGAAAGCGCTGGATAGTGTAGGGGTAAAAATTACTATTCCAAATCCAAAGAGTGCAACAGTAGGGAAAGCGTTGGATAGCGTAAGGGTAAAAAATACTATTCCAACTCCAGAGAGTGCAATAGTAGGGAAAGCGTTGGATAGCGTAAGGGTAAAAATTACTATTCCCACCCCAGAGAGTGCAACAGTAGGGAAAGTGTTGGATAGCGTAGGGAAAATAATTACTATTTGTAGTATGCTCTGTACAGAATGTTATTACTCGTGCGGGGTTCCATGTTCCACTTGTAACGGGTGGTGCATTGGAGCTACGTGCGTCTTGGATGTGGTTGTCTAAGCTGTTCTTCCTTACTTGGAATAAACCCAACTGGAAACCTAATTTGGCTACCTTACTCCTTACTTCACATTGGCGACGATCGGGATTAAGGGAGAACAGCGTTCACTGGACCAAGACAAAAAAATATTAATTTTTTTGTCCATTAAAGTGCGATTTCATACGCACCGGCGGCTGATTAATTAACCGTGCTTTGATTGCACCTGCGGCAGAATTACTGACCCTGAGTCAAGTATCCACGTGTCAAGTCAAGTCTGAGTCAAGTGTACGTGTTGCGGATAAAGAGACCGCAACGGTGTTCGTTTTTAAACTAAGAAGTTTTGCTCGTTTCCTGCCTTCCGGATCTATCTATGGTGAAGACCGTGGCTCGTGAGGGTGTTTTCAGCTGGAATTGGGATTAGCGGAATCGACATACATACATTTTGTTATACGTTAGCTTTTAACTTTCATGGATCGTCAAAAGTAAACAACTCACATCCAACGGAGTTTGGACCGCCGTGGTTCAGTCCCCGCGCCTCTGCATCTTCACGATCGAATGACGATGAACAACGCTGACGCTGAGAGCACACGTAACACGCTGAGAGCGTGATTTCATCACACGTTTGGCGGCCATATTCAAGGGAATACTCAACCACTAGCGCGTTTCTATACAGCAAGTCTACAACGGCTGATACGGCTATTCGATGAGAAAGGAAAGGCGAGCACTAACTTTGGTGATTCGCACACCACTTACGTAAAGAAGGATTTTTTTATTTTTTTTTCTCTTTTCTTTTTCCTAAATTTATCTTTCTACTGTTAATTATTGTTTCGTTCTCTTTTGTGCCATATGCTTCAGGGAAACGTTTTATTCAAAGTGTGAAATGACTTTGTAAAATATATCCACAGTAATTTTTAAAATTCAATTGCACTTTCAGTGTAAGAGGTTTACTTCACATTTAACATGTCAAACATTTCCGCTCCCCCACATTTCCTACCTTCTGCGGGTGAACCAAAAATGGAATGGGACCTATGGTATCCCATGTTCATAGCCTATGTAGAAGTCCTGGAAGAGGATGGTTGTACTCCCAAAAGGAAACTAGATCTGTTGAGACACTGTCTAGGGGGTCAAGGTATTCAAGAGTTTGACAATTTACCCCCCTTGGAGAGTGCAGAAGGAGTAAATGTTTTTGAAGTCGCAGTTAAAAAAATGAGTATTAGATTTGGAAAAAAAACCAATGTTGTAATGGAAAGATTTAAATTCTATTCCTGCGCACAAAAAGAAGATGAGTCTATTGAAACTTATGTATCTGCATTACGTTCATTAGCAGGCTCTTGTGCATTTGATACTATCAATTATGAGCAAGTGTTAAGGGATCAGATAATGATGAAAACAAAGAGTAAGAAAATACAAGAACGGCTGTGGTTAGGAACTGAGTCGTCATTAACTGCTGTAGTGAATATTGCCAAAGGCATTGAACAATCGGAAAAATTTGTTAGTGAAATTAGAGGCCAGGCTCCAATATGTAATATTAAGGTACAAGATCCTGTAGTCGAGGTATCACTTGTTAAAAACCAAATTACAACTAAAAGGCCACAGTTTGTCAACAGAAAAGATTTTAGTTTTAAAGATAATAAGCCTAATAGAAGAAGTCCCATCATATGTTATAGATGTGGCAGTTTTGACCATGTGGGCAACTATAAAGGATGTCCTGCGTGGAGTAAAATTTGTATCAAGTGTAAGAAAACAGGTCATTTTGGGAAAATGTGTAGGTCAATGCAAAAAATTAATTGTGTAACGTATGATGAAGAAGAAATTTCCACAGACTTCAATGAATTTAATTGCATCTCTTGCGTGACTGGGAGTAGTTGCAAGGGCTTTCCATCTGGTACAATATTTATTGATGGCAAAGAAGTGCTTATGATGATCGATTCTTGTGCATGGTACTCTATCATTGGTATGGAGCTTTTTAAAAAATTGTGGGACAAAAAGCAATTGTTGCCTCCGGATATCAAACCAGGTAGCTATTCAGGACACAAAATAGACCTGGAGGGTTTTATTTGGGCAGACTTTGACTTTAAAGGAAAAAAAAACAAGGGTAAATTATATGTTGCAACCAAGGGGGTATCCATTTTGGGATGGCCACATCAACAAGAGTTGGGGATCAAGTTGGATCCTAATGCTTCGCCACCTGTATACAGCATTGTGGCAGAGGATGAAGCATTTGTTCACACCATAAAAAGTTTGTATCCTAAAGTATTTCAGGATACTCTTGGAGAGTACACAAATTTCAAACACAAGATTATCCTGAAAGATTCAGCTCAGCCCGTAAGACACAGAGTACGTAATGTACCTTTGGCCATATTGGGTGATTTGGTGTCAAGAAACGTTATTGAACCAATTGAATCTTCCCCTTGGGTTTCTCCAGTGGTTCTTTCGCTCAAAAGCAATGGTGATTTACGCTTGTGTGTAGATTTACGCAGTTTAAACAAAGAGATCTGGATCGACAGACATCCATTTCCAAATATACATGAGATGATATCAACACTCTCTGGTGCGTGTGTGTTTTCCACCGTAGATTTGGCAAGTGCGTACCATCAGATTGTTTTACATGAGGAATCTAGATCTCTAACAGCCTTCATCACACCCGAAGGCATGTTTCAATTTTTAAGGATGCCTTTTGGGTTAGCTAGTGCAGCTTCAGTTTTTCAAAGGATCATGAAAGAGGTGTTGGAGAATTGTCCTGGTGCGATTGCGTTCCAGGACGATATTTTAATTTTTGGAAGAAATTTCGAGGAACATGATGCCAATTTAAAAAAGGTTTTAGATGCTGTACAAAACAAAGGGCTAACATTGAAATTCTCTAAATGTAAGTTTAGGAAAAGTAGAGTAGAATATTTAGGGCATGAAATATCAAGTGAAGGAATTAAACCTAAAGTAGACCATGTGAGGAGTGTCCAAAAAGCACCGGCACCTACCAATAGAGAGCAGTTGCTATCCTTTTTAGGTCTGACTGAATTTTATAGCAAATTCGTGAAGAATTATTCTTCAAAAGTATTCCCCCTACGCGAGTTATTAAAGAAAAATGCGAAATTCATCTGGGGTAATCAACAGAATTTAGCCTTTGAAATTCTAAAAAACGATATCAGTTCTGCTCCTTTCTTGAGACCATTTGAGATTGGTGGTGAATGCATAGTGGCTGTGGATGCTAGTAGTACAGGTTTAGGGGCGGTACTGATGCAGAAGAACTTTGGGGAGGAGTTTGTGATATCTTATGCCTCTAGGTCGCTACGAGGGGCAGAATTCAACTATTCCACAATTGAGAGGGAGTTGCTCGCTTGTACTTGGGCGGCACAACATTTTAGGCAATTTTTTGTGGGGAACAAAGTTCCAATTGAGGACCGACCATAAACCTCTAATTAATATGTTAGCAGCTGGTGGGGGCAGAACACTTACAGCGCGGTTAGCAAGACTAGCCGCAAAATTACAAGAATATCAGTGTTCTGTGGTGTATATTCCTGGCCGGATGAATGTACATGCAGATTGTATGTCACGGTTGTCTTTGCCTTGGTCCGATGTCCCAGATTTAGATGGGGAAAAAGAAGAATGTGATGTAGCATTCACTATGGAGGATATTAACCACAGTATGGGATCAAATTGTTTTTCAAAAGAGTTGTGGGATAGAGAAATGTCTAAAGATGTCACACTGAACAATGTGATAAATTATCTCTGTGTTGGCTGGCCGGAGGAGAGGAAGCTAAGTGGAGATATCAGTTCGTTTTTTAAAATAAGAGACGAACTTATGTTTTCACATGGTTTTGTAAGTAGGGGTGATAAAATAGTACCTCCACTAGGAATTAGAAACAATTTGATTAATCTTTCCCATGAAGGACATATGGGCATGTCATGTACCAAAAGAAGTTTAAGAGAATTTTACTGGTGGCCTTGCATTGACAGCATGGTTGATAAATGGGTTAGGAATTGTGCTTTCTGCTCCAAAAGTGATAAGTCTGTCAAACCACTTTCGGTGGGTGTTTCACCGATTGAGTATTCACAAGGACCATGGGAAAAGCTGGGTATTGACATAATTGGCCCTTTGGGTCTTACACCTGTGAAAAATGTTTTTGCATTAGTGCTAGTGGACTATTTCTCTAAATGGCCGGAAGTCAAAATTGTGGACAAAATCACAACGACTCAAGTTATAGAGTTCTTGGACAATGTTTTTAGCAGGGAGGGTTTGCCTGCTGAACTTGTTTCTGACAATGGCCCACAATTCATTAGTAAAGAGCTAGAATTGTTTTTAAATAAGTGCGGTATTATCCACAAGAAAGTGTCTAATTACAATCCTATGGCCAATGGTCAAGTGGAACGATTTAACAGAGTGGTAAAAGAATCTATACAATTGGCTGTTAAAAGTAACTTAGATTGGAGGAAAGCTTTGAGAGCTACTTTGCTAACTTATCGTACTTCTCCTCATTCTGTAACTGGCTGCTCTCCATTTGAGATGTTAAGAGGGAGGAAAGCAAGTTCGAAACTCAGACCTTGGTGGTTAAAATCTAACGGATTTAGTGATCCTTTGGTAGATGTTGAAGCTGTCAGAGAACGTGTACTAAGATACCAAGACAAAATGCGAAGGGGAAGTTGCACAAAACGACTTTCCAACCATAAAATTAAAATTGGTGACTTGGTACGTGTCAAGTTTGGGTGTCCTGACAAAAAATGGTCTAAGTGGTCTGATCCCCTCAAAGTAATTGAGGTTTTTAGCAAAGCTGTTAGAGTTCAAGGTGGGAAGATCTGGAATTTTAGACGAGTATCCATGTATAGGTCTAACAATGATTTTAGCAAGTTAGATGTCATGCCTAAAAAGGATTTGGGAACTAAGGTGAATTTGGATGACTGTCAAAATTTCTTTGACACTTTTGATGGTTCTTCTGGGCAAGATTTTTGTGTTCCTCCTGCGAATGTTCAAGGAACATGTGGAGCTCCATTGGATTCAACTTTAAGCCCAGACGATGTAACAACAACCTTAGCTCTTCCTGTGAATCAAAATGATGAGGTATCTGTTCTAAGGAAAAGTTCTCGTATTAGGAAATTACCTGTTAAATTGAATGATTTTGTTAGATTTTGATTTCTTTCAAATGTTAACTGTGTTGTAAGTTTCTTTGATTATATGAATGTTTTTTTATTTTTTTTTTATTTTAAGGGGGAAGGTGTGTGGTATGCTCTGTACAGAATGTTATTACTCGTGCGGGGTTCCATGTTCCACTTGTAACGGGTGGTGCATTGGAGCTACGTGCATTTTGGATGTGGTTGTCTAAGCCGTTCTTCCTTACTTGGAATAAACCCAACTGGAAACCTAATTTGGCTACCTTACTCCTTACTTCACTATTCCAACTCCAGAGAGTGCAATAGTAGGGAAAACGTTGGATAGCGTAGGGGTAAAAATTACTATTCCCACTCCAGAGAGTGCAACAGTAGGAAAAGCGCTGGATAGCGTAGGGGTACAAATTACTATTCCCACTCCAGTAAGTGAAACAGTAGGAAAAGCGCTGGATAGCGTAGGGGTAAAAATTACTATTCCCACTCCAGTAAGTGAAACTGTAGGGAAAGCGCTGGATAGCGTAGGGGTAAAAATTACTATTCCAACTCCAGAGAGTGCAACAGTAGGAAAAGCGCTGGATAGCGTAGGGGTAAAAATTACTATTCCAACTCCAGAGAGTGCAACAGTAGGGAAAGCGTTGGATAGCGTAGGGGTACAAATTACTATTCCCACTCCAGTAAGTGAAACAGTAGGGAAAGCGCTGGATAGCGTAGGGGTAAAAATTACTATTCCAACTCCAAAGAGTGCAACAGTAGGGAAAGCGTTGGATAGCGTAGGAGTAAAAATTACTATTCCAACTCCAGAGAGTGCAATAGTAGGGAAAGCGTTGGATAGCGTAAGGGTAAAAATTACTATTCCCACTCCAGTGAGTCCAACAGAAGGGAAAGCGTTGGATAGCGTAGGAGTAAAAATTACTATTCCCACTCCAGAGAGTGCAACAGTAGTGAAAACGCTGGATAGCGTAGGGGTACAAATTACTATTCCCACTCCAGTAAGTGAAACAGTAGGGAAAGCGCTGGATAGCGTAGGGTTAAAAATTACTATTCCAACTCCAGATAGTAAAACAGTTGGGAAAGCACTGGATAGCATAGGGATTCTATAAACATAATAACCAATTAAATAATTAGTTATAAAAAAATAGCATATTAATAATTAATTTACACAATATGTATTATTAAATACCAATTCTTTAAAATAAATATTTATATAAATAACTTTAAATTACATCCCACACTATTACCCCTTTAACACACAACACACTACACATACAAAATACACAATACATTTAAATATCAGTTTATCTATTATTTACAATTAATAATACATTCTTTATAATTAATATACTTATTATTTACAAATTTATACATATTAACTACCACATTACAATTATTCACAAATTAATTATTAATTAACAATACATTAATTAGCAATAACAACAAATAACATGAAATTATAAATTATTTATATTTACTATATTTAACGTACTAATAACAATTAATTACCAATTAATAATTAATTAACAATTAATTATTATTAATTACAAATAAATAAAAATTATCAGTAATTATTTGAATTTAATTACATCCCACCCTATTCCCCTATAAACCTACAACCCACTACACAGAAAAATTCACATAATTAATTTAATCATCAATTAATCACTTAAAAAAATTAAATCACCAATTAATTAGTAATTAACAATTAATTAATTAACAATACCAATAAATAAATATTAATATTAAGCTAATTATAACTTATATAATTAACCAATTAATAAAATTAATTTACAATTAATAATTAATTAACAATTAATTAATCAATTAATATATTTAATTAACAATTAGTAATTAATTAACAATTAATTAATCATAAATACCAATTAAACAATACATATTAATTAATTAATTATAATTAAATTACTTCCCACCCTATTCCCCTATAAACCCACAACCCGCTCTGATACTAAAACGCTAAATTATATTTTAAATAATTATTAATCTCTAAACATTTATTTTTAAATGTATTAAAATACATTACAATAATCTTTAACATACAAATAAAATACATATTAAAATACATTACACTAATAAAATATCGATATTCTTGACATCGAAATTTTTGATTACGATATTACTTACATCTATATTAATGACTTCGATATTGTCAACTTCGATAATACCTTGGGGTCGATATTCTGTCCATCGATATTCTTGACTTCGATATTCTTTACCTACGATATTTACAACTCGATATACTTGTAGGTCGAAATTTAAAACTCGATATTTAGACTGCTCACCGTGACACTCATAGTGACTGTAAAAAATCAATTTTTATTTTTGTTTTCTTGATGATCTTTTTAAAGTTTAAATTTGGCTTTTGTTCATATTATTTCTTCAAAGAACAATTAGACATGAATTCACATGAATCACAACAATATTTCACACATATATACAGGACGAATCAATGATCACATAAATGACATAACAATACATTTCACATATGAGAAAGAACAAAATAGAATGATGAACAAGCTCTAGTTCCACAAAAGGTAATAACAACACAGCTAGAAAAAAGGAAGAAAGGAAGAAAAGAAAAATAAGAAGAAGAAGAAGAACCCCAGACTGGGGGAGAGGAGGGTTGAAGAGATGTTTTTAACCGTTTTCAAATGTTTTACGCAAACAACATAACCCCACTCAGGGCACTTGCCAAACTGTGTAGAATTCAGGTAACCAAGATTAATCAAAAATAATTGTTTCAGTGTGATTCATAAACAGAGGTTGACCTGATAATTAATTTTCGTATGCATTTGTTTGGACAAGAAAAGGTCTACGCCTTTCGAACCCCATTGGATGCTTTTTAGGTGGGGTTCTCCTCAGGACCTGGAACGAGCTTGCACAACATTTCTTTACACTACAAGGTGTCTGCCACTTTCACTTTGGACTGGCAAAAGAAGAAAATATTGGCCTTGATGCAAAATTGAAAAGTCGGGGTCGGCTGATCCGCTGCAGTACTCCGTAATCAGGCTCCCGATGCTCTTTGCTTAGACGTTTGTGAACATGCGTCTAATAATGTTTCCCGTAAACCCGGAGCAACAGAATCTCATTTAAGATAATTTGTCAAAAAGAAAAGACGCGCGTTGGTAGGAATACGGATTGTTTGTCTCCTAAAAACGTTCGTACCTGGTCTCCGCCTCTGCTCGCTGTATGCGAGGGCTGCTTTCCCTCTCCATGACCGGAGGAAGCGAATTTAGTGGTGGAAGTAGCGGCGGCGCAGCGGGGGTTACTCACCCTATTCAACTTGTATTACCGGCTTTCCTAAAGTTAGGTTTGTGGTCCATAGCCGCCCTGGAGCTGCGTCGGGGGTGAAAGGCACGCTGTCTGTCTCCCGCTGCATGTAATATTTCCTCCCAGGCTCAGAAGCTCGAATATATTTCGCGAGGTGCGGTGGAGGGGGAAGGAGGTGTGGAGTGCCCTGAGGGCACGAAGATCGTGGAAAGCTGTAAGGAGGGTGGAGAGGGGCTCCTGGAGGTACTAACTAAGGATTGTCCACAGCCATTACAGCAGTTTCAACAGCAGTTTCAACAGCAGTCATCTAAAAGTAGAACCTCACGTAGAAGAGGTAAAGAGTCCACAAAGGTACAGTGGAAGAAGTCTGCTCCTGCCTTACAGATAAATCTGGCTGATTTGGTACATGATGGACTCTCACCCCCTGAAGGTAAGAAAGCCTCTTCCTATCTGTCTGTGGAAATAAAATCAAAGGGTACAAGATCATACGGGGTCAGAGGTAAAGCTAAATATAAAAGGGACTCAAGCGTGCCACCTGATTCAAATTCAAAGATAACCCCGTCTCTGCGCTCATTTTTTAAAGTTGTACCACAGGTGCTTCGTTTGTCGGAGGCTCAGGGCATGTCTTCTCAGTTGACAGTAATGGACACTGGCGTTAACAGCATGCCCGTTTCGAGTGCTCTAGGTGTCATGGGTGTTCCAGCTGCAGATGCTGCTCCTGCCTCTTGTGTCCCTTCTGGTGGAGACTCTGGTTTAAAGCTCACTTCTGAGGGCGTTTTTTCTGAGGAGGATATGGCTCAGCCAGATTTAGAGACCATGGATTTGGTCAAGGCTCTCAAGTCTCAACTTCCGGGGGAAGGGGGGGGGGCGGTCAAGGTAACACAAGAGAAGAAGGGGGGGCAGGCGATTTTGCTGCCCTTGATCCGGTGATTTCAGTGGATCCAGATACGGGGGCGTAATCTCTGCGGCTTCTATACTGGCAATGTTCTCAACCCTGTCCCGTGATATTAAAAAAGGGTTTGAAGAGTCCTTTGCTAATCAGGCGGACATTCGGAACTATTGTGAGTCTTTAGATAAGAAGATCGACGGGTTAACATCTAGGACGGGGGAGCTAGAAGAAACTGTTGCTGTGATGTCTATCCATTTGGACAAAGCCAAGGAAGACATTGTTAATCTACGAAAGGAGGATCAGGCCCTACTTGATAGGATGGAATTACTGGAAAATAATGGCAGGAGAGCCAATATACGTATACTTAATGTGCCCGAAGGTTCCGAGGGTTCGGACGTTAAAAATTTTGTGGTGTAATTGCTAAAGGAGTCGTTATCTCTTGATAAATCTCTAGAGGATCTGACCATCGATATACAAAGGGTCCATAGAGATCCGTTCAGGAGAAATCAACAAAGATCTAAACCTCGTAAAATCTTGGTTAACTTCCATACCTATGCACTCAAAGAACAGATCCTTAACTTAGCCCTGAAACAAAAATCCCTCCTTGGAAAGGGATTTACTTTCCTCATTAGATCTGACCTTTCTAGGGTTACGTTAGAGAAGCAGTGGGAGTTTGGTAGGCGGCTTGAGGCATTTAGAAAATTGGGGGCAACGGCTCAGTTGGTGTTCCCTGCTGCCCTGAAGGTGATATTCAATAATAAGATGTTTAACATCAGGTCAGTGCAAGCCGCAGGCGAGCTCCTTCTGGAGTTGGGCAATAAGGCAGCTGGCTGATATGTACTTTTTGTAATAATTTCAGATAAAAAAAAAAATAAAAAAAAATGGGCTTCTGAGTGTTAAAATATATTAGCAGATATGTAGGTATTGAATTTAGTTTTCTTTTTTTTTAGGCATTAGTAGAGGTAGTTTGGCTATCACACAACTATCATGGTGGGGAGGGGGGAATGGGGGAGATTTGAGAAAAAAAAAGGAGAATTGCGAAAAGGGGACAAAAAAAATATATATACATATTGTGTAGGAAAGAAAATGTTGTTTGTTTCCCCCTTTCCTTGTTCTATCCTTGTTGTGTCCATAAACTCCCATTCTCAAATACCAGCATCCACAGATTCTGTTAGAATATGTGCGCAACTAGCTCACCTTTTGAGGGGAAATTGGTTTAGCGTCAGAGAGGGTCACGGGAGCTTGAGATGGGGGTGCTATCTACTGGATTTGTTCCGGTTAGATACACCAAGGGTTCTCCATGGGTGGGAGGGGGGTTTGTGGGGGGGTATAGGGGTCACGGGGTTAAATGTATTATAAAATTCCTCATGTGCCAATCTTGTGTACTATTGCATTCTGATGGGGGTAGGACAGTTTTAGAGATGCAATTATCAGACATTAGGCTAGGTCATACGGGTGATGTCCCAAGTCTCTGGGTTGGGTTGAGAGGCATTGAAGTCAGATGTCTAATTTAAAGATAATATCTTGGAACGTAAATGGCCTGCGTACTAAACCTAGGTCCAGGAAAGTACTTCAATATCTTCGGGATTCTGAAGCACAGGTCATTATCCTGCAAGAGACGCATCAGGTCCAAGACGAAATGGATACCTTAGTTAAGGAGAATAAGTGGATCGATTTTTCAATTTCTACCTCTCAGTCTTTGACTTGTAGAGGGGTTTCACTTATCTTCAAAAAACAACTTAAGGCTAAAGTGTTAGATTTTAAGGTTGACCCAGGGGGTAGATGGGTTATTGCATCCCTGTCTATTTTGGGCAGTCAGTTTACTATTGTGGGATATTATGGTCCTAATCAGGACGATCCGTCATCTTTGGAGGTAATTTTTTCTCACCTTTTGTCCTTCCCAGAGCCTGTTATTTTTGCAGGTGACTTTAATATCGTTTTAGACCCCACTCTTGATAAATCGCATAATAGTCGATCGCGAATTCCATCAAAATCTAGATCCTTTTTGCTTAGTGAAATGAAGCAATATGGCTATGTGGATATTTTGAGGTTGAGGGTAGGTGTACAGCTGGGTTTTTCTTATAGGAATATCACCACCAATACAGAATAGACTTTGTATTAGTCATCCATACATTAGTAGATTCTGTTAAAGATGTTAAATACCTCCCGTTACATCTATCAGACCACTCGGCAGTAATCATGGAGCTTACTTCAATGCTAAATTTGTCAGCTAGAAGTTGGTCCTTTGATCGCTCCTTACTTTCTCACCCGGAGGATGTTCTTTTTATTAAGTCTGAGGTGAGTCACTTTTTAACAACAAATGTAGGATCGGCAAGCATCGGAGTGGTGTGGGACTCCCTTAAAGCGTTTGTGAGAGGCCTTATTACAAACAATATGGCTTACAGGAGGAGGCAATACAAAGAGGCAGTGACATCAGTGGAAGCAGACATCGCTAAGACTCAGTTAGACCTAGACACTGATTCCATTACATCAGAGGATCGCTCTCTTTTGTCTGAAAGATTAACTTCTTTAAAAGGCCACCTCGCTTCGGTCTTAAATCAGCGGATACAAGAAAGATGGGAGGCCAGTAAGCTCGCACATTTTCAGTATGGAGAAGGAGCAAGGAAGCTATTGGCATGGAAATCCAAAACAGACCAAGTTCGTAATAACATTGAGGCGATTAGTGTCAATGGCTCCCCACTCTCCCGAGATGAAGATATTAGATCAGCCTTCAGAGATTTTTTTCAAAATATCTACTGTGAGGATAAGAACATCAGTCCGGCTAGAATTAAAGATTGGCTTAGTAAGATCACACTCCCAGCACTCTCCGATGAGCAAAGTGAGAGGTTGGATAGTGTAATCTCGGAGGAGGAAGTCATCAAGGCTATACATAATGCTAAAAAGGGGAAGGCGTCAGGAACAGACGGCCTACCGGCTGAAATTTATAAAGCCCTGGAGCAGGAACTAGTCTCCTTCTTGGTACTACTGTTCAATGATATTTTACTCGATGGAGGTCGGCCCCCGACATCATGGGACAGTGCGTCTATCACGGTAATCTTAAAACCAGGGAAACTGGCTACTGCATGTGGTTCCTATAGGCCAATCTCCATACTAAATGTCGACTACAAAATTTTTGCCTCAATTCTGGCCAATAGACTAGCTCTTGTTGCCCCCAATATCTTACACCCGGATCAGAAAGGGTTTGTCAGGGGGCGACAGTTATATGAACTAACTTTTGACTTAATAGGGGCTATCGATTTGGCAGTTCTGGAGTCCCTCCCCCTGGCGGTTCTTACCTTGGACGCCACCAAGGCCTTCGACAGAGTCAATTGGATGTATCTGTCGGAGGCCTTGGCTAAGTTCAATGTGGGAGCAGGGTTTCGCCGGACAATCAGTCTATTGTATCAGAACCCATGTGCCTGTGTACTGATTAATGGCATCTTGTCTGACCCCTTTAACATCTCGAGGGGTACGCGACAGGGCTGCCCACTCTCCCCACTTCTTTTCGATCTCTACGTTGAACCATTCGCTCAAAATTTAAGAGACTATGTCGACATCAAGGCGTTCGCGTATAGAGGTTGGGAAAGGAAAGTGGCCCTGTACGCTGACGATATCCTTATTTTCACTTCTGATGCTCGTACTGCTCTCCCGGAAATAATTAAGTTAGCCTCGGAATTTGGGGTAGTGTCCGGGTATGAGATCAACGCTTCAAAAACTGAGATGATGACCTGGGGTATGGATAAGAGCTTTTGTATCTCGGTTATTCAGCCAGGAAATAAATTGACATACCTGGGCCTCGATATTGTGGAAAATATAGATCAGATTGTAAATATCATTTTTTCCAAAGTAGCCAAGGACTGCCGTAAATTGCTTCAGTCTTGGTCCCATCTTCCTTTGTCGTTATTAGGAAGGGCTAACTTGGTTAAGATGGCTGTCTTGCCAAAGATTTCCTTTCTTTTCAATACTATCCCTCTGTACTTCGATGCAAACCTTATTAAAACTTTTCAGGTCGAGATTAACACCTTTATCTGGAATAAACACCTTCCAAGAATCTCGTGGAAAAAGTTAAGGAGGCGCAGGAAAAAGGGGGGGTTGGCCGCCCTGGACATCCAGGTCTATGCCTGGGCGTTCCAGTTGTCTCATGCTAGGGTGTTGCTAAAAAACCATTGGAGTATGGGGTGGGAACTCTATACACCACTCTGCTTAGGGGAGAGGGGGTTAGCCAGTCTGGGTTTCTACTGAAATTCGGAGATCCCAAGTTCTTTAAAAGAATTAAAGTGAAAATTCTATTGGGAATGGCAAGGACTTGGGACCAGGTTTCAAAATCCATTAAAATAGGGTACTATAGCAGTAGAACTCCCTTATGGGATCTCCCCGATTATCCATCCTGGTTGGGATACTCACTTGCGGCACCTATTAGAGAGGCGGGTTTGGAGGTCTGGGGTGACCTATTTGTTGAGGGGGAACTGCTCTCCTGGGAGTGTTTGAGTAGAAAGATTGGCCCTGGCCTTGCTAGGCTAAAATATCTGCAGATGTCCCGCTGGTCTCGTTCCTATTCTGCACAGCCTGTTCGAAAAAATACATTTCTAGTAGGTGGTTACAGTACCCTTATTACTCTGTTAATTGATAGACCCCCTGCTAAGAAGGAGATCTCGTCCTGGTACAATTTGATTTTGGATGAGATGGACGGAGTATTTAAGCTTCCACATGAACTCTGGGGGGCTGACATAAGCAATACTGATTTGCATGAGGTATGGATAACATCTTGTAGACTGCTGTGGGATGTGGTGAAACCGGCGTGGTTGCGTAGGAACCACATCTTTACTATCCACAGAGTATATTATTCCCCCCTTCACCTTTCTAAATTTACTCAGGGGAATATGGTTGCGTGTGCTAGATGTGGTCTCCTAGCAGCCTCTGACATCCACATGTTTTATGAATGCCCCCTTCTGTCTCAGTTTTGGGAAGCCATCTGTAAGATCCTGTCGTCTTCAATAAACTCCAAAATAACTGCTCATCCCCAGTTGGTGATTTTCGGAATCTTAGAGGGGGTCTCCAGCTCGGCGAAGAAGCTAGTATTCTACGCTATACTACTGGCTAGAAGGGAGATATGCAGAAAGTGGAAGGATCCTTTACCTCCCTCTATCAATGATTGGTTCGCCTCTGCCCTACATGTTTCAAAGCTTGATTTGGCAAGAGCCGGGAACCCAGACAAAAGATCATTTTGGCACCTTCTTAAATGGGATCAGTGAGACTCTGGGTTTTTTTTTTTTTTCCCCCAGGTCCAATGATTAAGCCATCTATCCCACTGCTTGGTATAAGCGGTGTTCTGATCCCTTTTCGGCATTGGGTACCACCCTGGCTGAATTGCTGAGGTTACGGTATGGCGTTCGCTGGTTTATCAAGCTCTATTGCTGTGGGACGAGGCCCGGTTCCATGACTATCCCTCCCAGTTGGTATGAACTGTGTCAGCATATTGCTGGTAAGCCGATCGATTGCGTATAAAGAACCTTGGTGGCATATATGAGGACAAAAAAAATAAATAAAAATTAAAAAAACACATTTTCAAAACAGGAGGGGAGATGGCAAAAAATGTGCTGTCAGGTCTAGCATTCACTTATTTCATAAATGTTTTAAACTCTTCTTAGTGAAACAAGCCTTTCAGCTGAAACATGACCATAGAGATACTAGTGCGTGAAACCTTAACCTTTAAACTGATAGGCTTACACCTTTAAACTATAGGCCACAAGTGAGTCTTTTTCCATGGGGAGAGGAGTTGGCCTAACAACTAGGGTGGTCGACTTCGAATCTAGGGAACTGGGTTCAAGTCTCGGCAATGACTCTGAACATCCTGTGATTCTGGGCAAATCACTTAATTTCCCCGTGCCTAAAAAAAATGAATGTGTCCTCATGTAATGCAACTGGTACTATGTAAAGTGCTCTGATACCCGATTCGGGTCAAGTTCATGCTATATAAAACTCTGTTAATAATAATGTAAGTGAAAATATGACTGTAACATTGAATCCAAAAATACAAGTCAATAAGTTTTAATAGGTGAGTGTGCACAGCGGGTTACATCATTTACTGAATAACGTGGACTGAGGAAAGGGGCGGATGGGAGAAAGGAGAAGGAAGAAAGAGACACAAACATTAGAAGTTATATCGTTTTTTTGGTTAATGTATTTTAAAACAGATGTTTCCAGACAGACTGGCAAGAAAAATATTGCCATTTAAAAATTTGGTGTGCATCTGTCTTGGGTGACGGATGTTTACACCAAACTTCAAAAGGTTTTTCCTCTTCCAAAATGAACTCCCAAGTGGGAGAGAGACAAATTGATGGCCAGAACACCATAGGAGTATTCTCCCACAGTGTGGGGGTCTTTTCTTATTGTTACTGTCCTTCACCGCCAGGATATTACTGGCAATGTAGAATACTTTTTAAAAGTAAGTCCACCACCCACTTTAAAAGGGCGTATGGTCGGATGGCTTGTCTCCGAAAGGCCCATACTCCCTTGAGGTGGCGGAGAAAGGTTTAGCCAATGGAGTATTTTTACTCTTTTGGCATATGCCTGGCGGTCTGCCTGACTCTAAATTGGCAGGCGGACCAACAGTTTGTTGGACAGAGTGCTCCGTTATGACTCTAAATTAGGCCCAGAGTGCCTTTAGAAATATTTGCTTATAAATAAATAAAATGTCCATTACAAATCCTACTATTCTCACATTAATAAACAGAATTATGGACAGTTAATTCAATATGGAAAGAATTTACCTTTTATTAATTTAATTAAACTGTGAAAACAGACACAAGTAATTCTCTGTTGATGAGGGTGAAAACATAACTATAACACTCGATTCAAAAAGTCAATAGTTGAGTGTACACTGACAGAACTTGAACCTTCAGATTGAGACACAACTGACATTCAGCTGATGTGAATGAAAACAGAACTATGACATTTGCTCCAAAAATACAAGTGAATTAGTTTCAATATGTGAGTGCACACTGATCACTAAATCATTTACAGAAAATGATGTATGGAGGCAAGGGGGATAGATTGATAGGAGACAGAGGGTGAGAGAAGTTGTTTTGCTCTTTATCGTGCCCGTAAATTTACAAAACAGATATTTCCTGAAAAAGTGCCAAGAACAAACATTTGCTTATAAATAAATAAAAATATGAATGCTTAATCCTATTATACCATAACAAACACAATATCGGTGCAGTATGAAAATAATTTACCTTTTATTTATGTCTTTGAAGCTTACACTTTTTCTATTTTTGCTATTAAGCCATATCTTCAAGCAGACACATGACAATGAGGACACCAAGGGGCTGATGTATCAGTACTTTGTGCCGGTGCAAATTCACCAACAGTAACTACAAAGTGTTGATTTGTTATTTACTTTGCAGCACAAAAATGTATTTGCACTGGGAATTACTATCGAGGTGGTTGAGGCCTTTTAACATTGATGTCTTAGGTCCTGACCTAATCTGGTTCTGAAAACTGAAAACCATGTAAACCATTCTGCCCTTGACTTCTCAGTGAAGTAATGTGGGAGTTGAGGCTGATAACTCAACAATCACAGAATACAATTCAATAATAACTGTCCACACCCGGGCTTAAACTTTGTGAAAAAAGGAAAAGTACTCTATTGCACCAACTATGTAATACAACAAAAAAAGGTTACTTTAAGGAATACAGGGTTCTGACGAGGTGCTAGAGGTAAGCAATGAAAATATATTACGGCAAATGACAGGGGGCTGCTCACATTTGGAAGTGAAAGCTGCAGGTCAGTCTTTGAATGGTCTTTGGTTTCATTACAGTTACAAATTCAGCTTCCAATCTTGGTTGCAACCAGTGCATATTTATGGGGCAGTGTTCAGTTAGTGTTTACATTCTTCAGTGCAGTGGGACCCAGACTCTAGGTACTCACTTGGTGCGTGGCATGTGTGTTCCCCACCTTTTTTATTAGCACTGTTGGCTCAGCAGGGACAAATGCCATCTCATATGGAGCAAATCAGACCCAATCATAAATCCTCCACTCAGTGATGTTAAGAACCCATTTGCGGCCAGTGATGTCCATCGGTAACTCAGGTGGGTTGAAAGTCACATTGGCAAAAGCACACATTGCAATTCATGGGGGTTCAGCATGAGGAAGACCGCAAGAGATGGTTATGCTTCTCTTTGTAGGCACAGTGCACTAGGGTCAGAGGGAGGAGGCAGAGAGAGGCAGCTAGCACTTGGGTTGGCTCAAGCAACATGCCTCCTGGTCTGGGACACTTGAAATCATTGGTGTAGTGTGCCACGCTCAAATGGAGTATGCGTGGAAATCCACTCCACTGATCTGAGTTAGCTCGTGAAATATTCCTCGAGTTAGTCCATTTTCCTAGATAGATCCTTCTTTTGGGTCACTGCAGCTGGGCTTACCCTCTGGGTGAACTTCAACCTATTGAAGTGTCATGCACTCACCTGGTCCCAACCACAGAGATGACACTGGAGCCGATGCTGGACCTCCTATCCCTACTGAGGACAATGCAGATCCAGGAACCGAAACCAGAGAGCCCACACTGTCCCCAGGGGTGGGGGGGGAGGAGGCTGGGATAAAATAAGAAGAAAGAAACTTGTGGTATTGGATCTGCTCAGCGGCTGTGCGACACTGCATAACAGGATTTGCAGCTCCTGAGGCCTTCTGTGTCTGCGAGGTAGATACGCACTGGACCGGAACCTCTGGTTTAGCGATGATGCACTATTCTGGAAATAACAAGAGAAGGCAGCTACAATCAGTACACTAACAGGCTTCGTTATACTATGACCATGCATTTACTTCAATGACATACACTTACAAGGTTCATCAGCAGCTTGGTATGAGCACAGCCAACATCGCAGATTGGAGTGTGGCACTCCTAGGAATAAACTTAAAATACAGATTGGAGTTTTTGGCACTCCCATAGGTTGGAGTTGCTTGCACTCCTAAGGATACCCTCGATGCAAAGGTTGGAGTTACTTGCACTCCTAGGGATACACTCGGCACAAAGTTTGGAGTTACTTGCAATCCTATGGATAAACTCAGAACACAGGGCGAGGTACAAGAATCATGAATATATCAAAGACTCTGAAGGACTTTCTCTTGGCTCTACTGTTCACCAGAGAAACATGGTGCTCAAGTCTTTAATCCCTGCATGATACAGTTCTATCGCCAATGTTGCAGGAAGGGTCCAGAGTGTAAACACACAACAAGGTCTGGAGTAATTCACAAAGAGGGAATGGAGGAAAAGTCTATAGTCTTCGAAGAAGTGGTGTTATGTTCCTGGGTTAGGCCCATGTAGGGAAGCTGCTCATTTCTTACATTCTCCTATTTTTCACAATAACATTTCTGCAGGGAACTTATGCACATATTTGCATGCAAAAAAGTGTTGGATTAGTTTCTCTGAAACAACTTTGTTTACACATCTAGCTTCGCACAAAATTATCACAATGCCTCGAACATCATGTACAAGGCCTCTTTGCACACTCTGTACAAATGTCGTTCCATCTTCTTCCACCGGGCGACAGAGCTATCTATGTATCCATAGCATCGCTAATCTATGACGTACATCGCAAGGCTGCTTTCTAGTATAAATAATGAGCATCCCTATAGATTAGCAGAGGAGTCACTTCAGCTGACACCGAGGTTCCCTGCATGCTGAGACTTCACCTTGCAGCAGTCTGACATCTCCATGAGGGGGTTTCCAGTTTGTGACCAATACGGGCTCTTACATTCTCTCCCACCAAGAAATGGGGTTGGATCGTCCCTTGGGGGGGCTTCTTGGCTTTACACCCACACACCCTCAAGGCACACTTAGAGTAGGTGTATGCATAGTAGGAGTACACCTGATTACTGCCTTGTTTATATGCCTGCATATATGCACTGTTTTAGCACCATGGTAGAAATGTATCTACTATTTATGCTTTTTGTGCTTGTAATCACATTTATCTGCTTCTGTCTACTGATTATCACAGTACGTGTATTCTATAGAAGAATAACATTGGTTCAATAAATATATTAAAAATATCCCACTGTGTATTCTGTTTATTTCTCTGAGCACAAGTAAGCACAAATGACTGAGCGAAAGTTCCTGGTGTGTTTCAACGATCCTTGAGAGGTCAGGGTTGTCATGTTCAGTGGTTGCTAGAAACGATTTGCTCCCTGGTAAGGATAGGGGGGGCTTATAGCAGCACTGTGAGCTAGCTGGTCTTTAGGCCAACATATTCTACGGGGTGCTCAAATCAGTCTAGGCAACTCGCCCAAAGTTTATGTTGTCTAACAAATGCGCAGGTCCTACGGATTAGTGGGAACTACACGACAGTGCATACTCGTCCTGTTTACTACTATAGGAGTTTTCATGCGCACTAACCTGATATCAAGTACTTAGCCTAGTGCTTCAACTTGTCTGAAGTTCGAAGAAAGTCTTAAAGCCCTGACTCAGGGAGCCTTGGGGTTCCAGAGTAGCTGGCAGGAGGGAGCGAGGAGGAAGACGTCAAGGGAGCTGGCATCACATAAACCACTGGTTTGGATGGACTTGAAGGAGATGGGAGCGCTTCTTGGTTCAGGCAGGATTCTTCAGATGAGTGGGAAGGGTGAAGCTTGTTACACAGGGAGCAAGGCCAAGTGATGATTCGGGGGTTGGGTGGGTTTTACATATCCTCTTGAATGCTAAATGGATGTAGCTAGATCATGTGTGAAACGTGGCCATCTGGAGAGTTCTTGAACCTCGGAGAAAATATGTGTTAGTACCTCTCTTTGACCTTACAGAATGGGCAGATGCAACTTGTTGTACAGAACCAACTAACAGGAAACTAATATAGCGTTTTCACTTAAATGTGCATAGTGGAAAACAGCACAAAGACCACAGTAACAGCAAGAGCAAGACTTGCCATTGGCTTACGGGATTCTGGGGGAAGCTTGCAAGGATCAATGGAAAACCATACCAAGGCCAAGTAACAGCATCTGCAGTTAATCGGTTCACGGGATGTGGGGAATGCTTGCAGGGATTTAAGTGCAATGGAATTGTGGGTTCTAGGGAACTATCAGTCATGAGGGTACTGGGGAAGCATCAGTCATGAGGGTGCTGGGGGAACATTAGTTATAAGGGAAGCTGGGGGCGCATCAATCATGAGGGAGCTGGGGGAACATCAGTTTTGAGGGATGCTGGAGGCACATCAATTATGAGGCTTCTGGGGCAACATCAGTTATGAGGGATGCTGGGGAAAGATCAGTCATGGGGGTGTTGGTGAAACATCAGTTGTGAGGGTGCTAGAGGAACATCAGGCATGAGGATGCTGGGAGAGTATCAGTCATGAGGGTGGTGGAGAAACATCAGTTATAATATCATAACATGCATTGAGCCCACAGGGCTAAAGCAATTTGAGCCCTGCATGCTAGACCACTATGCAGAGGATGCAAGAAGGGGTTGCGACAGAGAGGGGGCAGGAGGGGGCCATGACAAGAAGTGCCCTCCAATCCCTTCTCTCAACAGGCCACAATTTCAAAGGCAGATCCACAGCAGTCTTCCAGCAAGTAGTTGCAGAACTTCAGGTGATGACCCCTCACCTATTGGATCTCAAGAATTTCCCTGACAGTCTGCAGAGTGCCGCCACGTTTGTCAGTGTGAATTTCAAGTTTCAAGCTCTCTCTTATAGTTCTTTTCAAGACATCAATCAATCAACTGGTATTTGTAGGGCAGCTGATTACTCGTGAGGGTATCCAGGCGCTTGGCTCTTGCTGCTAAAGGTAGGATCCATCAAAAAGCCAGGTCTTGTGTCCCTTTCTGAATTCTGGGAGAGTGGGTGAGTTTCAGAGGTGATGGGTTAGGCCGTTCCATGGCTTGGCGGTGAGGTGGGAGAATAGCGGAAGAGACTGCATTGATCTGGATTTTCATAGTAAATTTGCTGTCCAGGATGATGCCAAGGTTGTGGGTATAGTCTGTCAGTGTTGGTGTGGGTCTGAGTTCAGAGGGCTACCAGGAGTCATTTCACAGGGAGGGGTTGTTACCAAAGATCAGCACTTCCGTATTTTCTGTGTTGAACTTTAAGCAAGTGGTTTTCATCCAGTCAGTGACGCTCGTCATGCAGTTGTGGAAGTTGGTCCTGGTGGTGGGAGGGTCTTCTGAAAGTGAGAGAATGAGCTGGCTATTGTCTGCATAGGATGTGATGTTGAGGCCATGTGCTCTAATGATGTTGGCTAAGTGAGCCATGTAAGTGCTTAATAGGGTAGGGCTGAGGGATGAGCCTTGAGGGATGCCACAGATGATGCTCTTGGGTTCCGAGGTAAAACGGGGTAGGCCAATTCTCCAGGTTGTTCCTGCCAGGAAGGAGGTGATCCATTTAAGAATGTGTCCCTTGATCCCAATGTGGTGCAGTCTCTTGACCAGAGTGTGGCAGGATACGGTATTGAACGCTGCTGAGAAGAGGAGAATGATCAAGGCCGCTGTTTCTGCCCGGTCGAGGAGGGTTCTGATGTTGTCGGTGGCATGCTCGGTGCTGTGGTTGGTGCGGCGACCGGATTGGGAGGTGTCTGGCAGATTGTTGCTCTCCAGGTGTTTGGTGAGTTGGTGTTTGATGGCCTTCTCAATGACTTTGGCGGGTAAAGGAAGCAGAGAGATAAGACAGAAGTTTTTGAGTTTGCAGGGGTCAGCATAGGATTTTTTGAGGAGGTGTTTGGCTTCTGCATGTTTGCATCCATCGGGGAATGTGGCTGTGGTGATGGATGTGTTGAGATTAAAGGTGAGTTTATTGCTGATTTTCTTTCTCCGGAGGAAGCAGAAGTGGTGGGGGCAGGGGTCCGTTGGTGCTCCAGAGTGGACGAAGTTCATGATAGCTGTGGTGCTGTGTGGTGAGCTATTCCCATGTTTTGTGCAGTAGTTTGGAGGTAGCATCAGTTGGAGTGAGGAGACTAAACAGGTTGATGGGTTGGGGTCGAGGTGTCTGTAGATGGGGGATAGCTTTTTTATGTAAATGGTCCATCACTGAGTCGCAAAGCTTCTCTGTGGCTGATGGGCAGGGGAATCCTCTGATGATGTTGAAGAGTTCTTTGCTATGGTTGGCGTTGGCTTGGATGCGGTCTGCCAGGTGCACCTTTTCGCATCCTTTGGGTGATGGTGGTATTTGTTGAGGGCTGTCTTGAGGGTGGCTCGGTCTATGGGATTCTTGCTGTTGTGCCATTTCCTTTCTAGTGGCTTGTAGTTGTATTTCATGGCCCTGAGTTTTGATGTATACCAGCTGCCTTGTTTGGTGTATCTCCTGGGCTTGGCAGGGTTGAAAGGGGTGACTCAGTCAGTTCTGTTGGTGATTCAGGCAGAGAAAATTGTTGACAACCGGTTCCAGGTTGGTTGCAGATCCAGGAGGGGTGGTATTGAGGGCTCCAGTCTATTAGTTTTCTGAGTCTTTGTTCCATCTGCAGTGGGAGGAGCTGGGAGGCTTGGAGGTGGTGCCTCGGGGTCCTGTGATCGTGAAGTGGATGATGGCGTGGTCAATCCAGGTGAGTTCAGTGACATGGCTGTACTTGACTCTGTCACTGGCAGTGAAGATCGGGTCAAGCGTGTGTCCTGCGCTGTGTGTTGGGTTGGTGATCAGTTGGGTGAGGCTGATGTTGCTCAAGCTTTCCAGGAGGTTGACGATGTTCCTGCTGTTGGGGGTCATCAAGGTGGATGTTGAAGTCACCATAGAAAATTTTGTGCTTGGAGTCAATGCGAATGGGGTGATGAAGTTGGGGATGGCATTGCACAAGCTGAGGCGTGGTCCTATGGGTCCATAGGCGAGGATGCTCTGATGGTCGTTCTGCCATTGGTTTGGACTTGGAAGTTGAGGTGTTCCATGATAGTTGTGGTGCTGTCTTCGGTGGTGGTGCAGGGAATGGTTTCTTTGTGGATGATGGTGATGCTGCCTCAGTATTTGTTGGTGCAGTCCCAGTGTATCATCTTGTAGCCATTGGGCATCACGGTGGTGATGTTGGGGGTGGAGGAGGTGTTGATTCAGCTCTCTTTGTTGAAGATAATGTTGGGATAATAGAAGTGATTGTGTTCCACTTTTCGGTTGTCATGCTTGCAGAGAGATTAGGCAGTGAGCTGGAGGCAGTTGAGTAGTCCTGGGTTGGTTGTAGCTGGAGAGGTGGATGTGGTGCAGGTGTTTGTGTGGGTAAAAAGTCCTGAGCTGCAGGAGAAGACACAGTGGCTGCAGATGAAAGGTCCTAATTTGTTTGGGGGTATGTGAGGCAGCAGTTGTGGTTGCGGCATCTTGGGTCCAGGGCTCTGAGCTCGGGGCTTGCAGCACAGTGTCTATGTGTTGAGGGAGGGCCAGGGTGTCTGGTGCTAGGTGCGGTCTAGATGCAGATGGTCTTGTACTTGGGGCATAAGTAGGTCCTGGGAGGGGAGGAGAGCTGGGTGGCGGGAAGCGGGAGCAGCGAACGGGTAGGAAAAGGATCCTAACAGATAAAACCGCACAGTACAGCAAATAAAATTAAATTGACAACAGTGAGAGGCTAAATAACAGGCAGAAAAAAAATAACAGTGGGCTAAAATTAAACAATAGAGTAACAGCAGTGAAACACAGTGCAGATAAATACAATTAGCAGTACAAGGACTAACAATACAAACAGCCGTATAGGAATAAGCAATGCTACCAGTTGGGGCAGCATAGGGTGGCAAAGGGACAGTGAGCGGCAGAGTCAGGGAGAGCCAGAAAAAGGAGCGAGGCGAGCCGGCTCTGAACAGAAAAAAGGAGCAGTACAGCAAATAAAATGAAATTGACAACAGTGAGTGAACAGATAAGGCTAAATTACAGGCAGAAAAAGTAAACTATTGTCAGTTTATTTTTGCTGTCTGTAATTTAGGACTTAGTCTCTGTAATGGAAGTCAAAAATCCACAGTGGGGCAAGGCAGCACGCTATGGCCAAGATGTGGTCCACAAGGCCGGCTAGCCATTGAATGGAGTCCAGGTGAAGCCGTAGACATTTAGCTAATCAATCAATCAATCAATCAATCAATCAATCAATCAATCAATCATAACATTTGTAAAGCGCGCTACATACCCGTGAGGGTCTCAAGGTGCTGGGGGGGGGGGGGGGGGGGCTGCTACTGAACGAAGAGCCAGGTCTTGAGAAGTCTTCTGAAGGCAAGCAGGTCCTGGGTCTGTCGTAGGTCGGTGGGGAGAGTGTTCCAGATCTTGGCGGCGAGGTGGGAGAAGGATCTGCCACCGGCGGTGGTTTTCCGGATGCGTGGGACTGTGGCGAGAGCGAGGTTGACAGAGCGGAGGCTGCGGGTGGGGGTTTTAGAAGCTGAGTCGGTCGTTGAGGTATGCTGGTCCGGCGTTGTGTAGGGCTTTGTGTGCGTGGATGAGGAGTTTGAAGGTGATCCTCTTGTTAATGGGGAGCCAGTGCAGGCCTCTCAGGTGGGATGTGATGTGACTGCGACGGGGGACGTCAAAGATCAGTTGTGCTGATGCGTTCTGGATGGGTTGCAGCCGTCTCATGAGCTTGGTTGTTGTTCCTGCGTAGAGGGCGTTCCCGTAGTCCAGTCTGCTGGTGATGAGGGCCTGGGTGACAGTTTTTCTTGTGTCGGAGGGGATCCATTTGAAGATCCTGCGGAGCATTCGGAAGGTGTTGAAGCAGGACGCGAACACAGCGTTGACTTGCTTGGCCATGGAGAGGGCGGAGTCGAGGATGACCTCCAGGTTGCGTGCATGGTCGCTGGGTTCTGGGGCTGTTCCTAGCGATGTTGGCCACCAGGAGTCGTCCCAGGCTGAGGGGGTGCGGCCGAGGATGAGGACCTCCGTCTTGTCAGAGTTCAGCTTCAGCCTGCTGTGCTTCATCCATTCTGCGACGGCCTTCATTCCTCTGTGTAGGTTGGCTTTGGCGGTGTGGGGGTCTTCGGTGAGGGATATGATCAGCTGGGTGTCGTCAGCGTAGGAGATGATGTTGAGGCAGTGTTGTCATGCGACGTGGGCGAGTGGTGCCATGTAGATATTGAACAGCGTTGGGCTGAGGGAAGATCCCTGAGGAACGCCGCAGATGATCTCGGTGGTCTTGGAGTGGAAGGGTGGGAGGCAGACGCTCTGGGTTCTGCCGGAGAGGAAAGATGTAGTCCATGCCAGGGCCTTCTCTTGGATTCCGGCGTCATGGAGGCGTGCTGTTAGGGTGCGGTGGCAGACCGTGTCGAAGGCTGCTGATAGGTCCAGGAGGATGAGGGCGGCTGTTTCTCCTTTGTCCATGAGGATCCGGATGTCGTTGGTGGCGGCGATGAGGGCAGTCTCGGTGCTGTGGTTGCTGTGGAAGCCGGACTGGGATGGGTCCAGGATGTCGTTGTCTTCGAGGTAGCGGGTCAGCTGGCTGTTGACGATCTTCTCAGTAACTTTCGCCGGGAAGGGGAGCAGGGAGATGGGCCGGAAGTTCTTGAGGTCCTTGGAGTCCGCCTTGGGTTTCTTCAGTAGGGCATTGATCTCGGCGTGCTTCCAGCTCTCCGGGAAAGTTGCTGTCTCGAGGGAGATTTTGATAGTTTTCCGGAGGTGGGGTGCGATGGCTGTGCAGGCTTTGTTGAAGATGTGGTGAGGGCATGGGTCAGATGGGGATCCGGAATGGATGGAGTTCATGGTCTTGATGGTGTCTTCGTCGCTGACGTTGGACCAGGCGGTCAGCCGGCTTGTGCGGGTGGTGGTCTCAACGGTGGTGGTCTCGACGACGGGTGCGGGGGTGGCGGTCTTGAAGCTGTCGTGTATGTCGGCGATCTTGCGGTGAAAGAAGGTGGCCAGGGAGTCGCACAGGTCTTGTGATGGTGGAATGTCATTGGTGTTGGAGCTGGGGTTGGAGGACTTCCATGATGTTGAAGAGCTCTTTGCTGTTGTGTGCGTTGCTGTCTAGGCTTGGAGGTCCGGAGGTCTTCGGTGAACCAAGCGGCCTTCTTGCTGGAGTGGTTAGTGGTGGAGCTAACAATCCCACAGTGCCCCTCTTTACCTAAACCTAAGATGACAGAACATTTCCTCCCTTGTGCACATCTCCTGTGCCTTCCCTGGGGGCAGCTCCTCTCCGACTGGGATTAGATTGACTGGCTAGGACAACAATAGAGGAGGCTGGCCCAGGGAAGCTGAGGCAGGGGATGGGCACAGACCTCAGGTCATCCTGCCTATTGAAGAAAAATACTTCCCCACACCCAAGACCTTTGTCTGGGAGCAATACACATCCCACCACATGGGAGCCATCACCAGTCAGGTGATACTAGATACTGGCAGTAAGGTCCTTTTTGGCTTAGGCAAGAAAATGACAAATTTATAAAAGTGCCATTTTTAAAATAGTAATATAAACTTCAACTTGACCAATAAGGTGGGTTTTAAATGACTATTAAAATGAGTACTTGAAGAGTTTTTCTAGCTGCATCCAAAATTAAATTAAGCAGTATAGGTCGTTATAATGTAACGCAGAGTTTTCCTGTGGCAGACGCAGCCTTGCAACAGTGAAAATCGCCTTTGTTTGTTTTTTCACCGCCAGGACATGTAAAACATAAAATTACATGTCCTGCATTTTAAATACCACACACCCTGCACTATGGGCCTACCATAGAGGAGTTTTACAAGTATTAACAAGCATTGGTAAACGCCAATATGTTGCAGCCACGCAATATCTATTGGGTTTCTCAATGTTTTTTAGACATGTTGCACTGCAGCATGAGTTGCTGAGCAGCATGATTTAAACTAAAAATAAAAGCGCTATAATGTGGGCAGCGTTGACCGCGTAATAGTGTTCTTTCCTTTAAGCCATTTTGCACAGCAGCCTGCGCTGCTGTGCAATATGTGCAAAAACAGTGCAGGGGGGAGAGTTGGCAACGTGAAGGAGGATGGTGGGGTGGGAAGCAAACAAGGGACAATGGGAGGAGGAAAGGGGTGGTGAGAAACAAACAGTGGGAGGGTTGTTGAACAAACAAAGGACAGCATGAGGAGGGCAGGGGCAGGGAGACCATACAGTGTCATGCACTCTAAAGAAATGCAGGGCAAAAGTAAAAACAAACAAACATTGGCATAGCCAATAGGTCTCGCCTTTGGGACGTCATAAGTGTTTAGCCATGCAACAGTTGCATAACTAAATACTTATAAGGTCCTAAAAGCGAGACCTATTGGCTATGCAAAGCGGCCGTGTGGCCGCAAAAGTGAAAGTAATCGCGGTAAAAGCGGCGCACGCGCACCTGCCCTGTAGCTCTAGGCTGGTCTGGTAGCACTCTTTTTGGAGCCCTCTCAATACGTCTCGCCAGACCAGCGCATGCGCTGGGTCAGGCGAGACCTAAAAAAGTACATATAGCAGTGTGCGGCCAGTGGAAGAACACTGGCCTTTAACAGGAAGCTGTGATAGATCCATGCACCATGGCAGGGAGCCCAGGAAGAATGCAAGAGGAGGTCAGCAGCCTGCAGGAAGCAGGAGGCATGACCAGTAAGAAGCAAGGATATGAAAGTTACATGGAAGCCAACCAATGGTAAGTATTAGTTCGTAATGGGTGGGTTCTAGGGCAGTTTTTGAGTTTTTTTTTTAACTATAGCATTTGCTGATAGCGCATGCACATTGTACGTGAAACCTCAAAATTACATTTCATCACTACAATTATCCTTGTGGAGAGAAATAGAATCACAGTCGTCTTCATGCTAAGTGTTTGAGGAGATAGGGGTTTTAGGACAGACGAAAGTATGTAAATAATTCAAAATATTGGAACTGAGGGTGACTACGGTGCTATGTTACTGTGGACAGTTGGGAGATGTCCTAAAAATTATGTATAGTTATACACGGATGGCTGCAACACGTATGCCTTTTCTAAAGTTGTGTTAAAAAGAATATTAATGAATACTGGGATGGCTGCAGCATCTGGGCTTTTTTAAAAATGTGTAAACCCTCCTAATGTATTTGCAGGGAAAGTTTGGCATCTGTCTCTTAATCATACATGCCAACATTTCAGAATAGCAAAGTGAGAGATTTTTTAGAAAAAATCGGGAGAATGGGGCCTTGGATCGGTTACTGTCATGTATGGGCTTTGGAAGTGTGCTGCTGCAGGATCGGACATTTGAAATGCAAATGCACGTTTTTGTCTTACCTTTCAGAACATGGAGCGCAATGGCAGGCAGAGAGAGGGTGATGCAAGTGTTCCTCACTCACTGGCCTGGCAGGTTGCTGGCAGTGCATACACCAAACCCTCCCCCCTCACTTCGTGTGTGGCAGCCCGGGATGAGACAGCTTCCCGGGTACACACACAGCAGCCCCCGAGTACTTCACAGGTCTTTAAAAGACCATTCGCTTGTTAATGAGGCTTTGTTGGTTTTTCACCCCTTCTAGAGCCTCTGCATCACCACTCTGAGTATTGCTGGAAGAAATAGCACCTTACACAATACCAAGCCCTGTCAGCTGAAACCCCGAGGAATCGGGTTTCTGGATGCTTGAATCGGGAGGCGGGAGACTAGCCTTGAAATCGGTAGCCTCCCGCCTGAATCGGGAGGGTTGGCATGTCTGCTCTTAATATCATGTGCATGTTCACTCATGTCATCTACATAGATTTCTAAGCACATTCTTAGAGTCCAATTACCCACTGAATTCACAATGCAGAATGTCTACCACCTGGGCCGTATTTGCAAGCGTCCATGACTGCGACAATGAAAACAAGCACTGGCAAAGCCAATAGGTCTCGCCTATGTGTGATCTATTTGCTTTGTCAATGTTTTTTTAGACCTGTTGCACAACAATAATAGAGCTGTTGGCTATGACATACAGATTTTATTTCTTCACTGTAAGCTATCTTGCACAACCGCATGTCTAAAAACATTGACAAAGCCAATAGATCTCACATAGACGAGATCTTTTGGATTTACCAATGCTTCTTACTTATTGCACTGCACCTCCATGGGTAGCCATACATGAAGTACTTTAAAAAACATGCATTTGCAATGCAATAAGTCTCACATTTGCGAGAGTTTGAACTATTGGCTTAGTAAATGACAATGTCTTTTACCCATGTGTTTTGTTTGAGTAGCGTGAATGTATGTGATGTGGAGTGGAATTATGTGGGTTGATTTGGAATTGTTGGTTGTGGAATTATGTGGTGTTTAGTATACTAGTGTAGTGGAAATATGTGGCATGGTGAAGCAGCAGTGGTGAGAGCTGAAAAGAATAGATTGAAAGGAAGAAAGAGAGAGTTAGGTAGTTTGAGCAGGAAGTGGTGAATGAACTCTAGACAGAGGAGCAGGAAGAGTATGTGAGAAAGAAGGGGAGAGTGGGCCATAGACGCATAAAGAGGTAGCTTCTGTGTATGCAGAAGACACACTAAGAACAGAAGGAGAGTGTGGGTTTGAGGGACGGAAATCTTGAAAAGGCACAGGAAAGAAACTGTGCTTGAAGACGTGAAGTGAACACTGTGACAGAGGCAGGAAGAGTGCGTAAGACAGCAAGAGAGAGGTGTGTGTGACAGAGGGAGAGATGATTGGGAGGGGCGGATGAGAGGAGGTGAGAGGTAAAGTGCACAGTGCAAGGAGGTATAGGAAGGTAGTATGTGTGAGCAGGCAGTATAGAGAGGAGACAGGGAGTGTTAGGGAGGGAGGAGAGGGTCTCAGTACAATTTTGAGATGAGAGGGGTAGTGAAAGTGTGAGGGAAAGATGAGAGGGGTAGTGGAAGTGTGGGGAGAGTTGACAGGTTTGATGGAAGAGAGAGACAGAGATGAGTTGTTTTGGAATAGTTTGTTGTGGAATATTGTGCGGTGGGATTGCGCGGTGTGAAGTTACGTAGCGGAAATATGTGGTATGGTGTGCTGGGGCATTATGTGGATTGTAATTAAATGCTATTAACTGACATGGAAATATGTAGAGTGAGATCGTGTTATAGACTTAATTATGTGGAATCGCATTGTGTATTTTGGAGTGGTGAATGATAGAGAGGAGAGGTGCAGGGCAGAGAGGAGTGGTGCAGGGTAGAGTGCAGAGGTGTAGAATGGAGTAGAGTAGAGTGTAGTGGGGTGGTGTGCAGTGATGCAGAATAGATTAGAGTGGCGAGGGTGGTGTAATGAAGAGCAGAGTGGCTTAGAGTGTAGTAGAGTGGCGTAGAGTTGAGTGCAGTGGCGAGAGTGCAGTAGCGCAGAATGCACCGGCTCAGAGTCCAATGGTGCAGTGGCATACTGCACTGGCACAGAGTGTATTATAGAGTGTATTGGCAGAGTAGAGTGGTGAACAGTAGATTAGAGTGGCATACAGTAGAGAAGTGAGTAGAGTAGAGTGGTGCACATAGTATAGTGGTATGAGGATAAGGATGTTTTATTGTGACTAGCCACATCCATGCCAAATGATGCAATGGCAAACAAATCTCATATTTACAATAAAATAGCTTGAGGCATTTTCCATAGTGAGGGACAGTTACTCATCTGCCCTTTAAGAATCGTGCACTGTGGCACCTGTTGATTAATGTCTAGTGCAAGTATGAGTGTGGCTATTAGAAGCTCTTAAGGATGAGTGTTGCGCCGAGTGCCCTCTAATGATCTTGCACTGTAGCACATGTGGATTAGTTCCTAGTGCAAGAATGAGTTTCGCTATTAGCGCCTTTTAAGGATGAGTTTTGAAGCGAGTGCCCTTTAAGGATCTTGCTCTGTAGGACCTGTGGATTAGTGCCCAGTGTATGAATGAGTGTGGCTATTAACGCCTTTCTAAGGATGAGTGTTGTGGTGAGTGCCCTTTAAGAATTTGCACTGCAGCACCTGTGGATTAGTGTTTAGTGCAAGAATGAGTGTGGCTATTAGCTCCTTTTAAGAATGAGTGTTGCCGTCAGTGCCCTTTAAGAATTTGCACTGCAGCACCTGTGGATTAGTGCCTTGTGCAAGAATGAGTGTGGCTATTAGGACCTTATAAAAATGAGTGTTGTGGTCAGTGCCCTTTAAGAATTTGCACTGCAGCACCTGTGGATTAGTGTCTAGTGCAAGAATGAGTGTGGCTATTAGCTCCTTTTAAGAATGAGTGTTGCGGTCAGTGCCCTTTAAGAATTTGTACTGCAGCACCTGTGGTTTAGTGTCTAGTGCAAGAATGAGTGTGGCTATTTTAAGGATAAGTGTTGCAGTGAGTGCCCTTTAATGATCTTCCGCTGTAGCACCTTTGGATTAGTGCCTAGTGCAAGAATGAATGTGGCTATTAATGCCATTTAAGGCTGAGTGTTGCGGTCAGTGCCCTCTAAGGATCTTGCACTGTAGCACCTATGGATTAGTGCCTAGTGCAAGAATGAGTGTGGCTATTAGCGCCTTTTAAGGACGAGTGTTGCGGTGAGGGCCCTTTAAGAATCCTGCACTGTGGCACCTGTGGATTAGTGTCTAGTGCAAGAATGAGTGTGACTGTTAGATCCTTTTAAGGATGAGTGTTGTGGTGAGTGCCATTTAAGGATCTTACACTGTAGCACCTGTGGATTAGTGTCTAGTGCAAGAATGAGTGTGGCTATTAGCTCCTTTTAAGGATGAGTTTTGCGGTGAGTGCCCTTTTGCGAATCTTGCACTATAGTACCTGTGGATTAGTGTCTAGTGCAAGAATGAGTGTGGCTATTAGAACCTTTTAAGGATGAGTGTTGCGGTGAGTGCCCTTTAATGATCTTCCACTGTAGCACCTGTGGATTAGTGCCTAGTGCAAGAATGAATGTGGCTATTAGCTCCTTTTAGGAATGAGTGTTGCGGTGAGGGCCCTTTAGGGATCTTGCACTGTAGCACCTGTGGATTAGTGTCTAGTGCAAGAATTAGTATGGCTATTAGCTCCTTTTAAGAATGAGTGTTGCAGTGAGTGCCCTTTAATGATCTTCCACTGTAGCACCTGTGGATTAGTGCCTAGTGCAAGAATGAATGTGGCTATTAATGCCGTTTAAGGATGAGTGTTGTGGTCAGTGCACTCTAAGGATCTTGCACTGTAGCACCTGTGGATTAGTTCCTAGTGCAAGAATGAGTGTGGCTATTAGCGCCTTTTAAGGACGAGTGTTGCGGTGAGTGCCCTTTAAGAATCTTGCACTGTGGCACCTGTGGATTAGTGTCTTGTGCAAGAATGAGTGTGGCTATTAAAACCTTTAAGGATGAGCGTTGCGGTCAGGGCCATCTAAGGATCTTGCACTGTAGCACCTGTGGATTAGTGTCTAATGCAAGAATGAGTGTGGCTATTAGCTCCTTTTAAGGATGAGTGTTGTGGTGAGTGCCCTTTAATGATCTTGCACTGTAGCACCTGTGGATTAGTGTCTAGTGCAAGAATGAGTGTGGCAATTAGCTCCTTTTAAGGATGAGTGTTGCGGTGAGTGCCCTTTAATGATTGAATGGTGTTCAGAGGCCAAGCCCCTTTTTACAACACTCTGCAACGCAGCTCCGTGGCGCTTACTGGAGGTACCTGGTGGGCTAGTTGGCCCCTAGGGGACCTCTGGATTGAAGAGGAATGAATTCCCCAACTTAAAACGCGCCACAGGGCGTTTGCACAGTATCACCTCAGGCCCCGCCCCCTATCTTCACCACTGTGCAAACGCGCCCCGTGGCGTGTTTTAAGTTGGGGGATTAAGTCCCCTTGAATCCTGAGGTCCCCTAGTGACCAACTAGGCCACCAGGTACCTCCAGTAAGTGCCACGGAGCTGCATTGCAGAGAGGTGTAAAAACGGGCATGGCCTCATTACACCTCTCTGCAACGCAGCCCCCTGGCGCATACTGGAGGTTCCTGGTGGGCTAGCTGGCCCCCAGGGACCTCCAGTATTCAAGGGGAATTAGTTCCCCAGCTGCAAACGCGCCCGATCCTGTTTTTTTTTTCCTTCTTTTTTTTTGAAGGGGGGCTGTGTAGCCCCCCTTCTTTTTCTATTTTTTTGGCCCTGGGGACCCCATCCCCCAGGGCCTGACCCCAATTTTTATATATATATATATATATATATATATATCAAGAAGACTACTCCCATCAGCCTTGAAAGTCCTTCAACTGCCAAAGAAGTAAGTACACAAGCCTGGAATTGGTGCTGGTTTCATTTATTACCCAGAGCGACGGCCATAACGTTTCGGCTCCGTGGAGCCTTGATCACATGACAGCTATTAGCTCGTGAAGTTACAAATTTAAAGTGAAATAGTTGGTCACATGGGGGGAATCACTTGCGTGTACGGTCATAGACATAGACAAGGATACAACACCATTGGTAAAAAGAGAAGAAATATCCAATCGCTAATTTACAAGTGATCCTAAATCAACATGTAAAAAAATAAATAAATATTCAAGCAAGTAATAAGTTACAATGTCGGTATAAATGCTCAGAAAATCTGGAAAGGATAGGAGCAATTGTCAATTGTGAGACCTGGAAATGTGGATAACCAGTTGCTCAGGATTACCAAGGTACCAATAAGTCGAATCACAAAGTACTCGTCAGACCGTAATGACATAATACTGCATATCTCATATATAAATATATAAATATATATAAAAACATTTTTTTAGATAAAAACATTGATTTATGTGGTTAATCCAGGTTGTCCCATAGACCAATCTAAGTAGGAAAGTGAATAGTGCAACAAAAATAAACTGATAAAATATAAACATACAAATAAACATACTATTTAAAGTGCCTGAGCTCTAATTCTTAGGAATCCTGCATGACCTAAGTAATAGGGGCATGAATAAATGCAGTTCTCATCCAGATGTAGCACAGGGATAGGGTAAACAAATGGGGGAACACAAAATAGGTAGAATGGGTAGCATAAAAGGCAAAATCACGGATAAAGTGGACTCCGTTTAAAGAGAATTAAGCTAATTCACAGAGGGATCATTCAACGCAAATGGACCGCGGAGGGTCCCTGTTGCTATGCCGGAATGATCCAGCTACCTTGGTCAAATAGACAGCATATGGGCGGTAATGGGTGCGAGGTTGAATCATAGGCTAGGGAACACTAGAATCTATAATGGGATCGAGATGTGCAAATCACGCAAATTTTACATAAGAAAAGTCCACTTTGTCAATAATAAATAGTAAAATACTAAATAAATAACCTAAAAATACATATTTCATAGGGTTAAGACAAATGACTAAAAATTAGTAAAAAATGGCTTAGAACACATCAGATAAAAGGTTTCCCATTAAAAAACAGTATAAAAGTGTAAAATCAACCCAAGCATGTATGCAAGTCCTCTGTCATGTTTAAGCCTGCGGGGACCTTGGTGTTGAGTTGCAGGATGTACCGTGTTTCTAATTTGCGGAGATTGGACTCGCGATCCCCACCCCTTCTACTGGGTTCAATGCAGTCAATAACATAATAGCTTAAACCCTTGTTGTCACTACTGTGAACTTCTCTAAAATGACGAGCCACGGGGTAGGTATTGTCTTGGTTGGTGATCGCACGCAAGTGTTGTAAAATGCGTTTGTGTACCGCTAATTTCGTGCTGCCTATGTACTTCAGGTTGCACGGACAAGTGAGGACATATATAGCAAATTCAGTCTTACATGTCAACAATTTATTAATCCTGAGCTGTCTCTTACTGAAAGGATCAATAAAAGTTTTAGTATTGACACCGTGTGAACAAGCTTTGCACGTTTTACATTTGTAAAAACCACTATTGAGTTGAAGCCAAGACGTTTTGTCAATGGTTTCAGGATTCGTGTTGACCAATGCTTGTCTCATAGTGGGGGCTCGGCTGTGTGTAATAGTAACCTGATGTGGTAGCATGGAACCTAAGACAGGATCACTGCGCACAATGGGCCAGTTTTTGTTGATAATTCTACGTAAATCAGTTTGTTGTTTGCTGAAGCCCATGATGATCCTAAAATTGTGGCATGAATTTTTGTTGGCCTCCTCTTGATTGTAGGGCAACAACATGTTGCTGGTAACTCCACTGATGGGTTTTAACAGATCATCACGATTAAGTGCATTGGATCTGACTATGGCACTTTCAATGATGTTCGCCGAGTAACCCCTCGCCCTGAACCTAAGTTTGCTTTGTTCTTGAGCTGTCCGGAGATCATTGTCATTGCTACATATTCTCCTCAAGCGTAACATCTCCCCATAGGGTATGCTGTTAATGAGGTGGGGTGGGTGTGCACTCGTGGCATGTAGGGTTGTATTGCCTGCAGTGGGTTTACGATGTAGCCTAGTTTCTAGTTTGCCCGCATGGGTGTATACCTCGGTATCTAGGAAAGTGACATGTGTTTGGCTACATGTGGCAGTGAAATGGAGATTGAGGTTATTCACATTTATACTTTCAATAAACCTGTGTGCCTCCTCTAGTGAACCTTTCCATATTACAAATAAATCATCGATAAACCGCAGCCATATGACAACATTATCTGTGAGGCACTGTACATAATCATGGCGAAGGGTAGTTTCCTCCCAGTAACCCATGTGGAGGCAGGCGTAGCTTGGGGAAAAGCTAGCCCCCATTGCTACGCCCCTCAATTGCCGATATAACAAGCTGTTAAACATGAAATTGTTATTAAGGAGGCAGAGTTCAAGCATCTCGATCAGCATAGCATTGTGACTCTCAAATTGAGTAGGTTTGCGTGAAAGAAAATATTTGGTGGCCTGAATGCCGTCATCATGGCTAATGCTGGTGTACAGTGATGTTACGTCCAAAGCTAACATCCAATAGCCATCTCTCCATTGGACTCCATTGATCTTCTGTAAAAAATCCCCAGTGTCCTGTACATATGAATCCAATGATCTAACAAAGTCCTGTAAAAAATAGTCAATGTATTGGGACGTTTTCTCATACATACCATCACGTGCTGAGATTATCGGTCTGCCCGGGGGTTTAGCAGGATCCTTGTGTATCTTGGGGATAAAGTACAGCGTGGGGATTACAGGGTTATCTTTCTTCAGGAAGTTGAATTCCGCTTCCGTAATGAGTTTACGTCTCATCCAGTTGGCCAATTTGTCCCGGAATACTTTGTTAGAAGTTTGGATGGCTGCTGCCGTTGTACGAATGTAACAGTTCCTGTCATTGAGTTGGATGGAGGCTTCGTGGTCGTAAAGTTCCTTGGTTAATAGGACGATATTGCCACCCTTGTCGCTCTGGCGAACGATAATCTTTTTGTTGTTTTTGAGTTTGCTGATAAGCTGATTATATAGCTGAGATTGTCGGTTGTAGCGTGGCTTCCTAGATTGAATTTTGGTATGCAAGGCTTTAATCTCCGTTGTCACATTGTCATAGAAGATATCAATGGCATCATGGGGCATGACTGGAATGTAGGTAGATTTCGGTCTGAAAGGCGTGGTGGGTCCCTTAGAGCTTATGCCATCTGGACAGTTTGAACTTACACCTGCTCCCTCCGTGTCCCAAAGATCCTGGATGGCCTCCTGCAAGGCGTTGTCGTTGACACTGTCGGGGGGATTGCGTCTGTTGCTGCGCATCGCAAATGATTTCTTAAGATTGAGCTTCCGGACAGCTTTGTAAATATCACATCGCACAGAGGCATAATCAAAGTTGTTTTGAGGTGCAAAGGATAAGCCAAGTGCAAGAATTCTCTTGTCTTCATCGGTGAGCTCTAGGGGTGTCAGATTGATGATGGTATTGGCATCCTCGCACGTTATTGATTTTTCGTCCAATACCCCCTTCCTCTTCTCCTGTTTGAATTTGCAGTGTTTCTTCCTTTTCCTCTGCCTCTGCCGGGATTTGAAGTTTGAATGTTTCCGGCTTGGTTTGCCATTGCCGGTCTTGGTCGTAGGGTCTGCCTTCTCTCCTCGCATAAAAAATTCATCTCTTGTGCTGGAGTTGGTCTAGGTATCGTACCCGCTGCCAAGTTAACTCGTAGTTCCGATTCCGAGTCACTGCCACCCATTGAGCTGAGATCAGACTGAGTAGTGTCGTTGGAGATAGTCTCTTTGTTGGGGCCCCGATTGGTGGGTGCTGCTTTGGACTTAGAGATTCGCAGAGAATCGTATCTTTTTGAAAATGTAAAAATTTGGCCCAATTGATAATCATTGCGGTCACGTTGGAATTTCAATGCTTTTCTGTCCATGATTATTTTCTCCTCCTTCTTGAGTCTCTCAGTCATCTCTTTTCTTAGTTTGGTTTTCTCGTCGGAATCCTCGATTTTGTCGAGTTCCTCATTCAGAGCATCAATTTCCTTAAGTAGTGTAGCTCTATCGATATCAGCATACTTTATTAATATTAAGACCATCTTACGAGAGGATTCCAAGTTCGCCTCTGCCCATTCACGCATAAGCTCGGGATTCGGGCTTTCATAGCTGGGTGCCGTAATATATATACCAGCAATCCCGAGATGTGATTGCTGGTATGCGGATGTACACTGTGGCCTGAGTGCTTCCCGAACCTGTGGGTAACTTGGAGCTTTCATTGACATGCGGCGACCCAGCCGTAAGGGGACAGCACCACCGCATGGATGGCAGCAGGCCAGGGAGCTGGAAATCACGTCCAGTTCTGAATGGAGCCACAGCACCTTTAATTGACCACGCACGCCTCGGGGCCCATTGGAGGGTCTTTTAAAATAATTCCACAAACCGTTTTTTCATGGTGGACTACATATCCCAGAACACCTACAAGGGAGGGCTCATCTGAGCAGCCTATCAGGAGGCAATTGATTGAATAAAAGGTGTGGTCCAAACAAACACTGTGTACTTTGTGAAATTAAGCCTTTGAAGAAGGAATCATTCCGAAACGCGTCGGCTTCCCGAGATGTGATTGCTGGCATGCGGATGTACACTGTGGCCTGAGTGCTTCCCGAACCTGTGGGTAACTTGGAGCTTTCATTGACACGCGGCGACCCAGCCGTAAGGGGACAGCACCACCGCATGGATGGCAGCGGGCCAGGGAGCTGGAAATCACGTCCAGTTCTGAATGGAGCCACAGCACCTTTAATTGACCACACACGCCACGGGGCCCATTGGAGGGTCTTTTAAAATAATTCCACAAACCATTTTTTCATGGTGGACTACATATCCCAGAACACCTACAAGGGAGGGCTCATCTGAGCAGCCTATCAGGAGGCAATTGATTGAATAAAAGGTGTGGTCCAAACAAACACTGTGTACTTTGTGAAATTAAGCCTTTGAAGAAGGAATCATTCCGAAACGCGTCGGCTTCCCGAGATGTGATTGCTGGTATGCGGATGTACACTGTGGCCTGAGTGCTTCCCGAACCTGTGGGTAACTTGGAGCTTTCATTGACACGCGGCGACCCAGCCGTAAGGGGACAGCACCACCGCATGGATGGCAGCGGGCCAGGGAGCTGGAAATCACGTCCAGTTCTGAATGGAGCCACAGCACCTTTAATTGACCACGCACGCCTCGGGGCCCATTGGAGGGTCTTTTAAAATAATTCCACAAACCGTTTTTTCATGGTGGACTACATATCCCAGAACACCTACAAGGGAGGGCTCATCTGAGCAGCCTATCAGGAGGCAATTGATTGAATAAAAGGTGTGGTCCAAACAAACACTGTGTACTTTGTGAAATTAAGCCTTTGAAGAAGGAATCATTCCGAAACGCGTCGGCTTCCCGAGATGTGATTGCTGGTATGCGGATGTACACTGTGGCCTGAGTGCTTCCCGAACCTGTGGGTAACTTGGAGCTTTCATTGACACGCGGCGACCCAGCCGTAAGGGGACAGCACCACCGCATGGATGGCAGCGGGCCAGGGAGCTGGAAATCACGTCCAGTTCTGAATGGAGCCACAGCACCTTTAATTGACCACGCACGCCTCGGGGCCCATTGGAGGGTCTTTTAAAATAATTCCACAAACCGTTTTTTCATGGTGGACTACATATCCCAGAACACCTACAAGGGAGGGCTCATATGAGCAGCCTATCAGGAGGCAATTGATTGAATAAAAGGTGTGGTCCAAACAAACACTGTGTACTTTGTGAAATTAAGCCTTTGAAGAAGGAATCATTCCGAAACGCGTCGGCTTCCCGAGATGTGATTGCTGGTATGCGGATGTACACTGTGGCCTGAGTGCTTCCCGAACCTGTGGGTAACTTGGAGCTTTCATATATATATATATATATACATCACACACCCACAAATCCCGGAAGTGCGGAGCTTCAAATCCGGCGGTCCTGGATGGGCTCCGGTGGACCCAAAATTCAAAACGCAGCTTTATATATATATATATTATCAACTGGTGGTCGCCAGTAGATAGTTATAGTTAGGACCGAGTTTCCACAGGAAATCTCAAAATTCTATTTTGAATAACTTTGGCGCCGATTGACGAATCCTCGTGAAATTTTCAAAACTAATGGGGCGCTCCGCTCCGCTCCTACCCTGAAAGTCTCGGGGTGATTCGTCAAGCCGGGGCCGAGAAAAAGGGGGGGTCCCAAAACGCGTTTTCCCCATGGATTTTTCATAGGGACTTTAGTCGCAGCTACAGCACCCTGCGCGCACCAGCCAAACGGAAAAAATTCTGCGAAGTTCGCGCAGCGTGCACGCACTCAGCGATTTATAGAAAAAAAAAATGTATTTGGCCCTTGGGCGCGAAGCGCTCCGAGAGCACACGGCACGAACTGCGTATAGTGGGCGCGCGGTGCGCGAAGCGCACCGTGAGCGCGCCATGAAAAAATTTTGTTTAAAAACATATATTAATAAATACATAACTTAGCATTTAAAAAACCGTACAAATTCACAGAAAAAACCATAGGTTTCACACACGTTATAGTTAGGAATTAGCATTTAAAAAACCTTGCAAATTCACTGAAAAAACCATAGGTTTCACACATGTTATAGTTAGCTGGGCATTTCCCTCGTAAAATACCAATGAAATTCCCCCGTTATAGTTAGTGCAGGCAACTATAACTCACGCGACCGCAATCCTCTGCTGATGACGTCAGATATTACATCAATGATGACATATGTGTCTTTCTGAAAAAAAAAAAATGTAATATATGCATAGCTAAAGATGAATGGACGAAGACATGGGTAAATAAGTGTCTAAATACAGTGATGTAATATCTGACGTCATCAGCAGAGGATTGCGGTCGCGTGAGTTATAGTTGCCTGCACTAACTATAACGGGGGAATTTCATTGTTTTTTTACGAGGGAAATGCCCAGCTAACTATAACATGTGTGAAACCTATGGTTTTTTCAGTGAATATATATATATATATATATATATATATATATATATATATATATATATATATATATATATATATATATATATATATATATATATATCCAACAAAACAATGTTGTCCCCTTGAAAGAAGCCACGCAACAGGAAGTTAGGTACTTTGCGTTTAATATCAAGTAAGCTGCAGCCTCGAAGTTGAGACCTCGTCCTCGCTATGCCCTGCTCACAATCAAATCCACACTGTGCAGATTAGAACCGGGCCGGGCCTATACCTTTAGCATTGTTTTAAATTTAATCCGCCCAGTGCTCACTGCCCATGATGATTCATTGCCGAGTGGACAGATAAACTCACCCGCTGTGGGCGGCAGACGACAGGGCCCAGGGGGCTAGAAATAATTAAATTATGGCAGCAACAGTGCCTCCAGCCTCTCTGTCTCTGGTATTGGATGCCTGGCAGTCACGCGCACTTGCGCGAGCCCAAATGCACATGCGGCATGCAGGGAATCACCAGCCCCACCGTCAGGGTGAACTGCACTCTGAAGAGTGGCGCGCAGACGCGGCGGTGGAGGAGACATCTGCGCGCTGCACACCGGCACCTCCTCTGCACCTGATTATTGAATTCACAAGGCTGCTGCACCGGGTCATGCACGGTGTGCACCACTGCAGTTGTGCTTTTTCTTCCCGCACCGCGGAGCGGAGACACGGAAGAGACCGGACCGAAATAAAACCGGCGCCCAATGTAAAAACTGGCCCCCACCCCATACAGCCTACTGGGGGATTGCCTGGTGCCCGGAATTACCAGTCCGGCCCTGTACCCTGGAACACGCACAGCTGTGAGGTGGAGTCTCAGCAAGGACCCGGGCAGCCCAGTGTGCCGAGTGTGGATGGGGGCGTCCCCACTCCACAACACATAGCAAAAAATGCGTGTCTCACAAGGCACACAAATACACTGCAGTGTCCCACCTCACAATGCATAAAATACACTCCAACCACCTGCATCACAAGTTACAAATGCATTGCTGCACCTTACTCACCATGCACAAAGCATGCAGGAGATGCTACAGAACTCACAAAGTGATTTTGAACCTGCTCCCACTCGATGCATAGCAATACAGCAGCGTGTTCCACAACACACTGCAAGGTACGGCCTGCACAACATGCATACGTGCTGCACACAATGTAAAATAAACAAGGGTGCGGTGCTACGACCAGAGCTGTTGACTATAGAATTTGGGAGCCAAGTTCAAGTCTTGTTGTCGTCTCAACATACTATGATTCTGGGTAAATCACTTAGGGCCTAATTATGACTGTGGAGATCTGATGGACGGACGAAATCCTTGTTGGCCATGCGGGTCCAGCCGCCCTATTACAATTGGGCGGTCGGACCACCATGGGACCGTGTTGTTGCGGTCGTGAGGCAGCAATATACTTGGCGGTGCTGCTGCAGTACCACAAAGCATATTATGGTATTTCTCTTTGTTCCCTCTCACACCTAGAAAGAGAAAAATGCCTCTTAGGCTTGTTTTTGTGCTGGAAAGGTGCCTGGTTGGTGCTAGGCAGCACATTGTGCGCCAGTGCAGCGAAAAGACAGGAATGTGCCATACAATGTTAAGTACGGCACATTCTTGCCCTTTTTTTTATCACGGAGCACAGAGCAGCAAAGTGACTTGCTGCGCTGAGTTATCTGTTAATAAATAATTCCTTAGGGATTTATCAATAAGTTAAATATAACAATTAGGAGTGTGGCCATTGTAAACATGTTTTGGGTAAAGAGCAAGAGAATTTAGCAAAAGTTGGGTAAGGATTTTAATTTCAAGTCCAACCTTGGCTGTTCGAAGGTTTAAAAGTTGCCTGATACTCTGCACATAAGTTTTATCAAGATCAGTTATGTTCTTGCTATTAAAAACAGGGGATGCATATAGTAGCAGTAGAATGCGCTTCATCCTTAGAGCTTTTATTTATGAATCAATTTCATTACCTCCATATAACTTTGCAAATCTCCTTGCCGATTTTGGTAGATTGGTAGATTTAAGCTTCCTAGTTGTAAGATGGTTGGAATCGATTGACACTCCAAAATCATCATACTGGTTGACAGTTTCAATTTTGTCATCACCTAGTTTCCATGGCATTATCTTGCTATTCCTCCTGAATATCATTATTTTGACTGCTTAGCTGAGAACTCATTTACAAGGCGGAATATCCATTTACAAGACTGAATTAATTTAAAAAAGACAGTAGATAATGTAGGCCTTTAGGTGTTCACAAGAGAATTACCAAATCATCGGTGTAAGCCAGATGCGCGATCCCTTGTTTTCCCAATTTAGGTGGAAATTAGTGCTCGAGATTTAGAAATTCAGGTAGATTGGCTATATACAGTGAGATTAAAAGTGGTGCCAGGATGCAACCGTGTTTCAGGCCATTCATAGTTCGCATTTTCAAGGAAAAGAAATTGTCGGTAGTAAATCAGTATTAAGTCTTATTATTTTCAGCCATGTGTATGTATGTAACTCAATCAAGAAGGGAAGGAGGGTTAAGTCGATCACTCATTTAAAACATGTATTCCATAGTTGTTGCCAATCAACGTTATCCAAAGCAGCAGAGTCACCCACAAAACACACCTATAAGGCAGTACTGGGTTGTGCGTTTTTTTTTTCACCAGAAGAGTCATTGTGGCGAGTTATCAATAGTTGAACAACAGCCAAAATCCCATTTGACTTGATGATTATAAGTGCTTTTGTTTGACCCATGACATGAAAAAGTTTTATTCATATTTGTGAAGAGTTTTCCTTCAAAATCCAGTAGAGCAATTAGTCAGTCATTTTTGGGATATTGTTTTGATCCCTTTTGTGTATGGGTTACACAAGTGACCCTTTCCATGACAGGAGAACAACCCCAGTTGATGTTACTCTTGCAAATATGTGTCTTAATAAGAAACTCGAGAAGGGAACCTCTAATTTGACGAGGTCAATTGGGATGCCATTTGGTTCAGCTGCTTTAGAAGAGCAGGTATTTTTGATTAGGTTTGCTGCTTTCTCTTGAGAGAGATTAAGGACCGACGTAAAGGTAGCTCTGCATTTCTTTGGAGTGGTGATATTACATGTATAGATAGTTTTTATGGGTGCCACCAATGTAGCGATAGGGATAAATCGTTTGAACTTCGATATGCCCTTGTTTTTTTGTCCAATTAAAGTCCAAAATGCTTTGTTTTTATTCCTAAACAGATTCTTTAAATTTATGATTTTAATATTGCATTCGAATGAGCGGGATTGTTTCCGCGTGAGTCATAAACTCTTGTGGTAAATCCTTTATCCATTTATTGTTTATCACAAATGTAAGTATCATATTGCTGTGGGCCCCTCTCCCTAAATTATTCACTTGATAAAAAAGTTTAAAGTTATCTCATTTGTTGCTAGTCTTGATGTCAATCTCTGATATATCGTTAGGTCGATCAACTTTTAAAATTGCCAAAGATAAAAAAAGTGCGTGCTGTTCAGATTAGCAGCTTTGATCTTGAGTTCCACATTTTATCTGATCCTATGTGACTTTATTATGTTTATGTGATCATTGGTTAATGTTATGCATGGAATAAACTGATCAATTTTTAAATGAAATGTCATCTTCTGGAGATCGTGATCACTCTTTGCCCTTTTAATAATTTCAACACTTTTATCTTTGTGTAAATGAGTGTAATGTAAAAAAGTACAATTGATTGTGGTTGCGCAGTAGCACCCTGAAATGTTTTCGCCGGTTGGTCGTCTGACGATCTGGTGTTAAGTGACCTATTCCCAGAGTTGAATAGAAGGTTCTAAGTATATCTATTCACTGAGGTAAACCTCTCATTTTTCTCATTGTAGTTACATATAGATCGGGAATATTGTAAAATGTGTTAGGGTGATCTATGTTTATACTTTGCGATAGCGATGGCCGAAGATTCTGATTAAAATCCCTGATTAAAATGGTGAATTGCTAACTATATTTCCCTAAAGACAAATCTAATTTTGCTTTAATTGCCTAGTATTTATGTTTATCTTTTAGAAGATCCGATGGGGAGCAAACAACCATGATCCAAATTCACTTATTACATTGTCCTTTCAGGACTGCTAATATATAGTTTTTTATAATTTGATCGTAACACTGTTGCACTAGATTTAATATTAATCATTCAGCACCCCCATACTAGGACTCCTAAAAACATTATTTCGTGCTAGAATTTCATGAGTAGTAAAATTATTTCGAACTGAAAATGTAAAAGATGTCCATGTTTCCTATATACAAACAACATGACATTCATTAAAAAAGCTTGCCAATTATTTTCCCACTTAGGTTCATATGTCTATATAAACCTGCAATATTCCAGAAAGTGATCAGCAATTCACTATAGTTGTCATCTATGTTTCTAATGAATGCCATTAGGAGTACTGATTGATAGACACTGCCAAGGCATTTGATTCCATAGAATGGAAGTACCTAAAAGCAGTGCTGAGTAGAATGGGACAAGGGGCAGCAATGACAAAGTGCATAAACATACTCCAATGGTTCATATATATGGAATGACTGTATCTCTGATCCAATCGTGATACAACATGGGACTAGGCACGGATGTCCACTATCCCCAATAATTTCTTCTCTAGCATTGGAGTCTCTGGTTAGCATACTTCACGGAGTACATATCAACAGAGGCATTCCATTTAGGACACGCACTGTATTGACATCACTCTATGGCGATGACATATCACTCCTTATGAGATACCCAGGAAACAATTTGTAACTCCCCCTAACTGAGATCAATGACCTCGGTTGTTGGTCGGGTCTTTACATAAAGTTGTCCAAATCACCAATGGTGCCACTCATGGACGCAACAACTATGCCATAATTTTTATATGCTCTAGAATTGCAATGGGACTCTATGCACTACTTGGGGATATGAATCCACGGAGACCTGACTTTTATACTACAAAAGAATTATGGCACATTGATGGACAGATTTGAAACTAATGTTGACAAACGGATCAAATTACCCATAACTAAGGCAGATGATATTGCACTCATAAAAATGGTGACACTTCCACAATTCCTATACTTGTTTCGAAATATCCTTATACCACTAACTCAAGCATCCTTTAACCACCTACAATCCCCTTTAATTAAACTCACATGGGTGGGCAAGCAGCTATGAGTCACTTGAAAATTATAGCAGGGACTGTATGATCTGAGTGGTTTCTCTGTATCACACTTGAAGATATATTACTGCATTGCACAGGTCCAATTTGCTACACACTGGTTTTCATACCCACAAACAGGTACCACATCGAGACTTGGAGCTGAGTTTATCAAACCCCCACAATCCCACTAATGTTATTATGAAAACACCAGCAAGGCTGGGATCTGATATCCTGTTGGTGAACTGCACAATATGGGCACGCCTGCCCCTCATTATTGGCATGGATATCTTCTACTCCCCACATATAATATTGATTCACAGTTCCAAACTGCTCTTACTTGTGAACCCATAGTGAGTCGCCACATATGGAACAGACAACTACCTATGCTAGGAAACCAATGTATAGAGGGGAGATTCATTGCTCTAGATGAAAATTTACAAAAATATCACTTTACACCACTGGTGACATTCAATTATAACATAACATAACATAACATAACATAACATAACATAACATAACATAACATAACATAACATAACATAACATAACATAACATAATATAGCATAACATAACGTGCATTTGTAAATACACGTTAACAGATGTTTATTTATATTAGACTACATGAAGCGATGAGCAAGGGATTCCCTGCCTATCCTCAGTAACTGGCAGATTGTAGGTTGCTGAGTCTCGCTGCCACTGACTTATTGAACACCAAAACAATTACTGTGATGTACACTACAACGCTAAGAGATCTGCCCAGGGTGTGTCACCGTTCCAGGAACCGCTAGTCTGCAGACTTAAATATACACTTAATAGATGCACAATGAGAATAGTCTGTCGCCAAACTATGGAGGTCTCCATGAAGGGCCGCCACAGACTGTTATATTGTAATTGTCTCCACCAAGTGCATTATACTCAGGTTAAACTACGTAGATATGGGAGGAAAGACAGTGACGCATGTGAAGCATGTAATAGAACGTCAGCAGAGTTTGCACACCTGGCGTAGAACTATGCAGTGGTTGCTGATTATTGGTGTTTCAAATACTGAAAGATATTATGGACCTGACACTATGGCCGGAGGTCCTGCTGGCACCCCTGGGTTTTGTTAAAGGAATACCCAAGCACAGTAGGAAGTTTGTTGGTTTGGTCCAGTTATCAGGCAAACGATGAGAGGACATGTTATGGGGAAGAGGCGTGCCACCTACGGTTGATAAGTGTCTCACAGACTTGGCATCCTGTAATGAGAACTCAGAAGCATCCTACACACTACTGCCTAAAGGGTTGTGCCTAAGGGATATATGGGATCCACTGAAAGTTTATCTTGCCTGTAGAGGTCAGGATGCAAACAATGAAAGAGCAGACACATGAATAAACCGAATCACCACCACCAACTCGCGGGGGTGGGGGGCTCAGTACCAATAAGAAAAGATTATCAGATAGGATGCAAATAGCAGGTGCTGCTGCCTCTTTGTACTAACAGCATATTGTGCATTTATTTGTATTATGTTATTTCAAATGCTTCTTGCATATACTGGAGTGGTTAAATCGATGTTTGTGTATGACATACCTCATTTTAATGGTAAGTGCCCTGTCAGAGGTTAAAAAAGAATACCATTTCTAACTGAAAGTCTTGCTGCTTGGTGACATAATATGGTGCTTAAAACATGCACCTACTCCTGGCTTTTCTGCCAACACCACTTTCCATGCTTGGATATTTCAGCCCCAGTGAATGCAAAACTACAAGTTTTTAGAATGAAATGTGCTTTTGGATAAACAGCTACTCCTATCTCAGAGTGGCCAACTTGACACGGACCACTCTGCAGCTACAGTCAAGGAAATGTTAACTGCCAGGGTCAGGGCTTTAAGTGGGATGAAAAAAGTGTGGGGATGATGCAGCGGAGTTTACCAGCTCTACACATTCATACACACAACACTCATTTGGGCCCATATACATTCCTACACGCAATGAGCTGGCAAATATCCACTGGTCATCAATTTTATTTACCCTAGGAAACTTTTACACCAATATTCTTACCATTCCTGTCTCCTGAGTAAATGAACTATTCAATAGATCTAGTAGTAGATTAGAATAGGGAGGGAAAATACAATAATGCATTTAACTTTATTTTAAAGAACCACAGACTCAGAAGAAGTTTTAAAAGTTTATTTGAATTAATAATTTTGTGAGTCAAATCAGAATACACATGGATATGCCAAAGTTCTCCATCAGGAAAAATAGTACAGTTAGCTTATAATCAGTTTAATCAATTACATTTTTGCAATGACAGTACCTGAGGAGAGAAAGAATAGAGAGCACGTAAGGAGCATTTACCCTACAGTTATAATTACCTAGTATGGTATGAGGACCCCGACATCAGAGAGTCAAGGATTCAGGACAGGTTGAGGATAGGGAAGGTGACCTCTTCTAGTGTAACACCAGCGTTACACCCCTCTCTGGTGTTACTCTCTCCGGCTCGGGCTCGTCCGGACCCCTTCCTAGATGTGCCTCCTCGGTTGTTCCGTGAATTTCCCTAGTGTTGGATTCTTCAGTCAGATTGCAGCAAAATCGGGCAGCATCTTCAGCATAGCATCAACATCTCAGCATCAAGTGTGTCTAACTATCTAGAACTCTGATATACCAATTCAAATGAATGAGCCACCCCCAAATGTTTCAATTCCATGTTCACCCGTAATTTGATTGGGTCAAGAAGTGGGGTGAGGACATCACACCATACCAAGTGCAATATTTTTCTTTAGTCTATTGTCTAGTTCTCCGCCCCTTAATTGTAATACCCACAAGCTGTATTCCCACAAGCATTTCATATGTGGATCAATAAGTTTATTTTACAATGTTGCATCCTCTTCCTCTCGTAGGGTCAAGAGTTGGGTTTCCCATGTCCTTGCTGGGCCTAGGGTTTGGCAATCAGTCAATTTACTTCACTTGTTCAGAACAAGCAGACGTTGCACATGCGTAGAAGCCACATGGATACAGAGATGCGGTCACCCTCCAAGGCCCAAATATGAACTATTAATAAAGTCAAAGAAGAACATGTTAGAATACAACTTAAATGAATTCACTGTATACCACTTACTTCTACTCTAACCCCATTTACTTAATACATCTTTTGCATTAGTAGCTTAGTAGAACTTGCATAAGTTAGTTTCAGCACAGCATGTGCGTTAGTACGTTACTTTAAAGCAGCCATATTAAAAGGTATTGCGCAGCTGCAAAGATTTCCCCCCAAGCGACAGAAAACGTCATACTACGTAGATGTAGTAGACGCATGCGCAGAAAAGTTCCCGCGTTTTTGGCAGCCATTTTAGGACACTCGGGTTATTCATTAGTAAAGCACATAGAAAAGCGTCCCTTGGATGCAATATGTAGAATGTGGTGCACTGTTAGTACTCACAGACAGGTTGATTATAATGTTACAGGTTATTCGAGAGGATTGCATACGAGCAAGTTTCGTTTATGCGAAACTTTGCTCCATCAGGGGTGGGTCTTTAAAAGGGGCACAGTCTATGTAATAAAGGCGCATGGCTTAAACATGTAAACAGTTTCCCTAATTCCCATTGCGTACCAATTGACTGGTATTTTGGGGCCTCTCTGAGCTTTCTGTCATTGCACCTAGATATATAACACAACAACTGACATATATCTCTGCCTTGGATATGGATCACTGTGTATAATGTTGTTTCTTTCTACAGCTTACTTTCTCCTATTGATTGCCAACACAGAAAGCCTCCTCCCACTATACCCCTAAATCCTGCATGGAAAATTGACCTTGACTTACTCTCACTTGATTCTTCTCCTTTTTTCAGAGTGGCTCTCATCTTACCTTCCATTCCCTGTATAATTTCTGTTTTTGACAATAGCAAGTCCTGTCAAGGGTATTCAGTTCCTAGGAAAAGGGACAGGTTGGGAGCGCATGAGAAGTCAGATCAGGGGATCTGATCCATCAGGAGCAAGAACCCTCACACACCAGGGGGTGTTATGCTTTATCATCGGGCAGCTTCTAGTTTGGCTGGCGCCGCAATGCCCAATGGGCCCCTCAGGTGGGTTCTTTGCTGGAGTTCTTTTGGTTGCCGAAGTGAAAAGTGAGGTGCTGTGTGGGTGTGATGAAGTGAGTAGGTTGCAGTGAAGTGAATTAAAAATAACTAAAGCTAATCCAAAAGTAAATTTAATGTCTGGATCACTTGTTATATTAAAAAGAAGTAATGGCCAGAAATGGATGCAATGGTCGATGTTGGCTCTAAAAATACATAAAGGTCAACATGTTTCTTGCCATTCTAATGTCAATGCTGATCACAGCAATTCTTCATGACCAAATAAAGGCTAGACTACTCAGGGGTTTGAAGGTCAGTGTATGTAGTATTTCAATGGCCGTACCCTCCACAGATCACCCAAAGTATATAGTATACCTTAAAGCAATCAGTCAATAATCTGACCATCGAGTTAAAGGATTAACGCCCCTTCATTGGTAGCAGGGTCCTGCTCGATAGCATCGGACCACAATTGGTCGCGTATGCAGCTGGTGTGCGACCTCCACGTGTCTCTAGGTGAATCGATGGTAGGTCGTACTTAGCCAGAAGGCCCGTATCATGTTACAAGCATGGCATAGAATCTATAAAGAAAATGTACAAGAGCTATTAGTATTGTCTGAGCCCATTTTATTAGAAGATATGTTTAAGATGCCAAAATCTTTTATCAGTAGCTAGTTACGCCCATTGATCAAGTTGTTCCTTTAAAAAACTGATTATCTACTGGAAAATAATTAGCTGCTCCTTGGTTTTCCATTGAGCTGCAGACCAAAAAATCTAAATTCAGTCTTCTGAAAAGAGCCTGGCACAAAAACTATGAAGTAGTAGAAAAAAACAGCCAACTAGTATTAAAACAGTACCACAAAGTGATTCATAGGACACAGAAAGATGGTTTTTGCTTTACAAATTTCTGCTGCCACTAGTGCACTGAGAGAACCATTTGAAATTGTTCAATCCTTTCTATCTCCAGCAGTCTGTAGTTGCAGATTCAGTCCATCTGCCGAGCTTTGTGAGAACTTATAATCTTTTTTTCTCAATATTGTGGGAGTTGGTTTGTTTCTTTTCTCATGTTAAATGCATTATAAACTAAGCTTACATTAGCCTAAACTGTTTTGAAACGTTCCTCCATCTTGCATCAATGTCACAATACATCCTGTGATGACTCCTTCTGTTGTTCCTTATTCTAAATGAAGAACTGCAAGTTTTACACTAAAAAACACAGACGTTTCCTTCACTTTAGCTATCCCAACTATCTGAAGCGGTTGATGCAGTGAATTCCTTCATATTACAAACAAAAATGTATTGAACTGAATAGTGCAAGAGACTATTCTAAATAATACACACATTATGCTTTATACATTTTGCAGTAAGCAATCATAAGTAGGTACTATAAGCATACAAAAGAAATAATAATGAATAATGTACTGACTTAAGTTAGCCTCACTGATGATTCCATAGTAGCAGAGATTTAAATGCTAACTTTGAAAGGCCTGTATTTTTCACATTGAGCCGTTGTCTTGCACAAGATGTTTTTCTTTTTGCTGCAGATGCTGTAACTTTCCAGAAGTCTTCTGTTTGTTAGTGAATAGGAAATTGTTATGTATTAGACAACTGATAATGATGTCCTCACTGGGAGGAGAGGATACAACAGGAAGGATGATTCATGGGAACAACTGTCTGAACCTCAAAATGTGGATGAAGTATCTTTTCAGGGACTTATGTCTGTAGCTTATTGTGAAGACATGAGAAATTGGGGAGACTACCTACTCCCAAGAGTTTACCTAAATCTTATTGGATGTTGCGACCGAAGAATGTTATCCTTGTTGCAATTTACAATTCATTGTGTTTATATTAGTGTGAGCCTTCTCTGGGCTTCTTGTGATTATATCTCTCTTCATAAGAGATTACTTTTGATCTTATTCTCTACTTTATTAGATCTCTGCTGATTTATAGCTGAGAATACATTCCAGCTTGACAGTTTATTTTATTTGAAGTGCATAGACTGTATGCCTGTGCATGTATTCTCTTGTTAGAACTCCTCATTGTGTTTCTGAACTGACACCTTTTTTTATTCCATTCCAATTTAATTTAGATTAGGGAAATTCTTCTATTGAACACGCTTGCTGCATTATTTCGATTTCAACTGTCATACTTTCCATAGGCCCCCTGGCATGACTTTATGGTTCATGAGGCACCTGTGATCAAATCTAAAGCCGGGGGTATGCATCAGGGGGAGTTTCACTTTATCTGATAAATGAGCTGGCTGTAGTAACAATAGTAGTCGAAAGGGGGAAGGACGACTTCATTTTCATTTTGTCAACACAAGTTAATTAATCAAACCCCCTCCCCCCCCCCCAAGGATAAAAGGGTACAAACAATAGTGTTACTTCTCCTGATATTGAGGGTGGTAAAAATATCACACACAGAATCAATGTGGTTAATTATGGGAAATTTTAATGTCAAAGGCACAGGGTCAACTCAATCAACCAACTGACTTGTACCAAGATCCTGAAAATGACACAAAAGCAGTTTCAAAGGTCTAACAAACAGGGAAAGGTAATTGGCAATGTATTAAGTAACCTGGGCTTATATTTATTAAACAGCAGGTTCAAAACAGATACACCAGCTGCGTACTTCTTGAGCTTCAGTGTGACTATCCTTGACTACATCTGTGTGTCTCTAGTCCATTTTCAGTATATACGTATATTTGAAGTATTTCCAACCCTAGCAAGTGACCATGCTATCTATGTTAAAACGTGAAGTTGTGCTAGGAACCAGCTGACCCAAGGTAAATCACATTGAAAGGCAGGGGACCTGGAACCCATTAAAGGAAAAGGATGGAGCACGGATGTTCAAGCAGGGCTTAGGGCATGGGTAGAGCAGTTCCTAGTAGAGTTTCCCAAAATGACTCCAGAACAAAAAATGAATATAGATCTATGGGGGTCCCTAGCCTCTTTTTTACAGGAGGCGGATTGAGCTAGAGCGAACCAGGCCAACAGCACAGACTCAGTGCACTTCAGGAATATGACACACAGGAGCGATCTCAAAGGGTAAATATCCAGACTAAAACTAGAATTAAACAAATTCCTCAGAGCCCACAGCTGGGAGAGGGCAGAAACTCATGGCTGCCAAACACAGATTGCCCGGATAAGATCAAGTTATAGGAACGCTTTATATTCCAGAAAAAAGGATGAGAAAGCAAATAAGTGAGCTCAATCTCACAAGAGAATTTATTTATTTAAGAGTCTTATATAGCGCTGGCCAGACCTGAAGGTATCATAGCGCTTTACAACATTTATCATGATGCAATTGGACACACATTATTTCAATAAACAGTATTGTTTCGTGTTGAATCTTGTTAAGGCCTGGAGGGGATCAAAGAAGCATGGACTTGGATGGAGTTCCAAATTTTCTGAGCATTTCCAGAGAAGGAGCGTGATAAGGTTTTTTGTTTGCATGTTTTGGGAGGAATGAGAAGTAGAGTGTTTGTGCTCCTGAGATTCCTCATCTGGCCTGCCTTTTTGAGTTTGGATGCCAGGTAGGCAGTTTTACCGGTGTGAAGAGCTTTGATCGAGAGACATTCAGTTCTGAAGTTGGAACGCGCTTCAATCAGGAGCCATATTAGTTCTCTTAGAGAAGGAGAGATGTGGTCATATTTCTTTACTCCGGTGACCATGCTAGCAGCTGCATTTAGAGTTGTTCTGAGAAGGGCTAAGTGAGATTTTGCCATGCTTGTGAGTGTTGCATTCCCGTAGTCCAATCTGGACAGAACCAAAGAATGTGTGGCCTGTTTGAGGTCATTGGGAGTGATGAAGAGTTTGAGTTTGTTGAGCAGTTTCAGGTTGTAGAATGCGCTCCTCACAGTGCTCTTAATGTGTTTGCTCATGATTAAACGTGGGTCCAGAGTGATTCCCAGGGATTTTACAGAGTTGGCCAGGGTAAGATTGCAGTTAAGAGCAGTGGCAGCTCGCAAAGGGAGTGCTGCGGGGCGGTGAGGCGGGCGGGGGAGGGGCAGGGTGAGGGGGTAGTGGAGTTGGACATACGACGGCAAGGAGTAAAGTAAGTAAATAAATAAATACAACTATTTACCTTGCGCTCGCTGCATCACTGAGTTGGCAGCAGCTGGGGTAGTGCGTGGGGGGTTGTTTCCTTCTTTACTGGGGGGCAGGCTTTCGTTGGGTGACAGAATGTAGTTATCAAGGAAGCGCTCAATCTTGGTGATTTTCTCATTAAAAGAAATTGGCAAAGATGTCACATAGATCTTTGGAGGCCTGCACAGTTATTGTGGGAGACTTGGACAGCCGCGGTCGGTAGTAGGAGTAACTGCAGGGCGGTGACGTGGGGAGGGGGAGGAGCTGGGTGGGGGGTAGTAAACTATGAATAACGGAGGTTTACAGGTAAGTTAACATATAAATTAATAAAACGAATTTCGTTGCGTGCACTGCATCGCATTTGGAGATGCAGTGGACGCAACGAAATTCGTTTTATTAATTTATATGTTAACTTACCTGTAAACCTCCGTAATCCATAGTTTACTACCCCCCAACCTGCCCCTCCCCCTCCCCACGTCACCGCCCTGCAGTTACTCCTACTACCGACCGCGGCTGGACTTGGATGTTTGTTGTTTAATGATATTGAAGAGTTCTTTGGGACGATTTTTAGCATTGTCTCATGTGCTAAGGAAGAAGGTAGCTTTTTCATTTTTGATGTGTTTTTTATATTTCCTGTGTTCTGTTTTGAGCTGGTCAAGGTGGGTTGCAGACGGGTTATTCCGCCAAAGTCTTTCGGCAGCTCTGAGTTGTCTTCTTTCAGAGTTGAGGTCTATATTGAACCAGGATCTCGATGGGGTGTTCCAGACTCTTTTTTGGTTCAAGAGGGCTACTTGGTCTAGCATGGTTGTCATCGTTGCTTTATAGTGTGCAGTAAGTTCGGTTGTAGAGAGGTAATTCGCAGTGGGGGGGAAGTAGAGTCCTCACCCTTTCTTCCAGGTCGCCAAGGGGAATATGTCTTAAATTTCTCGCCCAATGAACCATTTCCTATGTACGCGGTAGGCGATGAGTCATTTGGTTAATGTGAAATAGAATGATGTGGGGGTCTGACCAGTGGACAGGTAGGATGTGGTCGATAGTAACTGTATCTTCATGAGCTATAATGGCGTCAAGGATTGAGCCTCTGTTATTGGTTTGCTCTGTGCAGTGCTGGATAAGATTGTTATTAAGTAAAAGTTTGTTTATGGATTGGACCAGAGTATTCTTTTCGTCGTTCCAATGAAGGTTGAGGTCACCTAGTATTATGTTGTGGGAGTCCAAGAATGAGTAGTGTGTTATCAGGTCGGATAGGTGTTCTCCTTATGTGAGTGTGTTGCCTGGCGGATGGTAGAGGAGATGACAGTATAGCGTTTTGTTGTCTTTCGTCTTAATGATGGAGGTTAGATATTCAAATGTGTTGTAGGTGAAGGTGTCAGTTTCAGTTATGATAATGCTGCTCTTGTGGATGATTGCAATGCCCCCACCACGATGGTGCTTTCTGTCTTTCTTGATGTTTGAGAACCCGGGGGGCACAAGCATGTCAATGATTGGGTAGGAGGATTCATTCAAGTTTCTGTGATGAATGTGATATCGATGTCATGGTTCAGGATGGTTTCTGCCAGCTCTGTTGTGTTTTTAAATGCAAATCTGCAGTTTACAAGCATGCAGTTGGCTGGTCCTTTGTTGTTGAGTTTCTCAGGGGGAGGTGCCATGGGAATATTGATGTGGTTAGCTGGTGACCTCAGCGTTCTTGGTGTGATGTGGTCTCTCCCAAATCCAGTGATTACCTGGATTGTGGAGGTGGGGTTGACAATCGTTGATGATGAGTCGTAAGAGTTGGCAAAATCAGTCGCCCCTCTCAGGAACATGGCAGCACTTGTTCTTTTGGGTCTCTGAGGCTGGTTTATAAAAGGAGTCGAGTTCCAGCTGTGCGACTGTGTCTTGGGAAGACTTGGGTGTTGATTGTTGGTGCCTGTGGGTGGAAGGTGGAAGCGCTGGGCAGGCTCCAGATGTATGGTAAGGTTTCAGTAAGATTTTGTTTATACCCTGTATTACTATCTCTAATTGGCTTTCTAACAGAGAAAGTCCCTGAGTCATATTCAGTGAGGAGAGGGTAAGGGTGTTTAGGACATGTGGTGTGAGCACTCTTGTCTTGTTTCAGACAGCAGCTGTTGAATGCTGATGGGAGGTGAGAGTTGGAAGGCTTGTTTGTGGGTCACCTTCACAAGTTGCCTGTGGGAAAGAGGGTTGTGGTAAGGGAAGGGTGGATGGGTGGCCAGGGGGATGTGGAGTCGTAGTAGAGACATTTCTCGGAATTGTTCTGGATAAGATGTTTTTAGTGTGCGAGTTAGGGGTAGTGGTAGAGGAAGAGAGAGTGGTGGTGGAGGGGGTAAATTTGAGGTTGGCGGAGTGAGTCGCGAGATTGTTTTGTGTTGTCACTGGAGGGGACGGTTGGTTGGGGTTGAATCAAGACTATTCTGTTTCTGTAGATGGTAGCAGAAGTGTTGCCATTGAGCGTAGGAGAGTTCAAGTTACAGATTGTCAGTTTCCAGCTGGGAGGGATGCTAATTGTTTTGGATATGTGAAGGTAGGTCCTAGGTATAGTGTTCCATTTCGCAGGTCGCTGGGTGTGGAAAATGAGATCCATTTTCTGTTGGCTTTTAGAGGAGCTGTGGTATATAGCAGTGATGAGTGTTTCAGGGTGTTGTTTAATCAGCCTATGCTTGAATTTTTTTCCGGCCTTTAGTGAGAGATTAGGGGATAAGAAAGGGAGAAAGAATTTGGTCCATGGGGTTTTATGCACTTCGGCATTGAGGGGCGGAAGGAAGTTGATGATAATTTAGTCAAAAGACCAGAGGAAATTCTGGATATTGATAAATAGCATGCTGTCTTAAAAGAGACGACAGGAAGCGCCCAACATCTCTATCAGACTGGGAAATCTACATCGGAAGTCTATATGTGTTTCCATCTACAGCCAGTCCCTTGTTTGCAATCCAGCAGTCAGAAAGAAGCATAGGCAAAACAGGAATAACACAGGCCTAAGTGGAAAAGACAAACGGCGCGCCAGGACTGCGTGGAATTCCAGCAGCCAGTATTTAAATGGGCTCCCAGTAGATAGGCAGCAGCCATATCCCCAATATTCCAGTATTATTTGTTAGGGGCATCCATACAGATACATGGAGAGGCTCGCTCTTCGCACCATTATACAGAAGAGGGGATTGTTCTTGCCCAGGCAATTACTGGTTGATTGCACTCCTTGATACAGATGGGAAGTGCTATGCAAGCATCCTCAACACAGATTTGCAGAAATAAGCAGATGACAAGAAATTGATTCCCCGCAGTCAAACAGGATTTCAAAAGGACTGCCATATTCAGGTCAATCTATTTGGATTGAGGAGGCAAAGGTGGCTTAAAATAAGGCCCGATATGTAGGGTTGATAGACTTCATAACAGTTGTCAATATTGTCTCAAGAGAGAAACATTGGGTGAAGAAAAAATAACTGAGGTATTCATCTCACTTCTAAAAGCCATTATATCATTGTACTCAAACACCTGGGTAAAGATCAAAGTAAACTCTGGGAGGTCCACAATTCCAAAAATCATAACCAATAAAAGCCTGAAGCAAGGCTGTATGCTGGCCCTGTTATTATTCAACCTCTATGTCGTTGACGTAAAAAACTACCTTGAAAAGGGAAGGATATTTCTTCCAAGGGCAGCCAGCTTAGAGTCCAGACGCAGCAGCATGCAGATGATATGATACTTCTTGATCAGACACAGATAGGCCTACAGAGACTATTTTATTCACTGTTTACCCGTTCTGAAGCCAATCATTTAAAGATCAATGTTGCAAAGACAAAGGTCATGGTCCTCACTCGTAAACTTATAAAAAGAGGAGCTTGACTTAGCCAGGGGAGTATAATCAAGACAGTGGAGTCCTAGAAGTATTTGGGGGTGTGGCCAGACAGCAGGAGTCTTATTTCACTGCCCATTCTCGCTTAGCAGGCGGTGGCAAATTCATTGACTTGGGCATTCTGCAAACTTTAAAAATCATTGGTAATCCCAATATGTACCCCTTTCTAATGGTGATGGCTAGCAAGCTATTACCAACAATTACACATGGGCGCATGATATTTATAGACAAGTTGGCAAACTGGCTGGATAGGGGGCAAGCCATCTGTCACAGAAGGATTTTTGCTCTACCGGATTGTACTACACATGCTCAAATTTGCTTCGAATTTTACCTGATCTCACAACACCTGACATTGAACGCAAAATTCCTAAGTTACTGCCTAAAAGCTAAGCAAGCACAGACTCACACCTTAAACATACAATACGGATGGTAATAAACTCCCCTCACTGTAGATGGCATAGATATCTGAAAGTGTTATTGACTGACCTGGAAGCACAATACATTTAGGTAAGCAACATCCCAGCTGTCCAGATGTTAAAATCAGCAAAATGAATATCCATGGAGCGGGATGTGAGGGCATTGAAGGGAAGGTAGCATGGCACTCGGGCAGCAAATGCTTTATGAGCTGGGTGTTGTTCCAAACTACCTTTCAGAAACGCTTGCAAGGAAATGAAAAGAGTTGGGCTGATCCCCTTAAAAGTTTATTGGTACGACCGGAAGGAACGTGATGACAATAGCTAATCCAGACTTGGTGCTAGGGAAGTAGAAACTTTAACTCACATTCTCTGTATTTGTAAACTGTTAATTCCACATAGAGATTATAGTTGTGTCTAATATTTAGAGTATTAAATATCCAGACTTGCCACAATTCTATACAATCCTGCTTGAAAATGAATCTACAAGGTTATCTGCTCGCTTTCTGAAATTAATTTAAAGTTACAATATCGGGGTGTGTGGCCAAGATGGCAAGCGGGTAAGACGTGTTTCACTTTGTCTTCTCGTTCCCGTGTGCCCAATCCGGCCCAAAGCAGCCATTTACACCCTCTAAAGACCAGTATCGAGGGGGCGGGCATATCCCTGCCCGCCAACGCCGGCGAAAATGAGCAACTCGGGGCTAGAGGTTTGTTTGCAGGAGGAAGCGATCCCCGGTCTGCCGCGAGGCCAGAGGACGAAAATGGCGGACGGACCCGGCCTGGGTAGCCGAGGCCGATAGGAGGACAGACTATGTCCGACAGCACGCTATGCCCGAGTGATCAACCAGGAATCCAATAAGGAAGGACTGCGGAGGGAGGTGAGCAGCTGAAAGGGGTGCCCTGACCCGAACACTGCGGCGTGGTGGAACCTTAGCTGCCAGAGAGAGTGGGGCCCAGTGGAGCCTAGTAGGCCGCGGCCTAACACAGAGTGCCTGCGGACAGGGTGGAGCTGCAGAAAGCTGCATAGATGCCACCCCACCTCGTGGAGTGTTGGCCAGGGCCTTCAGCTGGCATGCGAGGAGCGGTGTGGCGGTCTGCAAGGCGCAGGAGACCGGGCATGGAGGCAGTGACTGGAGAACACCTCACTGCCGGAGGTGCAGGCGGGCAGCGGGCATCAGCCACCCACGCCTGAGACTGAAGCGGAGATAGAGCCGGGCCTGAAGGAGCCGTCGGAGGCCAGCGGAGGGCCGCGCCCATTACTCAGCGGGAGCAGCTCCAGAGGAATGTTGGGCAGCCTCCTGAGAAGGTGGTACGACACAGCATGCCAGAGGGCGAGGTGCGAGATAACGGTGCGCAGAGGCCCAGTGAGAGAGAGAGCACAATTCAGGAACTGGTACAGGGAGGGGTTCCCCACAGGGTTTTTCCCCCTCAGCACATGGAGGAGAAGCAGCACGACCCAGGGCAGAGGTGTGGGAGCAGACCCAAAGCGCCCAAGACCAGCGGGAGACCCGTGAGACAGATAGCTGCCCAGGGATCATTGCCTCAGCCCAGTGGAAAATGGAGCCTGGGGGTGAGGGCGTGGGCTCGCCAATTGAGATAGTGTGCAGTTCGGAGAAGCATGGGGGCCAGCGGGCTAGCCGGGGAGAACGTACTCAGGCCCCTTACCAAGGCAGCACGCGCTAGCACCGGAGCAAGCAGGGCCCAGTGTGGTCTAGAGGGCAGCAGACTCCAGCGGCGTGACTCCCGGCGTGGCAGAGATGCCAAATGCTACATCGCTGCCGCCCTACCAAGCAGGATGTCCGCCAGAGACCTTGACTGGTGGGCGAGGTTTGAAGTGGCGGCCTAAATGGCATAGGAGGCCCAGAGCATGGGAGGCACCTTACAAGCAGTGGGCTGCAGGAGGCGTGAACGGGGCAACGGAGAGCAGGACCCTTGTGAAAGCAGCAGGGCCAACGGAGCAGACGGTGAGGAGAAGTAGCCCAGCGGGGGAAGCGGGAGCACCAGTTTACGGGGGTACAGCGAAGGGGACAGTGCGATCCCGGAAAGAGCGAGAACAAGCCAGGCAGGGAACCCTCTAAACGACAGCGCGGTGGTCTGGAGTCGAAGTGAGGGCTGCAGTGGTCATGTCTACCGTCAGGAGTAAGAAGGACCGCAATTTAAAGGAGATGCTATCCAAGCTCCCACCGCCCAGTAGCAAGGATGGGAGACTTTCCCCAACTGCCAGCGCAGCGCAGGGCACAGACGCCAACGGAGCCGCGGTCACGCGTGCCTTTTTGGAGTCCCTCTTTGACACGCTTAGAGACGACTTCCAGACGCTAAAAGGGGAAATTGCGAGGGAGATAAAAGATGTGCGGCGAGACATAGATGCTGTAGGCAAAAGGGTGGCCTCCATAGAGGATCAGGAACAAGCTCGGGAGGAGGAAATAGAACAACTGCAGCAGGAAATTTTCCGGCTCAAGGAGCAGCAGATTGATCTCCAAGTGCACACGGAGGACCTTGAAAATTGTTCTCGCCGAAACAACATCCGTGTCAAGGGAGTGCCGTTGCAGGAAGAAGGATCGGACATCACACAGTACTTGCAGGGGCTATTCATGGCCATTCTGGAGGTTTCACCAGACTTCGACATAAAAATAGATAGGGCACATCGAGCGGGACTTCCGCGGCGAGCATGTAGTAATGGTCCGACAGAGAAGAAGTTCACTTAGAGCTTTAATAGGAGCATCCACATAGAAAGGCAGCCACAGGTAAACTGAATAGAACATCCCACAGAGAATGGAATGCTCGTACACAGACCAATGAAAACGAGGAGACACAACGATAAGGGAGGAACGAATGTTCATTTAACCAAGCATGGTTAAATGGACATTACCACATACCTCCCTTCCTTAAAAATAAAACAAAATAAAAAGCAAGAAAACAAATTCTTAATACATAACAAAATCATTGTACTTTGAAGGTAACTTAACACTTCTCTTAATTCTTTCAACAGATTCAGATTCAGGTACAGTATCACAAAAACTTTCCATGTTAGAGGAATTATTAAAACAGGATTTACTTCCAAAATCAGGAATATTAGAATTTTTTTTTGGAGAAGATACAGGTAAGGAAGAACCAGCAGAAGAGCATGTTTTAGCTAATCTGGACAACCTCCACCAAGATCCATTGTCCAGTAAAGCTGACGTTTTACCAATTTTGACAATTTTCCTGACATCAGAAAATTTAGAAAAGCCCTTATGCACATGAAAAGGAAGTTTGATCTTAACACAGTCACCAATAACTAACTTGGTCTTTGAGACATTGGAATCTTGAACCATTGTTTTCGAAGACTTGGTTTCTACATTATGTTTGGCAACATCATACATATGTTTAAGATTACAAGTATCTATTTTGTAAAATAACCATCCTGGATTAAGTTTATATCTTGGGGACCTCCCTTTAAGTAACAAGAAAGGAGAAAATGTTGTAGTGTAGTGGGGAGTGCAGTGGTACGACCACAATAAATCAGCAATATGTTGTTTAACATCAATTCTAGACTTGCGAGCTAGTTGAATTCCTTCCACTAAAGTTCTATTAAACCTTTCCACCAAACCGTTCATATTCGGTAAATAAAGTGCTGTAGTAAGATGACAAATACTAACTTGTTTAAAAAAATCTTCCATGGCATGCGAAGTAAACAAAGAACCATTGTCAGTAACAATACTGTCAGGCAAACCTTCCTTCTTAAAGACTTCTTGCAAAAACTCAATAACTGAAACGGTATCAGGACTCCACCCATTTTGAAAAATAATCAATAAGAACTAAAATATAAATCTTCCTAGAATAATTACCTTCATAAGGTCCTAATAAATCCATGGCCAACTTAGACCAGGGTCTGTCTGGAAAGGCAGTTTGAATATGATCGACATGTTGAGTTTTCAAAATCTTGTCAGATTTAATGCACAATGGACAATTTTCAACAAATTTGACAATATCATTGTCCATATAAGGCCACCCAAAAAAATTCCTGACTTTTTTAACAGTACTAGATTGACCCAAATGACCTAAATGAGCAGTAGAAATCAATTTGTTTCTGATTCCAGAAAGAGGAACAAAGCAAGAACCTTTAATGATAAGATCATTTTCGAAAAACAAATCATCTCTGGTATTCCAGAAATCTTGTAACTCCTTAGATAAATGTTTCTCTAAAGGCCAACCATCCAAAATAACATTTTTAAGAGAAACCAAAACATCATCTTGGGACATAGCTGCAAGCCATTCCTCTTTAGAAATAACTTCACCAACTGAGAGAATAACATCATCGATGGATGCAACAACACATTCTTCCAAAGAAGATCAATTAGGGCTTGAAATAACATCTCCTGTCAACCGAGAAAAACAATCCGCTCGGACATTTTGAGACCCAGGAATGTAACGCACAGTGAAATTGAACTCATAAAGCTTCGATAAGATTCTAACCAGTCTAGAGGAAGCCTTGCCCATGCCATGTTTAGAAAGTAATGAAATCAAAGGTTTATGATCAGTTCTGAGATTAAAATGTTTTCCCCACAAATACATTTTAAAATGTTCAACAGACCATGTACATCCCAAAGCTTCACGCTCAATGGTGGAGTATCTTGATTCTGCGGTAGTTAAAGGTCTGGAAGCGAAAGCAATAGTACGTTCAACACCATCCTTGATTTGACTAAACACTGCACCGAGCCCAGTAGAACTGGCATCAACAGTGATGACATTAGTTCCATCTTGTGAAAAAGCAAATAATGGTTTGGACTCAATAATAGCATTTTTAAGGGCATTGAAAGCAGAATCATGCATTTCCAGCCACTCAAATTTGACATCTTTTTTTAACAGTAACCTTAAAGGTAAAACAATGTCAGAAAACTTTTGCACAAATCTTGCATAAAACTCACACAAGCCTAAAAATGATTTGAGTTGGTCTTTACATTTGGGAACCTGCATGTCACGGATAGAGTTTAGTAAATCTTCTTTAGGAGCAATACCAGAGCTAGATATGTTATGTCCTAAGTACTCAACTTCATTTATAAAAAGATGTACACTTATCTAAGCGTACAGTCATACCTTTGTCCTCCAAAATCGACAAAACTCTACTTTGTAAAGAAGCATGTTTATCGTTGTTCTTGGAAAAAACAAGGATGTCGTCTTGGAAAGTGACAACCCTTTCGATACTCCCAAAAAGACAGAACATCAATTTTTGAAAGACCGAAGCGGCAGACGCCAATCCAAATGGCATTCTGACATATCTAAATGCTCCATCAGGTGTAATAAAAGTGACTATATGTTTTGACTGGGGAGATAGAGTGACTTGATGATAAGCTGATTTAAGGTCTATGGTGGAAAAGACCTTCTTACCATCCAATTTAGATAACAAATCCTGAATTCTGGGAAGAGGATGACAATCAATTAGGATTTGTTTGTTAACAGACCTAAGATCTGAGCAGAGACGAAGTTCCCCTTTTTCTTTTTTTAACTAGAACGATGGGAGAAGCCCATTCTGATGAGTTGACAGGTTCGATAATACCTTCAGCACACATATTTTTAAGCATTTGGGATAATTCAGAACGAATAGACAGAGGAACGTGTCTCAATTTATGTTTCACAGGAACAGCATTTTTTTTAAGTTGAATGTGGTGTGAAAATCCTTTAACATTACCTAATTCTTTCCGGAAAAGATTTTTATGTTTTTCAAGGATAGATTCTAGTCTGTTATCTTTCTCCAAAACACTTTGAATAAAGTCAAGATCTTCAGCAAAACACACTTGTACTTTAGAATGTGGGCGAAGAGTAATGTTAAACGTTCCTTGATGTCTCCAACCTAAGACTTGTAAACTATCAACCGCTACATATACTTTTCCCAAAATGACTTTATGTCTGAATTTAATCTCAGACACAAAATAACCGCTTATGGCGATTTCTTTTCCACCAAACCCATAAACTTTTATGTCAGAAGGTTCCAAAATTTTGTTATTCCAATTCTTCTTAAAAAATAAATCAGAAATGATAGTGTATGGCGAACCTGAGTCAGCCATCACTTGTAAAGTTTTATCATCAATACTAACTTCACACATAGGAGGAACATAAGGTTCGCCATCAATACTTTCCAAAGAAACACCAGAAATTAATTGTTTTGCTTCCAAATGACTCAAATCAGAAGATTAATCATTAGTATGTTCAACAGAAACTGAATCTTGAGAATCAATCATGCAAACATTCTTCTGCTCAGAAAAAGTAGGACAGTCTCTAATGCATAACATAACATTTTGTGTGCATTGTTCTTCATTGACATTTTCTTGGATAACGGAAATTCTTTTACCTTTGTTTAAGCATACATTGCCAAAATGACCCATTTTACCACAAGAATAACATTCTCTATTCTTTGCAGGACAAAATTTAAATTGAGCTCAATGAGTTTTAGACCCACAACGATTACACCCCATTTTCGAAAAAGAATTATTATATGGAGTAATGGGCTTAGAAAATTTAGTTCTGGAAAAACTAGTTTCGTTACTATCTTTAACAGATAATGCTGCTACTCCATCAACAGTGGAGTCAACATTAATCGTTTTGAAAGAACTAATAGAACTTTGTACACTCTTAGCAATGTCAATAGTCTCTTGGAGAGAAGGATTGCATTGACGAAGGAACTGCTCTTGTATCTTTTTGTTTGAACAACAAATTATAAACTGATCTCTGATATAGCTATCAACCGCAGCGCTAAACGCACAGTCAGCAGCCAAAACTCTCAATGTAGAAACATAAGCATCCACAGATTCCTCAATCAATTGATGACGAGTGTAGAAGTCAAATCTCTCTAAGACTATGTGTGGCTCCTCCTTAAATCTTTTCTTTAATCTATCAAGGGCTTCAGAAAAACAGTCAGAATCCCCAGCTTCTACTCCGTGTGGGGGTGCTGAAGCAGGTAAATGCTAAAAAATGTCCTCAGCAACATTACCCATAAGATTAAGGAGTAAGGCTGTTTTCCTTTGTGGAGAAAATGTAGCGCCATTTATAGCCAATAAGTAGTTGTTAAAATGACGAAGCCATTTGTCCCATTTCATGCTGGGTTGGTTGGGACCTTTAAAAAATGGTGGTGGAGGATTACCACAACTTGAACTTGCCATGTTGAAATGATAGATTAATAAATGAGAAAAAACCCAACGTGTATAAAAAAAAAATGAAACAGAGCAAAAATACATGACACACTCCGAACTTCCACGAAGAATTGCTTCAGATAACAGCGTGACTCCAAGGCGAGCTGTGATTAATGTCCAGGAAACACTTGCACTTTCAAAAAGAATAGCTTCAAATAGCAGCGTTATCCAGCAAGCACTTCACAGATTCACGAAGAATAGCTGAAATGACAGGGTGGCTCCAAGGCATGCTGTAGCTAGGCAACACAGTATCAAAAAGTCAGCGTAGGCAGAATTCTTAGGAAAGATATGCCAAAATAGTGAGTTGATGTCGTTAAGTGGGGGGGGGGCGGCCCTCGGGGAGGGAAAAAACCATGTTCAAAGGGGACCCCAGATGATCATGCACAACGCGTAGTGGGAGTTGCCCCACAGATCGCACATCTCCCAGCGGGAACTTCTTAAAATGCCGGTAAGCCAATAACAATGGCGCCCGCGAGCGTTAAATCGAGAAAATACATGGCAACGTAAACAGAAGACCAATTGCCCCCAGCACAAGAACCTACATGTTTAAACATAACAACGGTGCCCGCAAGCGCTAAATCGAAAAAATACATGGCAACGTAAAACAAATTGCCCCCTGTTTAAACATCGTTATTCTACCTAGCGCTAATGAGCGCAAACATAACTGCAACATCATCAAGGAGAAATTCAACAGTCAAATGAGACATAATCACAACATAACTTTCTGAGCACTTAACTGTCTGCGTGAGCAGCAAAGAAAGAGGAGGAGAAACGGGACACTGTGGCTCTTATGGGGCTATACAGGATGTGATGTATGGAAGAGCATCATGGGAAATGTAGTTTTTGTTTGCATACAAAATGTTTTTCATTGGCTGCTGTGAGTAGCAAATACAAGAAAGAGAAGCATAATCCGAAGCCTCCGTGTCCTTAATAGAATTGAAAATTCTTGGCGCGAATGCTAGCTAATTTTTGATTCACCGTGTCTCTATCAAGTGAGCTTTCCTTTTCCTTACATAACCACTAGATGGCACTGTTGAATCGTTTCTTTAAATTGAATGTTGCTTAGAAAAGCATAAATATACGAACGTTAGTATTACGAAAGACAATACTTCGTGGCTTGTAGTGGTTCCCAGGTAACACTCTCGAAGATTCAGTCTTGAGGGCAGAGGCACGAGCGTAACGGCGAAATGTCAAATTGAATAAAAATATGACAAAAGACCAAGCGCAAGTGGATGCCCAGTTACCAAATAAATGAAAAGCTTACTGCAACGCCACACAATGAAAGGGAAAGCGGCAGCATGAAAATTCATCCAGAGAAAGTGGAACAATCCGTCCGTCCTTCAATATAAGTCTATACTTCAATGTAGACTCACGAATAATTGTTCCAGCGATGCTTGAAAGGTGGATGCTCATGCCAGATCCCAGCCTCGTCATCAAAATGTAGTAAAGGTCCGACACAGAAGAAGTTCACTTAGGGCCATATGTAGGTGGGCTAATACCGGTCGGTAACGGCCGAAAATCTGTAAATTTCCCGTTACCGGCCGGTATTTAGCCCTTTGCGATGTAGGAGGCTGGATTTAAGGATTCGGTAATTTACCGATTCGTTATTTTAAGGAATCGGTAAATTACTGAATCCTTAAATCCTATCTAGGAAGCCCTCAAGTGAGTGCATTTTTGGTTTAAGGATTCGTTATTTACCACCAACTACAAGTTGGTGGTAAATACCGAATACCTTTCCAAAAGCAGTTTTGTGCTTGTTAAAATTGCCATGTGTGCAACACATGCACGATTCAGGGGTGCAACAGGGTGTCAATGTGACACCCTGCCACCCTTGAATATGCTCCCCCTATTACCGATTCGGTATTTACCGAATCGGTAATAGTGAATGGCTTCCCATTCATACCTAAGGGCCTCCAGGCCCATAGGAATGAATGGGAAGGTATTCCTTATTACCGATTCGGTAAATACCGAATAGGTGATAACGAATATTACCGAATCGGTAAAATGTACCGATTGTTTACCTACATTCTATTTACCGATTCTTAAATACCGAATCTTTAAAATTTGGTATTTAGGAATCGATAAATAGAAATTACCTACATATGGCCCTTAGAGCTTTCATAGGAGCATCCACATAGAAAGGCAGCCACAGGTAAACTGAATAGAACATCCCACAGAGAATGTAATGCTCGTACACAGACCAATGAAAACAAAGAGACACAACGATAAGGGAGGAAAGAATGTTCATTTAACCAAGCTTGGTTAAATGGACATTACCACAGAGCACCAGTACCCGCCAGATATTCTGGCTTACAATCTGGACTTCCAACTCAAGGAACGCATCCTACGAGCGGCCAGGGATAAGCAGCCTTTACGATACCAAGACCACTCCATTGCCCTGTATCAAGACTTGGCCCTAATAACTCTCCAGAAGCACAAAGAATTCAGGGTGGCCCCCACACATCTCCGCAACCAGGGAATATCGTATTCATGGGGACACCCATTCAGGCTAATTTTCAAGTGGCAGGGCAAACTGCACCAGCTTTGTTCCCTGCAGGACACATGCCGGGTGCTGGGCATTGACTATCCACAGCAGCAACAGGAGGAGGGGAAAAGCAGCCAGAGGAAAGCCCCAAGGGAATGATGGCACAAGGTCACCGGCAGACGGCAGACGGATCGAATACTGAGACCAGACCCCTTGGCAATGGCACAAGATTGTGTTGCGTTGGAGACACAATCACGAGGGACCTCCCCTCACGAAGACTCGCTGACCAATTGAGGGACAGATAAGTGGCATTTACAGGGTGGGATGGGTGGCAGAGTCAGCTGTCGGGAGCGCGGAGGCTAGGGATTCTGACCACACAATGCTTTCTACCGTTTTACACACCAAGGGTATGCAGACTTTTTGGATGGACCCTGGACACTATGGGACTCAAAAGGTATCTCAGTTTGGGTTAGGGAGGGGAGGGTCGGACACTGATATGCAGATCCTAGACACTGAGAGGAGAGGCCATAGGTTTTGGAGGGTGGGCACAAAGGAGATAGAAGGGCGGTGGGGGGACAAATGGAAGTATCAGTGGCCTTGGACACTGTGCCTGGGGGGAACAACGAGGGGGAGGAGGGTCAAAGGGATGTAATCAAGGGCCAACACAAATACACATTACATAGAGCTTCATAACAGGGTCCACAATGAAAATTCTGACACTCAAAGTGAGAGGCCTTAACAATCCTATTAAACGGAAGTCTATCCTTTCCTACCTGGAAAACTCTGAAGCAGACATATGCCTGCTCTAGGAAACGCATTTCCTTGCCAAAGATTGGCATAGACTGAGGTCCCAAGTTTTCCCACACCAGTTTTTTTTCAACTGGTCTGGACAAAAAGGTGGGGGTAGCGATCCTAGTGGCTAAGCGATTCAAGGGGACAGTGGGGGACAAGGCGGCAGAGATCAAAGGGCGCCTCTTGGATTATGTATTCCAGATTGGGGGACACCAGGTACTGATAGGTTCAATCTATGCACCCAACACAGGTCAGGAACGATTCTTGGAATCCGCTATCATGGAGGTCATGAACGGACAAGAACGCATGATGATCCTAGGGGTGACCTAAATTTAGTCATGGAGGAAGCAATGGACAGGTCGGGTAGTCGACACTCACAGATGGGGGAGGTATCACTAGAGGGCAGACAGTGGCTCCACTCTTTAGGCCTCATGGATCTGTGGAGGACAGCGCACCCTCACAAGTTGCAATTTTAATACTACTTACACGCACACAAGATATATGCCCGCCTAGACCACATGCTAGGTACGGATGAAATACGCACAATGATGAGCGAAATAGACATAGTTCCAGTGGCGCTGTCCGATCATAATGCAGTGAAGGTCTCGCTACACCTACCACCACAGCGGGGTAAGTACGGGAGCTGGTGGCTACGAGAGACAATGCTTCACAAGGAAGCGGTGAAAACACAGCTTACGCAGTGCATAAAGGGATACCTGGAGTTAAACGATTCCCCAGCAATAAACGTCGCCTCTTTATGGGGCGCTGTTGGACCTGTCAGCCCTAGGGTGGTCTCCACATCTATTTTTGATCGTGCCTCATTTTTTCCACCCTCATTTTGATGTTGGACTTAGGTCTCCGGGTGCCTTTTCATTGCCAATCAGTGTTAAGGTGCAGGTGCTCCCTTCTCCCAAGATGGCTGCCACAGGCCCCTGCTACTGCAGAGGGGTCTTTATTAGTAGCACCCTAGCTGCCAGGAGCTGGCTGGGACCCCACAACAATGTTGCGACACCAGCCCGCCTTTTTTGTCCCATAGGTAGAATGGGGAAGCTCCTGGAATGTGCTGGAACCTTCTAGAAGGGAGGTGTGGTTTTTACTTTTGCCACCTTGGCTAGAGGTCACCTGACCTAGGGCTACTTAAGTGAGGGAGGGAACTTTTTCTAGTCAGTTGGCCAGTGGGGTAAAGCAGAGCTGGAGAATCCACGCAGGAGTGTAGGCGGTAGGGCCTAGCCAGGGACTTATGCCTCTGAGAGTGACAGGATTTAGGTGCTGCCTCTTAAGTGAGTGAGGGATCCTGTAAAGCCCACTGATCTTGCCCAGCAGTAGGAGGACCCAGGGAACCTCTGCCCAGCCTGACAAGTAAGGGCCTAGTCGCCAACTCACTCCCTACCCCCCAGGAACAGAACCCCCAAGGGCGCCAGAGACACCTGCGCCATTAAGACTTTATAGAACAACTGATTACTGAAACTGAATGCTGTGACTTCGTGTCAAAACTGAACCCTGAAACTAGATGCCAAGCTGATTGTGGAATTGCTGGGGATCGACCAGGTATTAGCGATGTGACCCCTGCGCCCCCTGACCTGGCCTGGGATCCCCTGCAGCAGGCCCCGTTGAGCGCGGAACTCTCCGCTTAATTTGACCCCCCCCCTGGCGCGGGGGCTAGAGCGCGCTCACCGTCGCGGCCCGGAAGCCTGAAGTGTGCCCCCTCATCGTGGCGAGGCCCACGGAGAAGCCCGGGGCCCCGTCGCTGCCGTCGCAGCTGCTGGGAGAGGTGCGTGAGGCCGTGGCCTGCCCCCGTCGCAGAAGGATCGACTGCGGAGTCCGGAGCTGGGTTGGACGCCTCAAGATGTCGTGATCAAGGTAAGCCGGGAGGCTTAGGACGGACCCCGGTGTACCCCCTATCGACCGGGAGCAGCACCGCACCCTGAGACCCTGGTTCCCCTCCGTGGGAGTCCCCCGTTAGCCCAGAACTGTGACACCCCTCCGAGGGATTGCCCCTTTCTGCAAGACTGTCAAGGAGCGTTGTGCCCCACGAACTGCACCGGAGTACGAGAGGCTCGCTCTTTAAGAGAATCGTTGTGCTCTGTGAACTGCTCCGAAGTGCCGGATGCCGGTACATTACGAGCGGCGCTGTGGTTGTATGCTCCGCTCACCACGGCTCTGCTCTGAAGTATTCATTGTTACTGATTACGAGTAGCGTTATGTTCTAATGCTCTGCTCTGAAGTATTCACTGCATACTGGTTACGAGTGGCGCTATGTTCTAATGCTCTGCTCTGAAGTATTCACGGCTTACTGGTTACGAGTGGCGCTATGTTCTAATGCTCTGCTCTGAAGTATTCACGGCTTACTGGTTACGAGTGGCGCTATGTTCTAAGGGCTCTGCTCTGAAGTATTCACTGATTAAAGGTTACGAGGAGCGTTATGATCGTAGGCTCTCCTCAGGAGTCCAATGCTCAGTTCTTACGAGTAGTGCTGTGTTCGTCAGATTTGTCCCGAGGTGTACCAGGCCCGCTTAGCGCGTATAGCGGGGTAATCGCCACTGAGGCGCTACAGGTACCCGAAGTAGCGGTAGGCCCGCGAGGTCTGCCCTGGGTCCCTGCTCGCCCCCAGGAGTGGCGCTACAATCCCCAAACCCTACCACGGGGAGTAAGATATACAAGGGTGGCCCAGAGCCTCCAAGGAAAATACTGGTGAATATCATACTGGTGAATATCATACTGGTGAATATCATGCTAGTGAATATTGTGCTGGCGAATCAAATGCTAACATAAGTGAAGCTTGCCATTGACATCTCATGAATTGCATTTATATCTCATGAATTGCATTTACATCTCATGAATTGCATTTATATCTCATGAATTGCATGTATATCTCATGAATTGCATTTATATCTCATGAACTGCATTTACCTCGAACTGCTTGGATCAACTTGAGTTATTTGCATAAAATTCTACAGTGTGGCGTCCCTTATTGTGTGCTTTCCTTGCTTCAGTGGATGCGCGTGTTGTATGGTCGCTTTACACACAAGCCTTTGGGTGCCCAGCCGCTCGTGTCACGTTACCCCCTTAGGGCCTGGAGACCCCGGGTCTCACAGGCGCTTTGAAGGCGGTGGTGAGAGGGAAACTGATTGCGATCTCTGCGGCGGAGGGCAAAGACCGTAAGGAGAAGAGAGCAGAACTTTCCGCACAGGTATTAGAACTAGAGCGAGTGCATAGCCGGACAGGGGCTCCTAGGGTCTGGAAGCAGCTGAAGGCGGCACGGGCACAGCTGGTGGGGCTGGACCGCGACAGAGCTGAATATTTGGCTCTGAGACTCAAACACTCCTCTTACAGCGGAGGGGACAAAACAGGACGCAAGCTAGCAGGTAAATTGAGAGCAAGGCACCAACAGATGCGGGTACAGTCCATAGAGGATGCTAGGGGGGTGGACCACACAGAGGACGAGGACATAGCGCAGGTGTTTAGGGACTTCTACACAGACCTCTATGCCAGGGAAAATACGTCGGATAGACTACAGTCATCCTACTTACAGGGGGTACACACGTCCGCTCTAATACAGGATCAATGCAAAAACAATTGATGGACAGAATGCAGAACAATGTCATACATTCACCCCAGTACAGAGATCTGGGCCTAAATCCATCGTTTTTTTGCTCACCATGCCGTTCCAGTTTGAACCCAGCCATATGCAAATCAGTCTTGACCCTGTGCCTCATGGGAACAGTCCAGCCCGAACTGCCAAGCCAGGTCCTCCCTGGACTGGAAACAAGCATCCTAGGACCGGTTTCGGGGTTTCACCCCTCTTCAGCCAGGAAAGCTTGATTCCAGTGGCATGGAGAGCAAGGGACCCACGTCTGGGCATACCCTTCCCACTCGGGGTGACAAATGCAAAAACAACAATTGATGGACAGAATGCAGAACAATGTCATAAATTCACCCCAGTACAGAGATCTGGGCCTAAATCCATCGTTTTTTTGCTCACCATGCCGTTCCAGTTTGAACCCAGCCATATGCAAATCAGTCTTGACCCTGTGCCTCATGAGAACAGTCCAGCCCGAACTGCCAAGCCAGGTCCTCCCTGGACTGGAAACAAGCATCCTAGGACCGGTTTCAGGGTTTCACCCCTCTTCAGCCAGGATAGCTTGATTCCAGTGGCATGGAGAGCAAGGGACCCACGTCTGTGCATACCCTTCCCACTCGGGGTGACAAATGCAAAAACAACAATTGATGGACAGAATGCAGAACAATGTCATACATTCACCCCAGTACAGAGATCTGGGCCTAAATCCATCGTTTTTTTGCTCACCATGCCGTTCCAGTTTGAACCCAGTCATATGCAAATCAGTCTTGACCCTGTGCCTCATGGGAACAGTCCAGCCCGAACTGCCAAGCCAGGTCCTCCCTGGACTGGAAACAAGCATCCTAGGACCGGTTTCGGGGTTTCACCCCTCTTCAGCCAGGATAGCTTGATTCCAGTGGCATGGAGAGCAAGGGACCCACGTCTGGGCATACCCTTCCCACTCGGGGTGACAAATGCAAAAACAACAATTGATGGACAGAATGCAGAACAATGTCATACATTCACCCCAGTACAGAGATCTGGGCCTAAATCCATCGTTTTTTTGCTCACCATGCCGTTCCAGTTTGAACCCAGCCATATGCAAATCAGTCTTGACCCTGTGACTCATGGGAACAGTCCAGCCCGAACTGCCAAGCCAGGTCCTCCCTGGACTGGAAACAAGCATCCTAGGACCGGTTTCGGGGTTTCACCCCTCTTCAGCCAGGATAGCTTGATTCCAGTGGCATGGAGAGCAAGGGACCCACGTCTGGGCATACCCTTCCCACTCGGGGTGACAAATGCAAAAACAACAATTGATGGACAGAATGCAGAACAATGTCATACATTCACCCCAGTACAGAGATCTGGGCCTAAATCCATCGTTTTTTTGCTCACCATGCCGTTCCAGTTTGAACCCAGCCATATGCAAATCAGTCTTGACCCTGTACCTCATGGGAACAGTCCAGCCCGAACTGCCAAGCCAGGTCCTCCCTGGACTGGAAACAAGCATCCTAGGACCGGTTTCGGGGTTACACCCCTCTTCAGCCAGGATAGCTTGATTCCAGTGGCATGGAGAGCAAGGGACCCACGTCTGGGCATACCCTTCCCACTCGGGGTGACAAATGCAAAAACAACAATTGATGGACAGAATGCAGAACAATGTCATACATTCACCCCAGTACAGAGATCTGGGCCTAAATCCATCGGTTTTTTGCTCACCATGCCGTTCCAGTTTGAACCCAGCCATATGCAAATCAGTCTTGACCCTGTGCCTCATGGGAACAGTCCAGCCCGAACTGCCAAGCCAGGTCCTCCCTGGACTGGAAACAAGCATCCTAGGACCGGTTTCGGGGTTTCACCCCTCTTCAGCCAGGAAAGCTTGATTCCAGTGGCATGGAGAGCAAGGGACCCACGTCTGGGCATACCCTTCCCACTCGGGGTGACAAATGCAAAAACAACAATTGATGGACAGAATGCAGAACAATGTCATACATTCACCCCAGTACAGAGATCTGGGCCTAAATCCATCGTTTTTTTGCTCACCATGCCGTTCCAGTTTGAACCCAGCCATATGCAAATCAGTCTTGACCCTGTGCCTCATGGGAACAGTCCAGCCCGAACTGCCAAGCCAGGTCCTCCCTGGACTGGAAACAAGCATCCTAGGACCGGTTTCGGGGTTACACCCCTCTTCAGCCAGGATAGCTTGATTCCAGTGGCATGGAGAGCAAGGGACCCACGTCTGGGCATACCCTTCCCACTCGGGGTGACAAATACAAAAACAACAATTGATGGACAGAATGCAGAACAATGTCATACATTCACCCCAGTACAGAGATCTGGGCCTAAATCCATCGTTTTTTTGCTCACCATGCCGTTCCAGTTTGAACCCAGCCATATGCAAATCAGTCTTGACCCTGTGCCTCATGGGAACAGTCCAGCCCGAACTGCCAAGCCAGGTCCTCCCTGGACTGGAAACAAGCATCCTAGGACCGGTCCTAGGAAGCTTGTTTCCGGTCCAGGGAAGACATGGCTTGGCAGTTCGGGCTGGACTGTTCCCATGAGACGCAGGGTAAGACTGATTTGCATATGGCCATGTCGGAACTGGGGTGGCAGAGTGGGCTAAAGAACGGTGATGGATTAAACCCAGATCAGTTGACTGGGGTTGAGTGCTTGCAATGTTCAACACTCCGTCCATCATTTCCTTTGGTTTTTGCTTTGTTCGCCATAAATTGGCAGGGTATGCTCAGACGTGAGTCCCTTGCTCACTTTGCCACTGGATTCAAGCAAGCCTGGCTGAAGACGGCTGAAATGCCAGAAACCGGTCCTAGGAAGCTTGTTTCCGGTCCAGGGAAGACATGGCTTGGCAGTTCGGGCTGGACTGTTCCCATGATGCACAGGGTCAGACTGATTTGCATATGGCCATGTCGGAACTGGGGTGGCAGAGTGGGCTAAAGAACGGTGATGGATTAAACCCAGATCAGTTGACTGGTGGTGAGTGCTTGCAATGTTCAACACTCCGTCCATCATTTCCTTTGGTTTTTGCTTTGTTCGCCATAAGTTGGCAGGGTTTGCTCAGACGTGAGTCCCTTGCTCACTTTGCCACTGGATTCAAGCAAGCCTGGGTGAAGACGGCTGAAATGCCAGAAACCAGTCCTAGGAAGCTTGTTTCCGGTCCAGGGAAGACATGGCTTGGCAGTTCGGGCTGGACTGTTCCCATGAGGCACAGGGTCAGACTCATTTGCATATGGCCATGTCAGAACTGGGGTGGCAGAGTGGGCTAAAGAACGGTGATGGATTAAACCCAGATCAGTTGACTGGGGGTGAGTGCTTGCAATGTTCAACACTCCGTCCATCATTTCCTTTGGTTTTTGCTAATACAGGATCAGGCAGCACAGCTTGACGCCCTGATTCGGATTGAGGAGGTAATAGGGGTGATTTTCCACCTCAAACCTCTTAAATCTCTGGGGCAGGACGGTTTCTCTGGGGGCTTTTATAGGTCCTTTTGTCGCCTGTTGGTGACGATCCTGATGCGCCTATTCAACTCTTTTGAAGGCCTGGGCTCGATACTCGCAGAGATATTGGCAGCGGCTATCGTAGTCCTCCCCAAGCCAGGGAAAGATAGGAAGAAATGCAGCTCCTACCGTCCAGTGTCTCTACTCAATGTAGATCTCAAATTGTTCACAGGCATTTTAGCGGCAAGACTAGGTCCGATGGTGCCTGGGATTATTGAGCCGGACCAAGCGGGCTTCATCCAAAATCGTCATGGAGGAGACAATACAAATGGCGTCCTCCACCTCATAGACAAGTCCCATCGCACGAATATGGAAGCGCTGTTGTTGACAGTCGACGCAGAGAAAGCATTCGATCGGGTGGATTGGACCTTTCTGGAGTGCACGCTGATCCACTTTGGGCTAGCTGATAGTTTTAGGGCCTGGATAGCAAGCTGCCACAGCTCCCCCACCACCTCCATCAAAGTTAAAGGGACATCGTCTCACCCCTTTCCCATTCAAAGGGGCACCAGGCAGGAGTGTGCCCGCTGTCACCCTTCCTGTTTGCTCTCTACATTGAGCTGCTAGCACAAAAGATACGAGACAACCGGGCCATAACAGGCATACCATTCATGGGGAAAGACACGCCATAGGTCTCTACGCTGTCGGTCCTCGAGTTTCTAAAGGAACTAGAGGCCTTTGGCAAGGTCTCTGCCTTCAAAATTAACGTAGGAAAGTCACAGATCCTACACCGGACAGGGGCACGACCAAATTCACAGAGGAGGACGGACTGCTTTGCCGGGATCCAAGTAACAAAATCGATTCCTTACTTGGGGATCGAGTTAGCCGGGAGGGTGCAACAGATGGTCTCCATAAATTATGCCACACTCACTAAACAGATCACACATGACTTACAGATATGGAAGTGCCGCCAGCTCTCACTAATGGGCTGCGTGGCCGCAATTAAGATGTCGGTTCTACCGAAGGCGCTGTATCTGTTCCAAAGATCCCAGTCAAACCTCCGCCGGGGACACTTAAGATACTCCAGAAAGAGATGCTACATTTTGTCTGGGCAGGTGCGTGGCCCCGTATGTGTAGGGAACTGGGATATCTGAGAGCGGAGGAGGGAGGTTTGGGGTTCCTGAACCTGGAGGAGTATTATAGAGCCACTCAAATGCTGTACTTAGTGGAATGGAGCCAGGAGGAATCCAAGATGCGGTGGCTATTTCAGGATAGGGCCCTGGCCCAAATATCCTTGTGGAAGGTACCCTTTCTGAAAAAAGCAGATAGGCCACAGGGACTAAAGGGATCCCCGATTACGAGGGTGGTGCTGGATGCATGGGAGGTGGTGGCCACGACGAAAAAACTCACGTCATTCCCATCTCCGCTGACGCCTCTGCTGGAGACTAGGGAGTTCTCCCCGGGAACGACAGTCACAGATTTTAAAGTTTGGCAAGGGGTGCCTTGCAAAGCTGCGGGACACCTATTTGACTTGGATGGGATCATTTCCTTTACACAATTGAGACAGTACTACCCATTACCCAAGACAGAAAGATATTACTACATGCAGATGAGACACTGGTTGCTACACACAGACACACTCCCGCATGTAAGCAGAAAATGCCAAAATACGATAAATGGCTGATCATAAAGACATCGGGCAAAAAGTTGATCTCAGAGCTATACGATATGCTACATACAACGGCCCCCGATGAGGGTACCCCCAGTCAGAGGCGATGGGCGAAGGAGCTAGGGAAGGACCTCTCGAAAAAGGAATGGGTGAGAGATTTATTACAGGGCCAAACCCACAGCAAGGAACACCGCTGGTAAGAAAACCGCCTTTAAAATAGCTATGTATTGGTACCTGATGCCAATGCGCCTCAACCAAGGGAATCCGGATCGTAGCCCTACTTGTTGGCGGAGATGCGGGGGGAGGGGATACTGCTACACCTGTTGTGGGAATGCCTGGCCCTTTCTCATTACTGGCCTTAAATTTTGGATGAGATTAACAGGCAATTTGAGAGACAGATTCCAAGATTCCCAGTTATGTGGTACTTGGGTTGCCCAACCCCCTCACATTCCCACTGAAGTCCGGCAAAGGAAGACAGATGAGCCTGGCACGGGGGGTGGCTCTCCAAAACATACTAACGCATTGGGGCACACCAGCAGTACCCACCCATATGGGGTGGCTCCATAAATTGTGGTACACTTTAGGGATGGAACGCATACCGGCCACACTCACGGGTCCGGGGCTCAGTTTTGGAGAGGTCTGGAAGCCGCTGCTGACCCTGCTTTCCTCTGAATTCAGTGAAATCAGAAGTCCAAGGTACCTACGTCTCCTGCATTTAACAGCCACAGACAGCGCTTCTGAGACACAGTAAAAGTTTAGGGCTCACTCTTTCCTCAAGGGCATCACAGAGGATAGTGGAATTCTGCATACCAGTGGGGGGAGGGGTTGGGGGGAATGGGGGGTTTCATTGTTCAAATGTTATGGGGGGTAAGTTTCAACCTCCTCAAGTTTGTTTGAAGCCCATCGACGCACATGCACGGACTCACATGCCACTGGATCAGCAGATGGCTAGAGCGTGTCATGCTACAGCTGAATGTACCGTAAATATTCTTATGCGTACTAGTTTACAATGCATCAGATGTCAGAGCTATAAATGTATGTACAATGAAACTGTTAATACTACTAATAAAAAAGAGTTAAAACTAAAGTTACAATATCACTTCTGCTTTAATGCTTAAAAGACAAATGCTTATTGAATACATAATTAAACTAAAATATTGATTACTAAAACCCTTTAACTCACACAAATTCTCTTTATTGGTTATACTAAAGTCTTTAATGATTTTATCGTTTATATGGTTTGATGTAGATGATTGCTCCATCTAACTTCTCCTTGTCAACAAAGTTCCATAAAACCGGTCGCGGGGCTATTTAATGATTACACCCGAAGATTAAGATAAAGAAAACCCGCTCCGCCACTTTTGACGGACAATGTATCAAATAGCTCAAATAAACTGTGAGAATGGCTGAAATCCAATATAATACTACTGTAATCGAATCTCTGAATGTAATCTGTAGTAAAATGTTTCTTCTTGCTTGTTCCTTAATGGTGGATATCCTGTGTACCATGTACTTGTGTAGAATGAATAAACGTTTTTGGCTAAAGCCATATAAAAGGATGCATATTTTCTGTACCCTGGAACCCCCTATTCCCTTGCTTTAAAAGGTGAATGCATGTTGGATTTCATATGAACTGTACTGAGGTCTTTGTACTCATGACTTATGCGCTCTGCTGCTAAATTTACTGATAAATGCAAAAACAACAATTGATGGACAGAATGCAGAACAATGTCGTACATTCACCCCAGTACAGAGATCTGGGCCTTGAACCGTCGTTTTTTTGCTCACTATGCCATTCCTGTTTGGACCCAGCCATATGCAAATCAGTCTTGACCCTGCGCCCAATGGGCACAGTCCAGCCCGAACTGCCAGGCCAAGTCCTCCCTGGACTGGAAACAAGCATCCTAGGACCGGTTTTGGGCTTTCAGCCCTCATCAGCCAGGATAGCTTGACTCCAGAGACATGGAGAACACGGGACCCACGTGTGGGCATACCCGTCCCACTCGGGGTGACAAATGCAAAAACAACAATTGATTGACAGAATGCAGAACAATGTCGTACATTCACCCCAGTAAAGCGATTTGGGCCTTGAACCATCGTTTTTTTGCTCACCATGCCATTCCAGTTTAGACCATCCATATGCAAATCAGTCTTGACCCTGCGCCCAATAGGAACAGTCCAGCCCGAACTGCCAGGCCAGGTCCTCCCTGGAGTGGAAATAAGCATCCTAGGACCGGTTTCGGGCTTTCAGCCCTCATCAGCCAGGATAGCTTGACTCCAGTGGCATGGAGAGCACGGAATCCACGTCTGGGCATACCCGTCCCACTCGGGGTGACAAATGCAAAAACAACAATTGATGGACAGAATGCAGAACAATGTCGTACATTCACCCCAGTACAGAGATCTGGGCCTTGAACCATCGTTTTTTTGCTCACCATGCCATTCCAGTTTGGACCCAGCCATATGCAAATCAGTATTGACCCTGTGCCCAGTGGGAACAGTCCAGCCCGAACTGCCAGGCCAGGTCCTCCCTGGACTGGAAACAAGCATCCTAGGACCGGTTTCGGGCTTTCAGCCCTCATCAGCCAGGATAGCTTGACTCCAGTGGCATGGAGAGCACGGGACCCACGTCTGGGCATACCCGTCCCACTCGGGGTGACAAATGCAAAAACAACAATTGATGGACAGAATGCAGAACAATGTCGTACATTCACCCCAGTGCACCTTTCGCCCAAAGTGGGATGGGTATGCCCAGACGTGGGTCCCTTGCTCACTGTGCCACTGGATTCTAGCTAGCCTGGCTGAAGAAGGGTGACATACCCTGAAACCGGTCCCAGGATGCTTGTTTCCGGTTCAGGGAGGACCTAGCCTGGCAGTTCGGTCTGGACTGTTCCCATGGGGCACATGGCTCGGTCCAAACTGGGGTGGCATTTAACCCAGATATTTTGACTGCGGGAGAATGTTTGCATTGTTAGCATTCCATCCATCATTTGTTTTCTGTAACACTAAACTTACTGATGGCATATTTCATGTATATTGCCTATTAATTCTTAGTACAAAATGTCGAATTGCAACTCTTGTCTGTCATTTTCAAAAGAATGTTTCAGCATTGATTACTGAATTTGATCAAATTAGTATTAGTGATAGATCTAATTAGGGAGCACCAAAGTCTGTATTGGGACTACACTGCTCCAGATCTTAGTTGTTGGCACATTTTTAGAAGTATGATCATTTAGGATAAATTTGCATGAAGAAAATAGGACTGAGATAATTTAATCTGACTTTGAGACTTATGCTACAAGGGTGGATTGCATTGGATCAGATATCACCAGGGGGCCTACAACAGGCTCTATTCTATCGGAGTTTCAGCAAATCTCTTTAGAATAATCTGCGCAAGCCATCTTAAGTTGTTGTTTCAACTCCACTTTAGACCCTTGTCCACCACAGGTCCTCATTAAAGCTTTTCTGGTAGATAATGCAATTCTGACTAGGCTATGTAAACAATCTATCAGAACTTTGGTAGTGCTGGAGAACTGGAAACATGCGCAGCTTATTTCACTGTTAAAAAAGGCAATGGCTGACCCCAACAATCTCTCAATTGCAGGCTGCTATTGCTGTTTTTGGCAGTCTCAAAAGTGCTGGAAAAAAGATAAATAAACGTATTTTTAACAACTTGGAAGAACACAACCTTCTTTACAGCACTCAATTTGGCTTCCATTCAGGCCATAGCATGGAGTCAGAACTGCTAGAAGTAGCAGAGTTCATTAGGATGAATCCTGATTTAGAGCAATCTGCTGTTCCGGAACTGTTAAACCTGGGCTTTGATTCCACGTCCCATCCTATTCTCTTGGAATCCCTTGGTAGCATGGGAATTGGAGCATCAGCACAGTTCTGGATGCAGTCTTTTTTGACCGATAGATGTCAGACAGCCCAGGTACCCCTGTTTACCTCTGATGGCTTGGGGGCTTTCAAACCTCAATCTCTTCATATAATCATCAAACAGAATCCACCATTGGTCGTATGGTCCTTTGGTAGTCGACTTGAAGTGTTGTGGGAGAGCTAGCATTCTGAATTCGTTTCTTTTCAGTGAGTCTTGTATATTCCAACAATAATGCCAGAGAGGATGGTATGCAACTATTTGGTTTAGTATTGAATTATTAGTTCATCAAAATCAACAAAATGTGCATTGATTAATTAAATATACCATTACAAAAAACATGATAAGGTGTTCAAGCCCTCTGAATTAAAGCATTTTAAAGTTCAAAATGCAAATAATCAATAAGCAAAGCATGCAAAATATACAATGCCAAGTGTTCCATAAAAACTAATTCTAGCTAAATTCAGTAATGAAATTGTGAAGAGCATTTCTAAAGAGTAAAACAGGAAGGTGCCAGCATCATGTGAACTGTGGTAGAAGCTCAGAAACATCTGCCATTTGTAAACTGGGTATGAAGATGGGAACCCAAAGCCCATTTTCCTTCATTGTTGTGGACGCTTCTTCTAAGGAGGGGATGCTCCACAGATTACTCAGGGACTACTCACACTGACATCCAACTTCCCAGAGGCAAGGATACATCCCTGGAGCCGAATATAAAGGAGAAATTACTGGACTGTCCTAGGTGCCAAGACATCAAACCTGTGATTAATGGAAAGAAGCTCTAACCCTGCAAGGGGGGTGGTTCGAGGAAATGACTGCTGTAGTTCTCCCGTGAGTAGGGTCTGTCATAGGCTCGCTAAGCAAGTACGCTGATGGAGTCACTGAACTGTTTGTTCAGGCAGTGCAATCTTCACCATTTATCCCCATTATAGCTGCCAAGGCACCTACAGCAATGCGCCCATGTGGTAGGGCCGAGAGAAGTCAGGATAAGTGCCTGCTAGTGGTCCATATGCCCCAAAAGTGAAGTGTGTGACCACAGCACTGCCAAGTGTGCCATTGGGTCAGGATCAGTCCTGAGAGGTTTCCTTGGGCACCTTGTGATGAATCAAGGTCATATCTTTGAGGTACTGTATGCCAAAAATAGTTACTGGCTTCCACTGCACCGATGAATCTTTATCTACAGGTATATGGCTGTCGCTTTCAAGAAAAAAGTGTCAAGTACCCACCAGACTGCCAGAATGAGTCACAATCTGCTGCCCTCCAACCTGAAGACGGCCCCCAACAGAAGCATCGGCTCCACCACAACCCTCCGAGTGATTGGCTATGTGCCTGCTGTCGTGCTACTCCTAAGAAGACTGCTGCTTGCTGTCTGGAGGCTTCCTGTTACAGGTAAGACAACACCGAGGCCGAACGTGGGCCCGTACTCCTTCTACAAATCGGTAAGAGACAGAACTAGTCCATGCTCAAGAGATGAGTTGCGAAGACTAGTTCACAAAGGGTGGGATTATGAGCGTAACCCTTTGATCCACCCCAAGTGTTGAACCTGGGTAAGGGAGCTGAGTTACATGGGGACCCACGGGGGTAGGTGGAGGATTAGTCAGCAGAGGACCCTAAAACGCAAAGACTCAAGCCTGTGAACCAGGTATTTGTGCATTATTGATTTCTCACAGATAAAAAAATCCTGCTACTATAATTCCCCAACTATGGCATGCTGTCGTCACTGTGCTCCACGCATGAAACTCGCGAAGTGGATCGTAGTCCTCTGTCACTAGGATGGGTCACTTGCAGTGCCTCTTCTGGTTCAGGACAAGGTCCAGAACCGATCTCTGTCACAGACCATAATTAGTTCAATGCACACACATAGGTGTCGTGTGTGACATGAACAAAATCCAAATACCAGAATCACAGGTATATGCAGTTCGAACACGAAGGGGAAGGGGACACGACTGCGCAATAAAGGTTGGTGCACTGCCAATGCTAAGTAGTGACAGCTGAACCTCAAAAGCATGAACACCTGTGACCACTTCTGCAGAGAATGCTCACTCACTGACCTGTACTTGAAAATATTTGCCCTTATTTCTCCTTGTATAGCCTAGAACTTAGCTTCCAGTGACTTTCACATGCCATCTAGTGTGCAGTTTCTGCAAGAGTGGCTACCTTCACTTTGTGGATATGACCTCCAATAATCCGGGACCTACGCTGTGAGTTCTGATTCTCATCTTGGAAGCGTTATCAAACAGAGCCATCCCACACCTTCTCTTTCTTTTGTGTACAGAAGTAATACTCTCAATGGACATTATTTTTTAGAAGTTTTATATAGCGCTGGCAAAACCGAGGGATACCAGAGCACTTTATCGCAATGTTACGACAAATTTCAGACAAACACAGTACAATCAAAAAAAGACAATATCAAGAGTCCAGACAAATTTTCAGTCAATCTCAGAGCAATAAAAAGATAACAGTTTCAAGAACTTAGTCATTCTATGTACAGAAATCATGTATTGTGATTGCAGAGTTGGGTGTCAAATTGTTGCGTAGAGCTTGCAGGAGGGGTAGCAAGCAGCTAGGTTGAGATTCAATGGTGCAATAGAATAGGTAATTTTCTGGAGGGATAAAGGTGTTAGTTTAGGAGAAATTCTTTTAGTTGTCTCTTGCAGCTCGTGAAGAAGGGGCAGGTTCTGATGTGTTCAGATTTTGGGGGCGTTGGCTGAGAAAGAGCAGGAGAGGGCTTTTTGTTTGTTTCTTTTGGGGGGGGGTGAGAAGAAGTGTGTTGGAACTTCCTAGGTTTCTCGATTGTCCTGCATTTGTGAGTTTGACTGCAAGGTAATCTGGTTTGCTAGTGTGTAGGGCTTTGTAAGTGAGACAGGCAGCTTTGATTGGTAGCCACTTTAGATTTTGGAGTGCAGAGGAGATCTGATCATGTTTCTTTGCTCAGGTTTCTTGCTGCTGCATTTATGGTGGCTCTCATGGGGGCAATGTGAGCTTTATCTGCTCCTGTTAATGTGGCATTGCCATAGTCTAGTCTGCACAGGATCAGTGCTAGTGTTGTGGTTTTTAGATCATTAGGAGAGCAGAAGGGCTTAATTTTGTTGAGTTTTAAGCTGTAAAAGGCACCCTTTGCAGTGGACCTTATGTGTGATCTCATTGTGTGTTAATTAATGTGCCATGTAGTACTTGAATTTCTAACCCAGTACTGCTTTCTGGAGAAATCTCTGACTCCTTGACTTCTCTCCCCCTTGAGAGTCAAGTGACTGAAATAATAAGTTGATTTTCCAACTGGAGTGCATCAGTATCTACTGCTGAACTGGGTCACCAATGGAAAACAATAATACCCACCACAGGTTGTGCCCGGTAACCACTTAATGGCAGAGGACTAAACAAAAATAGCTATCTGTTGGCAAATCATCAAGGAATAAGTGCTGTTGAAAGTGACCATAAGTGCATCGTGTTACCTATTTGTTCATGGTGCTTAGATCAAGGACGATATATACATCTCACATTTTTCACTGAAAAGGAAATTTAAAATGCAAATGTTGAATATCACAAATGTCCTGTCCTTTGCTTGTGTATTATTGTATACTTTAGAAAGAAACACTCTTGTTCAAGTAAGTTTCTAAGTACTTTATTGAGTCCACCATAGCTGATGGACTGCTGCAGTAAGGACTTCCACCTGTTTTGAATAGGACAAAGGGAATGAGAAACATAGAATACATATAACATTCTAAGGAAAAATACATAAGCATCCCAGTAAATTAATGAAACATGTAAACAAACAACTACATCAAACTGTGTACTAATACATCTATATAACACACATACTCTGTACACATAGACTTAACAGGTGAACATAAAGAATGGAGTAAAAACTATAATTTTAAGAGCATAATATCATTGACCATAATATTGAAAAGAATCTCAGTGTTATACACAAGTATGCATAAAGTAACATGATTCCAGCTTTGTGTCATTTGAAAAAGAGTGGCTCATTGTTGGGTTAACTGTTGAAAGTTGTGACACAGTATCACACACCGCTCCACTGGCTACACCTCATACTCATCAATCCCTTTCCTAAGTAAGAATATCTAACATTTAAAATTAAATTTTCTGTAAAACCTTTTCAGGAATTATTATCTAGTTTTTTTTAAATAGAATGCGCCCAAGATGAATATATTGCATGATCAGATTTCATCAAGCTTTTCTCACAAGAATAATATCTGGGCTTGTCTGAAGTCTACTCACTAAAAGAGTAAACAAGGAAAGGCAGTCTAGTTATCAGGCAGCCAGATTAATTTCAAAATTACAACATAAGCAATGCTCAATATACATCCTAGATCTATTTAAATTCTGTATTTTCGCTTAGTGATATCAGTATTGAAAAAGCATGGCATCAAGTGCCTACTTGATAGATTTCAATTGCAAGGAAGGGCACTTAATACACTTCCAGTAAAACATGGGAGTAAACTCCATTAACCTTACCTCCCCCTCCACCTCCTGCAATCTCCCACATTTCCCCAGTTCAGGAAGGACCTCAAGACCTGGCACTTCGGATGACTCCAGTACTCAATGAGCCATCCCCTCCCACAGCTCCTTGAGACCCTCACAGGTAAGTAGTTGCCATTTACCAACCCTGATTGATTGAACATTACAGCTAAATACCATAAAATACATTGTTAGCTTAAAATTCAAAATATTCAACATTCTCTAAACAGCAAGAGCACAATGCTGAAGTAGAAAAGGTAAATCTTAGATTATGAAATCTTTGGACCAGAGTAAATAAAAATCTTCTTTAATAATGTGATTTCAATTCGTTAGCCTTCTAGTGCTCCATCACAATCAGTTTCAAATGTTAATAATAACGTTTTGATATTTGCATCGAGAAGTAACCCCCCCCCCCCACCATGTCACCAGGTAGTCAGTGCAAGTTAAAGCCACATGACGTGTAATATGTGCTACTAGCTCATTTTTGCTCTCCTCTTGAGGACACAAGAGACATGCTGTCTTTCCCTCCTGATTACATAACCGACATGTCTCAGAAATGTTGTCATCAACTATGTATCAACATTAACAAAATGTAAAATATTATGTGATGACAGTCATTTAAAAAGAAATTCTGACATATAGTTTCGCAGTCATCTCTGTTTATTCAGCATGGCAAGTCTGCAATATCTGTGAATGAACTTCATTTCTCCATCAAATGCGTCCTCTTGAAGACGGGCACACCTTTATTTAAAATATTGAAAATAAATTTACAGATTTTGAGTGTGTAAACTGCCCAGTTTACCTCACTTCTTTGAAACTAACTGATAGGCATTGGTCACTATAAAAAAAAGTGTTCATAATGGCTGGTGCTATATATCCACTTCAGGTGGCTCTCTCTTTATGCAGCACCGAACGCGTTGTAGAATTCTCCCTGCCGCCTTGCTGAGTTTGGGATTGGTCCGGATTAAGAGAGCAGAGTGTGCGGATGCGAACCATAGGGTAATCACTCGGCTGAAGAAGCCCCGGGTCTCCACAGGAAAGAGCAGATACATAGTTTCACAGAGACAGGCCGCATAGTATGCAGCAAAGAGTAGGAAGAAACCCACCACACTCTTGACTGCACGGTGGTGGGCATCCAGGCGCGGGGGGCTGAAGTCACTGGCGCTGCGTTGCATCCTCCTGGTGTGTCTGATGAGGGATGTGATCAGAAGGACGGCAGAGACACAAAATATGAAAAATGGAGGAGAGTAGCCAAGAGTGTAATAAAGCACAGGTCTTAGGAAGTTTATCTCTGCTTGAGTATTGCCCGTACTAAAGTTGCTAATGTGGTCAGCAGTTGAAATGTTGGGGGTCAATACATAGAAAACCCATGGTGAAGGGAGAACGGATAACAGTGATATAGCAGTGCACGCCAGGAGCAGCCTCGGCATCAATTGGGCAATCTTTGCTTTCAGATGGCTAAAAAGCAAGCAGCGGAAGTTGGCAATGGTTGCGCAATAATAGACATAAAGCAAAGCTGTGAACCAGAGGCTGGAAAAACTCAAAAGGACAAAAAAGTACTTGAACACATAAAGCAGCCAATCAAGGGCGTATAGGCCATGGCATAATTAACAAGAAAATATATGTGAGATCCGAAGAAAGTAAAAACGCTCTAAACATACCGAAAAACAAGGAAATGGCATCACAGGAGGTCAGATGATGGCTCTTGGCCCACTTCAGGCTGAGCACAGCTGCAATAAATGTATTGATCAGGATCCCCAAGACGAATTCCAATAACATGATCATCACCTGCATTAGCATAAATATGTAAGGTAAGGTCATCCTGGCTGCCTCCTAAAGATCTTCTAGGTTAAAGTGTCTTATGCCACCCCAGGAGACAGACATAATGTATTCTTGCAATTGTGACGAGGCAGCCTGTCCATCTTTGGCACACAGTTGCAATGTCTCTGGCATTAACAAATGTGTGTGATGTCCCTTTAAATAATGGAGTGACAGATCTGAGATTTGCATTCAGGGAAACTAAGAATGAAAATGTTAGTCCAAGTATGTAAATATTCTATATCGACAATTCACTTGCCTAGAGTATGTACACTAAATATTTGCATCTCTGAGTTTGAATTCAATTGAGGTCATTAAAATGCAAATAAAGAATCACACATGCAAAGGACAGTTTACACAAGAAGGCAGGATTGGGAAGGAATTGAAAGAAGATATCCAAGGTAGAGAGAGGGAAGTACAAATGTATATCCAAGGTATAGAGAAGGAAGTACATAACAAAGGAGAGAAAACTGCAAAAGACAGATGATGGATGAAGGACGAAGAGTAAAACAGTGAGAAAAAAAGGGAATGACACAGAGAATAGATTGTAAAACAATGGATAAACCAGACTATATTGAGATATTTTACCTTAGCAAATAACATAAACACTGGAAATGTAAATCCTTTATGCTGGGGATTTAAAGGTTCATGAACGGCCCCCACATTTATACCTAAGCAAATGTAGCTACTTTTTCAATGGTGTATGTGAACAAATTGAAGATTACAAATTCTTACCCAGGTCTAATAAGCTGAATGAAGATCATGGGCAAAATTGGAATATAAAGAGAAGTATGAAATGTATAGGGTGATCAGGGGACAATGGAACTAAAAGTTTACAAATAGACTAGAAGAGTATGGAAGCAAGAGAAGTTGAAAAGAGAAATTGGACAAAATAAGTCAAAGAAGGAAACAGGAAAACTGATGGGAGAGGGATTAGTGATATATAAAAGAAGACAGATTTTTTCACTTTCGGAAAGGCCACATGACACAAAATTTCAATATGCCAGAACCCAGGATCGAATCAGATTCAGACAGGTTGCACTGTCCAATAGGTAAACGTAGCTCCTCCCTCTTGACCTAAATGCACTTAGATTTCATGTACTTAAACCTAGAGAATTCTCCTATGTTCTCATTGTGTTTGACTTAAGGCCTGATTTAGAGTTTGGCAGATGGGTTACGTCACCACAAACTTGACGGAAATCCCGTCCACCTTATTGCATGTGCCATAGGACAGTGTTTGCCAAACTGTGGATCATCACCACCCACTGGTGGGTCACCAGGGGATTTCTGGTGGCTTGTAAAAGAGCAATAAATAAAATGCTTTTCCATTTTGCATTTATCATGCCTTATTTACTGTGCTTTAAAGACAGGTCAAATGCCGTTTGGCCAGGTATATAGCTGAGGCCTCCAGGACAGTTTTGACCCTTACATCCTCTGGTCACCGACAGTTGTCCCCGGCACAAATCACTGGTAAACACAACTACTGGTGAACACAATCAAACTTATTTTTGGGTTAGGGGTCATAAACGACTACTGGATTTATTGTGCGCACAAAAATTAAAAACACATTTCACATTATTAATGCACAGTAGCCCATCATGTTTACACTTATATTTACAAGAATTAGCAGTCTAAGATTAACAGAGACACTAATACAGTCATTTTCCTAACAATATCTAAAACTTTGTTACTGTGCCTCCACCAGATTTTCTTCATGAAATCATGACAGGTCCCATTGTCCCCTGGTCTGAACCTCCCTTGCCCAGCCACAAATTGGATCTGATTAGTTCCCTCCTTATTGGAAGACCCCACCCACCTTCATCACCTCCCCTACCGCTTTATTCCTGTGCAGGGTGCCCGCTTGTCCGCTAGGATAACTACCTCGGGCACCCCCTACACCCTTCCTCTTCCTCACCAAGGGCCAGTGACAGCTTGGCGCCCTTTGCACCTGTGTGGGTGATTGGATGATAAGGACCACCTGCTGACGACCACTCCCGACCCCTCGCACCCCTGTAACCTCACTTCCACTCGCTGGCAGCACCCCTTAGAGGGTCTCATGACACCGCTGTTATTTCTGTCCAAAAGGAAAAGGATGTCCAATAAGAACCAACACTGTCCCATCAATCATGACCTCACCCACCACAGACCAGGATAGTTCACCTACTATCTGGCCCCCCCCACTAAGCTACTCTGAGCAATGACTCAACCATGCAAGTAAGTTCTCCAGAAACATTTCATTGTTACCTTTGACAAGGGAACCCAGTCCTACAAGAAAAAAATGCTCACCCTTCAAGCAATCATGACGTGCGGCCGAAAGCATGGCTGACAGAAACAACTTACCAATTTTACTATTTACTTGCTTTACCCAATCTTAGAGGGCCTTGACAGACTTACCACCCCTCCAGGGCAACCTGGAAATGATGTTGGATCCTGCGAGCAGAGCCTGTGGCTATTTTCTCACCAGCTAACCAAACTCGGACATCACCTGATCAAACAAGTACCTCCTGCCAACTTCCACCAAGTCATTGCTGCCAAGATGAACCACAAAGACCACAGGAGGCGTATATCCCTATGGCAATAGAGTGTCCAATGTACTCCTCAAATGGGCCAAACTAAGCCATCCTTGTCCACAAAAAACGAGCCAGTAACCTGCCTGCATAGCCCTGTCAGCAAAGCCACCTGTCAAATAAAAACCCTTCATGCGCCGAACCTAAGAATGGCCCAGCACCAGCACTTCTGTGCTCTCTGTCACCTCCGGGTTTACAGAGATCATCAAGGAAAGCAGCGGCTGACTCTAATCCCCGCGTTTCACAACTACGTCCACAGGAGAACAAAAAGGAGAAAAGGAGGGATGAACAGTAGGCTCCACAACATATTCAGTCTTACATAGCACTTGTAACAATCCAAGGTCCATCTGCCAATCCTTTGCTCAGGCTGGCCTGTGCGGCCCATTGCCACTGTGGCAGTGGCAGTCCTGAAAGAGTCCCAGCCATACTCAGTAGGATCTAATCCCGCTGGCCTCAAGCCTGATTAAGTATTCTACCGAACTGAAGCCTGGTCAGGGGTGTCACATCCACATGCACCAGGAGTGGACCCCCTTTTCCCCCCGGCCCGATGTGGTAGGAAAACCTCAAGGTTTCCCAGCAGACAGCATGCATTGCTGTCTGCTGGTCCTACTCATGAGAGAAAACTGGAAAATGTTGGAAATGCAAAGAATTCTTGGAAATCTACACAACCTATCCTCAATTTACATCAAATGGACACTGTGTCCCAGTCTGCACTGTGGTGCATTGTCCTTGATTGAGCCTGGGGTAAGTCAAAACTGCATGTGTGCACATTTAAGAAAAATGCTCTGTTACTAGCACATGCATAATTTCACTTGCAATAGCTGTGCAGCTCTTCATGTGTGGCATAGTTTGTGTGCTTCTCTCAAGTGTCTTTGCCCCTGAGCTGACATCAGTAATGCGGCACCAAAGGAAACTAGCACCTGCAATGCAATAGGTCTCGCATTTACTCAAGTTTGACCTATTGGCATTGTAAATGACACTGCCTTTAATTTCTGTTTTGGTTTTTAAAACATAAATAAAAGACATTTTCATTTACAATGCCAATAGCTTAAACTCTTGCAAATGCAAGACCTGCTGCATTCCAAATGCTTGTGGTTTTTGGCCACCAACTAAGGGCCCCATGGAAGTCTATGGCAAATGGCGCCCTAAAGAGATGGACCTCATCTGGTGACCTGCAATTGCTTGTTAGGGTGGCCATGATTGTTGCTAGTTTCACCATGTCAATTGGGCATCGTGAATTAGGTTTGAATCCCCAGTTGCTTCCAACCCCTCAAGGTCCTCTGGATCACGAACGTTTTTGTCACATCTGTGCACCCCAACATCCTCGGAAAGAAAGATATCACCGCGGTGTGGCATCGGGCGCATGCACCTGACCACCCCTCGCCCCTAAAACACCCCAAGAATGCCATCACTGACATAGGGGGAGAACCGATCCCCAACCCCAGCGCACCCCAGGAAATTGCAATATGCATGAAATGCGCCCCCATAGGCATGCCTCATCCTGGGCGCTAGACTGGCTGCCACGAGGTCCGGTAAGCTTGGGCACCAAGCTGCCATAGTTGGTCCACAAAAGCCGTAGGGAGCTTTGCTGCTCATGGGTGATGGTACCTAAAAGCCTGCATCTTTGAACGAGATAGAGCATCAGCTGCATTGTTAGGTACACCTGGGACATGTATGGCTTTAACAATTACATTAAGCTTCAGACATAGCAAAACAATCTCCTTTAAAAGCCTAAGGATTATTTTACACTTTGCTGCTTGCTGGTTGATGCAATCTACCACTGTCATGTTGTCAGACCAGAACACCACAGACTGGTTGCGGAGCTGCTCTGGCCAAATGGAAAGGGCAACTGTGATGGGGAAAAACTCCTGAAAACCAATGTTAGCGACTAAGCCAGACTGCACCCAATCCCCGGGCCACAAATGAGCATGCCCACCGCCTCCGTGAACAAACAAATCTCCTTGTTGCTCCAGGGGTGGGCTTGGCCACACCACCGTCCCATTAAAGTCACGCAAGAATGCCTCCCAGATCCTCATATCCTGGCGAACCTCCCCTGACAACCTGGTATGATGGTGTTTCTCCTTCAAACCAGACATGGCCTTTGCAATTGACCGCAAAAAGGGAATAATTTGGAAATCGAAATTCAGCTGTCCAACCACCACTTGTAATTGGTGCAATGTGACCTTCTTAGCAACCAGGTATGTTCTCAGGGATTGGGAAAAAGTGTGCACCTTTCCCAAGGGGAGCCTCAAGACCCCAGCAACAATGCTTCAGAATTTCATAGTAGTTGCTGGCGCAAAAGTCTTACCCTGTGCTAGGGGTACCTCAAAAATCTCCATCAGTTCCTGGAAAGACTGCAAGGCCTCAGCAAACTCCAACGTCCCGGTAGGACCCAGAAACAAGAAATCGTCAAAGTAGTGCAACACCCGCTGATGACCTGATTTCCGCCTAAAGACCCGTGAGAAAAGTACATGAGACTGAGAAGTCCATGGACATGCATTTGTCAAAATCAAATGAGCCTTCAAAGTGCAAACCCAACAGTTGAAAATCCTCTGAATGTACCCAGAGCAAGCGGAAAGCTGACTGGATATCCATTTTTGCTAGGAGAGACACTGGCCCCAACTTCTGCAGTAAGTGAATTGCCTGGTCCAAAGAAGCATACTTGACCAAGCATAAAGTCCCATCAATAGCCTCATTTATTGACTGACACGAAGTGCAGAAAAGTTGTATATCAATCTATATTCCTCAGGTTCTTTTTTTGGAACTACCCCCAGTGGAGAGCAGATAAACTCATCAAATGGAAGCGACTCGAAAGGACCTGCCACCCTCCCAAGATTCAACTCCTCAAGGATCTTCACCCTCGTTACCCCAGAACTGGACCTGAGTGGCTGCTGATTTCTGCAATAAGACACACCCTTTAGCTGGGATTCTAAAGCTGTCTTTGAAACCTTCATACAATGCCTGCGCTGCCGTGGGATTATTGTACACATTGAGCCTTCACATACCGGAGAAGTACACCCTGGATACAGAGAGGGTCTTATCAAGGTCCCTGTCTTTGCCTTTTACCCAAACCACATCCCCGACATTGGCTTATGGTTGCCCTACCTTAACCCTGCCAGAGTATTCAGGAGCCATCCCTGGATTCGCGCAAGAGGACTTACTATCCATCATAGAACACGCACCTTCTTGAGTGACAAATTGGTTGTTCACATCCATTGGTATTTTGAGCAGCACGAGGCCACCATTGGAAGTGCCACTTTGAGATGGAACATACATTATTTGCCATTCTCTCCCAGCACCAAGAATTTTAAAACATCTAAGGCTTGAAAAAGTAACTGCATGACAAAACTCTTGTCAGATATCATCAATGTATTGAAAACTGCAAAAAATGATCTGTGGAACAAGACTATACTGGTAAATACTCAAATGATGTTTTTCTGCATTAAAGAAAACCCTTTTGTCTAACATAAGTCCTTACTGTTTGGAACTCATTTGTTTGTTGAACATTTCGTATGGACTGCTGTGGTATTCCTTTCTGTTACATTGAGCCATGGGTCCAGTACCAACCAGTTGACCGGTGATGAGGCTGTGACCAAAAGGGGATGGTCATTCCTGTTTCTTAGCACCCCTATCCCTGGACTTTCTGAAACATTTGAACTCTGGGTGTGATGTCAAGCCACAGAATGAGCAAAAATGTTTGAACTTGCAGGCCTCCTGGAGCCGGGAACAGGGTTGTTTGTTAAAGTCCCAACATGAACCTTTCTTACCCCCCCACCCCCCCCCCCACCACCTGGGCTGCCATTTGACCCTGAGCATGCCCAAGAGGATTGATTGGGTGTAGCATCAACGCCCTGCGGCTTCATGAGACGTAGCCATGTGTTCACATCAATCTGGTCGTCAACCAGCGTGGGCCTAGTGGCCCTAACCTTACTGAGCACTTTATCATAATCCTTCCGAGCGCTGCCTGCCAAACTCATCAAGCACACACACTATGCTATTTAGGTAGCATGAAAGTTGGGCCCCCAAATTAGTAAATCATTCTTCAATATTAGCCTGGAATACTGAAAAAACTTTCACCAAATTTACCAATGTTTCCTCCACTGACCGCAGTCCCAAGAGTGAGAGAATTATTTGCACTGCTTGGCCCCTTTTCGCTCTGTCCTATCAACAAGCAGTTCAAACATATCCACTTAAACACCCTTCGAAATGCTTTCTTTTACTTCCATTGTGACATCCCTACCCAACAGGTCGTGCTCAGACCACACATCCCCAAAGCAATCGCAGGCAATGGTGCCATACCTGTTACTGTGGAGCCCAGAGTGGAAGTGGCAGCCCCTACTGCCACGGGGCCCACAGGAGGTGCGCTACTAAGCGGCCTAATGACCAGGACTGATGTTCCCTGAACCTCTGGGTTAAGTTGCAGAGCACCATTGATCCCTGCCACAAGCGCAGCATACACTTGCGCTCTGTGACACCCTGATGGACCTGCCACAGCCTGCGCCCCCGAGTCAAGCAGAGGGGGCCCACTGCTACCTGCTAAAGGAACACCACCTGCAATTTGCACTCCATGACTGTCAAGGTGGGCTGTCAACCTCCTGCCCCCCCCCCACATTGTGGCTGTCTGACACACCAGCTAGTGCACCCCCAAAAGGGGGATGGACAACATTCTCACCTTGTACAATCAAGGCAACACACTATCAAAGCAGAAAGTGCAGTCGCCTCAGGTAAAGGGACGGTGTGTGCGGGGATTTTAATGTGTTTACACTTCGTTCTTAACGAGCTACGTACGGGCAACCTCTGCGTGGGTAAAAGCATAGGGGCATATTCTCAAAGACCTATCGCCGAGTTATCGGCCCATTATCGCAGCCAAAGTCACGCTAAATTTATCACCCCATTCACAAGCCAGTGCTAACAGCCCATAGCACCAGTTTACCCGCGATAGCAGCCGCAAAAAACATCGCCACAGATGAACCCGCAACTATCGCTAATGAGATGCAGAGTAGGCGTTCCCGTGCAAAAAGCAGCATCAACACCACACCGTAACATTCTCAACGACCAGCCAGATTGGCGATAAGTCCACAAAACATGCAATATGGCGCGTTAGCAGCAGGAAACTAACACCTGCTCTGACCTGGTGTAAAGTCGGACGGCAGCCTGCACCACAAAAAGGAGCCCAGCCCACAGCCACACCTGAAGACCAACAGATGCCATGGATTCACTGATCATGTGGCCCGGACACCCAAGAGGGCCACAAAACCCACCGACATCCACCCCCAGGACTCCCCCCCACCCCGGAATTATGTACCAAATAATCCGCCTGATGTTGTACAATCACATTTGGTGACATGCATGTGTCGTCACAAAAAAGAGCATCACACATTCACCTTGATGCAACAAATGAAAATGTTTTTTAAAAAACAGAACAGAAATGAAGACACATGGCGGCTCCCCTCGGGACAATCCATAGGTCACAGCCTGCAAGACAAAAATCATGATGGGAAGGCGTGTCTTGCGCACATCAAAGTACAGAGAGAGAGCGAAGGAGAGAGAGAGAGAAAGAGAGGGAGCGAGAGAAAGACGGACAGAGAGGGGGAGTGAGAGAAAGACGGACAGAGAGGAGGAAAGAGAGAAAGATGGACAGAGAGGGGGAGAGAGAGAAAGACGGACAGAGAGGGGGGCGAGAGAGAAAGACGGACAGAGAGGGGGAGCGAGACACAGATAACAGAAGAGATGGACAGGGAGAGAGAGTGCCGACAATGCACACCCAGGCCACACTGCTCACCCGCTGCCACCGGTGTGTCTCCAACCACATGCCAGTAAGTAGTGCAGTTCACCAGGTCACACATCTGAAACAGATCCGTCATCTGAAACAGAGTCATGAATGGCAAAGTACATACAATTGCCTGTCTGCCCCTGCGCACCCAGGCAGATGCACCACCAGCCCCTCCCGCCAGCCAGCGGTGCATGCCCGCCCCTGCGCACCCAGGCAGATGCACCCCAGCCCCTCCCGCCAGCCAGCGGTGCATGCCCGCCCCTGCGCACCCAGGCAGATGCACCCCAGCCCCTCCCACCACCCAGCGGTGCATGCCCGCCCCTGCGTGCCCAGGCCTCACTGCTCACCTTCTGCCCTTGGCATGTAACAATGAGGGCCCACCACGTGCCGCTGCAAGCCACATGCCCGGGGCCCGCAGACATGGCACCCTCCACATCATGCAGCCCCGCTCCGCAGGCCACCAGGTCTCACATTTGTTTCTGGGTCTTGATTTCGCCATGGCAGAGGACATACCAGTGCACCCAGCATCATCGTAGGCTGCACACCTGCTCAGCCCTTGAGGTGCCACAAACTCTGTGACCCGGGATGCGACGCCATGTGGCGGTAGGCCCGCGCTGCCCGCTGCCTCTGGCCTACACTGCGGTCCAGCAGGGCACACAAATTCTGAGCAGTCCGGATCGCCGGGACGGGGCATCATCGCAGGCTGCATATCCGCTCAGCACTTAAGGTGCCCCTACCTCAGTGCACCCAAAGTCACCGTCCCGTGGTGGTGTGCCTGTGCCGGCCGCAATGTATCCGGTGCCACCAAGTCTGTGCCCCAAAGTCATGGACCCTGTATGATTGTGTATGATGTTGCGGACGCCATTATGTCACCTCCGGTCCTGGGGAATGTGATGTTGCAGGGCCCGAGGCCCTCATGCCTACATTAACACCACACGGATGCACCCAGATAGAGAGTGGAAATGGCGTCTAGCAAGTGCACCCGGCCCTTTTCATTGGCAGGGCCACATGTCCTGTGAAGCGTGTGATGGATGGGTAGGGTGTGGGTGTGGGTGTAAACCACCTATGAGGAAGTGGCTGTGGCATGCTGACAACTAGACCTGTGAGCAGCAGATCACTAGAGGGAGGACCTGGGACATGTAGCGTTGCCGTCCCCCCATGAGGGTAAGCGGTGTGGGCTGGCCTGGCATATGCCAGTCCAGCGTAAGGGATTGTAAATGACCCCGTGGCCCTGGGCGTAGTTCCGTTCCTTGGCTGGCCAAGGAAGTACCTCATGCGTGTGTCCCTGTTGTTGTGTCAGTGCCACCCGAACCGCATTCAGCAATGTGTCACCCTGTGACCCCTGTTCAATGACATGAGCCACATGGACGTAAGAGGAGTCCAGTGAGCCTACATTCATCCATACTTTCACACTTGAAAGACCATAGACATGACACATCTGTGTGAATATGAATGTGATAGAGCGCCATGTTATTCTGAAATTTGTAGGGGTGCATCATATTCACTGTTAGTCTGCACCCACATATTAATCAAATTAGTTTAGTTGTGACATAGAAATTGTATCACTAGAATTGTTTAACATAGAGGTGATTAGAAATATAACCATGATTTTCATAAAGAATAATGTTGTAGACCATTGCAATTGTATTTTAGAAAATGCATAATGTTTGATTTTATGTAATGCAACGTGTTAGGTTAAACGTGTGTTATGTTGAAGTTGCACGTGTAGTCTGCTTATTCACATATAAAAATGAACTAATGCTTAAAGTGTGATTTAGTAATGTGTTTAAAAGTGTAAAGGCCTGATCGCATATACGTTTAAAGAGAAAGGCCTGTTCATTTCTTATGTTAGCTAACGTTGTAGGCCGAAAATGCTTTCCCTTGGTAAGGCTTTGGGTTTCAGGAGGATGGAAAATCTTAGAGAAGTGAAAAGTTTTTCGTTCCCATGTTTCTGTTGCAGGTGCAAGGACATTTAGCTCGTTAGAGAGACAAGGTCTTTTTTTAGGAGTTAGGATGGTACGAAAAGCCAACAGGGGAGTACATTGGAATTTACGGATGATACTTTCAGCGGAGAAGGTGCCTGGGACCCAAGGTCAAGCTAACCGTTGTTGGATGGAGTACAAGTTTGCTGGGGAAGTACTGGGAGAAAACCTGGCTGAAGAGGTGTGCCGAAGGGCGTATTCTACGTTTTTGGGATTTTGTATTAGGGACAGTGCCCCGAGGGTTGAGCAGTTGAGGGTTAGTTGGGAAGCTAGAAGGAGCATCTTAGAACGAGCTCTGATTAAGTGAATGTACTTCTAAGGAAGTCTTCACTTCTGACACCTTTTTACTCTCTTGCCTGGGAGGGAAATGCTAAGTAGGGACGTCACCTTAGAGATAGAGTAGGGACAGACTAACTGTTTTTCTTTTTAGACTAATGATTCCTAATGTAGACATTGGACTGACCATTGCATTTCTTATGCTACTGGAACTCGTTATTCTTTTAGTTCTGAGTTGTATGAGACTCCTACGTAGACTTGCATTTGTTCTAGTGCCCATTTATCTTCTTCACCTTGTGCTAAGGTGTCTGTATGTGCAGTTATTTTTGGTAGTAATAAAATCCTACAAATTTTAGATCCGGAGTCAGTGGTCCTCTTGAAATGAGATTTGATTCTGTTGATTATGTATCGAAAATCGAATTTCCTCCCCTCTACACTATTTAGCAGATAAAAAGATCCTGGCGACCTGAGAAGATTCTTGGAGAGAACCAGGTAGGCAAGAATCCGGTCCTATCAAATGTTTAATGCACATTCAGTAGAGTGGTGCATCTGGAGCAGTACAGGGCCATACAAACCCCACATGACGATCTTGGCCCGTGGAGGGCCAGCCAGGGTCCTCCAGGGAATAACAAGTCCAAAGGAAGAGGAAGCGTTCAGTCTGCAGTCAGATTGGTGTGTCATTGGCGATCAAACAGCATATGGCAGTCCATGTCGAGGTCCACGTGAGTGTTGCAGAGTGCATCGGGGGACAGTGGAAGGTGATGACGCAGATGAGGGCAGAACCAAGCTGAAGCCGGCCCTATGGCGGAGATGCATGCTACTGCGTCCTTCTTACCACAAGGGCAGAATCATCCGCATCTTCGTCCTCTGCTATTTCATGTGCCTCATGTGTGGGTTGTGGTGTTCTGTCTCCAGCCCTGTGTGGCAGTGATACATCAGTGGCCGGAGTTGGAATGTCTGCCGCACTGTGTGGCACTGATACTTCAGGGGGCGGAGATGTGGATGGAGTGGTAGCAGAAGCATGCATCAGCGCCAGGCCTTGTGGCAGCAATGCCATGAGGATGGTCCTGAGGTCATTGAGCAACCCTGCTACCTCTCACTGGTGTTCAGCCGTGGCAGCCGCTCGTTCGGCATTCGCCCGCTCCATGGTCTCCATTAACCTCCGCATGTTTCCCAACTCCCGTGTGACATCGCTGGAGCCACTCTGATTGGACAGTTGTCAGGACTCCAGCGATGTCAGCCATGGTCTGTTGGAGAGCATGGAGTGGACTGTGGGTGTCCGTTAGGGACCGTGAGTGGTCCCTGATGGGACTTGGACACCCACATATGGCATATAGTTTGTCTGCCATGCGATCAAAGCCCACCTGCACCTGTTCAGCCAGATTCTCTTGGAACCCCAAAACACAGCGTTGGAAGGCCATGTGTTCTTTGTGGGGGTCCTGGGAGGCAGCCGTGGTGGGGGGTGCTGCCTGCTGTGTGGTTTGTGCAGGGGGTGGGTTCTCCTCGTAGCAGCTGGGCTGCCGAGCTCCTGGAAGTGGGCTGCGTAGGCTGTCCACGAGCAGTTGAAGGGTGTCGGAGTCGAAGCTGTGGTGGTCTTCTTCGTCAGTGTCGGGCTGCTCTGCAGGAGGTGTTGATTCTCACTCTGCAATGTGAAGTGGAGATGCAGTTTAACATTGTGTCCACATGTATGTTGTCACATTGAACATGTTTTCATACAGACAGCATGACTGGGTACATTGTGGCTGTTTGGGAGGAGCTGCCTATTTGATGGGGGACAGTGGACATTTTGACAACAGACCTGCGTGTGTTTGTACTTGTACATTGTCAACTCACATTTTCTTGCTATGCCAAATTTGGTTGGTCATTGTCTGCACCCAAGCAGTACCAGTTGTGTCCTGTGTTCTGTTGTAGGTGTTTTGCGGATTGTGCCACATCATTGTCAATGTTGATGTGCTCTGCATGTGATGTGTGTGTGCTGCATTTTGGGGGAGTCACTCCTGCAGCTCTGATTTTGCTGCCCCTTATCCCTTTCATGCGGTACGCCTTTGACTTCTGTGCTTGTACAGTGCTGACATGTTGCATACTTGGGTACATTGGTCTTTTGGTGGGAGTTGGTGGTCTGGGGCATGGTTTGTCCGCTGATGTGCTCTACTTACTTGTGCATGTGTGCCATTGTGCCCATCTCCCCCCGTCACCCCAGTCCATGGTCCTTACTCACCCTGTTGCTGTTGTGTCCAGTCCCCCAACTCCTGCCACCGTCTCCCCACTGATGACTGTGAACACCATTTCCTCCATGTCATCCAGCTCGTCCTATGGCGCTGGGCTCCCACCTCCAGTCTGCATTACTGCCTTCCGGTTGTTGGTGAATTTCAGCTTGGTTTTGCGCTTGACATCATTCCAGCGCCTCTTGACCTCATCCATTTTCCTCTTCAGCACTCCCACTGCATTCACGATGGACTGCCATAGTCCATTTTTTGTTGCCAATGACAGAGTGGAGGTGACGAACAGTTGTTGATGGTGTTCTACCACCTCCATTATCAGGATCCTGTTTTCCTGAGGCCTGAACCTTTTCTTCCTACTCTTCTTCTCCTTCTCCTTGCCCTTCCCTGACCCCGAGGTCCCAGGCTGGTCCTGCGGAGGGCTTGTGGGGTTCTCCTCCGTACTTGCTCCGGCAACGTCCATTGTGCTTCGCTGTAGTTTGGCATTTGTTTGTCTGGTTTTTTTCTACTTTTATGGTGATTGTTCCTGCCTGACACGTGTGAATTGCAGGCCTGTAGCTGATTTTCGCTGATTTTTGTATCACGCTTGGCCTCATCGCAGCTTTTTTTGCGTTCATGTTTCGCATTTTTGTGGCGTGGCATTGATTTTAGCACGGTCATTTGACACGTTATCTGGAGACTATCACATGGTACCGCCGTGTTGTGAATACTTGGTTAACACGGCGTAAATTTCCCGCGATAGACTGCGATGTTGAAGGTTGTGTTAAGTAACTTTTGCGATGGTTATCACACGTTCTTGAGAAGATCCCCCACAGTTTGTTATTCTGTATGAGCGTTTTACATGTACATGGGTAGTGTGGCGCCAGACAGATCTGTAGACTAGTGCAGCGGGTCTATGTCATGCTACCCATTTAGCTTTGAAAAGTTTTTTTTTTTACGCGGGATGATACTTATTAAGTCTGACAGGTTTGGAAATACGCAGGGCCGAAAGAGAGGGAGAAGCGAAAGAGGAGAAAAAGAGAACGGATGCCTGAAAAGACAGAAAATGCCTGTGAACAGGATGGGAGCGGGGCTGGTGTGAGTATCTTTGACAGGGCTGCTTTGTGTTCTCCAGTCTGGCCCTGGAAATAAGGTTCTTCTACAGAGGTGGGCTGAGAGTGCTGATTCACAGAGAGAACCTTGAGAAACTGCCCTCCCACATGGGGAAGTCTGACAAGGTTTGAACCCTCGGATCGGTGGTAGGTTGGCAAGTTGTGAACACATGCCCGGGGGCAGCGAGAAAGCTCATAAAGAGCAGGCTGTACATATTCATGCACTAGGAGCATTGAGATGGGATAAGGGTGCTAATGCAGGGGGCAGAATGATATATAAGCACATCATCCAGACTTATGGACTTTTACAGACAGCACTCACATGCACAGGATACAATTAGATAGCGATGGGCATGCAACCTGACGTGCTCCTTCATTAATGTACTGGGAGGAGTCTAATATGCTATCCACATAGATGCATATGGGACATTAAGAATGGCTGTTTCACTCAGGTATATGATCATTTAAGTTTTGCCATGGACACTTATGCACGGGGCAGCAGGCCATGTTGTGCTCTCATACTTAGGTGGCAGGGAGATGGCCTGGGGGACAGTATGACAGCTTTGCCACATAAATAATCCAGCATTTTCTCAATGAACAAACTCTCCTCTTGCAGCATCCATATACAATAATACAATCTGTAGTTTGAAAATCTGTGCTCTAATGCCTCATCCCTCCATCTATTACTGTATTATTGCAATAGGTACCACAGAAATAACTAAACAGCCCATTCCAGGAAAGCCACCAGGAGTATTCTTGGTGATGTGTGTAGTGCTTCAGGAAACACCCAATGCAACTGGGTTTGTTGTGCTGGAACAAGTGCCAGAGTGGTGCCCTTGCCAGATTAATAAACACACTCTGATTAGGTCATACCAAAGTTCTAAAATAATCTTGCTCATCCCCTGGTAGCAGTGGCACAAGCTACAGACAGTTTTCCAGCGAAATGTGTATTAAATTCAAGCAGTACCAAACAGCATTAAACGTAAGAACACAACACAATGAAACTTGAAAGTCAATTTAAAAATTAAGAAAAATGTACTAGTTAAAGGACACACAGTGATCAGGATTAATAATTGGAACTGGAGACCTGGATTAAAAAATATTAAAGATAAATAGTACCAAGAAAATACAAATCACCAATTTAAAGTCACAAGTCATGGCTGACTGGGACTTGGGTATGATTTTAGTTCAACCGCAGATGGAGAGGGGTTCGGGTATGCTAAGCATGTCACACCAAAGTTTTTACCTTGGGATTTAAACGTTTTTTTGCTTCTCAAAATCCTCCAGTGGGGCAAGATGGGACATTTCTTGCCATCTAGTCTTCAGTTTTGGCACTAAAAGTTCAGAGTGGGACAAAGCACAACTCTGCAGCCACTGAAGTTGCTTCAATACTGGGGTAAATTGATCTCCTGTGGGGCGTGGCTGGATGAGGTAGCTGAGCAGGGTTCCACGAGGCCAAATACTTTTACCTCAATGTACTGTTGAAGCTTTTTACTTTGAGACAAAACTGTTGAGCAGAATGAACCAGAATATGTTGCCTGTCCCTGGGGACGACTCTGCACTTTGTCTTTCCACGAAGCCAAATACTTTTGCCTCAATGTACTGTTGAAGCTTATTACTTTGAGACAAAACTGTTGAGCAGAATGAACCAGGATATGTTGCCTGTCAATCTGCGCCCTTCCTGGGGACGACTCTGCACTTTGTTTTAGTCCTCTGGAGGTAAAGAAAATGTGTAAGTCCCACAAAGGTTTTGTTGGTGGAAAAATGCCTCCTGATCTGTCCTGCATTACTATGGGAAGGCTTCTAGGTTCAAAGTCTCCCTCCAGCTCAAGATCCAGTCCTTAGTAGGCAGCGGGCCTTATTCATATCAGGGAGCTCTTATGCCTATTGTGGGCTGTTAGCAGCAGCAACCACTTGACCCACAGAACGTGGTTCCAGTTTGAGTCTGAGTCCTTGGGTCTTTTCTTCTACAGTATTTAGGCAGAGTTTTTTTTCCTGCATGATATTTCTTCCAAGGTTTAGGAATGTTCTGAGGTGGTGGTGAGATGCCAATTATATGCTGTGCACTAGCCAGTGATTTGAATATTTCATGTGAATAATCCTGGCTACTTTCCTACTTAAACCCAACCTCCACTTTCAGCACTTCCTTTCCTCGGTTTTCTGCAAAATCTTCTTTGGGTTCCTCATTTAAAATGGCCCTATTCTTGCACTTTCAGGAATCTGTTCTTCTTCAAGCCACTCCCATACTCCCAGGAAACTGGTATTTCCTATTGCAAGTGGCACTTGTCATGAAGTCTAGTGTAGCTTTGGACATGAATGATTTCAGTTTCTGATTTCCCATTTGGGATCTTCAGTTCAAGAGGATTAGCTAATAATGCTGTCTTTGAGTTGCCGTCTGTTCCTGTCTCCATTCCCAGGTGACGGTTCCCTGCTAAATGTTCACAGTTGACAACACGCTAACCTTCCTGCTCTCTGCAGCAAGCTTGCTGTCCTTCAGGAGGCCAGCCATTAACCGCTTAAAGCACAGTTTTACATGTAGGTTTTCCACTAACCTTATCAGAAATTGTTCCTAATCTATGCTAGATTTTTAATAACTGGCTATAACTTTGAATGAACGTTTGGTATTTTTCCAGGTGAAGTTACAGAAATGAGACTTTTCTTCGTAACTAGTCCTGCTCATGGAAAAGATAACTTTACCAACAGCAAGAAACATTATTCTCTGTTGGGGTCAAACATTTTTTTTAAATAACCTATCTTATCTGCCTTTCACTTTAGTGCTCCCCTTCATTCTTTATTCTGTGGACTCTTTGTGAGCCCACTCATTTATCTATGTGGGTGTATTTCACTTCATTCCCCTTAATTCAGCTTGAATTGTATATGGTCCTCTTTCACTTGTGTGTTTGAACCTTCATTAACTTAAGCCTATCACTGCACTTAAGTGTGTTAGTTCTTCCACTCCCATATGGTTTTTAATGCCCCTCCATTCACCCTGGCTTGAAGGTGCCCTCTCGTGTACATGCCCTTTGGATGAACCTTTATTTGCTGGCTCTGTGTACTGTGCCTTTTACCTGAGCATGTGTGCCTGCTCCATTCATCAAGGCTGAGAATGTGTTTCCCTCGCTCTCTTCTTTCAGGCATGGTGTATCAATCTAAATTAATCAGACCCTGACTATTTTGTTCTTGTCTCTTATTTGACATTCACTGGTGTCTTTCCATTTAACCAGCAGAGAACAGCACTGTCCTTTATTTGTGTCTGTTATCTTTCATTTGTGAAAGGGGATGGTTGAAAGGTGCATGTGCTTTTCTAGTAGACCTCTTGATATGCGCATAATGAAATGGTAGTGGAAGAGGTGATCGTGTATTAGAATTTAAATAGTCAGCTTTTTGCTATATCCTTTCAGGTAAGGTTTGACACCCTACCATTTAACAGCCATACCTTACTCTGAGTGTATGGTGATAAAACTGGATGGCTGGAGAGGTATTCGCATAATCTTGCTACCTTCTTTCCTTAAAACAAGCCACCACCTGCATTCAGTGAAAAAAATACATTGTTTTTTTAGATGTGTAGCTTTAAGCATGTCCTGCTCGGCCAAGCCAGAAATTCACACTTTATAACTGTGCCCACTTCTGTTCACCTTAGCTTTTAAACAAGGCTGTGAGTAGATAGGCCTTTTCCTTCAGGGCCAATACAAATGCTTCAGGGATGCCTAGATTCCACCCAGGGAGGGCTGCTTATGGAAAGATGGTGGCTTGAAGGACCGTCTTGAGTGAAGCTCACCTCGTACTTCATAAAGCATGTGAAACAGTTTAACGGGAAGGGAGTTGAACACTGTTTCCCATAGAAATAAAATGGAGGAGGCAGGTTGAAATACATCACAGTTGTGTGGGCCTCAAAATGCTTGATGCCATGCTTCTTTCAAATTCATATTATGGTAGTGGTTGACTGTTTACAACTCGAGTGACTGATAGCTTTCCAGCAGTGCCCATAAAGGTGCATAAATGTTCCCCCACTGAACTGACAACTCTTACTTCAGCTGGACATGAAGGAGACTCTGTGTACCAACCAATAGAGATGTGTTATTAGGGACAGAGCGCTTGCCCTAAGGTATTTTAAATAGTTAGAACTACTCCTTGTATTCTGCATGAACTCGCCTGCTACGACCTGGGCAAAAGGGAGCTCAACTGCCCAAAGAGAATAAAAGAACTGACGATGACCAAGAGGTCCCAAAGAAGGTCCAACTGAGTATGGTCTGTTTGAAGGATACTTCAAGGAACCTAGCCACAATGACCTTGCTGCTGATTTAGTCACAGTCCACCAGGAAGCTACTAAATAAACAACACAACCGCTGAGGACTCACTGAGAAAACCTAGTTGTGATGGCCTTCCATTAGATCCAACCACAGGGGTGCTTTCCCCTTCCTCTTTCCAGCCTCACAGGAATAACGTGGATTACACTGATCTCAACAAGCCTGTCCATTACTTATGTTCGTTGGCTTTATTGGCACACTCACTTGTTGGTTTCTTTTCGATGGCTTGCCTTTTCAATCATTAATCCTCCCCTGAATGTATGTGTTCCGAGTAGCGTGCTACTCACTGAAAAGTGCTTCATCACCCCATCAGGGGTAGCAAGCGCTATATAAATGCAAAACCTTTTCCCTCTTCCATCCCTCCACTATCCTTCTCAATCCAAATAACTGACTAACATATCCACCACTCAAATTACTTTCATATTTCACTATACTAATTCACCACTAATCCTTTATGGGTTCCGATGTAGTGTGCTACTCGCCGAAAAAGTGCTTCAGCACCCATCAGGGGTAACAAGTGCTATATAAATGCAAACCTTTTCCCCCTCTTCCATCCCTCCAATATCGTTCTCAATCCAAATAACTAACATATCCACCACTCAAATAACTTTCATATTTCGTTATACTAATTCACCACTAATCCTTTATGGATTCCTGAGTAACGTGCTACTCGCTGAAAAAGCACTTCGACACCTCGTCAGGGGTAGTCAGCGCTATATAAATGCAATTACAATACAATACAATCTAAATTTGCTGCCAAATCTGGCCCTGAGTAACCCCAATCACCACACAACTGTTACCATTCTGGGCAATACTACCAGTCTCCGCTGGTACAACCACAGCAGAGACATTATCCTTAGATACCCCTTCACCAGCGCAACCTTCCAACAGTGCCTGCTGACGGCCCGCACCAACCTCACTATCCCCTTCTGGGTTCCCTGGGCCACGCCCTACTTCTGAAACAGGGAAAATGCCACCCGAGGTGCAACCTCTGCGCTCCTATGCTTCTCTGCTGCCGCCAATGGCTCGCTCACCCGCCCCACCTATGCCTGCGGCTGCAATATGGCCAACGTCTCACCCATTTCATCCATCCTACGCATTAGGGCCTGAATTGCCACCTTGGTCCGTGGGTGCTTGGACCCCCTCTTCACACCATTAGGAATCCTTGGGCAAAGTCCTACCAGACCTAAAGTAAAACTCCCCCTAGCCAGCCACAACAGCACCAGTCAACAACCCTGGGCACTGAAGCACCACAACAATGCCAAATTAGGTTATCCTTACTCCATTTGCGAAACCCAGGCCGTAACTAACGAGAGTGAGCTAAGAAAAGAGCACTCCACTATCCAGCCTGCTGCCCGCTTGGTACCCCCACCAGTGAGAAGCCACAAAAAAACACAAATGGTACAATGTACTCCATGCCTCTCGATCCAGAGGCCACAATCAGGACAAAAATACAGCCCTCTTAGCAAGGACTAGCAACATGCCATGCGGCAACCCCCAATGAGCCCCTTCCCAAAAATACAGGGGAGAAACACTGCCCACTACACAATTGCAGCCACCAAGGGAAAAAATGCCCTAAAAAGACCTTGTTTTCCTCAACCATACACATATAATATAATACCCCCTATTGCCCCCTCACATGCAACCACAGCTTGCCCCCACTGGAGCTGCAAGAGAATGCCCGGAACACCTGGGTCAGGCGTGTGACTCCCAGAAGGGGTTCAGCTGTGGTGCCTTGCAGAGCTGTGCAGCAAGCGAGAGCTTGCCATGTGTGTGCAAAAAAGCAGCAGCAAAAAAGTTCAAGCATAACACCATTGAACAATTCCCAGATTCCCTCTTTGTTGACCAATTCCATAATGGCTGTCTACGGATGATCAAAAATGACTTCATTTTCTTCACTCACGACATCTCTTCCTGGTCCTCCAGCTTCTTCAATTCCTTCAACGTCTCCTCCTCCTCTTCTTTCACACATGGGAAGCGGTAAAAAATGTCCCCCTCCACTTGCTTTAATGGCTCTCTCACCATTACACTTTATAATAATGGCACCGTCATGATCCAAGCTACAGACTCCTGACTCTCTCTCTTTGACCACCTCTTCCACTCCCTTCGTCCCACCCCCGCGACTACGATCGCTCTCGATTCTTCTTCTTCTTGCTTGTCTTCTTTCTCCCTTTCTCCCCCCATGACCCCCATACATTCCTTAAGACCGCTCTCCCGGGAGTCACAGGTCCACCCTTTATTTCCCCCTTCTCTTGCTCCCTCCTCTCCCATTCTGCCCCCTTCCCAACTTGATCCCCCCTTACCTTGTCTGCTTTACCTCCTGCCTCCCCTCCCCACCCTGCATCTCCCCAATACTCCAATCCCATCTCCTTCCCCCTAACCCCCTATTCCTACCCATTTCCCCCTACTTAATCCACCTTTCTTACAACCTGAACTACCGATCAACACGCCTTACCCTTCCCCTTTCCTCCCCCTTTCTCCCCTTCCCTCATACCTTCAATTCTGTTCTTACACCTCCCATCTCTCTACAACCTACACTCCCCCTCCTATGCCTCACATCCCTGCCTCCCCTCTTTGTAATTCCATCCTCTTCCCTCCCTCTGACCTTACAGTCCTTTCTCCTCCTATGCTTCACAACCCTGTTTCTCCTCTTGGTAATTCTGCCCTCTTCCTTCCCTTTGACCTCACTGTCCCTCACTCCTCCCACAACTACCATTTAGCCCAACCTCCCCCCACTCTGCCTGGTGCCTGTCCCCCTACATTCACCTTTCATAGTCCATGGTACCTGGCCTGCACCCTCTCTCTTCTCCCCATTCCTCTGGCCTTCCATTGACCTCCCTCCCTCCCCTCCCTCCCCTCCCTCCCCTCCCTGTACAGCCCCTTCTCCTCTCATCTTACAGTATCACTGGCCTTCCCTTAACCCCCACCTCCTCTGCCCCTCCACCTCTCGCCCTCCTTTTCTACCTCTCAATTTTCTCCTCCTACTTATGATCTCTATTCTTCACCTCTGCTCAACACCAGTAAAAATATCACTGTAACTCCATCCACTCCTTTCTACCACCATCTTTCCCCACCTTCGACCCTTACACCCCAACACTCTCCCCAGTCCCCCTCATCCCCCTGTCCTCCTTCACCTACTTCACTCCCTCCCCCACCTTTGACCCTCGCACCCCAACACTCTCCCCGGTCCCCCATATTCCCCTGTTCTCCTTCGCCTACTCCACTCCCTCCCTTAACCATTGAGCCACCCAACACTCCGTGCTCAGCCCACCTATCCCTGGAAACTAAACTTGATTCTCTCATCTCTTCCATTTTCCCAGCTTGAAGCGTCCATTTCACTCTTAAGTGCTAAGATATCCCCCTCCCCTAATAACCTCCCGAGGAGTTCCCTGCTCCCGTGCCCCAATAAAGCCAACCACAGTCTGTCCTCCACAGACATCACCAACTTACTGGCTAGCTACAAGACTACCAACATCAACCCCCCTCCACTCTCCTCTACTAACAATTCTACTCAATTCACCATTCAGACCATCTCTTCCGTCAGAACTTACCAGCCTCCCTCTCAAGGGGCACCCTCATTCAAGAATCTAATCCCTATCCCCCTTCTCAACCCAAACACTCCCATCACCAAAACAGTTGCGTCAGAGCTACATTGTATGCTCCACAACTGCAGATCTGCAACCAAACACAAACTGGAAATCTCTAACACTATCACCCACCACAATCTCGACGTGCTCTTTCTCACTGAGACCTGGTTTAATGACTCCTCTCACACTTTGTTTGATCTTCTGATACCTACCGACTACTCTATCCTCAGAAACGACAGAACAGACAAGATCGGGGGAGGTGTTGCGATTATCTTCAGAAACTCCCTTCAAATAAGAGCCTTTCCCACCATCTTCTTCCGCACATTCAAATGCCTATCCCTAGAACTTCAAGTTCATCACGGCTCACCCTTCAGGTTCCATGCCATCTACCACCCACCCGGTAACTACTCTTCCTTCATGGAGGAACTCACCGACTTCATCAGCGACCAATATTCACAAAGCGACAGGCAGATCTTCCGAGGTGACTTCAATCTCCACTGGGGCTCCATGGAAGACTCGGCTGCCAACAAGCTTGCAACCTTTCTCTCAGCTAACGATCTTGTCCAACACTGCTCGGAAATTACACACACCAAGGGCTCAATTCTGGACCTTGTTATTTATAAACCAGACCAGCTTACCATTGCTCCCCTTATCCATGTAGACCGGTCAGACCATTTCCTCATTCCCTTCCGTTTTCACCTCTCGCACATTATAACTCTCGGCCAACCTAAAAGGGTTTCTACCTGGTTCCGCAACACTAAAAACATTGATCTTGAGACTCTGTGTGCTTCTGCTATGCGTTCACTTCCTAGTCTAGACCCTAACGCGAATGTCAACGATCTCACTCCCCCATTGCCTCTCAATCCTTGCAGTCGAAATCGACAATGTCGCTCCACTCCAAAGCAAAAGGAAAAGACTCACCCCCTCAGCACCTTGGTTCAATAAAGCTCTCTATGACGAAAGGAAAAACCTCAGAATCTTGGAGAAACATTGGAGACAATCTCCATCCACCTCCAATCTCTCTCTTTTACGTTCAGCAAGATCTTAATACCACAAGCACATCTTCCATGAAAAAGCATCACATTTCAGATCCCTCCTCGACTCAGCTAAAAACAGACCCAAAAAACTTTTCGACCTCATCAAAAACCCAAACTGTTCTCCCCAAACCGTCAAACCTGAGGATGCTTCAAAGAAAGCAACTGAATTCGCTATATTCTTTGATGAAAAGGTCAAATCACTGGTGGATCAGGTCACCCACCCCACCCCCATTGAGAAGCGAAAATCCTTAGTCACTTGGAAGAACTTTGCCGCCATCTCGGAAGATGACCTCCTCAAATGCATCCTTGAAATCAAACCCTCCAACCATTCTTCTGACCCCATACCTAGTGTCATCGCCATTGATTTCTATACCAATACTCTCTTTTATTGGACCAGGCTAGGTAATCTCTTCCTCAGTCAAGGATCCCTCCCAGCTGTCCTCAAAATAGCACAGGTTACCCCCTTCTAAAAAAAAACCTCCGCACATGCGAACAACCTCAATAACTTCCGCCCCATCACCAATCTCCCTTTTCTTTCTAAGATCACAGAAAAATGTGTTACAAAACAACTTTCCCAACACATTATGGACAATAATCTCCTTGACGTGTTACAGTCTGGCTTTATTAAAAATTGCAGCACTGAAACAGCCCTGCTGCGAGTGATCGATGATGCGCTGCATATACTCGATTCGGGGGAATCGTGCCTTCTGATTCTTCTTGACCTATCTGCAGCCTTTGACACTGTTAATCACAACACCCTCCTTAACACTCTTCAACAGAGAATGGGCGTGGAAGGCACAGTGCTTAAATGGTTTGCCTCATTCCTCTTGGACAGATCCCAAATGATCAAGATTGCGAACAGTCTCTCGTCTCCACTGGTGATTGGTCAAGGCATCCCTCAAGGTTCCATCCTTGCACCCCCTCTGTTTAATCTCTATCTGGAACGATTAGGGAACCTCCTAAGCAAATCTGGAATCCTCTAACATCTCTATGCAGATGACACCCAAATCTACCTCAAGGTGTCTTCCTCGCAAGATCTCTCACTACTCAACTCTACTCTCAACTCTATTCACAACTGGATGTTAGTTCACCAACTCATTCTCAATCTCTCCAAAACTGAATTCCTCCTCCTTTCTACCTCTCTCTCCCCGCCTCCTGTTCAATCCTGGATGGATCAGCTGAATTTACTCAACAGTAAACCCATCATTGTCGACTGCGCTAAATCATACTTGACAAAAGACTCAACCTAATCTCACACATCAACTCCATTGCCAAGAACGCACGTTATCAGCTGTGCCTTCTGTGGGAGATTCGTCGGTTCTTCCCGGAGAAAGACCTAAAAACCTTCGTCCAATCGCTAGTTCTCTCTAGACTGGATTATTGTAATTCTCTTCTGACTGGCCCCCCCAAACCTCACCTCTCCCCCCTTAAATCCGTCCTCCATTCAGCAGCTCGTTTCATTTCAGGATCTAAACGAAGTGACCACATCGCTCCTACACTGTCTTCTCTCTGATGGCTTCCCATCGAGGCTAGAGCTATTTACAAAACGGCTTGCATCACCCACAAAGCCTTGCACTCTTCCTCCCCTCGCTATCTGGCGAATAAACTGAAATTGTCCGGAGGCTTGAGACCTTCTCGGAATGCGGAAAAGTTCCTGCTTGAGCCCCCCTCCTTCAAAAGGGAAAAATTGATGTCTTAATCGTTCTCAGGTAATGCGGTGAGAATCTGGAACTCGCTTCCTCCTTTGCTCCGTGCAACCACCTCCATCCGGATCTTCAAAGCGGACCTCAAATCTCTTCTATTCCAAAGACACTTTCAAAACTAATTCCTTTATTCTCAGACCCCGCCAGGAAGTTCGTTAGTCATTGTAAATTTGTTATATTTATTTATTTTTGTACATTCCTTGCTTGCTGTGTTTGATATTGTGTTCCTCTTGCCTGCTGTGTTTGATTCTGTGTCCTGCTATTTTTGTACGTTCTATTTTGTAACATTTCTCTCATGTAACGTAACTGGTTCTATTGTACAGCGCTCTGACACCTTCGGGTAAAGTCCGCGCTTTATAAAAATGCATAAATAAATAAATAAATAAATAAATAAAATCACTCCATGTAACTGGAGTGAAAGCAGGGGCCCTGGGGAGAGTCTTCCTTCTTGAAGCAGCGAGCGGAAATCAAGAGACCCGCTGCCCTAGTTTCCCGAGTTGGGGGATCCTTCGTCAATTGATGCTTATTCTTTCATCATGGAGATTGGTGATTACTTTTCTTTGTCTGACTGCAGAGTGAGAGGAGTTATGAAAGTGAACGATGTGACAATCTTACTCTTGTGGGGGCATATTATCAAGGACGCCATTAAAAATGATCACCGGTTTAGCGGCAGAAAACTGCAGCTAAAGGGGCGATAATGAGCTCGATAATATGCTCTTGATGATCCCAATAGAAGTCCATGTTCTGGTGTGATCATGGACTTCTATTGGAAATCTCCAGGGCATATTATCAAGGCCATTATCGCCGCTTTAGAGGCAGTTTTCTGCCGCTAAACCGGCGATAATTTTAACGCCGTCCTCGATAATATGCCCCGTGGTGCCGTAGTGGGAAATTTCTGTCTCATACTCCCCTACCTACAAGTGCATGGCTTCACGCTGCTATATAGTTTAATGAGGATCCTTATCTGATAGTAGGTCAAATATAGATACTTATCCAAACCCTTCTCTTTCCTTCTGGCTGCTTCCATTTTTTATCTTGACTCTCATTACTTTTTCTTTATTACGTATTTATTCCCTGCTACCACAATTGTCACTTGTCTCTAGGTGTTTTTCACGTAACTTTTTCTTTATTATATATCATATACGAGGTGTTATTGGTTTGGTTAATATCACTCACCTCATGACCTATGGTGGAGTCTCATTTCACACTGGTATGTAGGTCTCACCTCCTATGCCCGACATTTTTAGCTTGTTCAATTACGTTATTGCCGCTCACTTTTCAGACCTGTTGTTGTGAAGATTGTCGTGAGCCCCCTGTGATGTGCACAGTTTTTCTGAATATGTCTTGAGTGGATGGCCTTCTGCCACAGACAAAAAAATTCTTACAGACGACGCCCTGATGAAGGTTGCCAACATCGATTGTAACTTCCAAAACGCGCGTTGGCGCATTTCTGTTCAACTGTTCTAATACATGTTATACTAGTATCATTCTTATTGCACTATTATTGTTATCATAATGAGAAGCAATTTTTAGAATCTCTGCGATTCATTTTGTTATGTGATTATTGTTATGTACTTTTCTGATGTATGTTTTCTGTTTCATTGTTCTGCAATTGGTCATGTGTTTTTTTGTGCTGTATTTAGATTGTCTATTTGTATTGTCCGTTCTTGCTTGTGGTGCTCACTAACTATGTATATACAGATGTCAAGTTAATATCACAACAATTTGTGTTATGGCTATTTATTTAAAAAAAAAGCTATAAAAAATATTTTTGTTCTTATAAGTAATAAATTATAAATTTAACTGGTCTGACTTATGGCTTTTTGTACATTATAAACGTAATGTGTTTGTTATATGAAGTTTTGGGGAAGTATGCTTTTTTGCTTGCCTTGAGTATTTTTCCCTGCCTTCTTCTCCAAATATATCCAGTTAGTCAGGGACCCTCTATGTGCCTTTGAAACAATCTTGCTAGGGTACCGGGAGTGTGAAAGAAAAGTCTGTTGTCTGTAATTTTTTTGTAACACACAGCAGCATTTAAATACTTGTAAATGAACCGTACACATATTTCTGAATATATCAGCAGTTGTGAAAGCCAAAATGAAACAAATTTTTTTGTAATTCTGATGTGTGATGAAGCAAACCCTTATAAGTATTCCCAAGCAAGACTCCTGTTGAACCATCCAGTATTTTTTGCTGCTGTTTTTAGAATCATAAAGCCATTTCAAGAGACAATTTGCTTACTATATGTGATCATACACAATCATCCCATTTTTGTATGAATTTTAAACATAAATTGAGATATATGAATGTGGCCTCACGGCAAGTGCTACCCCTTTGGATCTTGGGAACCAGGTTCAAATGCTGGTGTTGTCTTTGCCAAATCAGTTAATCTCCAGTGCTTGAAATAAAACACATCCAACCTTATGTAATGTAATCTGATGCTCATGTAAAGTGCTCCAATGCCCTAAGGCAGTGTTTGTGCTAAATAAAACTGCAATATATATTCCAAATTGCAATAATGGGCCTTGTTTTAATACATAAATGAATATGAGGACTTACCCCATACTCTGCTGCAGAAGTGTTTTTCTGCATTTGCTAAAATTACTGGTATCAACACTTTCGATGCGATCAGAAACAGCTCAGACTGTCGGTTGGAGCCTTTCCGCCCGCATCAAAATGTTCCATTCGGATTCCTTTCCGACCGACCCATTTTGATGGGTTCAGTCAGAAAGGAATCCAAACCGGATTTCAGAATGGCCTCCAAAAGCTCAGAGAGCCAGTCTGCCATTCAGGAAGCCTCTGGTAATCCCTTGTGCTGCTCTTTCTACCCAAAGGATTACAATGGCAGATTCCCACAGCCTCTCTGTACCGGCCTTTCCGACACAGAAAGGCTGTGGGAATCTGACCTTGGGGGTCCCCGGCAGGGCCCTGATTGGTGCCCCTCTGTTGATCCCTGTACCCGGTGGCAGCCACCTTGAGGTGCCTGTCACAGGGTGCAGGGATGAACTGCACCTCAGCTGTTTACAATGAGAGCATGCTCCCATTGTAAAGAATAGGAATGCAACTGAACAGTGTTCGGTTGCATCCTAATTGCTGGTTTGGGACCTACGCCAGGAGGTCGTTTGGTCCCAGTTCCCAAAAGATGTCGAACAGACTCAGGTCCATCCAACATCGTAATCCGGCCCTACATGTTTTCGGAAGTCTTTTGATTTTAGTGAGCAGATGCCAGCGGCCAACACCCCACTCTGAAATGTGTTCCATTGCAATTAATCATCTGCCACTTTTATGGGCAGATTAATATCTTATTCACAGGTCAGTAAAGACATACAAGGGCATGGTCGAGGTTGTGACATTTACCAACAATTGCTGTCAGAGAAGAACGCAATAAATTGTAAAGAGTGTGTTTTTTTGGTAATTCACAGTATTTTAAAAGCGTGTCTACTATTACATTGAAAATGCCCCGGCCTTATGTCTGTTAAGCTTGATGGGTTGCAAACGTTTGTCTTTCTAAAAATTGGGTTGTGGTTCTAAAATGTTTGGGAAGCATTGCTATAGGATGTAATGCACTTGTAATGGCAGATAGTATATCCATCACGTTATTGAAGGATTAACCCACCAGCTCTAAATCAATCCCAAGTGTCTATAGTATCATGCATTTTCGCTGCTTTGGTCTACGCCACTACCACCAGTTGAGGAAAAGAAACGTGATCTAAAGTGTTTAACTCTAAGAAATGATTTGTGGGGACTCTCTCTTTTCACTGACACATCCAAGGTGTTCACTTTATGGCTAATTTTTCTGAGTTCCAGCAAACCTCTCTTGTGACTTATAACTAACCATAGACTGTGTCAAAAATATTTAAATCAACAATATTGACTACATAAATATCATTAAAACAAGTAATAGTAGCAGTAAAAAAATACAAACAAACCACAATATTCAAACAAATAAACAACAAAAAACATCCTCCAATAATAACTACAATATATAATACAATATCATATTTTACTTAATAAAAATAATACATTAAAAATATATAAAAAGAAAACTCCTCTAAATTACATATTCCACATATTTACATGCCACTTACATACAACACATATTTATATTTACAAACAATATTGTTTCTTTATTTAAAATAAATTCATATATTATTAAATAAAAAAAGTTATCTCAAATACGAGCATTAAAAAACATTGATTGGTGTTCCCCAAATAACATAAAGGGCCAGATTATGAAGTCAGATAGACCGCCACCGACAGGCCATTGGTGGCAGTCTGTCCGACATCTGAGACTGCAGCCTGACCGGCGCATTATGATGTGGTTGGTCAGAGAGCGGAGGGACCGACCGACAGCTCCGCCAGGCTCAACAAGCCCGTCAGAGTGTTGATGATAGTATTATACCCTACAATGGGGGCGGTGCCTGCGGAAGCACTGCCGTAGGGATTACGATGTCCCTTTTTCCTCTGCCTTTACATGGTAGTCTGACTGCCATGTAAAAGCAGATGGAATGGGACTTTGGGGGCCACTAGCTGGGCCCCAGTCAGCCGTGGGCCTCCGCTATGTGGCCAGGGAGACACATATGGTGCCCCCGCAAACATCTATTCACCGTGTGCCAGGCACCACATGGTGCCTGGCACACGGTGCATAGATGTTTGAAAACGTACCCTTTACTAATGCTGCTGGTGCTGTGGCCTTTTCTGGCCAGAAGCAGAAGCCACAATAGTAAAGGGTATGTTTCCTACCCGTATGCTGGCGGTTGCATTGTAATTTGTCAGGCAGTACCTCTGACTCCTTGTCGGGCGGCCCCATTTCCGCTATGATGTGGGTCGGACGCTCGTCCGACTGGTATCGTAATGAGGGCCAGAATATTAAATGAAAGAAGTTTTCTCAAATACAAGCATAAAAAAACATTAATTGGTATTTCCCAAATAAAGAAATAACTGAAAAAATAAATTAAATGAAGCTGAAACAACCAATAACATGAAACTATACAAATCTGTAATCCATAAAATAGCTTAACCAATTAAACAAACAAAACAAAAGCCACAGTAATTTAACCAAAGATTAGCTCATCAAATGGCAAACATTTGAAGAGGAGGAAATTCTGATGGATTTCCCCTGCAGAACAGAAGCCTACAACACATACAACCATACATACACTTCTCCAAGTAAGCAATATTTATATTTAAAATATGAAGTTAAATAATTTTTACTTTAAACAAACAATTGCTAAGAAACAGTTACGAACACAGTTTTTAAGATGTATCCTTTTGTACAGATCACTCAACCTTCAGCTAAACTCAATCGACAAGTACACAGCAATACCTAAAAAAAAAGTAAGTATATCTAAAAAACTGCTTTCAACTTATTAAAACAGCAATAGTTAAAAGTCTGAATAACCTAAACGGCGTTAAACATCAAAAAGATAATATATGCAATAAATGTAACAAACTTTTCTCTTCCAACAGAAAAAAACAGTTGCTTCAAGAAGAAGCTTGCCGGAGAAAAAGTTTCCAAGCAGACAAAACTGCACTAAATAACATACAAGTAAGTTTTGAAAAAAACAAAAATTTATATGTAACTGTATATTAATAAACAACATTTAATAAATAACTATTTTTCTATTTTCATATTATTACAGAAAATAAAGACATAATGACAGAAGATGCAAAATTTATAACATCACAGAAGGTGAAACTGTTACTATGTTACATGTGATACACCTAAAGTCAAGAAAATACTTGTGCTGAACATATCAATTGGAAATGTCCAAACATTATTCTAATGCATTTTATGGGAGGGCAACTACTAAAGAAACTGCAGTAATTAATGTAAAAGAGTGAAACCACTCTCCCAATGTAACCGAAATAGAAGTGAGAGAAGTATTAAAACATATAAGAGAAGCAAGCACTAGTACCCAAGAACCCACAGCACAAATACCTAAAGATATACTACCCCACATAGCACAACATTTAACAGGCCAGTTACCATCCATACCCACCTTAGAATTCCTCATTACATGAACTAAAAGGGCCATCAGTGGCACCATACCTGCTCCTAAAGCATACAAAGATATAGATATCCCACCACAGCTTACAATGACCCACAGAGAGGAACAATTCCAATTATATGATAATAAAAGTAATGATAAACATAAACTTAAATTTGCTACCACTACACATTTACTCAAACTAGCCCAATGTCATAGATGATGGATGGTACATTTAAAATGTGTCCCAAACCTTTACATCAACTATACACCATACATTGTGAATTTCAAAAAAACGGATACACCTTTTGTGTATGCATTACTTCCAAACAAACAAGGCAGTACCTACATGGAACTGCTAAACCACATTAAGCAACAAATAAACAACTACTCCCCCCAATAATTTATTATTGACTTTGAGCAGGCTGTAATTAAATCTGTACTAAAAATATACCCCCACACAACCATACAAGGATGCTACATTTTAATCAATGTATGTGGGGTCACCTTTAGAAATCTGCACCAAGGCCCTTATTATGATGCCAGTCGGGCAAGCGTCCGACTGGCTTCATGTCGGCATCGAAACAGACCGACTAATAGTCGGCTGATCCATCTGACAAATTTGGATGTGACTGCCCATGAGGTGGTCGGAAACATCAATTTTTCTATTGCGGCTTGTGCTGCAGTCAGAAAAGGGCCGCAGCACAACCCGCATTGGAAAAATGGGATGGAAAGATGGAAAGTATCTTGGAAGTAAGTAACTTGACAGTCTTTGCACCATAAAGTCTTTATACAACAGATGAAACACCTTCCAAAGTGTTATATGAGGACAGTAGGGGATTAAACTTCACCCTATTAACTCCACAATGTTTCATCTACAACATTCACGTCACAACAAGGGTGCTAATGTTTATAGTGTGTTCACACTACTCTAATGAGTTGTAAACTAATTGTTCCAAAAATTGTCCCTTATTGGGTTGGTTTAGGAATGTACAAGAGTCAAAATTTTACTTGCGTTGAGTACCGATGATTGGCAGAGTCTCTCTTCGCACAAACAGGGCTCTGAGCACGGAGACCGAAGTGCCAAAATCCCACAAGAGCTGGATCCAAGAATAGAGGATCCAGGGGAATCCCCGGGTACAAGACGAGGAGCGCAGAAAACACACCCACCAAACGCGACCAAACACAATAGATTCTGAAGGCAAAGCGCCTTCCAGAATCTGAGTGTGGCTTTAAATACTTGTTCTACACCCAACATGGCTGCCAGACGCTGTCGAAATCCCGCGAGATCTCTGAGATGGTTAGGAGCCACGAAGTGCTGTTTGGAAAGAAATTCCTGCACATTCCAGAGTCTGAAAAGCGCAAAGTCTGGCTGGACATACAGGCGAAGGTGAATGCCATAGGTGTGACACAGCGCTCCATCGGTGACCTACGCAAGAGATGGTATGACATGCACTCACGGTCTAAGGACAAGGTTGCCACCAGTCTTGCGGAGGTGAAGAAAACTGGTGGGGGTTTATGCACAGAGACTGCATACACACCTCTTGAGGAGTTGGTGGAGTCCACCCTACAACCTGAGAGCACCAGCGGGGTTGCAGATATCGACAGCTCCGCCACTCCCAACACCAGACAAGGTAAGATGCATGCTAAATCAGCTCTGACACATTTCCCACTTAAGAACACACTCAGGAAAGCACCCATTTCAAAGTTAGGATGTAACTCCATTCTACATTTTCCTGCCCACCCAGCAATGCATCATGGGAAATGTAGTCACACACATAACACAGTTGAGCAGTGACACGCAGCAATGATTCTGTAGTTGACATTAAATAGTACAACCAAAAATGTAACACAGCACGTAGGTACCTAAATTGCTCCGAAGTTTATTCAGTGACAATGTAAAGCAGGAGACACAATAATTAGTGCTTTTGTATTTACAGGTCAACCTGCAACACAGGGTGACAACACAGAACCTGAGGAGGCACAACAGCCACAGGACCAGGCAGGAGGAGAGGACACAGATCAGACCACACAGCCAACACCTCTTCCAAAGAAACTCCGTCACACTGTGCCTCCCCTCCCGGAGTTGGAGGTAGAACTCAAAGGCACACAGGATGAGGCCCATCCAGAGCAAGGAGAGCAGGCACGCCTGGAACATCGGCAGCCCCCTATGCACCGTAAGGATGACAGTTGCAGGAGATTCAGGCCCAGGGTACAAACCAGCAAAGTGGTAGGAGATGATCCTTCTGTATTCTCAGGCCTGGACAGCACAATGGTCAAGTTCCAGCATCTGCAAGCCAAAAGCATGAGATCAATAAACAGCCAGCTGGAGTCTGTCAATCATAATCTCACAGACATGAAGGAGGGCTTTAGAGAGCTCAATGACAGAGTTGCAGAGGGCAATAAGGCCTGTGCCCACAGCATTATCGAAATGACTGGAGCAATCAAAGAGCTCTGTGCTACTATGCAAAGGGACTATCAGGCACATGCATCAAACCTTCTTGCGATCGCAAACGGTGCGAATCGCAAAAATTGGCCGTTTGCGATCGCAAAAGTCAGTGTTGAAATGCATCAACTGTATATTTGCGAAAAACCATTTTTTCGCAAATATAAGGAATCGCAAAACATTCTGCGAATCAAATAGCGAATCGGTATTAGCGTCTCCCAATTAGGGAATCGCAAACAAAGATTCGCTAAATGGATGCATGAAAAATCGCAAATAGCGATTCCCATGAAAATCGCAATTTAGCGATCGCTAAATAAGAAGGATCACAACCAGGTGGTAATCATGAGTGCAAATCACAGACAGGTGAAAACCAACTGAAACCCATTTAAACACAGCCAGAATGAGCCAGCACTGTTCACAATGGCAGGGATTTACCTGATGGCGAGGAGGATGAGGCTGCAGGCTGCCGCACAGAGACAGAGGCGAATGAATGAGCGCATCTTCAGAGTCCGCATAACTTTGCTAGGCCAGCAAGAGGATGAGATATACGACAAGTATAGGCTCAATGCAGCAATGATCCATGACCTAATCAATGAATTGGACCCCATAATGCAACGACAGACACGTAGGACCAATGCCATCCCAACGCATGTGCAGGTCCTATGTTGCCTACACCTCCTGGCGTCAGGCAGTTTTCAGGGGGTCATTGCTGTTGCGGGAGGTGTGTCACAAAGCGCACTCTCACGAATATTGAAAGCATTCCTTGATGCCATGATGGCCGTGATCGGGTCTCACATCAAGTTCCCTACCACCGCGCTTGACCTTGCAAAAACCAAACAGTAGTTCTACCAGATAGCTCGTTTCCCACATGTTTTGGGTTGTATTGATTGCACCCACGTTGCAATATGTCCCCCTGCAACACAGGAATATTTATATAGAAATAGGAAATGTTACCATTCCCTCAATATTCAGGTTGTTTGCAATGCCAAAAACATTATCACTGACATTGTTGCACAATTTCCAGGGAGTGCACATGACTCTTATATCTTCAGGCAAAGTGGCATACACACCCATCTTGTCAGGGGAGAATTTGGAGAGGGACATCTGCTTGGTAAATATGTGTTATAGTTTATCACTGTCATTGTACGTATGCCAATGTGAAGCTGCCACTGACTCTTTGCTCCATTACATGTAGGTGACAGCGCATACGCCTTGCGTAATTACCTTATGACGCCTTACCTCAATCCCACAACTGCCAATCAACAGAGGTACAATGCAGCACATATTTCGACAAGGAACATCATAGAGCGCCCATTTGGGCTGTTGAATAGCCGATTCAGATGTCTACATAAGACCGGTGGAGCACTGAAGTACAACCCTGAACAATGCTGCAAGATAGTAGCAGCATGTGCCATGCTGCACAATATAGCGACAAGGGGAGGAATGGACATCGAGGTGTCTGACAGCGAATCGGAGGATGGGAACCAGCAAGTGCCACACCACCATGCAGCACAAGGGGCAAGCGCAGCAGAAGGGCGTAGGAGAAGATTTGACATCACACAAAATTATTTCTGAGGTGAGTAATGATGACACAGAAACTGAATATTGCTATCAAAGTATTCTTTAATTAAATAAAAATGCCATGAGTGTTCAAGCACACTTGTAATCTGACCAGTGCAATGGACATAAGTGGTTTGCAAATGTCAATTTACTTGTCAGTCTGTGAAAAGTCAAATCCAAATAAATGGTTACGTCACCATAGTGGAATGTACTTGTACATGCCAGTCTAGCGCTTTTTCCCACGAACACCCAGACGCCTGTCAGACCCAGCATTGTCATCCGTAATGTTGGAAGCGGCGGGGGTACTGCTGCGTGTGTTGCGTCTTCCTGCAGTGCGGACTGGAACTGCCAAACTACTTAGGCTTGAGCCACCCTCACTACCCTCTTCGGGCGTGGAATTGTTGGCCGCAATTGTGGAAGCATTAAGCAAATCAACTGCATTGGTGACCTGGTCCAGTGCTTTAGCCACATCCCCGCTCCAATGGCACATTTCAGTTTGCATGGTCACAGACCTACGTGCCAGCAGTGCAGTTGTCGTGGCCAACCTATTGTTTGATTTAGCAAACATTTTCAGGTGCAGCATTAGTTGACGATGCTGTCTCTTCTGGGATACATTTCCCTCATGCATCACCTTGCTCAGTTGCTGCACACTTTCTGACAGTACTGCTATGTTGCTAGCCATCTTGCCAACTTGCAATTGTACTAATCGTGTGTTTTTTGTCTGCAGGCGCTGCATACGGAGCATCTGTCCCTCAAGACCACCCCAGACATCACTTGGTTGCTCCTCCTGCTGTGTCCTGAGTGCTCTTCCTCTCCTACGCCGGACTCTGTGATTAGTTCTGGGGACCTGTGGTTGTGGTTGTGTGATGGAAGTTGTCTGGCCATGGCTGCCACCTGGTGTTGCATCAGCCTCATCATCACACTCCATGGTGACTAGGGATGGAACAGTAGCCCTGCGTTACTTTGTTGGACGTGAGGGATTTATTTGCACCACGGGTGTGTCCATCTGTTCACCTGCGCTGGTGTCCTGCATGTCTGGGGAATCGCTATCCACATCTTCTACACGTTGAGCATCTGTGAGGTGAAACAGTGCAACACTGCATTATTTCATGTCTGTGATATTAATTTCACAGTAATACATTTTTGCCTTTGTAAATGATTTTATACTCTATTAAGCTTTTTTGGGTTGTTACTCTGAGATTTGACATTGTAACTGCTTGACCTGACTACATCTCCCATAATGCCCCTCACCTACTGAATACATTGTGTAGTGGATGTTCAGAGTCTGCACTTGGGCTGTACTGTGGTCATGTTCTACCTTTACATTTTAAAAAATAAGGTAACATACATTCATCTTACCTTCAGATGTGTTTGCTGCTCCGGACGTGTCCAGCTGGGTCACACCAACAACAGCTTCTGGCTGGATGGTGGATTCAACCAAGTCCTCCATGGGAGTGTTCCCAGTGTCTGTTGGTGTTCCCCCTCCTGTCTTCTTTGCCTCCTTGAGCCGGTCAGCTATGCGCACCTTAGCCCGACTGCGCAAGTCGTACCATCGTTTTTTGAGTTCTTCAATGGTGCGGTGTGTCACCCCAATGGCATTGACCCTGTTTTGGATCCGGAGCCAGATTTTCCTTTTCTCCTGCTCTGCCACTTTCAATGATGCCTTTCCAAACAGCTTATCATGGCTGTGGACTACTCCCTCAATGAGGGTGTCAATTTCTTTTTCTGCAAATTTAATTTTGCGTTTCCTGCCTGTTTGGCTCTCCTCTGCTGTTTGTGATAGCAAAAGTTGTTCTTCTGTCTCTGTCACACTCCTGTTCAGCTCCCAGAGCCAGCTCCCTCCTCTCCCTGACACTGTGCACTGGAAATGAGGCTGGTGCTGCTCACTTCCTGGTTGTGATGTCATCAGGATGCATAAAAAAGCGACTTCGGTATTTGCGATTTCGCTAATTGCGAAATCGCTAATAGCGAGTTCGCAAATGCCGAAATCGCAATTTAATTAGCGATTTTTAGCGATTCGCAATTTTCTCGCATTTTTTTTGTTGCATCGTGTTTTGCGAGTCTTTATTTGCGATTCCTTAAAAATCGCAAATAAGGACTCGCAAATTCTCTTTTTGATGCATGTGCCTGTAAGCATCCAGACGCAGGGAAAAACAACGCCTGTCTGGATGTTTACAGTAAGGCGGTCAACCAATTGTGCATTTCCACCTCTGTACTGTCTAGGCGCACAGTGGCGATGCAGATAGAAATGGCACACTGCAGCCAGGATGTCGTCAAAGGTTTGGTGCAGGTCACAAATGCAGTTGACCAGCTGCAGACAGCAAATATAGGTGGCACAGGTCTCCTTGGGGCAGGGGACAGTGAGGAGGTCTCCAGCCACAGCAGCATCACCTCACCAATGACAGAACCCATACGGCGTAGTGTGAGGCAGGGAACTCTATCAGATACCTCATCAAGGGAGGTCAGTTAGCACACTGAGCGTGCAACTGCAGGACGTGGATGGAGGAAATAGACAGTGTTGCAACAGCTGGATGCTAATGGGTGAAGTAACCTATGGCATATGTACATTTACAATAACATTACTTATGTCCTGTGTACATGAGATGTGAGATGCAACAGCAAGTGCCACACATAACGTGTGTTTGTGAGCTGTGTGAATACAATTTACCTGATGCTAAGGTATATTAAAACACAGTCAATATCAAATCATTATTGGCTTTGTGTCATCATTACTCACCTAGAAATAGTTCTGAGTTATTTCTGCACGTCTGTGTCGACCATCAGCTGCCCCTACACCACCTGCTGGTATGCGACGTGGACCTGGTACCTCATCCTCATCTGAGAGTTCCACTGGTATGCCTTTTCATGTCGCAATGTTGTGCAGCATGGCACAAGTAGCCACAATCTTGCAGCAGGTCTCTGGTCCATATTACAGTGCTCCTCCGCTGTGCAGGCAGCGGAACCTGCTCTTCAGTATACCAAATGTCCACTCAATTACACAGAGCGTTGACTTGTCTGCGCAATTGTATCTTCGCTCACTCAGATTAGACGGATTGAGGTACAGTCTGAGGATGAATGCACACACAGCATATGCACTGTCACCTACAGGTTGAAAGACATATGGTTACTCACTGTCCTATCACTGCAGCTCTAAAGTGTATATCAGAGTGGTTGACATGCATTTACCCAGCAGGTATCCTTCATCAACTTTGCCCCCAGTGAGACGTGTGTATATTCCACTGTGTCTAAAAATAAAGGAATCATGTGTACTGCAAGGATACTTTACAACTATATCATTATGATGTGTTTAGCATTGCAGATGACCTGTATGTTTAGTGAATGGAATGATTTCCGGTTCCTAAATACATACTCATTGTCTGAGGGGTGTGAGAGGGCTACATGTGTCCCATCTATGCAACCAATGACATGGGGAAACTGGGCAATCTTGTAGAAGTCCAGTTTGGTCTGATGCAATGCCTGTTGTGTGTTGGGGAATATGATGTGATGGTGTATCCTCTGGACCATTGCATCCAAGAATGCACGGAAGAAGTGTGACAGGCAACTCTGGGACACCCCTCCTGCTGTAACTATCACCCACTGGAAGCACCCTGATGCCAGTAAGTGCAGTGAACAGAGGACCTGCACATGTGGTAGAAATGTGTGTGTCCTGCAGGTTGGGTGTTCAAGCATAGGTTTTAGCTCAGCAATCAAGTCTAGTATGGTAGCTGAGTCCAGTCTACACTTCTCATGTATCTCTTCCTCTGTCTGCTGGAACAGAGTGATGCGTACTCTGAAGACCCGTTCATGTCTCCTTCTTCTCTGTGCTGCTGCAATCCGCATCCTCCTGGCTATGGCATACAGCGCTTTCATTGTGGAAGTCCTTGGGGCATTGTGGGCCTATTTAAATAGGTTTCACCTGGTTACCACCTGGGTTGAGTTGGTGGTAATTTCCAGGTGCAAAATTGCAAAATTCTGGATATTCGCAAATTGCGTTTTTTTGATACATTTGGTTGCGAATTCGCACTTTGCGCCAATCAATTTTGTAAATTTGCAGATTGCGGCACAGTAATTGCGAATTCGCAATTGATTTTTCGCAAAATGGTGGGCTCGCAAATTTGGAATTCGCTGTTTTTGTCAATCTCTATTTTGTGATGCGAATCAATAACAAACATTGGACAAGGCAATTTTGCAATTGCAAACACTGTTTTTTAGCGATTAGTAGCGTTTGCGACCTCAATATTGCTTGATACAAATAGGGGGGGCGTGACTTGCTGCCGACGGGAATGGCCGCGCAGTAGCGAAGCTCTGCAGCGCCACTCCCGAATTATCCGTATTAACTGAGCCCTGAGGCCCCGACCCATGCGGAGAGTTGAAGCTGATTGTGCTGGGGCCCCCGCTGACCAAGTGGCGAAGTTTGGGAGCGATCGGAGGTGGGACCGAGACTGGGCTCCGCTCCCCGGGAACTGGTATACTGCCGGGCGGTCGAGCGGTGCTGCCCTGCCGGACGCGGCGGCTACGTGAGGCCGCGGCAGCGGCCTGAGACTTCCGAGGCAGAGTAAGTTGGAGCACGGCGCCCCTGGCAGCTTGGGGGCTGGTTCGGCGGGGCCCGCTGATCTGCCCGACTCATAAGAAGCCCCAGTGGAGGCGGACTGGCGACCACATAAAAGGAGCTGCCGGCGGAGCTTTGGGCCTGGTGGTGTGGCCGGATCGCGGCCCGTGGCTGCTGTGCCCCGGCGGAGAGGGCGACTCAAGCGGTACAGTGCTACATGACTGCCACGCTGAGAGGTGGGAGCGGGGGGCTTGCTTGCTCCGGGCTTTGACTCCTAAAAAGCACCAGCCCTAAAGAAGCGTGACCCGGGCAGGCGAGGGACTACGCGAGGCCACGGTGGCGGCCTAGTCCATCCGGAGAAAGGCACCTTGGGGCGCGGCTCCCCCGTCGGGAGGACAGCTGGTCCCGGGTGGCTCTGTGGCCCCCCCTGCACCTCAACAACCATGCAGGAGCTCAGCGTGAATTGCGGCACAATCAAGGCGAAGAATCGGCGGCGCTCCGGGCCGCCCGACCGGACCGCCACGCAGTTGATAAACGGTGAGCCCACTCAGCGGAGAGACGGGAGTGCAGCGGTGGAGGTGGTCGGTGCGCTGGTGGTGGCGGTGGGGGGGGCTAGGAGCCTCCATTTCAGCTGTGGGGTGCGTATGGGCCTGCGGACGGCCGCACCGCCGGCCCGGACTTAAGACACTGGCAGCAACAGCGTGGGCCCAAAGGTAAAGCGAGATTGGGCCGCCGGTGGGTCCCATACGACGATCGGTGGTGAGAGCTGGAGGGCAGCCTTCTTGAGTGGCGGGTCCCAGAGGCCGTTGCAGGGACTTTGCAGCTGGGTCTTCCTGGGTGGGGGCGCCTGGCTGAGGGGCGACTATCCTGTTGAGGTGACGCAGGGCCGGAGTGGACGGTGACCGGCCTTAGCCGCGATCCATTGCGGGATCTTGCAGCCGCGTGAGGTGCCCTGGCTACTGGGGTGCAGCCTGCGAAAACCGACCGGCCGGGTGGAGGTCTCCACCGCAGGCGGCGGGGATTAGCGGCGGCACCTCATAGCTGCGGAGTGCCCACTGAGGAGTGATCATGCCAACCGGGCAGCACAATAAAACTGCGACGCAGGCCAAGCTAGAGAAATTCGTGTGGCACCAGCAGCAGGGCGGCGATCGGGCTGAGATGCCGGCCTCGGACGGTAGGAGTAACCCGACGAACAAAGACCTACTGGATGCCATCACTGCCGTCAAGACGTCCCTTGAACATCAGATTGACACTGTGGCCACCGATGTTGGTCTGATTCGCGAGAATGTGAGAAAGATCGCCGAGCGGGTAGGGGCTGTGGAAACGGTCACCAAAGAACTGTCAAACGATACCAGCCTCCTTAACCGTGAGGTCACTGATCTGCGAACCTCCCACGAGGTACTTGCCCAGCAGTTGGACGATTATGAAGGCAGGATGCGCCGAAATAATGTTCGTATTATTGGTGTTCCGTAGCGGGCGGAGGGGCAAGCAGTGGACCTCTTTGTTGAAGACCTGGTCCTCACTCACTTACAGCCGAGGGGACTCTCCAAGTGTTTTTCTATCGAAAGAGCCCATCGGGTGCCGGGGGGTCGCCCTAGGCCGCGTGCCCCTCCAAGACCAATTCTGGCCCGTGTGTTTAACTTCCGTGACTGAGACATTATCCTTCAAACGGCGAGGGCGGCTCCACCCGTTACGGTGGAAAACAGTAATGTTACGTTTGTTCCGGACTTTACCCTACGGGTCCAGAAGCAAAGACGCAGCTTCCAGGAGGTGAAAAAGGCCCTTCGCGACCATGACGTCAAGTACACAATGATGTTCCCTGCCAAGCTGCGAGTGGAGGCTGAGGGCAAATCGTGGTTCTTCATGCGCCCGGAGGACGCTTGGGACTGGCTAGAAGGGTGGTGCACTGTAGACAAGCGGAAGAAAAAGGGACCTTCGGCGAGCAAAGATGCTCCCCTGCACATTCGGATTCTGGGGCCCCCGGCCCTGTGGGTGACAATTAAGGCTGGATGCTGGTAAGACGGTACATGGCCTGACATGGGCGCACCGAGCCCCCCCGGTAGCTGTCAGGAGGCGGACTGCGATCCTCAGGGTGCCATTACTGATTGTAGCGATAGAATTCATGAGGGAAGTTAGTTGCACCCTTGGTTGTGTATCAAACGTGGTCCCCCATTATAGGCATCGGAGGGACGTGAGCCGAGCATACATGAACATAGATGGCCCCCCCTCCACGGTGCGGCTATTGCTGGAATTGCTCGATGGATTTGTGTGGTAGAGTTTAACCCAAACACGTAGCTACTGGTTGGAGTGGGGTTCTGGCGATCTGGGCAATGCTTCTGCGGAATCCTCTGACTAGTCGAGAGTAGGGTTGGGGGGGAAGGGGTAGGTTTTTTGTAAGTTGTTAGTCGTTACGAGGGGAGTGGGGCAGTGCACGTTTCCTCGCAATATCTATGGGGGGGCGACAGGCACTCTGCATGTTGGGGGAGGCAGGCGGTTTTAGTCCCGTTCTGCAGGGGAGCAGGGAGGGGGGGTATATTACTGGATTAAGTTTGTTGGGGGGGGTCGTTATTTATTGTTTTTTTGCAGCAGTCCTCCACGTCAACTTCTGCCACTGCAAGGCACGGACTAGTCACCTACGGAGCTCTGATCTCTTCTCCGTCGTCTTTGGGATGGGCAATGGGAGGTGGGTAATGTTATTGAGGGTGATGGTTGTGGGGCCTCCATGCACTGGTCACCCAGACCGTTTCGGCAAGTTGCTATCAAGTTCTTATGGATATGGCTCAGAGACTTAGTTTAATGACCTGGAACGTTAATGGGCTGGGCGTTAAGATTAAACGGAGCATAGTGCAACACTATATACACTGGCATCATCTAGACGTGGTGCTACTCCAGGAGCATCTCATAGGTAACTCCTGTCAGGCCCTCGACTGGAAAGGGTATCGTATGATTGCGCACTCCGGCTTTACCTCAGGGATCCAGAGGGGTAGGGATTCTCCTACGAAAGGGCTGCCCCTATGTGGTTCACACCACTCACACCGAACCTCTGGGCAGATATGTGGTTTGCTCAGGTAGCTGGGAGGGGAGGGCCCTCAATTTGATCTCGGTATATGCGCCTCCTGGCCTTCAGCGTCAGACCCTGACGGACGTAGGGACAATCCTGCTGAGCCATCCAGAGGGTGCGGTGGTTATGGGCGGCAATTTTAACCTGACCATGGACGAGACGATGGACCGCACTCCACCCCGTAGGGGCGACTCGCGGGGCTCGCAACTGAGTAATTTTGCGGACGCATTCGGCTTGGTGGACATTTGGAGATGGTCGCACCCCCGGGACTCATTTTACACTTTTCAATCTGGAGTGCACGGCAGTCACTCACGGCTTGAATATCCGTTCACACAAGCGCAATATATTCAATACTTCACTGACTCCTCTTGCTTGGCATGGGGGATTTCTGATCACTCCCCGGTAATATCTTTCTTTGGAGCCAATATAAAGCGTCAACCTGGTCCTATCCGGATTCAGCCGTGGCTGCTGAAAATCCCACACATTATAGACTCCTTGCGACGGGACACTGATTATTACTTTGATGAAAATGCGGGGTCGGTGGCTTCGGCGGTAACATTATGGGGCGCATACGGGACGGTTATCAAAGGACGTGCGTTGTCCCTGATGGTGGGACACAAAAATGAACGTAGGCGATGGGTTAGCGAACTGGAGGTGGAGATACTACATCTCGAGCACGAGACTTCGCTCACCCCAAATCACGGGGCCCAACAGCTAATTAAGAGACGGGACTATAAACAACTGCTCAGTGAAGAGGCCAGTCGACGTACCCTTGCCTGCCAACACAGAATCTATGAGCTGGGGGAACGCACTGGTAAACTGTTGGCCTGGCTGGAGCGTAAAGAATTGGCTGCGCGATGGGTGGGGGCAGTCAAAGGTACGGATGGGGCGTTGATCACGGACCCTCAAAACATTGCCGAAGTATTTGCAAAGTACTATGAGCAAATATATACCCCGCCACAGAACTCACAGGCGGGCTGGGCGGCAGACCTCCTGGCCACCATAGATGTGCAGTGTCTCTCCCAGCAAGACCGAGAGACTCTGGAGGCAGACATCTCGCTCGAGGAAATTCAGACTGCTATCCGGGACACTCGCTCCGGAAAAGCCATGGGACCTAACGGAATCCCAATAGAGTTCATGACATCTATGACTCTGAAACTGGCACCCCACTTGCTCAACTTGTATAAGGAATGCTATGAGACTGGCGCTCTCCCGGCCGAACTTCGTAATGCCACAATAGTGGTGTTCCGCAAACCCGGCAAGCCAGCAGATGAATGTGCATCGTATAGGCCGATCTCGTTGATCGCAGTGGAGGCCAAAATCCTGGCCAAGCTGCTGGCCAACCGACTACTCCCTTATCTTGCGGCCTTGATCCACCCGGATCAGTCCGGTTTTATGCCAGGCCGCAATACCGCACGTAATCTGCGTCGTGTACACGGGGCCCTTAGTCGGGCGGCCACACTACAAGAGGAGGCGCTATTGCTTGCCCTCAATGCTAAGATGGCGTTCGATACGGCGGCATGGGACTATCTCTTCGCTGTCCTGGCCCGGGTGGGGTTGGGTCCTCGGCTGATAGGGTGGATTCGACTTCTATACACCTTGCCCACGGCTCATGTATCAGTAAATAACCACTGTTCGACCTCCTTCTCCCTCGGCCGGGGCACGAGGCAGGGCTGCCCCCTGTCACCGCTCCTTTTTGCTTTGGCACTCGAACCACTTGCGGTCTGGATCCGGAACGACCCAGAAGTCAGGGGCCTTAAATGGACGGCGAACCACGAAGACCGCATCTCTCTATATGCGGACGATATTTTGCTATACCTGGCCTCCCCTGCGCGTTCGATCCGTCGGGTGCTACATATTTTTCATATATTTGGGGCCCACTCTGGGTACCAGATTAACTGGTCCAAATCCCAGATGTATCCCCTCTGGGGGGACCCGCCGATTAGCCCTAGGGGCTATAGTATACCGGTAGCGCTGCAGGGTTTCCAATATCTGGGCATTTTCATAACAGGGGACTCAGCATTGTTCTATGAGCGGAATTTGGAGAGCCCACAACAGCCGTTCAAATCTGACGTGATCCATTGGAAAACACTGCCCCTTACCCTCCTGGGAAGGGCGGCCCTTTTTAAGATGCTAGCCCTTCCCCCGTTTTCTTTATGCCCTGCAGAACACACCCATCCCGGTCCCAGAGTCCTACTTCTTAAAGATTGACGCAACACTACGTGGGTTGTTGTGGGATACCGGGCCGCCGCGGATCGCAATACTAAAACTGACTATGGGCTGGTATGACGGTGGGATTGGTTTGCCGGACCTACGTCTTTATAACCAAGCAACGCAATTGGTTGCAATCAACCAGTGGGTGTTCGGGTCTCATGACGACCCTAGTTTCCGAACAGATCGTTGGCTCCTGGGGAAGGGAGGATATAATCGGGCGCTGTCCTCAAACCCGAAGAAATTAGGCTGAACTGGCCCCACGGCCAGAACGGTGGAAATTTGGCACCTGCTCCAGAGGCGCATGGGGTGGTACAGAAGACTGACTAAGGCCACTCCACTCTGGGAACCGGATTGTCTGGGCCGGCTGAGCGCCTGCACGGGATTCGCTAAATGGGATCTTATCGGCATCTCAACTGTGGGGTACATATGGGTTAAAGGCAAGAAGGCGTCCTTCACGGAGCTTCAGCGGAAGTACCCTCTGAGCACTTTCGCTACCTTCAAATAAGCCATGCTATTGACCGCGCCCTGCCCACTGATACCCCCCTTCCAGATTACTCGCCTTTGGAAGACAGATTGCTGCTGGATCCAATGGACCGCAGGGCTATCTCCTTAACGTATAAAAAGTTAATTAATAACCGTGCTGACTCCATGCAGAAAGTACGGGCCAGGTGGGAAACAGATGTGGGCGACCTGTCTGACGAAGAGTGGAGGGACGCGCTGGCCTCCCCTCGGGAAGTGGCGATACCAATGCGGCTCCGCCTGGTCCAGCTCAAAGTCCTACACCGTGTGTATTTTGATGCAACCCTGTTGTGTAAACTGGGTAGACGTCCAGATGAGATCTGCCTTTGGAATTGTCATCATGTAGGTACATTTACACATAATCTGTGGGACTGCCCCCCATACAGCACTATTGGATAGAAGTCACCCGTCAGATGGCGCGGGCGGTAAAGCAGTCGCCCCCTCCCCTCAGCTGTGCCTCCTAAATGTGTGGGATGCCACAGACCTCACCCAGGCGGAACAGGAGTGGGCGGCGTTAGGCTGGGTAATAGCTAATAGGAATATTGCCCAGAAGTGGGGGGTGGCCGCTGTGCCATCGTTGCGCGCATGGGCCAATGAAATGGATTTATCGATGGTGGCGGAGAAGACGGTCTACAAGGGTCGAGGCTGCTCCAAAAAATGGGATCTCAAATGGGGGCGGTGGAACAAATATCGAGGAGATATCGTCATTTCTCCCACAATAGAACTCCGACGAGAGAGACAGGCCCTGCTGGACAATTTGGAGTAGGTGCGATGGCCTAAATTCTTAGAATAATCTAGCCTAATAGGGCGTGTATGGGGTCCCCCCTGGTCCTAAACTGTTCCGGGAATTACCACCATATTGTTTCAATGCTTGTTCTGTCTCAGTGCTAAATGCCCTTGATGTATTGCTTATCGTCTCTAATGCCCAACATGTTTTCTGTCTATGTAGGTGCCACTTGAGTGTCATGACTGCTGTAATGCTGCTGTTTTCGCTGTTAATAAAAAGTTATTTAAAAAAATATATATATTGCTTGATACATATGACCCTTAGTGTGGAATACACCACCAACAGCCATGGAAGTGAAAAAGATGATTACACTAGCCTATGTCCCTGTGGCAGAAGTAGCCAACCATTACAACATCCAAATAGAAAGTCCTTATTACCAAAATAATGAAGACAAACTTACTCCCCCAAATGGACTACTTCGAGGACACATGGGTAGGTAGACTTCATAGGTCAGGACACAGATGGCAGCCAAAATTCCAGATACCATGGTGGATTGTCTATGATTGTCTATGACAGCACCTTGGCACATGGGGCAAAAACATGACGTCTTCCAATCCACACTAGGCAAAACTTAACCTATGCTATACAAATTACTAGAAGCCTTACAAAAAGATCAAAGCTACCAAGAACTTAGAATAGAACAATCAGTTAGAGAAATCTGTCCTAAATTGGCCAAACAAACAAGAACAATGTATGAACCTGCTACAATCCAAAGTAAGAATATTTATAAACAACAAAGCACTAGACTACTTAGAAGTGATAGTCAAATCAATACTCTAAGCCACACATAAAATCTACCAGGCATCGAAGAAACTACAACATATTACACCAACATATTTTTAATATATCAGTGATAAATTAATCCTACATTTTGAATAGTCACTGAGATCAAATATAATAATATCATTAAAAAATATTTTACATTATTTAATACATAAAACAAACAAAGTAACTACACATAATTTTAAAATTAAATCCCATACTTTCAACAAAACAACACTATAAATATATCAACATAACATAATTATAAATATATAACATTTCCCACCCAAAGTGAATTAATAACTTGTAATTTTGTTGCTACAGATCTCTCTCGAAATCCACATAGTTCAAAAAAGTAATTCACAGAAAAGTAGTTAAAATGATGGTAAAAAGCACCCCAAAAAATGCTATAACATAGTTTAAAAAAAACAATCCCTTGTGGCAATCCAGTCTGTAGGATCCAAAAAAAAAAAAATTGTTTTAAAAACAGGACCGCTCCAGGAAACGCAAAAAACAAAGAAATGTATTTACAGCAAAGTCTTTAAACCTAGGATTAGCACAGGGCCATCCACACTGAGCTGTAAAATGACAGGCACAGTATTACAGCTTTGGATAAGAAAAATACCGAAAACACTTTTTGGTAGAAATGGCAAAAGACTTTGGGGCACATCCATCAAAGCATTTTGTGATCGCAAACAGTGCGATTCGCAAAAGTCGTCCGTTTGTGATCGTAAAATGGCCTTTTCTGATGCATGTAACTTTTGGGCAATTCGCAATTTAGGTAATTGAAATTTTTTGCGATTCCCTAAATTGCGAATGCAAATAGGGAATCACAATTTGCGATTCCCTAATACAGATGCAAGAAGCCTTTCCTAAATGCGAACTGTGCATTTAGGAAACGCAAATTACCATCAACTTCAAGTTTATGGTAATATTTGCATATTTTGAAAAAAGCTTTTTTCAAAGTACCATCTAGCGCACTAATGCCCGTAGGACATTTGTGATTTTTACATGTGCATTGTTTGAGGGTGCTTCAAGGGGGCCTTAGGCCCCCGGGCAGGCATGGCTTTACATTCCCTATTTGCGATTACCAATTTGGTTATCGCAATCAGCGTATGCAATACCATTCATTGGCCCATAGGAATGAATGGAGTCACATTACCTAGTAGCAAATCACTATTTACCGATTCGCTATTAGGTAACATTAAGGAATCACTATTTATTTTGTGATTCCTACATGCATAGCATTGTGCGATTCTCAAAGAGCGAATAGGTAAAATTCGTTGTTTGGTAATTATAAAATGCCGGCTAGATGCATATGCCCCTTTGTCCCTTTCGATCTCGGCGTGTATGGCAATGTCCTCATCCTATGCTTAAAAACTTTGCTAGAAAGGCAGACATTTGAGGTGAGCAAATTTAGAGTATTGCTGGTATTGTAGGGGGCTCTGTACAGGAGCTGCTCTCCAACTAAACTTGGGAACTACTCAAAGTTCTTTGCTTCTTTTTTGCATATTTTATGCAGCAATCTATGTCTGAAAGCGTATTGTTTTGAATTATACCGGGTGCTCCCTTGTATCTGGAAAAAGCAAAATCTCTCTGAAGAGCTATAATGATAGCAAAACACATGTCAGGGGTTGCTTATATTCATTCCAGGTTTACTTTAAAGATATTTTACTAATTTAAGGCTGTGATACAGTTCCTGGAGTCGTAAGAGGCTTTTGTCATTTTACAGCTCGGCGTGGATGGCACTATCCTAATGCTTAAAGACTTTGCTGTAGAAATAGCAACATTTTTGGTCTCTTTCTATCTCGGTGTGGATGACAATGTGCTAATCCTATGCCTAAAACCTTTAATAGAAAAGCAGACAATTAAGGTGAGCAATTTTAGAGTGTCGCTGGTGTTGTAGGGTGCTCAGTACAGGAGCTGCTCTCCATCTAAACTTGGGAGTACCCAGAGTTCTCTGCTTCTTTTTTGCATTATATATATATATATATATATATATATATATATATATATATATATATATATATAATCTACTGGCGGTCGCCAGTAGATAGTTATAGTTAGGATCGTGTTTCCATAGGAAATCTAAAAATTCTATTTTGAATAACTTTGGCGCCGCTTGACTTATCTTCGTGAAATTTTCAAAACTAATGGGGTGCTCCGCTCAGCTCCTATCCTGAAAGTCTCGGGGTGATTCGTCAAGCGGGGGCTGAGAAAAAAGGGGGGTCCCAAAACACGTTTTCCCCATGCATTTTCCCATAGGACCTTTAGTCGAAGGTACAGCCCGAACGGCTGAACAGAATTACTTGAAATTTGGCAAAGAGGTAGTCCTCAGGTCAGGCATGTGCCTTTTGCATATATGGTGTAAATCCGTTCAGTAGTTCCTGAGAAAATCAAAAGTAAAATCATATATATTTCTGGGCGGAGCCTAACCACACATCTCATTGTGAGATCTGATTGGCTGTCAGCACTTCATCTAAGAAGTGTTGGCAGCCATCTTGGGACCATTATACATGATAGCACCTCATTAAAAAGCATTGCAGTTAATAGAAGGTTTTAAGACTTTAGTTACATTATAAATCATTTGTTGATGGTACCATACTCATTTTAGGAATTGTAGTATGTTCTAAGGTGATTTTACCATGTGAAAAAGCCTTCTGCTGGGATATCATGAATCATGTTTGAGAGAAAACTATTTTCACATGCTTTTCCCACAGAGATTTGGAAGGTGATCTATAAGCTAAACTGAGAGAATATTTTCTGTAAATTCACATTATCTTTCTCAGTCATGTGAGAATGAAGTCTGACATTCTCAGTAAAACATGTACATACGACAAGGGCAGAGACTGTCAGTTGATTCCTTTGTGTTCTACTGCAGCTTCCCAGAGTGTTCCAAAGAACAGCTAGAGCGCTAACAGTCTTACTTATGACAAAGGTATGGCACACCTGAAGCCATCTTGATTGGAATAAAGTGGTAACATTTAAAACATTTAATTTAAAAAGGAACAAAATGAGAGGGTTCATTTTGCCATAGAACGTATGATTAGTGCTGCAGAAAGAAAAATTAGGGCACATTTTGAGTGACTTCTCAAATCCTCTTTTATTTCATTAAAGAATTCTGACATGCAGACTGAAACATGCACTTTCAATACCAGCAGCAGACTTCCCTGGTGAGCAGTAGCTTTACTACAGTGATCTAATGAGCAACTAGAGTGCTAACATTCTGAATTTATGGCAAATGTGTGACACATCTGAATGCCTTCTTCATTGAATCAAAGTAAAAAACTGACAGTATGCCTACTGAGGAGACTGCAGTAAATGAGGAAATTAGGAAACTTCATAAGAAGTCTCCCAAGATGGCAACCTGAGACAAAAGAGCCCAAATGTAGCACAAATATCACCGAGATGTAGCCCAAGTATAGCCCAATGACAGAAATCCCAGAGTGTTTTAAAGAACAACTAGAGCGCTAACAGTCTTACTTATGACAAAGGTATGGCACACCTGAAGCCATCTTGATTGGAATAAAGTGGTAACATTTAAAACATTTAATTTGCAAAGGAACAAAATGAGGGGGTTCATTTTGCCATAGAAATTATGATTAGTGCTGCAGAAAGAAAACTTAGGGCACATTTTGACTTCTCAAATCCTCTTCTATTTAATTAAAAAGTTCTGACATGCAGACTGAAACATGCACTTTGAATACCAGCAGAAGACTTCCCTGGTGAGCAGTAGCTTTACTACAGTGATCTAATGAGGACCTAGAGTGCTACCATTCAGAATTTATGGCAAATGTGTCACATCTGAATGCCTTCTTGATGGAACCAAAGTAAACAAGCATTGAAAATGCAATAGGTCTCGCCCTCGTTTAAGTAAAGTAATTCTGTTTGTAATTAGGTGGCTTTTTAGCTTTGCTTTTATTAGTGTTTTTCAAAATTTCATTTACATAACACGCATCTATATATATGTATGCATGCATTTATATTTGTATTTATATAGATATGCAGATTATATATATGTTTATATATGTATGTATATATATATATACACATACATATATATATAAATGCATATGCATATATGTGCATGTGTGTGTGTGAAGAGAGAGGTAGAGAGGTAGAGGTGTAGAGGTAGAGACGTAGAGGTAGAGGTAGAGAGGTAGAGAGTAGTAGAGAGAGGTAGAGAAAGGTAGAGAGGTAGAGAGTAGAGGATGAGTAATAGAGAGTAGAGAGAGAGCAGTAGAGAGTAGTAGAGAGAGTAGCAGAGAGTGAGTAGGAGAGAGTAGTAGTAGAGAGTGAGTAGTAGAGAGAGGTAGAGAGTGAGAAGTAGAGAGTAGTAGAGAGTGAGTAGTAGAGGGAGTAGTAGAGAGTAGTAGAGAGTGAGTAGTAGAGAGTGAGTATTAGAGAGTGAGTAGTAGAGAGTAGTAGAGAGTGAGTAGTGGAGACTGAGTAGCAGAGAGAGAGTAGTAGAGAATGAGTAGTAGAGAATGAGTAGTACAGTGAGTAGTAGAGAGTAGTGGGGAGAGTAGTGGAGAGTGAGTAGTAGAGAGTAGTAGAGAGTGAGTAGTATAGAGTAGTATAGAGTAGTAGAGAGAGAGTAGTAGAGAGTGAGTAGTAGAGAGTGAGTAGTAGAGAGTGAGTAGTAGAGAGTGAGTAGTAGAGAGTAGTAGAGAGTGAGTAGTAGAGAGTAGTACAGAGTGAGTAGTAGAGAGTGATTAGTAGAGAGTAGTGGAGTAGTAGAGAGTGAGTAGTAGAGAGTAGTAGAGAGTGAGTAGTAGAGTGAGTAGTAGGGAGTAGTAGAGAGTAGTAGAGTAGTAGAGAGTGAGTAGTAGAGAGTGAGTAGTAGAGAGTAGTAGAGTGAGTAGTAGAGAGGGAGTAGTAGAGAGAGAGTAGTAGAGAGTAGTAGAGAGAGAGTAGCAGAGAGTGAGTAGTAGAGAGTGAGTAGTAGAGAGTAGTAGTAGAGAGTAGTAGAGTAGTAGAGAGTAGTAGAAAGTGAGTAGTAGAGAGTGAGTAGTAGAAAGTAGTAGCGAGTGATTAGTAGAGAGTGAGTAGTTTAATTTAAAAGGAACACAATGAGGAGGTTCATTTTGCCATAGAAATTATGATTAGTGAGGAAAAAAGAAAAATTAGGGCACATTTTGAGTGACTTCTCAAATCCTCTTCTATTTCATTAAAAAATTCTGCCATGCAGACTGAAACATGCACTTTCAATACCAGCAGCAGACTTCCCTGGTGAGCAGTAGCTTTACTACAGTGATCTAATGAGCAACTAGAGTGCTACCATTCAAAATTTATGGAAAATGTGTGACACATCTGAACGCCTTCTTGATGCAATAGGTCTCGTCCTCGTTTAAGTTAAAGCAGTTCTGTTTGTAATTAGGTAGCTTTTTAGCTTTGCTTGTATTAGAGTTTTTCAAACTTTCATATACATACCATGCATATGTATGCATATATGTATATGTATATGTTTGCATGAATTTATATGTATATAGATATGCAGATTATGTTTATGTATGTGTATATATATATATATATATACACATACATATTACCTACTGGCGGTCGCCAGTAGGTAGTTATAGTTAGGACCCTGTTTCCATAGGAAAACCGCAACATTCTATTTGGAATAACTTTGGTGCCGGTCGACGAATCCTCGCGAAATTTTCAAAACTAATGGGGCACTACGCTCCGCTCCTACCCTGAAAGTCTGGGGGGAGTTCGTCAAGCGGGGGCTGAGAAAAAAGGGGCGTCCCATAACGCGTTTTTCCCATGCATTTTTCCATAGGACCTTTAGACACAGCTACAGCCCGAACGGCTGAACAGAGTTACTTGAAATTTGGCAGAGAGGTAGTCTAGAGGTCAAGGAAGTGCCTTTTGTAGGTCTGGTGTAAATCTGTTCAGTAGTTCCTGAGAAAATAGCATTTAAATCAATATATATATCTGTGGCAGCTTACGGTGCGCTTACCGTGCGCTTACGGTAAGCTTACCGTACGCGTACGGTGCCGTGCGCGAGCGCGATTCTGATTGGCTGTTAGATCTTAGTAAACATTCGAATCGGTCGAAACCAGGAAGCGGCGGCCCCCATTTTCTCTCTCGCACTCTGAGGGGGGGAGGAAAAACAAAGGTTGAAAACATGTAAAGGGGCAGGTTAGACAGCTCCTAACCACCTAGCCTTGATTAAGGTGTCCCAAAAGAACCCCCATGGCAAAAAATTCAATTTTACTTTTTTTCGAAAAAACGCCGATTACGCTTACCGTACGCGTACGGTAAAAATTAATTAAAAAAAAAAAATTATCCACATTTCCCCCTCCCCCCGTGTGCCAAAGGTGCCCGCATAACAAATATACGGAACATTTAATAGATGACCTTTCACAACGAAGCGCATAATATGTCCTCCGTGTGCGGACGGTGCGTGAAGCGCATCGTGCGTACATGGCCCATCCAGCGTAACGTGGGCACGCGGTGCACGTAGCGCACCGCGTGCCCACCGTGCGTGCACGGCACTAACTGCGTAAAGTGGGTGCGCGGTGCGCGAAGCGCACCGTGCGCGCACGGAACGAACTACGTTAAGTGGGCGCGCACGCCACGAACGGCGTAAAGTAACTTAGCATTTAAAAAACCGTACAAATTCACTGAAAAAACCATAGGTTTCACACACGTTATAGTTAGGAATTAGCATTTAAAAAACCTTGCAAATTCACTGAAAAAACCATAGGTTTCACACATGTTATAGTTAGCTGGACATTTTACTCATAAAAAAACAATGAAATTCCCCCGTTATAGTTAGTGCAGGCAACTATAACTCACGCGACCGCAATCCTCTGCTGATGACATATGTGTCTTTATGAAAAAAAAATATTTGTAATATATGTATAGCTAAAATTTAATGGAAGAAGACATGGGCAAATAAGTGTCTAAATACAGTATTAGCATCAGCAGAGGATTGCGGTCGCGTGAGTTATAGTTGCCTGCACTAACTATAACGGGGGAATTTCATTGGTTTTTTATGAGTAAAATGTCCAGCTAACTATAACATGTGTGAAACCTATGGTTTTTTCAGTGAATTTGCAAGGTTTTTTAAATGCTAATTCCTAACTATAACGTGTGTGAAACCTATGGTTTTTTCAGTAAATATATAAATGCATATGCATATATATGCATATATATGTGCATATGTGTGCATGTACAGAGAGGTAGAGAGGTAGAGGTGTATAGGTAGAGGTGTAGAGGTAGAGAGGTAGAGGTAGAGAGGTAGAGAGTAGTAGAGAGAGAGGTAGAGAGGTAGAGAGTAGAGAGCGAGTAATAGAGAGTAGAGAGTGAGTAGTAGAGAGTAGTAGAGAAAGTATCAGAGAGAGTAGTAGAGTGAGTAGTAGAGAGTGAGTAGTAGAGAGTGAGTATTAGAGAGTGAGTAGTAGAGAGTAGTAGAGAGTGAGTAGTAGAGTGAGTAGTAGAAAGTAGTAGAGAGTGAGTAGCAGAGTGAGTAGTAGAGAGTAGTAGAGAGAGAGTAGTAGAGAGTGAGTAGTAGAGAGTAGTAGAGAGTGAGTAGTAGAGAGTGGTAGAGAGAGTAGTAGAGAGTGAGTAGTAGAGAGTGAGTAGTAGAGAGTGAGTAGTAGAGAGAGAGTAGTAGAGAGTAGTTGAGTAGTAGAGCATGAGTAGTAGAGAGTGAGTAGTAGAGAGTAGTGGAGTAGTAGAGAGTGAGTAGTAGAGAGTAGTAGAGAGTGAGTATTAGAGTGAGTACTAGAGAGTAGTAGAGAGCGAGTAGCAGAGAGCAAGTAGTAGAGAGTGTGTAGTAGAGAGTGAGTGGTAGAGAGTGAGTAGTAGAGAGAGTAGTAGAGAGTGAGAAGTAGAGAGAGTAGTAGAGTAGTAGAGAGTGAGTAGTAGAGTGAGTAGTAGAGAGTAGTTGAGAGCGAGTAGTAGAGAATCAGTAGTGGAGAATGAGCAGTAGAGAGTAGTAGAGAGTGAGTAGTAGAGAGTGAGTAGTAGAGAGTGAGTAGTACAGAGTGAGTAGTAGAGAGTAGTACAGAGTGAGTAGTATAGAGTAGTAGAGTGAGTAGTAGAGAGTGAGTAGTAGAGAGAGAGTAGTAGAGAGTGAGTAGTAGAGTAGTAGAGAGTGAGTGGTAGAGAGTAGGAGAGAGTAGTAGAGTGAGTAGTAGAGAATAGTAGAGAGTGAGTAGTAGAGAGAGTAGTAGAGAGTAGTAGAGTAGTAGAGAGTGAGTAGTAGAGAGTGAGTAGCAGAGAGAGTAGTAGAGAGTAGTAGAGAGTGATTTGTAGAGAGTGAGTAGCAGAGAGTAGTAGAGAGCGAGTAGTAGAGAGTGAGTAGTGGAGAGTAAGTAGTAGAGAGCGAGTAGTAGAGAGTGAGTAGTAGAGAGTGAATAGTAGAGAGTGAGTAGTAGAGAGAGAGTAGTAGAGAGTGAGAAGTAGAGAGTAGTAGAGTGAGTAGTAGAGAGTGAGTAGTAGAGAGTAGTAGTGAGTAGTAGAGAGAGAGTACTAGAGTAGTAGAGAGTGAGTGCTAGAGAGCAGCAGAGAGTAGTAGAGTGAGTAGTAAAGAATAGTAGAGAGTGAGTAGTAGAGAGTGAATAGTAGAGAGTAGTAGTAGAGAGTAGTAGAGAGAGAGAGTAGTAGAGAGTGCAGTAGAGAGTGAGTAGTAGAGAGTAGTAGCGAGTGAGTAGTAGAGTAGTAGAGAGTGAGTGGTAGAGAGTAGTAGAAAGTAGTAGAGTGAGTAGTAGAGAGTGAGTAGTAGAGAGTGAATAGTAGAGAGTAGTAGAGAGTGAGTAGTAGAGAGTAGTAGAGCATGAGTAGTAGAGAGTGAGTAGTAGAGAGTGAGTAGTAGAGAGTAGTAGCGAGTGAGTAGTAGAGAGTGAGTAGTAGAGTAGTAGAGAGTGAGTAGTTGAGAGTGAGTAGTAGAGAGTGAGTAGTAGAGAGTAGTAGAGTAGTAGAGAGTGAGTAGTAGAGAGTAGTAGAGAGTGAGTAGTAGAGAGAGAGTAGTAGAGTAGTAGAGAGTCAGTAGTAGAGTAGTAGAGAGTAGTCAGTCAGTGTCAGTCAATGTCAGTCAATGTCAGTCTGTCAGTGTCAGTCAATCAGTGTCAGTCAGTGTCAGTCAATCAGTGTCAGTCAGTCAGTGTCAGTCAATCAGTGTCAGTCAGTCAGTGTCAGTCAGTGTCAATCAGTGTCTGTCAGTGTCAGTCAGTCAGTGTCGGTCAGTCAGTGTCAGTCAGTCAGTGTCAGCTAGAGCAGCTCTGCTGACCGGGTTCTCTGGCTCTAAAGCAGCTCTGCTGACCTGGTTCTCTCTCTCTAAAGCAGCTCTGCTGACCTGGTTTCTCTGGCTCTACAGCAGGTCTGCTGACCTGGTTCTCTGGCTCTAGAGTAGCTCTGCTGACCTGGTTCTCTGGCTCTAGAGCAGCTCTTTTGACCTGGTTCTTAGGCTCTAGAGCAGCTCTACTGACCTGGTTCTCTGGCTCTAAAGCAGCTCTGCTGACCTGGTTCTATGGCTCTAAAGCAGCTCTGCTGATTTGGTTCTCTGGCTCTAGAGTAGCTCTGCTGACCTGGTTCTCTGGCTCTAAAGCAGCTCTGCTAACCTGGTTCTCTGGCTCTAAAGCAGCTCTGCTGGCCTGGTTCTCTGGCTCTAAAGCAGCTCTGCTGACCTGGTTCTCTCCCTCCAAAGCAGCTCTGCTGACCTGGTTTCTCTGGCTCTACAGCAGCTCTGCTGATCTGGTTCTCTGACTCTACAGCAGCTCTGCTGACCTAGTTCTTAGGCTCTAGAGCAGCTCTGCTGACCTGGTTCTCTGGCTCTACAGCAGCTCTGCTGACCTGGTTTTCTGCACTCACAACGCACGCACCCGACTTCACGAAAATATATTTAAAAATAATATAAGTTTCTTATAAGTACAAATATATTATTTTGATGAATATCTTACATAATCTCTTGCCTTGATATGTATATTAAAGACACATACATATCATTTTGGAACCTAATTTTTTTTTGCGGGAGTCGCGCACCCAGCGCGCCCCAGCACGTATATGATGTCACGCGGGACCCGCAAGCGCGCAAACATCTCGTACCGTAATGCGCATGTGTTGCGAATGCGCGGGAGCAGGAGTCGCAGACTGGTCGCATACCAATCGCGCATATCATGTGATATTAAATGTATATGATGTAACTGAAAAAACGCAGCCGTCACACACCATACGCGGATCCTTCATGACTTTTCTAAAATGGCGGCTACAATGCGCGCACCCACCGTGATGTGTACACTTTGAGTGCGCGACTGCGAAAAAAATTTGAATTTTTTTTTAAAGAAAATGATATAAATATATTAAAATAAAAAATGAAAACAAGAAAATTAATCAATATTTCAGTTTTAATTAAAAAATGTTTTTTTGCAATTTTCAGAAAAATATATAATGTTATTTAATGAATAAAATATTTATAAATAAACAGTTAAAAAACTGTAGAAAATCAGTACAAAAAAATAGATATAACTACTATCACACTTAAAAGTTACCATTTAAAAAACCTTTGAAATTCATTGAAAAAAACATAGGTTTCAGAGACGTTATAGTTAGAAATTAGCATTTAAAAAACCTTAGAAATTCACAGAAAAAACCATAGGTTTCAGGGGTGTTATAGTTAGTTGCCCATTTCACTCGTACAAAACCATAGAAATTCCTCCGTTATAGTTAGTTCTGCTAACTATAACTCACGCGCCCGCAATGCACTGCTGATGATGTCACATATTGCATCATTCATGACATGGTCAGTGACATCACTGATGACATCACTGATGACATCTCAAATGACATCACTGATTACATCATCCACTTGACAATCCAATACACCACATCATACACTACTATAACCTTTCATCACTCACTGTAAAATACAGAGTACCATATTTGAAACCATTGACACACCAATACCAATTACTACATACCCACTCACTGATTCCTAAGTCTACACACACAACTACCCATTCAACAACAGAATCATCTATACATGCAGTCATTAATTAATAGAACACTATCAAATGCACTTATACACATATATAGACATTGACACATCAGCAGTCATCTTAGTCGGTTATGCAGTCATCCTACTCACTCATGAAAAAAATGTATCGCACTTAAATTTACTCACTTACACAATTATCCAACGACACCTCATTTATTCAAACACATAGTAACTCATCGTTAATATGTTAAAAAAGCACCATTACAATTATACACTCATTTATATATTTACTCTCACAATCACTGACTCTTACACAAACCTATTTATATACACCAACTCTCACATACAATGCCTTTTATTTTTATACTTTGTTGAAGATGTACAACTAAAACATATATTCGCTCACCAACACACAAATAAATACACTCAGTCACCCAAACAACTGTTTCCACATGCACTCTTAAACCCATACACCTAGTCAATCAACCATTCACACATCTATGCATAGAGTTACACACACCCCATCCAACCACACACAAACTCAGTGTCCCATACAAATACTCACCCAACTGATCAAAAACTAATGTACACACTCATGTAGTTAGTGACCAACTGAGGCAGCATGTTATACAACAACAGAGACAGTGCTGCACACATTCACATAGTTTAGTTACTAATCCATGTATTAAGTGAGACACTTTTAATTACTCACTTAAAAAGACAGTCAGACAGCTACTAAATCCTCCATCCAGACAGTTATATATCCACTCAATCTTCAATACAGATTGGTATGTATATAATACATATTTAAATTTCAAACTAAACCACATTCAGTGGATTATGTCATCAGTGATGTCATTTGAGATGTCAGCAGTGATGTCATCAGTGATGTCACTGACCATGTCATGAATGATGCAATATGTGACGTCATCAGCAGTGGATTGCGGGCGCGCGAGTTATAGTTAGCAGAACTAACTATAACGGAGGAATTTCTATGGTTTTGTACGAGTGAAATGGGCAGCTAACTATAACACCCCTGAAACCTATGTTTTTTTCTGTGAATATATATATGTATATATATATATATATATATATATATATATATATATATATATATATATATATATATATATATATATATATATATATATATATATATATATATATATATATATATATATATATAAAATCCAACTCCAATTCCTTCCAAACTCCGACACAAGGAGCTGATCAAACGATCGGTTAATATCTTTCAGGAACACTTATTTACACACACTATTTCAAAGCCAATAATACACGGAAACACTGATCCAGATCCACCGGGTAACCTCCCGGGTTCCTCTCCCCTTATACTAGTTGCTGAAACCCGCACATACTGGTGATACCGCTCTCAGTCCATAGGCCGCCTCTGACCCACTGCACCCAGTCACTTCTCACCCGGCGGTTTTTGTTCACAATTGTTGTCGATACTCCGGGGGGGCTTCCCCGCTATGTACTCCACATATTCACCATTGCTGCTGGATTCGAGGAAGCTCCAGATCGAGAGCACGTCGGTTCTTGCCGCTTTCCCAGCACGACACTGCTCAAACATACAATCCAATTCCAATTCCAATTCCTTTGGTCAAGAATAGGATAACCGACACAGGAGTTGGATCAAATGATCAGTTTTGTGTTTATTTCAGTCTCAGCTGTTACACGTTTCAGAACTTCCTGCCTTGCTCACACAACACAGCGTCATCGTAACTCCACCATTAAAAATGTAGGGTTAGACATAACATGGTGCATAACTTCAAGGACATAGTAAACAAACTCAACAGAGTGGATAAAGCCTGACTATTGTGACATTCCAATTAATCGAATAAATACAATACAGTACCACGGTGGCATAAAATTAACAAATCCTACTCGTTGCACTAAAATTCTATTCTCATATACCACGTATATATGGAGGCAATTAAAAATCATTGTCCTTCACTTAATAACATTTCATTCATGCTACGGCAATTACAGGTGAAAATTCGGCACTGTGCTCATTCATTTGCACCACTCGAAAGGCACTTGATACATTTTCATTCAAAGAATCTTGAACCTTTTTGTTTGCCAAGAATTGTGTATCCTGACCACTGTTGATTTTTAGTACTATATTCACACAGTATTAATGCTTACTGTGGTTCTGGGGTAACTTAGCATTGATTTCTCCTTTTCTCTTAAATTGTCCCACTCTATTCCCTACATATGCATACATTTTCAGAAGATCGGGCTACCACTTTACAATTTGCACATAATGCTAAAATTATTTGTCACAAAATCTCATAACTTTTGACTGTAATGCCGACAAGTGTCTAGTAATAAAACAAACTGTAAGTCCTATTGTTTTTGTTGGCTGTTCTACCACAGTGTAATTGGCACAGTAAAGTTTCTCTTCATACAAAATACACCAAAAGTGCAAGTGCTTTCCTGCTCCATACAAAGTTTACCGACAATAATTTTAAAACAAGAGATACAGGTAATAAAAACATGTTAATCGTCAGAGACACTAACATCCATTCCTGAATAAAGTGCAAATGCTTCTGTGCAAATTTTAGTTCTAAAGTGCAAGTGCTTTATAGAACTAGTGTGCACATATTGCATAGATTCATAACAATAAACATAAAGTGTGAATGCCGACATTCAATGAACATTTAGGGGAGCAGTGTCGACATGCCTGTCTTCATGATCACATAATTATTATTGTAACAAAGAGCCCGTATTAGGAAATAGTGGTGAAGATTGTATTTTTCAATAGATAATTTTCAAAGGTCATACTTCTCCATGAGTTAGAAAAACAATGCTAAAACACATCCTCTTAGTTTTTTTCATCCTTTGTTGTACACCTCTACTCTTTTGACTTCCTCTTACTGTTCATACCCTGCAAAATATTAAAATCCATTAAAAACGCTGATTATGAATATCTAGATTGGCCCAAGTGTACATGTAAATCTTCATCTGCGTTAAGTCCAGATGGGATTCTAGTATTTAACAGCAAAATATATCTGGCCCAACCTCATCTCACGATTACCACCCCTCCTCAATTTGGGCACCTGGTACGCTGCAAAATAGGACAAATTGCTCACATCTGCCTTATGAACTTCATTTATGTGTCGTGCAACAGGATCATTTTTATTGTTGTTCTTAATTGCCCTCAGATGTTGTGATATACAGATGTGCACCATGTGAATGGTGCTACCCACGTATAATTCTGGGCACGTGCACTTTAAGACATAAACTACAAATTCACTTCTACAATTTAGTGAAGTTCTGATTTCCAGGGACTTTTCATAAGTGGCGATGTGACCTGCTTCTCATTACTTCCAATCTTACAGGTTATACATTTAAAACACTTGTGAAACCCTCGACTCGCTCGCAAACAGCCTTCTCCAGTGCTGACTTCGGGCTGCTATTAACCAATTAATTTCTCATTGATTTTGCTTATTTGGAGGTTATCAGTGGTCTGCGAGGCAACATTTCATTCAGAATTGGATCCCTTATGACTAGGTACCATTGCTTACACAGACTATCTCTCACTTTAGAATGGAAAGCACTGTATCCAGTGATCATCCTAGCTTGTTCACCTGTGTCCGTCTTCTTCTTGGTGGTGTGGGCTTTATTCGGTTGTAGTAAAGTCTCCCTTTTGATTTTGTTTACCTTATGAAGAGCTTGATCCAACACACTGGGACCGTAGCCCCTTTGGATAAACCTGTATGTCAAGTCTGATTGTGCGTCTGGCAAAGCTTGAGCCTCACTACAGTTACGCTTCATCCTTAGATGCTCCGCATAAGGTATGATCATTTTCAACCTCTGAGGATGGAAGCTCCTGGCATGCAGGATAGAATTTCCAGCTGTCGGTTTCCTGTAAGTATGAGTGTGCACTGCTCTATCCTTCCCAAACCCTTCCAAATCCAAAAAGGATTGTATCTGTAAACCTATGGTTCAAGGAGTTGACATTGATTTCCTGACTAAAGTGTTGGGCTGATTCCAAAGGACCGTCCCACACTATAAACAGGTCATCTATTAACCTAAACCATTTCACTATATTCTCCTTGTATTCCTTAGCATATTCGACTCTGAGTACCTGCTCCTTCCACGAGCCCATATGCAGATTAGCATAGCTCGGGGTGAAGCAGGTGCCCATTGCCGTTCCTTGAAGCTGTTCAAATGTGTCGCCTCCAAACATGAAGTAATTATTAGTAAGACACAGACTACACATCTCCATTAACATCCCTGAGTGTTGGTAAAACTATATGGTTCGCTTTTTAAGGAAGTGGCGTATCGCACGCAATCCGTCTTCATGAGCTATACTGGTATAAAGGCTCATTACATCTAGTGTAATTAGAAGGTATGAGTCTCTCCATGTCATATTGTTGATTTTATTTAAAAAATCTCTCGTATCCTGAATATACGCAGGAAGACCTTTTACAAATTCTTGTAAGAAGTAATCCAAGTACCGTGAGGTAGGCTCAAACAGACTGCCAATGGCAGAAATAATGGGTCTGCCGGGTGGCACTTTTTTGTTTTTGTGGACCTGTGGAATAAGGTAGAGGATCGGTGTTACAGGATCCTCCACCTTCAGGAATAGGTATTGTGCCTGAGATAACATTCCTAAATCCCGCCATCTTGCCAAATCTTTCAGATATTTGTTCTTGACCTCTGTGATGTTACTTTGAGGTACTTACTCGTTGCACTAAAATTCTATTCTCATATACCACGTATATATGGAGGCAATTAAAAATCATTGTCCTTCACTTAATAACATTTCATTTGTGCTACAGCTAATACTGGTGAAAATTCTGAACTTTGCTCATTCATTTGCACCACTCTAAAGGCACTTGACTTGTTTTCATGCAAAGAATCTTGAACCTTTTCGTTTGCCAAGAATATCAAAGAAAGATTTGCCAAGCCCCGTTTTGTAACAATTCCAGACATTTAATTGCAGAACTGCCAACTCATATCCTTACACGTTTTGGCTATTTGAAGCCTTGATCACAGGCGGGTGACATTTCAAATGATTGCAAGTGCTCAAATAAAAGTCATGTGACAGTACATCATAGCACTACAGGATCCAAGGTGCACCAGTGTAGTTTGAATTGTACAAACGCAGTTAACATTACACTTTTGCCTAATGGCATTCTTCACTGCCGATTGCACTATTTTCCTCCTTTGAAAATTTCGCTTTGGAATAAAGTGACTGAGTGCAAGAAATGTTAAAGAGTAGCAGCAAAGTGTTTTCCAAAATAGATGTATTCCAAAACTGTCCGAGAGAGGTGTGTGCCTCTCTTTTCTCCCTTTCTCATCTCAAGTGCCAGAAATACTAAGGCAATCCCTTCAGGTCTGGCCTAGGGCAAGCGGGTCATGCCCCCAAAGTGTCAGCAACACGGGAAACGAGCAGCTCCATAGTAGGGGCTCCTGGCCCTACAGGGCGGCTCCGGCGGCAATGGGAATGGAGAATCCCCGTCATTGATATATCAAAGAAAGATTTGCTGAGCGGGTTTGGTTACAATTCCAGATATTTAATTTTAGAACTGCCAACTCGTGTCCTTCTGAGTTTTGGCTATTTGAAGCCTTGATCACAGGTGGGTGACATTTCAAATGATTGCAAGTGCTCAAATAAAAGTCATGTGAGATATATGGAGTCACCAACTACACGCGGTGAGTGAGACAGTATCACACAGCAGGTGGGGAGGTGCTGGAAGTGCGAGTACAGACAATAGCAAAGAATAATACTGTCCATAATACAGACATTGAAATACATTGGGTGCTATGTCTAATCACATCCTACGGGAACGGGAGTTGGCGGCGGAGGAACTATTTTTAAACTTATCAAAAATTCCACAAGGTGGAGGCAGCAACAAAATGAAGGACATCGGTTCCAACAACGATGTCAAAAGCCTAATTAAAGCATTGGAAAAAAACAGTTGAAGCGAACTCACCAAGTGGTGGGAGATAAAATCATTAGAAAAATATCACGAAGTAGGGAGGATTCCAAGGGGATTGCGCATAATGTTGGCACCAAGTTTTGACAATCCAAATCTTCTCCTACTGAAAGCAATCTCAATGCCTCCATGCGCCTGGTGTGCCTGCTGGTCAAGTATGCAAGGATCTACAGAGACAAAAATATGGAGGAGATAGCGAGGATCAACAATGAGCTAAGTAAACCTGAACATCAAAGTAGCAATGAATTTATAGAAAAAAGTATCAAAGTTATGAAAGAGAGATTGAAAAAGCAAGAGGAAGTAATAAAAACGCGGAAGGCATTTAAATTCGCCCGGGATAAAAACGATTATGAACAAGGGCAGATTTTTACGTCTGCCCGGAAGTTTGACAATTTGCGCAAGCAGAAAGGCACCATTGCCAACATAGTGGCAACGAGCATGAGATCAACTAATTTGGCAGGAAGTGATTCTAACATATCTATATCAGATGCCAGTTTGGTGCCAAGTCAAACCGAATCCGAGGACAGTAACCCGGGTGCAGAACGAGGTGATTTGGCTCAATTAACACTAGCCGAGAAATTGGAATATATCAGAATGGAACACAAACAGTCATTACGACCGCGCATTCAAAATGCCTCAACAAACAAAGGAGGAATGTTAAAGGTGACAAAGAAGGAAATGCCTCAGGAACAAGAGGACGGGACAGCGGAACCAACGCTGGAAGAAGAATTAAAGGTTGAGTACAATAGCATCATTAACCTCACCAACACCCGACTGGATCAGGCAGAAAAACACTTCCTCGCATTAGGCCTCTCTTTCTGTCCCGAGAGTAACTTTGACTACACCAATACTTGGATTGATGTCTATAAGTTCATAAGGAAAATCAAATTAAAAAAATACTTTACTATCAAAAACAATATGGAGGAGGCCAATAAAGAGAAACAACAAGGTTCTGCCAGTACAACTGAAACAATTGGATTACAAGCGAGGGATATGCCATTGGTTAAAACCCTACATACCCTCTGTGAGATGTCGGATGCAATAACCAATACTCAAGATATGGCCAATGTGGAAGGGATTAATATTGCTAAGCCAGGACATAGCCCTTTTAAACCGGTTTCCACCTTTATCTCCACCATGCCCCGAGATGCAATAGAAATATTTCACGATCGCATTACGGAAGAATTTAAAAAGTTGCAACGAAAAACACAGACACAACAAATTACTCCTAAATATCGAACTAGGAAATATTTTGAACTTATGAGAAAATTAAAGAACAATAATACCATTGTCATCAACAAGTCTGACAAAGGTGATAACTTTGTGCTATGGGACAAAATTGAGTATATAAAGGAGGCATATGGACATTTGAATGATGGAGCATGTTACTGTAAAATTAATATGGCACAGGTAAAAAAGATACAAAAGAACTATAAGGATGAACTTAATATATGGAGAAGAGAAGGCCTTATCTCCAAAGACAAATTTATATTTTTAAACAATGATTTTCCAGTTTGCCTAAAATGTATTTTATCCCAAAGGTACATAAAAATGAATTACCTATCCCAGGCAGACCTATTGTTTCGGCAATCAAAAGTACTTTTGAAAATACATCAAAATACGTTGATTTTTATTTTCAAGAGTTTGTTATTCAGCTTCCAACTTATATTAAAGACACCACTGACTTTTTATTCCAATTGAGCAACCAAGTATGGTCTAATGAATATGTTTTTCTTACTATCGACATTACTGCCCTTTACACGAGTATAGCCCACCTAGATGGATAAAGAGCAGTAGAATATTTTTTAGGCAATAGACCAATTGAGATGCATTGTCATAATCAAATTCTTTTAAAAATGATACATTGGTGTTTATAAAATAATGTATTTATGTTTGACAACAAAGTATTTCAGCAACTGCGGGGTGTTGCAATAGGGGTATGCTTCTCCTCCAGCTACGCATGTCTACATGTGGGCTGGTGGGAGGAGCATGTCCTCAGGGTGCAACACGCCCGGGAGTAGTCAATGCACATAATAAAATGGTGGCGGCACATCGATGATATTTATGTTATATGGAAGGGGGACCATAGATCAGGCCCTTAAGTTTGTTGATAATATCAATGCTAACAATCTAAACCTGCACTTTACTGCTCATATAGTTGCAGTGGTGGCTAATTTTCTAGATATCACTGTTCAAGTCGTACAGGGAAAAGTGGAAACGTATCTATTTAGGAAGGCCACATCGGGAAACACAATATTACATGCTGGTAGTTTCCATCTGCAGCACACGATTTCCAGCATTCCTTGTGGAGACTTTCTCCGTTATTCACAGAGCATGCACTACACTGGAAGCCCGAGAACACCATCAAATGGAAGCAAAAAAAAGACTTGAAGCTAGAGGATACAGCCCTAAGAAATTGGACATAGCTATGAGGAAGGCCAATGAGAAAAAAGGGAGGTTCTTCTGAATCCAGATAGACACAAAGTGTTAGAAACAACTGATACAGGCAGTAGACCATTGAATGACATCACAGAGATGAGATTAATTACCACTTATAGCAAACAGGCTATTAATATCAAAGCCATTATTAAGAAACAGTGGCCAATCATCCTTACGGGTGTTACTTTGGAAAAGGTTCTCCCCAAAAACCCCACCATCTCATTTCAGAAGGCACATTCTATGCGCAACGACTTAGTGAAGAACAGCCCTGACACATCTAAGGCAGACAATTGGCTTTTTCCTAGAAAGGGTTTTTTCAAGTGTAGCTCATGCCGAGCTTGTAAATTTGGTATTAACACCACCACAAATAAGACTTTTTTTTCAGACAAACCCATCGCACTAAGGGAGCACTACACCTGTAGAACTGATCATGCAATATATGTTTTAAGGTGCAGTTGTAACTTATGTTACGTGGAAAGCACAAAATTACAAGTGTATGTGCGTATTTTGCAGCATCTCCATGCGATAGTGAATTCTGACCCAACCTTTCCTCTCGCCAAGCATTTTAAAGCAGTTCATGACAATAATCTTAACTGCTTGCAATATTTTGTCATTGATACAGTACCAAAAACAACAGTTGATGGACAGAATGCAGAACAATGTCATACATTCACCCCAGTACAGAGATCTGGCAATAAATCCATTGTTTTTTGCTCACCATGCTATTCCAGTTTGAACCCAGCCATATGCAAATCAGTCTTGACCCTGTACCTCATGGGAACAGTCCAGCCCGAATTGCCAAGCCAGGTCCTCCCTGGACTGGAAACAAGCATCCTAGGACCGGTTTCGGGGTTTCACCCCTCTTCAGGCAGAATAGCTTGATTCCAGGGGGCGCGTTTGCACAGTGATGCAGAAGAGGGCGTGGCCTGATGTGACATAAGTGTACTTATCCAATCACTCCGCCAAAACAAAAGCATTTATATATTCGCCATGCACTTTCCTTGCAGCACTCTAATCATCAAGTCACTACCCATTCACTCATGCAATGACCCATGCACTAACTCATACACTGCTACAATACCCTGAGCACTACCCATGCAGTCCAGCCATTGCCCTGTCACTACCCATGCACTCCTCCAATCACCCAGCGAGCACCATGTACTTATCCAATCACTTCACCAAAACCCAAGCACTTATAAATTCACCATGCACTCTCCTTGCTGTACTCTAATCATCCAATCAGTACCCATGTACTCATGCAATGACCCAGGCACTAACACATGCACTGCTACAATCCCCTGAGCACTACCTATGCAGTCCAGCCATCGCCCTGTCAGTACCCATGCACTCCTTCATTCACCCTGCCAGCACCATGTCCTTATCCAATCACTCCGCCAAAACCCAAGCACTTATAAATTCACCATGCACTCTCCTTGAAGTACTCTAATCTTCCAGTCACTACCCATGTAGTCATGCAATGGTCCAGGCACTAACACATGCACTTCTACAATCCCCTGATCACTTCTCATGCAGACCTCTAACCACTTACATACTACTGATTCACTCCTCCAATTACCCAGGTAGTACCCATGCACTCCAGAAATTCCTGTCACTACCCATGCACTCCTCTAATCACCCAGGGAGCACTATGTACTTATCCAATCACTCCGCCAAAACCCAAGCAGTTATAAAATCACCATGCACTGTCCTTGCAGTACTCTAATCATCCAGTCACTACCCATCTACTCATGCAATGACCCAGGCACTAACACATGCAGTGGTACAATCACATGTGCACTGCCCATGCAGTCGTCCAATCACCAAGCCAGCACCATGTACTTATCCAATCACTCCGCCAAAACCCAAGCACTTATAAATTTACCATGCTCTCTCCTTGCAGTACTCTCTTCATCCAGTCAGTACCCATGTACTTATGCAATGACCCAGGCACTAACAAATGCACTGCTATAATCCCCTGTGCACTACCCATACAGACCTCTAACCACCTACACAGTACTGATTCACTCCTGCAATTACCCAGGTAGTACCCATGCAGTACAGCCATCGCCCTGTCACTACCCATTCACTCCTCCAATCACCCAGCCAGCACCATATACTTTTTTTAAATTTTTTATAAGAAACCTTTATTACACATTAAAAAGATACAAACAAGGGCCTACAACCACAAGGGCCGGCCGCTAGAAAGCTCGGGAGCCAGCAAGGCAACACCATACATTCAAATGAGCCAGAAGCAAAAGCTCCCGAAAGTTCGTAAGCACATATAACAGGCCGCGGCCATAGTCCAAGGGCGATCAAAAAGGACGGTTTCATATTTTCTATTAAAAAACAAACAATAACACACAAACAAGGCAATGAGGGTCCGAAATAGCAGCGTGCGCTCCTCAGGACGGGGGAAGATCCACATTATCTGGAATAACTCTTGACAGGAGGTGGTAGTGGGGGGCGGCGGAGAAGAGGACAAAGCACACACAATTACGTAGAATGTGCGGCTAGGGGGACAAAGCGACGTCGACCTCTCGCGGCAGAGGCGGAGCGCAGATATTTCCACGATAGGAATTCCATGGACCCCACACCTTAGTCCACCTCCCAGGCTTGCCTCTCGCCACATACACCGTCTTCTCCCTGAACATACACCAATCCATATTCTCCTTCCATACCGAAATCGTAGGCGGCCTCGGGGAACCCCACAACTGTGCGATATTGCGCTTAGCCACCATGTACCCCAAAGTCACCCACTGCGTCTGCTCCGCATTATAGTCATTTGGTTCCCAGACATTCAGCAAACACCTCCTGGCCTCTGGTAACAAAGCGACATGCGTGACCTCCTCCATTACAGTATGTACCCCGTTCCAAAATCGTACGACCTCCGAACATTCCCATAGGATATGAAGAAAGGTACCCAACAAGCCACAGCCACGCTTACACATTCCATCCCTCGAATAACCCATACGTATCAAACCAGGCCCTGTGACATACACTCTATGGAGTATCTTCAGCTGCACAAATCTAAGGCGGGCCGGGATCGCCACCTCTTTCGGGGAGGCCACCGCCGATACCCAATCCTCATCGTCCAGTTCCAATCCGTCGGCCGTCCACGCCTCCCGCAGATGGGTCAGCAAGTCCGTACGATCATTAATAAGTTTTTTATAGATCAGAGAAATAGTGCTGTCGGGCACATAGCCATCTAACACTCTATCTTCCAACGGGGAATATTCTGGGATAGCAGCAACATCCGCAAAAGCCGAACACAGCGCATGGTAGACCTGTGCATATCGGAAGTACTCCCTATCATTTAATTTGTGTTCAGTTTTGAGCATTTCAAACGTTTTAAAGGACCCTTTCGCCCAGAGGTCACCCACCTTACTTATACCAATCATATCCCATTTCTCAAAGCCGTTCGTTTTCCACAGACAACCCAAGCGCTGGGAGGCATACAACGGCGTCGCTCGAGTCAAGCGATCCCTCCACCCCATCGCAGCATTCGCCGCATGCCACACGCGTACCGCAACTTGCGTTGGTCCTGTCAACCGTGCATCCGGAGTCGCAGAATACAGTGCCCTATTGTAATCCCCGCCCGGAAGTAATAACTTATCCATCTCGAAGGCCGGATTCAAAGCAGGACCGTATATCCCGTGGTTCACCGCCGCCAACTGAGACGCCCAATAGTATCTTTTAATATCGGGGAGGGCAACACCCCCATCATACCAAGGGAGTGTCAACTTGGCGAGAGCGATCCTCGGTCGCCCGTCCCAAAACAGTTGGCGCTGAAGACCCTCCACCTCACGGAAGTAACGGGCCGGCATGACATCTAGCGTATTTTGTAAAGCGTACAAGAAGCGAGGCAGCGACATCATTTTAAACAATGCCGCCCGTCCGAGCGGCGAGAGCGGAAGCCGTCGCCACCTCGCGACGTCGGCCTTCAATCGCTGGAGTGGAGGGAGAAGGTTTCGCTCATAGCGAACCGCGGGGTCCAGTGATATGAAGATTCCCAAATATTTGAACCCCAATGTAGCAATCTGAATAGGGCACCCCCGCGGCAGGAGGGGGGCCCCGCCCGAGAGGACGTAAACACATGACTTGGCCCAGTTGATAACCAGGCCAGAATTACGACCGAAGGAATTCAATACATCCACCAATACAATTAGCGACTGTCGAGGAGAGGTGAGATACAGAAGGATGTCATCCGCATAAAGGGAGACACGGTCCTCAAATTCCGGCGTCCATCTAATGCCCCGCAACGACGGCTCCCAACGCAACCAGGCAGTGAGAGGTTCTAAAGAGAGTGCAAAGAGGAGGGGCGACAACGGACAGCCCTGTCGCGTACCTCTTGCTTCTTTCTGCGCTTTTCTTCCTCTTTCTTCACATTTTCTACCTTTGTAGCATTTAAATAAACCTTTGAAATTCACTGAAAAAAACATAGGTTTCAGGGACATTATAGTTAGAAATTAGCATTTAAAAAACCTTTGAAATTCACAGAAAAAAACATAGGTTTCAGGGACGTTATAGTTAGAAATAATCATTTAAAAAAATCTTAGAAATTCACTGAAAAAAACACAGGTTTAATGGACGTTATAGTTAGTTGGATATTTCACTCATACAAAACCAGAGAAATTCGGCCGTTATAGTTAGTTCAGCTAACTATAACTCTCGCCCCCTCAATGCACTGCTGATGACGTCACATATTACATCATTGATGACATTGTCAGTGAATATATATATAAATATACATACATACATATTTTATTAATGTATATATATATATATATACACACACATAATTATGCATATATTTATTTCTAGTTATTGCTGAGTGATCTGTAAAGTTAACATGGTTTTTTCATGCTTTTTGTCTGTGAGTATTTCATGCTTTTTACAGGTTTTTCATAGGAGTCAAGGACTTTGCCTATTTTGGATGCATCTTGTAAGAAAATAAGATTGCTTATATTTTGTCCAAAATTATTTTTAATTTGCTTTATTTTCAGATTTTCAAGCAGCATTTTTTTTAAATCCACTTCTTTGGGTTTTTTAAAGTTTCCGAGGATTTTGAGTTTTTCCTGTGGATATGTTTTTTTATCAGTTTTATTGATTTTTTTTCACAAAACTGCAAGTTATATTTTATTTACGATTAATAGGTGGGAAATATGTATTTCCTTTATAGTTGTTTCTGTTTTCAATGATCTTTAAGTGCAATGTATTGTATTTATTTGAAACTACTTGGTCAAAGGTTTTGAGATTTCAAGAGGTATATTATGCTTTTCTCTTGATATGTACTAATTTATTAATTAATATCTTTCTTTTTTTTAGTTTTTAGTCTAACTACTCCGATTTATTAAACTATATATTTGCATGAATAAATAGTAAAAATAATTAAAATAATATTTACAAATAAATGTGTATGGTACTTTTTTGTTAGTTATAGTTTTACTTTAGATTCAGTTGAAATATTGGGATTTTATAAAGTAGTGTTCTTGCTATCGATTCTTTTTTTTTTTTTTTTTTTTTTTTGTAAAAACCTTTATTGACATTTCAACAAAAGACAAGTATGGGCCTACAACCCCCGGGGCCGGCCGCTAAGCAGTCAGAGTAACAGAAGCAAATTTTAATCACAGGGGAGCAGATTCTCCATTCTAGCATACTCTTGGCCACTGAACAGCCCAAATAGGGACCAGGATACAAAAGGTTTTCATTTTATAATAAGGGATAGAAGGATCAGGTGCCAAACAATTTCCCAGCAGCAAAAAATGGCAGGCAGAATAGTAAACGCCAACAATAAACAGCAATCTATCCAGGCAATGGCGCTAAAACAGGAGGTTCAGGATGTGGAGGAATATCACGGCCATTTGCGCCTGCAGTCCCCTGCCCTAAGACCCAGAAATCACCACGGAAATTGAGGCACACATAAAAAAGCAGTGATTGGCAGAAAAGGAGACCTACCTTGCTGACCCCAGAAAAGAAGACAAAGAAGAATAAGAGAAGAAAAAGGAGGCCATAGAAACAAAGTAAAAAACTAAAGAATCCCCTCCCCCATCCCCCCACCCTGCACCTCTGCAGATGAGTACGGCCCCCCCCCCCCCAGCAGTGTGCCTGTCGCCCCGGAACCAGACCCGAAATATAGAAGAAACAGAGAAAATGGAGTAAGAAAGGAAACCCCACCAGACGGGGGAGTAAAGAGAGTAGTAATAAACTGGAGGAGGGCCTTCAAAACATGCCCCCGGCTTCTCCCTCCCGCACAATATGTTCCTCCCCAAAGCAAACAGTAAACAAACACAAAATCGACCATGTCAAAGAAAAAAAATGGGGAGCATTATGCACCTATTACACTATTAGTTATGTCGTGAGAGCACGCAACCCCTGTGCCCGCCCGCCTGTTGGATGACAACCGCTGAAGGATCAGCCTTATCCTTGGCCACTCTTTGCGAATCCACCCATGCATACCCATCGACCCAGTGCCATGTCCAATGTTACAAGGAAGAGGAGCGTCCAAAAAAGACCAGGAAGCGACACACACATGTAGGGTGGACGTCTCTGAACACCAACACAGTCAACATTATGGAGGACCATCTTTCCCAGTACTGCCCCAGGATCTGTACTGCACACAAGGTCCAGGAAGGCGGAATCAGCCAGAGCAGGCGACTGTTGCTGGAATATTGCCTGGGTCGCCGGAGGTTGCGCGTGGGACAAAGCCACCACCCCCCGCTCAAATCCAAAACCTCCGGAACAGACCGGACCCACAGCCAGCCGATCACACGTTGGCACATTGTCCGAAGTTTCCAGCTTTCCCCTATTCACAGGGGCGGCCACGACACTGTCCTCCTGTGTGAAGTGTGACAAGTCCCTGTGTGCCTGGGGACAGGCAGATCGCAACTGTTCCGACGCTGAAGCAACACTATCAAGCTTTCTCCCCAATACCGAGGCGCCGTGAACCAGGGTGGAATGAAGGGCACCGAGAGCTTCGAGAAGGTCACCGTACCCCAGCCCAGCTCCCGGCGCCCGCTCCGCTACGCTCCTCTTAGGCACACACTCCCAATCTTGCTGAGACCCAGTGTACAGGATGATAGACTCCATCCTAGCAAGATGGCCGCCGGGTAGGTTCATCCCAGATTGGGACCGGGACTCAGGCACAGGCGCATCAAGTTCCATGTCACTGGAAACAGGGTTCCGGGGGCAGACAAAAAAATATATCCAGTGTGTGGCCACAGGTAACAGTCATCCCCACCACGGACCAGCGCCCGCGAAAATCCGGGAGCAGCCCGCGGAAATCGGGACGCGTTACGGGCAGCGTCCGGGCAGCTCACCGGCGAAGGCTCAGGCAATTACCGGAGAATCCTGGAATTGCCACCCCGGGCATGCACTCGTTCCGCTACGCTCAGTGGTAGGAATGACCACAGCGAAATTCAGGCCAATATTCGCACCGCTCCGGTACTCCGACTCCACCCAGTCACCAATGGCCGCTGTTGTTGAACTGCCACCCGGCCATGTAGTCCACCCGAGGTCCCGGTTCCAGGGTTGCACAGGCCGCAAACTTCAAATGGACATTTCTCCGGCGGTACCGCCGCCAGAAACTTCAGAATCACACGATCGGTTGCCGCTCTCAGCCACCAACACGGGCATATAGCGCAGGCTAAGGATCTCATGCAGGATATATGTGCGGGATGTGGAGGTTAACGGAGCCGGGAGCCTACGCTGCCGTCCCGATCGCCATCTTGGCTCCTCCCCCGCTATCGATTCTTGATATGTTAGGCCTTGGATGTTCATAAATATCTGTGCACTGTAGTTTTTAATATATTTCTTTAGTGTGTTTGGATACTATAGAATTTAGTTGTGTAATAGATTGTTCTATTCTATGTTGTTGGTAGCTTTGTTATTTTTTCATACTTCTAAGAATTTATAGAGGGTAGGGTGGCTTCAGCCTAATGTGCTATAGAACACATTGTACCACCCATCCACTGCATTGTTTGTTTTGGCTTCTTGAACCATGATGCTGTCATATATACATTCCATCATGGTATTTGATACTTGGGTTGGTGTCTATGACCGGAATGGAGCGTGCCAACCCAAGTATATTTAAAATAGTCCATTAGGGAACTTAGTATGAATTTATATATTTGGTAGCAGTGAGATACTACAAGGAGGTTGTAGAGGTTTGCTACTTTTGTAACTGGGCCAAGTTCTAGGGCAGTTCATTTTTTTATCTAGTAGCTTATTGGGCATTTGCCGCATTTGCCGCATATTCCATATGTAGTGTAGATTTTTAGAGCTGTCCCCAAATATTCTAGTTAGAATGATAATATCAGATCTGTATAGATATATTGAGGTAATTATTTTATATAGAACCAGTCATTGCTAGTTACTAGTTTGTGGTATGTATCACTTTGGTTGTTAGTAAGAGATGCATATACATCAGGACTCACCACGTATGGAGTACATTTGTGCAAATGGTGGAGGGCACGATGTAATGTGCATCCATCAATGTGCTACTTTGTATCAATCTCAAAAGATTCATTCTAGTTGAGCATATTATTATTCTTCTGTCATTATTAGTGTTCTCATACATAATGCATGTTATCAATGTGTGTTGTCGTTAAGTTATCGGAGATATTTATGTTTTGGTATTTTTTAGGAGCAGCAGGGATTTCAGTTATAGATTTTCGAGTTTGTGCTATAAGTCTTTTTAAGTTTGGGATACCTGGGAGTTTCCCTATACGTAGTCAGGAAATGTTAGTGTGATATTTTTTAACATAGTTCCTTAAGGAATTAGTGTTACAGGGATGGCTTCAGTTCCTGATATATGCTTTTGTATAGTGGTTATTTTGGCTATTTTGTTTGCAAATTTGGAGAAAGTCCAGTCTAGGTGGAAACGTTACCCTAGATCTCATGGAGCAGGATAGACTTATTTGCTGCACATGGAATATATGTGGTCTTAATGATCCTAAAAAACGAGCGCTATTTTCTAAAATGGTCCACGCTATGCATGTTGATTTACTATGCTTACAGGAAACACATATACCCTGGGGGAGGCTTGATTGTTTGAAGCTGCCAGGGTACGATTTAATTGCATGCTCCAAACAGACCTCTATGATTAGAGGAGTGGCTATCCTTATGAAGCGTGGGACAGGGGTCTGTAGAAAAATTTGTGAGGATAAATTCGGCAGATGGACTATAGCCGAGATTTCAGTTGGGCAAAGATCACTAACCATTTGTACGGTTTATGGGTCCAATAGCGACGACCCGGATGTATTCAAATCCCTAAATGTAGAATTAGCTACTTGGCCCTATCCACTCTTAATCTGTGGGGATTTGAATATCAATTTACTTAGTGACTTTAACTTGGCAGCCGATAGCAATTACAGTGGTAGGAAGCCTAAGGTGTTTAAAGCACTGCAGGCCTTAGTACAAGAGCATGGGGTGGCAGATTTGTGGAATCGACACAAAAAATCGGACGATGGGTATACATACTATTCCGCCCCACATAATAAATTGGTTAGGCTTGATTATTTTCTTGTCTCAGAGCAGCTTGCTGAAGCATCCTCCATCTATGTCTCTCCTAGGACTTTATCTGACCACAATGCATTAATTGCTGAGTGCTCTTGGCCTCGAATTAGGAAGCCCCCCAGGCAGTGGTCTTTCGAAAGGAAGCTTTTGTTTGATGAGGCCTACCAGGCACATATAAGAAAATGGTTAACAGAGTTTCTTGATATTAATAGAGGTACAGCCCCTGATCAGGTGGTATGGGACGCTTTAAAGGCTGCAGTGCGCGGAGAGACTAAAAGTTTCTCTTCATTTCGGTGGAGGCAAGAGCAATTGAATTGTCGTATGGAGGAGCTCAGATTAGCAGAATTAGAATTAGCTTCTAAAATTAAGAATGCATGTGATGTAGAACAAGCCCAGCAAGCTGTAGCTATACTAAAATACAAATTTTTGGAGTCTTTCGGCGTGGACTTAGCTACTAAGTATCTTCAATACCGTACCATGATGTTCGAATTTGGTGAAAATTCCGGTAGGGTATTGGCGAAGAGGCTCCATCAGAAAAGTGTACAGAGTCGTGTCACGCGAATTCAGGATGAAAATGGTATGGTTAAGGATACTCTAGAAGGAGTAAATGGAGTATTTTTAAAATACTATGCAGAGCTTTACACCGAGGACATCGAGAGCAGTCAGGTAGAATCAGAGATTGGGGACTTCTTATCGAGTCAAAACACTTCTAAGATATCACCTGAACAGAACGAATCCTTATCTGCCCCTATCTCATGGGAGGAGGTGGTACTAGCGGTCAAAGCCTTGGCCAATGGCAAGGCCACAGGCCCAGATGCGGTGCCTCTCGAGTTTTATAAGATTTTATTAGCAGAGATTCGGTACGATCTCCTTGCTGTCTTTAGGGCTGCCCAGAAAGGAATGGTCCCTGACTCATGGCGGCGGACTACGATTGTCTTGTTTAAAAAAAAAGGTAAGCCAGAGTTGAGCCCTTCATCTTTTCGGCCAATTTCTCTTATTTACAGCGATTCCAAAATATTTTCGAAAATATTAGCTTCTAGACTAGTCAAGGTAATAGTCCCATTAGTATCCCTGCGCCAACATGGATTTTTTCCTGGCCGCGATACAGCAGACCATGTTCGGCGTGTCATTGCGCTATTGGATTGGGCCCAGGCCACGGCCTCTTAACTCGGGGTGATCCTGTTGGACGCTGAGAAAGCGTTCAACAGGGTCTCCTGGGGGTTCTTGTGGGCCGTGCTCAGGTGGAAGGGCTTTAGTACTGAATTTATCCAAGCTGTTCAGGCATTGTATATTTCTCCGGAGGCAGCACTTCGTATTTCGGGCCAGGTGACCGATTATTTCAATATTAGCAGGGGCACTCGACAGGGGTGTCCGTGTTCACCCTTATTGTTTGCCCTATACATTGATCCGTTTCTAAGTAAAATTGAAGGGGATAGGAGTATAGTACCTATAAGAGTTGGCGCCACAGAGTATCGAGCCTTTGCCTATGCAGACGACATTGTCGTGTTAACATCGGATGTCTCCTCTGCACTTCAGGTACTTAATGTGTCTGCAGCACAGTTTGGCTCAGTGTCTGGGTATAAGTTAAACGTGGCTAAGACCCAGGTTGTTCAAACACCAGATATGCTATATTCTGGGACTTTAGTAGTCAGGGAAGCAATATATCTTGGGGTAAGAATCTCAGCGGCAGTTGACACTATTCCGGATTTAAATATTCTTCCGGTAATAGACACAGTAAATACTAAACTTGAACGATTGGATCATTTACACTTGTCTCTTTACGGCCGATGCAGTGTTCTCAAAATGCTTATATTGCCAAAGTTCCTATATCTCTTTAGGACAATTCCTTTAGTAATATCTCAAAGCAGTCTGGCTAAGGCAGACAGGATCTGCTATAGGTTTCTGTGGGGGTATAAGCGCTCTCGCAGGGCTGCCAAGTGGATGTGTCTTCCTCGGAGGTGGTTGGGCAGTACCTAATCTGGTGCTATATTATTGATCTGCAATACTACAGACTCTCGGAGTGCTGCTTCTAGGCAATAGATTCAAAGCTTCGTTATGTAACCATCCTACTATTTTTGAGATTGGTTTAGGCACCACGGCTGAGGGCATTCTGGTTAAAATTCTAGAACCGAGTTACTTCAAAAAAACTAGATTCAAGGTAATTAACGCCATGTTTCTAATCTGGCAGCGAATTCGGCGGAAATTGTCTATTCATCAGTTCAACGTATATACCCCTTTTAAAGCATCCCGACTTTTTTCTCCCTTCATTTTTCAAGATCAGGTAATGTCTAGATGGCAAGTACAAGGAGTGCGGGTTATCGGAGATATGGTGGGGGATGGGCAACTGTTATATTTTTTAGGCTTGAAGGATAAATATCAGCTGTATTCTCATGATTTTTTTAAATACCTCCAGGTTAGAAGTGTTTTGCTTGAACAGCTTGTAGGAAATCCCTCACTATTTGATAAAACTGAGATTTTTGAACTCATTCGGAAGAAAGCCAAAATAGGTATGATATATCAGCATCTACTAACTAGCCTACCGGATGATTTATGTGCACAAAGGTTAAGGTGGGTAGATAAATTAGGGAAGACCGGTATGGATTTAAATCCGGCCTTGGAGTTCGCTAGTAAAGTCTTGGTCTCTGGTAGTCTCCGGACTCAAAGCTACATGTCAATGTTTGATCCTTATTATACACCTGCAAGAATTGCAAAATGGGGTAGTAGAAAAGGGGATCATTGCTCAAGGTGTGGGTTATACGCAGCAAATGCAAGCCATATGTTTTACTTTTGTCCAAACCTGACTGAATTTATATCAGATATAGAACGTTTTATTAATTCTACGTTTAAGATTCAATGTACCTTGACACCTGAGATGGTGATAATGGGCTATGATGGGGTAGTATCTTCGGGTAACTCATGGTACACCTCTGCGTTTTTGTTCATTGCTATGTCCATGATCCGGTTATGTATAACGTCACAATGGCTTTCTCCCGAAGCCCCGACATTTATCAATTGGAGAACTAGACTGCTTGCTATCCATAAACTGGAATCCTCAGTCTATTCAATAAAGGGTAGGCGGAGGCGGAAGCTTGCTTCTAAGAGATGGGCTCCGGTGGAGAAATGGATTAAATAGTTATGCTAAAAATGATACCCCTTCTATCTTAATGTCATTGAATATGTTTTTGCATATGAGAAGCAATAACTAGTGTAATTGTACTTTAGACTGAAAGCCATGACTGTATTGTTTGTGCAATTATGAAAATTCAATAAAAATAGTTTAAAAAAAAAAAGAAAGGAATTAGTGTTTTCTAAAATGTCTAACTTCTATTTCTGTGATGTTTGGTGGATGATTATGTTCTCTACCAGGTTTCTAGTTGCAATGCTCCCATAGCACACATTCAAATAATACTTTGTGCCTTTACAGTGCAGATTTTCTATGTTTATACTCTCTTGACTATAAGTACATTGCATTTGAGAAAATAACAATACTCTCTGTTGAGATTGGTGTAAATGGCTCTTTCTGCTTGTGAATTTTAGTGCCATATAGTAATTAAATGTTTGTAATTTTTTAACTTGCAGTAAAATTTGGACGAAGGTGACCTTTTATTTTTACATTTTATACAAATAGATTTGATGTTGTTTTGTTTTGAAGCTGTGTGTTGAGATTTCTGTTTATTTTTGCAAGTTATGGGACAGGTGGTTGATTTGACTGTTTAAAAAGAAGGTTTGTTAGAATTATATGTTTGAAAAATAGTTTAAATTATTTATAGGGTTTATTTCATGCTTGCTTTATTTTCAAACTATACAGAGGTTAGGGTTTTTTATTGAAAAGTTGCATTTAATTACTTGAGATACTATGTTTGTGGAGTTTGTAGTTTAGAAGGGTGATTCTGTTATTTTCATTTTTCTATTTTCCGTTTAGTGCGCATTTTCCTATATTAGAGTAAAATTAATAAATAGCACTATATTCATTTTTTTGTTTGAGTTTTAAGTTTTGCTGTTGTTATTATTTAGTTATAATTACTTTAGGTTCCATACTTACTTTTTAGAGTTGGTTTTCTTTTTGGTGGATTGATTATTTTCTGTGTGAGGAATTTAGCAGAGTGTCCCTCTCTTCAAGACTTAGCATTTTTGCTGTAAATTAATTTGTGTGCTTTTTACAGTGGTAATTTAATTGGAAAAGTGTTTAATTTGGTTTGTTTTCACTTTAATATTGTTGGTTGTTTTGTTCAATGTTTGAATTTCTTTTTGACAGTTTAGACCTTATTTTGCAGATGTGAATTAGTGTTAACATATTAATATTATATATATTTCTTTTTGAAGTTATAGTTATTTAAGTTTATTTAGGTTAATGTTATGTCCTATGGTATAATAAGTTTGTATAATTGTATAGTTTTTTTTATATTGGCTTAATGTTATATATTTGTTTTCTAGCTTAAAGTTGTTTCATATATTTTTTTAATATAGTTAGAATTGTTTGTGTTAATATATTAAATAAATTGATGTTTTTATAGTTAATGTGGTATTGAGTAGTTTTTGACTTTTATAATATTAGTTTAATGCTATATAAATAAAGATATTGGGCCCGATCCACAAAGGCAATCTGAGAAAAAAGTCTAACTTTACAACTTTTTCTATTCACAGAGGTCATTTACGAGTCATATCTTTACGTCCAGACCCGGGCTGTACTCTCCGGCTGGGGCCGTACTCTCTGGCTGGGGCTGTACTCTACGGCTTGGGCCAGATGAAGTGTAATCAATGGGCCGGATTATAATTTTTTACAAACAGGAACATTTTGAACGTGTGATAAATGGTAGACGACATTACATCATATCCCAGAAAAGTTTGCTTCTTGCATCATGGTACATGCAGTCCATGATTTGCACTCCCCTCAGTGTTGACTGTAGTGTGACACTACAGTTAACTCTGAGGGGGGAGCAAATCATGGACTGCTTAACACTGAGGGGAGCGCAAATCATGGACTGCATGTACAATGATCCAAGGAGCAAACTTTTCTGGGTGCGGAGAGTACTGTGGAGATTCCGGCCTAACTGCGGGTGTAAAGATACGACTCGTAAATGACCCCTGTGAATACCAAAATTTGTACAGTTAGACTTTTGTCACATATTGCTTTTGTTAATCAGGCCCATTATATTTTTATATATTATCAATGATATTTTATGGAATCAATATTGTTTATTTTAAAATTTAAGTACAGTTCTATATGTTTAAAGTGATTTTTATTTTTGTTATTGATATTAGAGTATTTTAGATATTATTTACAGTGATATTTTTGTTGTCCATATTTGTATTTTTCTTTTTAGAGTATAGGGTCACAATATTTTTTTTTGCTATTTTAGTTAATCGATATTGCTGTGGCCCATATCATGGTATACAACCTTCAGACTCTGACCCAAAGTTTACCTTTGCTGGTTTATTGGTTGAAATTTTAATAAAAGCTTTGCACAGTGGTGAGATTACAAAAAATACCAAGCAGCATTTAACACGGACAGATCCTCAGAGTCAGGAATTATATCTGTTGCTCAAAATCCATAAAACTGATATTCATCTATCAGCCACACCTATAGTTTCTGCAATTAGCTCTTTACATGTACAAGTATGAAATGACAAATACATTTTTTTAAAACATAGTTAATAATGTAGTTACATGTGTAAAATATACTACAGATTTGTATGTACACTAGTTGAGATTACCTTTGAAGGCACAGAGGAAACATGACTCTGCAATGGATCTTACATCATTATATCTATATCTCTACCTCATCAGGGAGGTTTGAAAGTCATTGAATATTTCTTACTCAGAACCGAGAACTTGGAAGCTAAGTTTTATACTGTACCATGATCATTTCTGAGTACTCAACAAGTTCTATCTATAAATAACAGGAACATTTGTGGTCTTATACACTGCTCCATCATGCACAATACCATTATGAGATGATTTCAAGATAAATATATTGTGCAAAATGAAAGTTGTAACAGGTATATCACACTTATCCTTGTAGATATTGATGATGTACTCCTGATTTGTCAATGTCCTAGACACAATTTGGAAGACAACATCAATTAAATTAATACCAAACATGAAAGCTCTCATTTGCTTCTGAAATACAATTGGATACCATAGAATTTTTGGATGTAAAAATCACAGAAAATGATAAAAAATGGCCTACCACTTTACATCCCAAGGGGAAAGAAAGGAATATTTTGTAACACACAGACAGCCACCACATCAAAGCTGCTGAGAGTTAAAAGGATTCTATCAGAACCTGATGATTGCACAGTTCAACAAGCAAAGAAGTAAAAAATCCCAAAACAAGAATGCACAGAACCACCACATGATAAAGCAAAACAATAAATAAGGTCAGTTGCTAGTGAAGATTTTTTTTTTTTTTACTTATTTTTATTGACATTTGTTTTTTATTTACAATCATTCGTGTCTTGCATAATATCATGTAGGCAACATATTCTGTATCTTCACGGTGTAACTTATGATACTTTTTTGTTTTCTATCTGTCCTCTTACGTTGCCTGTTTTCACTACTACTAGCGTGTAGTTATTCTCATACATGGTTGTTCCTCTTATACATCAAAATTATTGCAATCTGTAGGTGTGTCTTTATGATATAGTCCTATACAGTATAACCTTCTTTAGTGGAGTCACAGTCGCATTTGTTGCTTGAGGTATACATTGGTATTATGCAGTTTCTTGTTTTCATGTTGTTTCATGTATCATATATCTCAGAACCTTTTTTTTTTAAAACCATAACAGAAAAACAAGGAGAGGAAATAGAATGAAGTAGAATTCCTATATAGTGGAGTATCGGTGTTATTGAGTAACCTTGTACCATTATCCTGCAAAGTGTTATGTGTCAAGAGTGGTGTGTCAGGTGGACCAGGCGCCACCCTACAGTACATTCTTAACAGCCTCAGTCATGCGCGGCCCTTTCTACCATTTAACTGTTCTGTATGTCCCCTACGGGGTCTGTTGGCAGCTCATTTTCTTCATCATCCAAGGAGTCTGTATCTATAAGTGGCTCAGTTCTGTCGCCATGTTCCGGCTGTTCCCAGATAGTCAGTATTTCTGGTCACAGATCTGCAATTGGACAGAGTCTGACCCCTCTCGGTTCTTCCCTCATCAAAGCCCTTTCCTCGGCTTTCACCCACTGTGTTACATATGTCTTCCATGTTTTTACTCTAGGGCATTCTGCTGATTTCCAGTCTATCGCTATTCACCTTTTGGCCAGTCCCAGCACCAGGTAAAGAAGTCTAGTGCCTACCTTCTCGGGAGCCGGCCTCGGGTGTAGTCCCAGATACATGCCTCTAGAGTACGAGAGGGGATATGCCCTAGCGCAAGATCTAGAGCAGACGATATCTCTTGCCAGTAAGGTTGTAAGCTAGTGCATTCCCACACCATAGGCACAAAGTTCACGTCTATATGGCGACAATGTGGACAAATGTGAGGTTCGCCACCATAAGTAACCTGAAGCCTGTGTGGTGTCATGTAAGTAATGTATGCATAATTGAATTGGTTATACTTTAACCTGGGGTTACTGGAAATCTTCGTGAGATATGCTAGCACGTTTTGCCATTCTGATTCTGTTAATTCTCGTTTCAGGGCTTGTTCCCATTTTCCCTGTAGCACAGTTAGCGGACTGCGGGTCATACTTGCTAGGATCTATAAAACCAAGTTACTGAGTGCATTGTGGCCCCCATGGATATCACCATCTGCAAAACATCATGCACCACTGGTTCAGTCCCTTCCCCCCGCACAGTCCCTGAAATGCTTGAGATATTGCTACATACATGAGAAACCGACCGGGGGGTAGTTGGTAGCAATCCATTAGGTCCTCCATCTGGAGTAGTGCACTCTGTTGGTAACAATCTCCAACTGTAATCAGTCTGGCCTCAGTCCAGGCAGATAATTGCCTTTGCATAAAGTAAGTGAGGGGGTTACCGTGCAGCAGTCCTGCTTAGGGTAATGCTAGTATATACAAAGTTGTTCCTACAGTTTTCAGCACACATCTGCACCGGCATTTTAGTGCTATTGCCAACAATATCCCGGGTTTGGGAATCACTATTGAGGGGTTAAGCAATTTAGCCGTCAACCGGTCAATTTGTGTCACCTGTCCCATCTGCCTTATCTCTTCCAGGTTGAACCCACCCAACCACAATGTAATCCACTGAAGTTGGGATGCTAAAAAATATTGTTCATTATTGGAGCCCCTAGACCCCCTTCTTCAATGGGACATCCAAGCGTTGCCAGCGACACCCTAAGGCGGTTCCCATCCCAGATCAAGTCTCTCAGCAAACTATCTAGTTGTTTAAACCAAGCCGCTATGCATAAAAATATAGGAGCCTCTGTAACATCACCATCTTAGAGATTGCTATCTGGGCCATAATGGGTAGTTTTAATGATCGCCAAAAGGGTACACATGATTTCAGTGAACGCAGTGCTCCCTCAGATTACTGTTTTGCAAATCTTCTGTCGAGTGAAATATCTGTATTCCTAAGTACCTAAAGGAAATGAGGGACCAAATCAGGTCTGCTGGTCGTTCTGGTGGTTTCTCCAGTCCCCGGGAAAAGGGAAAATAAGTGTGTTTTGGATTTATTGACTCATAAGCCAGATACTAGTTCAAAGCATTACAACTGCTCCATGGCTTTAGGGACATCTCCAGTCCCGTCCCTGAAATACAGGAGGATATTGTCGGCGTATAATATGCTCTCGCCCTTCCACTGTCAGTCCCCAGCCATGTCCATGTGTCTTGTGGTTCTGTTAGTGACTCTTGTTGCATATCAGTCATGTTATCTAATGTGCATACCTTTTTTTGCAGAGGCTGTAACTCCTTACGGAGCTCTGCTTGGATTGCTAATGTCTGGCCTAAAGGTTGCCCTCTCGTCACTACCTTAAAGGCTTCCCACTCATGCAGCTTTGTAGACGCCAATCTTTGATTATGGAGAAAGTAGTCAGATACGACCCCTTCTATTGAGTTTTGGTAGCACGCATCTTCTAGTGAGGCTCGGTTAAGCGCCACATCAGAGCAAGTGGTCGCTCCCCTATAGGGGCAAATCGCAATTGCAGTGGAATATGGTCTGAGATAGATCTCCCCAAGTATTCGGACTATGTGATACTCTGGGTCAGTTTGTGGGAGCACATAAAGTAATCTATTCCAGTATGTAAGTTGTGTACATGCCAAAAATAGGAAAAAGTGTGGTCCGTACTTTGCTGCGTCCGCCAGACATCTATTAATCCCCAGTGCTCAACCCAGTCCCTTAATCCTTCAGCCAGTTTCCTTACCCCAGTCCCTTTTAAAGGGGGGAAGGACCGATCCAGATGTACGTCTAGTACACAATTAAAATCGCCTCCCAACAGTAAAGTGTCTGGGGGTGCATTCGCCATGTGTGTAGAGTGAGTGAAGGAAAGCTGGTCCTGATTGGGGGCGTAGATGCTTTCCAGAGTAATCTCTTTACCATATAGAGTGCCTTCTATTAAAACATATCTACCCTCTTTGTCTATGATGGAGTGGATTCATTTAAATGGCGTCCCAGCTTTAATCCATAATAAGGTCCCCCTGGCATACGCTGAGTAGGATCTAACGTAAAGTTGGCTTCGTCGTCTCAGTCTATCTATCTCAGACCTTGCCAGATGTGTTTCCTGGAGCATGGCGACCTATACCCTCTGCCTTTGAGATACCTATGGATATTGTCTTTTTTAGAAGGGGATCCCATTCCCGTGACATTCCAGGACACAAGGGTCGCGGTTAGTGTTGAATTAGATATGTGTGCCATATTCCTGTTTCAGCCTTTCTCCTCCCCCGTGGTTTCTCTCCACTCTTTCCGCCTCCTTTTGGATTAAGCTCATGCTCCCCACATCAATTAAGGTGTAAAAGGGATAACCAAACCCCAAGAACAACTCCTGGATCCCAGGGCAGTGCAGCAACGGCCTACTGTCCAAACCATGTGTTACAACCTTAAAATTTAAGAATATCTCCTTTGGACAGCCTATAAAGGCTTAGCCAGAAGGGGTGTGCCAAGAGAGGTGCATTAGCTGATCCGATACTCCGCACTAGACCAGTTTTTTAATGAATAGTTTTCAGTTGTCTCAGTTTAAGTGTAATTCCCCACACAGCAAATCTATACAGAGGTCTCTTTTTTTTAGCCCACATCATCATCATCTCAAACAGTTCCCAGGAATCCTGGCTCCCCCTCAAGATTTCTTTACAACTTCCGAAAAAAAGGATATCACATGCCAGCTGCAGTTTGGGGCATCACCACTGGACGTCCAGTTTCCTTGCCCCCAAGGAAATAGAGTCTGATCTCTTTGATTTCTGGTCGGATGAGAAGTCTTGGTCCTTAGAGTTCTGTTGGGCCGATCCTATCTCAGCTACCGCCTGCAGCGCTGCCGCTCTTTCTACTTCTGTCTGCGATGGTGAAGGACCACTTCTGGTAACGTTCTGCGCCTTCCTGCGGAAGCATCCTCCCCTCCCTCTCCTTTGGGGGAGTGCTTTTTGGTGTGGGTTCACCCCAGCTTTGTAGTCTTCCAGCCATGCCCATGCCAGATCTAACGAGTCAAAGAAATGCGTTAAGCCATCCACAATGATTCTGAGTTTTGATGGGAACATTAGGGAGTATTGTATCCCCTGGTCCCGAAGCGCTCTCTTGACCTCCACATAGGAAGCTCTCTTGGCTTACACCGTTGCCGTGTAATCCGAATATCTGGACACATTCTGATTGGTCACAGCAAAGAGACCATTTGTGCGGGCTCTCTGTAATATGGTGTCTCGGTCCCTATAATGCAGTAATCTGGCTACCGCAGGGCAAGCTGTTCTACTTGGGGCCAACTGTCGCAATGGGGCTCGGTGTGCTCTTTCCAGTGCGAAAAGGGGGCCAGAGACCCCAGGGCCTCTCCCGTCCGCAGACACTTCTCTCAGAAGTCCACCATGTTCCCTAATTCGGTTCCTTCTGGAAGGCTTACTAGCCTTATGGTGTTGCGCCTGTTGCGGCCTTTTGCTTCTTCGGCACGCTTTTCTAACAAGCGGACCCTGTCTCTTAGGTATAACATTTGTTTCGAGATCGTCGTGCATTCTGGCTGTAAGTCATTGAATTTGTTATCTACTCCTTTGACACGGTCTACTAATTTGTGGTGTTCTGCCCTCAGCAAACTCAGTCCCACAGATACCGGTCCTATATCTTGTTGGAGAACATTCCTGGTATCAGTGATGGTCTCCAGTCTCTTTTCAAGCTGCAGCTTTATCAGGTCTGCAGGGGGGGGGGGTGATTTGTCCCAAATCAGGATGCATGTTTGGGCCTGCTCTTGTGCTTCATTTGGGGCTCCCCCAAATTTGGTTCTAGGCTTCCCCATTGTCTCGGTGTCTAGGTGGCTTGTGTTCTTCATGTGCTATCGGTTCTCAGTGGCTCTCCGTGCATGTGGGTTTAGCAGGTACTTTCGAATGCAGTTGAGGCCTATAGGGAGAGTACAGCTAGGGCCCCACTGCAGGAAATCGTGTAGTGAGCACTTATTTCAGGTGTGTTCTTAGTAGTGTTGTGTGCTGCCCCAGTTAATGGTACCTACTTATCCGACTGTGTGCTTGCCTTGTTTTCCACCCTGGGCACAACTCCTCATAGCCCTTATCTCTTCCGTCACGTGGCCGCTGTTAGGGGATGGGGTCTCAGCTTGTTTAATCTTTGCGCGCTTTGCTATGGCTTTCTATTCCCAGTATGGCTTTTTGGGGGGGGCGTGTTGGCGGCCCTTACGTTGAGTGGCTTGTTTCTGCTCTTTCCTCCTCGGTTTATTCTGAAGGCTCTTCGGTTTATTCGGGGGGGCTTTGCAGGGGGATGTGTTTTTTTTTTTACTCTGCCCTTTATTTAGTGGTCGGAGGTGCCCTTGTATTTGAGGTTTCAGAGTGACACCTCCTGGTTGTATTTCCAACTCCCCTGCGCTTTCTCGCAGCAGGCTCGACAGAGATAACTGACTGTTGTATGAGTCCGTCCGTGGTGCTCCCCTCCACTCCTTACCACTGGTTTCTCGCTCCCCCGGGGTAATCAGCCGTCTTTTTGCAGTCTGCGTCACTGCATAGGCCTCCCAGCCACAATCCTCACATAGACCGGGCGGTCGGATCCGGCTGCAGTGGCCTGTTTAGGCCTCTGAATTGCGTGTTGTGTGTGTTTGGTGGAGAGGAGTCTCACTTTGTGCAGCTTTTCTCCCCGGTGCTGAGGGGGCTGGTGGCAGTTCCGCCGGCAGATTTCCTTAGTCGCTACGCAGTCATCCACTATGCTCAGTGCTTAATTTGTAAAATATTAAGTGCCAGGGCTCTGACCAGGAGGCCACTGCAGCTTGCACCACCCATCACCCTTGTCATCCCTGCCAAAACATCTACTAACCATCTCTCTCGCATGTAAATTCGACAGTTCAGATTATTCCAGGTCCCCAAAGCTAAAGGAATGGCTGGGGAGGCAGGTATTAGCAACTTTTTAATGTATATTGTATTCCTAAACAACCGTTGTTCTGCTCATCTCTAAATTAGATGAGCAGAACCACCTTGTGCTAGACTGTTCCAAGTATGGTGTTGACAATTAGGTGCCGGTGCCAAGCACCGGAAACCAATTAAGTGACGGTGCTGAGCACCCGAAAGCACCGGCTCAAATTAAGCACTGATGCCGAGATATTTGAAACTGTCTACAGCCTCCGTCACTCTGCATCCCCCGGGCAGGGGCGGAAACCCCCCTCTAAGCACATAGATCACCGATTTCGTCCAGTTAATAGTATACCCGGAGTATCTGCCAAAGGTGGTGAATATATCCAGGACTCTGTTTATCGAGGTCCGTGGTGACGCCAAGTGTAAGAGGATATCATCAGCATATAGAGAGGTACGATCCTCCCACTCCTCTAACCATTTCATACCCCTAACAATAGGGTCCCTACGAATCCAGCTCACCAAGTGCCAGGGCAAAAAGCAGCGGGACAGAGGGCAACCCTGCCTCGTCCCCCTTCCAAGAGTGAAGACTGATTACTTTCTGTTATTCACTACCACCTGCGCCAATGGTTCAGAGTACAGCATCTTCACCCATCCAATAAACCCCGGCCCAAACTCCATCTTCTCCAGCACTGTGAAGAGATAGGGCCATTCAATTGTGTTGAATGACATAGCGGCATCCATCGACATCACCACAGCGTCCTCCCTAAGTGTAGCCACTCTCCCAAGTACACCATGGAGTCGACGAAGATTTAGGGAAGTATTTCTGAATGGCATGAATCCAGACTGATCCATGTGTATCAAGTGAGAAACCACCCCAACCAACCTCATAGCCAACAGTTTGGCTAAGATCTTCGCCTCGGCGTTCAACAGCGAGATAGGCCTATCTGAAGAGCAATGGACCCTTGGTTTACCTCCCTTATGTATGAATACCACTGCGGTAATCCGCTGATCCTGGGGGAGTGGGCCACCCTCTCAGCTTTCATCATACATAGGTTTGAGGTATGGGGCTATTTTGTTGGGCTTTAGTTTATAGAGTTCTATCGGGAGAGCATTGGGGCCCATGACTTTCCCGGATTGTAGGTCCCTGATGGCCCGTGCTATTTCATCGTTCGCGAGTTTGTTGGCAAGAAATACACGGTCTGTTTCTGATAGCATCGTTAGCCAGATGTCTGTTAAGAGGGCTCTTGATTCATCTACCGGGCAGACAGAGTGAGATGTATATATCCTAGTGTAATATTTGGCGAATTCATCTGCAATCAATTGCGTGTCTTAAAGTTTCGTCCCCGCTTCTGTTGTCAGTTCTATGACCAGGCGATTGAAATGCTCACGCCGGTCTAGCCACGCCAATAGTTTGCCTGCTCTGTCCCCTAGCTGTACACCCTACCGAGTTTGTCCCTTTGTAATGTTTTGGCCCTATCTGTGACCACACTTTTGTATTCTTCCTTCTTAAGGTTAAGTTTAAGTGTCGTGCTCGGTCCCCCGGCCACTAGCAACTCCCCTTCAAGTGCTAAGATCTCTTCTTCCAACTGTGTTAGTTCCGCATTCTTTTCCTTTTTGGCCCCCGCTATCTTGGAGATTGCCTGACCTCGGACCACAGTTTTGAATGCCTTCCAGAGTGTTCGCGCCGAGCCCATGGATCACCCTAGTCTAATAAATGAACTCTTAACTCGGGAGGAGGGTTGGCTACATTTGCCCCACCGCCGTCCGCCCACTACTGTATGTCCCCCATTCTGTGCACCAAAACATATTTAAGTAAAAACTGAGGCACTTAGCGTAGGCATTTTCTTCTTGATCCGTTGGTCGCTTTCACCAGAGCGTCGTCCGAAGAAGCTAAATGTTCACCAAAAGTATTCCAGCCAGTACACATTGCATCTTGATTGTCCAAAATCAGTATCTTGCAGGAGAATGTGTTCCCCCTCCCTCATCGCGCATTATTATCTTTGACCCGCCTCCAGCCCTCCAACCACTCCTGCGCCGCCTCTGGGGTGTCAAAGAACCAGGTTTTGCCGTCCACTTTGATTCGCAGTTTAGCAGGAAACAGCATTGAATACCGAATTCCTTTGTCCTGCAGCTGTTTCTTAATGTTCAGAGAGGTTCTTCTTTGCCTCTGGACCGCAATAGTAAAATCCGGAAAGAAGGACAGTTGACTGTTTTTGAATTTGAGGGGAAGATTCGATCTGGCTGTTTGCAATATGATGTCTCGGTCTTTGAAATTCAGGAGCTTTGCCAGGATTGGACGTGGGGGAGCACCTGGCTTGGGCCTCTCCCCGGTACCCTGTGTGCCCTCTCAACTGCAAAGTAGTTCAATAGGGTTTTGGGCCGGAAGTGTTTAAGTTTTAAATCCTCTACGAATAGGTCCACAGACGGTCCCTCCGCCCTGTTGGGGACTTCAATGATCCTTACATTGTTGCGGCGCGATCTAACTTTGTAGTCGTCTAGTTGATGTTCTGTTTGTTTCTGGGCTGCCTGCAGTTCCTTGAGCTCCAGTCTCATCTGCTGCGTTTCACTACTGAGCTCGGTGGTCACCACCTACATGGATTTCACTTTTTCACTTGTTTTCTGCAGATCGGTTCTCATCAACGTCATTTCCACTGTAATGGTATCCATTCTTTGTTCTAGCTAAGTACATAACCCTGCTATTGCTGTCATAACATCTTTGAGCGTGCGTGGCGCGGCTCCTTTCTGGTCTGGGCCAAGGCGGAGGAGGTGGCACTTCGGAGGGAAGAGGTGCTGGGCATCCGGGCAACACCAATTGCATCCCAATGGGGAGAGATGCTGCAGGTCCTGTTACAGTCTGATGGGGTGGCCCTGGCGGGGGACGGTGGCGAGCTGCAGGAGCCGCGCTAGGCGCAGGGGGGCTGTCCGATCTGACGGGGTGTTGCGGCACTGGGTATGCCTGATTTGATACTGATGACAATGCATGCCGCTGCTCAGATACTAGTACACATGACATTCCTGGGGGTGGGGGCCGGGGGAGGAACTCGACGGGAGTGGGGTTCGAGGGAGAAGGGCATCTAGACTTAAATTTGAGAGCTGCTGTTGGATGTTGTTTTAGTTGTAACGTTGTAGAAGGGACTGTTCCCCAGTTGCAGGATGGGTCGTTCAGCAATGTTTGAATATCGGTCTGGGGGTGCACTGGGAAATGTACGTCTTTGGCAAAAGAGACTGCGGCTTGATGCTTTCCGCTAGTGATGTGACTGCAACACCACGCGTGATGATAGCATTCCTTACAGACTCGCAGGCTACAACTTTAGTCAATGCTACATGCCACTCAATTGGTGCTAAATGTCATGAGTATATATGGTGTGTTCTGAGACTTCACCGTGCACCAGTTGTAATTATGCACTCTGCCATTATGATGTGTATTTGTATGATTCTCGCTGCAAAACTTAATAAACAGATTTCTAAATAAATAACATCTTTGAGCGTGAACTCTCCTGTGGTTGGGTTCGTCATTGGATCATTTTCACCCCTATTTGCAGCATTCACCCTCCCTGTTTTTGTGTGGCATAGTTATCCAACTTGGTTTGGTGCATACTTTTCTGTCCCTTGGCCCCCGACATGGCGGCACCTGTTTGTGCCCAGAGGGTCACTCCCACAGGAAGCAGCCCTCTGCCTGGTCATGGGAGCCCCCCTTCTCTATGATCTGTCGGGGTGCCTCTGGGGATCCAGAAATCCAACGCTCCCAGGGTCAGTCCCAGATGGTGTCTCTCGCAATTCAGCGGTGGTTGGGGGGGGTCACTTGTTTTGGGGGAGGGCTCTGCACCCCCACCATTGTGTGGTTTAATTATTTCCACCTGTATCTTGACCCTAAAGCGTTCCCCTGCACACTTTGCACTTCATTACACAGGGGATATGGTTCCGGCCATCCCGGGTCCACGCTGATTGGAACTTCACCTCAAGTTATTAATCCCTGGCTGGCTCCCAAATAATACCAAGGAGGGAGGGGGGGCAGAGGCCCGCCACGTGTGCTCCTAGGTAATGGGTTCCACTGGTGCTCCTACGTGGCCTCACTCCACTACACTGATCCTGCCACTCTGTGCAGTTCAGTGACAAAGCTGTAGTACACCGTGCTCAGGGCCACTCCTGATGGATGTTCCAGCTGGAGAGGCCACCACTGAGGCCAGGCGCCGCTCACCCCAGCTCTGCTGCACTTACTTGGGGCCACCAGTCGAGGCACCCGGTGAGTCCTGTTTCCAAGCCAATACAGGCTGTTTTTATGCTTCCCACCAGCACGATCTGTGAGGCTGCTCTGCTTTGCCCAGACTGTCCTCACGACCGGAGGGGGGGTGGCTCTGTGCAGGATTCACCCGGGGTCCCTCTCGCTTTCCTGCGTGTGTGCTGTTAGGAGGAGGTGCCACCCGGACCGTGATCGGCTCTCTCGGAGGTCACTGGCGGCCAGCGCAAAACTCAAGCCCAGGGCTTCTTGGGCCTAGCGGATGAGCAAGCGATTTTGCCAGTATCGTCCTCGCCGGCGCCTCAGCTGATTTCCGCTCTGCAGTGGAGGTTGCGCTGGTCCTCCACCACACTTCTGGGGTAATTTTCGGATAATGTAGCGGATATTGCAGCGGGTTTAGGCCGCGGAAGGTGTGAGCTTCACCTAAGTGCTGCCATCTCAATCGGCGTTCAAGCCACGCCCCGTGAAGAGCATTTCTAAAGGGTAAAAGAGGACGGTGCCAGAATCACGTGAACTCTGGTAGAAGCTCAGAAAAGGTGAGAAGACTGTTTAGTATGGAGCGTCACACTCAGGGAAATCAGTAAAGTGGAGAGATCTGCTCTCTTCAAAGTCAGGAAATGGTATCTGCTCTAACTACTATGGAACACCAATTAAAATACAATTGAAACTCCCAGAACATCCATATCTCGCTCCCACGGCACAGAGCCAATTCCATGGCAGCATTTACTGGGGACCGGTAACCTCCCCAAATTCCCACTATCACACAATTAGATACACATCTGCTCTTCCTCGAGAGTTGCATCTTCCTAGAGTGCCAGATACAGGAGACTCCTTTTAATCGTAATTCCCCTGCATCTACTGCCAACTTTTTGTCTTCGTGCCTCATAATCAATCTAGTACAAAATAATACAGGAATACTATATGTGTCGAGGGTTGGTCTTAAATTACGCTGCTCCACCTCCATGCCCAAGACACTGAGATATGGTGTCCCTCAGGGCTCGTCTTTAAGTCCAACATTATTTAATGTGTATATGGCCCATCTTTCTTCTAATTGTAAATCTTCTAGCTTTAATGTGATATCCTATACTGATGACACACAGTTAACATTATCCTTCAAAAGATCCAATGAGGAGATTAAAGAGGTTTTAGAGACTTATCTCAGTGCTATAGTGGATGAAAAAGAGCTATTTAAAGCTTTACCACAAAAAGTCAGAAATCCTGTACTTTGGTAGATCCTCTTCTGCCTGGTTCAAGAGAGAGCTGGGAGCCCTGCCTACCCCGACTTCCATTGCTAGACATCTAGAGATGTAATTCTATAAAGAACTGCCTTTCTGCCCACAAGTTCTGGCTGCCACTGCTATATGTTTTTCTCAACTTTGGTCGCTGACGAAATCCTAAAATTCGTTTCAGATTATACTCGGAAGGCCATTGTCCACACGTTAATTACAGCAAGGCTGGACTACGCAAGTTCCATGTATCTTGAACTTCCGGTTACTCTGGTCCACCATTTACAGGTTGTCCAGAATGCAGTGTAATATCCGCCAGATGGCAGCCAATCACTTCCCAGTTGAAACATTTGCAATGGCTGCCACTACAGAAGCACATTTATTTTCAAATGACAGATGTTTATACACAGTGCATAAACAACATGAGCTTGCAATATCTGATGAACAGACGGATCTATTATCTCCCAGAGTGGACACATCGTTCCTCAAGCCCTCATCTATTAAAGGTGTCCACGATAGGTAGATCGAGAAAGGGAGGACATTTGTTTATGGTCCTTTCACCGGAAATTTTGAATGATCCACTGGTTTTGCAAAAAAACTGTTGAGACTTTTTTTTTCAATTCTGGTTAACCAGCAGCTCCAGAGTACCTGCCTTACTATAGTAGCGGGATGCCCCCTCTGGGCAGCTGTTTTGCTGAACATGTATTATTTCATTAATTTATTCACTCACTCACTCACTCACTCACCCATTCATTCATGCATACTATTGGTTAGTCCAACATGGTTGCTATGGATTACATTACAGTATTTCTTTGACATCAGGAGCCAGAAGAGTTTGAGAGGTCAGTTATCAGTTGTAGAAGAGGAAGTAGTGGGTATAGAAAAGAGGAAGGAAATACAGAAAAGAGGGTAGGCACTGAAACATGAGTCAAAAGAGGAGAGGAGGGGTTGCATGAGGTGAGAAAAAGGAACATGGTATACCAAGGAAAATTGAGAAAGATGAGGACGAAATAAGGGGAGTGTTGCTACCATACGGGTATGTGACACAGGGATGGGTAATATTTTAAATGAAAGCTAGTGAATTAATTAGGAGGTCAAAGAAAGCTTGAAAGTTTTCAAGGAAATTTAAGTGAAGAAGACAAGTACTTAAAAACTCCACGAAAAATACCAACAGTTGTTCTGATCTATCCAGAATATCTATATTAGCTATAAATTAACTGGAGTTTCCAGAGCTTCACATATATGTCTCTGTGCCTGCACTTTGCAAAACCTTGAAATCAATTAATAGTTGGTATTTTCTCTCGAAAATGTGATAACCCTAAAGCTGACACCCCCTTTTAGGTAGGGAAGGGTTCCTTTTTTACGGGACAGGTATATTTTCCTTTTTTATTGCTCCAAGTACTGCCAGCAGCCTCACAGAGTGATTGTAACTGAGTGTGGTGGGTATCCGTCTTCTCACATTCTTGATGCCTGGGCACTTTTCGAAAGTAAACTGAAGACATAATTTCTACCTGGTCTACCAGGATTACCAGCTGTGCAAGTAAAACACTTATTTCCGGCCTCTGTATAGATAGCAGAAGGGATCATAAAAGATTTCCTTGTAACCATGGGATCTCATCGATAAATAATGGTATGCCTGGGTGTGTCTATATCACCCTGAGTTTAGGGACTCTGGGGACAATCACTGGGTGTCATTTGCATCTTGTAGTCATACAATACGTACATGGGTCACTACACTTTAATTTTTAAGTGCTGTCACTTTTCCTACTCAACTTTGTCAGACCCCATTCAGAAAGCCACAGGCAGGCACAGGCCATTTGGCCACAACAGTGGGGGTGATGTCATATACCCCTGCTGCCCTGGGGCATGCCCTAGTATGGCTCATCATACTGGGCCAAGTACAACACTTTCTGCACTTAGCTCTCAGTAGTAGTCATGGCAACCTTTCACATTCTTGGAACGGGGGTGGGAGCACACCACTTCACCTCCCAGCAAGGTTCACCCCTGGCATTATGGTAAATGCAGTCTCTCGTTGCTTGCTTTGCTAAAATTTTTACGAGTGTTTCGCCAGAGTTGGCGTAGATGGTGCTGATCTCTAGATACATGTTTCTGGTTCTTTAACTGTCATCAGTAGAGATTACAGGCTTCAAATTTGGGGTTTCCTCAGTAGGCTGCAAAAAATCACATCAGGTCAGTGGCGCGCGGGTGCTTCTTCCACGAGCTCGTCAGCTCAATGACTCACGGGAGTGCTTTAAAACAGGAACTGGGGTGGGAGCACACCTGTCACATTCTTCTCAGGCAGGCTAGTGTGGGGGGTTATTCAGACTGAAGAATTAGCCCCGTCCTTCAGCAGAGCAATAAGACTAATGTCCAGTTCAGTGTTTCTCTTTGTTGAAAAGACAAGTACTTTATTATACAGTAAACATAGAATTCCACTACACAATCAATAATGCACAAATACCTGGTTCACAGAGTTGAGTCTTTGTGCTTTAGGGTCCTCTGATGACTAATCCTCCACCTACCCCTCGTGGGTCCTCATGGGGTAGATCAGTGGGTGTAGCTCATATTCCCACCCTTTGTCATCTAGTCTTAGTACACAGTGTCTCAGTCATGGGCTAGTTCAATCTCTTACCAATTTGTAAAAGGAGCACAGGCCCACGTTCAGCCTTCCTGCAGCAGTGGGGTCTCACCTGTAACAGGAAACGTTCAGGCAGCAAACGGCAGTCTTCCTAGGAGCAGTACAACAGCAGGCACAAAGCCCATCACTCAGCGGGTTGTGGTGGAACCAAGGCTTCTGTTGGTGGCCGTCTTCAGATTGGGGGGCAGCAAATTGTGGCTCACTCTGGCAGTCTGGTGGGTACTTGACACTTTTTGCTGAAAGCGACAGCCATATATACCTGTAGATGAAGATTCATCGGTGCAGTGGAAGCCAGCAACTATTTTTGGTATACAGTACCTCGATGATATGACCTTGATTCATCACAAGGTGCCCAATGTAACCTCTCAGGACTGATCCCGACCCAATGACACACTTTTGGGGCATATGGACCACTAGCAGGCACTTATCCTGGCTTCTCTCGGCCCTACCACATGGGCGCATTGCTGTAGGTGCCTTGGCTGCTATAATGGGGATAAATGATGAAGATTGCACTGCACTGCCTGATTAAACAGATCAGTGAATCCATCAGCGTACTTGCTTAGCGAGCCTATGTCAGACAGACCCTACTCACGGAAGAAATACAGCAGTCATTTCCTCGATCCACCCCCCTTGCAGTGTTAGCACCCCGGAGCACCCCGTCCTTAGTAGAAGACTCCACAACAACAAATGAAAATGGGCCTTGGGTTCCCATGTTCATACTGATTTGGCAAACAACAGATGGAATTTGCGTTGTTACATTGCATGCGGGACAACACATGTGATTACAACGCAGTCATTACAACGACCGCGTTGTTACAATGCATAACATTACATCGCAAGTCGTTTCTACGACTTGCTGTAGCGGGCGCGCTGGACTTAGGAATAGTATAATTTACTATTCCAACTCCAGCCTGCACAACAGTAGGGAAGGTATTGGAATAGTAAATTATACTATTCCTTAGTTTAGAGCGACCCTTACAGAAAGTTGTAGAAATGGCCTGCGTGGTAATGGTCAGCGTTGTAACAATGCGGTCATTGTAACAACCGCCTTGTAATTGCATGCGTTGTACTGCATGCGATGTAAACGCTGCTTCCCGTTGCATGTGTACTCCAGGGGAGTACCCTTGGATCCAGTTTGGGAGGGTTCCATTTTCATGTGTCCTGGCCATGCCACCTTACAGGCCTGGCCTCTATCTGCAACTATGCTATGCCAAGCAGGACAGTCTCTTGGTGGAATGCCCACCACAGAAGTACAAAGAGGTGCGAGTAGGTTGCACCCAGCAATTTATGATCCCACCTCACAGAGATCAGGAAGAAAGACAAGAATATTTGCCCTTTCTGATACTCCTTTCTCTAACAAAAAATACTACTGGCCTCACCCTACACCTCCGCCATCTACCTAATGGCAGCTACACTCAGAGTAATTTGCAGTCCAGTGCATCAGGAAGGGCACTGGACTACGCATGGAAACTTATCTCCTCCTTCCTCACTATAGCGTCTAGTGCCCCCCTCTCCCATCTAGGAGATGCTGGAAATACACATATGGTGTGTAAAGAAAGCAATCTCTCCATCATCTTGTACCCTAGTCCAGGCTATGGGCTTTCAAAATGGGACCCGAAGGGTTGTATCACTTGTGCACAGTACATTATAACTTCTAGCACACATGCATATGTACAAATCATAGAATGTCAGCATTCGGGATTACAGTTTCATTGTGAGCATTAGAACTTTAGAAGAATGTGCCTGGAACTGTGCATTCATGTCTCACAGGTAAAAGAAGCCTGCCACTATAATTCCCCAACTATGACATGCTGCCATCACTGTGCTCCACGCAAGAAACTTGCAAACTGGGTTGTAGTCCTCTGTCATTAGGATAGGGCACTTGCTGTGCCTCTCCTGGTTCAGGACAAGGTCCAGGCCGATCTCTGTCACAGACCATAATTAGTTCAATGTACACACATAGGTTTAGTGGGTGACATGACCAAATACCAGAATCCCAGGCATATGCAGTTTGAACACAAAGGGGAGAGGACACGACTGTATATCATACAGGTGATATTCTAGTCTCAACAAACTACCTGCGCAGTGAAGGTTGGTGCACTGCCAAGGCTAAGTAGTGACAGCTGCTCCTCAAAAGCATGAGCACCTGTGACCACCTCTGCCAGAGGTTTTGAAGAATGCTCATTCACTGACCTGCACTTGAAAAGGTTTGCCCTCATTCCTCCTTGTATAGCCTAGAACTTAGGTTCCAGTGACTTTCACATGCCAGCTAGTGTGCAGTTTCAGCAAGAGTGGCTACTGACACTTTGTGGATATGACCTCCAATAATGCGGGACCTACGCTGTGAGTTCTGATTCTCATCTTGGAAGCGTTATCAAACAGAGCTTTCCCCCAGCTCTTCTTTCTTTTGTGTACAGAAGTAATACTCTCAATGGACATTATTTTCTATAAGTTTTATATGGTGTTGGCAACAGCCGAGGGGTATCAGAATGCTTTACAGCAATGTTACGACAATTTTCAGACAAACATAGTACAATTAAAAAATAACATTTCAAGAGTCCAGACAAATTTTCAGTCAATAAAAAGTCAACAGTTTAAAGAGCTTAGTCATACTTATTCAGTAATCATGTATTGTGATTGAAGAGTTGAGTGTAGAGCTTGCCGGAGGGGTAACAAGTAACTAGGTTGAAATTTAATGGTGTGATAGAATAGATAACTACCTGGAGGGATAAAGGTGTTGGTTTAGGATAAATTCTTTTAGTTGTCTCTTGAAGCTCGTGAAGGAGGGGCTGGTTCTGATGATTCCGGATTTTGGTGGCGTTGCTTGAGAAAGTGCAGGAGAGGGCTTTTTGTTTGTGTCTTTTGGGGGCGGTGAGAAGAAGTGTGTTGGAACGTCTTAGGTTTCTCGATTTACCTATTTTGTGAGTTTGTCTGCACAGTAATCTGGTTTGCAAGTGTGTAGGGCTTTGTGAGTGAGACAGGCAGCTTTGAAACAGTAGCATGCTTTGATTGGTAGCCACTTTAGATTTTGGAGTACGGGGTAGATGTGATCATGTTTCTTTGCTCCTGTAACCCTTCTTGTTGCTGCATTTAGGGTGGCTCTCATAGGGGCAATGTGAGCTTTAACTGCTCCTGTTAGTGTGGCATTGCAATAGTCTAGTGTGGATAGGGCCAGTGCTTGTGTTGTGGTTTTTAGATCATTAGGAGGGAGGAAGGCCTTGATCTTGTGGAACAGTTTTTGCTGCTGAACTGGGACACCAGTGGAAAACAATAATACCCACCACAGGTTGTGCCCTGTAACCACTTAATGGCACAAGACTAAAAGACAATGCCTCACTGTTGGTGAATGATTAAGGAAATAGTGGTGCACAAAGTGACCAACAGTGCCATCGTGTTACCTATTTGTCCATATTCTTTAGAGCAGGGATGATGTATACAGCACACATTCTTCACGGAAAAGTAATTTAAAAGACACATTTTGAATATCACAACAGTCCTGTTCTTGGCTTGTGTATAAATATATACTTTTTAGTAAGAAACACTCTTGTTCAGGTAAGTTTTAAATACTTCTATTAGACTCCACCACAGGCTATGGCCTGCTGCAGTAAGGACTTCCACTTGTTCTGAACAGGCCAAAGGGAAAGAGAAACACAGAATGCATATAACATTCTAATGGACAATACATGTGCATCCCAGTAAAAAGAATGAAACATGCAAACACACAACTACATCAAACTGTGTACTATTATAACTATATAACACACCTACTCTGTACACATAGACTTAACAGGTGAACGTAAAGAATGAGCATAATATAGTTGACCATAACATAGAAAAGAACCCCAGTGTTTGACACAAGTAGGTATAAAGCATAATGATGACGGGCTATGCTGCCCATTTTGTTGATGCTTACTGTGGCTCACGACATGCGTGACTTGTAATTGCATATCTAGATTATCTCTGAAATTCTCAATACATTCTGTTAAAAATAAAGTAAGTATAAAGCAAAATGATTCCAGCTTCATGGACTTTGAAATAGAGAGGTTCATAGTTGGGTTAACTGTTAAAAGTTATGAGAGGTTCAGGACACAGTATGACTGCACAGCTGTACTGGCTACACTTCAGCCTCATCAATCCCTCTCCTAAAATAAGAATATCTAACCTTTAAAATAAATTCAATTTACTGGCAAACCTTTTCATTAATTATTAGCAAGTTTTTTAAATATAATGTGCCCAAGATGATTATATTGCATGATCGGATTTCATAAAGCTTTTCTCGCAAGATTAATATCTCGGCTTGTCTGAAGTCAACTCATTAAAAGAGTAAACAAGTGAAAGGCAGTCTAGCTATCATCCAGCCAGATTATTTTCCAAATGACAACATAGGCAGTACTCAATGTACATCCTAGATCTATTTAAATTTCGTATTTTTTCTTAGTAATAGCAGTATTGTAAAAACATGTCATCAAAGGCCCACTTCATAGATTTCAACTGCAAGAAAGGGCGCTTAATACACTTCAAGTAAAACATGGGAGCAAACTCCATTAACCATCACCTCTCGCTCCACCAATCTCCCACATTGCCCCAGTTCAGGGAGGACCTTAGACCTGGCTCTTCGGATGATCCCAGTACTCAACAGAGTCGCCCCCTCACCCCCAGCTCCTTGAGACCCACAAGGGTGAGTAGTTGCTCTTTACCAACCCTGATTGATTGATTGAAACTTACAGCTAAATACCATGAAATACATTGTTAGTTCAAAATTCAAGATATTCAACATTCTCTAAACAGGAAGAGCACAATGCTGAGGTAGAAGAGGTAATTCATAGATTATTAAATCTTTGGACCAGAGTAAATATATCTTCTTTAATAATATGATTTCAATGCGTTAGCCTTCTAGTGCACCATCACAATCAGTTTCAAATGTTAATAATAACGTTTTGATATTTGCATCGAGAAGTAACCCCTCCCCACCATGTCACCAGGGAGTCAGTGCAAGTTAAAGTCACATGATGTGTAATATGTGCTTCTAGCTCCTTTTTGCTCTCCTCTTGAGGACACAAGAGACATGGGGGCATATTATCAAGGGCAGTATCGCCGCTTTAGCAGCACTTTTTGCCGCTAAAGCGGCGATATTCTTATCGTCCTATTAACAAGGCGGCGCTAGCATGCATCAGAACTTGTTAGCAGCTGATTTTCTAATGCTACGCATCTTAGCGGTATACATCGCTAATGAGATGCAAAGTAGGCGTTCCTTACAATTACTTCATTGAAAAACGTCGCAAACACAACTTCGCTGTATTATCAACGTTGCCCCGGACCCGCGCAGCGATGAGAAAAGGCGCGCTAAGACCCCATTAACGCATGATCCTAACGCCTGAATAAAACCTGACTAACCATTATTGCCTATGGGAGGTGAATTGTATTTTTAAGTACACACTCCCCTATTATCAAGCTTTTCATTAGCGCTGTGAAATCATCGCTGAATTTCACACACTAATGAGGATTTTCGCAGTCTGTCGCTGGATTGTAATTCGCCTGTTAGCAAAGCGTTGCTAATACGCTGCTAACACGGCGATGTAATTCAGCGATAGAGGGCGATAATGTAAAACGCGCTAAACACGTTTTGCGATATTTATCGCAGATAATATGCCCCATGCTGTCTTTCCCTCCTGATTACATAGCCGACACGGCTCAGAAATGTTGTCATCAACTATGTATCAACATTAACAAAATGTCAAATATTATGTGATAACAGTCATTTAAACATTTTTCTGACATATAGTTTCGCAGTCATCTCCGTTAATTCAGCATTGGAAGTCTGCAATATCTGTGAATGAACTTCATTTCTCCATCAAATGCGTCCTGTTGAAGACAGGCACACCTTTATTTGAAATATTGAAAATAAATTTACAGATTGTGAGTGTGTAAACTGCCCAGTTTACCTCAGTTCTTTGAAACTAACTGATAGGCATTGGTCACTATAAAAAAAAAGTGTTCATAATGGCTGGTGCTATATATCCACTTCAGGTGGCTCTCTCTTTATGCAGCACCGAACGCGTTGTAGAATTCTCCCTGCCGCCTTGCTGAGTTTGGGATTGGTCCGGATTAAGAGAGCAGAGTGTGCGGATGCGAACCATAGGGTAATCGCTGGGTTGAAGAAGCCCTGGGTCTCCACAGGAAAGAGCAGATACATAGTTTCACAAAGACAGGCTGCATAGTATGCAGCAAAGAGTAGGAAGAAACCCACCACACTCTTGACTGCACGGTGGTGGGCATCCAGGCGCGGGGGGCTGAAGTCACTGGCGCTGCGTTGCATCCTCCTGGTGTGTCTGATGAGGGATGTGATCAGAAGGAAGGCAGAGACACAAAATATGAAAAATGGAGGAGAGTAGCCAAGTGTGTAATAAAGCACAGGTCCAAGGAAGTATGTTTCTGTTTGGTAATTGCCCGTACTAAAATTGCTAAAGTAGTCAGCAGTTGAACTGTTGCGGGTCAGTTCATCGATTATCCATGGTGAAGGGAGAACGCATAACATTGATATAGCAGTGCACGCCAGGAGCAGCCTCGGCATCAATTGGGCAATCTTTGCTTTCAGATGGCTAAAGAGCAAGCAGCGGAAGTTGGCAATGGTCGCGCAGTAATTGACATAAAGCAAAGCTGTGAACCAGAAGCTGGAAAAACTCAAAAGGACAAAAAAGTACTCGAACACAGTACTCGGCCAACCAAGGGTGAAGAGGCCAGGGCAAAATATGCACAAGAGAAAATAAGTGAGATCCGAAGAAAGTAGAAAAGCTCTAAACACGCCAAAAATCAAGGAAATGGCATCACAGGAGGTCAGGTGATGACTCTTGGCCCAGTTCAGGCTGAGCACAGCTGTAATAAATGTATTGATCAGGATCCCGAAGATGAGTTCCAATAATATGAGAATCTTCATTAGCATAAATATGTAATTTGAGGTCATCATAGCTGCCTCTTAAAGATCTTCTAGGTTAAGGTGTCCTGTGCCACCCCAGGAGGCAGACTAGGTGTATTCTCGCAATTGTGACGAGGCAGCCTGTCCATCTTTGGCAGAGTTGCAATGTCTCTGGCATTAACAAATGTGTGTGATGTCCCTTCAAATAAAGGAGCGAAAATTCTGATATTTGCATTCAGGGTAGCTGAATTAAAATGTTAGTCCAAGTATGTAAATATTCTATATCGACAACTCACTTGGCTAGAGTGTGCATACTAAATATTTGCATCTCTGAATTTGAATTCAATTGAGGTCATTAAAATGCAAATAAAGAATCACAAATGCCCAGGAGAGGTTACACAAGGTGGCAGGATTTGGAAGGAATTGAAAGAAGATACCCAAGGTAGAGAGGGGGAAGTACAAAATATATCTAAGGTAGAGAGAGCGAAGTGCATAATGAAGGAGAGGAAACTACAAAAGATAGATGATAGAGGAAGGTAGGACACATCAAGGTCTGAGAGTAAAACAGGGAGAAAAGAAAGGAAATGACACAAAGAATATATAGTAAAACAATTGTGAAACCTGACTATTTTGAAATATTTTACCCTAGCAAATAACATAAACACAGGAAATATTAATTCTTTATGGTGGGGATTTAGAGGCTCACGAACTGCTCCCAACTTTTATACCTAAGCAAATGTAGCTACATTTTCAATGGTGTGTGTGAACAAACTGAAGTTTACACAAATTCTTACCCAGGTCTAATAAGATGAATGAAGATCAAGGACAAAATTGGAATTAAAGAGAAGTGGGAAAGAAATTGCATTAAGTGTAATTTATAGGGTGAAATGGTGACATGGCAAAGAAGAGGTTACAAATAGGCAAGAAGAGTATGGAAGCAAGAGAAGTTGAAAAGGGAAATTGGACGAAATAAGTCAAAGGAGGAAACAGGAAAACCGATGGAGATGGATTAGTGATAAATAAAAGAAGTGAGAAGAGACGGATTTTTTGACTTTCAGAAAGGCCACATGCATTAAACTTTCATAAGCCAGAACCCAGGACCGAATTAGATTCTGACAGATCGCACAGTCCAATAGGTGAAAGTAGATCCTTCCTCTTGACCTAAATACACTTAGGGGCATATTCTCAAGGAGTTATCGCCGAGTTATCGGCACTTTAGCGCAGCCAAAGTCGCGATAAAGTTATCGCCCCATTCACAAGCTGGTGCTAACAGCCCAAATCACCAGTTTTCCGGCGATAGCATCCTCAAAAAACATCGCCACGGATGACCCTGGCAACTATCGCTAATGAGATGCAGAGTAGGCATTCCAGAGCAAAAAGCAGTGACAACACCACTCCGCAACACTCTCAACGACCAGCCATATCGGCGATAAGACCACGAAACATGCGATAAGGCGCGTTAGCTGCAGGATTTTAACACCTGCTCTGACCTGGTGCAAAGTCGGACGGCATCCGGCACCAGAAAAGGGAGCCCAGACCACAGCTACACCAGAAGACCAACAAATGCCATGGAGCCACTGATCATGCAGCACGGAGCCCCAACAGGGCCACAACACCCACCACCACCACACCCAGGACCTCCACCCCCCATGTCCCCCTGTCCCCCACCCCCAGACCACCACAGAGGCAGCGCAGACCAAGACAGGGGACCTCCAGAAAAAGCACCAACCTCACAGACCCAACACCAGGGAATGTCATTGCTCACTAAAGGCTCAAAAAGACAACCATCCTACGCATCCTGACCACTATTGTCCACAGGCTGACGGTACCATCACAGTGGACAACCAACATCCCTCCGCAGACAAAGCTCCTGGCTGTGCTGCACATGTTGGCCTCTGGGACCTTTCAACCAACAACCACCAGAGTCGGAGGAGTCTCACAGCCAGCCCAATCAAAGTTCATCACAACAGGCTTGGATGCCATCATCAGCTTGGTACCCCAATACCTATACTTCCCTCACACTGCGCAGGAACAGCTGGAGACCAAGCAAGGCGTCAACGCCATAGCTGGCTTCCCGCACGTGTCAGGGGGCAATTGACTGCACACATGTCCTACTTGTGCCCCCTGGTGACACTGCACACAATTACCTCAACAGAAAGCACACGCATTTCATCAAGGTGCAGGCAACAGTGGACCACCTGGTAATCGCCACCAACGTCGTCGCCAACTACCCAGACAGTGTGCCTGATTCCTACTACTAATGACAGTCCATCATCAACCAGCGCTAACAGGATGGCACCCATGGAAATGCACTGCTCGTTGGCAAGTACAAAAGAAACACACAACACCCCCAACTCCACAATCATGCAAATCACAACTCTGGGAATGCACACGTCACATGCCATACAACATGCCCACCCACCAGACACGACAGCATAACTTACTGCAGCAACCTGGGCTAGCCATGTACATGAGCCATCAGCGGCATGGCACCTCAGCCACACAATGTCGGAATGTGGGGAGAGGTGGGAGCCAGGCATAAAGGTACACAATGCCAAGTGTGGCGGAGATGTGCTGGAGAGACTGCAGTATGCAGACCAAAGATATATCCATGTCCACATACACCACTGGTGTATGGAGTGTAGTGGACAGTGAACGCAACCATGTCACCCCAGCCAGTTGGGAAGATCCCGGAAATGTAGCTTGTGACGTCCACCCCTGGAAGTGTGTGCGGAGTGGGCTGGCCCCGCGTACGCCAGGCCAGCATAGGGGTGTGAATAAAACGCACATAGCTCTGGGCGTGGTTCTCTTCCGGAATGCCCAACGTCTCTGCAAGGGTGGCGCCTCCCAGCCCGCCACGAGGCCGACGACGTGAGCGGTGTTGCCTGCGAACCTGTGTGCCTGCTGCACCCCGGGCCACTGGTCCCCGACCCGTCATGCCCGCCCCTGCGCAGCCAGGCCTCACTTCTCACCTGCTGACACCGGCGTGTGTCAAGGGTGGCCCACCACGTGCTGGCGCAAGCCCCATGCTCGAGGCCCGTGAGCCTACACAGCTTCCAGGTCGGTCACACATTTGGGACTGAGTCTTGATTAAGCAATGACAAAGTACACACTTCATGGCGGAGTTTATGTCACTATGCTCCCTTCGATGTGGTGCCACCAACTCTGTGCATAGCATTCGCACAACACCTGTCTGTGGTCCCTTTCGGACTACTGCCTCCGGCCTACACTGCGGTCGAGTAGGTCACACAGTTGGAACTGAGTCTTGATTTGTGTATGGCAGAGTTCATATCATTGAACGCATGGAGAGGAGTAAGAGGAAGACGTGGTGCAATCCGGAGGAAAAAAGGATCCTCGTTACGGAGGTGATCGAACACTGCCAACAACTGCTCTGGTGTCACTAACTCTGTGCATCGCGAGCCAACGACACGTGGCTGTGGGCCCCTGCTGACCATGGCCTCGGGCCTACACTGCGGTCGAGTAGGTCACACATTGGGAACTCAGTCTTCATTTATTTATGGCAGCTTTGATATCATTTTACTGGCCTCATCGCAGACTGCATACCCCTACAGCTCCGGTGCCACTAATTCTGTTCCCCGACAGCCATGGGGACTTTCTGGTTGAACTTTGGTGGCGACTGAGTCTATGGACTGGGGGTTGTCATCATCATCATGTCAGTGATACTGATTTATTGGCAAAAACGAGGCTGTAGCATTCCACTCCTCAATTTGTCGCTTCCGGATGGCTTCTACCCTCTGCATCATGCCCTGGAGGACACCTTCCACTGTCACCCGCAACCCTCCGCCACATTCATCTCGAACATCGATGAGGACCCGCTCAGCTCACGTGGCCCCTCTCACTGCACTGCAAGTCACCATCCCGTGGCGGCGTGCCTGTGCTGGCCACAGAGCATCCAGGGCCACCAACTCTGTGCAGCTCAAGTCAGGGACCCTGTCCTCAATGCCATGTGTCTGTGGCCCTGCGCTGTCCGCTGCCTCCAGACTTAAATGTGGTCCACCAGGGCTCACACATCAAATCGAGTTCTGACCGGCCCGGACGTCGCATCACCGCAGGAGGCACATGCCACCACCGCCAGAACCACCATAATGGCAGACTAACGGAGTTGCTCACACCTGTCGTGGATGCCATCATCTGCCTGATACCCGGCTCAGCACTCCAGGTGCCACTAATTCAGTGCACCTTGACTCATGGACCATTTCTGAATGCGTTGTGTGCTGTGGTGAGCTCACGCAGCAATGTCACCTCAGGTAGTGTGGGAGACCTGGGACGATGATGAGGGAGCTGATGCATGTGTAACACACCCCACTGCAGCTGCATCAGGAATAACCCAAAGGAACACATTCCTCAATTTTTTTTTCACATGAGCACGCTCATCTCTAGCGCCCAAACTCAGTGCACTGCAACTCACGGACACTTCTGTTTGCATATTGGGTGACCTCTGTACTTGCTCCGGCTACCTCCATGATGCCCCGCAGTTGTCTCTGTGATGCTGGTGTTTTCTTTTTCCGTTTTGATGGTGTTCACTGTTCAAGTTGTTGCCAGCAGAAACCACTCTGTGCAGGTTGGCTTACACTCACCCCACACCCATCCAGCACAGATGTCACTGTACATGTGACCCTGCCAATAAAGGGGTCAGGCACACGTGCCCGTAGCCAGTTCCACAAACTATCTGCGTGTGTCTGTGTGGTCATGATGTATGCATGACGGCCCCAGGGCCTCCAACATTACATTGTGCTGTGTACAGTGGACGCAACCATGTTACCGCTGGCAGCGGATAAGACCTTGGACATGTAGCTTTCTCGTCAGCCACTCAATGCGAAAGAAGAGTGGACTGGGCCATCGTACGGAGGTCCAGCGTAGGGGTGAGAATGATGATTCTGGGGCTCTGGGTGCAGTTCATTGCAGGAAATGTGCACATGCATGTGTATCTGTCGTGGTGTGTGTCTCCTTTGTGGGGTGTAGGTGGTCCCTGATGGGACTTGACCACCCATGTATGTGATCTACTTCAGCTTCCATGAGCTCTGACCCCACCCGCACCAGTTCGTCCACCTCCTTTTGGCATTCAGACACCTGGCATTGGAATGTGATGTGTGCCTAGGTGAAGTGTTGGGAGCCAGCTGTGGTGGCATGTGCTTCCTGCTGTGTGGTCTATGCAGGGGCTGGTGTCTCCTCTGTGTGGCTTGGCTACCCTGCTCCTGGGGGTGGTTGCCTAAGATATCCATGGGCTGTTGTAGTGAGTGGGTGTTGAAGATGTGGTGGTCCTCTCCAGCATCACTGATGAGTTGTCAGGTGTACTCTGCTGGAGTTGTTGTTTATCCATCTGCAATGTGAAGGGGAGATGCATGTTGACATTGTGTTGACATGTATGTTGGCGCATTGTTCTAGTTTACATGCAGACTGCATGACTATGTACATTCTGACTGTTTGGGAGGTGCTGTATATTTGTTGAGGTACAGTGGACATTTGGACTACATGACGGATGTGTGGTTGTACACGTGCATTTCCATCTCAGAGTTTCCTGCTATGTTGGATGTGATTGGCCTGTTTCTGCGCATTAGCGGACCCAGTTGTGTCCTCTGTTCTGCAGTGTCGGTGTTGCACTTTGTGCCACATTGTCGTCGGATGTGCTGTGATTGCTATGTGTGTGTGCCACGGGGATCACGGACATGATCCAGGGTCATTGTGGGTGTGCAGTATGCTACACATCTTTGTGCATGTGTGACATTCATCTTTGTGCATGTGTGACATTGTGCCCATCTCCCCCCGTACCACCAGGCCCTGGTCGTTACTCACCCTATTGATGTTGTGTCAGGTCCTATTAAGCTGTGTCCGGACTCCCAACTCCTTGCGCCGTCTCCACTCTGATGACTGTGGTCTCCGTTTCCTCTGGTTCCTCCCGTGGCACAGGACTCCCACCTCCTGTTGCCATTGCTGCCTTCCTGTTGGCAGTGGGTTTGTGCTTGGATTGGCTTTTCACATCATGCCAGCGTCTCTTGTCCTCCTCCATAGACCTCCTCGACACTCCGACTGCATTCACGTTTGTCATTTTGATGTTCAGTGGGTGGTAGTGTTCTGTCACCTCCGTGACGCTGATCTGTTTCCCTGCGGATTGCAACCCGTCTGCCTCTTCCTCTTCTCCTTGGCCTTCCCCGACCCCAAGGTTCCTTGCTGGTGGTCTGTGGGGCTTGTGGGGTTCGCATTGGCCTGTGCACTCGGTCCGGGTGTATCCATGGTGCTACGCAGTTTATTTTTTTCTTCCTTTTTTTGTTGCTTTTATAGTGCATTTTTCCACATGACGGGTGGGAATTGCAGGCCTGTCGCGGACATTTGACGCGTTATCGTGAGCCTATCGCATGGTACTGCCGGCTTGTGAATACCATTTTACCGCGGTGTTAATTTCCCGTGATAGACTGCGATGTGAAGAGTTGCGTTAAGCTACTTTTGCGGTAGTTATCACACGTTCTTGAGAATATCCCCACTTAGATTGATTTCATGTACTTAAATCTAGAGAACTCTTCTATGTTTTTATTGTGTTTGACTTAGGGCCTGATTTAGAGTTTGGCGGATGGATTACGTCATCCCCAGCTTGATGGAAATACCGTCCACTTTATTGCTAGTGCCATTGGACAGTGTTTGCCAAACGGTGGGCCACCACCTGCTGGTGGGTCATCAGGGGATTTCTGGTGGCTTACAAAAGAGCAATAAATAAAATGCCTTTACATCTTGTATTTATCTAGTCACATTTACTGTGCTTTAAAGACAGTACAAATGTAATATGGGAAGATATAGCTGAGGCCTCGAGGACAGTTTTGACCCTTACATCCTTCTGTCACCCACAGTTGTCACCCAGCACAAATCACTGCTAAGCACAACTACTGTTAAACACAATCAAACTTCTTTATGAGTTAGGGGTCGTAAACCCCTAGCTGGATTTATTTTGCGCCCAAAACTTCAAAAACTTTTCACATTATTAATGCATGGTAGCCCATCACGTTTACAGTTTTATTTACTAGGATGAGCAGTATAATTTTAACAGAGACACTAGTAAAGTCATTTTCCTAGCAATGTCTAAAACTTTGTCACTGTGCATCCACCAGATTTCTTCAAGTGAGATCATAACTGGTCCCAGTGTCTCTTGGTCTGAACCTCCCTTGCTCTACCAACAATTGGACCTGGTTGGGTCCCTCCTTATTGGAAAACCCCACCCACCTTCACCACCTCCTCTACCGGTTTATGCTTGTGCAGGGGGCCGCCTGCCCACTAGGATACCTACCTCGAGCAACCCCTACACCCTTCCTCTTCCCACCAAGGGCCAGTGCCAGCTTGGTGCCCTTTGTGCCTGTATGGGTGGTTGACTGTAAGGTCCACCTGCTAGCAACCACTCCTGTCCCCTCACACCCCTTTAACCTCACTTCAACTCACTGCCAACACCCCTTAGAGGGTCCCATGACACCTGCTGTTATTTCTGTCTAAAAGGAAAACGATGCCCAATATGGACCCAAAATTGTTCCATCAATCATGACCTCACCCACCACACTCCAGCATGGTTCACATATTATCTGGCTCCCCCTACTAAGCTACTGTGAGCAATGACTCAAGCATGCAAGCACGTTCCCCAGAAACATTTAACTGCTAACCTTTGACAAGCGAACCCCGTCCTACAAGAAAAAATTCTCACTCTTCAAGCAATCATGACTTACAGCCGACAGCCTGGCCGACGTGAACAACTTACCAATTGCATTATTTACTTGCTTCACCGGATCCTTGAGGGCCTTGACAGATTTACCACCCCTCCAGTGCAACCTGGGAACGATGTTGGACCCTGCATGCACAGCCTGTCAATATTTTCTCGCCAGGTATTCAAACTCAGGCATCACCAGTTCAAACAAGTTCATACTGCTATCCTTCACCAAGTCATTGTCCCCAAGATGAATCACAAGGACCCCAGGAGGAGTATACCCCGTGGCAATAGAGTGTCCAATGTACTCCACTAATCAGCCAAGCAAAACCCTCCTTGTCCACAAAAAGTGAGCTGGTATCCTGCCTGCCTAGCCCTGTCTGCAAAGCCACCTACCAAATAAAAAGGTTTCACACGCTTAACGTAAGAATAGCCCAGCACCAGCACTTCTGCGATCTCCGTCACCTCCGCATTAACTAGGGTCATCAAGGAAAGCAGTGGCTGACTCTAATCCCCACGGTTCACAACTGTGTCCACAGGAGAACAAAAAGGAGAAAAGGGGGGATTAACAGTAGGCTCTACAGCATATTCAGTCTTACATAGCACTTGTAAGAATCAGCGGTTCATCTGCCAATCCCTTGCTCAGCCTAGCCTGTAAGGCCCTTTGCCACTGTGGCAGTGGCAGCCCCTATCCTGAAAGAGTGCAAGCCATATTCAGTAGCATCCAACCCCACTGGTCTCAAGGCCTGATTAAGTATTCTAAAGGACTGAAACCTAGTCAGGGGTTTCACATTTGCATGCACCAGGAGGGGACTCCATTTTCCCCGGGCCCGATGTGCTAGGAAAACCTCAAATTTGTCCAGCGGACACCATGGATTGCTTGGTGTGCTATGCTATAGGATGTGATAGTCCCTGTCAGCCTGATCCATCTTAGAGCAGAAAATAGCAATTTCTAGGGAGCCATTAAGCCACTGGATATCGCTATACTGCAAGACCCCTCAAGGTCCTTTTTGTTTTTGGCCACCAACTAAGGGGCCCATGGAAGGCTAGGGTAAATGGTTCCCTAATGAAACGGACCTCCTCCGGAGACCTGCAAATGCTCTTTGAAGTGGCCATGATTGCTGCTAGTTTCTCTGTGTCAATGGGGCATCTGGAATCAGGTCCTCTAGACCAGGAAGGTTTTTGTCAAATCTGTGCACCCCAACATCCTCACTAAGAAGGATATCACCATGGTGTGGCGCCTGGCACATGCAACTGACCACCCCACGCCCCTCAGAGACCCCAAGAATGCTATCACTGACGTAGGGGCGAACCAATCCCCAGCGCACCCCAGGAAATTGCAATATGTATAAAATGCCTCTTCATAGGCATGCCACGAATTCTGGTAAGCTTTTTTTTAAAAGTTATTTTTATTGTTTGCAAAAATAAAGAGAGAAAACAATAACAGTACAGCTTTTGCAGTTATTGCCAACCTGGCTTTACATTGTTCAGTTATGCGGAACACATGGGTTAATTTCCAGTAATAACACTTCTCTTGGCTGAAGTTCATCTGCGTGTTAAGAGTCAGCTTCATCTGGGGAGAGCTGCGTTGGCAGCTTGGGTGGGGACATATATTCCCCCTGTACTCATTCCACTTCCCCTATATTTGCATCCACTTTTTGGGGCACCCCCTTGATACATATACCGTTTTCTCCCTGACCATACACCAGTCCATATAATTTTTTCATTCTGCCATTGTCAGGACTGTTTGTACCCCTCACTTTCTAGCAATGTTTCTCTTCGCGACCATCAGACCTAATGTCACCCTTGTTCTTTCTTCACTCCTAAAATCTGTTGGTTCCCAGGTATTTAACAAGCATCATTTAACCTCAGGTCTAATTCTCTCTCCCTTTACCTCCTCCATGCATACGGCGACCTCATTCCTGTATTTACTGACATACGGGCATTCCCATATTATATGGAAGAACGTGCCTTCTAGGCCACATAATCGCCTACGGCTAGGGTCGTCTCTATATCCCATCTTGACCAAGGCTGGCCCAGTGACATATATTCTATGTAATATTTTCAACTGTAACAATTTTAGTTTAGAGGATATCGCCACCTCCCTTGGGGATGCCAGTGCTTCCTGCCAGTCCTCCTCATCCAGCCCTGCCAAGTCTCTTTCCCATTTTTCACAGAGTTTGGGAAAAGGAAAATAAATGATTGATCATTTTTGAGTAAGTCAGGGATATTGCTTTTCATGGCATATTTCTGTCAAGAATCCTATCTTCGAGAGGGGAGGCCTCCGAGGGGGTCTTTCCCGTAGGGATCGTTGTCTGTAAAGCATGTCGTACCTGCAGAATCGGTATTTCTCTGTTTCCGCCAGTTCATGATTCCACTGGAGAGTCATGAAGGGCACCACCTCCCCCTTTTCCCAAAGGTCTCCCACCCTAGAGATCCCTACTTTTCAAAGCCCTTCGTTCTCCAGAGGGAGCCCAGTTGTTCAGAGTCCCACAGCGGAGTAGCTTGGGTTATGGTCTTTTCCCATCCCATACTCTTATGAACTGCATGCCACACCTGCACTGAGTGTTTTGTGGCACCAGTAAGGAGAAGTTTCGTGGGTCTGGAATATAGTGCCCATGTGTGATTGCTACTGGGCAAGAGCCATCTATCCATGGCATATCTCGGGTCGTTCTGGGGTCGGTATATACAGTGATTAATGGCCGCCAATTGCGCCGCCCAGTAATATTTTTTATTATTTGGCAGCCCGATTCCCCATCATACAAGCCCCTTTAGCAACTTTTGAAATGAGATTCTTGGGGGACTATTCCCCCAGAGCAGTGTTCTCTGTGCACTTTCCACCATTTCGATGTATGATGCAGGGTCGGGTGAGTTTTAAAGGACATATAAGAAGCGAGGCAGCGACATCATTTTAAAGAGTGCAGCTCTGCCCAGTAATGACAACGGTAGAGACTTCCAGTGCTCCACATCAGGTCTCAGTCGCTGTAATGGCGGGAACAAATTAAATGTGAAGTGTAATTTGGGGTCTTTAGTAATAAACAGTCCTAAATATTTGAATCCATCTGTAGCTATCATAATCTTGCATCCTCTAGGAAGAACAGGCTGGCCTCCCTTTAGTACAAATATGAGTAATTTTGACCACTTAATAGTATATCCAAAATTAGTGAAGATATTGGGAACTCTATGCAGGGATCTCTCTGGAGAGGCCAGATATAACAAGATGTTGTCTGTGTAGAGTGAGATTCGGTCCTCCCACTCCTCTGTCCATCACAATCCCCAAATTATGGGATCTTTGCGGATCCAATAGGCTAGGGGCTCTAGGGTGAGTGCAAATAAAAGTGGGGACAAAGGGCACCACTGTTGTGTTCCCCAATGGAGAGGGAAAACAGCGGACTTCGTATTGTTGACTACGACTTGCGCTAGGGGGTCAGCATATAGGAGTCGGATCCAGCTAAAAGATTTAGGGCCGAAATCCAGTTTCTCAAGGACGGCAAAGAGGTATGTCCACTCTATAGTGTCAAAAGCCATGGTGGCATCCAAGGACACCACCATCGCCTCTTCTATGATAGTGTCCACCCTTCCCATTACTCCATGCAGCCGTCGTAGATTTAGGGATGTGTTTCTTGATGGCATAAATCCCGACTGGTCAGGATGGACCAAGACGGAGATTACCCGGACCATCCTGGTGGCCAACAGTTTGGCCAATATTTTAACTTCGGCATTCAGCAGCGATATAGGTCTGTATGATGCACATTTATTCTTGGGTTTCCCGTCTTTATAAATCACCACTAGTGTGGCTATTCTTTGGTCTTGTGGAAGGAATCCCATTTCGAGACTTTCTTCATACATAGTCTTGGAGTTCTGGTAAGCTTGGGTAACAAGCCGCCACAATTTGTCAGGAAAAGCTGAAAGGAAGTCTGCTGCTCCTGGGTGATGGCACCTGAAAGCCTGCATCTTGAAATGAGATAGAGCATCAGCTGCATTGTTCAGTACACCTGCAACATGTTTGGCTTTAACCATTACATTAAGCTTCAGACATAGTAAAACAATCTCCTTTAAAAGCCTAAGGATAATTTTACACTTCGCTGCCTGCTGGTTGATGCAATCCACTACTGTCATGTTGTCAGACCAGAACACCATGGACTGGTTGCAGAGATGCTCTGGCCAAATGGAAAGGGCCACTAATATGGGGAAAAGCTTAAGAAAACCAATTTTAGCGACTAGGCCAGACTGCACCCAATCTCTGGGCCACAGCTGAGCACACCATGCAGGACCCAAAATAGCACCAAAACCTTCGCTACCCACCTCATCTGTGAACAAAGCTATCTCCTCATTGTTCTGGGTGTGCTGGGCCTCACAACCGTCCCACTAAAGTCACGCAAGAATGCCTCCCAGATCCTCATATCCTGGAGAACCTCCCCTGACAACCTGGTATGATGGTGTTTCCCCTTTAAACCAGACATGGGCCTCTGCAATTGACCGTAAAAAAGGCCAGCCAATGGGAATAATACACAAGTTGAAATTCAGCTGTCCAACCACCACTTGCAATTGGTGCAATGTGACCTTCTTAGCCCCAAGACATATTCTCAGGGATTGGGAAAAAGCATGCATCTTTCCCAAGGGAAGCCTAGAGACCCTGGCGACAATGCTTAAGAATTTCATAATAGTCGCTGGCCCAAAAGTCTTACCCTTAGCTAGGGGTACCCCTACAATCTCCCTTAGTTCCTGGAAAGACTGCAAGGCCTTAGCACACTCCAGTGTACCTGCAGGACCCAGAAACAATAAATCTTCTAAGTAGTGCAACACCCACTGATAACCTGTTTTTCGCCCACTTGAGAAAAGTACATGAGACCGAGCAGCCAATGGACATGCATTTGTCAAAATGAAATAAACTTTCAAATTGAAAACCCAAAAGTTGAAAATCCTCTGAATTTACCAGGAGCAAGTGGAAAGCTGACTCGATATCTAATTTCGGTAGGGGAGACGCTGGCCCTAATGTACAGTAAGTGAATTGCCTGGTCCAAAGAAGCATACTTGACCAAGCATGAAGTCCCATCAATAGCATCTTTTACTGACTGACCCCGAGGCCCAGACAAGTTGTGTATCAATCTGTTTTGCTCAGGTTATTCTTTGGGAACTACCCCCAGGGGAGAGCAGATAAACTCATCGAACGAAACCGACTCAAAAGTGCCTGTCAACCCCCCAGGATTCAACTCCTTAAGGATCTTCACCCTAGTTACCCCAGGATTGGATCTGAGTGATTGCTGATTTCTGCAATAAGGCACACCCACATACCCTTTAGCTTGGATTTTAAAGATGTCTTTGAAACCTTCAAACAATGCCTGCACTGCCATGGGAATATTGTACACATTGAGGCTTCACATATTGGAGAAGTATGTGCTGGATACAGATAGGACTTATCAAAGTCCCAGTTTTTGCCCTTTACCATGACCACATCCCCGACATTGGCTTATGGTCGCACTACTATAATCCTGCCTGAATACATAGGAGTCGTCCCTGGATTCCCACAAGAGGACTTACTATCCATCATAGAACACGCACCTTCTCCCCTCGATTTCACAAATTGGTTGTTCACATCCATTGGTATTTTGAGCAGCACGAGGCCGCCATTGGAAGTACCACTTTGAAACAGAACATAAATTGTTCACATTGTCTACCAGAACCGAGAAGTTTAAAACATCTAAGCCTTGCGAAAGCCACTGTGTGACGAAACACCTGTTGGCTGTCATCAGTGTATTGAAAATTGGAGAAAAATGATCTGTGGAGCACGACTATACTGAGAAATACTCAAACAACATTTTTCTGCATTTAAGAAAACCCTTTTGTCTAACATAAGTCCTTACTGTTTGGGCCTCATTTGTTTCTCGCGCATTTCATATGAAGTGCTGTGGAATTCCTTACTGCTATATTGAGCCATGGGACCATTACCAACCAGTTGACCGGTGAGGGGGCTGTGACCAAATTTTTTTTTTCTTAGCACCCCTGTCCTCGGACTTTCTGAAACATTTGGACTCTGGGTGTTGTGGCAGTCCACAAAATGAGCAAAAATGTTTGAACTTGCAGGAGCTGGAAATAGGATTGTTTGTTAAAGTTCTAACATGAACCTTTCTTACCCCCACCTGGGCTGCCATTCGACCCGAGCATGCCTGAAATGGTTGATTGGCTGTAGCATCAACGCGCTGTTGCTTCATGAGATGCAGCCAAGTGTTCACATCAATCTGGCCTGAAGCCAGCGTGGGCCTGTGGCTATAACCCTCCTGAGGTCTGTACCATAATCCTTCCAAGCCCTGCCGCCAAATGTATCATGCGCGCACACTATTCTATTCAGGTAGCATGCAAGTTGGACCCCCAAATTAGTATACCGTTCTGCAATGATAGCCTGGCATATTGAAAATCTTTCCCCCAATTTACCAATGTTTCCTCCATTCTCTTTTTGTAAGGCCAATGGCCGCAGTCCCTAGAGTGAGAGAATTATTTGCACTGCTTGGCACCTTCTTGCTCAGTCCTATTAACAAGCAGATCAAACATATCAATGTAAACACCCTTTGAAATTTTCTTTTACTTTCATTGTGACATCCCTAACCAACAGGTCTTGCTCAGAATACACATCCCCCAAAGCAATCGCAGGCAATGGCGCCATACCTGTTACTGTGTAGCCCAGTGTGGAAGTGGCAGCCCCTACCGTCATGGGCACACAGGAAGTGCGCTACTAAGCGGCCTTAACGAACAGGACTGATGTTCTATGAACCGCTGGGTTAAGTTGCGGAGCACCACAGGCCCTTGCCACAAGCGCAGCGTGCACTTGTGCTCCCTGACACCCTGATGGGCCTGCCACAGCCTGTGCCCCTGAGTAAAGCTGAGGGGGCCCACTGCTACCTGCTAAATCAACACCACCCACTTGCACTCTCTGGCTGTCAAGGTGGGCTACCAACCTCCTAGCCTTGCCCACATAGTGGCTGTCTTACACACTATCTAGTGCATGCCCCAAAAGGGGGGTGGGCACCATACTCCCCTTGGACAACCAAGGCAACACACTATCTAAATTTGCTGCCAAATCTAGCTTCCCTGGGTACCCCGAGTAACCCCAATCGCCATACAACTGTTACAATTCTGGGCAATATTACCAGTTGCCACTGGTACTACCACAGCAGAGACACTACCCTGAGATACCCCTTCACCAGAGCAACCTTCCAACAGTGCCTGCTGACTGCCTGCACCAACCAATTTCTAACTCCTTCTGGGTTCACTGGGCTCTGCCCCACTTCTGATCCTGGGGAAATGCCACCCTAGATGCAACCCCTGCTCTCCTACACTTCTTGGCCTCTGCCAATGGCTCACTCACCTGCCCCACATTTGCCTGCGGCCCTGACATGGCCAACGTCTCAGCCATTTCGTCCATCCTACAAATTACGGCCTCAATTGACAGCTTAGTCCGTGGGCGCGGGTCCGTGGGTGCCTCTTCACACCATTAGGCATCTTTGGGCAAAGTCCCACCAGACTGAAAGTAAAATGCCCCCTAGCGAGTCCCAACAGCACCAATCAACCACCACCACATTGCCAAATGAGGGGAACCTTACTTTGTTTGCCAAACACAGGCCATAACTAAATAGAGCGAGCTAAGAGACCAGCACTTTAATGTCCAGGCTGCTGCCCACTTGGTAAGTGAGAAGCCTTAAAAAAACACAAATGGGACAATGTACCACATGCTTCTCGATCTAGAGGCCACAAACAATCAGGACAAAAAGACAGCCCTCCTAGCAAGGACTAGCAACATGTCATGCAGCAACCCCCATTGAGCCCCTTCTCAGAATTACAGGGGAGAAACACTGCCCACTACACAATTGCAGCCACCAAGGGAACAAGCATTTGCAATGCAACAAGTCTCGCATTTACGCGAGTTTGAGCTATTGACATGTAAATGACAATGCCTTTTATTTATGTTTTGGTTTTTAAAACATAAAAGGCATTGTCATTTACAATGCTAATAGCTTAAACTCTCACAAAAGCGAGACCTATTGCATTGCAAATGCTTGTTTTATATGGGGCAGACTTATTACGGGTGTTTGTAGTGAAAAACGATGACACGACTGACCGAAGCATGCTATCCTTGTATTCTTTACGTGTATTCCATAGTAAGAAACGGGAGAAACTGATTTTGCCTGACACATACTTTTATTATAAATGTGGAGAAAATTACATCCGTTCAATTTCTTTTTATACACAATCCCCAAAAATGGAGCTCTATTGAGTTTTGCCTGCTTCGAATTGGTATGAGCATACCCTGTTTGCTCCACTCTTGCTAAGCATGCTGAAAAACTGTGGAAAGGGCATTTTTTTTCTCCCAAAACGTTTATTCTGTTTTACGCAGAGTGGCCAATGAACGTTGTCTGCCTAAACTTTTTGAAGCTAATATTTGAATAATCGTTTTTTGTGTTGTTTAAATAAAAAAGTACAATTTGACGTTCACTGCGGGGGTAAATAATATGTAGACCTATTATCCAGTTTCTAAGCGCTTATTTTTAGCAACCACCTAAGGAAAGACAGTTGAGTTTGCCCTTGGCAGAACTTGACCTCATGTCCAGGAGGTTACAGTAACAGAAGATGTCAGCAGTGAGTGTTGAACTCTGTGCTACGAGTCCCCGTCTGCTGCCAGCTACTTTCAGAAGCAAACATACCTGTTCACACTTTAGGTGCTGACAGGGGTCAGCTACGGTTAATGGCTGCGTCCTGGGCGCCAGAATATTTCACAAGAGGTGGTGAAACTTGCTTTTTGCTAACCGCAGTGTGAATTCCCCTGCGTGAAAAAAACAGATCTTGCAATGTTGTCATTAGGACCTGTTAAGGTTTCTGTGCCCATAATGCTCAGATGCAAAGAAATGCATTTTCCCACTTAAACTCCGTTGGCACGCGCGTGCCAGATGTCAGGAGCTCAAATGATTAGCAGAGAAATGTTTTCATATCTCGGAAAATAACTTAATTACACAACGTGGGCGTGAGAGTAAAACGTCTAACCATCCTTAGCCGTGACAGCGGGGTTTCAGTCAGCGCAGTAAATACAGAGTTGGACATTAAAACAAGGAGCGAGGGGCGGGTGATGGTGGGGGGGTGACCACCGAGGAAAGCGGCCGTGCATATATTAAGCGTATGCGCGAACCAGGCGTCATGGCGAAAACATAACGAAGTAGTCCTTTAATTAAAAGATACAGCCCTGTAACGTAACTTAACAGTAGTTGGTCGGTGCTGCTTCCTCCAAAAACGGAAGTGACCTATGGCATCCAGAGCCAACCATAAGCCTGCTAACTGAAGCAATGCCACAGTTAACCAATGGCAGGCGGGAGGAGAAATTACCATCAATATTGTATTTACTGGAGGTCTTGCGACAGCGCATGCGCTGTCTAGGCTCGACCTAAAAAACGGCCTAAAAATACCTTGTTTTCCTCAACCATACACTTATAATGCCCCCTCATTGACCCACTCACATGCAGCCACAACTCACCCCCACTAGAGCTGCCAGCGAGTGAGTGCCTTGAACACCTGGATCAGGCGTGTGACTCCTAGCAGGAGACCGGCCATGCTTGCAGAGATGTGCAGCAAGCGAGAGCTTGCCATGTGCGTGCAAAAAAGGAGCGAAATAAGGAAAAGAAAATCACTCCAGGTAAGTCAAGCGAAAGCAGGGGCCGTGGGGAGAGTCTTCCTTCTTCAAGTAGCGAGCAGAAATCAAGAGACCGACCTTTTATGGGGCTTGGCACACACTGCATTAGAACGACCCTGAAAGATTAAAAGTGTTTTCGGAGCTGTGACGCCAGCACGCCCAATCCCCACTGGTCTTCACTGGAAGGCCACAAAGCACTGTGTCCCCAGTTCCAGCCCTGGCTTACCACCATATGGGTGGCTTTCCCGAGTTGGGGAGCCTTCGTCAATTGATGCTAATTCTTTCATCATGGAGATTGGTGATTACTTTTCTTTGACTGCAGACCGAGAGGAGTTTTTAAAGTGAACAAAGTGGTATTCTTGCTAGGGTACAGGGAGTGTGAAAGTAAAGTCCGCTGGTTGTAATTTTTTTGTAACACACAGCAACATTTAAAAACTTGTAAATGAACTGTACGCATATTTCTGAATATATCAGCAGTTACAAAAGAAAAACAAGCATTTGCAATGCAATAGGACTTGCATTTACAGAAACCTATTGCATTGCAAACGGTAGTGATCACGGACAACGGGAGGGCGGAAGGGACAAGATAACAGGAGTGAGGGGGGAGAAGGCATCCACAATGGGAGTGCGGGTGGGGTAGGGGGGAGAAGCCACTGACACGGGAGGGAGGGGGTAGTAGAGGAGGCAGTAGGAGAACCTCATTAAAGAAAATAGTGCTTACAGTTTAAATAAGTCTAAATAATACGTACTGTGTAACACTCGAAGTAAAGGGACCAGTAGCCATGGGAGGATACAAATGATGACATGGCTGTAATAAGGAAGGACTAACAAGCCTATAAACGAATCAGAAGGCAGCATTTACGAAGGACAAAGACACAAGCCAATGAAAAATAGGGGGCCAGGGAGTGGGCAGGGCTTCCCTCACCTACTGAACTATCACAGATCTTCCCTAGAGCAGCCCTTACATGCTGACTCTATCCTCGACTTAATGAAGCACAGTTTTTCGTCATTCTGATGTGTGGTGAAGCAAACCTTTACAAGTATTCCTAAGCAAGATTCCTGTTGAACCTTCCAGTATTTTTGCTGCTGTTTTTATAATCACAAAGCCATTTCAAGAGACAATGTGCTGACTAAACAGGAGCATACACAATCATCCCACTTGTGTATGAATTTCACACATAAATTGAGAAATATGAATGTGGCCTCAATGTAGGATCTGGGGAACCAGGTTCAAGTGTTGGTTTTGTCCTTGGCAAATCAGTTAATCTCTCTTCCTTGAAATAAAATACATCCTACCATATGTAATGTAATCTGATGCTCATGTAAAGTGCTCCAATGCCCATGGGCAGCGTTTGTGCTATATAAAACTGCAATATACATTCCAAAATGCAACACTGGGCCTTGTCTTAACACAAAAATTATTATGAGGCCTCACCCCATATTCTGCTGCAGAAGTGGTTGTCCGAATTTGCTAAAATTACTGGTATCAAAACTAAACGTTTTCAGAGGCCTTTTGATTTTAGTGAGCAGATGCCGCAGGCCAACACCCCACTCTGAAATGTGTTCCAGTGCAGTTAACCATCTGAAACTTTTATGACCAGATTAGTATCTTAGTCACAGGTCGATAAAGACATATCGAAGGGTATGGTCAAGGTTGTGAGATTTACAAACAATTGCTGTTAGAGAAGAACGCAATAAATTGTAAAGAGTATGCTTTTTTGGTAATTCACAGTGTTTGAGGGGATTATACCATTCACACAGCTGCAACAGGACTATACACTACCAGAGACGGAACGGCTCCATTATATGCAGATAAGACAATGGCTACTTCACCCTGATGTCCACCCAAAAGTCAGTCGAAAACTGACGAGATACGAGAAGTGGCTAGTCACCAAAAGTACTCATAAAAAATTGGTCTCCGAGTTATATGATATGTTGCGCCAATCGGCCCCCAGACAACCTACCGCTAGTCAGAAATGCTGGGCAAAGGAACTATGAAGGGATTTATTGAGAAAGGAATGGGGAGAAATCTACTATAGGGCCACACAGATGGCACGAAACACAGCCCGTAAAGAAACGGCTACCAAGATAGCCACATTTGGTACCTGACTCCCGTGCGCCTCAACAAAGGGAATGCAGACTGCAGCCCTACGTGTTGGCGAGGGTGTGGGGAAGAGGGCACCTTATTACACTTATTTATTTATTTATTTATTTATTTTGACATTTGTAAAGCGCGAAACGAAGGCCCGTGGGCATCTCGGCGCTAAGTAACTGCAATGTTTAGCCAGAAGGGAACTGGGAGATCAGTGATTAAAAAGCCAGGCACTGTCCAGTGGCACTGTCCAGTTTTGTCAACTTATTGGCCCAAGATACTAGATGAGATAGACCAACGGTTTGAGACACAGATTCTAAGGTTACCAACATATATAGTGCTTGGGATGCCCAACCCTTTAACGTTTCCATTGAAATCTCGTAAGGGTAAACAGATGGGACTGGGCCTGGGGGCAGAGTTTCAAAATATTTTAACACTCAGGGGAACACAAATAGCACCTATGTACCTCGGCTGGCTCGACACACTATGGTAAAGTCTGGGGATGGAGCACATACACGCCTCCCTCACAAAGTCTGAATCGGCATTTAAGGAAGTGTGAAAACCACTCCTCATTCTTTTGTCAACGGAATTCCATGAAATCACGTGCCCAAAATACCTCCGCCTTCTCCAGATAACAAGCACAGGAGAAACCCCCAACACACATTGAACCCAAGCTAGGAGAACGCTCTGCATGCCAGGCACACAACGGAACTAGGCAGTAAGATTACCAGCACTGGGGAGGGGTGTTGGTAATTGTTTGATTTCTGGTTATGTTTCTATTCCTTCTTTAGTTCCTTTTTTATTTAATATAGCAAGCACATCACAAGTACTATGTGGACTAGAATGGAAGGCACTTGTAATGAGGAGACCTAGATTGTAACAGAAAATGTATCAGGAAAATGGTTTATATTACGCATTGTGATGAAGTCATAAGATTGGTGTTTATATTGATGATACTAATAAAAAACAGAGTTAAACCTAAATACAATTGCTTATAAACAGTTACGAACACAAATTTTAACATTTATCCTTTTCCTCAGATTACTCAACCGTCATCTAAACTCCATCGACGAGTACACATCAAAGACCACAAAAAAGTAAGCATGTCTTAAAAACTGCTTTAAACTTACTAAAACCGCAACAGTTAAAAGTCTGAATTACCTAAACGCCATTAAACATCAAAAAGATAATATATGCAATATATGTAACAACCTTTTCTCTTCCAACAGAAAAAAAAACCCCGTTTTCAAGAAGAAGCTTGCAGAAGGAAAAGTTTCCAAGACGACAAAACTTCGCTAAATAACATACAAGTAAGTTTTGAAAAAAACAAATATGTATATGTAACTGTATATCAATAAACAACATTTATTAAATAACTATTTTTCTATTTTCATATTATTACAGATAAATAAGGACAATGTCAGAAGGTGCAAAACGTATAGCATCAGAGAAGGGTAAACTATTACTATGGTACATGAGATACACCTCCTGTCAAAAAAATAATTCTGCTGAACATATTAATTGTAAATGTACCAAATATTATTCTAATGCATGCAATGGGAGGGCAACTACTAAAGAAATCGCAGTAATTAATGTAGAAGCGCATAACCATCCTCCCAGTGCAACAGAAATAGAAGTGAGAGAATTATTAAAAAATGTAAGAGAAGCAAGCACTAATACCCAAGAACCCACAGCACAAATACTTAAAGATATACTACCCCACGTACCAGAACATATAGCAGGCCAGTTACCATCAATACCCACCTTAAAAGTCCTCATAACATGAACTATAAGGTCCATCAGTGGCACCCCACCTGCTCCTAAAACATACAGAGATATAGATATCCCACCACAGTTTACAATGACCCGCAGAGAGGAACAATTCCTAATATAATAAAAGTAATGATAAACTTATATTTAGATTTGCTACCACTACAAGCTTACTCAAACTAGCCCAATGTCATACATGGGTGATGGATGGTACATTTAAAGTGTGTCCCAAACCATTCCATCAACTGTACACCATACATGGTGAATTTCAAAAAGCAGATATACCTTTTGTTTATGCATCACTTCCAAACAAACAAGGCAGTACCTACATGGGAACTGCTAAACCACATTAAGCAACAGATAAACAACTACTCTCCCCAATAATTTATTATTAACTTTGAGCAATCTGTGCTCCAATGTGTACTGAAAATATACCCCACACAGCCATACAAGGATGTTATATATTAAAGTATGTGGTGTCACCTATAGAAATCTGCACTAAGGCCCTTATTGCGATGCCGGTCAGACGAGCAGACGACCGACATCATGTCAGAATCAAAACCGACAGACTAATGGTCGGCTGTTCCATCCTATGAATTTGGATGTGACTGCCCATGAGGCGGTAGGAAACATCAATTTTTCCATTGCGGCTTGTGCTGCAGTTAGAAAAGGGCTGCAGCACAACCTGCATTTTGAAAAATTGATGTTTGCAAACATCCATGCACTGTGTGCCAGGTACCATGTGGTGCCTGGTACGCTGGGCACAGATGTTTGGGGGGCACCACAGATGCCCCCAGGTACGGCCTCATAGCAGAAGTCGCGGAGGGACGGGGTCCTGCTACGGGCCCCCAAACTCTGTTACCAATAGACTTTTTAATGGCGGTCGGACCGCCATTCAAAGGCTGCCTGAAAGGGACATCATAATCACTATAGCGGGGCCAGAGCAGGCTCCGCCCAATTGTAGGAGATTACTTTCCAACTGACAGTCAGAATCTTCGTGGTAGTTTCTGGCAATGTTACAATGATGCGTGCTTACCAGAAAGTCTGCAATGTTTGATTCACAAGGATATTATGGACCAACCTCCTAGTAAATTACCTTACTGCATGTGAGTGTAGTCCTAGAGGCACTCTTGTGGTCTGACACCACATGATGAGCTTTGACTACCATCATTTTAATTGACTTTGATGTGTTTTTTTATCCAAGCCTAAATATAAAACATCCTGCATATGCCTTGTTTCTCTTCTTGTAGTTTTGAAGTGGGAGCTGTCAAAGTAGAACAGCTTGCCAGAACAGAACATGTGGGATGTGCATTTGAAAGCATGAGATAGAGAGAGGTGTGGAATGTACTTTTTGGTCTTGAAGTGCCTTGTTATGAGCAGTGGTGCACAAATGTACACTGTGTTGTACATTGAGAGATGAAGTATGTGATGCTATAGGCAGTGGTGCACAAATGTGCATTGTGTTGTACATTGGCAAATATTATAAAGTTCTTACTATTGGCTTTGACATGGCCTCATGTCATCCTGAATTCTAACTCTGCCTTGCTTGAGCTTTTCTGTGTGCACAGACAGGCTTGCAAGTTGTTAGGGGTTAATGACGTTCAAGGATTGTTTTGTGAGAGATTGTTTAATGTACCCTGGAAGGCTTTCGTAAGCTTTGTCAAGATAAAGGCTGGAACATGTGAGAATGTAGAGGGAATGTGGGAACTCCTTCCTGCAGTGGAATGCTTGCCTGGAAGCTGGCCAGTTCCAGTAAGTTTCCTTGGCGCAGAGGGGAAACTTCTTGAACCTTCTACGTGTTTTTGAGACTTTAAAGCATAGGTGATTTGCAGAGTAGACGTACTGCCGTAAGATGAACTGAACCTGAGTCCCGGTCGAGAATCCAAGCCCAGCTGTGAACGGGCCCTCCAGCTTGAGTTGGCAAGGATGTCGAGTGAACGATCGGGTAAGGTGATTTGTTTCTGACTAGTGCCATTGTGATGCGTGGTTCCAGTGGCTCTGGTCATTTGAGATGTTTTCATTGTGATGTGTGAATGCGTCAGAGTGCACTTCCAAAGTAATCATTTGATGTATTTAGTGTATATATCTTTCTGATTATTATTTGCAGGACGACCAGTATATTTGCTTGAGTTTTATCTCATCATTTTTGCTGCTTGTATTTCATATTATTATTCATGCATTTAACTGTTGCATTTACCAAGTGTGTTATTATTGCTCGCATAAAAATATATATCTCCATATACATTTGAATGTGGGTCATTTGACATCTGGGAAAAGCCTTTCTGTTAGAGAGCATTGCATAAATAAAACCCCAGCCTTGTTCTAAAAATAGAGTCTTTGCATTTTGTAAAGTAAACCCCTTTCAAGGTGTTGTTGTGTTTTATGTTGTGCTTCACCGTGTTTGAGCCACCGTGTGGGAGTTTCTGTATCATCTGAAAGGTGGAGCAATACAGTGAGGTGAATGTAACACGAGGGAGATTCAGTAGTGCTCAGGTAAGAGGTCCTGATGGTGGACGTCGTTGATGCCTTTCCACAATTGTCGACCTGTGAGACAATAGAAAAGCATGTAAGTTCTCTGGATTCTTAGTAAGTAACCCCTCTCCCATTCTTGATATATATTGGTAGTCAGTCTGTACTACACTTCTACCTGCGAATAACTGCTTCAGTACTAGATGTCCAATGGTCTGGTTTGGTGTGATGTGATATGTCACCTGGAAGTGATCTATCATCTAGGATTCTCCCTATGGTAGTAAGACCTCAGTCAGCCAAGGGTGTGATTCTGTAAGAGAAAGACAAGGACATGACATTCTCTCCTGTGAGCAGTAACCCTACCCACGCCACTACGACACTGGGTACTTACACATATGTAAACAGGTGAGATATGGATACTTCAGCGTTCAGGCACCAAGGTATGGGGATCAGGGAAATACAATGACCCTCTAAAACAGTTCCGGGGACATAACAATGGTAAGTATCTTGGCAGTAAGTAACTTGCCAGTCTTTGCCCCATAGAGTCTTTATACAACAGATGAAATACCTTCCAAAGTATTATATGATGACAGCAGACAATTAACCTTCACCCTATTAAATCCACAAGGTTTCCAATTACAATATTCACATCACAACAAGGGTTCTAATGTTTATAGTGTGTTCACACTACTCTAATGAGTTGTAAACTAATTGTTCTAAAAATTGTCCCTCATTGGGTTGGTTTAGTAATGTACAAGAGTCAAAATCTTACTTGCATTGGGTACCGATGATTGGCAGAGTCTCTCTTTGCACACACAGGGCTCTGAGCACGGAGACCGAAGTAGCAATATCCCGCAAGAGCCGGATCCAAGAAGCGGAGGCTCCAGGGGCTTCCTCCTGTACAAGACTAGGAGCGTGCAGAACACGCCCACCAAACGCGACCAAACACGATAGATTCTGAAGGCAAAGCACCTTCCAGAAGCTGGGTGTGGTATTAAATACTGGGTCCACACCCAACATTGCTGCCAGATGCTGTTGAAATCCTGCATAATGTTGGGAGCGTACGTGCAGCTACACGGACATAGTGATACAGTTGGTTACAAACAAGTCACCAGCATAACGGAATACGCTGCTCGGTGACGGCAATACGGTTTCTTGGTAATAAAGAATACAGATTCTACAACACAGGTTTTTAGCAATAGTGCACGCATAACAGTATGACAAATTACAACTGCATATATGTATAACAGTTATAGAATATCATATTACATAACACACAACACTATACTGATAAAAAGCAGCGCTGTTTGCATGGGATGGGGTGGGCTTTTCAAAGGGGGAAACCACGACTTTAAGGTCCTGACCTGTGTGTACTCTGGGAGGGTCGGTGACTGCGGTGTGTAGGGGTTGGGACTCATGACAGGTCCCACCGCATGCTACCTCCAACAGCTGTGCATCCTAATGCGGTGGTCAGACCGCAGCACTAGATGTCTGTCAGACCGCAACCGACAGGACCTCGGTTGCGGTCAGACCAACATCATAATGCAGGCCTAAGTGTAGAATACACCACCAACAGCCAATTTTCATGTGAAGTGAAAAAAACAATTGCATTAGCCTATGTCCCTATGGCATAAGTAGCCAACCATTACAACATCCTAATAGAAAGTTCCTATTACCAAAATAATGAAGACAAACTTACTCCCCAATTAGACTGCTTGAGGACACATGGGTAGGCGGACTCCATGGGTCAGAACACAGACGGTGGCCAAAATTCCAGATACCATGGTGGAATGTCTATGATAGTACCTTGGCACAGGAGGCAAAAACATAATGTCTTCCAATCCACACTAGGAAAAACTCAACCTACGCTTTACAAATAACTAGAAGCCTTACAAAATGAGCAAAGCTACCAAGAATTTAGAATAGAACAATCAGTTACAGAAATCTGTCCTAAACTAGCCAAACAAACAAGAAGAATGTATGAATTGCTACAATCCAAAGTAAAAAATATTTATAAACAACAAAGCACTAGACTACGTAGAAGAAATAGCCAAATCTCTCCTCTAAGCCACATACAAAATCTACCAGGCATCTAAGAAACTACAGCATAATACACCAAAATAATTGAAACCTTTTTTAAACTAATAAAATATTTGTATTATATCAGTCAAATATCAATCCTAAGTCTTGAATTATTCACTGAGATAAAAAAAATAATACTATCATTTAAAAAAACATTTAAAATGATTTAATACATAAAACAAACAAAGTAACTACTAACCCTGGGTGTAAAACTCAGCTCCACTGGCGGAGATTGCTGAGTGTTGACAACTCCACTTTCTGACAAAAGATTCGACACTCCGCAAAGGGAGCAATATACCGGGTGCCTGAGATCGCCGACGAGATTTCCTGAGCCATTTGCGTGCGCCACCAGATTTTCTAGGTGACTGCATGGTCCCGCAAGATTTTGCGATCACGAACATGTAATTCGAGTGCACCAGTGTAGTTCTGGCTGAGGTTTTGTGAAGAACGCGATCCAGAATGCACAGGATCTACCGCTACTACAATCTGGAGAAGGTTCTCTCCCCAAGCAGCATCAAAACCTTCTTGAAATGACGGACTGGAGTAAAAAAAACTCCTCAAATTGACATTTGGCTATTCTTTTTTTGTGCAAGGAGTCCTTTTTCTTTTTTTTTCAAGAGGAAGAAGTGCCCAAGAGTCTCTAACTTCCTGTTCAGCAGGCTCCTCCTAGTGCTTTGTCCATCTCCTGGTCACTTTCCTTTGGATTTGGAGCTGGAAGGATCACTCTTAGTGTCTGCTGAATAATATATCATTGGATTTGAGGACTTTCAATTTGAGATTTTACAAGTAAGTTGGAAAATTGGTGTTGTTTGTTTGATTGGGGCAATGCACCTAGATTTATTTGTACTTTTCATTGTTTTTAAAAAAAAAATTGTGGTGGGTGGCCTGTAGTTTTAGTAGGGGCCTAGATGTTTCTTTGTAAGTAATTTTTCTTCTTTTATAAAGGAAACACATTGCACCATTCATTACATTTTTCTCCATGTTTTGAAATCAATTTGCAATATTTATTTTGTTCACTATGTAGGCCAGTAGTCTGCAAATAATAGGCATTTCTCAGTCAATAGGCCCAAAGATACTCATGGGTGCATGAAACAACTGATTCTGTGGTGTTTGTTGAATTTAAACATCATTTTGGCCAAATAAAGGCATTGGATCTTTTGCGACTCGCAATTTGCGAGGTGCTATTTTGCATGTACAACAGTGTGTTTAACACTGTTTGCGCTTCCCAGTGGGGTCGCAAATTGCGAGGCACATGAATATTAATGAGCCTCTCGCAATTTGTGAGCCCATTTGGAATGAAAGGCCCTCCCAGGGATGGTGGCCTGCTGGGCTCAGAAGACCACCATGTCTGGGATTACTTTTGAATAAAGCATCTTTTTTTTAAATGCAGCCAGTTTTCCTTAAAGAAAAACAGGATGCATGTAAAAATAAAAAATGAAACATTTTCGTTTCATTTTTAAGGGCAGGCAATGGTCTCTGAGACCACTGTCTGCCCTTAAAAAATATTTTTTAGACAGTCACACAGGGGACCGGGTCCCCTGGGGACCCCTTCCCATTTGCGACTTCATTACCACCTTCTTGAAGAGGGTGGTATTTTGCGAGTGTTTTTATTATTTATTTTTATTTATAAGGCGCACAGCTACCAAAAAGGTTTCCCAGTGCTGCTGGACAGGAAAAGGAGAAAAGCAACCTCAATTATCAGCAATTTATTGATTAAATAACCAAGCTTTTAAATGTTTACGAAAATTGCTGAAAACCCTTTCATTCCTAAGAAATAGGGGAAGGGAATTCCACAAATGAGGACCCAGGTAAGCAAAAGACCGACCTCCCATTCGAGACAGTCTAATCTTAGGAACTAAAAACTTAGCCTGGGTAGAAGAACAGAGAGAACGCGAAGGTATATAAGGATGGACAATGGCCCTTAGATATTGAGGGGCACTACCAGACTTCACTTTAAACATGTAGCTCAGGGTTTTGAACTTCACACGATTCTCAACCCTGAGCCAATGAAGCTCACGAAGGGAGCTTGAAACAGAGGCCATTCTCGGGATCTGACAAAGCAGCCTGGCCGCCGCGTTCTGCCCCACTTGCAATCTGCGTATCACATTATTGGCTCCTAAGTACAGGATGTTGCCGTAGTCCAGTCTAGATGTAATAAGAGCTTGGACTACCGTTCTTTGAGTGGAACTAGGCAACATTCAAAGGATCTTTCTGAGCCATTTCAGGATAGTGAAGCAGGTAGAAGCCACCTTTACTGCTTGCTGCTTCATTGAAAGTTGGTTGTCAATGATAACACCCAGATTGCGAACTTGAGCGGTGGGTTGAGGGAGAATTCCCATTTCAGGCGGCCAGTGGTGAGGGCCCCAGAGGTCACTATTCTTTCCCAGAATAAGGACCTCCATTTTGTCACCATTGAGTTTTAGTGAATTGGCTTCCATCCATCCAGCAATTTTCCTTAGACCAGTCTGAAGAGAAGATGTCTTAGAAGTCCTATTCACCGACAAGTAAAAGATTATTTGTGTGTCATCGGCGTAGGAAAAGATAGACAATCCTGCTTCTTCGGCAATACTTGCCAGAGGCTTAATATACATGTTAAATAATAAAGGGCTCAAAATGGAGCCTTGAGGAACACCATAGGGAGACAAATGAGTTTTAGATGCTGCCTCCGAAGAAAAAACCTGGAATGTGTGGTTGGTCAGAAAATCGCTAAGCCAATTAAGGGCTGGGCCAACAACGCCCAGCGAACGCAGAGCTTTCAGTAACACTAAATGAGACACCGTGTCAAAGATGCCGCTTAAATCAAGCAAGATAAGCGACGCCGTATCCCCAGCATCCAGATGACCGTGTAACTTCTCTGTGACCCCTAGGAGCGCAGATTCAGTTGAAAAGCCTTCCCGGAAGCCTGACTGCGATGGATTCAAAAAGCTTTGAGTCGCAACAAATTTAGTTAATTGAATATTAATATGTTTTTCCGGAATTTTGGAATACATTGAAAGCTAGGAAATTGGACGGAAGTTGGACAATTGCGCCGGATCAGCATTTGCTTTTTTTAAGAGCGGGAGAACCATGGCTTGCTTCCACTCCGCAGGTATAGTGGATTCACGAATGGAAACATTAAGTAACTCCATAATCACTTTCAAGGCCGCTGAATCCAGTTTCTGCATTACCATAACAGGAAGTTGATCTCCTGGTGAACCCGATTTAAGGCTATCTAAGAATTGCTTGAAAGAAGTAGCATCTAAAAGTGCCCAATTTTCAAGTAAAGAACCAGATTCCACATGCTTACCATCCAGCTGTTCAGATATATTAGATGTTATAAAAGTTTGGTTGGCAGTTTGTGGAGTATTGACCTGTTTAACATTCAAAGCAGCGTAAATGTTTTGTACATTTCCGAGGAAGAATTCAGCCAAATCCTCACATTGTATTTTGGTAAGAGTAGGAGGGCTGAGAAGATTATCTGTACCAGACAAATTTCTGACTACTTTGAACAGGGTCTTAGGACTATTCTGTGCGTTATTTATGGTGATATTCACGTATTCAGCTTTTGCAGTATTGCAAGAAGATTGATAGGCTCTTATTGTCGTTTCATAGACAAGTTTAGATTTAATTGAGCAATCCTTCCCCCAGCGTCTTTCGAGCGCTTTACATGAACTTTTTTCCTGCTTTAGCTTCTCCGAGTACCAGGGGGCAGGAGGGCGATGATTATTTAATTTCTACGTAGAGAGAGGAAGACATATGTCAATAGATTTTTCAAGCCAACAGTGAACGTTTTCTAGGTCAGCTAAAGAGACCTGGTTAGTATCAGGAGCATTTTTAGCTAAAGCCTGGTTAAAAACTTCAAGATTCAACTTCCCCCAATTTCTACATTTAACTTTACCACCCATAGTAGACGTGGGTGGATTAGACAAAGCTTGATTAATACTAAAGCTAGTTAGATAGTGGTCTGACCACGTCACAGGGAGAGCTGGGGAACAGTCAATCTTTAAAAGATTGGAAAATATAGGATCAAGTAAATGCCCAGCCAAGTGAGTGGCACCAGAATTGTGAAGTAAAATATTCATAGCTGCTAAATCTGAAATCAGAGTAGTACCAATCCCACAGGTAGGGTCATCCAAATGCAAATTTAAATCGCCCAAGATGGTAAGATTGGCAGTATGTAAAAGGAAAGGAGCAATTAGGTTGGGGAGGGTAGTAGCCCACGGGCCAGCAGGCCCAGGGTGACGATAAAACAAGAGCCCTGACAAAGTAAACTGGGGCTTTAGGGTCAATCTAAATAAGGCAGCTTCGCAACCTGTGAAGGTTAAGTCTTCAATTTGCATGTATAATTTTTTTTATAAATAATCGCAATGCCACAAGCTAATTTCTCTGTCCTATCCTTCCTCATTATTATATAATTGGCAGGCAAAGCGGTAGCTACATCAGGGCCGGAGCTATCATGTAGCCAGGTTTCTGTAAGGAACATGGCATCCGACTGCTCATTAAACAATAAATCAAAAATGTCCGCTTTGTGCTTAGGAAGCGAGCGGCAATTAATGTTTAAAAAAGTAAACGTGTGAACACCTACTTTGTTGACTATACCGGAAGGCATGGTTTGTGTCTTAGATATGGGTAAAATAGGGGAAACAACCTTAGTATTTTCAATTTGCATGTTTAAAGCATACTGACAATAAGTGCAACTAAAACCGGTAAGTTCTGGATAAAATAGCATATATTCGGTCGGTTGAAAAGGGCGTAAAACTAGTAATTGATCACGTGAATATTTAACGATAGATTTACTAGTTTGGGCAGAACTCTTCGCCCCTAGACCCGAACAGGAGCGGACGGGCGCAGACCGGCCTGCCTTAGGCGCGCCCGCTGCGCGCGTCCGCTGCGCGCGTCCGCTGCGCGTCCGATCTGTGGCCATTAAGTAGTGTAGCAGGCGGACGGCGTGTAGGGACTAGAGCGCTGACTGCAACCAGCGCATGGCCCAGGCAAAATGGCCGCCTGGTGCCGAGCAGGTAATACTAAAAAAAGGAGGGAAAAAATTGAGTTTAACACACTCCGACACAATAATAAAACAAGTTAGCAGCAGAGAGATTAAAAAACGTAAGAATAATTCCCCCAGTGTTTCCCACAAGTTTCAGCATAAAAACAAATCCCCCAGTATTTCCCACAAAGTCTCAGGAAAGAAGCTAAGTTGCTAAAAAGAGACCTGTCAAGCACTGCGTGTCAGATCTCAGCCACTGTTTGCGCTTCCCAATGCGGGAAAAAATTACGAGGCACATGAATATTAATGAGCCTCTCGCAATTTGTGAGCCCATTGGGAATGAAAGGCCCTCCCAGGGATGGGTTTTTAATAAATTAGCAATATTGATTTGAATGGATTCAATCAATCAATTCAATTAATTCTTTATTTCTTGATTGAATGCATAAAAAGTACAGAAGTAAAAACATTTTATATATATATATTCAGTACTGCGTACCACAAAGTACTGATACGAATACAAAGAAAACAAGCTAAAAATTGCAAGTAAAATGTTTCCAAGTGAATAAAACCTTTAGCCAGAGCACCAAGGGCCAGATGTACGACGCGCAAAATAGCTCCTCGCAAATTGCGAGTCTTTTGCGACTCACAATTCGCGAGGTGCTATTTTGCATGTACAACAGTGTGTTTAACACTGCTTGCACTTCCCAATGGGGTCGCAAATTGCAAGGCACATGAATATTAATGAGCCTCTCGCAATTTGTGAGCCTATTGGGAATGAAAGGCCCTCCCAGGGATGGCGGCCTGCTGGGCTCAGCAGACCACCATGTCTGGGATTACTTTTGAATAAAGCATCTTTTTTTTAAATGCAGCCCGTTTTCCTTAAAGAAAAACAGGATGCATGTAAAAAGAAAAATGAAACATTTTCATTTCATTTTTTAAGGGCAGGCAGTGGTCCCTGAGACCACTGTCTGCCCTTAAAAAATTTTTTTTTAGACAGTCACACAAGGGAACGGGTCCCCTGGGGACCCCTTCCCATTTGCGACTTCATTACCACCCTCTTGAAGAGGGTGGTATTTTGCAAGTGTTTTGCGACTGCCATTGCGGTTGCAAAACATTTATACATGGCTCTGCGGTCGCTATTAGGAAGGGAATGACCCTTCCTAATAGGGGGTCGCAATACACTATTTTGTGAGGAGCATATTATTTGTGACTTGCAAAATACAGTAAGTACATGGCCCAGACGAGAGCTTGTGGCGCCTGGGGCTATCCCTCAGATTGCCGCCCCTGGGGGGGAGGGGGTTGCTGGGGAAAAAGGATGGCAAGCACTTGAAAGAGGACCGAGAGACACGTAGTATCGCCGCTAATAGTTACCTCGATCATGCAAGTTACATGCACATACATGACACGGTCCAAGGCTAGACAATTGAATACACCGGTGACTGGCAGTACAAAAGAGAACACACAGACTGCATGATCTATCTGGGGACTCAGGAAAACCGCATGTGACATCCATCAGAGAGCTGCGTGAACAATTACTTGGTAATCCCCTCAGCACAATGCAAACATGCACATACATGACACTGTTCAGGGATCCATCATCTACAGCTGACATTAAATGACCATTCATCATGGTCCCCCCATTAAAGCAGCGCACTTTGTGATCTGCATGGTACATGTTCTTTGCAGCAGGCACATTCACCCTCTGTGCTACCTTTCCAGGAGTCAACCCTTCCACTAGACAAAACTAGGATCTCTCTCGAGGAAGAATATTAATCACCGAAGTTATCATGACATTTTTATTGTTTCTGAAAATTGCTGGAGGCCAGGAAGGAGGCAGCAAGTTTTTCTTAAACCATAATATACTTGCAAACACTACGCACCCACCCGAAATAGGTAGCCAGTGCGGTCACACCGTTCGCACCGCCCTTACCTGCTCAAGGTTCATGTGACCTCAGTGACAGAGTCACAGTGACTGGATCACTGTTGCTCTAGGGCAGGGGTACCCATAGTACGGCCCGCGGGCCGCCAGGGGCCCGGCAAGCCTTCCTTGGCGGCCCGCGGTGCTTGCAGACAATATACCTGTGTTCTTTTCTTTTTTTTTTTAAAGTGTCACCAAACACCGCTGTTGCAGCAGCCCGGACTCCGAGAGGGGACTGGCAATTCCAGCGATAGTAAGAGTGGAGCTGCGGGGGCGCTAAGAGGTGAAATACAACAAAGGCTTGTTAGCAAGTGAATGGTCTTTTAAAGACCTGTGAAGTACTGGGGGCGGCTGTGTGTGTGCCTGGGCTGCCACACAGGTGGGGGGTGGGTGGTATATGCACTGCCAGCAGCAACCTGCCAGGCCAGTGAGTGCACAACACTTGCATCACCCTCTCTCTGCCTGCCACTGCCTCCATGCTTCTGAAAGGTAAGAACAAAACGTGCCTTTGCGTTTCAAATGTCCGTTCCTGCAGCAGCACACTTCCAAGGCCCATACATGACAGTAACCCGATTCAAGGCCCCATTCTCACGATTTTTTTAAAAAAAGAATCTCCCACTTTGCTCTTCTGAAATGTTGGCATGTATGGTAATACAGTGATTAATAAATAAGCGCAACAGGAACCACCTGCACCAACAGACTACGCATTTTTCCATGGGTGCCACAGCCCGCCATCCAGTACAGTAATAAAAGGCCTTAATAGAAAGATTAGGCTACAATTCACTTATAAAGGTAGCGAGACAACGTTCCTCCGCGACATCAGTTTCTTCCGCAAGCTATGGATTCCTCATGCTGCGAGTGTCCTGGCCCTATTCCAAGTGTCCTGGCGGCGAGGTGACAGAGGACAGCAGGGTGTGTGAGTGGGGTGGCAGGGTCGCAGGGAGTGAGAGCCGGGTGAGGTGACAGAGGGACGCAGGGAGTGAGAGTGGGGTGACAGAAGGACGCAGGGAGTGAGAGCCGGGTGAGGTGACAGAGGGACGCAGGGAGTGAGAGCCAGGTGAGGTGACAGAGGGTTGCAGGGAGTGAGAGCCGGGTGAGGTGACAGAGGGTGACAGAGGGCAGTAGGGACTGAGAGCCGGGTGAGGTGACAGAGGGTTGCAGGGAGTGAGAGCTGGGTGAGGTGATAGAGGGCAGTAGGGAGTGAGAGCCGGGTGTGATGTGCATTCAGAGCCTGTGATGTGATGTTTCCCACCAGCCTGTAGTCAGACGGTTGAGCCAAGGCCAGGGAGCTCAGGCCTGGTCTCCGCTCTCGCAGCACAGCGCACAAATGCTCTTTTGCTCCAATACCTTCGGGTCGAGTTCACGCTAGATAAATATGCAACGTATATGGGCTGGCTTCCTATAATGCAGACCATGATGCAACAAGTGCAGGTATTAATTTGCTCGTGCCCTCATTCGCGCGCATCAGGTGATTCCGGGCATTACGACACCCCCGGCACCCGAATGGGTTATTTGGTCGGTGCTAGTGTCTGGCGCTCTAATAATTTCGCGCGCAGTACGGTGGGAGCTAATCACGAATCCACCGTGCCCGAATAGGTATGCTAATACGGGGCATCATGTACTGCAATCCAATGCCTTCGGGGGGGTCACGCTGTGACTCCGGGCAGATAAGTTAATTAATATCCACGTGCCCGATATATGTTTATACGGTGCTCACGTACGGCGCGCCATTACCTTCGGATCGAGTTCGCGCTGGGTGGGTGACGCTGAGTAAATCAGTGAATATCGCCGTATGATCCCACTCCCGTGCCCGAATATGGGTGTAAATATGGTGCTCATGCACAGTGCTGCTATACCTTCGGGTCGAGTTCGCGCATAAAAAAGTGCTATTCACGGCAAGGGTCGCGCTGTCCGATCCTGACCGCACGTGGCCACGTGTCCCTCGTCTCCAACCTTTTGCTGAAGGGGGGCTTGGTTCGTGTGTCGTTGTTGTTGTCAGCAACAGATAAAGTATCAGCGTGTAGGTAACAGGCATCTGCTCTCCAGCAACTCCGTGCCCCGGGAGCACGCGCGTTGCCCTAATTCTGAGGCCCACCCATAAAGAGGCCGAGTAGCAAAACAAGTAGGCCTTACAGCTGGGTGAAACCACCATCATTTGGAGATAGGCCCAGGTAAAATAGGGCCTTTTCTGGATGTCTTGGGGACCATTGCGGTTGCGGGTAGCCCCCACCGGATTCACTGGTCGAGTACTGCAGCGGCGGGAGTCTGGGTGGGGTCCGGGTTTACGGACACGTTTACTGCGCTAGGGGCACTGCCTGCCACCATAGGGTGCTGCTGTCCCAATAACTGGGGTGTCTGCGGGGCAAACACAAGGGGACATTATGTCAATGGTACATTTGTCACGCCCAGGGTGCACTAAATCTCTACTTCAATGGAGCAGGAATTTGGCACTGCTGGGGATGCTCTGGGTTGGTGGGGGGGGCACCCCCCGCCACCCTCCTACTGGGAAGCATGTTGGGAGGGGCGTAGTAGGACTTACTCAATCCTCAAGGCTTGAACTTTACCGACAGCGCGCAATGCTTAAAGCCAGACAGATTCCCGTAGCTGGTATACCTAGGGGGTTTCATCACTGAGGGATCTGTAGAGGCATAATTCCCATAAGGAATAAGGGATGGTGGGCAAGGGCAAGAGTCGCCCCTTGCCCATGGTCACGCGCTGGCAGCCAGGAGCACTCCAGTGCTCCAGGTTGAGCAATCAGAGGGGACTGGCCAAAGGTTAAGTAAAACCCTTCCCGCCTTCATAGCCAAAGAGGGCAGGCCCAGAATTGTGAAGAGGGTAACCTGCCCGCATGGGGCGCGTATAGTTCTTGGCGCATCTCCCCAGGCCCACCGGGTCCCTCTTGCAGCGGACCCTATCCGGTTAGGATAGCGACTGGGGCCTTGGGGACCTAGATGGGGCCATCTACCACACCAGGAGCTATAGCTCACTGGTAAGTCTTGGGCCTGTGGACATAAGGGATCCCACAGGGTTTGAGTCCCGCTAGCGCTGTCACTCTGTCTATGAGGTGGCAGAATTTCAAACTCTTCTTTCTGCTAGGATGGTTCCCTTCCAGCTAGTTGCAGGAAGCCCTAGATAGGAAAGGTTGCAGGTAAGACTATAGCGGGTTGGTGGGGGGCCCTGGCTGCGACGGTTAGCCGCCTCCAGGGCTGTGGCGGAGTTACAGGGCGATCTGGAAGCAGGCCGGTACAAAGGGTACCTCTGCGCGGCACCACGTGGTGCCTGAGCCAAAACGAGGAGCCTCCAGAGAGGTCCCGGAAGCCGGTCGGCGCCCCGCTAGTCCTGCGGGCGGTTGTGGGCCTGAACAACCGGGGGCTTGCTATACGACGCTCCGCCCCGAGAGGGGGGGCGTGAGTAGAATTTCAACGGCACGTGATCGTAAAAAGAATCACTTGGGGGGCAGCACTTGCGGGTCGTTCCCGCGCTGCCCAGCTCATCAGGCGGGCAGGTGAAGTAGATGGTCGCCTGCCCTTGGATCGCCCGTAAGATAACCCACCCATTACATATACTGGAAGTATGTAATAAACCTGCAGCATTTGTTACCCACTTACAACTGTTTCTTGTGTTTCATTGGGTAACCTAATTTGGGGGAGGGGGGAAAGCGGGGTGCCCCTGGGGGTACTATGCCGCTGACCGCGGCCCCCGCAGGGGGCCACTCGGCGGTCGGCGCCTTAGTGGCCCCGGGGCCCCGGTCACCCCTCCCCACTCCCTCCCTTCGGGGGGGGGCAGGGACACAGACTGGTGCCCCCCTCCGTGTCAGGGCCGGAAGTGACGCGCAATGCGCGTCACTTCCGGGCCCAGGTGTGAGGGGGAGGCTATTTAGCCTTCCCCCACCCTCACTGGCGACCTCTGTTGTCGCCCACCTCGCCTTTTCCCTCCCTACCGCTTACCCGGCGTAGGCGTGGTTGGGGGGGGGGTTTCTGAGCGTTGTAATGTTTTCCTTTTCGTTGCAGGCGGAGTTACAGGGCGATCTGGAAGCAGGCCGGTACAAAGGGTACCTCTGCGCGGCACCACGTGGTGCCTGAGCCAAAACGAGGAGCCTCCAGAGAGGTCCCGGAAGCCGGTCGGCGCCCCGCTAGTCCTGCGGGCGGTTGTGGGCCTGAACAACCGGGGGCTTGCTATGCGACGCTCCGCCCCGAGAGGGGGGGCGTGAGTAGAATTTCAACGGCACGTGATCGTAAAAAGAATCACTTGGGGGGCAGCACTTGCGGGTCGTTCCCGCGCTGCCCGGCTCATCAGGCGGGCAGGTGAAGTAGATGGTCGCCTGCCCTTGGATCGCCCGTAAGATAACCCACCCATTACATATACTGGAATTATGTAATAAACCTGCAGCATTTGTTACCCACTTACAACTGTTTCTTGTGTTTCATTGGGTAACCTAATTTGGGGGAGGGGGGAAAGCGGGGTGCCCCTGGGGGTACTATGCTCACCGCCAGGTTGGCGCTATATATAATTGATGCATGCATACCTACACGGACGGGTGACTGGCGCCAAAAGGGGGCTTTGATCCGACAGCTCGGGGGTGAGAGTCAGAATTAAAGCCAGTGACAGATGTGACCCCAGGCCCAGTGGTGGGACACAAACCCTGTGAAGCAGCAAATTCAGAGAGAAAACGAGCTGGCTTTTACATTACACAGGGAGCGGGGGGAGTGGGGGGACTGTCTCTGGGCTGGTGACGGGGACGCGTAGACACAGTACGTGTGCACTGCCCGAGGCACAGAGATAGACGAAGACAGACAGAGACAGAGACAGACTGACAGACAGAGACAGATAGAGGCAGAGACAGATAGAGGCAGAGATAGATAGAGGCAGAGACAGAGACAGATAGAGGCAGGGACAGATAGAGGCAGGGACAGATAGAGGCAGGGACAGATAGAGGCAGGGACAGATAGAGGCAGAGACAGATAGAGACAGAGAGGCAGGGACAGATAGAGACAGAGAGGCAGGGACAGATAGAGACAGAGGGCAGGGACAGATAGAGACAGAGAGGCAGGGACAGATAGAGACAGAGAGGCAGGGACAGATAGAGGCAGAGACAGAGAGACACAGATAGAGACAGAGAGGCAGGGACAGATAGAGGCAGAGACAGGCAGATAGGGGCAGGGACAGATAGAGACAGGGACAGATAGAGGCAGGGACAGACAGATAGAGGCAGGGACAGACAGAGGCAGGGACAGATAGAGGCAGGGACAGATAGAGGCAGGGACAGATAGAGGCAGGGCCAGATAGAGGCAGAGACAGATAGAGGCAGAGACAGATAGAGACAGAGAGGCAGGGACAGATAGAGACAGAGAGGCAGGGACAGATAGAGGCAGAGACAGAGAGACACAGATAGAGACAGAGAGGCAGGGACAGATAGAGTCAGAGACAGATAGAGGCAGGGACAGATAGAGACAGGGACAGATAGAGGCAGGGACAGACAGATACCGGCAGGGACAGACAGATAGAGGCAGGGACAGACAGAGGCAGGGACAGATAGAGGCAGGGACAGATAGAGGCAGGGACAGATAGAAGCAGGGACAGATAGAGGCAGAGACAGATAGAGGCAGAGACAGATAGAGACATGGAGGCAGGGACAGATAGAGACAGAGAGGCAGGGACAGATAGAGGCAGAGACAGATAGAGGCAGAGACAGATAGAGACAGAGAGGCAGGGACAGATAGAGACAGAGAGGCAGGGACAGATAGAGACAGAGAGGCAGGGACAGATAGAGGCAGAGACAGAGAGACACAGATAGAGACAGAGAGGCAGGGACAGATAGAGGTAGAGACAGATAGAGGCAGGGACAGATAGAGACAGGGACAGATAGAGGACGGGACAGACAGATAGAGGCAGGGACAGACAGATAGAGGCAGGGACAGACAGAGGCAGGGACAGACAGATAGAGGCAGGGACAGACAGAGGCAGGGACAGACAGATAGAGGCAGGGACAGATAGAGGCAGGGACAGACAGAGGCAGGGACAGACAGAGGCAGGGACAGATAGAGGCAGGGCCAGATAGAGGCAGAGACAGATAGAGGCAGAGACAGATAGAGACAGAGAGGCAGGGACAGATAGAGACAGAGAGGCAGGGACAGATAGAGGCAGAGACAGAGAGACACAGATAGAGACAGAGAGGCAGGGACAGATAGAGTCAGAGACAGATAGAGGCAGGGACAGATAGAGACAGGGACAGATAGAGGCAGGGACAGACAGATACCGGCAGGGACAGACAGATAGAGGCAGGGACAGACAGAGGCAGGGACAGATAGAGGCAGGGACAGATAGAGGCAGGGACAGATAGAAGCAGGGACAGATAGAGGCAGAGACAGATAGAGGCAGAGACAGATAGAGACATGGAGGCAGGGACAGATAGAGACAGAGAGGCAGGGACAGATAGAGGCAGAGACAGAGAGACACAGATAGAGACAGAGAGGCAGGGACAGATAGAGGCAGAGACAGATAGAGGCAGAGACAGATAGAGACAGAGAGGCAGGGACAGATAGAGACAGAGAGGCAGGGACAGATAGAGACAGAGAGGCAGGGACAGATAGAGGCAGAGACAGAGAGACACAGATAGAGACAGAGAGGCAGGGACAGATAGAGGCAGAGACAGATAGAGGCAGGGACAGATAGAGACAGGGACAGATAGAGGCAGGGACAGACAGATAGAGGCAGGGACAGACAGAGGCAGGGACAGACAGATAGAGGCAGGGACAGACATAGGCAGGGACAGACAGATAGAGGCAGGGACAGATAGAGGCAGGGACAGACAAAGGCAGGGACAGACAGGGACAGACAGGGACAGACAGGGAGAGAGAGAGAGAACGCGCAAGAGAGAGAGAGAGAACGAGAGAGAGAGAGAGAGAGAGAGAGAGAGCGAGAGAGAGAGAGAGAGAGAGAGAGAAATGTGCATGCTGGGTCTGGTGGCTCAGTGGACGAAGGCATCCGCTGGAGGGGTCTGTGTTCAAGCTCATGGTCACAGTTCTTTTTTCTAGCCCCGCCCCCTCCCCCACTGACCCCACCCCCACCGGTGCGGCCCTCGGCCACAAACCACACTCTAAATTTGACCCCTGAGAGAAAGTTTGTGAGTACCCCTGCTCTAGGGTGTGCTGCTTCGGAGGCCTGCCCTCAAGACTGGAGATGAACTTCAGTATGGATTGTGGTGGACAGGCCTTCAAGGTTAACCCACAATTGACACCACTAGGGTACACCTGCTTGTGCTAAGACATCAAGCCTTCTAAGGTCTAGTGGGGCCTTCTAAGGTCTAGCATGGGAATATGCTCCCTCAGTAGAGTGGTCTGGTGGACTGGTCATGAAAGTTGAACCCAGTTCCCCAGTTCCAAATTCGACAGCTCTGGCCATAGTACCACACTGAACACTATACTGCCCCACTGAGAGAAACTCGCACTGCCTTCAGCTACAACCTAAGTGTGCCCGCTATAAACACTTGGATGTGGCTCAATTCAAATTATACACTTGATAAGAGTAATATGCTGCCTAAAAAAAAAAGTAAAAGCAAACACTCATAGGGAATGCAAGATTAAGTAAAGCATGTGAAATGTAAGCAGAAACAACATGGTTACCTTAACGATCTCTCACTCACTATTCAGAAATCAGCGAGTGGTTTTACCTGAAAAGTTAAGGACATGACTACAGAGCCCTGAAGGGAACCGTTTCAATGTCCATTGCTTATATCCTTACAAAACGTAAGCAGTATGGTTTAAAAAGACCACATCCATAAACACAGAGCCATGGTACACATTTTGTTTTCCGATCCACCCTTCAACCAGGTATTGCAGTACCTCCAGGATTGATGCACTTTCCCACCTGGGGACAACAATGCTGTTCAAAGAAAGACTAAAAAACAAAAGTAGCGCTTCACTGGCAAACTCTGTAAAGTGAGGCTGATGAATTTGGATGTGAATAAAACCAATCTGGCCATTTTGCAACCGCTCTGTCTTGCTTTATTTAGTTATGTATTTATTTTTCATATTTAAAACCTTCTATTTCTCTCCATCCCGCTGCACTTTGGAATCGAAAAATGTCAGAAAAAGGGCATTTCCCGCAAGAGTGTTTTTCTTTTTTGGATCCATTTCACAGGGAAGCAACAGAATGAAAGAAGGAAAGAGATGTTGTGAACCGTTTCTTCAAGTTACGGTTTTCAGTAAGTGAGGAGCAAGACAGAAAGAGAGGGAATAATAGGAAGAGGGGGGGGGACAGCTGCCAGCACATAAAAAGAAGAGGACATTACCCGACTCCTATTCCTTCTCTGCCCGTCCCCGAACGTCCATGAAAGCAAGCCGAGCCTCATCTGAATGCCTTTGTCCGCCCCTAAAATAGTGCAGGCTGGGGCGGACCGCCCCCCCCCCCACCTAGGCCACTGCGTTTGCGCATGCAATTTTACATCATACATCTTGCCCCATATGTTGAATCAGTTCAATTAAGACACATAAAAGACTGTAATAAAAACAGAATTCATTTCCACAGGAAAACTTTCACCCGGTTCTCAGTGCTGAATGTAACTGTACAAATCTAATCATGGTTGACGAACTCTGCACAAAAAACAATAAGCATTTGCTTTGTTCATGCATACAAGAGCTAAATGTGCAAATCAAGAGACAGTTAACATCACAATCTACCCCTAATGTAACTTAATTCGGGTGGTTCGTTGTTGGCCTCTCCACTTCTTAACTCAGCTGGTAAGAAGGAAACCATATTAAGGCAAACAAAAGGAGTTTCTAAATTTTGTAGTGTAGCAAGAGCCAATATTGGGGAATGATAGTTCAATTTCTTCATCAGGGGGATAATATATTGTTTCCTAGCTTTTGTATAAAATGTGCAAAAGAACCATATGTGCAAGATCGATTGAGGTGACTTCTTAATACACGGGCAAGTGGGGAGTTGTGAGGTTGAGAAAACATTTGATGGATACCCCCGCATTATCGGTATATAATTCAATCGAAATCTAGTTAAAATGAACCAGTGCTGGATGTTTTCCACAAAAGAAAGATACAGTGGAGCCCCTTGCTGTAAATGTGGTAGGCTGTAATAGGTCATAACAGAGGTTTTCTCCCTGCATCTGTACCACCTATCAGAAGCAGTTTTCTTCATAACTATTTCCTGTAACCTTGATTTAGGGAAACATTCACAAAGACTAGGGGCCCGATTCACAGAACTAACTTAAGACAAAATCCTAAACTTACTACCATTTTCATATTCACAGAAGGCACTTACTCATTTTGGTATTCACAGAAGACACTTACTCACTTCGGTATTCACAGAAGGTAGGAGTCCTAACTTTAGGACTCCTAAATGCCTTCTGTGAATACCGAAATTCTTAAAATTAGGAGTTTTCTCAGTTTAGGAGTCCTAAAGTTAGGACTCCTTATTTTACTACTACTAAACTGAGAAAAATCCTAATTTTAAGGCTTTCGGTATTCACAGAAGGCATTTAGGAGTCCTAAAGTTAGGAGTCCTAACTTTACTACTACTAAATTGAGAAAAATCCTAATTTTAAGACTTTCGGTATTCACAGAAGGCATTTAGGAGTCCTAAAGTTAGGAGTCCTAACTATACTACTACTAAACTGAGAAAAATCCTAATTTTAAGGCTTTCGGTATTCACAGAAGGCATTTAGGAGTCCTAAAGTTAGGAGTCCTAACTTTACTACTACTAAATTGAGAAAAATCCTAATTTTAAGACTTTCGGTATTCACAGAAGGCATTTACGAGTCCTAAAGTTAGGAGTCCAAACTATACTACTACTACACTGAGAAAAATCCTAATTTTAAGGCTTTCGGTATTCACAGAAGGCATTTAGGAGTCCTAAAGTTAGGACTCCTAACTTCTGTGAATACCGAAATGAGTAAGTGCCTTCTGTGAATACCAAAATGAGTAAGTGCCTTCTGTGAATACCAAAATGGTAGTAAGTTTAGGATTTTGTCTTAAGTTAGTTCTGTGAATCGGGCCCAATGAGTGTCAAAGGGTTCCATTAGCCCCAGTGATGTCAAGGTGCGTTTTACGTAGGAAAGCCACAGGATTTTATGACTGTGATCTAGAGACAGAATGTCTTTCAGGGCCCATTGGTTTAGATCAACGCTAGTCCTTTTCCAAATTGATAGCCACAAAGAAAGTGGAGCCAATTTAATATCATCACTAATATAGGGTAAATCAGCTTCCTTGTGAGCAACAAGGTTGCTGCAAGCTGTTGGGACAGCTAGCAGCCGATTAATGAAGTTGTCTTCTATTTCTTGCAGGGGTGCGCTGTACACTATCGCCCAAATCGCTGCCATAAGTGACAATGGATCTTGATTTAGCTAAATAGATTTTAATCATTTCCGGCACTGACTTAGTGCCCAATTTTTCGAAAAGCAGAAAATTGCAGTTATTCTCGTGCCCATGCGATCTGCCCTATTCTGTAACATCGCCTTCCAAGATTGTTTTGAGTCAAAGACCCCCCCTACATAGTTAAAGCTTGGAACTTGTTCTTTTTTTTCCCCTTCAAAATAGAAACATGGAGGTTTCTTGTTGGCATATTCCATAGCTAAAATAAAGGTCTTAGATTTGTTTACCTTGAGGTCCAGGTTGGACATAAAGGCTGTATAGTCATAAATAATATTTTTTAGTGCTATGGGGGTTCTTGCTCAAAGAACCTTGTTGTCCGCATGTAACAAAGTTGGAAAGGGGGTGTTCTGGGCTTGAGGGGTGTCTTTTGATGCTTTAACTAGCACTTCATACAAATTATTTGTGTAAAGGGCAAATAGAAAGGGGGCCAGGATGCAACCCTGTCTGACCCTCCTTTCAATTTGAAATGGTTTGGTGCATTCCCCTCATCAACCAAATCAAACCGAAGCAGAGGCATTTAGATAAGACTCTATAATAAAATTGATGATTGCGCCCTCCACTCGCATGGCCTCAATGATATCCCACAGTTTGCTGTGTACCACACAGTTAAACACCTTTGACAGATCCATGAAGGCCATGTAAACCTTTCCTCTTTTTACCTGGGAGTACTTCGCAGCGAGTAGCAACAAATTAAGACATTCGTCAATGGTACTCCTATCCTGCCTGAACCCTTACTGGACTTCTGCGAGAATTTTCTTCTCCGCCATCCAGAATTCCAGCTTATTCAGTAGTAACCTACCCATTATTTTAACCAGAATATCTAGCAAGGAAATAGGGCGATAGTTGAGTGGAGTTTAAAAATAGGCATAATAACCAAAGTTTTCCAGGAGGGCGGGGACCCAATAAATGCCACTGAGTTGAAGACTACAGTCAATAAAGGTGACCATATTTGTCTGTTACTGAAAAAGATGTCAGTTGGGACCCCATAGGGTCCCAACTGACCCTGTAAGGGTGGTGACAGTGACAAAGCAGTCTCTACTTCCTCAAGTTCAAATAATTATTGTTAATTGTTTTTATAATTGAGGTAATAATTATATTAATAACACTAACAAGTGTGGCCACACACTGAATTATATTAGTTTTCACTAGTAATTGAACCACAACAATGCCATGTTTCACTGATGTTCTTCTTGCTTCTTTGCTTTTAGGTGCACAAAAGAGGAGGAGACATCATCACACATTGTCCTTCCACACAGAAGGCCTCAGCCTTGTACAAGATGCCACGTGACGTGTGACCACAGACATCTCTTCAACTTGTGAATCTAAGACAAGTGCCGCTGCGTCCTAACTGACATCTTCAAGATGGCACTGAAGAAAGGTCTCAGTACCAATAAAGTCAAAGTTGCCAGTGAGAAGAAGAAGGCACTGCCACTTACCACTACTGGTATGTCACTCAAGACCTTTTTTGGGAATCCAAAAATTGCACCTGCACCAGCGGTATCCCGGGAGCAAGCTGGGAGCAGCACCCATGCATCAGGGGACCCACCCCACCAACCTTGGCCCAAGCCCATGTCTGTCGCAGAGGCAGCCAGTTTGTTATCGTAAAGTAGTACCCAATAAATGCAGAAAACCCAGATAAGTGGGCAACAACACCCACAACCACCCTGAATTAGTGGCAGTTCAGGAGATCGAGCTTCCTGCTGAGGAAGAAGAAGAGCACACCACTCTTTCAGAAGATCCATTGTCTTCCAGATCCCCAGCAAGGCAAAGGAGGGTTAGTTCATAAACTTCTTCTGGTGATCTGGACACCAATTGGATCCTACGTCAGTCTGAGAGTGAGACATGCCATGTGACAAGGCTAGGTAAAAGGAAGGTTCCAGAAAGCCTTAGAGTTTTGGCGGTAGATGTAGAAAGAGGAGAATGATGACGAGCCAGTCATCGCGGACATAAGCCCCACCCCAGTGGAGATGACATTACCGCATTCCAAATTGCTGTGAAGTATGTGGCAACGATACCACCAACACAGATACCACCAACACCACCTCCAGCAGCCATATTTGCAAAGTCCCAGGAGTGACCTACACCCACCACAACCACCTCACTAGAAGTCAGTACTGCAGAGAGTCAAACATCATGCCCACCTATCAGTTCATCCGACATTGCAAGTGGCACCAGCAGCATCAGAAAGTTGACCTCCCCGGTTTGGGACTTCTTTTTGGTTAGAAAGAAGGAGGTGAACATTGCTATATGCTCCATTTGTGGAGCAGGTGTTAGTCGGGGTAAGCTTGGTACAAACTATGGTACCGGAGGCCAAACAACCCATCCAAGAAAAAAACCACTTCATCCACTGGGAAGCATACCTTACAGGCCAAAAAACTGCAAGTGTTGTTGGTAGAGGGGATGAAGAAGATCGGATCACAGTGGAAGATGAATAAGAGGGAGACATTTTCTCTGGTACACAAAGCAGCCCTGTACCCAGCAATGCAGTGGTACCACCCACATCATCATCAGCAACATCGCAATGGCATAAGAGTCCGGCCGAGAGATCAAGGGGTCCATGGCAAGAGAGTACCGCACCAAAAGAACGCACATTGAGCCTAGCAATATCTGGTCTCAAGAAGTCATCTGCATCAATGGCACCAGAAAAGAAAAAAATCCAGGCAACCATTCTCAGCATGTTTAGGTCGGAGGAGCAGTACGAATGCAACCACCCAATGTACAACGCGAAGCCGGCTAAAAGCGTTTGACCTCCTCCCTTTTTCTTTTGTGGAAGGGGTGGGTTTTCTTGAATTTGTGGTAGCCATCTGCCCGAAATGGAAGGTTCCAAGCCGGTCCTATTTCACCAGAGTTGCTGTTCTAGCACTACAGCACGATGTGCTGGAATTGCTTGGACAAGCTTTGCAGCAAATCTACCTGTATGCAGAAATTTGGACCAGTTGCCAAGCCACTGATTACATGAGCATCACTGCACACTGGATCTATTTTGTGGGGGTTATAGAAAAGATATCTGCAGGTGTTGACACTGCTGAAATTTTTAAAGACACTCAGAAGGATGCTATAGTAGCCATGTTAGCCGTGGAGAAATCCCATAAGGCTGCAAACATTTTGGAAGACTTTAACACTAAGGTCTTTAAATGGCTGCGAGCAAGAGTTTTGTTGTCACAGACAATGGCAGTAATATAGTTAAGGCCATGACCGATGGTGGCTCTTTCAGAGTTCTGTGTTTGGCGCACTGCATTAACATCATTGTTCAAGACTTTCTGAAAAAAAGAAGACTGAGTCAGCCACTTACTGACTACCTGCAGAAGAATCTGCACACATTTCAGCCATTCTTTTAAAGCCCGGAAGCAGCAGAGGATTATTCAATGTGATAAAAGAATGCCAGTTAAAGCACTCATCCAGGAGGTGCCAACACGTTGAAACTCAACTCATTACGTGCTTGAACATCTCTTTGAGCAGTACAGACCAATCAATGAATATGTCATGCAAAGAGGGAATGCAACTGTGAAAGGCATGATCATTGAGATGGACCAATGGGGCCTAGTTAAATGCATGACAGGGATGCCATCTTCACATGTGAAATCAACAAGGAGGACTGTACCATGGGCCAAGCTATCCCATTGTTGCACATGCTACAGAATCAGCTAAAGGAGGTATCTGCAATGTACGCAGGTATGGAGGAAAAAAAGAAGCAGAATGAGTTGGTGGAGAGCTTAATCCGTCGCTTATCTGAAAATAAAAGGGTGAAAGAGGCATTGTGTCATCCAACCATTAAATTTGTGCCACAATTCTTGATCCACAGTACGAACCATTACTGAACATTTTTATTCTTTTTTCAGATGGGAATATTTCCAACTACAAAACATGGATAGATGTGCAAGCCCGTCAGCTAGAAAATGAATGGCCGGGAATTAGAGGGCCGCTCCTCCAGGGCACAAAAAGTACTGCAGGGCAGCCTTCAACTTCAACTTCAGAGACTGAGGGCTGTGCGGTTGGCTCACAGCAGCCAAAACCATCAACACCAAGAACAATATCAACAACTACAGGAGCATCAGCCCCAAATTCAGTACAAGAATGGCTTCTACAAACAGGGCTTAAGTCCAGTGCTGAGGCAAAGGCAAAAGAGGCTGAGCAAAGCGGAGCACCCATGACCATTGAGCGGATGGTCCAGGCCTATCTGGATAACCAAACAGAGGTCTACTTTGATCAAAACCCATTGCCGTATTGGTATGGGAAAAGGCGCCAATGACCAGTGCTCAGCAGGCTGCCGATAAACTATCTGGCTTGCCCCCTAGCAAGTGTCTCTGCTGAGCATGTTTTCAGTGCTTCTGGTACCGTTCTGACAGTGAGAAGGACCAGTCTCTTGCCCCAAAACGTGGAGAGGTTAACCATGATCAAAATGAATCAGCACTTTAATCAAATGGATTACACCATACCTGAAGTACCACAGCAGGAAGATGATGACCACACCTCAGGTCATGGAAGTAGCGTGTTAGGTGACCTACTTCTAGGCTAACCACCAGAGTTTGAGTATGAGCTCCACTTCCCTGACAACTAGGCTTTACTTTCTTTCTTTCTTTGATGTCCGAAGCCCCCCCAAGAAAAAGATATAGCGAAGGAACATTATTCACTTTATTATTTGTGTGTGTGTCTGGTTGACCAACCCATCCCCACAGTGTAACTCTTAGAGACATTTTATTGCCGGATTGGATGCAACTGTGTGCAGTGAAGAAGTACTGACCCACCCTAAGCCATTTTCCTCTAGCCAGACATTCATTGGAGAAATTAACAAATGTGTGCCCGCCTCTGCCCCCAACCCTGGGCCTGGCCCCTGACTATCTATCCTTTCCTCCTAGCCTAGAGGGACTGCCCCACCCATGTGTGAGATTATTAATAATTTGATTTACAGCAAAGCAATGGATGATCTGCATTCTGCGATGTGCAACCACTAATCGAATAAGCACACCAAAAGAACAGGTAAATGATGGCATGTATTGCACGCTGACTGATTGTTGTTTGTTGTGATGTCCACTTGTGAATGATGATATGTCAACTCATCATCATCAGTCATGTGTCTGACACATTGATATGCAACTTGAGAAGAAGAAAGCTGATTCATGTGGTGGCAGTAAGCAGTGTGAGACTGAGTGATTGTTATGCATAATGGTTTAGTGATGAAGATGATTGAGATTCACAATGTTGTGGTAGCCTACCGAAGGCTGATCAATAATTTTCCCCTGAAGGTTATTTTTTTCCTTCCCCTTTGAAACATTGGATAGCAGGATTCCTTCACCGGGTCAACTCCATACTGTCCACACTGCTTTTTTTAAAAATGGTTTTAAGCTTACTTATACTCCTCAAAGACTCAGACCTGACCAGTCACTTAGTTAATGCAAAGCTTGCAAACACAAACCTAGCCCAACTGTAGTGTTCTCTACAGTGAGTCCATCAAATCAATCTTTCCTTTCTTGTTGTTCAATAACAAAGTTGTACTACTACAGGCCGAGCCATTACATTGAGTCAGGACTCGGGAGTCAGACTCACTCGGGACAATGTTAGTACGGAGTTGGACACCATACTCGGAGTTGTAGTGAGACTCAGGAGGATCAGAGATGATGGAATGACTCAGGGCGTGGGCGTGACTACTTCGAGAACTTCCACCAGAAGAAGATGGAAGTTTCCAAATTCTTTGAAAACAACCAATTTGGATGATGATGATTCTGAGGTGGCCTAAAGGTAAACAACAACAACATCAGACCTACATGTCTGTGTAGTGGTGGTGGTGGTGGTGAGGGTGGCGTGACTGTCTGACTGATACTATAGCATTGCATTGCTTTTTTACTTAATTGGGAAAATGGCATGCTTTGTTGCTGTGTGTGTCTGAGCTCTATGATGTCTGGATCAAACTCGAAGCTAAGTGGAGGCTGAGTGGGGGGTATGTTGTATGAGGTAACTGCCGTAAACATTCATTTAGCCATGCTGCCTCTGAAACAAAGTCATCTTATTACACTCCTTCAAGTTTAACTTTCCCCCTTGTTTCTTAAATATCATTTTTTTCAATCTACACGCCCTTACCCTGCGGCATACTGGAAAAACAACTCACACTTACCTTACCGAACAGCATCTGCCAGGCATCCAAGATTAACGGACAGTCCAAGAGGAATACAGTGCTGCAGAGATGCATCACCCAATTTGGCAATACATACAGTATAATTTTTTCTCTTCAATCATTACAACTGTGTTTGTTGTTTATGTTTGTTTACTTTACTTGAATCCTATAGATATTTCAATTTTATTTGCTATCTTTCAAAGCCCGCTACAAGAACATAAATGTAACTTGGGTCTCTCTGGGGGCAGAAGGAAAATAATTTACCCGTACTAGTCTAGTACTCATCATCATGCATGCATTTCCTTTTCTTCCCATAACAGATTTATGATGGCCGGCTGCCAAAATGAATGTGTTGTTGTCCTTGTCAAACATTTCTGTCAAATCCCCCTTCCTATCCATTCATAGAACCCCTAACCCTTTTCCCCCAACTTGTGTGATTTATTGGTGTGACTAAATTAAATTTACACCATCAATTGATCATACACTTCGTGGGGCGGAGATTGCGAAAGCAACACCAACTCAAGGGCAGGCAGGGTGAGGATCTTAAGTTCTGCTGTGAGTATAACTATAGCCCATATTGGCATATATTAGATTTCCCACCCATGCAGAGACAGTATTCATATATTAATTTTTTTTCAGAGGAACATAATCCATCATAATTGCTAGCTTCATCATCCTTCAAGCACTAAAGGTTATGTTTGTCCACTTCAACAGTTCATAGCTCGAGTCGAATTCAGTTTGTAACTTGTACTAGGCTAGCCCACCATTCTGTTTTTTTTTTTACTTTAGCATTGCTTACCATGGTTTCTCGTTTGGCAGTCTTATACTTGTGTACTGTACTTCTACCAGTCGTTCTCTAGTCTCCCTCAGATGACTGTCTCATTTTCTTATTTCACAACTGCTACTGTTTCTATTAGTATCACCACCATGGCTCATTGGGAACCCATGCAGCCATTGCTTTGCCTAATCATCAATCACAGGTAAGAGAAGAAGTTGGGGGATGCAATAATGTATATAATATGGAAATTAATTATTTCACACACCCACACGCTGCTGAGCCCATAGGGGTTTCAGTTGCAGACTGCATAGACCAGGAGGAGAGACTGACAGTAGTAGGACAAGTGAGTGTACAGCATCTATCTCTTGGTGTGTTACACTATCGGCAGATTTTTAAAGAAGGCTGCACCGCTGCAGCAAAGGAAACAGCGCAAAGTAAAGAGTAACCCCCCCCCAAAAAGATTTACATCATTTGTAAAACTATACATTTATTCCCCTAACAAATAAACTAGAATGAAAGAAACCCACAACACCTGACCCACCCCTCTTCCTAACCTCAACCAATGCCAAGTAAAAAAGTCACATTATCCATAAAGCCAACTGTCCACAAAAAAAACAAAAATGGAAACCCAAGTTTTACCCAACTCCCACATTCCCACCATCTCCCCAACAAGTCCCACCCAGCCAAAAAAAGATTAAAAAAGGGGCCAGAGACTGAGGTCTATGGTCATCTAGCGGCGGGGTAGGAGCCGGATCTTGAGCTCAAGATGGTCGAAGCCCTACTCCGTCCTGGCCTCTAGGCGCTCCACCCAGAGGAACATGCGGCTCTGAAAGTGGTTGTAGTTGCCTTCCGGCGAGAGGCTGCCGGTGTCGCAAAACTGGAGGCACTAATGGGGCCTGGCTGGAGCCCGGTGCATTGGAGGCTGCATCTGCTGCCTCCTCCTCCTCCTGCACCACCAGCCGCCGATATTCAGCCCTTATGGCCTCCAGCTTTCTTTACAGGGTTATGGGTGCTCTCTCAAAATCCACATAGTTCAAAAAAGTAATTCACTGAAAAGTAGTTAAAACCATAGTAAAAAGCCCCCCAAAAATGCTATAATATAGTAGAAAAATAGTAATCCCTCGCGGCAATCCACAGACTGTAGGTTCCATAAAAAAACCTAAAATTGTTTTAAAAAACAGAACTGCTCCAGGAAACGCAAAAAACATAGAAATGTATTTACAGCAAAGCCTTTAAGCATAGGATTGGCGCAGTTCCATCCACTCCGAGCTGTAAAATAACAAAAGCCTTTTATCACTTCAGGCACAGAATTATAGTTTTGGATTAGTAAACTACTGTCAAACACTTTGCTGTAAAAATGGCAAAAGATTTTGTCCCTTTCTATCTCGGTGTGCATGGCAATGTCCTCATCCTATGCTTAACAACTTTGCTAGAAAGGCAGACATTTGAGGTGAGCAAATTTAGAGTGTCGCTGGTGTTTTGGGGTACTCTGTACAGGAGCTGCTCTCCAACTAAACTTGGGAGCTACCCAGAGTTGCTTCTTTCTTGCATAATGTATGCATTACTCTGCCTTGTATTGACTTATACTGGGTTCTCCCATGTGTCTGGACAAAGCGAAATCTCTCTGAAGAGCTATAATGATAGCGAAACACGTGCCATGGGTTGTTTGTATTCATTCCAGGATGATATTTTACTAATCCAAGCCTGTAATAAAGTGCCTGGTGTAGTTAAAAGGTTTTTGTCATTTTACAGGTCGGCAAGGATGGCACTGTGCTAATCCTATGCTTAAAGACTTTGCTGTAGAAATAACAAAATACTTTGTCCCTTTCTTTCTCAGGGTGGATGACAATGTTCTAATCCTATGCGTAAAACCTTTGATAGAAAGGCAGACATTTAAGGTGAGCAATTTTAGAGTGTTGCTGGTTTTGTAGAGTGCTCTGTACAGGAAACTTGGGAGCTGCTCAGAGTTCTCTGCTTTTTTTTGCTTTATATATACACATAAAGTCATGTATATATTTATTTTTATTTATTGCTGTGTGATTTGTAAAGTTTATATGGTTTTTATGTTTTTGGAGGGTGAGTATTTCATGATTTTTACAGGTTTTTCATTGGATGCGAGGACTTATTTGGATGCATCTTGTAAGAAAATAAGATTGCTTATATTTTGACCAAAATATTTTAAATTTTATTTATTTTCACATTTTCAAGCAGCATTTTTTTTTAAATCAACTTCTTTGTTTTTTTTTTAAATCAATTTTATTATTAAAGTTTTTACAAAACTGCAAGTTATATTTTATTTACAATTAATTTGTGGGAAATATGTATTTCCTTTATAGTTGTTTCTGTTTGCAATGGTTTTTAAGTGCAATGTATTTATTTAAAGCTACTTGGTCACAGGTGTTGCGATTTCAAGAGGTATATTCTGCTTTTCTCTTGATATGTACTCATTTATTTATTACAATCTTTCTTTATTTTTAGATTTCATTCTGACTACTCTGTTTTATTAAAATATATCTTTGTATGGTTGAATAGCAAAAATAATTAAAATACTATTTACAAATACATTTGTATTGTACTTTTTTGTTACTTATAGTTTAAGTTCAGTTGAAATATTGGGATTTTATAAAGTAGTGTTCTTGCTATCCATTCTAGGTATGTTAGGCCTTGGATGTTTACAAATGTCTGTGCACTGCAGTTTTGAATATATTTCTTTAGTGTGTTTGGATTCTATAGGATTTAGTTGTATAATAGATTGTCCTAGTCTAAGTTGTTGGTCATTTTGTTATTTTTTTAATATTTCTAAGAATTGATAGAGAGTAGGGTGGCTTCAGTCTAATGAGCTATAGAACGCTTTGTACCACCAATCCACTGCATTTTTTTGCTTTGGCTTCTTAAACCGTGATGCTGTAATATACACATTCCACCATGGTATTTGATACTTGGGTTGATGTCTATGACCAGAACAGTGAAGCAAGCCAACCCATGTATATTGGAAATAGTCCATCAGGGAACTTAGTATGAATTCATACATTTGGTAGTAGTGAGATTCTACAAGGAAGTTGTAGAGGTTTGCTACTTCTGTAACTAGGCCATATTCTAATGCAATTCAATTTTTTACCTAGTAGGATATTAGGCATCCATTGCATATACCACATGCAGTGCAGATTTTTGGAGCTGTCCCCGAATATTCTAGTTATAACGATAATATCAGCCCTGTATAGATATATTGTGGTATATTTTAATATGGAAACAGTAATTGCATGTTCAAAGTCACTGATAATATTTTCAGGGACAACATGTTTTGGATTTTAATGAGTTATTAGTTTGTAGTATGTATCGCTATGTTTTTTAGGAAGACATGCATATACTAAAGGTATGTTGGTGTTCAGGACTCAGTGTGTATGGAGTAAATTTGTGCCAGTGGTGGTGGGCACAATGTAATGTGTCATCCATCAAGGTCCTACTTTGTACCAACGTTAGAAGATTCGTTTCTGTTGAGCAGATTATTATTATTCTGTCATTATTAGTTTTCTGATACATAATGCATGTTATCAATGTCAATGTGTGTTGCAGTTAAGTCATCGGAGATATTTATGTCTTGGAATTTTTTAGGCGCAGCAGGGATTTCAGTTATAGATTTTCGATTTTGTGCTGTAAGTCTTTTTAAGTTTGGAATACCTGGCAGTTGTTTTGTAGCGTAGTCAAGAAATGTTAGTGTGATATTTTTTAACATAGTTCCTTAAGGTTCTTGGGAACTAGTGCTTGCTATACATTCCAAAATTCTCATTTGGAACACAGGCTCCCATTGAAGTCAATGCGAGTCCGACCGAACGATGTTGGGAAGCATCGTAATCATTCGAGGACTCGCACAACCCGATTCGTTCAGAAATGATTCTGAGCCCAATTCGTTCAGAACAGTTTCTGAACAACATCGTAATCAGCCCCAAGTAGGAAAATTAAAAGGGTTTTCTTGAGAGAATGGCAACTGTTAGAAGATGACTCTGAGATTAAACAAAATTCTCTCAACTAATCTGTATTTGCATATGCCAGAAACAAAACATAAGCTCAAGTGACATAAGTGTAAAGGCAGAATCACAAAAAAAACCTAAAATGACACTCTGCAACTTAGAATGGAAAATTGCCTTGTTTGAAATGTTTCCACTGTTCCAACATTATTAAAGGACGTTTTGTGAATCATGCAACTACTTGAAAACATATTGCATTGAGACAATTCACTACTTGTGACTGTAGTAATTGTATATCTGGTCAAAAGCCTATGTGCTAAGGCATACGTGGGTAAAACCAGCTGGAGATTCCACGGATTGTGTCCCTGAACATAAAAGCAATATAAAGAACCAGAACATGAAAGCACTGATTACTCTATATTAGAAAGAGCATAGCCATAAAATTAACCAAATAAAGTTTAAAATTATTGAAGCGCAAATACCCACAATGGAAGGTAATGCAGAGAATCTGTTGCTGCAGAAGGATTATTATTGGATACACAGGCTTAACACTGTACATCCAATAATTTTAAATGACAGGAATTACATGACATAAGTGAATGAAGGTTATTTGTTTATCCTTTTCTTCATCATAGATAGAAATGTTGATTATATTCAACAAATTGAGTCATTCTATTTGCTGATCACCTCATGGATTCTTACTCAATTCAAAAGTTGTGGTGAATTTTCATTGTACTCTTTAGTTAATCATTTGAGATGTTTTTTTACTCGCACAGTCATATATAGTAGGACGGGGTATTAATACCAAGCTTGCATTCTAGTGGTCCTTGGTTCAGTCTTACTGTTGTTTTTTACTACACTGCTCATTTAGTGTGGATACTCACTTTTCAATAATCAGCATTATAAGGTCTATTAAATGCAAGAAAATGATTTGATTTTAAGTAGGCTCCTTTTTTCTAGTGTTAATGTCTAGTTGCTGATTCGATAACTGTGGAATTAATTGGCTGATTATCATATGCTCAGTTGTTCTTATGAGTTTGCAAGGTATACACTCTTCATTGGCAGTTTGTGCTATAGTTACCTCTCCTGTTTCCAAGGAAACAGTAGATTACTCTGAGATCAATTGATCAGATCGTTATGGTGAATGGCAGGCCGAAGGAAGCTGCTGTTAGAGTGACGCAGTGGTGCTGATTTTGACATGTAACAGCCCTGCTAAGTACCACATATCAGACGTTAGATTAACGCATTTTAGTTTGGTCATCTGAATCTCCGCACTGAAATGGAAAGTCACACATTTATAGCACTGTCCAGAGCACTCTTACCACTGTGTGACTGAGTAAGCTGTAGTGGCAGCGTGCGGTCTGCGCTGCTTGTGGCAGGCTTTGGGGCTGGCTCACATGAGCTCGCTCTGGCTTAGGCTACAATGTAACCTATTCACACAACACCAGTGCAGCATCAGCACTGACATCACAAGAGTCAGTCTGATTTTGCCTAATGAGGCAACAAGGACAGACTCATGTGTCACACAGAGACACACCTATATGCAAGCCACCAGTGGCACACAAGCGGAGCACTGCAGTACACAAGTTTAAAAAATCGCAGGTAGTTCCCACTGCTGCACGCATCATGTGGTGCAATGGTACTGCTACTTTCGGACTCACCGGCACATTGTGGCCCAGCTGCCGCCGGAGTGGTACCTCAACTGAGGCCTGCACTGCAGTCAAACAGCGCACAGCCATTATTCTGCAGCAAGGTGAGAGTCCTGGAACGTCTGCAGCCCATGCACTCCCCGGCCAAGGGGAAGTCATTTGTCGGGGCTGACCAGTAAGTGTCACTATCAAGTCACTGGTATCTTAAATTACTTTTGCGTGTGCCATGCCTGCCTCAGCCTCTCAGTCTCTCTCATGAGGCGCAGCTTGCCCCGTACTGTGGCGAGCTGGGCAGCACTCCGAGTCATTTCGAATCTTAATTTAATTTACTTTTATTATGTGTACTGAAGCCTCAGCCTTTCACTCTCCTGAGGCTTGCCCAGTGCTGCACCCATACTCTGAGTCCATGAGTCTGTTAGCTGTCGTGACTATCTGCCCTAAGAGAAACCCCTGCTCAAGATCTGCACACTGAAGCATTGCAACCTCCTCACACTTGGTGACGCTAATTTTGCTCTTTACCTTATCTACTAAGTTCAAGGCAGATGGTCTTTTATTGCCTGCTAAAAAGTGTGGAGAGGAGTAAAAAAAATCAAGATTATACTTTCAATTAGACATGCTTTGAAGGACCACAGACTCCAAATTCCAGTTTTGTGGATTTATTGTAAGGCCAAAGATAATTGAATATAAACACACCTCAACATCAGAGTATATAGGTTAATAAAATCAATACAGAGCCGAGTCTACGTATATAACTCGTTCGGCATAAGAGGCATAATATGATGAACTCCAAAATCAAAATGCAACAAAGGATAGAAGCTGAGTCCAATTCTCTTTTCATTTGAGAGAAAACCAAAAATATTGTTCCCTACTCTACTCTACATGAAAGTCCTACCTGTTTCCCCATTATCCTATCCCAAAGGCGTCAGCACGTGTGGACTTCCTAAGAAGTACTCACGTCAAATGGGTCTGATAGCTTAAAGCTATGGAGCTCGCTCTAAGATGCTCCTTCTCCTCCGAAAATAAGCCGAAGTCTCTCGAATCTGTCCCTGCACATTATACAAAAAGACAATGTTCAACCCACAAGACGTCATATTCATTGGCACCATCCTTCAGTACGTTTCCACAGAAGCCTTTGATAAAATTTCTTCTTTTCCAGTGGCCTTGGTTCCCAGATAGGCCAGACACGAAAGGCGTCCTCCCTTCTCGGCTGCCAGACATCTTCAAAGACGTTCCGCGTGTCTCCTTAAATCTAAGAATAACGAGGTTGAATTCCAGCACCTGCAGTAGGATGATAACATACTGTCTTCGAGCACTTAAAGGATTGATTTAATTATAATTCTTGAGCAACCAAGGAGAAACGAAACTCAAAACAACTTGCAATTTAGGCCTACAATTTAGCCAACTTAAACTAAATACAAATTACATTACACTAGTATAATTTTATCCTGCACATTACACATACAGGAATTATACATTTCTTTAATACATCCAAAGCCTACTTAAATGTGCACACTACATTTCGAAACTAATATAACTCTAATAAATGCATCTTAATAATCATGAAACACTGCAAACGATAAAAATACATGTGAGTTCATTTGAACCATGAGTATAGTGCACCCATACAATTTTAGAGTGCTATAAGCGCTCTATCAGTTCCCCCCTCTTATGACTAGTGTCATAACACCAATACTTCACCCTTTCTCAGGAGAAAAGACCGACCTAAACAGAGGTTGTAGCTTGCCGTCCCTGTCTAACTCCTTCTATCTTCTTAAAGTGCAGATGATGACTGTCCTGCAGTCATTCCATCTGCAGCTCTCGTTTTTTCAAAGAATTGTCATTATGTTGTGCCCTTTGCCATTTGTAAGCCTTGATGGCTCCCAATAGTACAATGATACAAATGACATTTATTATGATAAGTCTCAAGATGTATCCCATTATTTCTTGTCACAGACTTCCAAACCAGCTCCCAACCTTTCCAAATTCCTTACCAATTTGCTCCCAAAGTCCATCAGCAGCCAGATCACGTAAATCTTGATGTATCTCTGAAATGTTACTAATGTACTTCCTTATATCCCAACTATTGTCAGGAATATAAGTACAGCACTGTTGAACTTTCAATAATTTACAGACCCCTCTGGCTTTTGCTAATAATACATCTAATGCAAGACGATTTTGAAGTACCATAGCTCTTATCGAAACCATCTCTCAATCAACAAGTAATACAATTTGGGCTGTATTCACAGAGAGCTTATCTACCAGCGTTGCCAACTTTCAAATTTTCACATCATTCAAAATCACACCCAAGCTAGGTATCATAGGGCCAAACACATCCCCAACGATTTCTCTCGCACTTGCACCACGTCTCTGTGAGATCTTTTTCCTTCCAAAGGCTATAAATCATCTACATGGAAAATCTTAGGAAATACCACAGCCAAATAACACGGACCGTACCAATTCTTAGGCAATTTTACATAAGCACTTTTTCCACACACAAAATAAACATTTGAAACTATGGTTAATTTATCCAATAGCGCCTTCCTTATTGAGTCCTCAGTCAAGAAAATGTGTTCACAATCACTCTCACCTACAAATATCTTGTCATAAAATTTCGACGGGTGCCTAATGCACAGTTCCCTTTTTGCTGGAAATCTAAAGCTATTGGTCCAGAACTTCCCTTTGCCTTATGATCTCATTCTTCCTGGGTCCATGGAATAACTTTGATTTGGGTCTGGTCTAAATAAGGTCTGCCTATGCCGATATTCTATCTGATCTACAAACTTCTTTTCGATGTTAGATAACATGCATGTCAAGTTGTGTCTATGGGCATAAGATGTATCTAAAGTAATAGAAGGCACAAAATACGTAGACATGCTCCCTACATCCTTATAGTAATCATATTTATTCATCTACTTGAGAACTGGAACTTCTGAAAGTACCACATCATAATTAGAGAAGTAGTACTCAAAATGTGCCTTACTATAGAACATGCTCAACAGCACACTACATGTGGTGCCATAAGTCAAAGATAAATTATGGTATCGAATGCCTTCTTCTACTGATGCTGGCAGTTGCATACACACATAGCAGTCTTTCGCTTCCATTGTATTAACATACTCATACAACAAACAAGCATATGCATTCAACGTGAAATCACCGTTTGACAAATCTACCTGTAACATCCGACTAGTTTCCCTGATCATTTCTCTATCTTTTGTGGATGCTCCCTCTTCTAAATCTGAAGCGGGTGGGGTAGGTGTTGTCTGTTCCCCACTCCCTCCAGCATCATGAGATCCAACCAAAGATGTAACAATTACCACAGTTATGGAAATAAGCACCACAACAATAAGGGTACCGATTATGCACTTCTGCCTGCGACCTGAATTTCCAGGCTCCATTCTGAACCTCTTGTTTGTTTTTGAGGTGCAGACGAAAGCCACAAAGTCTCTTTTTCTTCTTTTCTTTGCCTTGTCCTGTAATTTACAATGTCCTTTGATTTTCCTTTTCCCATTCAATTATTGCAGTATTCAGTCCAATAGTACTAACCTATAGTAGAGATGTAGTCAACCCTAGCCCTCAGATTTTCTTCTATTGAAAGTCCCTAAATTTAAATCTTCTTCCACTTGGGCCTAGGTTATCTTCTTTCTAAAGGCTAACAAGTTATTCTTTCACAGTTCAAGCTTCATCATTAATAATATTAGATCCAAACATAGTGAGAACAAGCTATAGAATTTCTGCACGAATCTCTCCCATTTCCTGTGCGGTTGGCTGTTGACCCAAGGTAGAGAAAGCACCTCGTTAAGGATCAAAAATCACAAACCACTCAGGTTTGATGTATCGGGGACTGTCAGAGTCAGGATTCCAAAAGCATCAACTCCAAGGACCAGCAACTGAATATCAATCGTCAGGGTGTTCTCTCCGCGACTCACTGTACCGGTCCCCAGCCTCCCAGATCTCTCCGGTCTCTGCATCTGCAACCAGGTACGTCCACTCAGGAGATGCGTATTTTTGAGACGGTACTCTCTCTCTTCTGGATCGTCTTAGACCATCCGGTCTCTCTTCAGTGTCACTTTGATCAGATTCAGATGTTTCAGGAATAGAAGCGAGATTCTTCTGAGATGCAAGCCTTATATTCAGCCTCTCTTTTCTTGCTGGCCATGTTTCTGCTTCAGCATCTGCTCTCCTCTCTTCCTCTCGATCTGATCCTTCTCCACTAGGCTGTTCACTCTCTTTGCAATCTCATCTATCTCAGAATCTGAACGCAACTCTGGAGCAGCTTGATCTCTTCTTCCTTGCTCTGTTAAGTGACCAGCCTCACCAAGAGTTCTTATGACTTGACCTGTTCCTTCCTTTACTGTTGCATTTTCAGTTTCACTTCTCGGATCAAGGGGAGTCGTTTCCTCCATAGGCTCTGAAACTCGGCGAGTATCCAAAGCGTGAATCCAGTTTGGCAATACTCCGCACTTCACAGCTGTATTTGTGACCAAAATCACCTGGTATGGTCCTCGCCAGCGAGCATCAAGGTAGCTCTCCCTCACGTGCTTTCGGACAAGCACCCAATCACCAGGGTTAAGGTCATGCAGCAAGTCTCTCGAGGTAGGTGCAGTCGCAGCCTTGACCTGGTGGGACACAGAATTAAGCACATCAGCCAGTCCCCTACAATAATCGAAAACCAAATCTTCTGTGATGTTTATCAATGCTGTAGCTGGCACCGTAGGCATTCGCATAGCTCTTCACATCAATATCTCGTGGGGAGAGAGCCCTGTCCTCCTATCAGGAGTACTACGCAGACTCATCAATACCAATGGCAGCGCATCTGGCCAGGAAACATCCTTTACCACGCAACCATTACAACGCGGTATGGTTACATCGTGGTTTTTACAACGAAAGTCGTTACACCGACTTGCACTGGAGAGCGCTCTAGACTAAGGAATAGTGTGAATTACTATTCCAACACCTTCCCTACTGTACGTAGACTGGAGTTGGAATGGTAATTCACACTATTCCTAAATCCAGCGCCCTCCAACGCAAGTCGATGTAACGACTTGCGTTGTCAAAACCGCGATGTAACATACCGCGTTGTAATGGTACGCGTTGTACCATCATACATCCCATCTGGCCAGTTCAAAGAAGTCGACGAACAAACCTTTGATACCCTCATCTTGATCTTGCCATTTATCTGCTTCACAAGACCAGATGCCTCGGGCCTATGGCTACAGTGCAATCTCTGATCAATTTTCAAAGCTGTACACAACAACTTCAAGATTTCGCTATGGAAATGCATTCCTCTATCTGTCTCCACTGAGGTTGGAAATCCCAAACACGGAATCAGCTCCCATAACAGTAGTTTTGCCACTGTAAGACTGTCACATCTTCTAGTTGGATATGCCTTAACCCAACGTGAAAAGATACACACCACCACCAAAACATAGCTCAGCCTATTGCACCTCGGCATCTCAATAAAGTCCAATTGTATCCTATTGAAAGGACCTCCTGATCTTCAAATGTGACTCATCGCAACCACAGTTCTCTTTCAACATTCATTTGTTGACACGTAACACACCTGTGACACACTGCTTCAGCACACACACAAAATCGTGGGTTAAAAGCAGGTTTGCCTAAACACTCTCACCATAGCATCTCTTCCAAGATGAACTTCTCCGTGAATCTGCCTTGCCATTGGGCTCAGTAAACAGTTAGGTAACACTGCCCTTTCATCTGTTGACACCCAAATGCCATCTTCTCTCTTTTCACAGCCTGCTCTAACCCATGATGCAGCTTTCTCCTCTGAGACCTCATCCTGCAGCCGCTTCACCTCATCCCAGGTATTAGCTTCAGCTAACATCATGCTGAGCTCGGTCTCTTCTGTGCTCTCTCCTACATATTCTCCATTGAAAACACAAGCATGTATAGCACAAAAACGAGCTACTTCATCAGAGTAATTATTTCCTTTTGTAACAAAGTCCTCTCCTCTCCCATGGGCTGCACATTTTACTACTGCAACCTCCTTAGGTTTTTGCAAAGCTTCCAACAATTGGCGCACATATTCTCCATTTCTGATTGGTGATCCTGAGGACGTCAAGAATCCCCTCTGTGACCATAACTGCCCAAAATCATGAACCACTCCAAAACCATATTGGCTGTCCGTATAGATAGTTACTCGGAATCCATTCGAGATGATACAGGCACGTATCAGAGCAATTATCTCAGGCACCTGTGCAGAGTATGCTCTTCTCAAACAGGCAGCTTCCACCACCCCCAAGATGGTGCACACAGCTAACGCTGCTCTCAAACACCCTTCACTGTCTCTTAGGCATGAACCATTAACAAAAAGGATCAAATCAGATTCAGGCAGTGGTTCATCCACAATGTCAGGTCTGGGTTTGGTAGATAACTCAGTAACATCGAGGCAGTCGTGCTCCTCACAATCTTCTCCTTCCTCTTGCAGAAGTGGCAACAATGTGTCAGGATTTAAGGTGGTACAGCGTTTCAAAGTGACATTTTCAGAAGCCAATATAATTTGTGCATACTTTGTAAGTCTGTTATTCGTTAAATGCTGCGTCTTGGTTCTTGTCATTAACAGCTCTACTGAATGTGGCACATGAACGGTAGGTGGATGACCCATCACTATGCTCTCACATCCCTCAATGCTGACACCCGTTGCAGCAACAGATTTAAGACCCCCGGGCAACGCAGAAGCTACTGGATCTAATGTAGCTGAAAAGTAAGCCACTGGTCTACGGGCACCCCCATGTATCTGTACAAGGACCGCTAACGCACACCCCTCCTTTTCACAGCAGAAAAGCGAAAACGCTTTGCTTTAGTCTGGCATTCCCAGAGCTGGAGCACGACATAGGCTCTCTCTCAGCTTGTGGAAGGCTCTCAAGCAGTCTTCAGCCCATGGTACCGGATCACTGATGTCCTTTCGAGTTAACCTCAATAATGGTTTTGCTTGCAAGGAGAAATTTTGGATCTACTGTCGACAATAGCCAACCATTCCCAAAAACATGCAGACTTCTTTTTGTGTTTTTGGAGTTCCCATTTGCAGGAATCAACTCTATGCAATCTGGTGACACCCTCTGTTTTCCCTTCTCTATCCGATGACCTAGATACTGAACTTCAGTCTGACAATACTGAAGTTTGTGTGGGGACACTTTATGTCCATTCTCTGCCAAATGATTCAGCAAAGCCACAGTATCGATCCTGCAAGCATCCTCAGTCTCTGAAGCGACCAAAAGGTCGTCTATGTACTGAACCAGAACTGAGCTCTGAGGCATCACCAGCCCTTCAAGATTCTTTTTCAAAATCTGATTAAAAATAGAGGAGCTTTCTCTATACCCTTGAGGTATACGACACCAGGTTAACACATGGTCTTCCATCCTAAATGAAAATAAAAACTGGCTGTCCTCGTGCAACGGTACAGAGAAAAATGCCTGACATAAATCTAGGACTGTAAACCATTCTGCTTCACATGGTATCTGAAATAATATTACAGCTGGATTCGGTACCACAGGACAAGATGGAATCATGATTTCATTGACCCTGCGCAAATCCTGCACTATTCTGTACTTGCCACCAGGTTTCTGCAGCCCCGTAATAGGTGAGTTGCAAGGACTTCCTCTTATCTCCTTGAGAATGCCTTGTGTAATCATAGACTCAATTACAGGTCTTATTCCAGCCATAGTTTGGGGAGTCAATTTATACTGCGAAGTTCATGGTAATTCAGCATTTGGCTTGACAAAAGTTCATATTGGCCATTTTTAAATCTGCATCTTCATCACAGGTTTGCAGCTCCACACCCCTCAGAGTCCAAGATATGATACAATTTAGCTTACACAAATGTTCTAGTCCCAACCGACAGACCGGGCTCGAATCGCACACAACAAATTGATGTCTGTCTCAGAACGTTCCTATTCTCACAGGTAACTCGTCTGTTAATGGGTTAGTCATTCTCTGATTGGTAACTCCCACCACTTGAATCGATTGTCCTGAAAGGGATACATTTGGAACCACTTCTGTCCTTACTGTGGATGATGCCCTAAAAAATGAAATTACCTGAAAAATCATAATTTCATGGAAAAGTAAGTGTGAAAATATTTTAGATGAATATATATGTGATGAAGAAAATAAACAGGTCATACGGGTGAAGATTACCTAAAAAATGTACACGAGGTGAAACGGGTATAGACGTGTAGAAGGTGGAAGATGTTTTTGGGCTGAATATGTTTGAAACTTCGATACAAACTGTCCCATATCTTTCTGCTCAATAGTGTCCAATCCACTACACAGTTTAAAAGCCAACAAAAGTCTTTCATAATAGTCATGTACCGACTCCTTAGACTCTTGAGTACTACGATCGATTTTAAGCCAATCAACAGTTTGAGGAGCAACTTTGGATTGTAACCATGTAATTACTTGCTCATATTTCTTCATTACCTCAGGTGCAGGACCATGAGTCACAGGATCCCTAGCTGGTTCTGCAGCGGGCCAATCAATTGCAACTTTACATGCTGCCCATAAATCACCTGGGACCATTATATCAAACAAAGTATTCAAGTCAATCCATAACAACTTCGAAACCTTGACAAATTGGTCCATTTGTTTATACTACTCAGCAGGTTTCACCCTCAGCTGAGGAAAATCATTAGTGAATGGTGCCAAATCACCCCTGCTCAATGGCACATGTACATACCCCCCATTTTGTACTTTTCTCAGAGGGAAATTTCCTACTTGTCCCGTCCCTTCACCCGGAGGCGGAGTATCTCCAATAACCTTCTTGGCACTTTTCTTTTTGGACCACCTCTCTTCTCATTTGTCTAATTCCTTCCACACTCGCATCCCTATCACCAATTCTCTAATTTGTGCCTTTAACCCAATCGTTTGCTTCTCTTCCAATTCTTTATCAGTATAATTTAATCTGCAAATTTCCTGCATCATTTTTGTCTTTGTCAAATCCACCTCATACCTTTGTGCCAGCTGTGACAATGCTTCATGAGCTCGCTTTGCCCTTCTAGTATCAGCTTTGGCTACAAATAGCAACTCGATTGGGTCATATGTTTCAATCCTGTCCTATGGCAGATTCCCTTCAATCACCTCATCCATTTCTGCTTTCAATTTTACCACATCTAACAAAGGTGCCTAGATTGCAACTTGTAAAATCTTCTGATCTCTTTCACTTCCCGATTCCTCCCTATCACAACTTTGTGTTTTCCTTTGACCTCCACTCTCCTCCATTCTCAAAACTAGGCGACTTTCTCTCTCACAACTTCGACTTCTCCAATGATTACCCTCACCTAAATTCTGTGGTTCGAACAGTATCCTAGTTGCTTCTTGTCTCATTCCCATTATCTCTCTCCATACCATTGACTCCCTCACCAGTGGAACCCACATTCTGATGTCTGATCTAGAATTTACCAACGCTCCTGTTTGTCTTGGTTCCGACCTGCTGTCCATTCTCGACGGATCAGCCATAGCTGGCAGTGGAGTGCTAGCTTCCACTGGTATCTGAGCCATACCCGTTCCACTCATTGTAAGACTTCCTCCAGATATAGTCACTTCCCCTTCTCCTGGTTGCTGTTGACTTCCACCTGTTCTCTCTCTGGGGTTATATATCGAAACCACAGGTCCAATAGTAACTGGTGCCATAGGAGCTTCTGGTAACTGCATGTTACATGCGGTTTCTCCTGACTCAGGATCTCCGTAGCCTGCCCCTCCAGACCCTCCTGCAATTCTCGATCCCACTAAAATCCTCGCTCTTACTCCTGCTGTCTGATCCTCGAAACCCATTCATCCCACCCTTAAAGTTTCCTCTGTTTGCTGCGTCCTCTCCGTCTCCAACCTAGAGTCACAAGGTGGAGGACGTTCTGCTAACAATCTATCAAGAGAACTGTCATCTGTATCACTTTCCTCTTCTGTCCTACTCTTTACTCCCGAACCTCCTTCTAGCAACTGAAATGGATACAATTGTTCTCCCTCTATAGTGTCTACTCTCCATCTCTTTAGCTGTGCATCCCACCTGGCATCATGATATGCCTTCATTGCTTTCTTCATTCTTCCCTGTGATGCTTCTCTTTTCTTCGCTATTGCTGCTTTCATCCATGCATCTAATGCCTCAAATTGTGTTGGTCTGGGCGGAAGTTTCAAAGAAGACATCACTCCCCTCAGCTGGTACAGCACCTCCATACGAAATGACCAATAACGAGGGAAAGCCAACTCTCCCTCTTTCTCTGTTATTTTATGCCAATTTTGAAGCCACACTATAGTATGGAGTCCTACATTTGTTGCCATATAATGTGCCGGGGTATCCTCTGGCGGAGCTTCTTCTCCTACCCAAGTCACCACCCCTGTGTCGCCTCTACTCAAATCTTGCAACACCCTAAAACATCTCATTGTTAAAATCAATTATTTTCAACACCAGTTTCACTATTCAACTTCGGACGAACTTCCACCAATCCCAGCGCGGCGTTACACCAACCAACCTATCACAGCGCGGCACAAACTGATGTCACTGCTCCCTCTTTGCAGCGGCTCACCCTCCTTTACAATTTCGCCACATACACTCGCTCACACATTCGTACTAACAAGTAGCTGTATAGCCAAAAGCTATTAAACCAAGTAACTGCTCCTAACGCAGTCACAATAACTTACAGTTACATAAAACAAGTAATTGTCCGTCCACTAAAAGATCGATAGAACACTCTTACAAGAACATTCATCCACTGTGACCCCTGACCTGCGTCGGTCACTCAATCGCCGTAGTCCACCCCCAGTACCTGAGGCTTTCTACCCGCGATGTACTCCTGCATTCACACAAAGTTCCCTGTCACAAGTGAATCGTCAATAGCGCTTCACGTCACACACAATATCAGACAATTACAAACACAAAACTATCCCGGGATCTTGGACTTCTCTTGAGTCCGCTCACTAAACTTCCTGATCTGCACGTGTCTGGACCAGTAAACCGATAAACTCACACTCACTCAACTTGCATCTCAATTTCGCAAGACATCACACAATTAATTCATCACCGCAATCTAACATACCACACAGTTTCATACTCACGCTACCGTTTCCGCCACACCATCGCATCCGCCGACCTCCATCAGTCTTTGCCGTCGTCTACTCCGTATCCAAAGCCCTATTGTTCTTCCGGTCCTATTCCTATTTTCCCTTCATCTCCCCTCACTTCTAGAGGCAACCATCCATTTCTGCTACCATTTGGTGACACTCATTTTGCTCCTTACCTTCCCTACTAAGTTCAAGGCAGATGGTCTTTTATTGCCTGCTAAAAAGTGTGGAGGAGAGTAAAACAATTCAAGATTATACTTTCAATTACACATGCTTTGAAGGACCACGGACTGAAATACCAGTTTTGTGGATTTATTATAAGGCCAAAAATAATTTAATATAAACACACCTCAATATCAGAATATATAGGTACATAAGATAAAATCAGTACTGAGCCGAGTCTATGTATATAATTCATTCGACATAAAAGGCATAATATGATGAACTGCAAAATCAAAATGCAACAAAGGATAGAAGCTAAGTCCAATTCTCTTTTCATTTGAGAGAAAACCAAAAATATCTTTCCCTACTCTACTCTACATGAAAGTCCTACCTGTTTCCCTAATATCCTATCCTAAAGGTGTCAACACGTGTGGACTTCCTAAGAAGTACTCACGTCAAATGGTTCTGATAGCTTAAGGCTATGGAGCTTGCTCTAAGATGTTTCTTCTCCTTCGAAAATAAGCCGAAGTCTCTTGAATCTGTCCCTGCTCATTATACAAAAAGACAATGTTCAACCCACAATACATCATATTCATTGACACCATCCTTCAGTAAGTTTCCACAGACGCCTTTAATTAAATGTCTTCTTTTCCAGTGGCCTTGGTTCCCAGATAGGCCAGACACGAAAGGCGTCCTCCCTTCTCGCCTTCCAGACTTCTTCAAAGACATTCCGAGTATCTCCTTAAATCTAAGAATAACGAGGTTGAATTCTGGCACCTGCAGTAGGATGAGAACATACTGTCTTCGAGCACAAAAGGGATTCATTTAATTATAATTCTTGAGCAACCAAGGAGAAACGAAACAAACTCAAAACAACCTACAATTTGGGCCTACAATTTAATCAACTTAAACTAAATACAAATTACATTACACAAGTATAATTTCATCCTGCACATTACACATAGGATTTTTCTCATTATAGTGACTTAAAATCATTTTTGATTCCTGACTGTTACTCTGGATCTGACATTCATGGCATTTAATGCATTTGTCTGTATTGCCTATTTTGAGATTTTTGTAATAAAACCCTTTAACTTTTTAACGATATGCAACTCAGTTATTGAGATTTCCAAGTCACTGTTTGATTTACTCTGCTAGTTTGTTGAGCCTAATTTCGAAAAGAGTGGTGACTGTTATCATTAGATCAAAGATGCAAGAGCAGTGTTGCTGAAGGTAAATTTTGGGGTGATCAAAATATTGGGGTTCATCACCCACAAGCAGATAATGTAAGGTATTCAGTGGCAAACATAAATTAGGCTGTTAGTTGCCAATTGCCAGCCCTTTTATTCCACCAGGTATTTCCAAAGTGGGCTGAAGCCCTTGGAGACCAATTTTGAAAACCCAGGATTACTCCTTTCACCTCTGACACTTTCCCCAGCTCCCAGACGTTAACTGCAGCAGCCACGGAGAGGCTTCAAGATTGAGAAAGAGAGCAAGTGAGGGAAAGGTAAAGGGAAAATGATCAAATCAAAGTTTAACAATCATTTGACAAAGAAAAGTAGAAGCAATAAATATTAAAGTGAATGGAGACTTCTGCTGAAATGGATGATGCCCTAAAAAATGAAATTACCTGAAAAATCATAATTTCATGGAAAAGTAAGTGTGAAAATATTTTAGATGAATATATATGTGATGAAGAAAATAAACAGGTCATACGGGTGAAGATTACCTAAAAAATGTACACGAGGTGAAACGGGTATAGACATGTAGAAGGTGGAAGATGTTTTTGGGCTGAATATGTTTGAAACTGGGTATAGAGTTACAGTGGAGCCTTGTCAGGTCCCAGCACAGGATGCACAGCCATGAAAGAATTTCACTAACACGTGAATTCGAATAATTTCTTTATAATTTTAATCCATTTTATTACTTCCCGATCTCAATTCATGATCAATTATTTTCCAAATGTATTCCATATTTTAATCCAAGACTTTCAATACAACACCCGGGGATTAACCCCTCTTTATAGTGTGACGTTAATTTTGTTGTAGAACCCAATGCATTTTGGGAAACATATGCCGTTCCTCAGGGGTAACCACAATGGGACAGATAACATTTGAATCACCAATACCCGCAACAATCAAAAGCCTTGAGCTTGTTTAAAATGTTTGGGAAACACAGTGTGCATTCTACCACCTTTGATGAAACTCGGTATAGCCACGTTCCGCCTTGAAAGTTTTGGCAGCGAATTTGAATATGTGGCAATATACATAAAAAATAAAATTGAGAATCATACTGAAGCTATAGGAAAGGAATACGATAACAGCAAAATGCTTCCATCAAATAGCGCACTATAATGTGTGTGTCACACCTGAACAGGACCCAATAATGGGTAGACACATTTTCAAAACGGGAAAGAATCCTAAAAATGAATTAGATAGCTGTCTGAATTTATGCCAGAGCCTATGTTGGAATACTAACACATGACAGAGGAAGCATTAAAGTCAAGAGTACAGCTGATACTAATGCATTTAACGTACGGATTCTGAGAGCTACAGAAAGCAAAGGGAGGTCTATGGACTAGATGAATGAAGCCATCTAGTGGCTGCAAAGCCTCAGATTCACTCATTCACAACACTCACAACTGCTAAATGGCTTTTTTAAATGTAATTTGTGATTTAGTGAGTGTGTAGCAAATTGCAAAATGGGTTTAGAAATGTATATCAAATCGCAATTTGTATGGGGCTAGGTTAATGGGTCCCTTCAAAATAGCAATTTGATAGTCTATATGTCAATAATTTGATAGCAGAGTTTTGGTCGCCAACCATTGAAAGGTTGCCGACTCCTCAAAGAAGGTGGTTACACATTTGCAAAGAGTAATTAATTAGTCTGGGACTCCTTCCCCTTTTCTAGTGAAACAAAATAATTTGTTTGAAAGTGGGCAGTGGCCTAAGGGACCACTCCCAAATCTTAAACAGACTTTATAAAAAGTAGTTTCTTTTCTTAAATTCAGATCCTTGTCCTTTAATGAAAACGAGTTGTATTAAAAAAAGTAATACTTTATTGAAATGCAATTACAGATGTGGTTGTGTGAGGACCCCTTTGGGCCACCATCTCTATGGTGGTATCGAAACGGAGTGAGTCGATCCTTGATGAGGTAGGTCGAATTCAGGCCAACTCTGAATGGTGATTTTGTGAACCGGACTATTAGTACATAGGTCAGTTCACAAAATCATAATCAATTCGCAGAAAGTCAGTGCAGAGTTTTCTGCTAATCCATTCATAGTACAGCTAGCCTATTATTGCAACCAATAAAAGCAAAAGTGTTTATGTTTCTTGATAGATTTTAAGGATACAGTGTATTGACTTGATGAAAGAAAATGAAGCAGGTCAACAAAGGGTTGAGGCTAATTTTGAGAAAACAACTTTTTTCTCACAGGGAGTTACATTCATCATAGGTATTTTTGCCAACTTCCCTTCCAGCAGTATATTTGTGAAAAACCGAGCCCTTTATTGAATAACGAATTAGAAGTCTTCTCGCAATCAGGATTTACAATACTTTCACGCTTTAAGAAAAAGTAAAAATCTAGAATATGTACTCTCATTCTGGGAGAATCATGGGTCAAAGAATGCTGAAATCTAGCCTCGCAATTGGTATCAGCATTGAATTAATCAATAATATAAATGATAATGATTGTTTGGAGTGTTCTTCAAATTCATATTTTATAAATGTATATGCTCTTTTCATCATGTGCAAATTGCTTTAAGACATTAAAGATCAGATCTACGAACGCATTGCTTGTTTCCAAACCCTGCACTGTAGTAAAATGCAGGTATTGCAATAAGAAAATGTGTTTTTCAAATGTACTAATAACTAAATACATTTAAGGAACCTGTAACATTTTACCAAATTGCTAAATGGACTTCGGAACCCATTAGGAATCGCTATTTGGAAGGGACATGCTTAAGGCCTTCCTTCCAAATTGTGATACCTTATGGTATTTATTGATATTTCACGACTGAAATTCAGTCGCAAAATATTCCTATTTTGCCGCCTACTCAAAGGTAGTGGTAACCTGTTTACAAACAGGAAGCGTCCCTTAAAGGAAAACAGGCTGCGTTTAAAAAAAAGATTGCTTTATTTAAAAGCAATCACTGACATGGTGTTCTCCGTCCCCCCCGGAGTTCACCTTCCCCATGATGGCAAGGAATCATAGTGGGTCTCAATTTGCAATCTACCTCATGAATATTAAGGAGGTAAGTCGCATTGCGACCCACTTCAAAACCATATTTTGTTAACTAATCTTTTAGTACAGAGGTCAGTTTGCAAAATACCGCTGGATTCCCAAATGTAGGTGCGCAAATTGGGACCCCTTTTTGCAAATACAATGTACATACATATGACCCTGAATTTCTAATTTCCCTATTTTTGAAGTTTGAGGATCCATTATCCAAGGGTTTTGAGATGCATTATTGAGGATGACAGAATAAGAAAAATCGAAGCAAAGACACACAATTGATGGACGGAATGCAGAACAAATCAAAACATTCACCCCCAGTCAAGATATCTGGGTTAGATCCATCATTCTTTTGCTCACCATGCCACCCCAGTTTAGACTTGCCCATATGCAAAAGTCCAGCCCGAACTGCCAAGCCAGGTCCTCCCTGGACCAGAAACAAGCATTCTGGAACCGTTTTCGGCGTTTCTCCCCTCTTCAGCCAGGATAGCCTGATTCCAGTGGCACAGTGAGCCCAGGACCCACGTCTGGGCATACCTGGCGCACTTAGGGCGAAAAAGCAAGAGACACACAATTGATGGACGGAATGCAGAACATATCAAAACATTCACCCCCCAGTCAAGAGATCTGGGTTAAATCCATCATTCATTTGCTCACCATGCCACCCCAGTTTAGTTTGGGCTGGACTGTTCCCATGAGGCACAGGGTCAACACTGATTTGCATATGGCTGGGTTCAAACTGGAATGGCATGGTGAGCAAAAAAACGATGGATTTAGGCCCAGATCTCTGTACTGCGGTGGATGAATGACATTGTTCTGCATTCTGTCCATCAGCTGTTATTTTTGCATTTGTCACCCCGAGTGGGACAGGTATGCCCAGACTTGTGTCCCGTGCTCTCCATGCCACTGGAATCAAACTATCCCAGTTTTTCACTACTGCAAGACCTACTTCTCTCATAAGCTAACATTGGGAATTCCTTAAAAAACCTTTAAGCTGTAATTCATGGTCAGAAAGGAGTAGCTGCATCATGTTTCATATCTTTTGAATGGTCATGATAAATCCTCTTTACTGGTGAAGTTGGAATTAACATTAATATTGTAGAAATGCCACTTTTAGAAAGTGGCCATTTCTCTGCTCTCACTGTTCTGTGTCCTTTGTAGCCTGTCCTCAATACACGTCTGGGCTGGCTGACAGCTACACTTTGTGCATTACCCCCAGACAGCCACAGACACAGGAAGGCAAGGTGTGGCTTAGTACCCATCTACATACATCTGCATTCTGATTGCCCTTCCTGGGCAGGAAGGGAGGATGGGGCTGATACTTACACCTAAAGGGTTAGAGGTCTGACCACACACAAAGGGTTGTTTACCTCCCACAGATAGCCTGGCAGAGAGCACTGAGTTGAAAGGATATTTGTGCATTTCAAAGAACTATTTTTGATGTCGCCCCACTTCAAAGACACTTTTGGGTACAAGAACTGGGTCTCTGACCCCCAAAGAGCTGAAACTTCTGGACCTACAACTGGAACTCTGTCAGAAGAACTGCAAAGGACTCCTTGCTGACCTAGAAGGCCCGCTTTTCTATTGTGCTGCCCTGCTACCTGCTGCTCTTTGACACTGCTGAAGGAGAGCTGGACTCCTTATCCTTTCAAATGTGCTCTAAGGGCTTTTTGGCTTGCCTCCTGTTGCTTGAAACTCAGGGATATCAAGTCTCTACCCGTGCTACTGTGCCTTCTGCCTTCTGACTTGGAAGTGGACGCAGATACTTGCGGCATTGACATTGACGCATCTATCTGCATGTAGCAGAACCAGCGCATCGACCAGATTACAGGAGCAAAATTGTCGTTTCGCTCTCAGGAACCAACGCAGCGCCTTGAGAGCTCAAAGCACCAGAACCGTGCATCGCTGCCACAGCAGCTCAGAGAGAACGACACATTCCTTCCGGTGCAAAGCTCTACAGAACCAGTCCATTTCGGCCCGGGGTTTCACCTGCGAAACAGGTGCATCGCCATCACTGAGTGATTGACATCGACACATTGCTTGACTGCTCCCGGCATCTCGCTGTTACGACCAGGGTAAGGTGCATTGTTCACTGGGGCCTACGTGGGTCCTGTAGCCGGCCTGCGCTCCATCGTGGTCGGCCCAAACGTTTGACTTTGCACCCGTCCAGTGCAACCTCAATTAACCCCTAAAGCACTCTTTGCTTCTAAGCACTAGAACTCATTTTATGCTTTAGAAATTCACATCTCAACTTCTACATTCAGAGATCGACTATTGTAATGCATTGTGCAAAGGTACACAGCAGCGCCTGCTGCGAAAGCTTCAATCTCTTCAAAATGCAGCAGTGTGACTGCTTTTGAAAATCCCAAAATGCAGTCCTGTTTCTCATGCTGTGATCTTCAGTCCAGCTCAGCTAAGCTGGTAGCCATCACTAGAATCAACAAAGCTAGATGGGGATGCAGTAGTTTTTCCTACTATGCATGTACATTGTGGAACTCTATGCCCTCTTATCTAAGATCCCAACCAAATCTGACCTAATTCAGGAAAATGTTAAAAACCTGGCTTTTCTGAATCCTTTCTAAATAGGCCTCTACTTTATAGTCTTTTTTCAGGACATTAACGCCAAGACGCTGTCAGGCATTCACGCGCTTTAAAAGCTTTTACCTACTTACATACCGGATTTTTGTCATTTTGGTTTCGTGATACTTATAAAGTCTTACTTAATTTTTCTAAACTGTTGTGGAGTCTTTTTGTGGTGTTTTCACTGTGTTACTGTTTAAGTGTTGCACAAAACCTTTACACATTGCCTCTTAAATTAAGCCTGCCTGCTCTCTGTCGAGTTACCAGAGGTGAGTACAGTATCATTTAGGTTGTGTAGTGACTTACCCTGACTAGGATTGTGGTCTCTACTTGGAGAGGGTGCAAATCTCTGTCAACTAGAGACCCCATATCTAACAACCTTTATTTGACTCTTCACATACCAACAGTATACTGACCACATGCTATTGCACTAGACTTCCTTTTCCCAATGCAAGAGTTTCCAAATCATTTATAGGGAAGAAAGCTATCATTGTCCGCAGCAAATATTTTTGCAATTTAACTATACTATAATGCTGAGGATCCTGTTAATCTAAATCTCCTTTTTACTGTTCATCAGAGATCTATAATGTGGCACAGCAACAACCAACAAAACCTTCTTCATTTCTGTTATCAAGACTTTCATTCTGCGGTTCCAGCAATGCATTGCATAGGATGTGGATCTGCTTTTCCAATAGAAAGAAGTACAGAGGAAAACATTTACCTTCCTCTCTGTGAGAGATAACAAAAAAGTACATCCCAGATTTAGCAGTAATGAGAGATTACTCAAATTAGCAAAAACTAAACATCAAAGATGAATAAGAAACCTATTGAAAACTTGGCAATCAGAAGGTCGCAGCGCACACAAACAATATAGAACCGAATTGAAACAAATACAGCAGAAGGCGTGTAAAACCGGCTGGCAGTGGCTGGAGCTGCACACAGCAATCAAGACAAATAACTTGAAGTTATTCTGGCAAAAAATCGGTCGCGGTATTGGAAATTACAAACCTGACAATGATCATTTCGTCTAATTTGAGGCATGGGGGAGTCACATTTTGAGCCTTTACAATAAAAAGAGCTGTATTACCTGCACTTTACCTGTATATCTAAACAACAATATACAGATAGCTAGACATGAAATAAAATGGCTCATTAAAAATCCCACCCATCAAGTTTTACAGTTATTCTTGGATCTGGCAAAATTGTAACCATTGTACAGCTGGTTCACAAAAAAGGGGATCAGGCAGTCCCAAAGAATAGCCAACTCATAACTCTACTTGACTCCTAAGAGAGGCTATTTGGTAAATATCTATTGAATGATTTATATGGTTGGGGGACAGAATCCAGTTTTTTTGCCATTACACCAATCCGTATTAGGGCAAACCCGATCAATTGCAGACAACATGGTCAGCTTAAAACTTCTTATTGATTTAAGCTTTGCAAAGGGGCGGCAACCTATATACATGCTTTGTGGATTACCCATCACCTTTTGTTTGGGTTAACAGATCAAAGTTATGGGAAAAACTATCTAACTGGGGTATTGGTCAAACACGACTACACCTTTTGGTTTCACTGCATGAAAACACCTGGCTTCAAGTCAAACTAACCAGCAATGCTCTTTTCTCTAAGATGTCCACCAATAATGCCCTAAAACAATACTGTATTCTTGCACCTCTTCTTTTTTTGTTATACATATTGGATCTGACTTGTTACTTTGAGAATGCCAGTGGACTTGCACCAAAATTAGGCAAGCAACTCAGACTCTATTTAGCCTACACTAATGATATTATTCTATCACTTACCACTATTGGTCGAATTTAATCATACTAAGGGTCCGATTCACAGAACTAACTTAAGACAAAATCCTAAACTTACTACCATTTTGGTATTCACAGAAGGCACTTACTCATTTTGGTATTCATAGAAGGCACTTACTCATTTTGGTATTCAGAGAAGGCACTTACTCATCAATGAGTAGGCGCCTTCTGTGAATACCAAAATGGTAGTAAGTTTAGGATTTTGTCTTAAGTTAGTTCTGTTAATCAGGCCCAATGATCTTAAAGTAAAACTTTATAAGACTACTAAAATAATGATCTTCAGGAATCCCAGGTAAGCTTATTGTCTGGTTCCATGGTCTTCAATGAGTCAATGGTTATTACCTTGAATAAAATCTACAATAATGAGATAAAATCTCCCTCGCATCTCCGATAAGCCGGCATCACTTGACTAAGCTAAACTGCACCTATGAATGCCTAGCACTGACAGAGGAGTCCTTAAATCTACTCATCGCTTATGAATTGAGAAGTACCATGACTATCATTTCTATGATGAGTCTAGCCTTAGTCAATAATCTTGTTACCAGAAATAATCTACCGCCCACTACAGGTCTTGGCTGCAACATCACAGATACATAAGAAAGGCTTGATACAAAACAATGTTAACACCAATAGCAGAATAGCGGATCTGGGCATATTAAAATCATACATGTTTTCTAAATATACAATGGATTCTTATTCACACGCAATTTAGGGGTACCTTTTATCAACCTTGGCACTGTCCTATAAACTCAAGTTCTTATGATTTCATTTGTTTTATATTCCTCTAGTCCAGTTAAAAGGAGCTTGGAACTTAAAATGTCTGGCCAGAAAACTTTGCCTACTTTTTTAATTACAAGAATGAAACTATTGTGAACATTTTGTGTTTATTTTTCTTAGCACTCCTTGTGTTGCAGAAAGCCTTTGTTTATTGCTAACAAGATACGAGAAAATAAAAAAAAGCCACAATGCTATGTTTTTAAAACAGAACTGCTAAGCAACAGGTAGAATGACAAAATTCTTATATCTTACATACTGCCTTTTACACCAGATTAGTTATCAAAACGTTTGCTAATGGCAATTTTGGAGTTTTAAATTGCTGTCTTTTCGTATTTCTCTTTTTGTGTTAGAGGGATGGGATTTAATTTATCATCTATCTTTTTTTTTCTCTTTTTTTTTTTGAAAAACTTTATTGTGCAAAATAGCATCATTACAAATATGGGCCTACAACCACCAGGGCCGGCTGCTAGTATATGCATGTCAATTGCGTAACATCACGAAGCAGCGACTGCTCCCCAGAGGCTCAGCAGGGTTACAGGAGATATTCTCGGCAACTCAGAAGCTAGGCAGGATACAAATATTTTACATTTTAACAGAAAAGAACAAACAAAAAAACAATAAAACAGAACTCAAGGCGAGAAACAGTCTAGACGGTGTCGAGCGCCGATGGGGGGATCCCACCACACCAGGTAGAGAATCAGGAGGACAATAGAGATGACCAGGGGGGGGAGGCAGCGGGGAAGTCAGAACAATCAGCCAAAAGGGTACAGTATTCCAGGAACCTCAGGATCAGGGGGACAGAGAAGTGTCCGGGGTATCTACAAAAGGGGGCGTACAGATGTTACCTCGGTAGGTGTTCCACTGACCCCGAATTCTACCCCACGCCCCAGGCTTGCCCCGAACCAGGTACACCGTCTTCTCTCTGAACATGCACCAGTCCATGTTCTCCTTCCACACTGACACGGTAGGAGGCCGTCGGGAACCCCAAAGCTGCGCAATGTCCCTCTTTGCAATAATGTTCCCAAGCGCCGCCCACCGGGCCTGGGCGACGTTGTAGTCATTCGGCTCCCATACATTCAACAAACATCGACGATCTTCAGGCAACAGGGCGACCCCAGTGACACACTCCATTACAGCATGCACACGGTGCCAATACGCCGCAACCTCACGGCACTCCCAAAGTATATGAAGGAAGGTGGCGCTCATTCCACAGCCGCGCTTACACAACCCGTCTGAAGAAAAACCCATCACAACCAAACGAGGACCCGTCACATAAACACGGTGAAGAATTTTGAGCTGGACGAGACGGAGACGGGCAGGAATGGCAACCTCTTTCGGGGAGGACAGTGCGGACTGCCAGTCTTCGTCATCCAACTCCAACCCGTCTCCGGTCCAGGCCTCCCTAAGACGCACAAGGAGGTCCGCCCGATTGTTGATTAATTTCTTATAGATCAAGGAAATCGTACTATCGGGCAGATGACCATCAAGTATACGGTCCTTGAGTGGTGAAGATGCAAGGACTGTGGTACCGGCCTCGAAGACCGACAGCAAAGCGTGGCGAACCTGTGCATATCTGAAGAACTCCCTCTCACTCAACTCATACTCACTCTGAAGCACCGCAAAGGATTTGACCGCACATTTCACCCAGAGATCACCCACTCTGCTAATGCCAATCATATCCCAGTTCTCAAAACCTTTCGTCGTCCAGAGGCATCCCAATCTGTCCGATGGAAACAAAGGGGTCGCTCGTGTCAGGCGATCATTCCATCCCACAGCCACATTGGCATCCTTCCACACACGTACTGCAAAACTAGCGAGTAGAGCGCTCTGTTGAAGTTGCCACCAGGCAACTGATATTTATCCATCTCGAAAGCCGGATTTGGACCGGGTGCATACATAGCATGGTTGATGGCGGACAACTGGGAGGCCCAATATTACCTCTTGATGTCCGGGAGCGCAATGCCCCCGTCATACCAGGGGAGAGTCAGTTTTGCAAGAGCGATGCGTGCGCGACCGTCCCAAACAAGTCTCCTCTGTAAACCCTCCACCTCCCGAAAGTAGGCCGCCGGAATAATATCAAAGGAGTTCTGGAGTGCGTAGAGAAATCGGGGCAGGGACATCATTTTAAAAAGTGCCGCTCGACCGAGTGGGGACAACGGCAATCTACGCCACTGAGCCACGTCCAACTTCAATCGCCGGAGAGGGGGAAGGAGATTATGCTTGTGACGGACCGCCGGGTCCAACGATACGTAGACCCCCAAGTACTTGAAACCAGATTGCGAAATTTGAATGGGAAACCTATTCGGTAAGGGGGGAAGGCCACCGGAGATAACATACACACACGATTTAGACCAATTAATGATCAAACCGGAGTTTTTACCAAAAGAAGTGAGGACGTCAAATAGGACGTTAAGGGATTCACGCGGGGAGGTGAGGTACAAAAGAATATCGTCGGCGTACAACGAAACCCGGTCTTCAAATTCAGGGGCCCACTGAATGCCCTTTATCGATGGTTCCCATCGGAGCCAGGCTGCAAGCGGTTCTAGAGCAAGAGCAAAGAGCAGGGGGGACAACGGACACCCCTGCCTAGTACCCCTCCCGAGAGCGAAGGGCTGGGACACCCTACCATTGACAACAACCTGAGCTAGCGGATCCGTATATAAAAGTCTCACCCAACTAATAAATCCCGCACCGAAACCGAACTTTGCCAGAGTGGCCCAAAGATATGGCCATTCTATCGTATCAAAGACCATCGTGGCGTCCAAGGAAGCCAAGATGGCCGGCTCGGAGAGAAACTCCGCTCTGGCGAGAACGCCGTGTAGGCGCCACAAGTTGAGGGCAGTGTTCCGGTGCGGAATGAAACCAGATTGATCCTGATGAATCAGGTCACAGATGACAGCGAGTAAGCGATTAGCAAGAACCTTGGCGAGAATCTTCGGTTCAGCATTCAATAGGGAAATAGGCCTGTATGAGGCACAACGATCACAAGGCTTGCCCTCCTTAGGGATCACAACTATAGTGGCCAGACGCTGGTCGCAAGGGAGGGAACCAAGCTCACGCGACTCCAGAAACATATCACGGAGAAACGGTGCGACTTTATCCGGGCGCAATTTGTACAATTCAATAGGCAATCCATTGGGGCCCATGGCTTTGCCAGAACGAAGGGAACGAATCACGGTAGCAATCTCGTCGGCCGACAACGACGCCTCCATACGCTCTCGATCCTCTTCAGACAGGCAGGGCAGCGCAATATCCCTCAAAAAGAAACGAGAGTCATCCTCATCTCTATCGGACACCGGGGAGTAGACCACACGAAAATAGTCAGCAAAACACTCCACAATCTCGCCAGGGTCAGTCACATGCACACCGTCAGAATTCTGAAGCACAGGGAACACACGGTTCGCTCTCTCCTTCTTATCAAGCCATGCAATCAATTTACCCGCCTTATCCCCGACATCATACCGTCTACCTTGCTGTTCCCTGTACATTGTCTTGGCAGCATCCGTAACAAGGGATTTATATTCAAACTGTTTCAAGCTAAGGGCGTAGAGCCTATCCTGGGTGACACCTAAGTCTAGATCAGCCTCCAACTCCAATATTTCGGCCTCCAGCTTCACGACCTCCCCATTCCTAGCTTTCTTGGGCTCGACTATTAAAGATAGGGCCTGGCCACGAATAACAGTTTTGAAGGCTTCCCACAGGGACACTGAGGACAAGACAGACCCCTCGTTCTCCAGGAAGTAGTGGTCGAGCGACTTAATGAGGCTGTTGCGAATCTTGGGGTTGCGCAGGTGCCAAGGGTTAATAGGGGCGATCCGCCCCGCGGCTTGCGTCCCCGTGTCGAAAACAAGCCACACAGGGGAGTGATCTGAAATGCCCCATGCCAAGTGTATTACCTCCCCAATGTGGGGGGACTGGGCCGCCGGCATGAGGAAATAATCAAGCCTTGAGAGACTCCCATGAGCCCCGGAGTGGAAGGTGTATTGACATTGCGTCGGATGCATTAACCTCCATCAATCCACCAAACCAAAGGTGTCCAAGAACCCACCAAGCCACGATTGGGAAACGGGAAGGGCCCTGGGGGGGGTGGCGATCCAGATCGCCGGACAACACGGAGTTGAAGTCCCCACCCATGAGGAGAAGACTATCGGGGAGTTCCAGCAACATCCGACCAACATCAGAGAAAGTGGAGGTCTGGAGGCCTGGGGGAACATATATCGTGGCTAAGGAAAGAGTCTTGCCCTCCCACCTACCGGTTAGGGCGGCATAACGCCCTCTGTCATCAAGGATGACATTATCAATCTCTAGTGGGAGGGAAGACCGGACCAGAATACCAACCCCTCTGGAACCAGTGGTGAACCCGGAGTGTGCAACCAATCGGTACCCCCACCTATTCATAGCATGACACACATTGCCGACCAAATGTCAGGAGTCAAACGAAGCAAATATTGCAGTACAACACCCCGTTTAATACGATCCCCCAATCCATTGACGTTCCAAGATATCAACCTCAACCCACTACCCCCCATCCCCACAAGAGTTGCATGAGTCCCCTCAAAGAGAGCCGGACACCTGAAGCAGAGAAAAAACCCATATGCCGCCTTGAGAAAAGAAAACACAAACACAAACACCCCCTCCCACCCCCCAACCAAAACCTGTTACAACTCCCCCCTCCCTGCACCCCTGCAGACTAAAAAGCCACCCCAAAATGCAGTGTGCCTGTCGCCCTAACAATCCCATTCTACAAAAAGACCCCGGAGGAGGAGAGAGGCCCGTCTCCACCCGCCACCCGCAATGTCCGATTTTCAGGGTTAGGGACCAAAAGGTCACTTCTGTGTAGGCGCACCACCCTCGGCACCGCCAGGGTGCCCCGTTCGATCGCCCCGACCAGGCAGGGAATCCAACCAGTCAATCACATTGTCCGGTCGCTCGAAAAAGAAGGTCCGTTCCTCGTATTCCACTCGAAGCCTGGTAGGGAAAAGCATAGCATACTTCAATCCCAGGTCCTGGAGACGTCGCTTAACCCCCAGAAAGCCCATCCTCTGTCTCTGGACAAGTTGAGTGAAGTCCGGGAAAAAATTGACAGAGGAGTTTTCAAATTTCACTGGGCCGTGCACTCTCGAAGCCTGCAAAATCGCATCACGGTCTCTGAAATGAAAAAGTTTTGCGATGATAGGCCTCGGAGGCGCGCCAGGCTTGGGCTTACCGCCCCGGACACGATGTGCACGCTGCACAGCAAAAAACTTGCTCAGTCCAGAAGGGGCAAGATGGGTGAGGATTAAATCTTCGACCAGGAGGTCAACCGAACGAGTCTCGGGGTTCTCCGGAACACCTATGAAGCGAATGTTGTTACGTCTTGCCCTGTTCTCAAAATCCTCCAGCCGATGGGACATCAGGTCGTTGGCCAATTTCAGAGTGCGAAGGTCTGTTTGAAGTTCCGACACATCGGCCGTGAGGCTGGAAGTCTTCAAATCCAATGACTGCACCCTCTCGTTAGTCTTAGACAGGTCGGCCCTGATTAGAGTGACATCAATGGCGACCGTGTCAATTTTACGAGCCAGAGCCTCATATTGCTGGCCAATGGTCTCCTTCATGCCGGTGATGGCGCCCATAATGTCCTGCAGGGACAAGTCAACAGGGGCAGAAGGGTCGTCTCTGGCGTCCTCCGGGGTACTGCTGGAGAGCCCGGGGGATCCTTTGGCTTGAGTATAACGGTCCATAACATTTGTATGGAACGGTCCCCCACGAAGAGACGTCTTGGTCTTCCGCTTCTCGGGTTCACCCCTGCCCGTCATGTTGGAAGATGCACCCCGGAGGGGCCCGCAAGACCTGGTGAAAATGGCCGCCGGCAGGTCGGGCACCAACAGGCCAAGAAGCTGGCTCGTACGGTCCGGAGAAAGTCACGACCTGACCCAAGAGGCTATAATGAGGAGGCAGCGATGACACTAAATGGGGGGTGGATTGGTCCCCTGCCAAGCAAAACGGTCTCTCAATCAGACCGTGTCAGGATCCAGAAACGAAACCGAAAGTGGGGGTGCGGCCACCGATGAGGTTCCACTGCCGTTGTTGTTCAACTACTTCCCGGCTCCACAAATCACCAAGTCCCCGGCACGGCCTCCAGGTGGGCCTCAAAAGTTCAAAGTGCTATAATTCTGGTCGCCCAGGTCCGATTCAAATTCTGAAAAGAGTTATGGACTCAGTCGAGGTTCACCTTCAAGAGTCCGTCCGAGAAATCAGGATATCATCAGGATAAATTGCGAGGAGTGGCGAGGGTCCGGGGAGCCCTGTGCTCACGCGACCATCTTGGATGCGCGCTAAGCTCCTCCTGTTTTTCTCATTTTTAATTATTTATTATTCAGTTGTTTTATTACTTCTAATGCCATACATGCTTTCATTCATTGGCCGTCCATTCCCTAAATAAGGAAGTGGATGTCATGGGAAATTCTTTTGGAGCTCCAGAGCATAATACACACCTTTTTGTTTTCATTTGTGTTCTGACAGTTGCACCTTGTACTGTTCATTGCAAAACAAATATGTGTGTTATTTTGCCTTCTCTGAACTTGTTAAGGAGGACATGTGAAAACACCTTGTTGTGCCATTGAGATAGCATTCCCTATTAAAATTATGAAAGCTAAAAAACCCCGTCAGTGGTGTGGATTTTATTCTATAAACAATATATTTGTTATATGAATAAATGTGTTTTCTTCTGATTCAGTTGAACTTTGAAAGGAACAATATGAAAACCATTCTGCTGCAATCTTGTAGTGCATGCCATCCTATGATTAGAATGATAAAAATATCCATTAAGGGGCTGCTTAGAATGTCGGTCAGAGTTTCCTCCGGCTGACATTCCTGCGGTTGCGAGGCCAACGGGATGGTCTGGAACCGCAATTTCCTTATGGGAGCTTGTGCGGCAGTCATAAACCGGCTGCAGTACAAGATCCCATAGAGAAATGGGAGTCACTGTAAATCCCTGCACCGTGTGGCAGGCACCTCATGGTGCCTGCCACACAGTGCAGGGATTTACAAGGGGGCACCATAGGTGCCCACTTGGCCCCCAACCAGAGGGCGCAGATAGAGGGGGGCCCCCAAAGTCGCTTTCTGACAGGTTTTCCATGTCGGAAGGCCCCAAATGGAAAGCCTGTCGGAAACTGACATCATAATCCCAACAGCCGAAAAGTCGTCTGTAAGGGATTGAGTTTGGTTTCCAGTTGGCCGATGGCTCTTTGAGCCCCCCGAAAGCCAGCTGGAGTGACCGGTCGGTTTGAATTCCAACCGCTGTATTCATAATACAGTGGTCCGAGGCTTTCTGACCGACATTCTAATTAGGCCTTATATGTTTGAAAATGAGAGAGGTAGAGAGGAATTAGATCCCGAATTAAGACCTCACATTAAAACAAATGTTAGGCTGCAACATCATTGATTTATTGTATGTTTGTCCCTAACTTAAAAATGTACTGGTGTCCCTTCTAAAATATTATGCTGTCACACCTTTTGAATTCCTTACAATTTCTATATAATAGTCTGATTTATGTTGTTTTCATTTTGTCCCTGTTGAAAAAAGAGGACTGTCTCTTTGGTGGTGGCACATGATGCCTTCAGTTTGTCCCTTTTCAATAAAAGTGGGTTGTCAAGTTGGTGGTTGCATGTTTGCACTTGATGTCGCTTCTATGTTTGATTATACAATTATACATGTCCTCCCCTTTCGTTCTTGTGGTCATACCTACAAAACAGGGATTAAAAACACAGGTATAGAAATATAACACATAGCCCCTGTCAAAATTGGTGTGTTTCCTTAGTTCCCACAGAGGGCATGACTCCAGATCGACTTGTTTTTTGCCGCTTTGAACTTGCAGACCCCACAATCACCAAGTTGGTATTGGCTGATGGCAGGATTCACAATGTGTTTTGAGTTGCTCCTTGTTGTTTTTCCTAGCCTGATATGTATCAAATAACTTCAGAAACATTTACTTCTTTTAAAATTGAACAAGGCTTTCACGTTATTTAGTAATCTTGTTCTAAGGATTCACCAATGTTTATTCAATAGTTTCTTTATGTATATGGAAATAAGTTCAAATGTGGTGATGCATATGATTCTCACTGAAGGTTCATTTGTTAGAATTTCAAAAAGAGAATCCTTTTTATTGTTACATGCCCTTTTTAACTTGGTGTAGGATTCTTTTTGGGTACTTTCTTGACATTGATCTGCTTGTTTGTAGATTATCTTGGTTGCCAACTCTTCTGGTCTCAGAGCAATTCCTAGTAATTTACAAATATTGGCAATATGGCACGGTGTCTCCAAGAGGTCTTCCATACTGACTGTCAAACATCAAAAGGGCATCGTGGTCAGCGAGTTTATTATGGACCGCAGAGGACAGTGTTCCATTAGTTTCAGTCATAAGGTGGTCAAGGGATAGCACGTTTGTTCTACCTGTTGTGTTTGTAAAACTAAGGCAGATATTGGTTTGTTAATCTATTCTTTGAATTTGATCATTTCCATTTTTCCACCTGTGCATATCACCAAAATGTTATCACTATATCGATGCCATATCATTTGATGGTAGTCGAAGGGAATAAAAACCACTGGGCAAATGTACTCTATTTGAACCTGCTGCCTATTTGATACTATAAATTGGGTTCAAACCTGAAGAACTTCTCCTTTGCTATCTCAGCAAAGTCCATGCTGAATGAGATTGGTATTGGTGAACTACCAGAATATCATATATACAATAATATCAACATACAAAAATAAGAAGTGGCTATTTACCTGGCCATGAGCCAAATAGTACCTATTATCTGCTATTTACCCAGTGGCTGGCAAAATAGTACATAATCTCTGCTTTTTATCAGGTCACAGGCTAAATAGCAGAGATTCAGTAAAATTTAACTGGCGTCTAGATAAATAGTGCAAAGAAGATCTTTTTTTTAGCCGGCCATGAAGAAAAAAGGGACTACATGCAATGGTAGGGTGGTGGACATCTTGTAATGGGGATGCAAAATGTGTGAAGCATTTGAAGGTAGGTGTATATACAATTGTAGAATAGTTTGTGCAAAGGTAAGTGCATGAATTGAGATGAGCTGTTTTCAGATGAAAATGCCATAAAGAAAATTTTGAATATAAGATTTAAGTCATTTTAATATTTAAATAAGAAGTGTAGGAATCAAACTTCTGTTTCAGGAGCTTCAGGATATGGCACACAGATATTTTGTGCTGTGGTATTTGGCTGTCTGCAAAGAATAATGAGTATGATTTTAAAGCTTGTTACACAAATGTTTTATTCACTCTGAGAATAAATGTTTTATTAATGTTTGTGCTACTCTTTTTGATGACTTCTGAGGTCTAGACTCCTTTTTGGCCTCTTGTGAAAGGCCTCGTTCCAGCTTTACACATCTCTTTAAGGGGTGTTGTACTTGCTTAGTATTTCAAACCTGGCAACACAGCAGCAGTCGATAAGCATCAGTGAACAGGGAATGCAGACAAATAAGTGTATTTGGGCCCCAGAGGGAGGGACACATACAGTAGGCAATTGGTGCTGAGGGGCACAGTGGGTTGGGACTCTTGGAGGTAAATTGACTGACACAGAGCAATGGGGCTCCTGTGGAATGTGGACTTGAAAGCAGGAGACAGTTATGGAATAGATTAGGGTAAATAATGGGTGGCGTTCACTCTTCTGCTTGTGATTAAACAGAGCTATTCACGCAGCATAATAGATGTAGGTATATGTGTTTATTGGTCCCAAACCATGAGTGACCCCTTCAGCCACTCTGACACCTGCACAATGAATCTTTGGACTGGTAGTTTTGATTTTTAACATGCTAAGCAGTGGTTTAAGTTGAGACAGTACTGTCTTTACTGATCCCTCTTTTCTCTCCTGAGCAATGATGTCTCAGCAAAAGAAATCTAGATGAAAACAACAAGAAAATCATATTGAGAAGCTTGGAAACTGTACCTGACCAAAGTCATGCTGCAGGAGGGCTATGGTAGGAAGGAGTAGGACCAGTAAACGGGGATGATGCCTAGTCGGAGAATAAGGACCAGGAGATTGACTATGAGGACAGCAAGATGAGCAAAGTCACAAAGATAAGGACAAGACGAACAAGGCCCAGAGAGATTTGATTTTCGAGGATCTGGTTTACCAATGCCAGAGGGGACCAGGAGCAAATATACAATGAGGAACAATAAAAAGATATATATGACTTGTGGTACCAGAGAAAAGGATTGGGGCGGGGGGTGGGAGGATGTGAAACAGGGGGCTCAGAACCCAGCAGACAGAGGCCCGAAGGAATAGAAGGACCAGGGGTAAAAGGAACAGAAGGCGCTGAACCATTATGATGATGAGGGCTAGGGAAGCCCGAGTGCACGGACCAGGGGGACTAGTGCCAGGAGTAGAAGTCCAAGAACAGATGAAAGAGATCCAGAAGCAGGAGACCAATAGAAAGAAGGACCAGTGTTAAGAGAGCTGAGACCGCAGAGGTCAGATCAAGTAGGACCAGGACCGGCAAGACCATGATCAGAAAGGAACCTGGCTAGCAGGACCTGGAACCCTATATTAGAATGACCAGGGGTTGATATAAAGGACCAGGAAGTATAGAACTGGTGGTATCAGGACCAGAATGTCCATGATGGTAGGACCCAGGGGGATCCTAAACCAGGGTGTAAAGGCCTTCATACACCAGGGTGACCTGCAAAATGAGATTTCGGAGGACCAGTGTCAGAAGGATGAGGAAGGCCACACCCAGGAGGACCAATACTAGGAAGGTCAATATAGAGGGGACCCGGGTCAGATGGAGAAGAACAAGTTGGAACAGTAAAACCAGAAGACCAGGAGGAATAGTAGGACTAGGAGGGGGCAGGAGGACAGGGTCTAGGAGGGCTAGGGAAACCAAGGCCAGTAGGACTAGCACCCAGACAAAGGAGTTCCAGAACTAAGATCAGGACTACCTGGACCAGGAGAACCAGGAGCAGAATGATTATTAACAGGTAAACCAGGAGAATAGATACACCAGGGGAGCAGGACAAGGAGGTCAGATGGGTGAGAAATTGGATGATGGGGATGAACAGGTCGAGAGCCGGGAGCCTGTGAAGCCCAATATACCAAGGACTAGTGCAGGGTACATGGAACTGATGACCATACAGACCAGTAAGTACATGGCCAGGAAGTTCTAAGACTAGCATGAACAGATGTCAAGGAACATCAGAACTAGGAAAGTCTAGGAAGATATGTGGAGGGCCAGTATAAGTTACTGCAGAACCATGAGGACACTGAGCAAGAGGACTAGGGCCAGGAGGATCAGGAGCCAATTGAAGAGGGCTAAGAAGATCACGACCTGGACAGCAATGACCAGTGGTACCAGAAAACCAGGTTAAGCAGGGCAGGGATTAGGAAGTCCAAGGGGACAAATGCCAAGTGCACCTAGAAGACTAGAGCAAGGAGGACTAGGTGGAATTAAAGGATTATGACCAGGAGTCCTGGAAACAGCTCTAAGAGAGCCAGGAAGGTCAGGACCTAGTGGACCAGGGCTTGGATTACCAAGTGGGGCAGAGCAAGGGAACTGGACAGTGCTGGCCAGGAGAATCAGGACCAAAATGACCAAGCTCAGGAGGACCCAAACAAGGAGAACCTGGATCAAGAGAGCCAGGATCAATGGTTGAAGTACCAGTCAGACTAAAAAGACAAGGAACAGATCAAGGAGACCCAACACAACCGAAATCAGGAGGACAAAGACTAAGAGGACCAGGACATGAGAGACAGATTGATCAGGACTTAGAGTGCCAGAGCTAAGGGGTTCAGGGTGAAAGACCCTGATCTATGTCACTAGGGCAAAGAGGTCCAGAAAGTAAGAGAGCCAGATTTGCCAAGACTGGGTGAGCCAAGAACTGCCAGGTGGGCTAAAAGGCAAGGTTTATGATAACAAGCACAATACGACTAGAAGGACTAAGCTGACCAGGACCGAGGGGACCAAGGCTAAGATGCTTGGTGAACCAGGTCTATGGGAACTATGCCCAGGAGAAATCAAACTATAAGTACCAGAACAAAGAGGATCAGGGCCAGTGGGCACATAATCTTGAGACGGACACGGACCATGAAAAACAAGAATAGCACTACCAAGGCCAGGTCTACCAGAGAGGTGAAACCAAGCACACAGACAACCAGAGCCAGAAGGAAAGGTTCCAAAATGACCAGGAAACAAAGAACTAGGGGGACCCGGAAGTTCAGGGCAAAAAGAATCAGGTCCATGAGTGCCAGGAGCAGTAGGACCATGGTGTTGGAGGAAAAGGAGGTTATTGACCACGGAGATCAAGACCAGGATGCCCACAACCTGGCAGTCCAGGCCACAGGGCTAAGAACAAGATGGCCAGGAATATGTGGACGACCAGACCAAGGAGTACAATGATCCAATGAGGAGTTGGTATTATGAAGAAGGACAAGTAGCTGGAGGATAAGGTTCAGATCCTGAAAGACTAGAACGATTAGGAGTATAATGATTATGGCCAATAGGACCTGGGAATCTAGAATAAGCTTTGAAGATGAGGCCAGGGCAGTACCAAGGATAACACTAGGTCCAGAGCCGAGAGGAGTAGGACCACAGCAAAGAGCATTAGAAGGATCAGCAAAAGGACCAGAAGCGATACCATGTGGACTAGAAAGACCAGGACCTGGGGTTGGCAGGACCACAGTCAGGAAGATCAGGAGGGCTAGAACATATAGAGCCAGGAAGACTAAGAGGACTGTACCTGAAGGTCCAGGTAGACCAGGGCACACATGATGAGGCTCAGAAGGACCTAGAGAAAAAGAACCAAAACCAAGAGGGCCCGACCATTGGGGCAGTGCCAGAACAACCATGATGACCAGGGACCGGGCCAGGAAGACCAGAATAATCCAAACCAGGAAGACAAAAGTTTAGAGGTCAAGGTTAAAGAGGACCAGGACACAAGAGGCCAGGTGGACCGAAAGGACTAGCAGGGCCAGAAACTGAAGTATTAGGAATTCAATGAGCGGGGTGAAAAGGACCATATTGACCAAGTCAAGAACACAGAGGTCAAGAGGATCAGAAATGAAGTAAAAGAGCTAGAAGAAGGGGGATTGGAAGGATCAAGATTGCCGGGAGAACCAGAAACAAGAGGATTAGGCACACAAAGAACCAAACAAGGAGGACCAGAAACAAAATGGTCAAGTCTAGTGAGCACAAAACCAGGAAGAGAACACAAACTGTAGGGACTAGGTATAGGAAGACCAGTGCTAGGAAAACCATACCGAGCGTGAGGAAGACTAGGAGAACAGGAGCTGGACAATCAGAAGGAGATGGCCATGCAACCATGGCTAGCAGGACAAGAATTAGGTGAACCAGGGCAAGGAGGACCAGTGGGCCCACAACCAAGAGTAAATGCAGGTTCATGTCACAGAGCTCAAGAGAATCATTGCCTGGCATACCAGAACAAGGAGGAACAAGAAGAGGAGGGCCAGGATGACAGAAGCCTGGAGGGCCAAACCAGGTGGCTAAAAACAGGTTAAGCTGAACATGGAGGATCAAGACTAAGGGCCTGATTTAATTGTTGGCGAACAGAGTAATCTCCATTGGCCTGGTAGAGGGCTTAATGTCCACCAGGCAGAGACTGCTCTGCCCTCTAAATTTATAGATGACCACCAAACTAGTGTCATGGCATTTCTGTCAGTGCTGTTTGCAGGTTGGTGCAGGGCTTTGTCAATAGGATGGAGCCCTGCAGCAAACTGTTTTCTTTTTTATTTTAAAAAAGAAAATCCCAAAGTGGGATTTTCTTTTTGGAAATAAGAATGAAAATGTTATCTCCCATGGCGAGCGTAGTATTTACCAGATTTCAGTGCACCTTACCACCAGTGTTTTCCTGGCAAAGATGGGCAGTGAAAACTGACTTCTAATTCTGCCCAATTTGGTGGGTAGAATTAAAGGTCTGCCTCCGACAGCCCTTATTCCGCAGGGCCGTCTTAGGGCAAAGACAAAGTAGTCTACACCGTGACTAAACCTATGGTCTGCATTCATCTAAATTTGACAGGTGGACCATTATCTTGGTGCTATAGATATTCTGTTGGGGCAGAGTATCAATAATACCAGATATGAGTCGGACCCCAAGTGGTAGTGTAGAATCAGGTTGACAAAAAACAGGAAGACCAGGGCCAAAAGTATCATGACATGTTGGATGAGGACCAAGAGAACTAGTGAGGGCAGGAGCAGGTGGACTAGGGGCATTAGGACCAGTGATCAAAATGGTGAGGATTAGGTGGACTAGAAGGCTCAGAATAAGCGGGACGAGGAACAGGGCTTGGAGGACCAGAAGGGTCACAACCTAGGGGACCAGGACCTGAAGTACCATGTTCACAGGAGGACCAGAACTAGGGCATCTGTACCAGGCTGAGGAGGATCAGTGACACCAGGACAACCAGAGTCATGAGGACCAGTGGAACCAGATCAGGAAACACAATAAACAAGCACAGCCCAAGAATACCAAATAAGGAGGCTCGGGATCCATGTACATTGTACAAGTGGACCACAAAGACAGAGAACAGGTCAAGGAGTATCAGGATGAACCCATCCTGATAGAGACTAGGAGTGCCAGATCAAGGTGAACCTAGTCAACAGGGTTTGGTGGAGTAGGTCCCAGCAGGCCAGCAGAATAAGGGTGAGGAATAGTAGTAACAGGATCAGAAGACGAAGGAAGCGCTAATACAATGAAGGACCCGGAGCAGGGCCAGGAAGATGAGGGTGAGGAAGGACTAGAACCAGGAGCTCCAGATTCAGGAAACCAGTATCAGGGTGACTAGAACTACTTGGACCATGGTAAGGATAAGGATCAGGGGGAACAAAGTAACCCAGAAAGGAAGCACTTGGAACAGGAGCAGGAGTAGGACCATAGGTAGAAGGCAAAAAAGGACTTGGAGGAGAAGGAAGAAGACTGGGAGCTGAAGGACACCTATGTAATTCTACGCCGTCTGTATTAAGCTTTCCCTCTTGTATATGATTCTTATTCATGCTTTATATGCTGTCTACTCCCAGGAACCTCTACCTTTTTTAGCCCACATATAAAACTGGTAAGTATTTGCTGAAAAATCAGAGCATGCGAAGGGAATAAAAAAGCCAGGACTGTTTCACTCTGAATGATAGTAGGCACAGTTTAATGCTGGTACAGTACTCTGAGGGTGGATCTGGTGGCCAGGGTATTGAAACCTGGCAGAGGGGTCTAAAGGGTGGCAGGCAAAAAGGAGTGTGGTCTGTGAATAATGACAGAAAGGGTATGATAAACTCAGATAGCTGAAGACAGCAAAAATGGTTGTTACCTAACAAAGGGGGAGCGGCAAAGGGCTATGGCAATCATCAAACAGGAGTTCAGGATCATGAGAAGGTCCAGATAAGTAGAACTGGGGGGTTAAGGAGGCTCCACATAGATGGTCACATATAGTCTAAAGAGGAATTTTGAGTAACAAAGAGCTCTGATTACCAGCTGTGATAGCATGGGAACCAAGGCCAGCAGTGATAGCTTCAGCAGCAGACTAGTGATCTGTGAAACGCTAAGAGCTAGATGAAGGGTGGTGTTGATACATATGTGACAGAAGTATTTGGAAGGCCAGCAAAGAAGCCAGTCTTGACTGGTAGAATAGTTGGAGTGATTCCCAGGCCTTTGAGTTGGCATTCTATGTGTTTGTATTTGTCATAGCTATGTAGCAAGTGTGTAGTAGTAAAACTCCCTGTGTGGTGAAAGTCTAAGTGCATGGACCAGTAACATGTATTTTACATGACATGATGGAGAATAGATACAGCTTCCCAACACCACTGAAATGTATTGACTGCATCTGTGTGGATGGAGGGTGGCAACCCAGAATTGAAGGATGGAGTAAAAGCCAAAGCTGTTGATTAGTCCTTTCTGAGTGAGAACACAGGGTAGATGTTAGGAGTAAGGGCTAGGTCAGAGGTTTTTCTTGCTAAAGGAGACAAAGATTCTAGGCAGGGCTGCACTTTTGTCTCTGCTTGAAGGCTGGTCAGGAGGGGTGAAGAAAGCCAGGTGCTGAAATCCCATGCTTCATTGTGTCCTTGTTTTGGATACTTCTGCTTGGATCCAGCACTACTGCTACTTCTGTGTAAGCCATAACCCGGAAAAAAGCATGTCTCAGCTACAGCCAGAAACTGCCATTTAAAAGAGAATCACCCTACATCTGTTCTGAATACTTGTCCTGTGTCTGGAAAACAAGTGTAAAAGTGGAACTGTGAAATGATCGATCCCTTGTTCACAAGAATGCAGGTAACAATATGTCTATTCAGTGCCTTATTTCTTACAACATTTGTAATTTAGCCAATGAAGACATTTTCTCTGTGAGTTTCTTTTCTTCTGTATCTTTGATGCATATATGTCTTTGTCTGATTAATCGGAATTATTCATTCATATTCCAATGACAGTCAGTTCAATTGATTATGATCTCATTCATTTGCACGTGGCTCCTCGACGGAACACTTCCTCTGGCAGCCTAACAGAGTAGGGGTCCGCCAAGGATGGACTTTACACAGTCCACTCTATCAAGGGAAAAATCTGGTTGTAAGGAACAGGAAAAGAATAATGACCCCAACACACAGGGAGAAAACTCAAAGCATATGAGGGCTATTAGTTTTTTGTTTTGTAAACACAAACTCCTACTTTGGGAGTTTGTTTTTAAAAAGAAAAACATTTGAAAGTATTGCCGGACGGCCGGCCCGCAATCATGTCTGATGGTATTGTTTATCAAACTTTTGCAACATAGACAGGAACTGCCATGACAGCAGATCCTGTCAATGTAGAGAGTTGTCCACTGGGCCGATGGACAAACCTTAATTTGGCAGGAATTTCTTTCAGAATGGCAGCGGTATTGTCCTCAGCCATCCTGGTGGAGTTAACTTAATCCCTCAAAATCTAAATCAGGCCCATAGTTTCTATTTTTTACATCATGAGATTGTAATGAAGCCTCTCAATCATACTCTGTTGGTGACTTTATATGGGATCCTCTGCAATTGTTTCTGTTTTCATAAGATCACCCTAAATATCAGAGGGCACTATGCCACTGGGATACAACAATCCCAGTTCTAGTCTTTGCTTTTAGAAATCATTATTTTCTGGTGTTTTAGTCCGATTCGTTGAATTGAGCAGAACCAGAATTAATAATTCCAGAATTCACTGGTTTGCTGGAGAAAGAGGGGTTCAGATAGCATAGAGCCTTTTTGTAATATTACAAATGGCCCCGGTAGCTTCCCTTGGCTATATGAGTAAGAGTGAGTATGTAGCTGTAGAAGGATAAACAGCTTCATCTAGTCTGGCAAAGGTTCTAATCATCTTTATCATTAGCCACCGCTGCAAGGAAACTTATAGAAGTAGGAGCATGTGTGGAGCACGATACCGCACCATAAAGGGCCTTACAAGCCTCTGTGTCTTGGCCCATGGTGTAATGGAGTGGCATTCTGTGGCATGTCTGTCAAAATAACTTGGAAACATTCATACCTTTGGGACCTTTAGACCTATAAGTAGGGATGGGCGTAACATCCTAATTTGCTGTAGAATTAAAGCATAATTACATGAGGAGCACAATCCAGCATTTAGAGCTATTTTCGTAGCACAAAATACACCCTCACTTACAAATGGACCAGAGGATGCATTTTGTGCTAAGAAAATAGTGCTAAATGCAACACAACAGGAACAGCAGAAGCCAGCAGCCACCTGTGCTCACTAAATTCATTCTTCCTGTGCTCCTCTAGTAGGACGTTTGTCCCAGATTATTCTTAATTGTGCAAATGGGCGTAATTGTGTAATTATGCAGCAATTTTGCAACCCAAGAATAATGCAGAGTTACCAAAATTACTTTGATTATTCCAGTGTGATTAATATTTTTAATCCTAGTGAGAAAATAGGGTCTAAGGGAAAGAAGTATTTATAGACCTGCCCAAGTTCCAATCCCCTAGTACTAAACTATACACACAAAACAAGAACTGGGGGTCTAATGACAAACAGCACAAAAGTGATGAGCGAAACTAAACCCAAGTGCAACAAACCAAAACTAGCCAAGAGCAGAGCATGGATTACCATCAATCTTACTCGAAGGACAGAGCAAATAGTGAGAGAAAAGTAGCTCTCATGATCATTAATATCATCTGGTGATCCAACTATTGGCAGAGGTGTGTCCCTTGATCATGGGGACTGCCTCGCTAGTTTGAAGCTCTGTTGCTCAATCAAGCTGGTGAGTATTAACAAGCGAAACACCAGGTGTAGAGAGTTGTAATGAACAAGGATAGTAATCCTATAGTGTGCAGTGCAAAGAAAAGGAAACGGTGAAGGCTAAAAAAGGTTGTGTAGAGAGGATAAACCTTAATATTCCAAGTACTCTGCACACCTTGATTAAAAGGGTGTAACAAGGTTATAGCAGTACTTGCAAGTGACTGCTATGTAGAGGTCAACATGTTTCAGCCATCCCGGTTTTACTACCCACAGCTTTCATCAGGACCTATGTTGCACTAAAACATGCTACTGCAAAAGATACACTTCTAAGCGTGAAAGTGACCACACATATCTACCATGTATGGGGTTAAATAAGATTGAAAAGAATACAACCTGGGGGCCTCCTACACCCGAGCAAGGTTCCAGGGTAGGTGAGGTACAATCCCAGAGTACGTGGGGTGATGACTACACCCTGCGATCTAGAGGATTTAGATTGCTTCAGGTTGTATTCTTTTCAATCTTATTTAACCCCATACATGGTAGATATGTGTGGTCACTTTCACGCTTAGAAGTGTATCTTTTGCAGTAGCATGTTTTAGTGCAACATAGGTCCTGACGAAAGCCGTGGGTAGTAAAACCGGGATGGCTGAAACATGTTGACCTCTACATAGCAGTCACTTGCAAGTACTGCTATAACCTTGTTACACTCTTTTAATCAAGGTGTGCAGAGTACTTGGAATATTAAGGTTTATTCTCTCTACACAACCTTTTTTAGCCTTCACCGTTTCCTTTTCTTTGCACTGCACACTATAGAATTACTATCCTTGTTCATTACAACTCTCTACACCTGGTGTTTCGCTGGTTAATACTCACCAGCTTGATTGAGCAACAGAGCTTCAAACTAGCGAGGCAGTCCCCATGATCAAGGGACACACCTCTGCCAATAGTTGGATCACCAGATGATATTAATGATCATGAGAGCTACTTTTCTCTCACTATTTTCTCTGTCCTTCGAGTAAGATTGATGGTAATCCATGCTCTGCTCTTGGCTAGTTTTGGTTTGTTGCACTTGGGTTTAGTTTCGCTCATCACTTTTGTGCTGTTTGTCATTAGACCCCCAGTTCTTGTTTTGTGTGTATAATTAATATTTTTCCCAGGCCTACCTATAAGTTAGTGTTTGCATCTAAGTCAACTGTAGCACTGAGATCCTCATGTCTCAAAATCACAGGATTTGTGACCACAAACGTCCTTGTCATTATGCACAAAATCCTTTTTAAGAGTTGGATATTTATTTCAACTCGTAAAAAGATGTTTATGATAGTTTCTGACATGCAAATTGGAGGGGTCATGAAAGGGATTTCCCCCTCTCATTTCCAATTTCTTAACTTTATTGACAGTTTACAACTGCAATTGCTGTCAGAAACCATTGATGAGCTAACAATCTCTAATATGGGGTGGTAACTAATTTTACAAAGGGTAAGGGTCTTCTTAGGAACACTTTCCTTTTGGGAATCATGCTGGCAACCATAGGGGAATTTGTGTTTTAAAAGCAGCGCTGGTTCCTTCAGGGAAAACTGTCTCCTTTTTCATTTAAAAAAAAAAAAAAGAGTTTTCCATTTGGGAATGCAGTCATAGGGATGTTGGTGTGTCGTCCCTTGCAGGCCACCATTCCTGTGATTACAGTAACTTACACAGGCACGCAAATTGACCCTAGCCTTATGAATATTAATTGATCAGGTCATTCAGGAACCCGCCGTGAATAAACATTTTGTGAAATGATCCAATAGGTTGGCTTGTAGATTACTATTCCATTTGCAAAAAGCATGTGTGCAATTTGCAACCACAATTTATGAATGAAATAAGAAAACATCAGGACTCTAACTTTTATGAGAAAATGGATGTCAATTATATATTCACTCCTTGTTTGCAGTTATACCTGGTGGTAAGTACCTATTGAAATCTGCGAACAGCATAATAATTCAAACCTGAAGTTGTGTAGACACCAGCCAGGTAAATAGGGACGTTGCTCTTCTATTTGCACAGCTACTGGCCAAGTTGTGCATACGGTCTCCTGCTTAGAAGATCACCAGGTGAATAATAAAGTTTATTTTCTATTTGCAAGACCAGCAGCCAAACAGTACATAATGCCTCCTATTTAGCCAGCATTCAGGTAAATATTGTTTTTTGTTTTGCTATTTGCCAGGCTACCAGTGAAATACTATATAATATTTGCTATTTAACCAGAAGCCGGTAAAATATTTAAGTTTATTGGCTATCTGCATGGGTGCTGATCGCTGTACAAAATGTCTTCTGTTTTGCCAGCAGCTGGGTAATAAGTAAAGTTTCTTTGCAGTGTGCCTGCCAGCCAGTAGCCAGATAAGTATGGATGTTTCCTTGTTAGTAGCATGGCAACTGGCTAAAGTGCAGAATCTCTATTATTTAGCCAGCGGACAGGTAAATCGTGACATTTATCTGCTATTTGCATGACCGCCAGCCAAGCAGTGCAGTATCTCTATTATTTAGCCAGTGGCTGGGAAATAAGCAAGTTTCCCTGATTTTTTAAAGGTTGCCAGCCAAATACTACACGCATTTAACTATTTAGCTAGCGGCAAAGTAAATAGCAGAGAAAATTCACTATTTGCCCAGTGGCTGACTACACAGCTGCTACCTAATGTTTTACATAACTGGTCTTACTACCAACAACAATCTGGGAATTATAAAAGGCAGATTCTGATTTTTGGACAATCAATTGGCCTGCAGTGATAGTCATATCCCACCCACACACCTTCACCACAAAGACTGAGTCCAAGTATGAGTTAGGGGAGCAGGTACACCCTGGATCAATAACAAAACTGAAGGGGATCAGAGGTGTCTTATGCTTGTGAAATAAAGGCATTATATGCAGAGGCGGCCAGGGACAAAGGAGCCAGGAGACCAAAAATACAGAATTACAATGAACTAACACTAAGGAAAACATAGGACACTGACTGCAAAAGAGTAAGGTGAAACAGAAGCAAAAGAGTGCTAATGAGAGAGTAAGACATTGCAAAGATGTACAGGGATGACCATAGGCTGGAGGACGCCTGTGGAGGAGCAGAGAATCAAACAGGAATGAGGAGCCAAAGGGTGCCAGTTATATGCATCATGCCCAAACATTTTAAGAACCATCCGAGGTCCATTAATACTTCCAGAACATCCCTTCTCCCCCCACTTACTACTGCCATAGTCACCAAGTGTACCTAATCTAAAAGGAAGCTTCAGTAATTATCAGGCAACAGCCTTAACAGTTTAGGTTGTGGGGTATTTAATCGGCGACAACATGCATTCTAAGGTTTATTCAGCAAATGGTACCTAATCCTGCTATTTTGTTGGTGTATCTGTAAATAGTGAAGCCTCTTTGCTATTCGAATGGCTGTTGGCCAAATAGTACATGATCTGTGCCATTTAGTCAGCGGCTTAGAATATAGTGAATTTTATTTGCTATTTGCCAAATATTAGGCGATCTCCACTATCTAGTTTGTGGCTGGGCAAATTTTTAAGCTTCTTTTCTATTTTCATGGCTGCTGGCCAAATAGAATATGATCTCTGTTATTTAGTTAGTGGCGGGGTAACAACTGTCATTTTCTTTGTTGTTTGCATGACCAATAGCACAATACTACATGATGTATCCCATTTAGCCTGCACCTGGGTATGTTGTGAATTTTCTATGCTATTTGCACAGCTATTGGCAAAATTGTGCATCATTTCTGCCATTTAGTCAGCGACTGGTATATAGTGAAGTTTCTTTGTGATTTGCACGGTTGTGGGCAAATAGTACATAATCTCTGCTATTTATTCGGAGGCCAGGACAATTGTGAAGTTTCTTAGCTGTTTGCATTGTCGTTAGTGAAATGGTTCATGAGCGCTACTATTTTAGTCAGCAGCTAGATAATTAGTGAAGTCTTTGTTGTTTGTATGGTCACTGGCCAAATAGTACATGACCACTACTATCTAGACAGCAGCACAAATAGTACATGGTCTCTGCTATCTAGTCAGCAGACGCTTAAATGGAGAAACTCTTTTGCTGTTTGAACAGCCATCAGCCAAATTCTACAGGTTCTCTGCTATCTAGTCATCTGCTCGGTAAAAAGTGAAGTTTCTTTGCCATCTGTCCAGCTGTTAGTCAAAAAGTGCATAATCACTGCTATATAGTCGGTAACCGGGTGAATAGTGAAGTTTCTTTAATGTTTGCACGGCCACTGGCCAAATAGTACATAATCACTGCTATTTGATTGGTAGCCAGGTAAATAATGACATTTGCAACCTATTTACACAGCCACTGGTCAAATAGTGCATAATCTCTGTAATATAGCCAGCAGCCTTGTAAATAGCAGTGGAAATTCTCTATTCACCTGGCAACCGGGCAAATGGCCACCACCACAAAAATATTGTTATATAAATATCAACTACAAGGATCGGTTTGCTAAACTTAACTTCACATGTATGTACCCAGATGATATATATTTCCTCAAACCATATGGATGTGGAGTTAAGATTTGTAAATCTGTATTAATCTTTTTACTTACCTGCACAATATTTCGGTACTCAATTTTTTATCACAATTATTTTTATATCGATATTTTTGCTCATCATATTCTGTCAGACACTCTTGTATAAAATGCATCAATATCTAGAATAAGGAAGATTTCTGTTGGTTGAACAAATGGAAGACCCTTCAGTAAATTAAGAATCTCGTTGGAGTCTTTAAGATACAAAGGCATCTTTGCCATTTCTGGTCTGAGGAGGTGATTGCAAAATTGGGAGAGGGATTTCAGTATGGAGCCAATGTCAGAAATTATTTGCCTTCCCAGAGGCAGTTATCATTCTTGGTGAATTTTGGGAGGAGTGTAGAAGTAGGATATAACAGGAAGTTCTACTTTCAAGACATCTGTTTTCTGTTTGGTTATTCACCCTGCTGTTTCATCTTCTGTCACTAGTATTGAAATCCAAATCTGAATGTCTACTGTCGGATCCTGTGTTAATTATTCATAACTTCGTCAAATACAATTCGCTGGATCATTGTGACATAGTTCACCTGGCAATGCTTCACTGCTCTATGTTCTATCCACCAGGTGCCTGGACATCTACCAAATCATGAAGATACACAAACACATGGTAGCAAACTTTATAAAGCTGAAATCAGACTCAGTTGTCGCAGATATATTTCACACTTGCATATAAAAAACTTTTTATACAGTCACTATGATAAATTGCAGAAAAAGTTCAATGTTGGCATTGCTGCAGAACAGGATTACAATATTTACAATATCTTGAAACCATAATCAAACACTCTTCTGAGAGACACCAGAGTTTTGTGGGAAATTTCTGGTGTTTCCACTACAGGACATAGCTGACATAGACCACAAATCTTGACATATTGTCTTCAACTTTGTGTCAGTGCCAAATACAATTCAAATAATGCCTGAAGTCAATAATTAAAAACGTTTTTCTGATCCATATTTGCAGTTTTCTGTCCTTTGATTCATGGCGAGCCTGCATTTGAAGGCCTTGCATTGAATTTCTCAGTTGAGTGTGTTGTTTATGAAACCAGTGTCTATTCGAAGGCAGGCACAACTTTATTTTTAAAACAGAATGAAAATGTGTTCACAGATTTTGAGGGGCAAGCTGCCCAGTTCACCTCAGTATCTTGAATCAATGGCTGGACGCCGGCTCATCTATTCTTCAGAGGGAGCTCTCTTCATGCAGCACCAAACATGTTGTAGAATTCTCCCTGTTGCCTTGTTGAGTTTTGGATAGTTCCGGATTAAGAGAGCAGAATGTGCAGATGGGTACCATAGGGTAATCACTGGGCTGACAAAGCACCAAGTCTCCACAGGAAAGAGCAGAGCCCTACTTTCACAGAGACAGGCCGCATAGTATGCAGCAAAGAGGAGGAAGAAACCCACCACACTCTTGACTGCACGGTGGTGGGCATCCAGGCGCGGGGTGCTGAAGTCACTGGCGCTGCGTTGCATCCTCCTGGTGTGTCTGAAAAGAGATGCAATCAGGAGGATGGCGGAGATGCAGAATATGAAAAATGGTGGAGAGTATCCAAGTGTGTAATAGAGCACAGGTCCAAGGAAGTCTATTTCTATTTGGTAATTGTCCGTACTATGATTGCTATGGGAGGCAGCAGTTGAATTCATTAGTGGTACTCCATTGAAAATCCATGGTGAAGGGAGGGCACATAAAAGTGATACAGCAATGCAAGCAAGAAGCAGACAAGACATTAGCTGGGGGATCCTTACTTTCATCCTGGAAAAGAGCACATTGCGGAAGTTGGCAATGGTTGCACAGTAATAGACATAAATCAAAGTGGTAAACCAGAAGCTGCAAAAACTCAAAAACATTGAGAAACACTTGAAAATAATATACAGCCACTGAGTGGCATGCAAGTTGGGGTACAGCATTAAAAGGATAATATAAGTAAGATGTGCAGAGAGAAGAGACGCTCTAGACACACCAATGAACAACGCAATAGCATCACAAGAGGTAAGGTGATGGTTTTTGGCCGAGTCCAGACTGATAACAGTTGCAATAAAAGAATTGATGAGGATGCCCAAGATTATTTCCAGCAATAATATGATAATGATCATTAATTCAACTCTATCTGCCAGGGTCATCTTGGCTTTAGAGAGGGACCTTTGCAGTAGAGATTATCTGAGGATATTCTCGACAAAGGTTTCTTGCGCCCCTTTGGTCAGCGATGTATTAGGTTTCTGACATTGGCCTGTACATCTTTAGCTCACAGTTACTCTGTGTCTCTCATTAAGGTGTGATGCCACATAAATATTGCAGTGATAATTCTCATATTTGCATTCATGGGCAATGTAGATGAAAAGTTTAGTCTGGGCATGTAAATTTTCTGCTGGTCAGCTCGCTTGGTAGATTTCCAACATTTGCATCTTTGAGTTTGAATTCGATTGGGAACATTAAATACGCAAATACAGTGTCAGAAATGCAAAGGGTACACAAAGAGGCTTAGATGGAAAGGACTTGAGGGAGATTAATGGTATAGGGGAAGTAGATGACAAAGGCGAGTGGAAATAGATGATAAAGGAGAGGAAGTAGTAGAGAATAGATGATAGAGAAAATAAGGTGACATCAAGGGAAGGAGCGAAATAATGAGGTATGAAAAGAGATGAGACAGTGTATATAGTAAAACAATTAAAAAAATATTGGAATATTTTTCATAGCAATAAAAACAAACACAAAAAAATGGTTCAACTTTATATTGGGGAGTTAGAGCTCCATGCACTACAAACACATTTATACCTAAGTCAATGTATTTACGTTTTCTTTCTTTTAAAAAAAAAAAATATTTTTATTAGTGCATAGTTATACAATCATATATACAATTATTACAGTTCATTAATACAAACGAACAGGAAATATAAAAGAAAAAGGAAAAAAGTATAGGAAATATGCACATTTTATTAGTTTATACCACCCCCCACCCCTTCCAGTCTTGACCCCACCCACCCCACCCATAAGGAGTTGGCCACAATCAATTGGCTGTTGGTTTAAAAGGAAAATAAAAAATACAACATCCTAAAGAACACATTTTTGAGTTTTAGTAATGCTTCCCAAGCCATCTAGTGAGTGGAGCTCAAATTTTAAGGCCTTTAGATCGAGCCCGCAATCCCCTTTTTTCATAGATAGCTTTCTCAAAATTATAATTTGCCAATAGCCGAGAAAGCCATTGGTGAAACCCAGGGGGAGTTGGGTCCAGTCAAGCCGCAGCCAGGCATAAGCGTAATATCGCCATACCAATAAATATAAGTTTTTCTCCTGGCTTCCCTTGTAATTGGGGTGTACCCCAAGTCCGATCAAAGATGGGGAGAGGGAATACTCAACCCCCAGTACCTCCTTAAACAAATTAGAGATTTCCTGTTTTAAATTGCTTAAAGAATTACATGAATTAAACATATGATTTAAATCCGCCTGAAATACTGCACATCGGGGACTTTGAGTTCCTTTTCCTGTCCCCCATTTAGAGATCCTTTTGGGGGTATAATAGAGTGAAAAACAGGATTTATAATATTGTGCCTGGAGTTGCGCCAGGATTAAGAGTTTCTGTGCTAATTCGGCGGAATAAAAAAATAGGTTTTCCTGAATTCCTACCTCTATTTTCCATTTTGCAGCTCGTGCCTCCATATCATCCGGCATTAGTGAATTAAAAAAACTGTAAACATCCCCGATAGAAAGCGGTCTATTTTTCCTTAATCTATCCATCATATAATTATTGGAAAAGCCGATTGAGCCTCCACCTTTTTTGCTTAGAAAATCTCGAATTTGAAGATATTTATAGAAATCTCTCCGATCTAAATTATATGTCTCCTTAAGAGAATAGAAATCACCAAGTTTGCATAGGCCGACACCACACCACCTTGTGATAATCAGATCTTTAAAGATTTCTGGCAGATTAGGATTATTACCTATCGGTGTGTAATAATTCATTCGGCCCAGCCCTAGCAATTTCCGAAATAGTCTCATGATTCTATGCCCTCCAATTAATGTTTTGAAACAGACCTTCTTGTAATGGCTATCATTCAAAAATCTCCAAAGCCTCCCCCAAGCATCTTTACCCATTATAAACTCAATAGGTGTTGGTATTTCCTCCATTATGCTATCTCTTGGTTGTTCAGATATAAGGGTTAAATTAAATAATAAAGTGGTGGCCCAATAGTATAGTCTTATATTTGATAAAGCCAAACCGCCCCTTTCTCTTGGCAAAGATAAAAATGTATACGCTCTTCTAGGCTTCTCATATGCCCAGCTGAAGCTAGAACAGCTCCTCAATTGTTTTCAAGCAGGTAGTAGAAAATTCTAAAGGAATTGCCCTTAAAAAATACAAAAATTTAGGGAAAAAAAGCATTTTAATTATGTTACATCTACCAATAATCGACAAGTTTAGATTATGTAATCTCATTAATTCAATTTTGGTTTTAGCAATCACAGGATCGATTTTACCATCAACAATTTTATCCACATTAGCCAGAATATCAACTCCAAGATATGTTGCTTTATCTACCTGTCTGGTATTATTAGCCATGCTGATGTTATTACAGACAATTTGGTTTTTAGTGCTATTAAGAGAATACCCCGAGATTTGCCCAAATCTTGCTGCTTCCGCCTCTATCTCAGCCATAGCTGTTTCAGGATCAGGGGTAGCTATGGCAATGTTGCTGGCGTAAGCCAAAGGTTTAGTCTTCCCACCTGCGGATTCTATAGGTCCAATGCTCCTGTTATTTTCAAGTTGCCGTAAAAAGGGGTCAATATATAGAGCAAAGAACAGCGGAGAGCTCGGGCAACCCTGTTGAGTACCTCAAGTTATTTCAAATGAGTCTGTAAGAACACCATTAACAAAAATTCTTGCACTAGGATGGAAATAAAGCATCTTAAAAGCCTGTATAAGCCCTTTACCTACTCCAACCCTTGACAGGGTCTCCCATTAAAAAAAAACCAGGAGACACTGTTGAAGGCCTTTTCAGCACCAGCAATATAAGTGCTGTTGGCTCTCCAGAGATGTTAGCGGCATCAAATAATGAGATGACCCTTCTAATATGGTCAATCGTGCCGCGTCCTGGTATAAAACCATGTTGTCGGGGTCAAACTGCCTTATGAATAACAGCGGCTAAACGAGTGGCCGTAAATCTTACTGTCCGCATTAATCAAAGTAATGGGGCGATAAGAGCCGGGTTCTAGTGGTGATTTAGTATTTGCGTTTTCAAAGGTAGACATGAACTTCACAATCTACGAAAAGGGAAATCTTGAGATGAGGGAACAGAGATAGTAAAAACTGGGAAAATGGAAAGACGAAGAACTAGATAGTGAGAAGGGATCTTGAGTGATAGAAGAAAAAGAAAAGAGAGGAGAACTGAAGTGAAAGAGTGTTAATGTATCAAGTTGAAACATGAGCAGCAATGTTTGATGATTGTTCTTCACCTTCAAGTGGCCAGGCGTATGGACATCTCCTTAAACCAGAAATGAGTATGAAATCATGTTCTGATAGATCACACTGTTCAGAAGCCAAATGTAACCTGTCCCGTTTGAACTAATTCTACTTATATTTGATGCACCTAAACCTTGGGCCCTTTTCTGGTTTCTTAGTGTATTTAAATAATTGTTTGGTATACCAGTTATTATTTCAGTTCTGATCTACACAAGGGACAGACAAGAATAGAGGTGGCATCAGATTGTTCCAGGGGGAAACATTAGTGGGATCTAATAGAACCTATTCTAAATCTCGTCAGACACATTCTGTTCCAGGTATCCCAGACCATGTCAAGGGATGGCTCAAGGCCAGCAGTGGTCTCTGTGACTTGAGGTCTGGGTAGCTCTGTCATCTCCCTTTCCCACTGCAAAAAAATCCAAAAAGGACTTCACAACCCAAGGTTGATCCGATTTGGTTAGGTCAACTGGTTGGAAAAAAGGTTGCTCTGTCAATTGTCATGCAAATCATATTAATATAACAGAGTCATGGGTCTGCAGGCCCAAATGACACAGTAGACATCCATCAATGATATTGTGGTTGAAGGTGTTTTGGGGATTTGTCGAAACAGAGCACCACAACGAAGGTGGGACCAACTTAATAGAATCTTACACATAAGCCAGGCCCAACTTCTGATGCATAATAAAAGTGGAACTACTTGATGGGAGACCAAGAAATTGCCTACAAAATCTATTTTCCTCAGCTTGTATGCCCGCGAGACCCCTGACCCAGCACAAACAGCTTAGTACATACTTCATTTGGGCCATATTTAACTGAGACAGCAAGATCATGATGTAAGGCCCACACAAAACCTACAAGCCCTTTCTCCACCCCCATTGTCTCTAACAATGACCAGGCTTCGACCTGATCACACTATCAAAGGTGCATGACATGTTCATAAATGTTAGGTAAATGGTACTCTGTTTAGCTACAGTATATTTGCCTTTCGAAAGATGCAAATTGAGTCATTGTTCCATCATTCCCAACCCTGCCCTAAACCCATATTGTGCCTCAGAAAAGACACTAGGGTCCGTGACCCATTGAGTTAGATGTACTAAAACAACTGCCTATAATCTTCACAGAACTATCTAAGAGAGAAATCAGATGATAACACCCAGGGTCTTGTCTACTCCCCTACACACGAATGATAACTGCCATTCTCCAAAACAATGGAAAGACAGGATTACAGGCATGATTAATACAGTTGATAAGGTGTGGGGCCCACAGCTCCTGGTTTCGTTTGTAATGGCCAATAGATACCTTATCAGGTCCCGGCACATTATTTGAGGTGCAAATCTAAATAGCCTCTATAACTTCATCCAAGGACATCACAATACTGAGGAGAAAACTAGGCAAGGTTGGATCTGAGCTTTCCTGTACCGTAGGCAAAAAGAAACAAATCTGAGAAAATGTGGCACCCAATGATCAGGAGCTATGTTCATAACTAGTTTGTTCCTGGTACCGTTGATAAGCGTGTTTTTATTTACAGAATCCCAGAACAGCCTTGTGTTTTTAATCTTGCAGGAGAAAAGAATTTCCCACATCTCTCTCTGCAGGTCCAATTACCGCTATCTCAAGAATAGTCTATAGCCTCATCTGCATTTAGCAATAAAGGGTCTATTTTTGGGGTTGACCTGGAGGGCAGTAGGCAGCCTGGTGTTTGCTTTTCTGCAAATGCTATCAGACCAGGAGTGCTGAGTGTTTTTCTAGGGCCTGATGGTCTTCATCAACAGGAACCTAATAACGTTGCCCAGCTTCACAATATCCTCCACCGCAATAACTCAGATGGATCTTGTTCTGTGCTGAAAGGGGCTGGATATTCAGAGGATGAGCAATTATCAAATGAGGACCAGGAATAAGATAATTGATAGAGTCAACGTTCTCTCTAACTTTAGGAAAAAACAATCCATAAGCTTTAAAGTACATCAAATGATTTACCCACAAGCAAATAATAAGTCAGAATCAGCAGAGTTTAGTTAAGAAATGTAAAGGTTTAAGGTTTAGTTACTCATACACGGGTAAGAGCATTAAGTAAGGATACACTATCCTAGATTAAACTCAAAATAGGTTTAATAAAGCAATATCAAACTCTGCGCGATCCGAGGGCAAAGGGAAATATCTTCCTCAGCTGTGGGAGATTAGTGGATAACTTTAGCAATTTGTTCAATAGGGAATCAGTTGACCTCATACACACCCTTAGGAGAGTTCAGATAGTTCCAAGTGACTAGTTCCATTCACCATACCATCCACATATGGACCACTCTGGTCTACCACTAAGGATGCACCAAGCACACATTCCTCCTCCCCTCTCAGGCACCATCATTGTGACAAATCAGAATCACTGTCATCAATCTGTATCAAATATTACTGAGTAACATTTGGATTTGAATCAGTTGGGTCATTAGTATGGAATCCCATGTCCACATTGTATTTTTGAAGCTGTCCATTCATGTGTGGCATAGGAGCTTGTGGCATGTCTGTATTTAAATTCTTCTACCTTTGAGTCTGCTGATTCTGCATCTTATCATCTGCTTGGAGCTGTGCATTTCTAACCTAGGATATCTGCCAATTCACCTGATTTTGTGGGTTAAACCTACACTTGTGCTTCCACGACCGAACTTGCTGCAAACATTATACGGATTGCTTTTCTTCAACATCTCTATCAAAGACCCTCTACCTCTGCCCTGAGTCGACGCATTCTGTTGTTGTCCACCAACTTCTCTCCGCACGCATGCATTCACTTGACCATTTTCCTGTGTGACAACAGTACAATCAGCACCTAAACCCATGTAACCTTTCTTTGCTGCCCTTGTTTGCGCCATTATTAACTCTTTCTTTAATCTCTTATGTTTGGAATCCACTTCATCTCCACAATCGTTTGCACACCGAAGAATCTCCTCTATGGGTTTGCTCTGCCAGCAAATCAAATGCTATTGTATTATGGCACTTATTTCAGGTCATAACCCATTCACAAATTGATACACGGAATGTCCCACATCCTTTCCAGACACATTTTCTATTCCACTGTACTGCTAAAACGCCTGTAAAAGTCATTCATAATATGCATCTCCTTCAACTCTTGTGTTATCCTATCGATCTTTACCCAATCAGTCTTTTTTGGAGAAATCTTTCCTTTCAAATAAGTATTGACTTAATTATATTTTTTCATTACCTCGGGTGATTGTGCACCAGCTCTCGGATCTCTCACAGGTTCTATTTCTGGCCAATCTATAGCAATTTTACATTCAGTCCATAAATCACTCGGAACCGCAATGTCAAATAAGGTGTCCAAATCCTTTAGCAAAACTTTTGAAACTTTCATGAATCTTTCAACTTGTCTATATCATTCCACAGGTTTCTCCCATAGTTTTGGGAAATCGTTTCTAAAGGACAGTATATCAGGTCTAGTCCATGACAGATGAACATAACCTCCTCCTATCATCTCCCGCATTGGAAATATTTTTTTTTCCTGCGTTTTCTGTCTCCCCTCCAAACATTGGATACATAGGCATAACCGTTTTCTTCATCTCCTTCTTTTTAGCCCATATGCCTTCCCATCTCGCCAACTCACCCCATTACCTAAGAGTTGTCAATAACTCCATAATCTGTAATCTTTAACCTGAGGGTTTTATACTATCAAGATCTTTCTCACTGAAGTCTAATTAATAAGTCTTTTGTAAAGTTTTTGATTTTTATATGTCCACACCATATTTCTGTGCAACTTCAGCTAATTTTTCATGATTATGTCTAGCTCTCCTGATAATATATTTACATACAAAAAACAACTTATCATCACAATAATATATGATTCTTTCCTGGGCTGATTGTACCCAAAATCATTTCTTTCAACTCCACTTTAAGTTTTGCTAAATCAAGTGATTTTTCATTTGCGTCTTTACCACAGATGTTCCCTTAACTTCCGTACCTTTGTCAAATGTAGAAGGTGCTATATCTTTAATCCAATCATCAAGTTCCTATGGGGTAGGCCGTATCGGTCTATCTAATGCACCCTCTTGCGATCCTCCACTAGCTCCTTCCACTCGTGGTGTAACCTGTATTTCTGAACCTCGTGTAGCCATTTGTAGAGTCTTTCCTACCATGGCTTGCATTCCTCTACTAGGATTCTCTATATTTCTTTCTACGGTACCTGATAATGAAGTCTCTATCACTTGATTGTGTGTTACATTAGTCTGGGTTGTCTCTACACTGACTCCTGATTCATTTCCTTGATGAGAATTATCACCATTCGGATTTATCGAATTGAGATTTATTTGTTACCTACCCAATCTCTGTGGAATAATGTTTGCTACTCCCAAACCAGTAGGAATGGTCAAGGAATGTACCTGCAGTCCTCCGTTACCTGATTGATACAGAGGAACCACAGGTCCTATAGTTACTGGAACTAAAAGAGCATCAGGACCATTCAGTATCATGGGGTATTAAACCCTGCTCCTCTAAGTTTTTTCTCTTCGATCTGGAAAGGATTATTATGATTTGAACTATCGGGCAGTGAAGGTGCATCTGGTTGAATTCTCACAAAAGGATTAGACCCTGTTTGCGATTGTTTTCCGCTCTATGGTGGAGGTCAATTCAATAATAGTTCATTCAAAAACTCATCATCTAGTTAATTATCACTCTCATCTGTTAATGCCAATGTTTGAGAACTTTCAAGATGTTTTTGCTTTTCTTCACCCTTTTCAACTAATGCAGGATACATTTTCTCGGCGATATCTTTTCTCCAGATCTTCTGTTGACAATCTCATCCAGCCTCAACATACCTAGTTAAGGTATTCTTATATCTTTCCTGATATTTCAGTTTTTCTTTCTGATGGGCAACATGTTCTGATTTTCCGATGGCTTCAATTTGCATAGGTCTCGGAGGTGGTTTAGTATCATTCAGCTGTCTTCTCAAATTTCCAAGAATTCGTACATTGAATGTTCCATATTGGGGAAAAGCTAAAGGTCCATAATTTTCATTATATTTCATCCAATTCTCTGATCATGTGAATGTATGATAGCCTTTCTCTTGAGTCATATACAAAGCAGGCGTGCCTTCGGGCGGTATTGGTACCCCTTCTCTAGTAGGTTCAGGCACATCTCCCTGTATTAATGTTTTTATACTTTCCAAAATTTTCATGGTTCATATTAAATTGTTTCTAATGTCCTTTACAAAATATTTCACCCGATTCTCTAGCAGACACCTCCTTGTTGTCGTTTAAGCTACCAATCGCTGTACGACTCTCTATGACACTATCGACCAATACCAGCGCGGTTTCACACCAACCGACCAATCGCAGTGTAACACTTATGATGTCAGACTACTCCTTACAGCAGCATCCCCTCCTTCACAATAAAATATGTCTTCAACTCTGATCTCAATACAGCTTTTTAAGATTTCCATTCAATCAGAAATTTATTCACACATTCCGAGCAACATCTCGACTAGCACGACTCCACCTAAAAATCCATATGATTGAACTATGGGCACTTTGAGAAAAACCCCAATGATTAATATTCACACTCTTACAATGTTCCCTTCTCTGGTGGTACTGCCGATAAAGTATCATGCACAGCACCTTCAAAACACAGCAGACAAACTTACTCAGCATTAAGGGTGGGCAGAATTTGCGAAAGTGTTTTTCGCTAAATATCGCAAAAAATCTCTGCGATCACGCAACATTCGTGATCGCAGAGATTTTTGTGTGCTGCTGATTAATGTGTTACTGAATTTGACCTTCAACTCGGGCACCTGCTTTATTCATATCTGTAAGACTTACAGATATAAATAAAGCAGGTGCCCGAGTTGAAGGTCAAATACAAGTGCTTCCTGTTGGGGTTTCATTTTTGTGACAGGAGCATCATGCCAGAATGAATCCTGCCCTGCATATTTACCCAAGAAGATGCCACCGTTTCGTGCAATACCTCTACTCAACTGGAGTACTTTCTACTGGCTAATCAGTAAGTGCTACCTCGTTGGGTAAATGTATGGTGCTTTGTTTTCCGACAATTACAGCTGTGTAAAGGGCCAGAAGAGTTGTCTACAGCGACCATGTGTGTCTGTAACGTTGCCACAGCGCCGACTGGCGCCGGGGTCCCTTGAGTGAGCTGTCCATCATAGTGGGGGAAAGGGAGGGAAGACGATGCACACCACTGGGGTGGGGGGTGTGGGGCCAAACGGGAGGGGCTTCCATGCAGTTCACATGCCTCTTGTTTATAAAGGGCCAGAGACGGATCTGAGCAGCAGATGAGGAGACAGAACCTCCTGGTGTCAGGAACTACACTGCAATTGCGCTCGAGAAACTCATGGATGCACAGAGCTCCATCAAGGATGACAGCAAATTGTTGACGGTAGTAGATATGAGGAGAAAGCACACCTGCCTAGGTGACAATTTCCGTTCCCTCGCAGATCGCGGAAGTTTCGACATTTTCGCGTTCCGTGTGGAACGCGAAAATGTCTAATTTTCGCAATTTCCGCGAGCGGAACGGAAATTGTTGCCCACCCTTACTCAGCATATGCCACACTGAGAACACCCGTAGGTGTATATTCTGGGATTTTAGGCCTCTTCGGACCTGATAATAACATCAATACAACAACCACTTACTCAAACATTAAGCACTAACCATTGCTCTACTAATTCTTGCCATTTACATATCAAGCATCACGCAAAACCCTATTAATGCTCACACCACTTGTTTTGTTGTTCCCGTTGTTTTCTTCAGAACTGGCACTTGGCCAAATTTCACTGTCTTGGGGTTTGGGTAAATCTATAGTGACCTCAATATGCATCCACCTTATATCCCAGTTTTGTCAGGCAGTGAAAACATCCGACACGCTACCAGAAAAACTGTTATATATCGTCATGTACTGGACCCAAGAATATTTATTACTTGTATTTTTATATTATTTTTATCTAACCTCTGGATATTCTGAGAGTCAACTTTATCTCTAACTTTAGGGAAAAACAACCCATAAGCTTTAAAGCACACAATCAAAGGATGAGTCAGAATCAGCAGAGTTTAGTTAAAAACTTAAAAGTTTAGTTATTCATTCAAGGGTAAGTACATTAAGTAAGGTCGTACAATCCTAAATTGAACTAAAAATTATTAAAGCAATATCAAACTCTGTGAGAGCCAAGGGCAAAGTGAAAAATGTTCCTCAGCCAAGGGAGATTTGTGGATAACTTTAGCAATTTGTTCAATAGAAAATCCAGTGAACCTCATACAAATCTTTAGGTAACTTCAGATAGTTCCAAGTGACCAGTTCCAGGTTGTTAAAGACAGAAGTCTGTCTTAGTCCATCACTGTAACATTAAAGTCACAGCAGCATGACGCAAACCCTCTCAGCTGAAAAGGTTCCACTACGCTAGCATACTAGCAGGCAGCAGATCACCGTATTTCGTCACAGTTCGTCTTGTCTTTAAATATCTAAGATATTAGTCTCAATGCTGCAAAATGGGTGAGCCCAGTTCAGTTCCAAAATCTGTGCAATTATACTCCATGAGTTCCGGAGTGACACCCCGTGACATTATCAGGAATGCCAGACCACTCAGCCCCATTGGTCATCTTCGCCAGGATGAGGATGATGTAGTAGGTAGAAGTATACAATCCGGAATGATTAAGTGATCCAAGTTACGTAGCTGTTTTAAAATCATTCAGTTTAATAACATGATGTCAAAATTCCAACAGTTCGTCCTCAAGCATTTGTTCTAGGATGTGACAGTTTTTGTTGCAAATACTATCAGGGTGTGCTGTGAATGACAAAGGAAGCGATTGAGAATGAGAGTACAAATAGCAACTTTGCTAAAAGTTCCCAAAGACTTCAGACTATTCAGTTCCTAAGATCCCATTAATAAAAAGGAAGCAAGATTTTGAGGCCTACATGAAATATAGCTCATTAACAATATATTATGCTAAATATGAATCTCGCATTGAAAAATATTTAATATAATTCCCACAAAGAAATGCATTAATGGAACACTTCAATCAAGTCATAATTAATTCATATAAGTATAGGGTACTCATAACAGTGTTGCACATATATAAAGAAAGTTCATATAAATACTCTTGGCACATATGTTATTGAGGCACACGTAAGTGCATTTGATGAAAGATTCACAAATGTTACTTTGACTAAAACCCATGTAGCACCTACATTTCTTTTGTCATTTCAGTGTACACGTTACACATGAAATACTATTAATTTCTCATGCATGGAACATTAATTGTGCATGCATTTTTCTTTATACATATTTATTATTACATTATCTATTACCATGATGTAATTAAGGTGTTTACAAAATTCACATCCATTTAGTAAATTTGAAATATAACATAAGCTCATTCTAGCATTCTGCATGCTTTTACCAATCAGTATCTAAATCAGAATTACATTTTGTCATTTTCCAGAAGCGTGAAGCTTAACAAACGTTTCTCATCATCTATATAAATTATTGTCACAATTATTTTCTTTCTTAATTTGTCGCAGATTTTGTTAAGGGAAATCTCTGCTCTATCAAGACCTGGTGTTTGCTTTTCTGCAAGTGTTATCAGACTAGGAATGTTTTTCTGGGGCCTAATTGTCTTCATCTACAGGAACTTAATAATGTTGCACAGCTGCACCGTAGTTGTGGGAGATGCGTCTCTTACCAAACACCTAGCAACCAAAGCCAAGATATAAGTGCATATAAATTGATGGATGTTACCAGCTTTTTGCCATTTCCTACAATTTCATCATTCCTACTGCCAACTACCACCTGTGATATGTTCCCCCACGGGATTTCCAATCGAACTGTCATGGGGTCGTGATCACTATAAATAGTAGGCCGGATATACCCATCAATCACCCAATTTAACAAATGTCTGGAGTAAAAAACTGTAATCAATCACAGACTGACATGTCCTGCTTACATAAGTATTGTGAGCAGGATAACATGGATCTGGATGTTCTACATCACTGCAGAGTTTGAAGATAAGCAAATATGAAGCCAAACGGCAACCCCCACAATCACATCTCTTTGCAGACACCATTGAATCCCTAATCTTAAATAGACTGCTATCGCTAAAAGACAGGGTTTTACCCAGCTTAGCATTAAAATCCTTGTGAGGATTAAATTAAGCCCCTTATCCATCAAGAGGTTCTTATATCTAGCCTGGCTATAAAATCAAACAAAAGACAAAAAATTGGATTAATATTGTAATAAAATCATCATTATAAAAACTAATGATGATCACACTAAGGTTGTTATTGCTTCAGGCCAGATTACATGTTTGAAATAGATCACTATTAGTGGGAATCGTGCAAATACTACAATTTAGGTCTTAAACCATGAGGTTAGGCTCTTTTGTGCCTGCCCTAAAGCTGAGCGGGTATCGGGGACTGAATAATAAATAAAACCACCACAAAATGCATTGTGAGTGGCCCAGGTTTCCTGAAACAAGGCAATATTGTAGAATTTCACATAATTCACCCACTTTTCCAGACACAATTTGCTCGATACCCCAGCAATGTTCCAACTTAATCAATCAATCAATCAAATAACTTTATTTGGTTATTATATAGAGCAAATAACCATAAAAGTAAAATTTATAAATCACAATCAAGTTCCATGATTAAAAATAGAAAAGATAAATACAGCTAAAAACAGATCGATAAATCACAATTGATTTACGGAATTTAAAAATAGTTTTTAAAAAGGCAGTAACAGAAGCAACAGTAAATACATTATCTAAATTCTGTAACGCCAGGAATGCCGGGCGACAACGTCTCAGTTCCATTCTCTTTAACACTGGGACTGGCCATCATTTTCTGTGTATGGAATAAAATGTGCAAAAGAACAAGATATGTATGCACAACTGGGCTGATATATCATCATAGGGGCAGTTACAGAGTGCTCTTGACCAATCGTTTACCTCGGGGAAGCTTAGGGTTCTATGCAAGATGTCAAGTCTGAGACGCTTTAACAAGAACCTGTCAAAGTCCTTAGTAGTTAACAGGACATAGGGCTATATATTAACAGTAATCAATGTAAGATGATGTGCCACCATCGTGGATTTAGTCATTTCACTAGTAATTCTAAGTTCACTCAAATATGACATACATAGATTTTTAAGATCCTTTCTTGGTACCCGACACATAGAAGAAGGGTCATTAAAATATTCCTTGTGGCCTAATTGAGTTAAAAACATCTTAACATAGTATAGCCATCTTATCTTGTTAACCCCATCAATTCCCATTGCGTCCTTTAGAATAAGGCGATTAAATGCAGATTCTTCAGTGGTCCAAACCCTGTGCCACAAAAGGACATGTTGTATTTTAATCACGTCCTCAAGGCAAGGCAAATTAACTTCTGTATGACAGATAAGTGTAGACGTACTGTCCGGTACTGCCAAAAGATACCTGAGGAAAATATTTTCAGTCACTTGTGACAAATTAACATTAGCATACCCCCATATGCCTGCACCATAAGTAGCAATCGCTACACAAGTTGCCCTATAAATGCACAACAATTCCCCTGGCAAACGTCTACCCATTTTCCTGCTGAAATTCGTTAGTGCCATCAATGACTTACAAAATAAGAGCCTTCTAGTTTTAATTGCACTGCTCCAGGAGCCAGACTGATCAAACAGGATTCCTAAGTAGGAAAATGTGTTAGAGTTCTCTGAAGCCTTCGAGTTCATGAAAATTGAATTTTTCTTTTTATTTGCCCCAGGCCCACATCTCATCGAAAACGTTTTAGTTAAGTGTCAGGCCCAAGTTTGTCATGAATTGTGAGAAGGATGTTACAACCCTTTGCAGGCCAATGGTTGTGAGGGCCAACAAAACCGCATCGTCTGCACAAAGGAGTGCAGGGATAGGGTGAGCAGCTGCGAAAGGCAGATCCCTGCTCTCCTTAAGTAAAGTGCCTTCTAAATCATTGATGTATAGAGTAAACAGGAAGGAGCAAGGACGCAGCCCTGCTGCACTCCTCTCGAGATTTGAAAGTCCCTGGTACAGTCCCCATCCTGTCCAAAGCGGACCCTCGCTCTTGCCCCTGAATAGAGCTGCCTAAGAAAAGAAACTATATGGTCATCCACCCCCAGCCTTTCCAAAATTGCCCAGAGCTTTTCGTGAACGAATCAATCGAATGCTGATGTATAGAGTAAACAGGAAGGAGCAAGGACGCAGCCCTGCTGCACTCCTCTCGAGATTTGAAAGTCCCTGGTACAGTCCCCATCCTGTCCAAAGCGGACCCTCGCTCTTGCCCCTGAATAGAGCTGCCTAAGAAAAGAAACTATATGGTCATCCACCCCCAGCCTTTCCAAAATTGCCCAGAGCTTTTCGTGAACGAATCAATCGAATGCTGATGTTAAATCAACAAAAGTTAAAAACAGCCTCTCCCTTTTAGCTTTCGTATATTTGTCTAAAAGAATGTGAAGGTTTAGGCCCTGATCTATGGTGCCCAGACCCTTGCGAAAGCCATACTGGAGATTACTGATAATTTATTGCTCTTCCGCCCACGTTTGAAGTCTATTTAAAACCACACGCCCTATTATCTTAACTGTAGAATCCAATAATGATATTGGGCGATAGCAAGCTGGACTTGCTCTATCGCCCTTTTTAGGTCTCGCCTGGCGTAGGCTGCGCGCATGCGCAGTCTCGCTTGCGAGATTTAATGTTAATGGGTATTTTCTGTAAGGGGCTTTAAGCTCCGCCCCTCTTTTCCATTGGCTGGCGTCACCGTATGGTAAACGGTGGCCAGCCATTGGAACAGAGCTGTGCATGATGTATTTGCTCGGCTTTTTGAGCCGTCCCACTTGGATGGGCTTGCCTGAATTACGTTAGTCGCAAAAGGTTTGTTATCTTTGGGGACATGTGTTTCAAACACATGGCCCCATAAAGATAACAAACCTTTTAGTAGGCGAGGCCATCCAAGTGGGACGGCAGAAAAAAGCCGAACGAGACGTAACTTCCCGCTGGTTGCTTGTAGGTCACTGTTTAAAGTCTGAATGTAGTGCAGCTTTTAAGCTCTATGTGAACCTCTATGCACTACTACATATAGTGCTGTGTTTACATTCTCCTTATAGTGTTTTGATTATGTTCTACATGACTGTGTGGCAGCAGCACTACAAATAGTGAAGCATTTATGGTTTACATGTGTCTTGTGTTCCCACTTGGCATGTGCTTCACTGACGTGCATGTTATCCAAGCGACAATGACAGTCTGCACGAGCCTGGCTGCATAAGCGCAATAAAGAACCGTTCGCATAAAAGTGTCAATGCCAGACCAATTGGCTTTGCACGGGATTTATTCTCCCAGGCTACGCCCCTTTCCCTCACTCCCTCTCCTCAGTTGGCCGTACAGTGCCGGGTCTTTGAAGGACTTCCTGGTCTCCGCCCCCTCCTTCGCTGTACTGTGTGAGGTCTTGGCAGGGCCTGTGATTGACGGGGCCTTCTCCATCATGGCAGCGGGCAGGTCAAGGCTCGTGCTGCTCGTGGCGTCTCACTGTTCTGAGTCAGTGTCAGACATGAACCCCGGCAGGCTGCAGCAGTTGAGAGTCCGTGTCTCAAACCCTTAAGGGATGTTCTGGCACCATATGTGGGTGTCATGAAGCACCAACTCTTCCTTGCCATCAGCCCCCTCTCCCGTCAGCAAGAACAGCCCCCACTTTGTTTCTTCTTGGGAACCCGGCTCTCGCTGTGTTATGTCAGTATTAACTCGATACATGATCGCTATGACTGTTCTGTCTAAACCACGACGGAGTCATCACTTTTCAAATGCATGTGTTGGTTTGTAGCAGTGGATGCGCTCAAAGGATACCCGGGCTTCTAATTCCTCTTCATAATGACGTAGCCATCGCGATGCTAGAGGAACACCCAACGTGACATCAACAGACTTGAAGCGGTAAAACCGTCGAGCGAGACGTCAAATTAGGGTTGTGGTAAAGGACAAGCCTGATGGATAATGAGGCGGTAGAAAATTCTAAATGACATCATCAGATAGAGGCTGAAAGAACAACTTTCAGTATCACAGCTACACTTAAGAAAAGCCTCCACAGTGACACCGTCAGACTCTGTCATCAAAACCATTGGTTGAGGACATGATATGACTACAGGAGTTGATGAAAAGGCGACATCGCCGGCAGAAACTGCTGTAAAAGCCACTAGGATGACACCATCAAAACGGGACCGCAGGAACACCGTCCCATGAAACAACATGAATCTCAGGCTTCAGAAAAGCACCAGCAATGACATCATCTATCTGAGACAATGGGAAGGAAGCACATGTGGTGCGACAACAAACGTTTGAGGCTGCAGGAAAGGTAGAAGGTTGGAGTTGTCATGCTGAGACTATTGGTTCCAGGACATCATAGTGTGACTGAGGCTGCTGGAAAAGTTAAAATAATATGCCGTCCAGCTGACCCTGCAGTAGAAACTCCAGCATGTCATACAGTCAGCTTGACGGTCCAGTACGAAATCAATGGATGTCATGTAAAGTGGTGCTACTGGTGAAGAGCCTCTGGCACAAAAGACTGAGGATAGAGTAAAGTGCCCAGAATGACATTATTCCCAAGCTGAAAAAAAGCCCCTTGACTCATATCATGGGGGAAGGCAGTGGGAATGTGACAGGATAATGTCAATATATTCAGGCAGGGCTTTAAGTGGGCCGGGTCTCACCGGTGCTGAGCACAAGCAGTTTTTTAGAGGGGACCTCAAAACGGGTCTCTATCGGGCTTTGTTTTGTGACTTGGCACAAGCGGTCCGTCTTTTTTCCAGACTGCAGTGACAGCAGGCACATCGATGTGCGCGTGTTCACACTGCTCACTTCTCACTAGTGGAGAAGCTACGGCATGACGTCATGCCAGGTGTGGCTTCTAGGGGAAGGGAAATTCTTTAAAGAGAGTCATTTTCTCTCTGGATTTCCCTTCTCTTTTTGAAACTCAGGAGCACCAACATTGTTGTGGTGTCAGCAGGGCTTTGAGTGGAAGCTTTTTCAATATTATATACAAGCCATAGTTGCTGCTTGTTTATGTTATGCAACTAACAACGATTGACAAAGCCAATAGTCTTGACTTGTTGTAGGTATGATGTTACTTGTATCATATATCTGGATGCGATGACAGAAGAACCAGCAAGTCAGGCGGCACACTATGCTAAGCACAGATTTTTAGCTTATGTGTTTTTAAGCCACACCCTTTGAGAAACCCCCAGTTTTTTCATCCCACTTAAAGCCCTGTATTCAGGCTTAGCAAAGCCTTCACAGGGACCCAACAAGAATAATGCTGCGGATGACTACTCTGAAACACCACTGTGAGTTGAGATTGAGGATAAGACTCCTGAGTAATAATGTCGTCTAAGAGAGCTTTGTACTTTCTGATGCATACGTCTAACCAGATTCCTCACTTGTGGCTATCCCCAGGCATCAGACTGGATCCTAGAAAACTGAAAAAGTAGAGCTCCTACAAGTTGGCGTATTATAGTGCTGGGCTTCCCTTTTTAGGTCTAGCTGAGTCAGCGCGCATGCGCTGCTCGGAGAAACTTTAGTAAGGGCTTTAAAAAATGCTACCACCGGCTACAGCTTGCAGTGTATGTGCGCGGGCTTCAGCAGAGGCGCCATATGGCGTAATTACTGCTGCACGCACCACTCGCGCACCTGCACTGCAAGCTGTGGCCGGCAGTAGCATTTTTAGCTTGCTAATCGCGGCACCGGTGCTTTACTTTTAACATTAAAAGTAAAGCGCCGGTGCCGTGATTATAGCAAAAGTAAAGAAATAGAAACAAACATCTATTTCTTTACTTTTGCTATAATCGCGGCACCCGCGCTTTACTTTTAATGTTAAAAGTAAAGCACCGGTGCCGCGATTAGAAAGAAAAAAATGCTACCGCCGGCCACAGCTTGCAAGGTGTAGGAGGCACGTATCGTCCATACTGGCAGGCAATATATGTTAAGAGTGCATGGTGTGGGATAACAAAGCTAGGATTTAAAACATAACCAAGCGGTTGGAGTTGTCCGTACTAAGACTTTATTACTTTACATAGGAATACAATGGACCTTGACCAGTAACAAATTATTAGACTTGCAAATCTGCCGAAACAGATTATGACCCCACTACTCGGTGCTTCCAAAAAAAGTGTCTTCTACTTTATATTTTCCAACCCTGGAGATTCTCATTTTCTTTTGTTATTAAATCTGTATTATCGCCCTTACGGGGAAACAAAGTGTGAAAAACTATATTAGTTGATATCGTTTTTCTATATACTATTAGAGTGCGCGCCTTCAACTGATTTCCTGATTGGTTCATTATTTCGAATTTAAATTGTCTTAAGTGCATGCACCCATAGAAATGGAAAGAAGAGGGTGGAACCTGCAGGGTGCCAAACAGAAGACGTTAATCCAGTACCTTGTTATGATTCGAGGGGGTTATGGGTGTGCGTTGTTATTTGTTCACCACCTGTGTATGGGGATAGCTTGACAGTCCTTTCGCTCAGCCATCTATCCACCTTCACTTAGCGAAAAAAACTTTTTTGCATTCTACCCTGGATGGGTCTGTGACGTGAAGGCTGGTGATGTCATTACGTGGCCAGGCAATCTGCACTGTGTACGTGAGAGCGCAGCCTGACTCACGCCCTTCAACTTTGAGAGGAAGAGCAGGCCAAGCGCCACCCCTTGCTGACCCAGCATAGATACAGGGGGGCCCCCCTGGCCTGCAAACAATGGGGGGGTTTCCAGCCCATCACTCTATTGTGTGTGTTGGGCTGAGCATATTTGGAGTAGGGTGGCGGGTTGTCCAATCACTGCTCGTCTGATGTCCCTTAATGAGTAACTGAGGGAATACCAGACACAACCACACACACAACCACAAACACACTCAACCACACACACTCAACCACACACATAACACACACAACCACACACACAATCATACACACAACCACAACCACACACACAACCACACGCACAACCACACACACACAACCACACACACAGCCACACACACAACCACACACACACAACCACACACACACACAACTACACACACACACAACTACACACACAACCACACACACAACCACACACACAACCACACATACAACCACACACAACCACAACCACACACACACACATACAACCACACACAACCACACACACACATCCACACCCACAACCACACAACCACACACAACCACACAACCACACAACCACACAACCACACACACAACCACACACACACAACCGCACACACATAACCACACACACAACCACACACAACCACACACACACCCATACCCACACCCAGCCACACCCGCACCCAACCACACACACACACAAACACACACACAACCACAATCACACACACACACACACACACACACAACCACACACAACCACAATCACACACACAAACACACACAACCACACACACACAACCAAACACACACAACCACACACACAAACAACCACACAACACACACACAATCACACACACAAACAACCACACAACACACACACAACCACACATACAAACACACACACACACACTACCACACACAACCACACACACACAACCACACACACATAACACACACAACCACACACACTCACACACACAACCTCTCTCACACACAACACATACACACAGAACCACACAAACAACCAACCACTAACCAACCACACACAACCAACCACAACCAACCACACAACCACACACACAACCACACACACACAACCACATACACACAACCACAACCACACACACAACCACACACACAACCACACACACAACCACACCCAAGCACACCCAACCACACCCACACACAACCACACCCACACACAACCACACACACACACAGCCATACACACAACCACACACACAACTAAACACACACACAACCACACATGCACACAACCACACACACAACCACAGACACACAACCACACCCAACCACAACCACACACAACCACACCCAACCACACACACACAACCACACACACAACCACACACACAACCACACACACACACAACCACACACACACACAACCACACACAACCACAACCACACACACAACCACACAAACAGCCACACACACACACAACCACACATACACACAACCACACACACACAACCACACACACACAACCACACACACATACACAACACACAACCACAAACAGTTTTTTGGGCTGTCAGTATAAATACGCTGTCACCAAACACGAGGAACACCTCAGGAAAGTTTGGGAAATGACCCCCAACTTTGAAACCACTTGCTGTTGCAGAGTGTGTGCTGTACACATGGCAATACCTTGACACAGCAGACTGTTGCAAGGAATGCTTTGAGCCTCGGAGGCTGACAGACCTCAGTCTGTGCATTAGTTCACCCCATCTTGGCGCTGCATGAAAACAGGGTGCCCACTGTCCAGCATGAAATGAGACATTGTGATTGGGGCTGGAGATGCTATTTAGCAATCTGCTTAGAACATTGTGTTTCATTTATGGCATTAAACATAAAGGAGCACTGGCAATGCTGATAAAATGGATTTCATTTTGAGTAGTGACTAAAACTTTAAGAAAGCCTTCAGTAATGAAACAAGCGCAATAGGTCTTGCATTTGCAAAAGTTTAAGCTATTAGCATTGTTCATGAAAATGCCTTTTTTAATCTATTTTATAAAAACAAACACATAAATAAATGTCATTATCATTTACAATGCCAATAGCTAGTGTTGCATTATTATTAGCAATGCCAACTGCTCACACTTTTATAATGCGAGACCTATTGCATTGCAAATGCTTGTTAAAAATAGGGACAATAGTGGATTCGTACCATGTCGTTAACAGCCCCATTGAACAGCATGCATTAAAAAGTTGCGTAAGCAGTGGTCCCCATATTGCCACATTATTTTTAAACAAGTCAACCGGGACACCATCCAGGCCCGGTGCCTTGCCGCCCATGCTAGCCTTTATGGCCGAATTGACCTCACTCAAAGTGAAGTCCATTCTAAGATTATGTAAAGAGGATAAGATCTTCAAGTCAGCCTCTATCTCCACCGGCACTTGATCATCTAGTGGTTGATTAGTGTAGAGCTTGGAGTAATGTGATACCCACTCCTCCTCCGGGATGGCAATCTCTATAATTGCTTTAGTTTTATCAATAAGAAAAGGCGCATTAAACGTCTTCCAAAAGGCAGCGGAATCGCGATTCGTCGAGGCCTCATGCAGGGCATTCCATGCTTCCTCTTTTAATTCATCCTTCCTTTTTGTTAGTGCCCTCTTGTAGATCCTTCTGGCTTCTCTAATAAGGTCATAGTCCTTAACTCTAGCTTTTAGGGCATGTTTAAGTTTAGAATTGGCCTTAGTACAGGTAGAATCAAACCATCCTTCACTGTTAGTGCTGCACCTTTTGGCGTTTACCCAAAGACACTTTTTAATTTGGGCTGAAATAGCTATAAAATTCTCTATAATTGCTGAGTGAGAAGAATTTTCATCTAAGCAGACACGAAAACTATTTTCACACGTCATCAGTAATTTAGAAAGAAATTCCTCTGGTATCACTTTCGTCCACTTCAATGCGTATCCATTTTGTCTGCTCAAGATGATGTTATTGAAGAATTGCGTGGATCTATTTTTCCTATTAAAGTCTTGATTAAACACCAAAATATCAACACTTAATAGAAAATGGTCGCTTAAAGCGATATCGTGAGTAATAAAGCTCCTAACACGGGCAGAGTGTCTACAGGATATCAAGATGTAATCGATAGTTGAAAAGACACCTCTACCATTAAAAGTTGGACTAAAAGGGGCCTCAGGTAAACATAGGCTATTTGCAAACCCCATGTCAGAAGATCCCCATGCAATGAATGAGAAAAGTGTGGGAAACTAGTGTCTTTACCAAAACTAATCCCACACACCCCCCTATCTCCCTTGTTACATAAAGAACAATTAAAATCGCCTCCCGAAATTACAAAAATGACTTTGGTAATCCGGCTAAGCAAATCTTTCACATCTCTACATAAATTTCCCAATACCTCCTCCACCATTTCAGGGGGGGCATTATTATAGAAGTTCAAAATAATCACACAGGAAGCCTTGCCCACGTACATACTAATAATATGATAATAACTATTATTATCCACCATCTCAACTTTCCTAGTTTTTAAATAATTGGAGATGTAAGTACAAAGACCCCCTTTTGCTCTGCCATGTATCGATCTGGTTGCTGGGGTGAGCAATGTTTTATAGCCACACAAATGAATCGGCTCCTCAGCCCAGGTTTCTTGTAGACTAAGTATCTCATATTTGTTTACATAATCCACCCACACAGTGTTATCACTTTTGTTTTCAGTCCAGCCACATTCCAAAACATGATCTGACATTTGGTATACTTTACATTGCTGCCCAATATACCACCAGTACCTACGCCAAAAGTGGGGATAATTTCATTGTGAGGGATGGAGGTATGCACAAAATCATCTCACTTCTCTCCATGATTGACAGCTGTGTTGGTTGGTATCTCTTGGGGTGGTTGTACTGTTCCAATACAACTAGGGCTGTCTAATAAGGGACAATTATAGCGGACACCATCTGATGGGCTAATAGTAACAGCTTCGATGGAGTCCCCAGATCTCAGTCAGTCTACTTCTTCATGCTCGTTGAGTCTGTCAAAGCGGTTTTGGGTGGAAATATTAAACTGACTCCTAAAGGACGGCATAGAATTTTCCCAGTTTGACCTAGGGGGATTCCATTGTAGGGGCTGATAAAAATATCCTAGGGGAACGGCACTAATCTGTGAGTTTCCCATAAAGTTATCTCCAACTCTATTCAAGATTAATCTCACAAAATTTGGCGTTTTGAATGTCAACACAACGCAGTCCCCTTGGCAATTTTTTGGTCCTAACCAGCCTACCCTCCTTACCATTTTGAACTCATCAAATAATTTTCCGGTTAAGCCTAACCTACGACCCAGCCACTGTAAGGACTTAGTCCTTAGATTCACCCATGATTCTCTCATCTCATCAGCCAATGCAGGGACATTAACTAGAATCACTGCATACGGTGTAACCGCTGGTGGTAAATCTAAGCGTGTGACATGTTTTAACACCGGATTCTGGCTCGCATTACTTGGGTTTGCTAAAAAAGAAGTTGTTGCTGACTTCAACAGGGCCGGTGCGCTAGTAGCTAAGTGGACCGATGAATTAGCGGCTAGTGTATTTTGAGTTATTGGAGGAGAGACAATTGTAGGAGCCTTAAAGCTAGTACTAACAGGCCAGTGTGTCTTCTATGTGAGTTAGTAGCTAAATGGTCATCTTTAGTAGTGTGGCCAACCGAATTCCTTCTACGTGATACTGAAAGCTGAGCGATATCTAAGCATTTAGCTAAAGACGCCTCAATTGCGCCTATTCTAGTTGTCAGGTTACCTAGGCTGTCTCTTATCAATGTGTCTAGAACATCCAGCTTAACTTTTAGTTGTTCTACCTCAATTTGTGTGCGCGTGTTAGTATTAATTATTGCTTTTTCCCAGTTTTCGGATTTAGTTACTGGTATTGACTTTGTCCTTTTCTGGGCCCTTTTTTGGGTTTTAGGGGAAAACCTCTCTACTGCACTAGAGTCTATAGCTTCCCCTCATTGGTATTCGGGGAGATACTAGGACAATTACTCGGATTCCTGGCACGCTTATTTGGTGGCTGGTGCTGTGCATCAAATTCCTGCTCACTACCTGACAGATGGTCAGAAATATTCACCACACAGCCATTAGTACCCAATTTACTTCTCTGATCCTCAACTAATTCAGAGCTCACTTTCGCTGAGGTACTCTCATCTACCCCAGGTTTCAGGGCCTCCTCGACCGTGTTAATCTGCCGTTCTATGGCGCCTACAGCTCCAGTGAGGTAGCTGAGTAAAGACTGGCGGGAGTGCTCTCCTGTACTGACTTCTTATTCTGAGTGGACATTGATTTTCTCTTCCCCATATTGAGTATGTCACAAACAGATGGCAAAAATCGAGATAAAAACGACCCAACACTTTTTAAATTACCAACAAAGCAGAGATACAAGAAAAAAGAAGGAGGATAAAAATATATATTTGCCAATACTCATGGTAGGCTTAAAACCTTTCAAACGCACTCCCTTGGGGGAGAATAGCAGCAAAACAGAAGTCCAGTATCCAACCAAAGGTATATCAGATGTCTACAAAGTTTCAATCTTTAGGCGTTGTTACACCTTTAGCAAAATAATTTCAAAGTCACGATACCTTGGGACATGAATTAAAGAGCTGTGGCCCAGCCCGGTATCTGTTGGTCTGTGACGGGCGCAGATGGGCCTGACCTTGGCCTGGGCTTCGCCCAGGCGCGGCCTCGCGTGTCCCACGCTGCGGGAGCCCTGGCCCCATTTTAGGCGCCTCCTGGCATGCTGGTGACTGCGTGCGTGGCGTGAAGCGCCGCTAAGGATCTTGGGAGGCATAGTTCTCCTGTCCGGCGGTCCGCCCGGTCTGCCTGCGTGCTCCCCTTAGGCTTCTCCGGTCAACAGTGGGTAGAAGAGCAGAAGGACAAAACTGCTGGTGCAAGGTGCGTGTAATGCCCCCTTTTAGGCGCCTCCTGGTGCACTGGTGACTGCATGCGCGGTGTGAAGCGCCGCTAAGGATCTTGGGAGGCGTAGTTCTCCTGTCCGGCGGTCCGCCCGGTCTGCCTGCGTGCTCCTCTTTGGCTTCTCCGGTCAACAGTGGGCAGAAGAGCAGAAGGACAAAACTGCTGGTGCAAGGTGCATGTAATGGGATCCCCAACTTAATAACTTAATGGAATTGGGTGTGCCAACTCCTCGGGATGGTAAATATGATAAGGGCCCTGAATTCTGAGATGGAGGGACCGCCTCTGCAATTCCACTCCTAGAATCTAAGATCATCCATGAGGAAGAGGGTTGTTATACAAGAGGTCATTGTTTATCTACTGATCCAGTATCAGTACTGGCCACCATATACTCCACACAGCAATCATTATCTGGCTTGTCATTTAAAATAAAAAATCTTTTGGAAGTAGAGATGGAAATGAACATGGAGGGTAGGAGTTTTGTCAGATACCAGATCCCTATCGGGAGACTTCAGGGTTCTATAATTGAAACCCAACAGGAGAATATTAATTGGGCCAGGACGCCTTAAGCCAGAGAATGATGGCAGAATAAGATTGCCAACAACTATCGGAGTTCTGAAATTGACAATTCTATGTCAGGACTGGAGGCGAGGATTATGACTTCTTTCTTCACTTTAATTGGCATAGCAGCATGAAGGTAACAAAAAATGATATTTCTCATGAACTATAGGGAAAGTAGCTAAAAGATAAACACATAGTAACATCCAATCAGGACATGAACCAGTGTCCAATCAGGGGCCTTTCAGCCCAACATAGTCCATTGTCAGTGTCCTCTTTTCCTCTTTCTTCGCTGCTACGCAGCCAGATAAGTGCTCTTCAGATTTTCTCTGCGTAGTGCTTGGCTAGTATCAGAGCGCCACTTCCTCAGAGTCTGTACGTTGCTCTATGGGCCCACCTCTCGGTACCTCCAATTCAGAATGCTATTACAGCACTAAAAGTTAGAGTGACTAAGTGGGGGGAAGGGTTTGAGGAAGGGAACAGCTGGGAGGGAGACCTGTAAAACAAACAGATAAACAAACAAACAATAACAATGAGTATAAATAATTCTCAGGTGCCAGACTCTGCTACGTGGAGTCTTATTGCTAATGAGTCTCTACTTTATCACGAGCCTGTGATACAAGTTACACAGAAAATACACTTCCAAGGAATGTGTTACAATCACACCTTCCTAACAGTAAAGTTCAACAATATACAGAGCATATACTCATAATTATGAAAAAGTACACAAATGAGCCCCTGTGCGAGCTTGCCCAAGCGCTTGAAAAATCAACATACCAAAAACACCAAAGGGCTAATCCGAAAGTTCCACATACACTATGCCAAATTGACCCAGAGCACTAGTCCCTATGTTCACCAAATCAATATGCAAAAATGAGCCAGAGCTCTAAATCGTAATTGCTGGACCTAATGCACGACAACACAATGTTTTAATGAATTCCAAAACGCGCAATCAGAAGTGTGTGTGTAATCATACAATAGTCAAAGTAAACTCCAGGGCGCACTGTTGTATGCTTGCCAAAATGTAGTTTGCAAAATGAGCCCCAAAGCGCACCATAGTGTGCTGCCAAAGACTGAATGCAGCAAATGAGCTCCAAAGCGCACCGAATCCCAACAAGAAAATTAAGTTACTCTGTTGCCTTCAAACAACAGAGGCTTACCTGCAGGCTCAAACTAAATTGGAATGAACTTACGAGTCAGCAGAAGAGAGAGAGGCTGTTTCCACACTGGATCCAGAATAGTGAGCCACGCCCAATGGGTGTGGCTCCTTTTATAGGCAGTCCACACCCAAAGTGACTGCTGTGTGGGGATTCTGGGATATGACCACACCCATAGGCAACCACACCCAAAGTGACTGCTGTGTGGGGACTCTGGGATATGTAGTCCAATAGTTACATCCAGCAGGGAAAAAGGAGAACATATAAAGGAAAATGAACAATGAAAGGAAAATACAAAGAAAACATATTGTAGTGCTTAATGTAAATTTACAGGACACCGCAGCCACCATTTAGCAACAGGAAAATGTAGTTTCCCACATCGTACCACAGTGGGGGCGGGCCCTTGAACGCGTGCCACAGTGGCGACACTAACAGCTAGTTAGCACGTTTTCTTTGCTGTTTTGTATTTAAACGTGTGGCATTGTAGTTTGTTATGCTTATTAGCGTGTGGTGAATTTTCATAATATGTAAACGTGTGGCATTGTAGTTCTTTACGCTTGTCAGCGTGTGATAACTTTTCATAGTCGGGCACTTTTGCGCCGTGCTGTTCATTTCCCTGTATACTTTTCAGCAGCGAGTGGGCTGCGTTTAAAAGGCATTTGTTACGCCGCGGGTATGGGTTTCCTATCCCTATGCGGGGGTCTGCATTTGTTACGCCGCTAGGAGGCGCGGGAGGCCGTGACAGGCGCATCGCGGAGTTTGATGTTCCTTCAGGAATTTGAAACATCGTTCGTGCGTTCCCAGGCAGAGCCTCTGATCTGAGGAGAACGCCCGTCTTGGGTTGTAGCGGCAGTGGCTCAATGTCCTCACGCCGTCCGCCTTGTTGAACTGAATGCTCTGCTCCCTGCCCACATTATTTAAGACACAGAGTCTGTATTTGGTTTTCTGCTGAACGCCTGGCTGAGGTCAGGTATTGGCCATTAGGCCTTATGGGGACATTACCCAGATCAGTTTTTCCCTTGACAGAGAGTTTTTATTTTCATGTATATAGAGTTTCTGTATTTAGCAGCTTTAGTCCCCTGGGGCTAGAGCCCCGTAATTAGCGGTGCTTTCCCGCTTCTAAAGTGTTAGGCTGCCACCCAGCCCTGCATCTAATGCCTTCACTACCGGACCAGTGGATTTCCTCTTCTATTTAACCTTGTGTACACCACGTTATGGAGTACTACGACGACATGCAAGATGAGGAGGACCCTCTAGCTGATATGCCTTGGGGGGGATGCCTTTTATGAGGCTGTGGATACTTCTATATATCGGGCGGTGGTTCAGGCCATCTCTCCTTTGGAGGATAGGCTTTCCCTCCAGATAACCCAGGTGTTTCCCAACTCATGCAACAGGTTGCCCCACCCCCCCAAGCCCCGGTGGCGCCCGCCCATGATGACCTTGGACCCCTGCCACCCAAGCGCCCCTGGGAACGTGGAGTGGATGTGGATGCCTTTCAGCGTTTGAGGCAGGCTTTCCTTGATAGTCAGCCAGCGTTGCCCACGGGAAACCTTCATCCCACTAACCCGGTTTTGCCCCTGTAGATCCAGTCACTGGCGACCCCGATTCCGCTCCAGGCCCTTCCAGACCTGGACTACCTCCACTTCCTGCCCAGGTTCCTCCTAATACCTCTGACATGCTTGACCCTAATGACATTGTACATCCACGTTCCTCGGAGTGGGCTCCGGCCGATAAGGTCGCAGGGCACATCCGGCACCCTCTTGAGAAAGAGACCCGCAATTGCCTACGGGCGGAGTGCCCCAGCCCTTCTCTTGAGGGGAAGGTTGCCCTTACTCCAGAAATTGACCTGCGTATGGTGATATTTCTCCAAAAGTTTATTAGAGACCCCAAGAAAGGGATAGACAGATCGTGGAGGGCTTGTCAGGACAAGCTCCTGGAAGCCCTTGGCCCTATCATGAAGATCCTCGATATGGCAGAGGAGGCTAAGGAGTCTGGCTCCATTATTTCCCCTGAAACCTTGTCCGGCTGGGCGCAGAGGGCGGTGATATTTATGGGCAATGCCAATTGTGCCCTTTCCACCGAGCGCCGCCGGTCCCTCCTTAGTAATATTGACCCGAAATTAGGAGGGGGGCGCCATTGCTCAAGGTGGTCTTTTCGGCGAGCCATTCATAAAGGAGGTCAGCAAATTTGTCAACACCTTTACATCGTTGGACAAAGGCCAGTCCAAGATAAAGAAAGTTTTTCCCTGTCGTTTTTGCGGGGCCTGGCGAGGCAGGGGCCGCTCGGCCGGTCACCAGCACCATCAAGCCAACCAGAGAGGCTCCGGACAGTACCAGTACCAGTCCCAGTCCCAGTTTGGGAATTTTTATCCCACGAGAGGATGCCGAGGAAAAGGGAAAGGCTTCAGAGGAGGAGCTACCACCTCCAGCCCCGGTGAGTGTTCTCCCTTCTTCCCCACAAAACATAGGGGGGCGGTTGGCAAGTTGTTACCAGGCTTGGTTGGCCATCACAAACAATGCCTGGGTGCTGCAAACAGTGCGAGGTCTTCACATAGAGTTCAGGGGGAACACGGTTCAAAGAACCACACCTCGGCCCATTCAGTTTTCTTCTCAAGATGCAGCCCTGGTGGACGAGGAAATTGCATCCCTCCTCCACAAGGGCGCTATCTCCCTTGCTTCTCTCCATCCAAGGTTTTTTTTAAGCAACATTTTCTTGATCGACAAAACCGATGGCGGCAAGAGGCCGGTCATAAATATAAGCAATTTCAACAAATGCCTGGTGTACCGCCATTTCAACATGGAGGGGAGTCATCTCCTTCGGGACGTGCTACGTCCTCTAGCAAGGACGCTTATTTGGTGATCCCGATCTTCCCTCCGCACCGACGTATTCTGTAATTTGCCTGGCGTCAGCTCATTTACGAGTTCACGGTCCTGCCTTTCAGTCTCTCCTCGGCCCCTTGGTGTTTCACCAAGGTGCTCAAGCCGGTGGTGGAGTTTTTGCGAGCTCAAGGGGTCAGGATGATCGTGTATCTCGACGATCTTCTCCTGATGGCCTCTTGCCCCCGTCTGTTGATGGAACATCTTCGGATGGCACTGACTCTGCTCCAAGACCTCGGCTTTGTGATGAACAAGAAAAAAATCACTGTTACAGCCAGCTCAGGTTGTTACCTTCTTGGAGTTCGTCATAGACTCCACGGCATCTACTCTCAGCCTTCCGGCCAGAAAGGTTGCCAAGATTCGTCACGAGTTGTGATGGGTTCTGTCCAAACAACGGGTGTCTCTTTGTCAGCTGGACCGAGTGGTGGGCCTTCTGTCAGCGTCAATACAGGCCATTTTTCCAGGAACATTCAACATCTGAAGGCGTACTTCCTCCGGAAAGGGTATCCGTATTCCCACAAAGTCGCCTTGACTTCCGAGGGGAGAGCCGAGATTCACTGGTGGTTGGACCACATGGAGGCATGTAACGGCCGTGCGATCTTCGGTTTAGCTCCGGACCTCGTTATTGTGTCAGATGCCAGCAGGATGGGTTGTGGTCACCCAAAGAACAGAAGATGCAAATCAACTGTCTGGAACTTCTGGCGGGTTCTTTCGCTGTATGTTGCTGGACGAGAGACTCAGTGCAATCGTGCGTACTTCTAAAAATGGACAACATATCAGCAGTCCGTTACGTGAATCACTTGGGAGGCACCAGGTCCAAGGTAAGCCGGGGCGAAGCACTACGGTACGCTCGCGTAGTTTGCGAAGTTCGCGCTACTTCGCACTACGCGAACTGCACGTAGCACAGTGCGAACACGATTAGCGTAGTGTTGCGTAGTGCTGCGGTCATTTTTTGCTTGCTCGCGGTCCTCAACGACAAGTTGGCGACCGCAAGCAAGCAAAATGACATCCCGGCGAGACTTTTTCCTTGTTCGCGATCAGCAACTGCAAGTTGGTGATCCCGAGCATGGAAAATAAGCCTCCCGGCGAGATTCCCAACGCGAGGAGGTCAGGTTTCTCATTGCGAGTGGTCGCGTATGCTCGCGACCGCTCGCGATGAGAAACTACCAGTTCGCGTTGAGGAAACTGAAGCTCGAGTAAAAATCTACTCGAGCAGCAGAAAACTACAGCTCGCACTGTGCAAGATGCCATTTTCAATGATTGCACAGTGCCGGTTGCTTGTCCGCACTGTGCAATCATTGAAAACAACATCTTGCACAGTGCGAACATGTTACTACGCAGTTCGCGAAGTGCTACGCGTAGCTCGCGTAGTGCGAACTTCACTTTGCGTAGCTTCGCGAAGTGCTACTTCGCGAACTACGCCCACCCTTAGGGACGGCACTCTCAGACCTAGCAGAGAGTTTTTGGCTGTACTGTCTGGACAGCCAGATCTCGGTCACTGCAGAGTATCTGCCGGGTCGAGACAACCTGGAGGCAGATTTCCAGTCACGCCACTTTCAGGACTTCAGTCTCTGGTGACTGGACAGGTCGATTTTTGCGAGGCTCCTCGACCACTGGGGTCCTTTCTCAGTAGACCTGTTTGCTTCCAGATTAGATCACCAGACTCTGCGGTTTTTCAGTTGGAGGCCGGACCCCCTAGCAGAGGCCATGGATGCGTTCCTCCAAGACTGGAGTTCGGAGCAGGGTTATGCGTTTCTTCCTTTTGTGATGATCACAGCGCAACTCCGCAGGCAGGAGGCGGACTTAGTCCTGATCACGCCGCTGTGGAAGTCTCAAGTTTGGTTTCCAGTTCTTCTGAAACTTTCTTGGGATTTTCCAATCCTACTCTCCCAGTTTCCGACTCTCCTCACGAGCATGGGTGGGACTCCACATCCTCTAGTGTCCACACGCTCGCTGTGGCTCATGGCGTGGTGGATTTCAGGGGTAGATGGGAAACCCCAGGACTTTCGCAAGAGGCTGAGACTTTCATCTCCAAAGCCTGGGCGGACAGTACTGTTAAGAGGTACCGGTCCACGTGGGGCAGATGGTCCCGTTGGTGTTTGCACCGGCGTTTCGATCCCTTGGTCGCGGGCATGGTTCATGTAGTAAACTTCCTGGATCACTTGGCTTCCAACGGGTTGGCCTACCAGTCTATCAACACCTTCAGATCAGCCATTTCTTCGGGCCATGTCCCAGTCAATGGCTCTCCTATGGGCGAGCACCCCATGGTTTGTAAGCTTCTGCGAGGCATTCGCCTTTCTTTGCCGCCTGAACTGTGCAATTCTGCGCTATGGGATGTTAATCAGATCATCAATCTATTTCTGTCCTGGCAACCTAACAGGTTTGTCTCCAGTAAGGAGCTTTCTGCGAAGCTGGCTATGCTCTTGTGCCTGATATCTTGCAGAAGGGTTTCAGACGTTCGTGCCTTCGATATCACCAGTAGGATGTTTACCCCTGACGGGGTGACATTCACATTGCTAAGGCGCGCAAAATGTCACACCAGGATAATTTCATATTCGGAGTTTCCAGATTCTGCAAAACTCCCTGTGGTTAGATGCCTCAAGGCGTATGAAGAAATGACAGAGGAGTTCCGCCCCCCAGGAGAACGACAACTCCTGATTGCGCTCTGGAAACCCTTTAAAGCGGTTTCTTTGCCCACCATTGCAAGATGGGTGCGTTGGGTGATGCAGGAGGCCGGCATCAACCTTTGTCACTTCGGGGCGCATTCCGCGAGAGGTGCAATGGCTTCTAAAGCTTTCGGCTTGGGTGTTCGCTTAGAGGATATCCTCAATGTGGCGGATTGGTTTTAAGATTCTACCTTTAAGAGGTTCTACTTCAAGCCTGTACTCCATATGGCTAATTGTGTTGTGGGCAAGCTTTAAACAAGCATAATCCTCGCCTCCAGTCCTGACATAGTGTTAGAAATGGGATTTCTGGTTGGCTAGGGCTTGCGCCTAAGCCAGGCAGAAACCACCACTCTAGTCAGGGCAAGGGAGTTACACGCTGAAGATTACCCCTGCTCACCCCCTTGGTAGCTTGGCACAAGCAGTCAGGCTAATCCCAGAGGCAATGTGTAGAGCGTTTGCGCAATACACACACACAGCAGCAACAAACTATGCGTACCACAAAAGAAACTCCACACAAGGTTATATAAAAAAATAACCAATGTATTCTCATAAACACATTAGAAACATAATCACATAATATACACTGTGCCAACTGGCACGGGCAATAGTCACAGTGGATTATATACAGGACTTGGCCAATCGGGCCACGGTCAGAACTATCAAAATGCAGGTAAGTAAATGCAACACACAACCAGTAATTACTGGTACAATAATGACCCAAGCATTATCGCAGTCACATTAGACACCATACTACAATATCCTAACATGACATTATGCATAAGCAGTAGGCATAAAACACATTAGGCCCCAAACCTCATTAGCATAAATCCCTTCCGCAATGGGCCTTACCAGCATAACCACATTATGCAATAATCAGGGTGCATAAATCACATTACACATACATCATTGTAGGCATAACATTACGCATAAATCACATGATGAAAGGGGCACCGGTTTGCTGTTGCGCCCTACCAACAGCAAACCGGTCCCCCAGGCCAACTGGCCTACTCTAGGGCTCCAATGCCCTATGTCCAGATTAGTCAGGGCTCTAAGGAGGACCTTTCAAATGACCCCCTGGCTGCCTCAGCAGCAAACACAAGGTGTGCAAATGTGCTGGGGCATGGGGTGTACTCACCCCTCCTTTACGTGAAAGAACTGGCCCCCAAACGTGGCAGCTGCTCAGCGCTCTCGCAGGGCAGCTGTGAATAAAATGTGCAAATAAAGTCAGGCACTCACGGTGCCTCTTGGGCCCCACTGGGACTCCAAAACAACTATGGTCCCATGTTGCAGCTGCCCACTGCCAGGTGGGGCAGCTGTAGAACCAGGGCAGGCACTATGGAGCCCTCAGTACATCCCCCAACAAGTTAGAACTGAGCCTCACTCACCGGGCTTCCTAAAGGACTCCTCGCGCTGCTCTCCGGGCACCAACAGGGTGCCCCGTCAGTCCCGCTACACCAGGACCTCCTCTACTTCGAAGAACTGGCCCCCAAAGGAAATCGGCTCAGGCATCCCGGTGCCTCCGGGAGTGTCGATGCTGCTCACTGGGAGCCCCACTCACCGGAGCTCTCGGGACTCCGGTCATCACACTTCACCACGGGGGGGCGCGAGGACTCCTACCTCGTAGCGACTTCCTCCTCTCTCTGTGGCACTCACCGGGGTTCCCTCCTACTGGCAGGACCAGGAAGGTGGGGTGGGCTCCCGCCAGACTTCAGGCTCCACAGAGCTGCGCTGGTAGGACAACATGCGAGGCTCTCCCAAGCTCCCGGGAGCCCTGCTCGGCCGCGCAGTCTTCCGGTTTCTGTGGCCGGACCCGCCCACAGTCAGGCGGACTCTGCCTGGCTTCCGGGTCGGGCCGGCAGCGCTTCCCTTTTGTTCAGCGGCAAGTGCGGGGTGGGCTCCCGTCTCAATTAAAGGTGATATGTGGGTTGGGCTCCCGCTGTCGAACACCGCATGCGGGGTGGCACCCACTACAATTTAAAAACCTACACACGGCAGGAACGCAGGGTAGGCACCCGCCTAAGCACACCACAATGCGGGGTAGGCTCCCGCTGTTTAAGTATGCATAAAAACGCGGGGTGGGCACCCGCGAATCCAAAATGCACAAAATGCGAGGTGGGCACCCGTGAGTCAGAACTGCATAAACGCGGGGTGGGCACCCGCTCGGGACGCCAAGAATGCGGGGTGGGCACCCGCTTCCCACGCTTTGAAGGGGAATCCCCACGCTGGGATTCCCACAGACGCTCTGGCAGCCCAGCACTGCAAAGCACACCCGCTCCACTCCTCTCCTCTTCCTCAGGGAAATAAAATACAGCGCTCAGTCTGTCTCCCACCTGAAACAAACAGGGAGCAGGCAGCCCTTCCTTTCCAGAGGTGCACAACAGAAATAACAAGTACTGGGGCTGGGGATACACAAGCAGGGTGCAGCCAGGCAGGCCAGCACGCAGGGACCCCCAAGAAGCTGCAGCTGGGTCCCACGGTGGTAAGCACAACCCAGCCCCATGGGGTCACAGCCCCTATTTTTATAGTACATTTTCCTTTGTCTGCAAAGCACAGGGCTTGGGAAAACCAGTTGCAACTGGTCCAGAAGCACTCTGTTTACCAGGTTCCTCTTCCCTATTGTTAGATGGGGGCTTGTCATCAGACACACCACAGGGAGGCAGAGCCAGCATTCAATAGGGCAGGCACCATCTTATTCAGGGACCAGGGACTTCTCCCACCACCCAAATGTAGATGTCCTATTCAGCCCTGCGCTGAATCACCCTGCCCCTCCTGGAGCCAGACACACCTCACCAGCCTGTGTCACTTAAAAGCCACACATGCAGTCCACATCAGGCAGGCAGACACATAGCACCCAGAAATGCTAACTTCTAAAAGTGGCATTTCTAAAATAGTTATAAGAAATGTGCGCACACCATTGCGTAGCATTTATTATTACTATTCCAACGATACTAAACTTGACCACGCTGCACCTCTCATATCAGGAATTACCACTGAAACACTTATCAGGGAATCCCCCATGCATTCCTATGGGAGGGCAGCCCCACAGTAGTGCGAAACCAAAATGGTTGTTTGTCACTACCAGGACATGTCACACACTTAAGGTACATGTCCTATCTTTTACCTGCAATGCACCCTGCCTATAGGGCTAGCTAGGGCCTGTGGGATTCATATGTCTTATTCTGTTTGTTCGTACAATGTAATGTTAGCACAATGTATCTATGATGTTTAGCTCCGTGCAGGGCACAGTTCCCCCTCCCTCTTGGAGTCTGATTTACTGAGAGCAGCTGAAAGTGAACTGTCTTTCCTTTCTATCTGAGGCCCAAGGTCACATCTGCAGAAGGGAGTATTTAGCGACATTCCTCTGGGCCCGAGACGAAAGGGAGTCACCCGCCGACCTTCTCTGTAGAAGATAGTAACCTTATGTGTGCAGATGGTATGAGCTCATCTAGGAGCTCTAGGGCTAACTGGTGTTTTTCCACTCACCATGCTTTGTATGCTGTATCTGTTATGTATATAAGTGTAACACTGTCAAGGAGCCAGCAGTCTTCCTCGGCGCACCTGATGGGTGAGGGTCGATGAGGCTCCTCTATGTAGAGTTCTGTTGTGGCCAATAAACGCTTGAACCTTCTACGTTGCCAACTGCTTTTTATTGACTTGATATTGCGGGCCACTGGTAAGTGTGGCCCTTGGGATTACTATTTAGATTACTACAGTTGGCGACCACGAAGGGACCCCGTGATAGGGCCTTCCTCCCCCGTAACCGGGTGGTTAGGACTGGGGGTGTTCTGGTCAAGTGAGTGAGAGAAAAAAAGAAAAAAAGAAAAAATTGGAACTTTACCATTTTTGGTACATGCTTACTCTGCACCCACGAGCAGAGTGCCCTCTACTGCTAGTGGCCCTTCACCGGGGTCCTACGAGCTTAACCCAGGAACTGACCGTGTTGGTTGTAAGAAGTTGGCAGCGGAGAACGAACATTCGTACCTGGGTACACCCGGTGAGTAATTTGTTTGTTTGAAACATGCGCTGTTGAGCGGTGCATTTGTTTGAAGCACGCGCTGTTAAGCGGTGCATTTGGAACAGTTAACTGTATTTGATTTGAGGGGTCGTGAGTATCCTAGGAGAATTACAGAGGTCTTGCAGGGTGGTCCGGTAGGGACTGACTGTAGAGACTCCGCGGATCTTTTGTGATATTTTGAGATACTGATCAGATGCCTAGTTGTTACCTGTGAGTAATGCACGGCCGGATTGCACTCGGAAAAGCCTGTGGCTATAACTGGGTAGCCATGAGACATATCTGAAGTATGGCTTGGACTACATCAGAACAGTCTCAGTGGTGAACCAGGGAGGTCATGGGATGGTCCGTAGTCCAGTTCGTGGTTACCCCTGTCTGACAGCCTCTTGCCAGTCTGTTGGAAGACTGCTTGTTGTGATTCTGTTGATCCTTTTGAATAATTCTCCATGAACAGGAGTCGACGGGCTCGGTTCGTTTGTTTGGATGCATCAAGTTTGGATAGGTTGAACTGCAGAAAACGTTATATAAGAAATGTAAATGTCATTTTGGTATTTGGAATTGTTGGTAAAAAGCGCCAGCATGCTTTCAATCACGTGTTGAAAAATGTGTGTGAGTGGCGAATATATGTGTGCAGTATAAAATATGGGAGTGTGTGTAACATGGTCATGTAGATATGAGATTGTATGTTGGTAAGATTGCTCATTTGAATGTAAGTAAGCTATTAGTGAATAAGAATGTTGTGGTATGATCAGTTGTGTTTTGGATGTTGCTAGCGCTGGAAAAAGCGTGTGATTGAATGACTGTGAATATGTGAAAGAATTCTGAGAAGTGAGATTGTTGAGGAGTAAGTTTAATTTGGTCTCATCACCGTCAATGCGTCGTAAAAGGAAATTGAGAGGGGTGTGGCTAGAGAAACAGCAACCCCTGTGATTTGATGACACCCCGGATGTACAAAAGTATTAATGAAAAGTAATTAGGGACCGGTTAAAAGTTTAGCTTGAGAGAAATTGTAGGTATTTCGAATTTGCTAATTGTTCCTATGCAGCTTTGTGTTCTTGGTGGTTCAGTGAGCCAATGTGCTGGGTCCAGACGTTTGTAGGTTCTGATTCAGGCTGAATATGCTGAGACTCCCATCCATTAGAGGTTGATAAAATATGTACCATTGTGTGAAGTAACAACCAATAATCTGCTCTGTGCTAGTATGTTATGTATTGTATATCAAAATAAATTTTTCAATAGGGCAAATTATTGCAGTTCAGCTGAAATTAGGAAGACTTTTTGTCTTTGACAGCTTCAGAGTGAGGAGAAGGTGGGGGGCTAAAGAGCGCAGAATGCGATGCAGAAATTGAAGGCAGATTGTGACCCTGAAGCTTGTAAGGTGGGGGCTAGAAACAGGAGCAAGTAAACCAGGAGGTGAAATCACTGCTTAGAAAGCTTCTCTGACATGAAAATGTGTAATGCCTGCAGCAGGAGAGCCTTGGAAGGAGGTGGGGGCCAGGAGTAGATGGAAAACAGATGGCTAGCAGACCAGGCTCAAGCCGTGCTGAGGGGCTATTTTTAGCTTCTCTGATGAGACAGGGCAGCTGAGAAAGGAAACTCGAGAAGCCTTCCTTTGTTCTATTATTGTGCAAGACCAGTGCCTTGAGGAAATGTCTATGGAAGACTGTTGTTTTTATTTCTTAACAAATGTTGCATTAATTCTAGACAAAAAGTAAAATGATGCTCTTGCTTGAAATTTTAAGGGCTATATGCCTATATAAAAACGATTTTCAAATTAAGACTTAATTTTCACAGTGGAAATTGTGGCCCAAAGCTAACATGGAATATCAGTGAAGTAATTTTACTTTTTAGAAAGTTAAACTAAGGTAGCCTAGTGTCACCAGCTGACTGACAAGATGATAACAGTTAAGTAATGGAAATTTATTTTTGAGCATTATGTTTTGTCTTTTGATTAAAAGTTATAAGTGTTGTTTTGTCTGTTATGGGACATGTTTTTCTTTTGTGTGTGCTGTATTTTTCTGCTTCTGCCCACAGATCCTTCATGGATTGTTCTGGGTGGCTTTAAGGCTGACAAGACACGTGAGTTGGATTGACAAACTGATCAAAAGGTTATAACTATGAGAGGAAAAGTGAGATATGCGCCTTCAAATGGGAAATCAGGGTACATTGTGTTGAAATAAATGTATTTTTGTCATAACACCTTTCCAAAAAGAAATGTTCGTGTGTTTTTCATTTTGATTATTCTTGCTGGTCCTGTGTGTCAGAAGCGACACAGTCAGTTCAGCTGACAGCTGGTCATCATTAAGATGACCTGCTGTCAGATGGGGGTGAGTGAGGTAAGAAAATCAGTTATTGATTTTAAGCCTGACAAATTAAGCAGGCCAGGATGTTCGACTCTGAGCTGTAGGTTCAGTAATTGCGCATCACTGCTCATTTATATATGCTATTGTAATTTGTCTATGCTTTCTGTGCATGGTATACTGATGGCTTGGCATATGTATTTTTATTTTATATATGTTTTGTTTTTGTGTTATATTGACAATTCTATTTTTATACTAATACAAGTTCTCCTGTGCGGTACAGAGATGGTCGTGACGACGTCAATCCCTGCGCAGCAGTTGGCTGGAACTTGTTCAAATTTAGTAAATTCCACAGACATGATATTATCATTGTCATGCTGTCAAAATAGCTGACAACACGTTATCAGTGTATGTCTAATTGGTATTAGAGATGAATAAAAGAAAAAAATGTATGCAAGACTAAAATATTTGTCGCCTGTGGTTAGCCATGACTGCCCTTCTCTTATAGGCAGGCAGCCGTCGGTCATATGTTTCCAGATTGGATATAATGAAACCATTATGATTTGTAGCCCCAGCAAAAAGGTGACAATTGGCACGGGAATGTTTACTTAGTTCAGACTTCCTCAGAGTGAAAACTCTGCATTTTAGAATGCTGTAAAGGGTTTTCACAAATGAGGTTCAGTATTTTGGGTAATGAGAAAATATCTGACAGGCTTTCCTTTTCTTAAAAGATTTCTTCTTATAAGCTCATTCTTGTAAATGGTGGCGCAAGCTAAGGCAATGAGATTTGTACATTTGCTAGAAGGATTTCTCGCCATTTCATAGTGCTATGTATCTCCTAAACTTTTGCTTATGCCCAGTTGCTACACACAGGGATTGATAGTGTTGACAGCATTGAAATCTGTTTCAGCTTTCCTCCTGTCAAACCGGGGGGAGGAAGGAGGAGGTTATCTTCCCGCTAGCCCCCTTAGAAGTTAAGCCTAGGTAATTATGTGTGTTGCTCTCCCCTTTTCTCATGTTTTATTGTGATCTTTTCGGGGAATTAGTTGTGGGTAGTTTTTGTTCTACTAATCTTAGGCGACACGGCTAGTTCTTCATTAACTAGTCTGTGTGAATACACTCACAGTCTTTACTAGAAGCTGATGTTGAGTAATTTGGATTAGGGAAAAGCAGTTTTTGTCTTCTTGCAGCCCTTGGTACGTTGTTCATGTATGCATTCCCAGGCTATGTACCATGGACCCCCATATACCAGATGGGTTTATGTCCACTTGGACTATAGTAGACAAGTCTTTCCAGCCCAATAGAGAATACTTTACGCTGATTTCTGGAACATGGCATAATTACAATGCCTATTTCAGCTGATTCTTACCTGTATGTTCCTGCTGTTTTGAATGTTGGTGGGATCAGATGGGTTTCAATAGTGGAAATACCAGGACTCTCTAGTCCTTGTCTTTTGTCCCCACATTTCTGACCATCAGCCTGCATTACATCATGCACCTAATACACTAATATTTAAGGAAGGTATCTGTATGCCTCTGATAAGTTGTTTCATACGTTTCCTTTTTGATATGTTCCAGATAAGAACTATAGGAGCACACAGATCTAGTATTTCAAGAGATGTTTGCCCCATTATACGCTGCTATTATGTGTGAAGACATACATACAGATAGAATTCCCCTGTAGCTATCTACCCCTAGATGACAGAAGATAATAGAAAGTGCCCAATTGAAAAACAGTACATTTTAGAGTAGTCCCATGGCGTATGGCCACTCCCTCAAAGATTGCAGGCCACCTGCTTGCAGTCACCTTGTTAAATACTAGGAATTGTTTTTCTGTACTTGAAAGAAAATTAACAATCATGTCACATTTCCACATCACTAGGTTCTGCGGGATCTTCCAGAGTAAAAGGAAGAATGATACCCTGCAGAACGCTGATAAAGATGAGTCCTAATTCCCATCAGTGTCAGCTACAGATGAGGGCTACATGTCCTGGCCCTACAGTCTCAACACCCAGAAAGTAGTAAAATTGGACCGCGATTGCCAATGCTTCATCAACTGCAGCATCGTGCTTGCCTCATTGGATAGCGTCGGACATCAGAGAAGGAGGAGGCCTGTTGGCGGCAGAACTTCAGTGCAAAAGTGCAAAGGAGAGGGATCCCTGTTGTTGATGGCAGGGCCGTCGTTCAGTTTCTTCAGTTTTCTACCTGTCATGTGCTAGTAACCTCTGACAGCGCACGGTCCCCTGATCCCCTTGGCCTGAGTTTTGGCCACCCCCCTTTTCCTTTGTATCAATGGAAAGGCAGTGCACCGGAGAATCTACGAGTGGCAAAAGGCACTATATTTGTGGTACCCATGAAACAGCAGCCCGAATGTCCTCTGACACTGAATGACGAGTGTTGGAGCCTGAGGGTGTAGCTGAACTTGAAACTTTCTGCACGATATGATCTGTGTCTATGATAGTGCCTGCCACAGAGGAAAGATGTTGGTGCACTGCCTAGTGACATTGAGACTTTCGAGTGAGCTGTGAGTGTTTGCCAGGAGGGCACTCCAACGGATACTACGAAGAACTATTTTCATGGAGTGCCTGATCAAAGAGGCCAAATATGATGATGGAAGCAGACTTGATGAACAATAGAAGCCTGCCAGAGAGGCTTCGAACGGACTCTGGGCATAGTCGTATTTGCACGAGCAATTGGGTGTTATAAGACTGATTCTTACTGTTTTTGATGGCACTGTTTTAGAATAGTATTCTGATTAGTGGAAGTAGCGTCAAATTCATCCTATGATGAAACGTACCCCCGATACTGACACAGATGGAGTAATGATAGTATCTATTAGTTGTAGGGTCCACGGATCGCTTCCCACTCTGTCTAGTAAAGGATGATCTGGTTTTGTCCCTATTCTTGTTATAAGTGTATGGGTAGATGGGCCTAATTATGGTAATGTAAATATTTATCGTGCTCCAAAGTGAAGTATAATTGGGTTATGAAGATGTCCTGAGGTACAGTGTATTGCATCAGAGATAGATCTTGAGAGAACAGGAACAAGGTACTATGCATCTAAATGCCTGTCCAAAATGTAAGGAGGGAAGTATGCATTTTCCTTAATAGATATGAAAATGAAGTGTAGGATTCCAATGGTTCAACCTCACTGAGTATGCTGGTTCTTTCCCTTGAGCAGAATGTTTTCTTTGAGCAAAGCAGCGATTTCGTGTAACAATGTGTGCATTCAGTTGAATCAGTTACATGTATATAATGTGAAAATTTCATTATTAGAAAATGTATCTGAGTACCTGTATGTAATAATGCAGAACATATCATTCCATATCTGTCATCCAAGAGTATGGGCTGACCTAGGCTTTAGGTCTCAATTTGAATTTTCCTCATGCCATCTTTTTTAGCTTTCAGAGACATGATTATTTAAATGAATGTTGGTTTAGTGCAAAGTAGTGGTGATCTCACCCTCTGCAGACAATGGAATGTCCGATTCTTAGTTCCAGTGGCACTTACGTATGAGGGAGTTTTCTCTGTTTAGTTTTTGTTTGAATACTGGCTACATCAAGCCAAAAAGGGCCGATCCCATTCAAAGGCTGCACTGACTAGTATCTGAAATTCATGCAGATACAGATACCTGGTCCATTTCTGGTTGGTTTTGGGGTCTCCTTACCACTTGGGAATGGAAGATATTCATGACTCTCTTAGGAATAACAGGTGTCCTTTTCACCTGTTGTGTCTGCATACAATGTGGACCTTCCTGCGGTTCTTATTGTACTGATCGAATTCGTCTTGCCCTCCCTGAACCTAAAATAAACCCAGCAAAGATAGGTACTCAATTAGCACAGAAGGAAATATACGACATGATGCAGATAGATGAAGGTATCTTTGGAGATTAATTTGGTATGTTAGCTACATTGTGCAAAAAGGGCCGTTCTATGGGATTCATATGTCTTATTCTGTTTGTTCGTACAATGTAATGTTAGCACAATGTATCTATGATGTTTAGCTCCGTGCAGGGCACAGTTCCCCCTCCCTCTTGGAGTCTGATTTACTGAGAGCAGCTGAAAGTGAACTGTCTTTCCTTTCTATCTGAGGCCCAAGGTCACATCTGCAGAAGGGAGTATTGAGCGACATTCCTCTGGGCCCGAGACGAAAGGGAGTCACCCCGCCGACCTTCTCTGTAGAAGATAGTAACCTTATGTGTGCAGATGGTATGAGCTCATCCAGGAGCTCTAGGGCTAAATGGTGTTTTTCCACTCACCATGCTTTGTATGCTGTATCTGTTATGTATATAAGTGTAACACTGTCAAGGAGCCAGCAGTCTTCCTCGGCGCACCTGATGGGTGAGGGTCGATGAGGCTCCTCTATGTAGAGTTCTGTTGTGGCCAATAAACGCTTGAACCTTCTACGTTGCCAACTGCTTATTATTGACTTGATATTGCGGGCCACTGGTAAGTGTGGCCCTTGGGATGACTATTTAGATTACTACAGGCCTACCGTAGGGGTGACTGACATGTAGTAAAAGGGGGGTCAAGGACATGGAACACACTTTAGGTGCCACGTCACAGCAGCAGTGACATTGCACTCGCAGGCCCTGCAATGGCAGAGGCCTGAGATAGTTTTGCAAGGCAACTTTGATGGGGGGCGCAATCAGCGCTGCAAGCCCACCAGTAGCATTTAATTTACCAGCCCTGGGTATATGAGATACCACAAAAGAGACTGACAGGTAAATTAAATAGGCCAAACAGGTGTAGACCAATCTTACCAAATTTAACACAGAGAGCACACGCACTATACACTGAACAGCAGTGCTAAAGTGCCCAGAGTCCTAAAACCACCAACACCATGTCAGAAAAAAGGCTAGGAGAAAGGCAAAAGGTTTAGGGATAACCCTGCAAAAATGGCCAAGTCCAACACAACCCCCTTTCAGCCAAAACGCAGGGTAGACCAATCACCACCTTCATGGGCGTCCCTGCCTTGGGCGATAGAACACGGACGCGGGCCAGCAACTGCAGGGACACCCTCCAGTTCTACGCCATTCTGAACCCATGCCAACACATAGAATGAAAAATTCCCTAGCTAACGTAACTGAAAGTTTCAATTCTATTAAGGACTCGGAGGCGAGGATTATCCTGCCCGTGCTCCAGGAGGAGACCCTCCCCGTATAGCAGTAAGTACTTTACTTCAGTTAGCTGTACGTATGATGATTAAAGGTATTCCGTTTCCCTGCGACTGGTTCCTTTTGCAGGGTTTTTCGCAGTCTGTTCCCTCTGGTAATGTGTCCTTGTCATTTTCAGGTTCTGATGCTCACAAGCAGGACTCCTGAAGAGAGAGGATGTGCTGTTTTTTGCTCCGAAAGAGGAAGAGAGGACACTGACAATGGACTATGTTGGGCTGGAAGGCCCCTGATTGGACGTTGGTTACTGTCCTGATTAGATGTTACTATGTGTTTATCTTTTAGCTACTTTCCCTATGGCTCATGGGAAATGTAGTTTTTGTTACCTTCATGCTGCTATGCCAATTAAAGTGAAGAAAGATTGCATAATCCTCGCCTCCGAGTCCTTAATAGAATTGAAACTTTCCGTTACGTTAGCCAGGAAACTTTTCACTATACATTTCACACTGTATTCCTTCTTCACTGGGACCCTGGCAAACAAAATCTCATTACACACGTTCCCTTTAATAAATGTTACTATGTAACCAGTGGGTGACCTTATTAATTAGCTGTTCTGTAGTTTGCTCTGACTGTGTGGCTAAGGTGGGCACATCAGCCAAAACTAGGACATAGAGGCACACTGCAGGTGGTAGGTTAAACATTGGAGTCTTGTCAGCTCTTACAGGTGGGATGCAGGAGAGTTCTTTCCACACCTTCCCGTCTCACGATTCACTTCTCAAACTCTTTACACTTACCCCTAAAGCTTCCTCCATTTTTATATACTTACTATCCCCAGATTCTTCTTGTCCTGAAACCAACATAGACCTCAGTAAGGAAGTAGATTTGGGATGTGATTGGACTATACCCTTATGGAACAAAATTTGGGCTAGAATATTAACATTTCACGGACAGCCTCTACCACTCGTCCGTGTTCTTATAATATCACAGATTATAATATACACCTACATCCAAAGCCAATGTTTCATCTTTGAGTAATAAAGCTTGTTGGTCCTGTGGTCATTCTCAATGTGATTTGTTACACCTTTTTTTTTCATGTGCTCTCGCTGATGCTTTTTGGAAGAGAATTTGGTCACAGGCTCTGGTTTCAGGAACACAGGTCATATCAGATCCATACCCGGTTGCAGAGGTGACCACCGAAAGATTAGCTTGGTTGTCAATAACAGATGGAGGTTCAAGCATATCTCTGGAGAGTGAGAGATGCCTTTCTTCCAAATGAATTTCTTTGTCTATTTCCCCTGCAGCTCATTCAATAAAGGCATCCAGGGGTTAGTACAGGCTTTCTCATTCCGCATAACGACTTCAATGAACAGATTTTGGGAGTCACAATATAATCAAAAGTGTTCAGCCTCAATTGTTGACAGAACTTACAACTTAAATATCAACACCCTACAAATGCAAGACAATACCTTTCATTAGTCCCGGTGCAGAGTCGAAGAGCCACGAGGGGGGACCCAAGCCAGCCTCTTTTGGGCAATGACGGGTTCCCTCTTGGCTTGGGCTTTGTGGCCTGAATGCATCCCTTGCAGCGGTTGACTCTGCCCCATGCTGATGGGGCCAGTAGTCCCTTGAAGGCGCATCCAGCAAAAGCATCCCGCACAGCAAAAGCAGTATAGCATTTTTACAATGCTTGTTGAATCTTGCTCATGCCTGATGGCTCCCCGAGACTGTAGTCAGCTGCAGGCACCTTCAGCAAAATTGTTTAATAATGTTTAAATGTCCTTTTAAGAATAAAAGGTACAGTGCAATGAGTAGTGGATCCAGAGGCCCAAGGAGTACCATCAACAGCATGAACCTGTTATTCTTTCTCTTTTTCTTGTATTGTTAGATCTGGTTCTTTAACCAAATCCCAATCCGCAAAATGTCCTGTAATCCCATAATCAATCAAGGCCATTAAATTAGAAAAATATCAGCTTTCTTGACATAAGGACACATCCCTAAAAATATATGGAGAGTTCCTTGTTGTATGGTATTGAACAGGATGTTTTCATACGTGGTGAATTCAGATCCTGTGCTCAAAGGTTTGATCCCTCCACCCATCAAGCATTTTCATTTCTCAGCCAGGATTTCTTTTGTCTCCTTTAGACTCTCAAAAAAATCTTATCTGGCCCACAGTATAAACAAAGATTATTTGCCTTTCTATGTTCCTTCCCTTCTGTAGTTAATTGGATGTGAATTGTTCCAAATTGAATTGGCTCTGGGTCAGAGTTATGAACTAATTTATTTCTAGGTTTCTCATGCAATTTACTTCTAATTCCATTCATTTTTTTTCCTCTTTACTTTTAGAATTAGCACAGTCAATTGGTATATCCCAAATCTGTGCCAACAAATATATTATCGCATAATTTACCCCATGTAAAACAGGGCACTCTTTTGTCTGCCGGCCAGACTGATTCTAAAGCTAATCATTGAAATTAAGTTAGCTAAACTAAGAGATCTTTTTACCCTACTGTAGTGTAGTGCTTATATGGTAAGTTGTGTTCCATTATTAGAATTGCATTAAGTCATCATTAGAACTGTGTATCCTTATCTAGAACCTAGAATTGCATGATGTGGTTAGCATTCTGTTTGTTAGTCATTCCTACGGAGAGACCATTCATTCTGGTTGTGTCTGCTGCGCAGGGGCTGGAAATAAAGGAATCTACTTAAAACCATTTTACTGCTTGCTGTCCTGTATGGTGATGCTACACAGATTTGGCGACGATTGATGGCCAGCCCCTGCCAACCTTTACATGGAAAAAGCTTTGCTTTTAGGAGATCAATACGGATTACAAAATCTCTTTAAAAAAATAAAGGCAGGGGGGTGTGGCCAAGATGGCGGAGCGGTGAGACGTGGATTCATCGGCTCCCGCTCGCCATCTGCCTGGAGCAGCACAGCGCAGCCCTTGCTGGGCGGACACGGCCTGAAGAGACCGGGAATCCCTGCCTGGGGGGTCCCAGTCTAGCACTGAGCCTTCGGCCGTGACAATCGGGCCGAGGGACGCGGCACGGGTGGAGCCGGGGACAACCAGCACCGGCCTCCCCGGTGTGGTGAGGCCCCGACACTGCGGTGGTCCCTGGAGGGGGCCATCGAGGCCGGCCTCGTAGTTCTCCAGAGGCACCCAGCATCGCCCTACCGTACGGAGCCCTCCGGTGCCTGGAAGGCGCACGCGCCGGGGGAAGGTGAGCTCGGGCAGAGACGTCGCCGGGGACGCGGTTGGCGCCCCCTTGGAGCTGCACAGCATCGACGCGGTCTGTTAGCCCTGAGAGACCGCAACGAGGCCTGGTTTGTGGAGCCAGCAGCTCCGAGAGGTGGCGGTGTAGGCGTGGGCTGGAGTGGACCCCTGACCTTCTGTGGCCGAAGGAGTGGAGGCGACGGTGGCGGCAGGTACAGCGGAACGATTGACCTCGACAACTGGGGGCAGGGTACAGACGGTGACTGGGACGGTGCGGGGCTGACCGGGGGCTATGGCGGTCCCCCCCCCCTCCCCCGCATCAGACGCTTGGCCCCGTAACGCCCCACCCGGGAGGGAGGCCGAGCAGATCGGAGGAGGCGCCCCCTTGCTTGGAGGTCTAGAAGATCTGGTGGAGCAGCGGACGCGGGCAGGGCCCCCGGGCTCCGAGTGAGGGTTGTGCCGGACTAACGTTGTCATGCAGTAGTGACCAGCTAAGAAGGGGCCTTATCACTATGAGACTTTGATCAGCACAGGCGATTGGAGGTGGGCCAGGCGGAGGTAGAGCGCCCCGGCGCCTCATTGGACTCTGGTTATTGAGGCTCTCCCGGGGACTGCAGGCTAAGGGTTCGGCCGTGAGAGTCGCGCTGCACGATGGCGAGGCCTGTCTGACGGGGTCGGTTGGGGCCCCCTTCCTGTAGTAGCTCGGGGCTGGGATCTGGCCTCCTGGACTCCTGAAATGAAGCTGGAGTGCACCTCTTACTGGCATCCTCTTTCTTATCATCTTTGCTGGCTCTGGGTGGGTGGCGGGGGGAGAACTGCTCTTCCAGTGGCCACAGTATGGACCCCAGTACTTTGACCGACCAGTTGTCCTGGGACAACGGACTCTGCCTATTGTTGTCTATGGTTGTTATGTTATTTGAAGCGAGGGGGGTGACATCCTCTCTTTTTGGGTTTTTTGGGTTGCTTTGGGGTTTGTTCCTCTCGTCCATCCCTTTTTCCTCCCCAGACAGGTGGTTTATCGGTAGCACACTGTGTTTCGAATGTCCCCAGACTATATCTCAGCGTAGGCGCTGCGCGCTCGGCCTAGGCATGTCATTCCCTCCCACACTAGATGCCTCATAAGCCACTCAAGATTCTGACCCTTAATGTTCGGGGACTCAACAACCCAATAAAGCGCAACGTGGTCCTTTACTTTCTTGAACACTCAGAGGCAGACATATGCCTCTTACAGGAAACGCATCTCACCCCTAGGGACCATCACAGGTTGAAATCGCGTGCCTTCCCCACGCAACTCTTCTCTTCTAATTCCACTAAATCCGCCGGGGTTGCTATCCTGGTCTCTCGCTCCTTTCAGGGCAGGGTCCTTCAAAGGGAGGCTGAGATAAAGGGTCGCTTACTCACTTATCAATTCCTAGTGGCCGGGGTCTCTCTCATAGTGGGCTCTGTTTATGCCCCGAACGAGGGTCAGGACAAGTTTTTCCACACTGTCCTTACTGAAGCCACAGCCAACTCGGAGCGCCGCCTGCTGCTGGGAGGGGATTTGAATTTAGTTTTTGACAATCTTAATGACCGTTCTGCTCAGCGGACGTCTCAGGTGGGTGCTCTCTCTCAGGCGGGGTTGGCTCGCCTTGGTGATCTTGGGCTCGTTGATCTGTGGCGCTCCTTTCATCCCCGCAGCCGCACTTACACACACTTCTCAGGGGCACACAAAACATACGCCAGGCTAGACTATTTCATTAGCTCTCTCCCACTGCAGGCGCTCGCCACGTGCTCCGAAATCCTTACTGCATCTCTTTCAGATCACTCATCCCGGGTGTCGCCACCTTCCAATTCCCTCCAGTACAGCAACCACTGCGGCACTGGTGACTGCACGACACGCTATTGCACTCTGCTTCTTTGGTCGACCAAATTAAGGTAGCACTCGCCAACTAACTCACTCTTAACGCGAACCCGGACACGTCTCTAGCGACACAATGGATGGCCCTTAAAGCTGTCCTGCAGGGGGACTTTATAGCCATCTCGACGGCCATCAATTTGGAGCGCAGTCGCAAACGGGCGGAGCTTACCCAGAAGGTGGCTGAATTAGAGCAAATGCACCAGGGGGCAGCTAGAGCATGGCGACAGTTATGCGTGGAACGGAAGCAGCTTGCGGCCCTAGATCAGGATAGAGCCGAGTATGCAGCTCTCCGATTGCGCCAGTCCTTTTATACTGGGGGCAACAGATGTGGCTGTCTGCTAGCTCATAGGCTGCGGGCGACCCGGCAGCGCCAAGGGGTGCATGCTATTCGCCGGGGCCTCGAGGGAGACCTTATGTCGGACGACAGGGCGATCGCGGAAGCCTTTCGTGATTTCTATGCGTCTCTTTATTCGAGCGACTCCCTAGACCCACTCCATTGCTCTGCCTACTTAGAGACTGCTCGGATACCGTCTCTTACTCCAGCACAAGCGGACTATCTCGACAGGGATATCGGGATGGAGGAGGTCATTGCAGCAATTTTGCGCTTACGGTTGGGAAAATCACCGGGGCCGGATGGATACATGGCAGCCTTTTACAAAACTTTTTGTGCACAGTTGGCTCCCTTACTGAGAGACTTGTTTAATACCTTCTCCCGGGATGGAGCGATCCCGGCAGAAATGTTAGAGGCGTCGGTTGTGGTTATCCCCAAGCCAGGGAAGGACGCAACACTTTGTAGCGCGTACAGACCGATATCTCTGCTCAATGTCGATCTTAAACTATGTACTAGCATCCTCGCAACCCGACTTGGGCCCTACATGCCCCAGCTAGTGGAGCCTGACCAGGCGGGATTCATACCGCAGAGGCAGACGAGTGATAATACCAAGAGAGTCCTCCACCTCATTGAAAAGGCATCGCGTATCACCGGGGAATATATGTTACTGGCCGTAGACGCGGAGAAGGCCTTCGATAGGGTGGATTGGCCCTATCTAGAGCATGTACTGCGACGGTTTGGACTGGGGGAGAAACTGCGCGTGCGGATTCTGAATTGTTACCATCTACCTACGGCCACAGTCCGGGTGAATGGACAGACCTCGTCCCGGTTCAGCATTAGCAGAGGAACGAGGCAGGGATGCCCCCTCTCACCCCTCCTCTTTGCGCTCTATATTGAACCGCTAGCTCTTCGGATTCGGTGTCATCCCCTTATAACTGGCATCAAATTTGGCGAAGATGTCCACACCATCAGCTTATATGCAGATGATGTTCTATTATCTCTCACGGATCCGGTCCAGTCCCTCAGAGCGCTATTTATCGAACTCCATAGTTTTGGGCAGGCATCCGGTTTTAAAATTAATATGGAAAAATCAACGGCACTTAATATCTCCGTTACCCGGCACACGATGGCCAGTCTCCAGGAGGAACACCCGATACAGTGGGCGACCTCTACGGTCTCATACTTGGGAGTGCAATTAGGCCCCACCATTCACGCTACAGTCACTGCTAATTACGACTGGCTCTGCGCCCACATTCGCAGTGAATTGGGTCAGTGGAAACATCACACCCTCTCTTGGCTGGGTAGAATCGCGGCTACCAAAATGACTATCCTTCCACAAATCCTGTACCTTTTTCAGACACTTCCTATCCGTCCACCTTCGGGCTGGATTCAGCAAACTCAAACGGAGCTGGCACAGTTTATTTGGCAGGGCCGCAAGCCCAGATTTAAGCACGCCATAGTAATCTTACCGCCCGAGCGGGGTGGGGTTGGGGTTCCTGACCTGCAGCTTTACTTCTACGCTACACAACTCCGCTACTTTGTGGAGTGGAGTCGATTGAAGTCTGAGAAGCATTGGTTATTCCAAGACAAAGCGGTGGCGGCAACGACCCTGCAGGGTGTCCCCTTTCTGCGGAAAGCCCACAGGCCGCTGAATCTCTATGCTTCCTATATCACGGGTCTGACTTTGGAGGCGTGGGATCGTACTGCTATCACACACGCTCTGACGTCCTTCCCCTCTTCATTGACGCCACTCTTTAACAATCCCGCATTCCAACCAGGCATGGTGTCTAGGGCTTTTGCACTCTGGCGGCCCTCTCCGTGTATATGCCTTGGACATCTATTCGACACAGATGGCATCATTCCCTTTCCACAGCTTCGCACAGATTATGGTCGTCCAGAGACAGAGAGGCAATAAAAAACGCGCAACTTAGACATTGGGTCCTGCAGCCTCAAGTGAAACCTGGTGCTCAGCGCCCCCTCACTACATTTGAGAAATGGTTGATTACCAGATCCTCAGATAAAAAGCTCATTTCTGATCTTTACAAGCACCTACTTGACACAAACGTGCATACGTACAACGCGGGCCGGATGCGCTGGGAGAGGGAGATTGGGAGGTCCCTCACTCATAAGCAATGGGATAACATCTACTACAGGGCCCGACACTCAGCATACCATGCAGGCCTGACCGAGACAATGACTAAGGTAGTCACCTACTGGTACTATACGCCTGAGCGTCTCCATCGCTTTGATCCCCGCCAGAGTGCTCTCTGCTGGAGGGGCTGTGGGGAGGTGGGCACCCTAGAACATCTACTATGGAGTTGTGAGCACATTCAGCTTTACTGGTCCCAAATATTGGACGACATAGATACTCACCTAGACACGCAGCTCCCGCGCTTCCCTGCCTATGTACTTCTGGGCCTACCAAACCCGTTGATGTACCCTCTAAAATCCCGAAGGAGACGCCTGATCGCTATCGCTTTGGGAGCTGCCACACAGAATATACTGGCTCACTGGCACTCCCCCTCCCCTCCACCTCATTCGGGATGGTTGTAGAGACTGTGGTCGGTGTTGGGGATGGAGTAGCTCACTCTCACTCTTACAGGTAGAGGGTCTGAATTCCCAGAGCTCTGGCGCCCCTTTCTCACCCTCCTCATGGTTGATTTCAGGGAACTAACATGCCCCCGCTATCTTAGATTACTGCGTCTGGCAGAAACACAGATCCCACAGAAGTCCCTCCCGCGCAGATCTGCCAAATTGAGATGATCTGCTGTGGGTCTCTGGTCCTCCTTCCCTATCCCGGGGACTTTTCTTCCCCCCCCTTTTTTTTTTCCCCCTAGTTGATGGACGAGAGGAGGGGGGGAGGGGGGCAGAGGGTGGGCAGGTTTGGGGATCGATCCTTTGGGTTTACATTTTTGGAGGTTCTTCCTCTGATGTTTTCGTTCTTTGTTCTCTTTCTTATCCTGCTTTCTCTGGTAGCCTCGCTCCATGCTTTTTACACTGGTAATGCTATTAGTCGCAATACTTGTGTTTGTCATAGATTGCATTAAGGAGTCGGGGTCTGGTTTCCTTTCCTCTGTTGTTACGAAAATCAATAAAAGATTAAAACCATAAAAAAATAAAGGCACCAACTTCAACTACAACGAACAGAAGAGGAATTTCAGCGAGGGAACTTCTCCAATTAATTGTGAGTTTTCCTTTTTCTTCATCTCTTCTGCAACGTACAGACTATGCTTATCTGCTTACTTTCAAACGCATTGAAACCGTCGCTCCACGCGCTGTTCCTTGCTTCGTGAGGAACAGCGCGTGGAGCGGCGGTTGTGCCTGCTGTGCAGAGGCTGGAAATAAAGGAATCTACTTAAAACCATTTTACTGCTTGCTGTCCTATAAGGAGATGCTACACCTACCTCAACACCTGCTGAATGTGATTTAGCTCTTTGATCAACAATTTGACATAGCACAGTGCTGAATTATTCTTAATCATAAAATATAGTGCACTTTTTTGCTGTATCACTGACATAGACCGTTCTGCCCTCTCTCCAGACAATTTGAAAATCATGAACACAACCCTAGACTCTTGAGTTGTAAAGGAAGCAGAACAACATAGGAAACTGAGACTAAATTGATTGACCAAAATTCCTAACTTGTGAGAGTCCCCTCTTTATATTTCAGGTGCGGCCTGAGGAATCTGTGATGTATAGATTATAGCCTGAGACGGTATTGTTATATTGGAAGAGTTCTTATAATCCAAGAATTTTAGGATTTTAAACATCCCTTTTTGAATTATCAGGAAGAGGTGTACAAGTTGCAGCTAAATGATCTACTTTGTTAGACATATCTACCATTTGTTGTCACAGCCACTGATTTTAGAAACTTCGGGCCATACTTATAATTTGTCCACGCAATGCAACACAGTAAGACTCATTGCTTCACTGTGTGAAACGGAGAGGGCAGGAATGCACCAGATCCATCAAGATATGGCACATTCTTGTTCTCTCATTATGGTGGTGCACTTTTGGCTACCTAGTACCAATGCAGACACCCTCACACCATGGTGCAAGGGTGCGTGGGTTGCAAGCAGGACTGTTTTTGTCCTTAAAGGGACACAGTCCTGCACAAATACAATCCTTTGAGGTGCTTTCCTCTGTCTACATGTGCTGTAGAATGCAACACTTGTAGAAAGAGGAAACATTTAGGAAAAATAAAGATATTTCTTCACGATATGCCTTCCCTGGTAAGGTGAAGCATTTTGACACATTCCCAGGTCTACCACTCATGGTTGATCTGGGAATGAGCCACAATCCATGGGTGGATGCATGGGAACACTAATGCTCCACCCATGGAACACCTCACTGGGGCAGAGTAACCTAACCCAGATATTTGCACTGTGTTATGTTACTCCAGATTAATCAAGCTATGCAGGGCCACACAAGGTTGCCTTTTGTGGCTTGATAAATCCAACTTTAGTGTTGTGTCGCCTTGAGCCCACCTTGAATGGCGCCAGGGAGACACAAGAAATAGATAAATATGCCCCTGAATCTTTTTAATATATTTCTACAAGTGGATGAATCATCTTCATAACTGACCTCCCATGAAGATATATCCAAAATACTTAGAAGATGCCAAAAACCAGACTGGGAAGCATGTGAACAAGTCTGTTCAGTGTTCGTCCGTGTACCTCTGTTTCTTCCAGTAACCAAACCTCATCTCTGAACATCTGAATTTACAACCATAATGACACTGTTGCACCATAGACTGCCTGGACTAGAGAAGCACTCCAAGAAAGGAACATGTGTTCCTAGCATGACAACAATCACTCAGATTAATTTACAAACTGAAGAGACATAGTAAAACTTTTTAAATTATTTTCCAAATCTATGCTAAAATATTGACCAACCACCTACTCGTGGTCCTTCCAAGCCTGATTTACCCAGACCAGTACAGGTTTATGCCCAGCAGGAGCACCTAACACTGTCTCCATAGGGTGCATATGGCCCTGATCTGCCTCTCAATGCTAGGGGACCATACCGCTCTTCTCTAACTAGATTTTGAGAAAGTATTTGACTCCTTTAACTGGACCTTTCTTGACAAAGTAATGGTGAGGGTGGGTTTAGGGCCCAAATTGAGACCGGGTATTGTACACCAAACTCAGGGGCCAAATCCATACAACAACATTCTCTCAACCCCCCTTATAATTGGCCGTGGCTCCCACCAGGGATGCCCCTATCACCACTTCTCTTTGCACTACCTAGTCCCGGTCCCTGGCAGCATGGATCAGGTGCGATGCCCAAGTATGGGGGTTTGACAGGGGTATAGCGGCTACAGACCACATTGCACTATATGTAGATGAAGTCCTTCCAAATATCTCCCAACGTTCCTCACAATCCAATGATTGTTACAGATTCTCACTATACAGCAATACCTCAGGGCTACAAATTAACTGGCCTATATGAGTCTTGGTCCTGCTGAAAGGACAAGATAATGAGTCAGAATGGCAGTAGCAACTCACAATATACAACTCAGATTTCGATATCTGAGACTACACATAGTCCTCGAACCAAGTCTCACCTGGTGTCTTAGCATAACGCCCCTACGGTCCCAACTTATGGCAGACCTTAGCCACTGGGTGAAACTGCCTCTTAAAGTCCTTTGCCGTATAGCACTGTTTAAAATGATTGCATTTGCCCATCTGCTGTATACCTGCAAAATTATGCCCTGCTCTTGTCACAACACTGGTTTTGCAACCTCTTGACCATAATACGCTGATTTATATGGCTTAACCACCCTTCCTGCATTGCCTTTGGCAAATGCACCCAATCAGCCTGGGACAGTGGGTTGGGTATGGCGGATGTCTGCCTATGTTACTGGGCAGCCCATCTGCTAGTGGTCAACGACTGGTTGAGCGTAGGTTGGGAAGACCCAGCGTTCTGGTTAGAGGTGGCCATCCTCGGTCTTGACAATATTAAAGGTATGCTATATGGGAGCCCCATCCCTTCTCACATACCTGAACACACTAGATGGTCCTCCTGACATGATGTTAAGTGCTAAAATGGATAGACTGGGACAAGATGATCACATTTGAGACCCCTCTATTGTCAGGACGATGGGTAAGTCACATATCCTTCCTGTTTAGATTTGGTGGATGGTACAAAATAGGGATCTTTACAGTGGGGAATATATGGCAGGGTTCACCCATCAAAAATGTTAGACTATATAAGAGGAATACGAGCTGCATAGATCTCAGTTGTTTAGATACACATGACTATGTTAGGCCCTCGAACAACACCGAGCCTCCCTTGAAACATTCCCTGAATACAACCCCCTTGAATGCCAAATCCTCAAAATCATGATTTCTTTCACTTAAAAAGCTTTCATGGGACCAGCCAGAAAAATTGCATCAGATTTTCTCATTGTAAGTTGTTGGACTATCAGCAACTCTTCTACCCTCCCATCAGGCAAATTAGCTTTTCTCTTCTTCTTTTCTCGCTTTTTAATCTCAAGTGACATCTAGGTGACAAATTCTCCAACTGAGGTAGTCTGTTGTGACAGCTTTGACCAAGCTTTAATTCAGATGAGAATTTTCCTGTATACTAATGTGGGGTATTTCTATTTTGGAGTAATAGTTAACAAAAAGCCTCATTGAGGGTAAGCCCTGCTTTCTGAACTGTCTGTATAAAATTTACCACAAATGCCAGCCATTGGCTTGTGGCCCAATAATCGTTATTTACCTGCGATTACCTAAATATTGCATGAATTTCTTGGATTGTACACCATATAAGGTGTCCATTGGCTTACTTTATATTGCATGGTATATACATATAGAAAAGATATTATCAAGGGTTAGTAGTACTTTCAAAGATGTTGACGCTACTCCCAAACAATTGTAAACCTGGAATATTCATCTGTATAAAATAAATAGATAGTGCCCTGATTCCAATAATCCCAAAAATCAATTGCTATTGTTGACCATACCATCTCTGTTTCACAAGATATGATGAGTCTTGGTGTGAAATCGACTTTTTCTATACTTTCACAAAGATGACACAAATCTATCACATCATCCCCTAAGGCATCCAGTAACTTCCGAATGACTATTACACAATTACCTTCATGCTCAAGGTCAACTACTTTTGTTCTAAGCAAACATGGGATGACAATTCTCACTCCTCTCAGCAGTAGATCTTCTGCTGGCACAGTCTTTGTACTTGCCAAAAGAACCCAAAATAAATCCTTTGTATTCCAACGTCAAGCATACAGGCTCTGTTTATGTGTGGTAATTTATTGTCTGTGACTACTGTGATTACTTCTTGCAATGTTGCTTCTTTCATTGTTGCTATTATGAATTCACTCTTCAGTATTCTCTCTGTTCTTGACCGTTTTAAATGAAATGCATTCGTTCCTCTGCTACAAATGTGCCATACTCTGTTACTGGTAACAAATGTCTCAAAATGTAATCAGCTTTGCTAAATCCGCTACCAGAAATATGAATTGTTTTAAAATGACATTCCATGAGTTACTTGTTCCATTTTTCAATTTGTGGTGGCATTTTTTCTCTGTGAGTTCCCAAAAACAGTTAGTAGTACCTGGTTTGTTGGTCACTCAAAATTGTAAATGGCTTGGCAAATAGTAACAGATATTGGAATTCACGAGGTCAAACCACTTCTAAGCTTTCTTTCCTATGCTGTGAATAAGAGTTTTCAGTTCCACTTAAAACTCTACTACTATATGAATATATGTGATTTGGAGAATCTCCTTCTGGTTTGTGTTGTGCCAAAATGTCTCCAAGACCAACAGGGCTATCATCAACTGCTAGTTCAGTAGAACATTCTGAATCAAAGTAACCCATATGATTTGCTGATGATGTATTTTTCTTGATAGTATCAAACACAGAGTTACAGTCTTGAATCCCTTTAAATGTTGTCCTGTCTTGATTATCCCTCTTAGAGGTGCATTGGTAATTGCAAATGGATGAACTTAAGGGAAGAAATGACTACCCTTTCGATACATCACTTGTATGTGAATGGTCTACTTTTCCAAAATCAGGTCACATTCCTTTTAGTGAAAATATATGTCCTAAGAAAGTCTGCCCCTTTCATCCAGTTCACAGTTTTCTATATTAAAGGTCGCTCCTATAGTTTCTAAGAAAGCGTATGCTTCTAAATGTATGTCATGTTTTTTTGTGATTTTTGAATTATGAGTGTCGTCATTGCAATTTAAAAGAACAATTTACTAGCAAAATCAATTTTTACAGCTTCCTTGAAGACTTCTGCAGTAAATATAATCCAAAACTTGGCTTTGCATACCTAATCAAAACAAATTGGGTTATAAAAGACGTATCATAACGTGATTCTTCATCTAATTCCAGTTATGGTCCATTTAAACAACTTGCCATATATCCTACCAATAGTCTAGGATGTTGTTACCCTTCCAAAGGAGTGGCACTGGTAACAGCGGTGGTGCGGGAAGTGTACAGACGATGGGATAGAGAAAGTAAAACAACAAAAAAAACACTTAGCTGCGCTCACAGCATAAAGTAAGTGGTTTTATTTTACTTTCCCTATGCCGGCATTGGCGCACCTCCCCCCACCTGCCCCGACACGCCCCTGCCCCGGCTCCACCACCCCACTGCTGTTACCTGTGCCGGCCGCACCTGGCATTCAATAGTTATATTAGGAATTCTCATACCTATAAAGATGCGTATCATGTTACCATTCCCTTTTACTGGGGACACCGCAGGGTTGGTTGAGGGCCTTGCTTCAGTGATAACTTGCTCTTCCAAACTTCAAATTTCTTCTACTTCTTCCTGTAAATGATTAGGTACTTTGCAATTATTGTTTGCCACAGGGTAGATAGCTTCCCTAATGTGTACTGTAACTTGGATGTTGTTTAACTTGCTGAGTCCTTTATATAGGTATGAAAATTACATTTACCTAAAATATGATGTTCAGGTTTATGATAAAAGTCATCACAACTAAATCTAGTAATTGGACTGTGCAATTTCAAAAGAGACATGGGGCTGGCACTTTCTCTTTGAGTGACATGGGATCAAATGCCAGTGTTTCTTCAAAACATTCTGGAGTTGTTACTGTCCTGCTGGAACCCCATTGACATACGTCCACATGTGAAGGCGTTAATTATTGTTTGACATCCATTTTGTTCATATTCAGAGGCACACCTGATATTACAGCTGCCTCCAGTGCCCTAAATAATGTAGCTATGTGTTGACCTTTGAGAACAATAGATTTATTTTTCATTTACTGTTGATAAAGTAGATTGATATGTTTATGTTATTCTGTTACATTGTCATTTTGTATTCCTTCATTGCATATAATCCTTCATTTGTAAGAGAGATCCAATGTGTGCATGTGTTTTGCATATTTGGTTATTTTTTATTTATTTTTTTATTTGTTTAATTAGGTTCTGTTCTCTTTGGCAAAAATTTGCAAAAGTATTCTCTCTGTTGCATTCACAACATCTTGCCGAATCTGGAAATATTCCTTCTTTGGGAAATATAAACCACAAACATATCAAATCTTGTCTGATCTAGGAGCATATTCTCAAGAACATGTGATAACTACGCAAAACTAGCTTAGCGCAACTCTTCACATCGCAGTCTATCGCGGGAAAATAACGCTGAGTCAACGTGGTATTCCCAACACGGCGGTACCATGCGATAGTCTCACGATAACGCGTCAAATGAACGCGTTAAAATCAATGCGATGCTGCAAAAACACAAAACACAAACACGGAAATAGTAGCGATGACGCCAATCGCGATACAAAGATCAGCGAAAACCAGCCACAGGCCTACAATTCCCACACGTCATGTGGGAAAATGCACTAGAAAACTAGAAAAAAAACATACAAACAAAAGCCAAACAACAGCGAAGCACAATGGAGGTAGCCAGAGCAAGTACAGAGGACAACCAGAACCCCACAAGCCCCCCGGAGGACCAGCCTGGCAGCCAAACTAGACGCCATACGTGGGTGTCTAAGAACCATCAGGGACCGCTCACAGTCCCTAACGGACACCCACAGTCCGCTCCATGCTCTCCAACGAACCATGGCTGACATTGCTAGAGTCCTGACTCTGAGACAAGAACGACTGCCTAGTCAGAGTGCCTCCAGCGATCTCGCCCGGGAGTTGGGACACATGCCGAGGATCATGGAGAACATGGAGCGTACGCAGGCTGAAAGAGCAGCTGCCACGGCTGCACACCAGCGAGAGGTAGCTGGGTCCCTCAATGCCCTAAAGACCCTCCTCATGGCATTGCTGCCACAAGGCCTGCAGCTGATGCATGCTACTGCTTCCACCCGATCTACATCTCCGATCCCTCATGTGTCAGTGCCACACAGTGCGGCAGACATTCCACCTCCGGCCCCTGAGGTGCCACTGCCACACAGTGCTGGACACATGTGAGGCACATGCAACAGCAGAGGACGAAGATACAGATGTATCTGCCTTCGTGGTCAGAAGGAGGCAGTAGCATTCATCTCCGTCATGTGGCCTGTTTCTGCTTGGTTCTGCCCTCTGCATCATCACCTTTCATTGTCCCCCCATGCACTCTGCGACACTCACCTTGGACCTCGACATGGACTGCCATATTCTGTTTGGTCACCAGTGACACAGCTATCAGACAGCGGACTGAACTCCTCCTCTTCTGGTGCACTTGTAATTCCCTGAAGGACTCTGGCTGGCCCTCCAAGGGCCAACAATGTAAAGTGGGGTTTGCATGGCCGGTACTGCTCCAGCTGCAACACTCCACTGAATGTGCAATAAACATTCATGTTAACACAGATGTGTCATGTCTATGATCTTTCAAGTGTGGAAGTATGGATGAATGTAGGGTCACCGAATATGCCATACGTCCATGTTGCTCATGTTGTGGGACTTGGGTCACAGGGTGACACATGGCCGATTGCGGTCCGGGTGGCGCCAACACTGCAACAGGGACACATCCATTAGTTACTTCCTTGTCCAGCCCAGGAGGGAACCATGCCCAGAGCCCCAGGGTCATTGTTCACACCCTTACACTGGAGTGGCATACGCCAGGACATCCCACTCCACTTACACTCGCAGGGGGGGACGACAATGCTACATGTTCCAGGTCTTCCCTGTAGGGATCTGCTGCTCACAGGTCTAGTTGTCAGCATGCCACTCCCTCACGACTGGTTTACACCCACACCACACTCATCCAGCACAGGCGTCACAGGACATGTGACCCTGCCAATAAAAAGGCCCTGGCGCACGTGCTGCATGCCATTTCCACTCTCTAACTGGGTGCCTCTGTGTGGTTATTATTCATGCATGATGGCCTAGGTTCCTGCCACCTCACATTGCCCAGTGCCGGGTGTGACATGATGGCGTACGCACCACGGGACTCAATCATAAGGGGTCCATGGCTAGCAGTGCACAGACTTGGTGGCACCGGATACACTGCGGCAGGCACAGACACACCGCCACGGGACAGTGTCTTTCGGTGCACTGAGGTAGGGGCACCTAAAGTGGTGAGCGGGTGTGCAGCCTGCGATGATGCGCCGTCCTGGTGGTCCGGAATGTCAAGGATTAGTGTGAGCCCTGCTGGACCGCAGTGTAGACCTGAGCCAGCGGGCAGTGCGGGCCTCCCGCCACGTGGCATTGCCTCGCGGTTCACAGAGTTAGTGGCACCTCAAGAGCTGAGTGGGTGTGCAGCCTGCGATGATGCCGTGTGCACTGATATGGTCTCTGCCATTGCAAAATCAAGACCCAGAATCAAGTGTGTGACCTGGTGGCCCGCGGTGAGGGGCTGCATGATGTAGAGGGTGCCATTGTCGCAGACCCCGGGCTTGGAGCTCCCACCGGCACGTGGTGGGCCCTCTTGGAGACACGCCAGTGGCAGAAGGTGAGCAGTTTGGCCTGGTTGCGCAGGGGTGGGCAATCATCGCTAGGCGGCGGGGGGGCTGGGGTGCAGCAGCCTGTGCAACTGTATGGACTCTGCCATTCATGTCTCTGGAAACTGTTTCAGATGAGGGATCTGGGGAACTGCAGTGTACACTGGTACGTGGTGAGCAATGAGATCTGGGTCCACAGTGTCGGCACTCTCTCTCCCTCTCTCTCTCCCTCTCTCTCTCTCTCTCTCTCTCTCTCTCTCTCCCCCTCTCTCTCTCTCTCTCTGCCCCCCTCTCTCTCTCTCTCCCTCTCTCTCTCTCCCTCTCTCTCTCTCCCCCTCTCTTTCTCTCCTTATCTCTATCTCTCACTCTCTTTCGCTCTCGCTCTCTGTACTTTGATGATCGCATGATACACCTTCTTATCTAGATTTCTGTCTTGCAGGCTGTGACTTACAGAATGTCGTGAGAAGACCCGCCATGACTCTTCAGAATTGTTGTTTTGGGTTTATTCTGTAATAAACGTCTTATTTGGATATTATGAGATGAATGTATGATTTCTCTTTTTCTGTCCACACATGTATGTTAGGTGTTGTGATTGTGCGACGTCAGGTGAATTGTTTGGTTCATGATTTCGTGGAGTTGATGTGCAATATCTTTGTCCGAAGGGCCCGGGGGGGGGGGTCCTGGGGGTGATGGCGGTGGGTGTTGTTGCCCTATTGGGGCTCCGGGCTGCATGTTCAGTTGCTCCAGGGCATCTGTTGTTCTTCATGTGTGGCTGTGGGCTGTGCTCCGTTGTCTGGTGCTGGTTGTCGTCCGACTTTACACCAGGTAAGAGCAGGTGTTAAAATACTACTGCTAACCCACCTTATCGCATGTTTTGTGATCTTGTCGCTGATCTGGCTGGTCGTTGAGAATGTTGTGGAGTGGTGTTGTCGTGGCTTTCTGCACGGGAACGCCTACTCTGCATATCATTAGCGTTTGTTGCCGGGGTCAGCTGTGGCGATGTTTTTTGCGACTGCTATCTCATGTAAACTGGTGATATGGACGGTTATCATCAGGTTGTTAATGGGGCGATGAATTTATCGTGACTTTGGCTGCGATAAAGTGGCGATAACTCGGCGATAGATCCTTGAGAATATGCCCCCTAGTCTCTTGTCTTATATATTTTTTTGTCTCAATAACTCGTTCCAATGTTTTGTTGCATGCAGCTTCCATATCATCCCTGGCATTCCGCACTTGCTCAGTGTGAGTCACGTCCGCTTTTTCGCTCTGAATGCTGTTGAATGATAACCTTCAGTTGTGTGTAGGTGTATGGTTTCTTCGTAATTGAACTTATGACCCTCATGGCAAACTAATCCGTTGACTCATTTGCTCCGCACCCAGTTGTATTATATGTATAATGTTCAAAATCAGTGTTTTGTTGAGGCTAAAAGCGGTCAATTAAATATTTCAACATGCGCCCCCATAAGTTTGACTTTCCTCTACTGGTATTGTCATGAGTAAATCTTCCACGTCATGTGTTACTAATTTGAACATTTAGGGCCAGATGTATGAAGCATTTTACCGCTGGCAAACCACCCATCGGGCCTTTTGCAACCTGTAAAATGTTTTTTAGGATGTACGAAAGGCAAAATGCGACCCAGTAACTTGTTACTAAATCGCATTTTGCGATTCGATATTAGGAAGGGGCGTGTGTATGGTGTCCCTTCCAAATACCGAATAGCACTGACATTTTCTATTTTGCATTTATTTAAATATTAGTGGGTTCTTTCATCTGTGCACTGCACTATGTTCTTTCTTTTCTGGTCATATATTTTTTGCAACCCTTGCTATGTTTCAATCAGATCCACATTTGCTCATTGTTTTGTCCATGTCAGCTTGAGAGAGCTCTACTTTGTCATTTTCTTTATCAAATGCTGCTTCTTTATGTGCACATTACCCTCTGAATGGTCTCATCATCTGCCTTTTTACAGAGGCCTTCCTTTTGTTAAGAAAACCAAATAAAAACGCTGCACATAGGGAAGCCCAAGTCCGAATAGCATTTAATGCAAAATAGCATGCAGCCAAGCAAAATATCAATAGGCAATTGTTATTGCAATTGACCGGGGGGTCTCGCTAGAAAATGGGCAGTTGGAGCAGTAAGCTAAAAATATGTAAAATTTGTTCTAGTATGTCTACATTTTCTCTTAATACAAGTCAATGTAGCAGGATCATGTGACAGCAATTAGTTTTAACTAAAATTTATCTGGTGTCCGGATCTTTCCTCCAAGGAAGCACAGGATGGCATTGAAGGGAATATATCCTTAAGGTCCATAAATACTAACTCTGTTCTCCTAACAAAAGCCCCATCTCCCGTACCAGGTTTGAAAAGAAAGTTATTCTTACTAAAATGTGCAGTGTACAAGATGAGAGTTCATGGTTCCCAGGCCCACTATAGCCCTGCAGAGGTTTCACTTATTGTGATACTGTGTGAAGCTTTAAAACATAAGAATACATCATTCAAAGTTGGTTTTCAGTGATATATCTATACATAAATATATATATATTCACTAAAAAGCCAAAGGTTACTGGGCCGTTATAGTTAGTTTGAGATTTTACACACACAAAACTATAGAAATACAACAGTTCTAGTTCTAGTTATCTCAAGTACCTATACCTCATGCCCCTGCCATGCACAGTTTTCTCATCAATAATTTTATAGTAAATGTTGCACTGGTATTATCAATGATGTCATAGAAAATGTCAAGAGTGATGTAATATGTGGGGTAATTAGCAGTGCATGGCGAGGTCAGTTCTCTGAAAATTGTAGGTGCAAGCCAGAAGGGAAAAACTTGTAGGTGGAAGAAGGACACTTCAATTACTTTGACGTCAGTATTAAAAAAGCTGCTACATTCTTACATGTCTTTTCTGGATAGTGCTTGATTAGTGCCAGATTTGAAAACCTTAACATTCAGTGAACTGAGGAAAGAGTGGCAAGCACCTGACAACTTGCTAAAAGCGCCCTCATCTCCCCTGAGCGCGGGATGCCAGTTTTGTTGTTGCTACCATGTAACTCTATCTGGGATGGGACTTCATCCCTCAGAAGTCTGTGAATTGAGGAGGAGGGGCATGCACCAGATAACGTGCTAAAAGCGCTGTGAGCTCCCAGGAGGATGGTACACAAGTCATGTTGTTGCTACCATCAATCTCTTTCTGGGGTGGGACGCAATCCCCCATAAGTCAGTGAACTGAGGAGGCGGGACGCCGGTTTTGTTGTTGTACCTGATAATACTCTAAAAGCGCTCTCAGCTCCCCGTACCACGGGGCACCAGTTTTGTTGTTTCTACCATCGAGCCTTGTCTGGGATGGGACTCCATCCCTCAGAAGTCAGTGAAGTGAGGAGGAAGGGCACGCACCTGATAATGCGCTAAAAACGACCTCGGCTCCCCACAGCATGGGACACCAGTTTTGTTGTTGGTACCATCGAGCCCTGTGTGAGATAGGACTTCTGGTTTGATAATCTTAAAGAACTTCGTTAGTAGATTTTTAACCAATTCAATTTGAATTCAAGAATAAGGATGTCGATTTTAAGATTTTATGTTTGCATATCCTATTGGCAGTGCAGAGGTATTCCAGATTTAACTTGGGAGGCTATGAGTGTTCAGTCATTTTGAGGAGTTTTCTTTATTGCAAAAACTGGAGAACCGAAGTGCACACTTCTCACGTTTAACTGTATTTTTCCCTGAACAGTGCTTGGATAAGGAGGAGGACGAGCTATCATTAGGACTGACCCTGTGAAGGTTGATATCACCAACAAAGATATGATTGTTGATAGACAAAATAAATTGGGAGGTTATATGTTCCACGCATTCTTCGACAAAGGGGTTGCTCTCCTCGATGATGATGGATAATTGAAATTCTGGTAAATTTAGAGGCTAAAGACTGAAGCTCCACAATTAGATAATAAAATGTAGGCAAGGAGTCAGAGGCAACCTTGAGGACAAGGGATAGAATTCCTGCAAACTCCAATTTTACCTTTCCTGCAAAGACCCAAAATTAGAGTAATAAGTAAATCCATGACATGTTTGTACACTTTCTAAAACCTTGTTTCCACAAGAATCATTGGGTCTAGATCCCTTTCAATGGTTGCATCTTTATTCAGTGTTTGACCACAGAACAACACTTGTTTAGAATATAATATATCAAAGAGAAGGAGATGACCTCATGCAAAGAAGAATCTAGAAGGTTCTGAATGTGATTTTCCATTTCAACCCTTGTCTTGGAGACGTGGCTACAAGGGATTCTGGAATAAATCAAAATATTTTGGATGTCAGCATTAGTCTGTGTTTCAGGGACCTTCACATAATTGGTGAGATGAACAATGGAGTTTACAGTTTGAAGATTTATTAGCAGCGCCTTAGTCTCACAGGGATCGTCTTCCAAAAGTGCATTCATTTCCCCGGGAAAAGAGAAGTGACAGATCTATGCAAAAGTGATAGATCACTGATTCTCATTGTTCTCTTGCAAGTTTTCACATCACCATTTTACATTAAAATTGCGGGTGTTGATTACCAGAAGATCAAACTCCCTGGTTAAATAATCCAATTTGTTGAGTAAAATGCAGAGTCCCTTGGCTAGATAGTTAAATGAGGGGGTCCCTGTCTACATAAGTGACTATGTTTGAACTCAGAGAGGTGAGTATGAGGGTCCAATTTATTAGGAGGTGAAGAGTTAGCATCTCAATGTGTTTATCAGGAGGTGCAGGAAGTATCAGCTTGAGGGCTGGTGTGTAGACAGAGTCAGGAAACATATTGTTGCCACTTTAGACACTGTCCAAAGGATGCAAGACATTGTGAGGAGCCGAAGAAAACACATATGATGGAGAGGACAGGTTGGAAAGAATGGTGGATGGAACATTCAAAGATGGAGGAGAAATCGGAGGAGGTATCAAGAATGAAGAGATGAAGTGGCAAGGTAACAGGTGAATGAGACAATTAAAGAAATCCTTGGAAATGTTGCAGGGTGTGGGATGGGGGGGTCTGGTATTCGGAGATGAGATAGAGAAGACAAATTGGAAGAAGGAGGGAAAGTCAAGAAGATTTGAATTGAGAAAAGGTTTCTCAGTAGAAGCAAACATTTTAGGGAGTAAGGAGCAGATGTGGGCCATTTATTTCACTGTATACAGGAAGGACTGTGCTATTTCTATCCTGCTGTGTGTACTATGCTTAGGCCCATTACAGTTATTTGCCTGCTCCTGTTCTTTCCAATCCTCATTTGAAGCGAACTCACCTACATTCATCCAAAAACAGGGAACCCTCTACAAACTAAGCTAAAGGCACAAAGACTGCACCCTACCTCGCCATGCAGAATATGACACCTGTTTCTTGCTTGACCAATCATCCCCAGCATGCACAGCGAGCAGGCAAATTCTGTTCATGTCCCGGTCACAGAGACTGGCAACTACGTTTTTGGCAATTGCATGATCAGACTATTAAATTCAGGTGAATACACCTACAATTGTGTCATGTATACAATCCGAATTGTCCTTCCTTTTTCATGCAGCACTTATGTTTCATTTTCAGGCCTGTGTACATGTATTTGCAATTATATTAAATATTTACTGCAAACGGTTACTCTTTTCTATGTGGACTGCTGATCATCATTTGCCCTCTGCTTTGAATGACAAATTATGTAAATACACTGAAAGGCCCTCTGAACTAGTGAGTGGTTTCTTTTCTATTGAGAACACTCCCAGATCTCTGTAAATTGGGCTGCTGGGATTCTTCAATGTGTCAACTCATTTCATTTCATGGCATGTTCTCAGTTGTATATGGAGCGTATTTATCAGCAAGTGGTCTTTTATCTCTAAGATGATAAGTTCAACTGCAATGGTGTTGACAAGCACAAAACGAATATTGCTTTTACCTGTTTTTGATGTTGAAAGCTATTTTTCGGTTGTATGTTAGAAATGGGATTTCTGGTTAGCTAGGGCATGCGCCTAAGCCAGGCAGAAACAACCACTCTAGTCAGGGCAAGGGAGTTACACGCTGAAGATTACCCCTGCTCACCCCCTTGGTAGCTTTGCACAACCAGTCAGGCTTCTCCCAGAGGCAATGTGTGAAGTGTTTGCGCAACACACACACACAGCAGCAACACACTACGCACACTACAAAAGAAACTCCACACAAGGTTATATAAAAATAGCCTTTGTATTATCATAAACACATTAGAAACATAATCACACACTTACACTGTGCCAAATGGCACTAGGCAATATTCACAGGAGATTATATACAAGACAGGGCCAATCGGGCCACTGTCAGAATCATCACAATGCAGGTAGTAAATATAAAACACAACACAAATCACATTAGCATTAGACACCATCCTAAAATATCAAAGCATGACATTAGGCATAAACACATTAGGCCCAAACCTCATTAACATAAACACATTACGCAATAGGCCTCACCAACATAAACGCAGAGGTATGAATCATGGTGCATAAATCACATTTGTCATAGGCACCACATAAATTACATTAGGGCCTGGCTCCCTACCAACCTAACACTGACCCCCTGGCCAACTGGCCTTCTCTCTGGGCCTCAAATGCCCTATGTCCCAAATGTCAGGGCTTGGCTGCCAATGCAGCAACATCACGGTGCGCACAATGCGCTGGGGCAGGGCAGGAGTGTATCTCACTCCTTTCTCAGTAAAGGAATCAAAATGCACCCAAAGAAATAGGGGCGCTGGCACTACTGTGCCTCCTGAGTTCCCACTGGGACTCTCCAACCAATGAGCCCAACGTTGCAGTTACCCGCTACGGCGGCGCAGCTGAAGTACAAAAACAGGCACTGGCGCTCCTGTGCCCGAGTCCCCCACTGGGACTCTACCAAATAAAAGTGCCCCCTTAGTGCAGCTACCCGCTACGGCGGTACAGCTGTGCAGGACAAATGGCGCTGGCACCACTGTGCCTACTGAGCCCCCACTGGGCCTCCTAAATGGCAAGTGCCCCAACGTTGCAGCTGCCCACTGTCAGGCAGGGCAGCTGTGGCAATGGGCACCAACAATGTGCCTCAAACGGCACCAACCGGGTGCAACCCCGAGCCCCCACTCACCGGGGCTCTCTATTGCTGCTCCCGTCCTTCTTACTTCATCAGGCAGCTTCTCCTTACTTCGCTCGGTCCCCCTTCCTGGGACCGGGACTTCGGCGTGGAGCCCGCGAGGCACCGGACGCGAGAGGCTGCAGGCCCTGCCCGCAACCGGGACTTCCTCTTCCTGCTCCTCCTGACGGCTCCTGAGCCCCGCCCACAGTCAGGCGGACTCTGCCTGGCTCCCGGGTCGGGCCGGCGCTCTCTTCTGGGCTGGACAACTGAGAGGGGTGGGCTCCCGCTTCGGTACGCAAAAACGCGGGGTGGGCTCCTGCTGCAAAACAAAGAGAATCGCGGGGTGGGCACCCGCTTTAAATCAGGATCATTGCGGGGTGGGCACCCGCCATCGGCACCATAAAGTGGTGAGGGCACCCGTTAGATCTGCAAACACGCGGGGTTGGCTCCCGCTAAAGCACACAAATGCGGGGTGGGCACCCGCTTTTCAAAAGTGGCATAAACGCGTGGTGGGCACCCGCTTTTCGAGGGAACTCGGGGGATCCCTACACCGGGGTTCCCTCTAGCAATCTTGGCACCAGCACGCTGCAGGCCACCCATGCTCCTCTCTGTAGAAAATAAGTAAAGCGCTCTCAAGGCGCTAGAGTCCCAAAATCCAAGGGGGCAAAGTCTGGGCCCAGGCAGGCCAGCACACACGGCCCTCCAGCAGGGAGGCAGTCCCTCCTGGCGGTTCCTCCCGGAGCCCAGCAATAGCAACACGCCCCCAGTCTCAAGAACAGCACACCTTTCATGGGGTCACAGCCCCTATATTTATATTATATCTTTGCTATGTCTGTCCTGACACAGGGTTTGGGCAAACCAGCCAAAACTAGCTCAGGAGGGAATTGGAGAACTTTGTTTACCAGGCTCCTCTTCCCCTTTGTCAGGTGGGGGCTCGTCATCAGACACACCACAGGGGGGCGGAGCCAGCATTGTACAGGCTAGGCACAGACCTATTCAGGGACCAGGGACTTCTCCTCCCACTATTCCAAATGCAGATGTCCCATTCAGGCTAGTGCTGACTCACCCTGCCCCTCCTAGAGCCAAACACACCTCACCAGCCCCTGTCACTCAAAAGCCAGACATGCAATCCGCATCAGGCAGGCAGACACATAGCACACAGAAATGCCAACTTCTAAAAGTGGCATTTCTAAAATAGTTATAATAAATCTGCGCACACCATTGCATAGCATTTATGATTACTATTTCAAACATATCAAACTTGACCGCGCTGCTCCTCTCATATCAGGAATTACCACTGAAACACTTATCAGGGAATCCCCAATGCATTCCTATGGGAGAGCAGCCTCACAGTAGTGAGAAACTAAAATGGCTGTTTGTCACTACCAGGACATGTCACACACTTAAGGTACATGTCCTACCTTTTACCTACAATGCACCCTGCCCATAGGGCTAGCTAGGGCCTACCTTAGGGGTGACTGACATGCAGTAAAAGGGGGGTCACAGACATGGCACACACTTTAGTTCCATGTCACAGCTGCTGTAACACTGCACGCACAGGCCCTGCAATGGCAGAGGCATGCGATAAGTTTGAAAGGCTACTTTGGTGGGTGGCTCATTCAGCGCTGCAAGCCCACCAGTAGCATTTAATTTACCAGCCCTGGGTATATGAGATACCACTTTACAAGGGACCGACAGGTAAATATAATAGGCTAAACAGGTGTAGACAAATCTTACCATATTTAACACAGAGAGCACACGCACTTTACACTGGACAACAGTGCTAAAGTGCCCAGAGTCCTAAAACCACCAACACCATGTCAGAAAAAAGGCTAGGAGAAAGGCAAAAAGTTTAGGGATGACCCTGCAAAAAGGGCCAAGTCCAGCATTGTAGGCATAGCGTTGGCATTATATATTGGTAACTTCACTATTCCTAGTCCATATTCCCTCATTTCATTTATCACTGATTGAGATGAATTTGTCTCCACTAGACAGGCACTTTTTTGCCATATTTTCCCATTAGCCTCCTCTCCTCCTCTGCTTTCACATCTTTTTGTTCGACCGTGCCTTCTGTACGCCATACTCCTTTTAAGCGTGAAATCACAAACCTTTATTTTCATATTTAATGGTTCGAGTCCAATTCAAATGCGGAGATGCAAAGACCTGCTCCGGTGATTTCAGCCAAGCGAGCTTGCAGTGCACGCAATGTACATCCCCCGAAGCAACATTTGAAATCTCTGGCTGAAGGCATGCAAATCTCACAATTATTACTGGACACTTAGAAAATCTACAAATATATGGGGGTACTTACAAGCAGAGTTACGTCGCTCTTGCACTAAACAAGTCCTAAATGAGATTTATCAAGCCACACAAGGCCACATTGCGTAGCCCTGAATGCCTCAAAAATCTGTAAAGCAACACAGTGCAAATTGCTGTGTTGTCTTACTGTCTTACTGTACTCTGGGAAGCCATTCCAAGGGTGTTCCCACGCAACTTCCATGGATTTTAGATGCATTCCCAGATTTACCAGAACTGGCAAACCAGGGAATGCGCCAAAAAGGTACTGCTTCCCATGGGAGGCATAACAAGGAGAAATATCTTGATTTTTCCCCATTACTTCCTCTTTCTATGTGTGCTGCATTCCTGCACAAAACAACCCTGCATGCAATGCAGGCACCCTTGCACCATGGTGCAAGGGTGTCTGCATTGGCGCTAGGCTTCCAAAAGGGTGCCAGCGCAGTGGGAAAAGTCAAGAATGCAGCGCATTCCTGTCTTTTCCCAGTGACGCAGCACAGCAAAGTGACTTGCTGCGCTGCACTGTGCCACTATTTCATAAATATGCCCCATAGTTTGGTGGATATTGGACTCCTGTTCTATGGTATGTTTTTAAATTTTTCTGACTTTTGGTACACTGCTTCGCTTTCTGCCTGTTAGTGTGCTATCATTGCCAGTGCTTAATTTGTAAAATAATAAGTGCCAGGGCCCTGACCAGAGGGCCACTGCAGCTTGCACCACCCATTGCCCCACCATCGTTATCAATGACTGTACCAGAACAACTACTAACCACCTCTCCCGCCTGTAAGTGCGACAGTTCAGATTATTCCAGGTCCCCAAAGTTTAAGGAATGGCTGGGGGGGCAGGTATTAGTATTTTTTTTAATGTATATTGTATTCAGTTGTTCTGCTCATCTCTAAATTAGATGAGCAGCAGCACCATGTGGCAGAGTATCATAAGTGTGGTTATGACACCGGAAACCAATTAAGTGGCGGTGCTGAGCACAGGAAACCACTGGCTCAAATTAAGCACTGAACATAGCCAATCTGCTGCTCATCTGAAGGTGAAGCTCCCCCAGCTGTATCACAATTCTATATATACCCCCCTCTAACACTCAATTTTCTATGAAATAACCATCAATAATTCAGCGGTGGACTATTTAGACAAATGTAGCTTGGAACAGGCCACAATCACAAGAAGTTGATTGTGCTCTATTACGCATGCATATGCCCTACCATAGTGTCCACCCTGAATATCGAAGATAGAATATTCTGCCATAGAAATTGCAAGGACAAAATATTGAAACCAATATTTTGAAAGGTAAGTGTAGATTTTCTATAACTAACTTCATAAATATGCACTTACCTTTCGATATTATTGTCGATATGCATTCAGGCAGTAGGTTGGAAGTGATCATTGTGAGATGTTGTTGTCCAATACCTTTATTGTGAAATTGTTTTAATGTTTATAACATGTTTATAACAGCATTCCTTATAGTAGATGGCCCAGCATTTTTGATCTGTAACTCTACCATCCTTAGTTAGAATAAAGAGCTTAATTGTTTGAATTTAGAGAAAGTCTTTTCCTGTGGTACTGTTGTCGCATCCCTCTTTTTTATTCCCCAAGGAATTGAAATATTTGTGACAGAAGTTCTATATAGCACTTTTCTTTATGTTTTGGTGACTGGTGACGATGAAAGATAAAGAAACTATAGAAAGCATGGAGTAACATGACTAAATCGCTATCCTACCTCATCACTTCTGGTCCTCCTTCCAGAAATGCTGCAGTGATGTTTGAAACCTATTCAGCAATATATATCTCGATACAGACTGGTTCTTCGCCCCTGTTCCCTTGCTTCATTAGCATTTTGAGAAAAGGTCCTGACTCCTGAGAGGGTGAAAGCCTACTTGACTCTGCGCATTGTGCTGTCTTTCTCACACTCTAGCACAGAATGAAGCTGAGCATGGGTCTCTTGCTCCTGCCATTCCACTGAAAAAGGAAAGACTAGGAGAAGGGAGTGTAAATGCATATTGCATGTACTGTACAGGAGACATATCTCATGGTAATAAACTCGAAATTCCCAGAATATTGATCTCAAACTAACCAAGAGATATATATGTAGGTATAGGCAGTAAGCATACCACTAAGACTAAACAAAGCCATTAGGTCTGGGTTTAATGTAACAATGCATGCAAACATAGGCATACAAAAACATTTTTCATGTAATGGTACATTAAAGATAAACCAATGGGCTTTAGCAGTACTTGGTAGTGGTTGTGGGGGTATTTATGGTGTCAGTGGTGATGGAGTCACATTAGTGGTGGCACTCATGGTATTATTGGTGATGGTCATGGTACTTTTGATATTAGGGGTATGAGTGGTGATGGTATTGTTAGTGATGGTTGTTGGATCTGGCCCTTTTTGCATGGTTGTCCCCAAGCGTTTTGCCTTCCTTCTCCTTTTTTTCTGACCCTCTTTTTGTTGGCTTTAGAACTCTGGGCACTTTACCACTGCTACTCAGTGCAAACGTGCTTGTACTCTCTCCCCTAAGCATGGTATGATTAGTTTACACATGTTTGGCATTTCTGATTTACTTGTAAGTCCCTTGTAAAATTGTATACCATATACCTAGGGCCTGTAAATTCAATGCTACTAGTGGGCCTGCAGCACTGATTGTGCCACCCACAGACGTAGCCTGCCTCAGGCCTGACACTGCAGGACCTGTGTGTGTAGTGTATTGCCACCTCAACTTGACATTTAAAACTACTTGCCAAGCCTTAAACTCCCCTTTTATTACACATAGGTTACCCCTAAGGTAGGCCCTGGCTATCCTTATGGGCAGAGTGCTGTGTAAGTAAAAGGTAGGACATGTACCTTTGTGTTTGGCATGCCTTGATAGTGACAAACAGCCTATTTTGTTTTGCACTGCTGTGAGGCCTACTCCTCTCATAGGCTAACATTGGGAATTCTCGTATATATTTTTAGGAGGCAATCCCTGATCAGAAAGGAGTCGCGTTGCCATGTTTGGTATGCTTAAAATGATAGTGATAAATCCTACTTACTGGTGAAGTTGGATTTCAAATTGCTATTTTAGATATGCCACTTTCAGAAAGTGGGCATTTCTCTGTGCTTATATCTCTGTGTGCTCTGTGGCCTGTCTCCAATTCAGTTCTGGGCAGGGTAACACCTACACTTTGTATATTCTCTCCATGCAGCCACAACACAGGAAGGGCTAGGTGTGACAGGTGATACATCTGCATTCATCTGTATACTGATAGTCTTCCTGGGTAGGGAGAGGGAGAGGTGGTTCACACATCTGTATAGGTTGTGTTCTGTCCCCACACAAAGCGATTGATCATCTGGTGCCAGGGCTGGGCTGAAAGAGATTGTTGTGCACTTCTGAATATTTCTTTAAAGTCACTCCCTAAATCAGTTCGGGCTGGACTGTTCCCATTGGGCACAGGGTCAAGACTGATTTGCACATGGCTGGGGTCAAACTGGAATGGCATGGTGAGCAAAAAAACTATGGATTTAGGCCCAGATCTCTGTACTGGGGTGAATGTATGACATTGTTTTGCATTCTGTCCATCAATTGTTGTTTTTGCATTTGTCACCCTGAGTGAGACGGGTATGCCCAGACGTGGGTCCCATGCTCTACATGCCACTGGAGTTAAGCTGTCCTGGCTGATGAGGGGTGAAACCCCGAAACCGGTCCTAGGATGCTTGTTTCCAGTCCAGGGAGGACCTGGCCTGGCAGTTCAGGCTGGACTGTTCCTCTTAGGCACAGAGTCAGACTGATTTGCATATGGCTTGGTTCAAAGTGGAATGGCATGGTGAGCAAAAACACGATGGATTTAGGCCAAATCTCTGTACTGGGGTGAATATATGACATTGTTCTGCATTCTGTCCATCAATTCTTCTTTTTGCATTTTTCACCGCGAGTGGGAGGGGTATGCCCAGACGTGGGCCGTGCTCTCGATGGAACTGGAGTCAAGCTATCCTGGCTGATGAGGGGTGAAACACCGAAACCGTTCCTAGGATGCTTGTTTCCAGTCCAGGGAGGACCTGGCCTGGCAGTTTGGGATGGACTGTTCCCATTGGGCACAGGGTCGAGACTGATTTGCATATGGCTGGGTTAAGACTGGAATGGCATGGTGAGCAAAAAAAAACGATGGATTTAGGCCCAGATCTCTGTACTGGGGTGAATGTGTGACATTGTTCTGCATTCTGTCCATCAATTGTTGTTTTTGCATTTGTCACCCCCTACATCAAAGGCATTTTGGTGTAAAAGTAGTCTAACCCCCTATTTTTAGATACTGCGTGGGACTTGTAACCAGATGCTGCTGGCTCTACATCTACACATCGCGGAGAGGAGTGTTGTGCTGCCAGGAGAAACCATCATTCCTGCTAACTGCTTTGCTGTATTGGCCTGCTGATTGCTGAGCTGAAGGTGGGACTGCCACTATGCGACATATCTGGTTGAGCTGGCCTGCTGCCTCCTACCTGCTTTTGAGCCTCAAGTGTTCTCCAAATGCTTGTTGGCATGCCCCCTGTTCTTTCTGAGTCTCAGGTCCATCAAAGACTCTGCATTACATTATTGCATGGGACTCTGAGTATGTCAATTCCCGGCTTTCAAACAACCCAGCACTTGATTCTGCTACAAGTGCAGTACTCTGTGCTGCCTAGAAGCAGCACGTTTCACCTTCCTGAAGTACCAGCGTTGTGGCATGGAACTCATGATGGGAGCGGCACTTCGGGCTGAGGGAGAGCGAGTCACTCTCCCGTGAGACTTGTGGCCTCGTTGCCTGGGCAACAAAAAGGAGTCCTGCAATATCAGCGCCGCCCTTTTGTTACTGAGGTGTTGTCAGGGAGTCAGTTTCACCGCCCCCAATCGGCCCCTAGATGAGAAACACCAACATGGTGTGGCCGCACCAGTTGCTCACTGCTGCTGTGGAACCTTACCCTGCATCGAATCACTGGACTCATGTTTAGGGGCTGAAGAGCTAATCCTCGTGATGGTGCACCTGCTCACCAAAGCCCGACACCATACAGAGATGTCCCGCCGTGGTCCCTGGGAGGGGTTTGCAACACTGTCAGCCTGTCTGCCACAGGCTGCAGCCGACCAACCAAGGTATTGAGACTGCCATGACCTTTGTAGTTCCCCCTAACTGCCCTGCACTCCCACACAACATGTGCTGGTGTGTGTCCACAGAGGTCCGCTGGAGGACTCTCGCATCGGCAACTCTTTCAACCAGACTTTGGTTCCCTTTTTCTTGTGTATTTTAAAACTTATCCTCAGGACTTGAAAAGCCTTATGCCCGCGCTCCGATCGTGGTGAGTCCAGTTATTAAGTTCTGACTGGGATTGTTGCTCATGTAAAGAGATTACCGTAAAGCCCCGAATAGTCATGCTTGTGTTTGTTGTCTGTATTTACAGAAGGTCTCATAACATAAAGGGTATACATGCGATTTCAATTGTGCTGACCTAGTGTTCTGCAGGAAAACGAGTAATATCCTTCAGTGTTCATAACTCGAAAAGTATCAGATCGTAATCATGTTAATTTTGCTCTCTTGAGGTGCACGAGTACTGTCTTTAAACGTACATATCTGGACAAGCATACCTTGTATTTTTATTGTTTTGGCCCTAATGTGTTTATAATAGACTAAGCTATTATTATGAACCTGAGTGGAGTCTTTTTGAGGTGCATTTGTTGTGTTAGCGTGTGAGTGTATTGCACAAATGCTTTACACATTGCTTCTGCAGATAATCTTGCCTGCTTTGTAGGCAAGTTACCAGAGGGTGAGCACAGGTTATATTTGGTGTGTAACTGACTTACTCTGATTAGAGTGGTGGGTTCTGCCTGGCTTGGGTGCATACCTCAGCCAACCAGAAATGCCATTTCTAACAATGGTGTATATGGTTTTGATATTAGTGGTGGATATTGTGGTACTGCTGGTGGTTGGTGGCTGTATTAGTGGTATTGGTGGAGGTGACATAGCATTGTGGTATTGTTGGTGATATTGCTGGTGGTCTTTGAGATGAGGTACAGGTGGCAATGTTATTGCTGGGGGTATCATGTTTGGCATAGGTGGTGGGGTGGTATTGGTAGTTGTATTTGTGGAGGTGGTATTGGCAATGGTATTGGTGGTATTGTTATCGGTGGTAGTGGTGGTGATATGGTATTCTTGCTAGTGTTGTTTGTGGGACTGATGGTGGTACTGGTGATAGTGGCATTTCTGATGGTGGTATTGATTTTGCTATTAGTGGTGGTGGCATTGGTGATGACGGTGATACAACAGATGTTATTAGTTTTGGTGTTATTAGTGGTGATATTGGCGATGGTTAGTTATTTAGGCACCATTAGGGATGGTGTTAGTTATGTAGTATTGATGCATTGGGAGTCTTTGTGTGGTAGTATTGGTGGTGGTAGTATTGATTTATTGGTTGCATTGACTCTATTGGTGGTGGTATTGATTTATTGGTTGCATTAATTGTATTGGTGTTATTGGTGGGGTATTTGTGGTATTGGTGTTGTCAAGGAAGGTGGTTGGTGTTTTAATGGTGGTCTTATTGGTGGTGAGATTGGAGGTGAAATCCTTGTTAATATTGGTTGTGGTGGCATTAACGGTATTGCAAGTGGCAGCTAATGTATTAGTGGTATTGTCGGTGGTTTTGGATGGGGGTTGGTGTATGGTGATGCTGGTGGTGGTATTGGGTGCGCTGATGCTGGTATTGTTAGAAGTATTGGTTTTAGTATTTTTGGTGATGGTGTAGTACTTGTTCTTGTATTCTTGGCAGTAGAATTGCTATTGGTGGGATTGTTATTGGCGGCAGAGGTAGTGGTATGTTTTGTTTGGTGCTGCTGGTGGTGGTTTTGGTTGTGGTTATGGTGGTATTATTGACAGTGGTATTGGTAATGGTCAGCTAGTGATATTGATGCTTTTTTGTGTGGTAGTGGTGTATTGGCCAATGTGTGGTTGGTATTGGTGGTGATGCTGGTATTGGTGATATTGGTTTTGGTGGTGTGAGTGCTGACACTAGCGGTGATATTCATGGTAGTATTAGTTGTGTGGTATTGGTGCATTGACAGTCTTAATGTGTGGTATTGGTGGTTGTGGTATTGGTATTGTTGACGGTTTTATTGGCCATGATTGTAATATTGTTTTGATTGGTAGTGGTATTTTTGGCATTAGTGATGGTAATTGTGGTGGTGGGTTTATTAATGGTGGTTTTATTGGTGGTGATATTGGTAACAGTATATTGAGGGTATTGGTTGTGATGGTATTAGTAGTGGTGATATTGATGGCAGGATGGTGGTATTAGTGGTGGAGGTGTGATATTGTTAATATTAGCAGTAGTGCCGATGGTGTTGTATTGGTGGTGGTGGTATCAATGGAAATTGTACTGTGGTGATTTTGGTTGCAGTGTTGCTTGTAGTGTATTACGGGTGGTGTTGGTATTGTTGTACTAGTGGTTGTGATGGTGGTGCTGGCGATAGTTCATTATTGGTACTGTTGTGGTTCTGGTGATGGGGTGGTATTTTTGGGTCCGATACTGTTAGTTCTGAAAATAACCCCAAAATTACCATGTTTACATACTATACACATACCTTATTGCTTTTGCTTTTCAAATCTGGTTTGCCTGACCGCAAGATGGCAGTTCGATGTTATAACTAAAAAGCAGTTACAGGCCATGTTTCAGTGTAGCTCACACTCGAGTCATGACAAAATCTTCAAAAAACCCTGTTGTGAAAAAAATATTGCTTTCTGTAAACACTGCGTGTATGAGATAAATGATTGAATGCTAGAGAAAGTATGAGGCTGAATATACTGTTTAGATGTAAAATAGCCCATCTTGCATTGCAATGCAAGCTCTCAATAAAGGATGGAATGGTACACCAAAGATTCAATGGCATAATAGTGAGAGAGAACTTCCCCTGTTTCTGATCTACGATTTCATTTACATTACCTTAATCTAATGGCCAAAAGAAGTTGAACCAAATAGACTGATGATTAAAGAGGAGCTGACCAAAATTCAAGTATACATCTATTGTATGCAATATGTCTTGCAGACAGATACACTGTCATCGCTGACATCCCCATGAACAAATAAAAACAGTTATGAAAAAACGCAGGGAAGGTACAAATAGTTATTAATTGTTTGTGTTAAATGGATTTAAGAGTAAGGTTAAAAGAAGGGAAGTGTCAAATTAAAGTAATTTTTAAAAGTGGTTAAAATGGAATTTGATTTTAAACACTCTTGAGATTTTCACCGAGATTAACTTTAGAATGGTTACTGATCAATGCTACCTGTGTATGTGCTTGTACATTAGTTTGTCTGTTTGTGTGTGTGTGTGTGTGTGTGTAGGGGTTAGGTGTACAAGTGTGTGCGCTCTAGCAAACGTGCATTAATACCTTTGATGTTATTGCTGTGTGTTTGGAAGGGGCTCTAACACTGCTGCTGCGGATGTTATTCCAAGTGTGTGTAGGTATGTGTCAGTGTGCACTGCTGTTAAGCTGCAAACCACAAACCTTTCTTTCATGTGCATTCTGGTTGTGAATCTATGCTTGAATTTCAATTTGTTAAGTTTCAAAGGTAAGTTTATTAACAGTATGTCAAAAAAGGAACAAAAACACAATAGCAAGCAGCAAAGCAGCAAATATAAACAATATACAATATATTATTAATGGCAAGTAGGCAAATGATTATATAATAGAAGAAAGGTCCATGGTAGGGATAAAAAAAGAAAAGGGTATAAAGGAGAGAAACCAGGTATGGGACTTATTAAATATGCAATTAAAGCAGAATTACAATAGAACAACTAAATATTGGAAGAAATGAACAAAAACAGAGAGATCAAGAAGGTTGAGCAACTTCTTGAATACATGGTACGGGAGCAAAGGATCTTTTAGCACTATCATCCAAAAACACCGTAACAGCAGACCATACGTGTAATCTTTTGTGTTTCAGGGACATGGGAAATACAAAAGTTGCGTCAAGTCTATGATTATGGCAAAGGGAGTACCACCAAGCTAAATATGAGAGTTTGGAGGCATCCTTCCAATTATTTGATATCTGCTGAAAAGCAGCAGCTAATAATAGGTTAATAATTTGTGTTTGGGTTTTAGGTTTGTTCCAACTATTAGAGAGACTGCCTAGAAAAATATTTATAAATGTAAGGGGGATGTTGGTGTTAAAAATAGCATTAAATTGGGCCCAGACTGATTCCCAAAATCGTGTAACTGGTGGACATGAAAAACGTAAGTGATGAAGATTTGCCTGTGGATGTGAGCAGGACCAGCAAGATGTGGGCCAGTGAGTATCTAAATTTGTTTCCCAAGAAATCTCAGTCTTTGTTTTAGCTCTTGGTAGGAGCGGGGATAAAAGACAAGTGTAAAAGGTGGATGCTTTAGGCGCTCTGCCAAGAATATTTGACCAGGCGTGATCAATTGGTAAGGGGGTGTGAGGTAGGCATACAATCCAAGGAGTGTAAATTTTATCTCATCATATTTTACATTCAATTATTGCACATTATTTCAATCAATACAATCCACAGACCAACTATTTCCAATTGCTTTCCAAAGTTGGTAACTTCTTTATTAATGAAAGTTCATTCAATTTTCTGATCCATCAATTTTCTTGAAAAAAAGTTAATCATTGCCATTTTCTTCATACATTTCCTGATAAATCCAAATTACAGTATCAATTCTTAACAGCCACAGTCTACGCGTTTCGTCCTTACAAAGGACTTCATCAGGGCTATGAAAATACACTTATCCTTATGTTCATCATTTCTTACATGTAAAATATTAAACAACAATATTGCTTTGTCATTACTCTCTAATTGGCCTGCCTATCTCCATTCTATCACATCAGTTATTGTGACATTTCAGGATGGCAACACTGCTACAGGAAAATACAGATAACTATATCTTTCTGTATATATTCACATTAGGTATATCGCACTTTCCTAGGGTTGAACCACTCAAATATGAAAAACTCCAAACCCAGTTATTCTAAAAATCCCCTGTTTGTGATATTAATGGCCATATTTTAATCTAATCTGATTGGAAAAATGTCACACGGAATTTCCTGCTTTAGTAATCATGCATGTGTTTATTTGGTGTCAGTTACCTCTATTGTTATCGCTGGTTTGGATGTTATTGATCCTCTGATCACGGTTCTTCAATAATATATTTCACTTTCTTTATTATAGTTCAAAATCCTGATTAAAAAAGGAATTAATGTTCAGTGGCAAGTCCTACCCTGTTGTCTATTTAGCTACTATAGAGTCATTCTACATACCAATTAAATGTGATGTTCAATATCTGTAGCCTGGAAGTTGAGCCTTGTTGCTTGTTCGATGGCGGGTAAGATCCTCTGATAACTGCAATTACATATTTATCCTCTTAGTATATTTAAGCGATACTGTGATTCCTTGTAATCAAAACTAGCCCATAATACTTTCCACTTAATGGACACTTTTCTTATGCTCTTTTTGGTACAATCCCCAGTGTACTCTACAGTCATATCTCCTTTATCTTTATTATTGCTTGTATATTCATAAAAAACACTTGTATACCTGGTAATCAAGTTTCTTAGTATTGTCCTGCCATAATTTGACGACTATTGTCTCCTGCTTCTGTTTGTTCTAGTCCTCAATAACTATTTCGTTAAAAAAATATATATATTTATTCTTGTAAAAATAGCCACTATGCTATTTGTGTCTGCCTTTAATTTTTTAGAAACAACCACATTATTTTACTTAATTTTGTTGATTTCCATCAACTTCCTCAAAATGTAGCAACTGACTTGTCAATAGGTGAATCTGTATCGTAACATCAATAATACTTCCGATTTTGCTGCAATGTAAAAAGAAACCCAATTCTAAGTCAGCAAACCCACATGGTGTGAGGTAGGGATTGAAAATATGAGTAACAACCTAATATGACAGAGCGTAGGATTAAACATTTATGTGAAAATGTTGAAGGTAAGTGAAAAAGAGATCGAGCTTTTGAAAAAAGTTTTAAAAGTGTCATTCTCAAATAATTGATGCACCCATAAAATACCTCTATCTCTCCAAGTTCTCCAATAAATCGGTTTTCCCTTGACGCAAGTAAAGTTATTATGCCAAATTGTGGAGTTGAAAAATGAATTTTAATTTTAAACAGAAATAAAGAGGAATTTGCAGTGATTCGGATTCATGTATCAACACCTGTCCCTCTTTGAATTACCAAATACAGACAAAACAAACCGACAATGTTTTTTTTAAAACATGTTCCACACCCTAGTGGAGGTGAGGGAGTGAAGCAATAGCAGAGTGTGGAATACGATTCAAGACTACATTAGGAATGCCTGTTGTGGAGGGCGGAGGGAGCTGCCTAGATGTAAAACCTTCCCCTAAAAATTAGGCCAGGCTCTCATTTACTTAGGGTTTACAGAAGATGACAGCGAGGCCTCTGGACAGAAGATCCCAGTTCATCCTGGGTCATAGGAGATATTTATTTGAAGATTATTCCATTTGTTTCTATATACACACGAGAGGATTCACAATGCTGAAAATCCTCTACCTGAGGAGAGACGTGCAGACATTTTCTGGCTCTCTTCTTGAATTGGGTCTGAAAAGGCTGTTGTTGCTGTTTCTGTTGTCGATGATCTAGAAAAGCACTTTCCTTCTAGAAAACAACAACAAAAACTAATAGAGTCAAAGGACAGTGGGGGACATATTCTCAAGGATCTTTCGCAGAGTTATCGGCCCTTTATCGCAGCCAAAGTTGTGATAAATTTATCACCCCATTCACAAAGTGGTGCTAAAAGCCGATACCACCAGTTTACCTGCGATAGCATCCGCAAAAAACATCGCCACAGATGACCCCGGCAACTATCGCTAATGAGATGCAGAGTAGGCGTTCCCGAGCAAAAAGCCGTGACAACACCACACCTCAACATTCTCAATAACCAGCCAGATCGGCGATAAGACCACAAAACAGGTGATAAGGTGCGTTAGCAGCAGGAAATTAACACCTGCTCTGACCTGATGCAAAGTTGGATGACAACCTGCACCAGAAAAGGGAGCCCAGCCCACAGCCACACCTGAAGACCAACAGATGCCATGGAGCCACTGATCATGTAGTTCGGAGCCCCAACAGGGCCACAACACCCACCTCCACCACCCCCAGGACCGCCAGCCCGCTGGATCCCCCCTGCCCCCCCAGACCACCACAGAGGCAGCACAGACAAAGACAGCGGACCTTCAGGAAACACACCAGACTCACGGACCTAACACCAGACAATGTCATTGCCTACTACAGGCTCCAAAGGACAACCATCCTCCGCATCCTGACGATCTGTCAGAGCTCGCCCCTTCCCGCCCCCGGGGACCAGTCCAGAGACTCACCTGTCACATGCCCTTCTTCTTGTTTGCAGTTTCCGGGAGCGGAGGTTGCCATTGGCGACCCTGGAATTCCGGATATCCCGGGCTGTTGGCCCTTTAAGACCGGAGCTGATCTGCGGCAAGGCATCGCCCCCAAGGAAAACGACAAACAGGATTAGCCCCTTCTTAGAGGCGGGACTTTCAACCAGGAAGCGGAGGAGAAAGGAAGCGGAAAGGACGCGCAGGAGACGCCCGGAGGAGCAGAACGCGAAGAGGGAAAGACGACTGTTGCAGAGCAAGACCTCGACGCCGAACAGGACAGCAAGGAGCCAGGAGGCAGTCCCCGCCAAGCGCCCAGTCACGGACCTGGAGGTTCGTGCCTCCAACAGGTGCGTAAAATGTTCCGGGGGGCCTGGGAGACGGGCGGGTGTTTCATTCCTGGAGGGCAGTTAACGGGCGGGATCCATAGCCTTGTGGGTATCACCGCATACTCGCATTTTGGTGGTGGTGACCCCCCCTTCACAACCCGTCGTACTGGTGCTCCCGCACTATCCCTTCCCCAGTAGCCACAAAACCGCCTGATACTAAGGCTGTCTTCTCCTTTTTGTTTTTGTCATTTCATACCGTTCGGGAGAGTCTGTGAGAGTCAACGCGACCCCAGAGGAACGAAGAGCCAATTCCCCGGTGGAGAACCTGTGAACTGTGGCATATTTTCCTTTTGTGTGCAAAATACCTGACTAAAACCCCTTGCAGCATAAACCCTTCCTCGTGCATTCACTCGTCCCGCGACACCATCATTTCCCACAGGCTGATGGTACCAACACAGCGGACAACCGAAATACCACCTCAGAGAAAGCTGCTGGCTGTGCTGCACCTGTTGGCCTCTGGTACCTCCCAACCAACAACAGCCAGAGTCAGAGGAGTTTTACAGCCAGCCCCATCCAAGTTCCTCACACCTGTCCTGGATGTCATCATCAGCTTGGTGCCCCAGTACCTATGCGTCCCCCACAATGCACAGGAACAGCTGGAGACCAAGCAAGGACTATACACCATAGCTGGATTCCCGCACGTGTTGGGGGCAATCGACTGAACACATGTCCTACTTGTGTCCCCTGCCGACACTGCACACAATTACCACAACGGAAAGCACACGCATTCCATCAATGTGCAGACAATAGTGGACCACCGGGGACGCTTCACCAATGTCGTCGCCAACTACCCAGGCAGTGTGCACGGTTCCTACATCTTCCAACAGTCCATCATCAACTAGCGCTTCCAGGATGGCACCTATAGGAACGCACTGCTTGTTGGTAAGTACCAAATGAACACACCACACACCTCGACTCCGCAATCATGCAACTCACAACTCTGGCAATGCACATGTTACAAAATCACATACAACATGCCAAACAACATGCCCACCCCCCAGGCACGACAGCAAAACTTACTGTGGCAACTTGGACTAGCCATGTACATGAGCCATCAATGGCATGGCACCTCAGCCACACAATAGCGGAATGTGGGGAGAGGTGGGAACCAGGCATGTGCGAAGGAGGCAAGTGACCCACGAATAAGAATGCACACAATGCCAAGTGTGGTGGAGATGTGCTGGACAGACTGCAGTATGCAGACCACAGACATATCCATGTCTACATGCACTGCTGGTGTTTGGAGTGTAGTGGACAGTGGTCGCAACCATGTCACCCCAGCCAGTTGGGAAGATCGCGGAAATGTAGCTTGTGACGTCCCCCCCTGTAGGCGTGTGTGGAGTGGGCTGGCCCGGCGTATACCAGGCCAGCGTAGGGGTGTGAAGAAAAAGCATGTAGCTCTGGGCATGGTTCTCTTCCGGAATGCCCAATGTGTCTGCCAGGGCAGCGCCTTCCACCCCACCCCGCCATGAGGCTGACGCCATTGCTGTGAGCGGTGTTCCCTGCAATCCTGTGCTCCAGCTGCAGCCCGGGCCGCTGTTTCCCGAACCCATCTTGCCTGCCCCTGCACAGCCAGGCCTCACTGCTCACCTGCCGACACCGGCGTGTGTCAAAGAGGGCCCACCACGTGCCAGTGCAATCTCCAAGCCCGAGGCCCCTGACATTGGCAGCCTCCTCAGAACATCACAGCCTCATCGACACAGGCCCGCTGTACTCCTTTCTCGTTGACGTACTCTATTGCTGCCTCCGGCCTACACTACGGTCAAATAGGTCACACATTTGTAACTGAGCCTTGATTTCTCAATGGCAGAGTTCATATCATTGCACACAAGGAGAGGTGTAAGAGGAAGACGCGTTTGGGTCTGGAGGAAAAAAGGATCACCGTTACGGGGGTGATCGAACACTGCCAACAACCACTCTGGTGACACTGACTCTGTGCACCGCGAGCCAACGACACGTGGCTTTGGGCCTCTGTAGACCACTGCCTCTGGCCTACACTGCGGTCAAGTAGGTCACACATTGGGAACTCAGTCTTGATTTATTATGGCAGATTTGATATCATTGTACTGGCCTCATCGCAGAATGCATGCCCTTTCAGCTCCGGTACCACTAAGTCTGTTCCCCGACATCCATAGACACATTCTGGTTGAACTTTGGTGGCGACTGAGTCTGTGGACTGGGGATTGTCTTCATCATCATGTCGGTGTTACTGACTTTGTGGAAAAAACGAGGCTGTAGCATTCCACTCCTCCATTTGCCGCTTCCAGACGGCTTCTGCCCTCTGCATCATGCCCTGTAGGACACCTTCCACTGTCCCCCGCAACCCTCTGCTACATTCACCTTCGACGAGGACCGGCTCAGCTCGCGTGGCCCTACCTCAGTGCACAGCAAGTCATCGTCCCGTGGCGGTGTGCCTGCGGCAGCCGCAGTGCATCCCGGCCCATTAACTCTGTGCAGCTCAAGTCATGGACCCTTTCTAAATGAATGTTGGATGGCCTCTGTGTCGATGGCATGTGGCTCATCAAAGTCATGTGTCTGTGGCCCTGCGCTGTACGCTGCCTCTGGCCTCAACTGCGGTCCACCTGGGCTCACACATCAAATCGAGTCCTGACCTGCCCAGACGTCACATCACTGCAGGATGCACTCGCCACCACCGCCAGGACCAACTCCAAGCAACAGGTACCAGAGTCGGAAGTGTCTTACTGCCAGACTATCAGAGTTGCTCACACCTGTCTTGGGTGCCATCATCAGCTTGATACCCTGCTCAGCTCTTCAGGTGCCACTAACTCAGTGCACCACAACTCATGGACCATTCTGGTTGCATATTGGGTGAACACTGTACTTTCTCCAGCTACCACCATGATGCTTCACAGTTGTTTCTGTTATGTTGGTGTTTTCTGTTTCGGCTATAATTGTGATCACTGTTCAAGTTGTTTCCAGCACCAATGACTCCATGAGAGCTGGCTTACACTCGCCCCAAACACATCCAGCATAGGCGTCACTGTACATGCGACCCTGGCAATAAAGGTGTCGAGCGCACGTGTCCGTAGCCAGTTCAACGAACTATCTGAGTGTGTCCGTGAGCTCATGATTTATGCATTAGGGCCCCGGGCCCTACAACATTACATTGTGCCATGTACAGAGGACACAGTCATGGCACCGCAGGCAGCGGGTGAGACCTTGCACATGTAGCTTTGTCGTCCCCCACTCAATACGTAAGGGGAGTGAACTGGGCCGGTGTACGCCAGTCCAGTGTGGGGGTGTGGATGATTATCCCGTGGCTCTGGGTGTGGTTCAGTACTGGAAACGTGTAAAGGCATGTGTCTCTGTCGCAGTGTGGGTCTCCATTGGGGAGTGTAGGTGGTCCCTGATGGGACATAGATACCCACGTATGTGATCTAGTTCGGGTTCCATGAGATAGAACCCCACTGCACCTGTTCGGCCACCCCTTCTGGCAGTCTGACACCTGGCCTTGGAATGCGATGTGTGCTTCGGTAGGCTGCTGGGAGCCAGCCGTGGTGGTGGGTGCGTCGAACTGTGTGGTCTGTACAAGGGGCGGGGTATCCTTGATGCAGCTGGGCTACCCTGCTCCTGGAGGTCGATTGCCTAAGATGTCCATGAACTGTTGTACGGCGTCGGTGTCGAAAGTGTGGAGGTCCTCTTCAGCATCACTGTAGAGTTGTCTGGTCTGCTCTGCTGGAGGTGTTGTTTGTCCCTCTGCAATGTGAAGGGGAGGTGCTTGTTGACATTGTGTTGGCATGTATGTTGATGCATTGTTCAAGTTTACATACAGACTGCATGACAATGTACATTGTGACTGTTTGGGAGGAGCGGACTATTTGATGCGGGAAAGTGGACATTTGGATTACATGACGTAGGTGAAGTTGTACACGTACATATTCATCTCACAGTTTCCTGCTTTGTCAGATGTGATTGGCCATGTTCTACGCATAAGCAGACCCAGCTGTGTCCTCTGTTCTGCAGTGTAAGTGTTGCACTGTGTACCACATTGTCGTCCATGTGGATGTGCTGTCATTGCAATGTGTGTGTGCTGCATTGTGGGAGAGTTGCCCCTGCAGCTGTGATTTTGCTGCCCCTTATCCCTTGGAGGCAGTGTGCCTTTGACTGTTGTGCTTTTAAGGTGCTGTGATGTTGACGACTTGGGTCATTTGTGCTCTTGGAAGGTTTTTGTACTCCTGTGCATTGTTTTTCTGCAGATGTATTGTTGACGTCAGTGGTTGTTTATGCATGTGGATGTGTCAGAGTGTGACATGCTCCTTTACGGATGCGGTCCACACTCAGCCACCTCAGTCTCATGGCGTGCACAATGTCATGGTGATTGTACTCCAGCCCTGCGGCTCGTCATGTAGTGTCACTTGCATTGTCACTGTCGCTCACAAATACTCTTCTTTGCTGTGTTTTGCATGGGTGTGTGTTGTGGAATTGGTGATGTGTGGGGTGGGACCCCTTTGGGCACATTGTGGATGGGGGCCTACTTGATGTTTGTATGTGTGCTGCAGTGTGCACCGGGGATCAGGGGCATGACCCAGGATCATTGTGAGTGTGCGGTGTGCTACATGTCGTTGTGCATGTATGCCATTGTGCCCGTCACCCCCTGTCGGTGTCCCCCAGTCCCTGTTCGCTACTCACCCTGTTGATGTTGTGTCAGGTAATGTCGAGCAGTGTCCGGACTCCCAACTCTTTGCACCATCTCCACACTGATGACTGTGGCCACCATTTGCTCCAGCTCCTCCTGTGGCGCAGGACTCCCACCTCCAGTTGCTGTTGCTGCCTTCCTGTTGGCAGCGGGTTTCTGCTTGGTTTGGCTTTTCACATCATGCCAGCGCATCTTGGCCTCCTCGACACTCCGACTGCATTCACGATGGAATGCCATTTTTCCGTCTGTGTTGCCAATGACACGGTGGAGGTGACGGACAGTTGTTGTTAGTGTTCTGTCACCTCCGTGACGACGATCCGGTTGTCATGCGGACTGTACCGCGTCTTCCTCTTCTCCTTGGCCTTCCCCGACCCCGAGGTTCCTTGCTGGTGGTCTGTGGGACTTGTGGGGTTCGCTTTGACCTGGGCACTCAGTCCGGGTGCATCAATGTTGCTACGCAGTTTATTTTGTTTTTGGTGTGTTTTTCTTGGTTCTGCTTTTATAGTGCATTTTACCGCATGACGCGTGGTAATTGCAGGCCTGTCGCTGGTTATCGCTGATTTTTGTATCGTGATTGGCCTCATCGCAACTTTATTTGCGTTTGTGTTTCGCCTTTTTGTGGTGTCGCATTGATTTTAACACGGTCATTTGACGCGTTATCGTGGGACTATCGCATGGTGCCGCCGGGTTGAGAATACTACGTTAACACGGCCTTGTTTTCCCCACGATAGACTGCAATATGCAGTGTTGCGGTAAGCTTATTTTGCGATGATTATAACACGTTCTTGAGAATATTCCCCAGTCGGACTTTTGCTGTCCAAGCACACAGCAGACGGAACCTAGCAGGCTGGCCTAACCCCTTATACATCCTTTGTACCAGCAACATGAAGTACAACCGGTCTTGTTGTCGCACTATAAGTAGTGAGCAGTGGGGACTCATCCCTGTGCCCCACCATCTGCTGACAAGGGGCCCTCCAGGGGAAGGGTGGAATGCTGATGCTCTGTACCATTGTGTCTTCTTGAGTGGCAATTAAAGTGCTGGAGGTCACCACAGAAGATGCAGCCTTTCTTTATGGCCTCTTGCACTAATTGAAGTTCATCCAGGAGGAAGACCAACATTTCCGCCATCCAGTCTGATGGCAAATGCTTGCCAGTGACCAGTCTAAAAAGTCAGAAACTTCCAGATAATTGGTACTTGTAACTTGATGAAGGCTTTTTCACAAGTTTAGCTATGGCTGGTAGGAGATGTGTTATTCTGTCATTTGTATTCTTAGAGGGGTCTAGATTTTACTTCTTCCTAGGTCTCATCCCTTTTTGAGATACTTATGTTCTTGTCTCCGATAATGGAGATGTTAATGATTTTGGTAATTTTACCTACAGCGGCTGTGGCTATGTCTATATTACTGGTGCTGGACAAGGAACTTCTGGGGAGTCTAAAGTGAGTGAAGAAAAAAAAACACAAACCTGCTTCATTCGTAGAGCCATCACCACTGACTGTGCCCATTCAGCACATTTTGTTGGTGTTAGAGGGACCAAACAAGGCTTGGAGATGTCATGCATCTGTGTGATATTACAAGAAAAGAGAAAGCGAGACCCTTACTATTATAAATATTTAATAGGACAAGTTGCAGGCCGGGTTGATTTACACACAGAGAATATTAGATAGACCTTAAACTAAGCAGGGTTTGAACCAGAGTAACTAAGGTATCGGTTCCTTTTTGTATGTTGGATAAGCAGATTTTGCTATGGAACCTCATGAGTGTACCAGTGATATTAAACCATCTTCTGGGGAAGTTTGGTTGATTGCCATCAATAGCATCCTCTATAGTGCTCATGAGCATGGCAGAGTCTCACTGAGAGGGACTAGTAACAAGAATGGCAGACAATTCACATAGGTTGATTCAAAATGTATATTATGCCAAATATGATGCTGCTCTTCATCAAGGGGTCTTGTAGTCAGGAAAGGCTAAATCTGGAAGTTTACTAAAAATTGAATTTAAAAATTGCTCGAAAGTAATGTGGTTTACAAGATTAAAGAGAAAATCTAGTATATGATGTGCTCAGTAACGAGAATGTCCTACCGCCTCTATTGTGTGGAAGCTTCAGCGGAATTAATGGTCCAACAAAGCTAATAAGCTACAGTTTTTCTTTGTATTTAATTAAACTCTTTATTGGGCCATACTGAGAAACTGATGACAGGCACATGTATAGCAGTGGCGGCTGTCCAATATGTGCATGGTGGGTGAGGCCCCATCCATTTCCTGTCACCAATCATGTCCTGTGGTTTGCTTAACAGAGTGCCCTAAATCAGGCAATAAGCGTAGCTAATCAATCAATCAATCACAAGATTTGTAAAGCGCACTACTTACCCGCGAGGGTCTCAAGGCACTGAGGGAGAGGAAGGGGGAATTTGCCGCTACTGGTCGAATAGCCAGGTCTTGAGTCGTCTCCTAAAGGTCAGCAGGTCTTGGGTCTGTCGTAGGTTGAGGGGAAGGGTGTTCCAGATCTTGGCGGTGTGGTGGGAGAAGGATCTGCCTCCGGTGGTGGTTCTCCGGATTGGCGGGACGGTGGCCAGGGAGAGGTCGGCGGAGCGGAGGTGATGGTTGGGAACGTAGAAGGAGAGTCGAATGTTGAGGTAAGCTGGGCCGGTCTTGTGGAGTGCCTTGTGTGCGTGGATCAGGAGTTTGAAGGAGATTCTCTTGTCGACGGGGAGCTAGTGCAGGTTTTTCAGGTGGGGGGTGATGGGGCTGTGGTGTGGAATGTCAAGGATCAGGCGTGCAGAGGCGTTTTGGATTCTTTCAGTCGTTTGATGAGCTTGGTCGGGGCTCCTGCGTAGAGGGTGTTTCCGTAGTCGAGTCTGCTGCTGACGAGGGCCTGGGTAACAGTTCTTCTCGTGTCTGTCGTGATCCACCTGTAGATCTTGCGGAGCATGCGGAAGGTGTTGAAGCAGGAGGAGGAGAATGCATTGACTTGCTTGGTCATGGTGAGCGTTGAGTCGAGGATGACTCCCAGGTTGTGTGCGTGGTCGGTTGGTGTCGGGAGTGCCCCTAGTGACGAGGGCCACCAGGAGTCGTCCCAGGCTGAAGGGTAGGAGCCGAGGATGAGGATCTCCTTCTTGTCTGTGTTCAGCTTAAATCGGCTGCACTTCATCCAGTCGGCGACGGCTTTCATTCCTTCGTGGAGGTTGGATTTGGTGGTGAGGGAGAGGATCAATTGAGTGTCGTCGGCATAGGAGATTATGTTGATGTCGTGCTGTCGGGCGATGCGAGCGAGTGGAGCCATGAAGATGTTGAACAGTGTCGGGCTGAGGGAAGATCCCTGGGGTACGCCGCAGATGATCTTGGAGGCCTCGGATCGGAATGGGGGAGGCGGACGCTCTGGGTTCTGCCAGAGAGGAAGGAGGTGGTCCAATCCAGGGCCTTGTCTTGGATCCCTGTGTCATGGAGGTGTGTGCGTAGTGTGTGGTGGCAGACATTGTCGAAGGCGGCAGGGAGGTCCAGGAGGATGAGGGCCGCCGTCTCGCCGTTGTCCAGCAGGATCCTGATGTTGTCTGTGGCAGCGATGAGGGCGGTCTCGGTGCTGTGGTTGCTGCAGAATCCTGACTGGGGGGGGTCCAGGATGCTGTTATCTTCGAGGTAGCGGGTGAGCTGTCTGTTGACGATCTTCTCGATGACCTTAGCTGGGAATGGAAGCTGGAAGTTCTTAAGGTCGCTCGGGTCCGCCTTGGGTTTTTTGAGTAGGGCGTTGATCTCAGCGTGTTTCCAGCTCTCTGGGAATGTCGCGGTCTCGAAGGAGAGGTTGATGACGTTGCGCAGGTGGGGTGCAATGGAGCTGCCAGCTTTGTTGAAGATGTGGTGTGGAAAAGGGTCTGATGGGGAGCCGGAGTGGATTGTGCCCATGGTCTTGATTGTGTCCTTGGTGTTCACGTTGACCCAGGCTGGCAGGGGGTCGTGGTTGATGGGGTGCGGTGGGTCTGATGTGTCGGGCCTGTTGAGTTCGTCCGGGAGTCGAAGCTGTCGTGGATGTCGGCAATCTTGCGGTGGAAGAAGGTGGCGAGGGAATCACACAGGGCTTGCGTCGGCGGGATGTCGTTGGCACTGGAGCTGGGGTTGGAGAGTTCCTTCACGATGCTGAAGAGCTCCTTGCTGTTGTGTGCATTGTTGTCGAGGCAGACTTTGAAGAAGGTCCTCTTGGCGGACCTGATGAGGTGATGGTGGTTGCGTATGGCGTTTTTGTGGGCTGTGCGGCTGTCCAGCGTCTTCTCGCTGTGCCATTTGTTCTCCAGTTTCCGGCAGGTGCGCTTGGATGCTAGGAGTTCCGGGGTGAACCAGCTGGCTCTCTTGCTGGTGTTTTTGTAGGTTTTTTTTTCAGTGGGGCTAAGGTGTTGGCTCAGTCGTCCATCCATCGTCTGAGATTGCGGGCGGCGTCGTCGGTGTTGGAGGGGTCGGTGGGTGGGCTGAGTGCGAGGTTTGTCTGGAGTTGGTCTATGGTGACTTTGCTCCAGCATCTACGGGGGATCTGTAGAGTGCGATGGTGTGCGGCTGGTTTCCGGAAGGTGAAGTGGATGCAGTGGTGGTCGGTCCAGGTAAGTTCGGAGGTGTGGCTGAAGGAGATGTGGGAGCTTGAGAAGAAGATGGCGTCAAGCGTGTGTCCGGCGATGTGGGTCGGCATCGTGACGAGCTGTTTCAGTCCGAGGTTGTCGAGGTTGTCGATCAGGGTGGAGGAGTTGCTGTTGTTGTTGTTCTCCAAGTGAAAGTTCAGGTCTCCGAGGAGGATGTAGTCGGTGGAGGTCAGGGCGTGCGTGCTGATGAAGTCACTGAACTGGGGTCATGGTCCCCAGATGTCTGTAGATGAGGGTGCCTCTTACGGTGGTGTTGGGATCCGTGTGGATCTGGAAGTGCATGCGTTCGGCGGTGCTGAGAGTGTCGTCGGTGCTGGTCGAGACCCTGATGGTGTCTTTGTGGATGATGGCGATTCCTCCTCCGATTCCATTGGTGCGGTCTCTGCGGGTGATCTTGTAGCCGTCGGGGATGGCTATGGCAATGTCGGGTGCGGAGGATTCGTTCATCGAGGTCTTTGTCAGGAAGGCGACGTCCGGTGATGAGGTGTCGAGTAGGTCCCAGAGCTTGATGACATGTTTGTGTGCGGAGCAGGTGTTTAGTAGGATGCAGCAGAGATGGTTGAGGTCCTTCTTGGTGGGAGTCTCGGGGTCTCCGAGGCAGGTGAAGCTGCAGTTCCGGGAGGTGAAGGGAGCTTGGGTGCGGTTCGGGGTGACTTTGAAGCAGGTGGAGGTCCGTCCTGGGTTGAGAGCGATGAGGGTGCTGGCGTCATATCGGAGGCGGTCTTCGTGGCTGATGCGGGGGCTAGGGGTTCTGGCACTGGGCGCGGTCCAGGCGCGGTCCAGGCACGGATGGGCGCAGACGGGCTTGCCTTAGGCGCAGCGGCCACCATATATGGGGAGGTGGGAGCGAGGAGCCGCTGGGAGGCGGGAGGCAGGGGCAGCGAATGGTCAGTGAGGGGGGTGTGTAGAAGGATGGAAACTACACTTGGGAAAAGAGAGAGAAAGGATAAAATAAAGAAAGGATCCTGTAAAATAATGTACAGTCGTTTTAGTATAACGTTATGTATTATTATATCATTATGTATTGCTTTGGCGTTTATAGGTTGGATCATTTATGCTCTGCAACAAAAAGTTGTCTCTCCTTCTTTCTCTCCCTCTTCTTCAACTGTCTCTCCACATCTCTTTCATACTCTTCCTCAACATGAACTCATTAGAAGAACTGAATATTATAACAATTCCTTTATTCAGTTATTACATCAACATCAGTTAGTGGTCAATACAAGTGACTGTTGGGTGTGTGGACTTATGCCACATACCACGGAGAAAGGAATCCCATATTTAGTTCTCCCGTTTTCTTATGAGGGTTCTGCTTGGGCTTATTTCGTCATCTTCTCCAATGCTTAGCAAAGCAAATTCAGACGATCCGTTAGTTCACATGTTAGTGATCCGGATTTTAGTCATAGTTCTTTGATTAAGGGAATGGTAGCTATGGCTAAAATCATGGAAAATAGTAAAATCTCCATTGACGAAAGAAAGACGTACACTAACTGGAACATCACCCAATATATGTCTAGTCTTAGTGATAAAGTTAAGAAAGGAAAGTCTCCACCGATTTGGACTATACCACATCAGGGCAATTTCTGCTTACAGATAAACGATCGCTCTTCTAACACCATACAAAGAAATAACTGCTCCTACACGTACATTTATTCCTCTCAGAACTCACCTCCTCTAGTGCCGTCTCAAGGCACATACTTCATCTGTTATAATAGAGCTTATACATGGTTACCAACGGGTTTCTCCGGTACTTGTTATATAGCTTTTCTTCTTCCCCCTACATACACAGCTTCCGCAAATCATCATCGAAACAGATACGGCAGAGGGATTATTGACTCAAAAGATACAGCAGGACAAGAGGGAGGAGATTTCCTTAAAGGATTCCTTCCTTTTTGGGGTCCAATGGCCAACAGCAGAAATAAAAGGCAACTGGTCCGTGTCGTAGAGACCACAATAGACATTACTGTAGGAGCCTTAAGTAACATCACGGCAGAACTACAGGTGGACCGTCTGATGACATTACAAAATCGAGTTGCCTTAGATTTTGTTCTTGCAGATCGTGGTGGAGTGTGCAAATTGATCGGGTCAAGTTGCTGTATTTTCATACCTAATGACGCTCTGACAGTATACCAAGCTATCTCCAAGTTGCACATAATCTCTGAGTCTATTCCCCAGGACGAAGGAGATTGGTCTTTTACGGAGTGGTTTTGGGGACTACTGTCCAAATGGGGTTGGAAAGCATTGACATTTCTTGGAATAATTCTGACCATTATTTTCTCCTGTTGCATTTGTATGCACTGTGGTCCCGCTATGTGTGACCTTTGTGCTACTATGTGCATCCCAAAACCCAAACCACAAGTAACAGAAAACATAAGGATGATGTTACAGCAACAACTCGATGACCTCATGGCTATCGACATTGACTCAGATTAGCATGAGTCTATCTTGCCTGAGTTCTGGCAAAAGGAGGGTCTGAGGAACTTCGATGTCTGATCGCGATCGAATCGACCCGCCATTTTGTGCTCCATCGCCATTTTGTGTTGCCATCACTCAGGCAGCATGGCGAACAAAGACTATTCTGCTTTTTCTGCAGCCCGGTGTCGAAATACGCTTTCTGCCTCTATTTGCAAAGCTGATGTTAGGACTAGCCGAATACACTAATCCCTGTCTGGCTTTTCTAATCCCCGTCTCAACTATCTGTTGGTTCACACTATTCTTTCCTGACTTTATCTTATCGTCTGGCCTTCACTGTCTTCTGCTAGCCTTCTCTCATTTCACAACTGTCCTCCAACACACACAAACGTATCTCGCCACCTGCAAGTTAGTTACAAATCCGTTAATGAATTAGCTTGAGGGAGGGGTGACAAAAATAGTTGGAGGAGAGGTTTCTTCGAGTCGTCTGACACTTTTGTTTTCCAATCTCTCCTATTGGCTCTGTCCTGTTTTCCAACTTTCCTTATTGGCTCTTTCTTGTATGTTCTAGGAGTGTGTTTTGGTTAATGTATATGTTACCTATATAGTATATAAGTCTGTGCGCCACAGAGTGAAGTGGCAGTCTCCTGAGAACCTACCTTGTGTACTTCTGGGATAACTGTACTAGCTGCAGCTAATAAATCCGATCTTCTAACGCCGACAGAGTGTCCCGTGTCTCTGTGTAGCAGAGCAGGAGAACCCAGGAGACTAGGGCGTTCCCTGCGCCGCCAGGTCCAAAAGGTTCTGGTTCTTCAACTTCCTCCCAGCTCATCGTTTGTTATTCAGCGATGCGCATGCTTTACTCAATTGGATTATTTACATACTGATTTAGACTGTTGGAAAATTAATATTTAGGTTACCTATAAAGAAAAGCGGGCCACACTTACCTAAATACTCATTAATGTTTTCCTTTTTCAACATTACTGCATTTTATAATTGAATTCATAGCATTAATAGGTTACAACCATCTACTTTTTTGGGTAACATGTTGACACTTAACCTTATACATTACTTTATTTGGATTGTGTAGGGTTTTAAAACACTCTCGACATATCGACATATTGAACCAAACTTGTATAAGCATATTTAGATGATGGGTGAAATGCAGTAATCTAGTAAGTGTTGATTCCTATACATTCTTATACATTCTTACACAGAGAGTGATAGTTATCCCATTCTAATTGTTCTGCATTGTGTGTATTTATAAAGTATTTTCACCATGACTAATGTCCAACAGATTACTCAACCTCCTCCATTTCTCAGTAAACCTGGTAGTCCTGAAATTATTTGGTCTGAATGGTTCAGGCTTTTCCAAAACCACTTGGTAGCTATTGACGCTGTTGGTTAGTCCCCTGACCGCAAATTTGCCATTCTCTTTGGATGTTTGGGTCAGGCCGCCCAAAGGATTTTTGACAGTATTGTGCCTATTCCCCCACCAGCGTCTCATGCAGGGGATGGTCAATGGAATGTGTACTTGGAAGCAGTAGCTCCTTTAAAAAAACAATTTTCAGATGAACCTAATATAATGCTAGAGCGGCATAATTTTTACAGCAGGAAACAAAAAGAGGAGGAAAAAGTAGAAGAATACATATCTGCTCTCAGAGTCTTGTCTATCACATGTGATTTTGGGCCGTTGTCCGATAATTATATCAGAGACCAATTTGTTTTTAATTGTGCTTCACGGAAAATTAAACAAAGAATTCTAGGATGCAAGAATCCAACGTTGTCTGAAGTAATTGATCTGGCTCTAAGCATTGAACGCTCTACAATCTCCAGCAAAGTAATAGAGGGCTCTAAGAGCGGAGTTAACATCGTTTCAACCCCTGAATCAGACAATGACAACGCATTATGCGCAGTGAATGTTAGGAGCAAACCGCAAAAAAACTTTCAAAGGAGACAACCAATGTTTTGTTATAGATGTGGCTCTAAAAACCACATTGGCAATGCCCCTAATTGCCCAGCCATTAACAAACGATGCGTTATATGCAAAAAGATTGGTCATTTTCAAGGAGTGTGTAGAAATGTTAGAAAATCATTTAATGTGAACTATGTAGATCCTGATGTTGATACTTGTAGTAGTTCTTTGAATAACATTGTGATAACTTTAGATTGTGATGATCAAATGAATCACATAAAGGGCCCTTAATGCTCTGCCATAATTGATAATGTTTCCTTGCATGTAATGGCAGATTCAGGTTCCCCGATCACGATATTGAGAGATTCAACTTATTATGAGTTATGGAAAGAAAAAAATAATCTGTTGATGTCCGATGTAAACCCAAAAGCATTTGGGGAAAAAGATATTAACATGCTGGGTTATTTCCTAGGCTTGGTACAGTGTCTAGGTAGACAGACTATGACAAAGATCTATGTGGCTGAAAAGGGCAAGAATATTATTGGTTGGAAGGACCTTGCTCGTATGGGCTTGTATTTAGTTCCAGGGGATGCAAACCCAACTAAAGTACGGGATCTACCAGTGTGTAACATTGAATGTGACATCATCAATACTGAGTTTGAGTTTACGAAAGAAATCATCTCTGAGTTTAAATCAGTTTTTAGCAGCTCAGTGGGGTCAGTGAAAGGTTTTGAACATCGTATCAGGTTAATCCTTGGGGCCCAGCCGGTAAACCACAAAGTACGTTCTGTTCCATTAAGTGTGAGGAAGGATTTGAAGGAATCGTTAAAGACGTTATGCGACCAGGGTATTATAGAATCAACTGATTCTTCACAATGGGTCGCACCCATTGTGGTCGCACGAAAAATAAATGGCGAGGTTAGGCTCTGTGCGGACTTGTGCGCTCTAAACAAAAATATTATAATTGACTGCCACCCTCCGCCTAAGATTCATGAGCTACTCGCAAACCTTGGTGGTGCGAAATGGTTTTCCCTGATAGATTTAAGATCTGCTTATCACCAAGTTCATTTAGCTAAAGAATCTTTAGAGTTGACTACTTTCGTCACACCGTTCGGAGCTTTTAAGTTTTTATGCCTTCCTTTTGGCCTGGCATCAGCCGGAAGTGTCTTCCAGAAACTTATGGATACGCTGTTTAATGGAATCAGCGGGGTACAAGCGTACTTAGACGACATTCTAATTTTTGCAAAGTCATTTGAAGAACACAACATAGTTTTGAAAAGAGTTTTATCAATTCTTTCATCTAGGAACATGACTGTCCATTTGGATAAATGTAAGTTAGCTGTACAAGAGCTGGAATATTTGGGACATACGGTTTCGAAAAATTGAATCAAACCAAAATTTTCGGTGATCAGAGCCATTACAGATGCAAAACACCCATCTGACAAAGACTCTTTACGGTCATTTTTGGGTCTAGCTGAGTATTACGTCAGGTTCGTACCTGCATATGCTCAGATGGTAGAACCTTTACGGTTACTCTTAAGGAAAGGCACTAGCTTTAACTGGTCACCGGAACTAGATAAGGTTTTCAACGACGTAAAGAAAATGCTTACTTCTGCACAAGCCTTACACGTGTTTAGAGATGATTGTATATCAATTATAACAGTGGATGCGAGCCTCTCTGGTTTAGGCGCGGTCCTCACGCAAAGAGTTAATGGCCAGGAACAAACAGTGGCTTTCGCGTCTAGGTCCCTCAAATCGTTTGAACAGCAATATAGTACAATTGAAAGAGAGGCTTTGGCATGTGTGTGGGCCGTTCAAAAATTTAAGATGTACATATAGGGTCGGAAGTTCGAACTAGTCACCAATCACAAACCACTCATTTACATATTTGAGAAAGTTAATTCATCTTCAATGTCCGCCAGGTTAATACGGTTAGTTTCTAGATTGCAAGAATTTCATTTTGTGGTGAAATATATTCAGGGAGGGAAGAATTTCTGCGCTGACTGTCTGTCCAGATTATCAATGATCAAAGATGATGACAACGAGTCTGTACCTGATGACATTGAATGTGTCACAGTTGTAGACGCCTTTTCCGAATTTTGTTCAGTTTTATCGGAAGATGATTGGAATTCAGCAGGCCGGGAGGACGGGGTACTTCAAAAAGTAATGGAGTATTCCACTAAAAATTGGCCTGATTGTAGATGCCTCAATGGTGACCTTCGGGTTTTTGCTCAAATAGCTGAGGAACTTTTGGTGGAGAATGGGCTCGTACGTAGAGGGGACAAATGTGTTCCCCCGACAAATTTGCGACCTTTAATTATAAAAAAAGCTCATCAGGGGCATCTTGGGATTACCAAGACCATTATGGGGATCATACAACACTATTGGTGGCCTTCTCTGGACAGTCAAGTAAGAAAGTCAGTTAATGATTGTCCAGAGTGTCTTTTGTCTGACAAGCACTGGCAAACACTTAAGGTCCCACTTCATCCTACCGAATTCCCTCACTCTTCTTGGGAAAAAGTAGGGATTGATTTCTCTGGTCCTTATACCATTTTGGATCAAGATAATAAGTACATCATTCTTCTAGTTGATTACTATTCAAAATGGATGTACTATGATTTCGTAAATTCTCCTGACACCGACACAACAATTTCGTTTTTAAATAGGATTTTTCTAGTGGAAGGCTCCCCAAAGATAATAGTTGCCAATAATGGTACTCATTTTGTTTCAGAGAAAATGCACACGTTTTTGAAGAACTTAGACATTAAGTAATTGAAGGTGGCATTGTATTCCCCTTCATCGAATGGATTAGTTGAGAGAGGCAATAAAATAATCAAAGAAGGGATTCAGACCGCTTTGTCGTCCAGGGTTAACGTGAAGGATTTTATCAGACAGAAAGTTTGGAGCTATAATTCTTCTCCTCATTGCACTACAGGGGTTTCTCCCTTTAGTTTGTTAAGAGGCAGGGAGGTACATTCCACGTTATTCCCGACATGGCTAAAAAATATTGCTGGGGAGAAAAAGATTAACATGGACGAAGTTTATAAAAGGGTGAATAGGAAACAAGATCAGATGAAGACTAGGTTCGATAAAAAGAATGGGTCTTATGTGGATGTCCTGGTTGGAGACTGGGTTCTGATTAAGAAGCCGAATTGTGTTAGGAAGGGCGAATCTATTTTTTATGAGCCACTTCAAGTTATGAAAGTCAGTAAGGGGGCTGCGTTTATTGATAGAAAAGGCTGGTGGAATAAAAGACATTTGGTAAAGGTGTCCACTCGCCAAGTTGCAATAATGCAGGACAGGCGTGGGAGCGAAGAGGAGGATCTTCATTGGAGTCACTGGTTAGAACCTACTGGTAGGGTTATTGATTCATCCCCATCTTCTACACCCTGTGCTCCTATTACTGTTAACCAGAATTATTCAAGGGTTTATCCTCGCTCTTCTCGAGGGCGTACAATCAGAGCACCAGAAAGATTTAATATGTTTATTAGATATTGAATGAAAAATGTATTTGTATATTGTCTTCGATTAATTTTTATAAGGGGAAAGGTGATGTGGTGGTTACTTACACGCGGTACGACATTATGTGTGAGTCATGCATCGCGTGACTGATGCGCGATGCATCATTCACACGATGCGGTATGCGCGCATCCAATTGTTGTGGCATGGTTATTGTATATGTTTGAATATGGGGCTCACGCATGGGACGTCCGTTGTGAGAGACTCGAACGGTACGAGTCAGTTACTGTTTAGGTCTCGACGTAAAGGGATGCTCCGTGTGATGGGTGGAGTATATCATTAAACTTCGTTTATCAATCTACCTCCATTCTTCTGGATTTCTTACCACTTCACCTTTACTCCAGCCAGAGATTTTCATTTTAATTAGCTATTCAGTAGAAATTGGGAAAACTCTATATTGTTGTGCCGAGGATGCAAAGCATCAGGTTGCACTGCTTTCAGCCTCATTCTCCAATGTTGTGAAGCCGCTCTAAGGTGGATTGCTGGCAGGAGCGACTGGCCTCAGTTGGCATCCGGCATTTCCCAAAGAGGCTGGAAGGATGGGGGACGTTTTTTCAGGGGTGGGGGACAGTATAAGTCCTCAGTAACAAAAGATGCAGTGCTTCACACTTGCATCCATACCCCTCTATCTCCCCGACCCCCCCCTTCTGGTCCAGCAAAAGTGCCAGGGCTGCTTTGGGATCCCAGTCTGGCACTGTTTGACAGGGCCCAAATACAGCAGTCTAGACTGGTACCTTGGACAAGGTCTCAGAGACGTTCCTTGTGATACATGAGCTTCTGTGAGGATCAGCAGATGACAAACAGGAGCCACACAGACAGATAATCACGCTTCCTATCTGGCAACTGAGCGCCCTCTTCTTTGTAGTCAAGTTTTAATGTATGCAGTCTCACTCTACAACATTTCCTGCCTGGCACCAGTCTCGTTAAGAGGCTGCCCAGCTCCCTGATCTATTTCCTGTAAGACAGACACAAGTCCTGGAAAACATAAAAGAAGTGGAAGACTACCTGTGCGTCACAATTCATTATTATGTGGTATGGCTATTGTGAGTTTATACCTACAGCATAAACTCTGGCAGCCTATCACAACAGGATCACTGCTACGTCAAACAAAATACGAAAGTGTAACAAGACTACTTTTAGAAATAGGACTGATGTACAGTTATATGAATGGGAAAGATCATTTTTACCACAAACCACCAGAATATGCATCGATTCTAATGCAGCCCTGGTAGTATTCAACTTGTATATGAAGATTATGAGGCAAACTTCCTCTTACAAAAAGATGAACAGATAGCCTTGTTTTCAGTCTGCTATGCTATTCCAGACAAAGACCACCCATATGCAAATCATTCTGCCTTGGGTCTAATACAAACAATCACGATCACAATGCCAGGTCTGTGTGTTCTTTAAAGTGGCTTCTAAATATTTTCACTGTTAAACATTTAAAGCTAATGAAAAAGTGTTGCCTCCAAAGCTATTGCTGAATTTCTTGACAGCACCGGGTCATCATGAGTGCCATTTTTGGACCCGCATGTTCCACTTGGTGTTGTCACTAAAGCAAAACCCAAAAAGGCAATGGCTGACAATTTCTCCAATAGCTCATCCTCCAGGATTGATGTTTCCTTCAAACAATTTATGAGCTATGTACATCATGTGTTTCATTTTAGACTTATTATGGTAAGACAATGGTCCCAACAGAAATCCGAGAATCTAGTAAGGACCTCATTTTGCAATCATCGTAAGTTACCAAACTGTGAGGAATAGTAATTCTAGAAGCAGCAATTACCTTGGTATTCTAAGTTTCCCCCAAGTGAATAGTGATTGTTTAAAAGATCAATGTTTCCCTACCTGTATCTGGAGATGAATGTTGAATTACTGGCTATTTTCAGGGGTCACATTCTGCCAGGGTGACCAATTCTGTGAGCTAAATTAAAGAATTACTAGGAATACTAATTTGGATGGAACCTCCAATTTCCACTCAAATTTGGAGGTCCACGTAAATGGATTGAGGCCAAAGTTAGTTGATAAGATGATTTTGTTTTTGGTGTTTCAATTTTTTAATGTTTTTTTTTTTAGATAAATACATATATTATAATAACATGCATTATCATACAATAAATATAGAAGAAAGTTGGTATTTATAAGCATATAGTAAAACTTTCTGAATAATTAATCATATTATATAATTTAATAAATACATGAACATATAAATGCAAAGACAAATATTTGGGTTTTTATTGAAGCCATAAAAGATGGAATTAAGGGAAGGGGGAAGAGAGAGGGAAGGAAAGAAGGGATCACAAAAGAAAGCGAAGAGTGAAAAATGTACAAATATGAAGCCTAATACAATATGAGTATGTTCCAAGGAAAAAAGGCACTCTAGAAAAGCAATGCGAATAGATAAAAGATGAATATAAGGGTGAAATATTTTCATTTGGTGTACATAAATATAAATGTATGAGAGGACATTCTAAGTGATAGATAAGATAAGGTAAGATAAGATACGATAGATGCTTACCATAACATAAAGTAATTATGCTGATTCTAAGGAAGAGAAAAAGTAATATTCTTAGACATAGACAAAATTAAATAAATTACATTATAGTACAGGTATATGAATGTAGTGTTACGGAGCCAAGGGAGATGAAGTAGGAAGGAATTACGGGATACGGATAGAAAAAGATAATGAAATGGATAATATAGAGAAATGTGCAAACAATAAATGAAACAATAGGTATATTGTGCTGAATGAAAGTATAAACAGAGAAACACACATGTATAAATATATACATATGATACAGAATTACATGTAAATGCTCTGGTAAGTAGCTATTAAAACAACAACAAGTAGTAGATAAATACAATATGTATTAAGATTTATAACCACCGATAATGAATAATGAGTGAGAATAAGAGGAAATAGAAAGAAATTAAATCACTACTTAGATGGGTCATTAACGTTAGCATCGGTATTTGAAGCTAGAAAAGGTGACCAAATTCGAAGAAAGAGATCAGATTGATCCTGTATGTTGTATATAATACGTTCGGAAGAAGCTGTTTGGATCATGGCCACCATCCAAGTTTCTTGTGATGGTGGTTGAGGCGATTTCCATTGCCGTAATATACAAATTTTGGCTGTAGTTAAGGCTGTGTGTAAAATTCGGGAGTGTGTTTTAGAAAGTGATTGTGATTGACGTGTATCATGCAGGAGAATGGTAGCATGCAAAAGTGGAATTTGTAGGGGCATCGTGGAACGTAAGGTTTTACCTATATAATTCCAAAAGGGTTGGATCACTGGACATCTACAGATGATATGAGAAATGTTACAAGACGTACTATCACATCTCAAACAGTTAGAATGGGGAAGCAAGCTAGCTTTATGCAGTTTTGTTGGTGATCAGTGCCAATCATGTAAAATCTTGAATAAGCAAAATTTCAATTGTGCTTCACGTGTACCCTTATTGAGATTGCTAAGAATGTCAGACCATTCCTCATCGGTATAAGAGACCGATAATAAGGTTTGCCATTTAGTACGTAAAGTTTGCGATAAGGGTTGAGAAAAAAGATTCGAAGTGAGAGTTTGGTAGAAGCCAGAAGTAGCTCCTTTCATCTTACCCCAAGTGTGGAGATATGTCACAATCGGTGAGTCAGGCAAGAGCCATGGTGGAGGTCCAAGACTTCTCCGTAAGGATTGTCGTACCTAGTTGTATTTTGAAAGTTGTATATCAAGCAACTGAGATTCTTCCTGCAGTTGGACAAATGATTTAATATCACCGTTTGAAAAAAGTTGATCTAGGGTGGAAACACCTGCTGTTTCCCAAAAAGGCTAAAATATTGATTTTCTATTAATATGAATTTCAGAATTATTCCATAATGGTGCTTTCCTATGGAGACGAGGATGTGAGTCCAGTAAGCAGTATGCCCTTTGCCAAGCAGCGCACATAGCCGACAAAATAGGATTAGTGGAGTCTCGGGATGAGATTCAGAGCCGATTAAAACAGAAAGACCTGCTTTTGTTAATGAAAGGTAGTGTTCAAGATGTACCCACTGTGGTGCATCCGATGAATTTGAAAGCATATGTGACATTTTGGAAAGCTGTAATGCCAAAGCATAATATTCCACTGAGGGTAGACCTATTCCTCCATAGGAACGATGAGTCTTTAGTTTTGAAGCTGAGAAACAGGGTTTGGCAGAGTTCCATATAAAAGATTTTATCTTAGAATCAATTGAACGTAACGTGGTTAAAGGGACCTGAATAGGGAGCATGCCGAGGACATAAAGAAAACGAGTAACCATTTTCACGGCTTGAACCCTGCCCCACGTTGGGAGACCCAATGCCTTCCATTTTTCAAAATCACGTTCCATTTGAGCAATGAGGGGATTAAGATTATCCTTAACCATGCCCTCTAGACCTTTGTTCACTAGTATGCCCAAATAATTGAGATGAGAAGATTTCCATTGAAATGGAAAACCTTGAACGGCCACTATTGGGGTCCCGTCGAGATGGGCAGCGCTTCGTTTTTGGTCCAATTAATTTTGTACCAGAAAGGGAGGAGAAGTCATCTATTAATTTAACACAGATGGTAAAGAGGTGGAGAGATCTGTGAGTGTAAGAAGAATATCATCTGCATAGAGGTAAATTTTGGATTCACCTGTCGGAAGAGGAATGCCCTTAATATAAGTAGATTGTCTTAAGGAGGCAGCTAACTGTTCCATGGCTAGAAGAAAGAGCAACGGGGAGAGGGGGCAACCCTGCCGAGTACCTAGATTGATAGAGAATGGATCTGGGATAAAACCCCCACAACTTACCTGTGCCAAAGGATTTTTGTACAACAAGCGTATTTTGTTTATGAATTGATCTCCCATGTCGAATTTTTTTAACACCCTAAACAGATAATGCCAATCAATCCGATCAAACGCCTTTTCCGCGTCAAGCGACAATGCCAAAGCGTCATCGGGAAGATTCTTGGCATATCATAGAGTGTGGGCAAGAGTGCGAAGATGGTTCCTAGAGGAACGCCCCGGAACAAATCCTACTTGGGTACAGTGTATGAGAGATGGGATAACCTTACGCAAGCAAGAGGCCAGAATGCTAGCTAGAATTTTGATGTCGCAATTCAATAAAGATATGGGACGATAGCTGCTACATAATAAAGGATCTTTAACAGGTTTAGGTAACACAGCAATAATAGCTTTATTAGATATAAGGCCCAAGGAAGCCTCACGCTCTACCTATTGGAATGCAAGTAAAAGAGAGTCAAAAACATCCACTCCTGCCCAACGATAAAACTCTGCAGGAGAGCCATCTTCTCCTGGGGCCTTATGGTATGGCAAGCCAGCAATTGCACGCGATATATCTTCCCTGGTAATTTCAACTTCCAATACGATTCTACCTTCATCTGACAAACAGGGTAAGTTTACATTTGTAAGGAAAGAATACAATTTGTCAGTGTCGAGTTGAGTTTCAGAAGTGTAAAGAGACTGATAATACTGGGCAAATTTGTTAACAATATCTTGGGGTTTAGTTAGAGTAACACCGTTCATTGACTTAATGGCCAGTATAGCCAAAGCTGCTTGCTGCTGACGTAGTTGGGCTGCTAATAATCTTCCCGCTTTTTCCCCTACTCATAATGTCTCCCTTTCATTCTATGTAGGGCATATTCTGTCTTAGAAGTAAAAAGCTTTTCCAACGACTTACGATGTGGTATCGTTGGATTAAGTGTATATAATCGAGTGTAAGACACAATATCTTACTCCAATTCTTTTTGCCTTTTAGCATTTTCTTTATTAAACTGAGCTGCATCTCTCACAAGCTGCCATGGATAGTGGCTTTTGCCGCCGCCCAGAGAGTTCTGTTGGAGTCAACGGATCCTTGATTGACTAACATAAAGTCTTGAATATGGGATTGTAACAACATTTTGTTTTTGGGTGCCCTATAACGTTGAATGTTTAGACGCTAGGGTTTGCGACCTGGCTTGGATAAACCAGTTTGTAAGGAAAGTAGAACTGGAGAATGATCAGAGATCGCAGCCTCCAGTATCTGAGAGTCCTGTGTTATTTGAACTACATTTTGGGAGACTAAAAAATAGTCCAAACGAGAGAGCGTGCCATGCGTAGGGGAAGTGAAGGTGTTGTCCTTATCCATCGGGTGAGAAAGTCACCAATGGTCTACCAAACCATTATCTGCCACCACATCGTCCATTAGAGCCCTATCTGCCGCATTTGCCTTATATAGGGGCCTGTTTTTTCTAGGACTGGATCACGCACTAGGTTCCAATCTCCACCGATGAGAAACTGAGAAGCACCTATTTCTGTTAAAAGGCGGTTTAGTTGAAGGAGAAATTATCGTTTTGCTCCCGTGGGAGCGTAAATGGAGCCAATGCATATGTGTGTGTCACCGATGCGAAGTTTGGCAAAGACATTTCGTCCATCCGGATCTATCCAGGATTTCAAGACTGTCACTAGTAAGGATTTACTGATAAGAATCGCAACTCCACATTTGTGGATTGGTGTCGCATCTGGATCTGTTCTCTTCTGTATGCTGCTGTGTATAACCCGTCTCACCCAGTGTCTACGTAATTTTTCAGACTCTCTAGCATCAAGGTGGATTTCTTGAAGGAGAGCTATATCCACATGCTTGGACTGTAAATAAGAGAGTGTCTTTTTTCTTTTAATATAATGTGTCAATCCATGAACATTCCAGGTTATTACTCGAAGATCGTGTGAAGTGGCCATGTCTGATAAGAATAGGAAAGAGTGAAGAAAAAAAAAGAAATAAAGGAAGGACTAGCGATACAAATTTAATAAGGAAGCCAGAACGTGATGTAGTAAATGAAAAGATTGATACAATGTTGCTGTATATATGAAAAGAGAGAAATAAGAAACAAGAAAGAAGGAGGGAGAGGAAAAGAGAAGAGGGGAAAGAAAAAAGAGAAAAGGAAAAGAAAAGAGAAAAAGAAAAGAAAAGAGAAGTAAGAGGATAAAGAGGACCTTGAACCGTAACAAAGATCAGGTAAATAATAAATGAATCAAATGGGTAATGCTATTTGATGATGGAAGAATATATGTGTAGAGAAAGCTAGAGGTGTGCTCAACAGAAGGAATAGTACGTAGTGTAAATGACAAAGGGAAAGGTAGGGAGGAAAGAGTGCCAAATATAAAATGGCACAAGTGATCTCAGGACTTTTAACCACAGGTCTAAACACTAATGGACCCCCGCCACGAGAAGGGGCTCCATCAGGAGAGTGAAACAGTGGTTGACAAATAGGAATCCAAAGATGTCTTTAAAATGTATATAATACCAGGTATTCTTACTATTAATGAGAAATATAACAATATATTGTAGATTGTAATAGTCATCTGTCCGCAGGCAAGATATCTTCTTCAGTTCTTGTATGTTATGGGTTCATTAAGGATGGTTAGTCATTTAAAAGGATACAAGTGTGAGCATAGGCTAATTTTGATCAAAATTGTAGAGAGGTACTGAATCATCCATATTCTGCATCCGAAGTAGATTTTAATGGTGGTCGGGATTTATCCCTATGCTGTTCCTTAGTGAAGGCAGATACAGTTTGAAGAGCAGCATTCTTGTCCTCATGACTATGAATAGTCATCTCAAAATCCCTGCCTCTCTGTCGAGGACTGCTGACATTACGTCATGGATTGCTCGATGCCTGAGGAAAAGAACTGTGATGTGATAGTTCTGAAGTGGATTGCTGAGTTTCCATTTGTTGCGGTTTCCAATTGTCTAAAACCCTACGGAGTTGTAGGGTCATAGAAGTCTTTAGATATTTCATCCTTAGAAATTCGGAGACGAGCAGGATCAAATAGACCATATTTAATGTCTAGCTGACGTAATTGAGGTCTAAATGAAAGGAAGACCTTGCGTCTCTCGTTAGTGTCTCTGGAAAAATCAGCTGCAATACGAATTTCATACCCATTGTATGAGAAAGGACCATGAGTACGTGCTGATATTAATATTTGCCTTGTCTGCTCATGCCGTAAAAAACAAGTGATGAGGGGATGTGAGTTTGTTGCAGAGTGCTTGCATAATGGACCAATTCGATGTGCGTGCTGTATCTCCAGTGGAGGGTCAAAAGCAATGTCCATAATTTTTGGAAGGATATTTTGTAGAAATGTTCTAGCGTTTGAACCTTCGATCCTTTCCAGAAAACTGAAAAAGGGAACATTATCCCTCCTGCTTCGATCTTCTAAATCTATCAACTTACTTCATATAAATAAAAGCTCTTGATCTCTGTTTTGTATTGAGTCTAGACGAGTTTCTACAGTTACTAGCCTGTGATCAAGCTCCTCTGTCCTGGCGTGAAATCCTGCAATGTCTGCTCGTATTGTTTTAGTTTCTGCTGTTAATGAGGAAACATTTAAATCCATGCCTTCAAGTATGCGACTGACCGCTGATATTTCTTGTAGGATGCGATCCATGGTTTGCCCTTGCATGGTGAGGTTAGTTTGTATAGAATTGTCTATTGTAGAGGAAGAGCTGTTGGCATCTGTATTTTGTGACTGCTTAAGCACATTCTGAAAAAAAGGCTGTTTAGAGGATTTACTTCCATGTTTGACAGTAGACATTTTGGTTTCTACCGAGTCTCTCAGAATCTCTCAGAAGTATTGCCGCTGTAAATCTGTTGTTTTTCAAAATTTCGGATTAAAGTGTGTCCTCAAAGCAACTCACAGCTGTCAGCAAATAAGCGTGTATGGTGAGCAGACCAAGGCGCATAAGGAAAAGCCAGGAAGCTCAGGTGTGACCAGTGGAACATTGCAAGCGGAAAGCTGTGGAACTCCAGGCTCAAGTTTGTAGGCAGGCTGACAAGACCAGAGTCTCTCAGCACATAAGGTAAAAAGCAAGGCTAATTATATAAAGTTGCTTACTGCACATATATCCACAAAATTATCTCAAAGGCAGACTGGGCATTTATTCAGTTAAACTGTGTGCTGAACAAAACTACAGCTTAATTTCATAGGGCAGACTTCCCAGCAACACATAAACTTCACAAAACCTTTTTGTCATTTAGTTAAGGCTTGAGAGGGTACTTCCAAAACAGCGCATAAACTGCTCCAATGTCAATTATATTTCAGCTGGGATTGTTCATTTTGATGAAAGACGCCACCGTCTGTCTCACCAAAGAACCTCTGTCGACATACCAGGCTCTTCCCAGCACACAAGGGCAAGCCCTGGTATACAATGTTGCAGACTGTGAACAGATTACTCAAATTTTCCTCACAAAAGGGTAACGCCTTTGTTCATTTTAATTACGTAACTCAGCACCACAAAACAGCCACATGTAATTCCTCAGAAGAATGCAGACTTCACACGAGTGATTACAGCTGGAGCCACTCCCGCGCTTCTTGAGGTAATTATTTTAGAGAGCAAGCATATGAACTTCAAATGAACTTTACAGACCTTAACTGAAGTCAGCTGGAGTCGTGAGTCATAATGAAAGGCTCTGGTGCTTCTCTCTCAGACTCAAGAGGCACGAATCCAGTCAGCTTATCTTCCTTCAGAAACGCATTTCACATTCCACAGGGCGTGAGCAGGGACAGCTGGCTCCCTTCAGAGGCTGAAGTATTGGCGCCAAAAGTAAAACAGCCACAATATCCTCTGAAGAGATTTATGTAGTGTCCTGTAAATCTCACCTCAGAGAGCGCAGTTATTTAACCTGTGTTGTCAACAGAAATAAGTTTCAATATATGAAAAGAAAGTTTGCCCAGTGTCGTCCGGGTCTCCTCTCAGCACAGCTCCGGTGTAAAGAAAGCGCAGTTTCCATTCCTCAGGAACTGAGCCACCCACGCTGAAGAAAACTGGCTCATCTGCTCCTCATTAACTTTACGACCTCCGTAATGCTAAAATTATGTCAATGGTCTCGCATTTAATGGGCGCCGACTCCTTTTGAAGCCACACTTGCAGCAGAGCTCCCAGATTAGGCGGCCATCTTCAGCCGCGGCCAGACCACACGCCCCGATAAGAGGATTTTGAAAGAGGTGTCATGAAATCTGCAAAAATCAGTGTGTTATTAGATTCATCATATAGTTTATGGACACCAGTGGAAGGATATTTGATAGTCCATTTATGAAGAACAAAAAAGTGTTGGCCCAATACACATCCCTGAGAAGGCACAAGGATGACAAGGAAGTCATCAGTGGTTTCATCCTTGTGGCTCTAATGAGTGCAACATTGCGTTCATGGGTTGATCGAGAATACATAACAAATAACCTGGCATAGGTAGCCTTTGAAAGTCTGACTTGTGGGACACTATTGTATGAAAAAGATTTGACCTAATAAATGTTTCATGTATTTCAATGCTTACATCTGTCGAACTTCAGCCTGAAAGCGAGTAAGAATGGCATTGTTTGCACTATATAAAACTTTAGAAAGAAAGAAATAATCAGTGTTCCATTAGTTCCTTACCTTAAGTGCAGTTTTTCAGGGGAATTATGCAACTCTTTGGTGGCTGGGTACCAGTTCAGCACCTGGCTCTAAAGCCAGTGGATTCACCTATGAAAGAATAACACTCTTTAATTAGAAAAAAACATGGGCTTCAGATCACAATCTTGGTGCAACAGAAGTCTATACAGACACATTTTTTAACCTCTATATGTCTTCTAATGTATTCGGTGCCACTATCAGATTCAGCAACTCTGCTTTGGCTCCCAGAACATCTATGGTCTATAAATCTACCTGGTCAGCATTGTCTTGCTATTGTTTGGAATCTAACGCCAATGGCTTTTCTGCCAATTTCTCTCAGATAGTCAGTATTCCTGAGCTCTTTAGTAGGATTAAGTAGATCCTGTAAAATACTCAAGGTTACCTATTTTCTTAAACAAAAGATAAGTTAATGATAAACCAGAAGGTAAACATCCCATCATCTGTTGATTACTTAAAGCTGAGTATTCCTCCTACACCTAAATATTGTTTTCTGTGGGATGTCAATATTGCATTGGAATTTTGCAATCAATTTTTTGAATCTTAACAGTATTTCAGCTAAATTGACAATGTTGTTTAATATCTTTTAAAAGGGTACTGGATATTCAAGATTTGACCTGTAGGTCAGGCAGTATACTACTATCAGAGTCTTTTTCTTGATTTGAAGGAGAACTATGGGGCATATCAGCAAGGCGAGGTGATAGAATTATTGACGCTTTTGCGGCCGTTTTCGGCCAAAAAGCGGCGCTAATTTTATTGCCTAATTAGCAAGGTCACGCTAATGATTGAACACTTGCGTTAGCGTAGGAATTCCTAACGCCCAGCTTTGCATCTCTAATGAGATGCAAAGTGGGCGTTCTTAACCTGACATGACAGGAGAAATGTCGCTATGCGACATTTCTCCTATCATCAAGCCTCACGCTATGAAGCATAGCGGCAAGAAAAGTAGCGATAACCCCTGTTATCGCTACTTTCCTTATGCCTGCTTCAGTACTGACTTAGCCATGATATCCTATGGAAGGTGGATAGCATGGCTAAGTTTGTGGGGTCCTATCAACAAGCTAATACCACATTGCGTGAGATTATCACTGGGTTTCCAGCGATAATCTCACGTTAGGCAGTTAGCGCGAGGATTTTTATCACTTTTGGGATAAGCGTTGCTAATAGCACGCTATCTCAGCAATAAAAATCCACGCTAGCCGGCGATAATTATCCTAGCGCTAAGTGCGCTTAGCGATAATTATCGCCGGTTGTTGCTGATATGCCCCAAAGACTCTTACTTCCTTGTGAAGTATCCTTTTTCCCACGACCTCCAAAGCTCAGTGTTGTTCATTGTTTCAAAGAATATGAGAATCAAAAGGCTGCTCTCCGATCATCATCTCAGTTACTAATACCTTTCATCAAACCTCATGCTTCATTATCTTCTGTTACTCTACCAAGATGGGTTAAATCGGTTCTCTCCCAAGCTGACATTGATATTCATTGCCACGGAGCCCTTGAGCAGAGTAATGGTCTCCAAAGCCTCCACAGCAGGTGCTAGACTGGAGAATATTTTGAAAGCAGACCATTGGTCTTCACCTTACACAGCCTCATGTTTGTACTATAAACCTATTCCTCATACTTTCTTTCCTTTTATTAATATGATTTGAAATTGCATAATATGAGCCTTTGGTCCTGAGATAAAATGTGGATTTTCCAAGAGTTATTGATGAGTAAATAATGAAAGTCCTAATTTTATCAAAGACACGGAGATGAGTGTTATCTATCATCGATTTCATGTAAACATATTTACTATTCGTATTGATGATTCCTGTTTTCATCTATTTTGCTCTTTCTCCACATCTTCTGCAACTATAACAGACTTGGTCTGCATCAAGAAAGATGAAGGGCTATAATCTCTCTACTATTATTTAGCCTCTAATAGAACTCTATTAACACATCCTGAAAGAGCTTCTGTGAGGAAATCGTGCCACATCAATGATAGAACTACTCAGAGGGGAGGGGGTGGTAGTGAATGGAGCAGGGATTTAAATAATTGCTTCTTTCTGAATGAAAAGAAGCAACATGCACAACAAATATACTGAGATTATACATTGCAGGGCACCGGGTTACATGCTTGGTAGTGCATTCCACAATTTGCCACTACGCTTGGTTATTGTGTAGTTTTGTTTTGTCCATCAGGGATTTCGAGTTTTGCTATTTCTGGTCTGTAGTATGTCAATGCTTTATGAGATTGTATTGGCTGCTTAACAGCCTTGAGTGAGAGGACTTTTTGTCTTTTAGTTTTGGATAAAAGGTGTGAAGTAACTGAGCTACATTCTTTGTTTACCTGAGTAGGTGTTTTGATTATTGTTGAATGTTTCATGGACACTGGTGTAGTTAAAGAAGGCTTAGCAATCACTGTTATTCTATCATAGAGATGTACAATGGACTTTTCTTTGAAGGTAACATGCATCTCACATTGGTGGTTGTTGTGTAACCAACCTTAGATGCATGTGGTGAGGTATGATCAGGATTCAAACCTGTTAACAGTGACTGTCCACGCCAAAAAGAAGTGTTGTTATAAAAGCATTACTAGAGGATCATAAGCACTTTTGAAATAATTAATGATCTCCATGTCTGCAACCAAGACCAGACCCCCCCAGGACATTACTGCATTGTTTTGGACAGTTTTTCTGCTGTGAAATAAGGAAATTATGGGCAGACAAAGCAACATTTTCAGTAGTTTAGCAACAGGTACAATATGTGCCTGTCACAAAAATACTGTGGCACAGTCAGCAAACAAGCACTACACGGCCAGCATGATCTTGGGCACAAGATGTTTGATGCCAGAGAGAGTGCAGAATACAGCTTAAAATGTGCGCTCTCTCTGTCTCTGGCAGCATACTTACATGTTGTTTTCCAACGTGACACACATACTGCAGGAGGGAGCTGTTAATAAGTCCCACTGTGCCCTCCTCCCATCTTAATGTAAGGTGGGAGGAGTGTGGAGGGGGCTACTATAATGGCCCCCTACAACAGCATGTGTTTCACGCTGCTCGGTGATGCAGAGAGTTTTGGGCGAGTAGAAAGGTCAAAGGGGAGAGGCGGGATAACTAAAGGGCTATTAGATGGAAGGGGAAGTGGTCTGGAAAGTAATGGTTACTGGATTGGGGTCAAAAATCAAGGGCCGGTGGGTGGGGGAGGGCAGGATGTTGCCTGCGAGGCAAGTGACCGGGGACCAGGAGAATGCCTGCCAAGGAAGACACAGACGTTCACCTTCTGTGTCCTATCTTCAGCAGGCTTTCTCCTTTTTTGAGGGTCCGCACTACTTGTTTTGAAGTATTTGGAGAAAAGTTCGGCTCCCAAGAGGTTCAAAGTTGTGTGGCTGAGCAGGAGAAAGGGAATGAAAACACCTCTCTCCTGCCCACCCTACTTTTATTGACCCAGTGCTGTAGGGGGTCTCCTCGGAGATGCTTCAGGTGGCCGAGGAGGTGGCACATGTCAGGGACTATTGGTTGGCAGCCGAGATCTACGCCTCGCAGCTATCCGAGCTTTCAAGGCCCGAGTGGAGCCTGTGCCTGCGGTGGGGAGAGGCACTGTCCCGAGCTGGATGCGTGTTGGAGGCTTTGGACTCTTACAGCTCCGCCGCAGTGCTGGGGAGGTTGAGGCCTTTGGTGGAGAAGGACCTACCGGCTGCCCCGGTGGAAAGTGACTCTAGATCGGCAGACCTCCCTCTGATGCTGTGCTGTCCATACTGCAGACACCTTTTGCTGAAACCAGTCACCATGGCCTGTGGCCACAGCTTGTGCTGGAGCTGCCTGCGGCCTGTGTCTGAAGACAAGGCACCCCTCCAACAGTGTCCATTATGCTGCCCCCAGAGCATGCCCCTGCCCGCGGGCTGCCCTCGAGTGAACGTTGTATTGGGCAGCCTGCTACAGAGGATATTATTACCTGGAGAGAGCCTGGCGCGTACCTTGTGAGAGGAGGCGCAGAGCCTACAGCGGAAACAGCAGCTGAAGCCGGCCCTGCACAAGTACAGTCAGGCTGTGGATCTGGACCCTTCGAATTACCATTTGCTATTGCAACGAGGAGAGGTGTACTCCGTGTTGAAAAACTACGAGCAAGCACTCTGTGATGCAGAAGTAGTCTGTCAAAACAAGGCCCTCTGGACAAAGGGCCATGCTTTGAAAGCTCAAGCTTTATTTGGTTTGGGCAGGACAGAAGAGGCATTAAAAGAATACCTTTATTGTATTACCTTAAATCCAGATATGTGTGAAATGAAGAAGGAAGCACAGAAGATAATGTGCGAGATGTTACTCCCAGCCTTCAAAAATGTGCATGGAGGTTTGCCGGCTCCCTTTTGCTCACATTCATCATACAGCAGGCTTAAACCTGCTTTTCTTCCGCAAATCATTCCAGTGCAGGATGCTCAAAGGACTACTGCATGTACTCTCCTCCCCCACCGGACCTCTGCTGTAGGCGTACCTGACTGGGGGCGTCTGGCCAGCTGCAAGCGTCCCTCTCTGCCTATAATCTAGGAGTCCACCCAACGATTTCCCGGGACCTGTGGAGGGACTGCGACAGCACTCCTTAGACTCAGCTTCACATGGTAAACATGCTGGGTGCTCGCTGGTGACGGCTCCGATGACGGAGACTCCCGCACTTAGGAGAGGACGCGCAGCTGAGACTGTGAGGGGGTGAGTGGGGGAACGGAGCTAACCTTCGGTGATCTTTGGTGGGAGTTCGGGGGACTGGAGGGTACCCAAGTTGGGCCCACATGGAAAACTTTGATAACATCTTCGAACGGGGTACGCCTCGCCTGACGTCAAAATGGCGCTCGCCAGGGACATATCACCGTAGAGAGAGGATGACCATGCATCCGGGTCCTGCTGTGCCATCTGGAAAGAGGCTTAACAGAGGAACAGTAATCACAGTGGCAAGTCCAGCCTCAGAGTCACCGGTATCTACAGATTCCTATAATCAGCGCATCGCATTTCCCCTTCTACAGTGAGTGCCTTTCTCTACCTGCCTGACTCCCTAATATGGCCCCCATAAGCATGCCCTTGTCCAAAGCACTCCTACTCCCCTTGTTGGGGATGAATCCAGCATTTTTGCCCTGGAGTCTCAGAGACCCCTCTGAGGGAGTCCACAGTGACAAGTGGAGGACTGGAATAGATCCCCTTACCACTGGAAACCATCTCCTACCCTGCAGGACGACGGACACTGTGTCCCTGCTGGGTTTCCTCCCCCCTCCCCCATCTATTCCCTCCTTCATTCTTCTGAGTGTGCCCATGGCCAAAGCACTCCTCTCCCCTTGTTGGGGAGGGATCCAGCATCTATGCCCTGGAGTCTCAGCCACGACAAGGGAATCACACATAACGCAGGACTGGGAATGATCCCTTTACCGCGGGAGCTGTCTCCCACCCAGCAGGACGTCAGACACAGTTACTTCCTCGTCTCCACGCTGTGTCTCCTACCCCCTCCCCCACCTCTTCCCTCCTTCATTCTTTGTCTACCTCCACTATTCCTTTCCTCTCTCCCCTGAATTTCTCTCCCCTGCCTTCTTTGTTTGTCCTTATGCCTATGCTCCACTTAATCTTCCTCCCCGTCACCCTTTACATTACCCCTTACCCTTCTACATGCCATGAACCAACGGATGTAACCTGTAATTGATGTACCTTCTGTAACAATGTGTAACTTATAACCTATATAACTCTCCTCATGTAAAGCGCTCTGATACCTCCGGGTCTAGCCAGAGCTATATAAAACTCGAGAAAAGAAATACATTTTTTATGCTATGTTTCCCATGGGGTTATCATGAGAACCTTGAAGGGAGGAAATGTGCTTGTGATAATGTGTCTCCTACATCCTTATTGCACTTTGTGGTATTTTGTAAGCTGTACAAATCTTTTAGAGTTCAATATTTATTACCTCTTTTTAACACTGATGAAGAGTTTTTCTCCAGTTTTACAATTGCTACCTAGCACTGATGTTTGTTTTAGAAGGGGCAGTTTTCTTAAAGCAGCTGTATCTTATCATATGAGTCTCAGGGCCATATTCTCAAGGAGCTATCGCCGAGGTAACGGCCCTTTATCACAGTCAAAGTTGCGATAAATATATCTCCCCATTCACAAGCTGGTGTTAACAGCTGATACCACTAGTTTTCCTGCGAAAGCAGCCGCAAAAAACATCGCCACAGATGACCCCGGCAACTATCGCTAATGAGATGCAGAGTAGGCGTTCCCGAGCAAAAAGCTGCAACAACACCACTCCACAACATTCTCAATGACCAGCCACATCTGCGATAAGATCACAAAACATGCGATAAGGCGTGTTAGCACCAGGAAATTAACACCTGCTCTGACCTAGTGCAAAGTCGGACTACAACCTGCACCACAAAGGGAGCCCAGCCCAGAGCCACACCTGAAGAACAACAGATGCCATGGAGCCACTGAACATCCACCGCCACCACCCCCAGGACCACCCCCTCCCCCCGGGCCCCACCCCGGGCAGCCCCCACCTTCCCCCGACCAAGATACTGCACATCAATGGCAAGAAAACATGAACAAAAGCACCCGCCTGAAGTCGCACAATTACAACAATCAACATACATGTGAGTACTGAAATCCTGATTCATACATTCACCATTGAAAGACCAAACAAAATGTCACATCCTAATTTGTCACCAAACAACTATTTTGAAGAGTTTTGGCAGGGCATTCCTGGACAATCTGTGACTCAGCCTGCAAGACAATGTCCAAGATAAGAAGGTGTGTCGAGCACTCATCAAGGGACAGGGAGAGAGAGAGAGAGAGAGAGAGAGAGAGAGAAAGAAAGAAAGAGAGAGAGAGAAAGAGAGAGACTGGACAAGGAGCGCAAGGCCAATCAGGCCCTTGGCTCATGCAAACATGCCAACAGCTGCGTGTGTCTCGAAATCAGTGCACCTCAAATCACAGGCCTGGCATCAAAGTCAGCGCGAAGTCCACATCACATTCAAGAAATGCAAGCAGTAGTCAGACTGATATCAGGAATGAAAGCCACTTTGTCTCAAGGCTGAAGGCCAACCCAACCCCCGACCTTGGTCCTGAACGCGACTGGCGCACCCTGCGTGAGATACCATACCAGCCTCCGATGACTCCCACATCACGAACTGCGCTAATGAAACACCAACGTGCCCACACCCCACACACACTTGTCCCTGCACGACCTACACCTGCAAGGGATGCCCTTGATGCATACGTCAAAAACTACCTATACGTCCAAATGTCGCAATCACATATGACTCATTGCCCAGAGTTGTGGCATATCGTCCACTGAACTTCCGCCGGTCTGAGGAGTGCCGGTGCCACGAGCCCAACAAACGCAATGGCAGGCATTCCCGGGCACATGCACAACCCCTGTCACGTGGCACTGTTCCGTGCATGAATGCTGCATCTGTTGGGATCCCTGCCAATGGCAGTGTTGCGAATCATTTACCGTCTGAGTTTCCGTCTTGCCTACGTCACCTGCTCCCAGCCCTGGTTCCACTGCCGATCATGCACATTCGAGTGGCCCATGGAGGTCTGCCTATCCAACGCAACGGTAGCTGAATTGGATTATGACCTGACAGTGCGCCCCCTGTTGGCCCACGAACAGGAGTGTCCCCGGGATAGCCGTGCATGGGATACACTGATCTTTGGCGTTTGTGCTGGCAGTTGCGCATGGGAGATTGCACAACTCCTCGTGTGCAGTGACAACATGGAGGCGCTCCCCTATTGGACAGTGTAGCGGATTAGGGAAACGGCGTGGACTGAGCACATCTGCCCGGACCAGTTAATGCATTGGCTCACACTGGTGTTCCTTGAACCCGACAACAACGTACTATAGGAACACATTGCACATGAAGCTGCTCTGGCATTCATGGACGAGTAACTATGTTCCTGCAGCCACATCGGATTGTCACCCACAGCACGGGTCCCAACACCTTGTTGCATCTTGGGGAATGCTCACATATCCCACCACAACAGAGGACATGTCTGCCTTCGTCTGGACTCTGAATGCATGTGCAAGGAACTACGTGTGTGTACCCACACCTGTGCAAGGTGAGGCAGTTCCATGGTCGGAGCAGCACAGCGTCGTTTGGCAAAGTTACCAATTCGGACACGCTGCTGGGGGAAGAGTATACACATGGCAATGTAGCACGACAGGTGACCTTGTTGGACCCTTTCACCTGATCACTGTCAGCAGAACAGGCAGTCGTCGCAGTCCGGTGGCAGAGCATTATGCACACCCCATGGGCTGTAAGTCGTGCGCCCTCACTTGGGGCAATGGGCAGACGCCAAACAACACATGACTCGTCCATCAAGGCAAGGTGGGCTGAGACCGTTACCATCCGTAATGATTAGTGTTCAGCTCTGCCTCCCCATTTCCTGCAACAAGAAAGGTTCCCATGTTGCGTGCAAGTGTCTTAAGCATGTCTCTGCCTATTGTGGCCCTTGCCTTGTCCGTACTGACAAGCACATGCCAATAAAGTCTACTCAACTTCACTGGTGTCTAACTGTGATGAGTGTTGATTAGATTGACCACTCGTGTGCCACAATGAGCATGGTCCATACACAGAGGGGCTCTGGCTGACGCATGTACAAAGGGGGGGGGGGGTCCCTTTTGACAGTTACACCTCTGTGAGCCAGACATTGTTTTGGGATAGTTGCTGGCAGACCTCTGCAATAACGCGTCTTCAGCAATGTGAGCATGGTGTCCAACCTCTGACCATGTGGAGCAATATATAAAACTAGAGAAGAGAGACCCCTTTTACAAACACAAAGGGACTGGAGTACTATTAAGTAGATTGGAAATAGATTATCCCTTGGTATCTGATTAGAAAAATAATTCAATCATTCAAGTAAATCCCGTCCTTATTCTGCCCCCTATATACACACCCTATTTTGTTCTTAGTAAATATTTCTGTTACAACTCCAATTCAGTGTGCATGAATAATATGTGACTAAAATATGACATGCATAATGTGCCAGAAGTCGAGATCTACCACTACTCAACTATGGAGAGTATATACATGATGAATTGGAACATTACACTCACAAATAAGTAATGTATATAATTGTGCAATATATATTCTGTGCTATCTTTTTCAGATAGTTGGTTATGACTTACACAGAAGGCTGTAAGGGTGCTGAACCGTAAGTAGACTGTCAGGCGATTTGCTGAATCAGGGAAGGGTGCGCCTTAGCGTGCGCATACCTCCCGGTTCACACACCTGGTCCTGAAGAAAACCTTGCATTGCCATTTTTAAGGTTGAAACATGTTTACCATATCTTCACGAAAACACTGATACTTCTTGGTACTTTGAGCCAACCTAAGTATCTCACTTGGTTTTTTTTTTTTTTTTTTTTTTTTGAAACCGTTTATTGCAGTTTATAGAAGTTACAGGTATGGGCCTACAACCACACGGCCGGCCGCTAGAGCATCAAAAGCATATTACATACATACAGCAAAAAACTTTCTCAGCGGTGCACAGTAGGAAGACAGGAGTGATCAATGGTGCAGGCCTCACAGCTCCATGCCCACAGTACGGTTCCATTTTCTTAAAGCAAAACAACGTGAACAAACCACAACCGCAAGGCAACCCTCGATCCAAAGTGACAACACGTGCTCCATAAGTGGGGGATCCAAACCAGCAGCAAAATTCTGAAGAGGGGGACGGGAGTAGATCAGGGACTGGGGGACCGCGCGCCCGCGGCCAAGGGAGGGGCGCCATCTAGGGAGACGGAGCCGGCGAGGCCGCCGGTAGCAGCGGCGGCTCACAAATACCCCCGCGGTAGGCGTTCCAGGGGCCCCAGAGTTTCATCCACGCCCCAGGCTTACCCCTCGCCACATACACCACCTTTTCACGAAACATACACCAATCCATATGCTCTTTCCAGGCCGACACCGCAGGGGGCCTCTGGGATCCCCACAATTGGGCAATATCACGCTTGGCTATCATGTATCCCAGAGTCACCCACCGCGCCTGCGGGACCGAGTAGTCATTTGGTTCCCAGACATTCAGCAAGCATCTCCTCGCTTCAGGCAGCAGCGCGACACGCGTAACCATTCGTAGAACCTCATGCACACCACGCCAGAATCGCTCCACCTTCGGGCACTCCCACAGTATATGCATGAAAGTCGCCAACGCACCACAGCCACGCTTACACATTCCATCACCGGCAAAACCCATACGTAAAAGCCTTGGCCCCGTCATGTAGACCCGGTGAAGGATCTTGAGCTGGACGAAACGAAGGCGAGCCGGGATGGCCACCTCTTTCGGAGAGGCCACCGCGGAGATCCAATCCTCGTCGTCCAGCTCCAGCCCGTCGGCAACCCAAGCCTCGCGGAGACTAGTCAGCAGACACGATCTATCGTTAATCAATTTTTTGTATATGAGGGAGATCGTGCTGTCTGGGACATGGCCATCTAGCACTCTGTCCTCCAGGGGGGAAGACTCCGGAATGGATGCAACATCCGGGAAGACGGAGCCCAGCGCATGGCGGACCTGTAGGTACCGAAAGTACTCACTGCCCTGCAGCTGAAACTCCGCCTGCAGCGTCTCAAAAGTTTTGAATCCCCCCCTCGTCCAGAGATCTCCCACCGTGCTGATTCCGATCGTGTCCCACTTCTCGAAGCCCTTCGACGTCCACAGGGAGCCCAACCTCTCAGATGCATACAGCGGAGACGCTCGGGTCAAACGGTCCTTCCACCCCATAGCTGCATTAGCCGCGTGCCAGACACGCACCATGACACGCGTCGGTCCCGTCAAACGGGAGTCGGGCGCGCCAGAGTAGAGCGCTCGATTATAATCGGCACCGGGCAGAAGCGTCCTGTCCATCTCAAATGCCGGGTTCAAGGCGGGCCCGTAAAGGCCATGATTAATTGCAGCTAGTTGGGAGGCCCAGTAATACCGTTTGATGTCCGGGAGGGCGACCCCTCCATCGTACCACGGGAGCGTCAATTTAGCCAGAGCAATACGCGGCCTCCCGTCCCAGAACAGGCGCCGCTGGAGGCCCTCCACCTCGCGAAAGTAGCGTGCCGGGACCAGGTCCATGGTATTCTGGAGGGCGTAGAGGAAGCGCGGCAGGGACATCATTTTAAATAAGGCCGCTCGGCCGAGCGGCGAGAGCGGCAGACGCCGCCAGCGCACCACGTCCTCCCTCAGACGCTGGAGGGGGGGCAGCAAGTTCCGCTCATAGCGGGCCTCCGGGTCAAGAGTGATATATATACCCAGGTACCGGAAACCCTGGGAGGCAATCTGGATCGGACAGTCCCGTGGCAAGACCGGGGCCTCCCCGGAGAGCACATAGACACAGGATTTCGCCCAGTTGATGACCAGGCCTGAGTTGCGACCGAAGGAGCGCAAAACATCAACCAGGACGATCAGTGACTTGCGCGGGGAGGCGAGATACAAAAGGATATCGTCAGCATAGAGGGACACGCGGTCCTCATGCTCGGGGGTCCAGCGGAGACCACGGATAGAAGGGTGCCACCGCAACCACTCCGCCAGGGGCTCCATGGCCAGGGCGAACAGGAGAGGCGACAGGGGACAACCCTGTCGCGTGCCCCGTCCCAGCGCGAATGGGGCAGATACTCGCCCATTCACTACCACCTGCGCCAACGGGCCCGAATATAGCAATTTGACCCAGCTGACGAAACCCGGGCCGAACCCAAACCTCGCCAGCATCGCCCAAACATATGGCCATTCGAGCGTATCAAACGCCATGGTGGCGTCCAAGGACGCCAAGATGGCCGGCTCCCGCACAAATGGGACACGCGCGAGCACCCCGTGTAAGCGCCGCAGATTAAGCGCCGTGTTGCGGTGTGGTATAAAGCCCGATTGGTCTTGGTGGACCAAATCGCCCACCACGCCAACCAACCGGTTGGCCAACACCTTGGCGAGGATTTTGGGCTCCGCGTTCAGAAGCGAAATCGGCCTATAGGATGTGACCCGCTCACGGGGCTTCCCCTCCTTATGGATCACCACAATTGTAGCCAGACGCTGGTCCGGCGGGAGGGAGCCCTGCGAGTGGGCCGCAAGGAACATCGCGCGCAGGTGGGGCGCCAACACATCCGGGCGTAGCTTGTATAGCTCAATGGGAATACCATTGGGGCCCATGGCCTTGCCGGATGCAACCGAGCGAATAGCCGAGGCAATTTCGTCCGAGGTGGGCGGGGCATCCAGCGAATCCCTGTCCTCCACCGTAAGGGAGGGCAGTGCGATGTCCCGAAGCAAGGCATGGGAATCTTCCTCCGAGCAGGGAGAAACCGGGGAGTAGACTTCGCGGAAATAATCCGCGAAGCAGGAGACAATGGCTTCCGGCTCAGTGACGCACACACCATCCACGCTCTCAATCAAAGGCACCACGCGGCTCGCTCTTTCCCTCTTGTCCAACCACGCAATCAATTTGCCAGCCTTGTCACCCACATCATACAATCGCCCCTGCTGCTCTCTACTGAGGCCCCTGGCCGCCTCCGTGACGAGGGCCCGATAGGCCGCCTGCTTTAAGTGCAAAACATGCAACTTGGCGTCTGTTACCCCGCTCCCCAGGTCACCCTCCAGTTCTGCAATCTCGGCCTCAACCCGGGTCACCTCCTCCCGCTCGCGCCGCCGGGCATTGGAAATAAAGGAGAGAGCCTCCCCTCTAAGAACCACCTTGAAAGCCTCCCACAGGGAGATGGCAGACGGGACCGACCCCACATTCTCATCGAAATAGCGCTGTAAGGCTTTGATCAAGTCGGCACGAATGGTGGGGTCGCGCAAATACCATGCATTGATCGGGGCCACTCTGCCATCCCCCCTCGGGAAGACATCGAAATGCAACAACAATGGGGAGTGGTCTGAGATACCCCGTGCCAAATGGCGCACCTCCCCCACCCTCCCTGCCTGGGCCGCCGGGACAAGGATGTAATCAAGCCGCGAGAGGCTACCATGGGCCCCCGAGTGGAAGGTGTACTGTTGCAATACGGGATGCTTTAAGCGCCAGCAATCCACCAGGCCCAGCGTGTCTAAAAGGCCGGGCAGCCACGCCTGTGCCCGGGGGAGGTCCCTAGGGGGATGGCGATCCATAGACCCAGAGGCAACCGCGTTAAAGTCCCCTCCAACCACCAACAGGCCACCCGGAAGGTCCAGAAGGAGGCGCCCCAGGTCCGCAAATGTAGTGGCTTGTAACCCAGGCGGGACGTACACTGATATAAAGATAAACACTCTACCCTCCATTCGTCCCACCAGAACAGTGTAACGTCCCCTCTCATCATGGCGCACCTCGTCAATCTCCAACGGGAGCGAGTTCTTGACCATAATACCCACCCCCCGCGAGCCCGAAGTGAAGCCGGAGTGGGCCGCCAAACGATATCCCCGCCGATTCATTGCATGAAAGGTGTTACCTATAAGGTGTGTCTCCTGCAGGAAGACAACATCTGGAGAAATACGTTTTAAATACTGCAGGACCACACCACGCTTAATCCTATCCCCCAGGCCGTTAACATTCCATGACAACACAATCAAATCCCTACCCCCCATCATACGTCAAAACAATCGGTCGCCCCCCACCGAGCATCTTAAAAACAACAAAACGGTTGCGGGTTTGCCTTGCGGTGCTAACAAACAACACACCCCCCCCACCCCCCGGTCCCAACAGAACTCCCCCCTCCCTGCACCCCTGCATGAGCCCAGACAGCCCCCCCAAAGTGCAGTGTGCCTGTCGCCCCATAGCTAAGTACTAACTAGTCCCCCCGAGGAGGAGGGAAGCCCCCAGCAGACCCCACCCGACCTCCATGGGAGGGGAACATACGAAAGCAATATATGGTAAAGGAACAATATCCAGAGCAAGGCCTATACAGTCACCCCTCAATTCTGATCCGGCGGGCCCTCCCCGCCAGCCGCGCCCCCCCCACCCCGATCTCCAGGCAAAGTATCTAACCAGTCCCCAGCCACCTCGGGCCGGTCAAAGAAGTGCGTACGGCCATCCACCTCCACCCTCAGCTTAGCCGGAAAGAGCATTGAGTACTTGAGGTTTAGGTCCCTTAGGCGACGTTTAATACCAAGAAAGCTCTGTCGCTGCTTCTGGACCGCCGGAGTAAAGTCTGGGTAGAAGTGTACATCCATGTTGTCCAGCCTGACCGGTCCCTGTTGCCTGGAGGTCTGGAGGATGGCGTCTCTGTCCCGGAAATTAAAAATCCGGGCAATAATAGGCCGCGGCGGGGCACCGGTCTTAGGGCGGCCCCCAGGGACCCGGTGAGCACGCTCCACCGCAAAAAGCTTACTCAGCCCCCGGGGCTGGAGATGGGTCAGGATCAGTTCTTCCACGAAGAGATCTGCCGCCTCCGCCTCTCGGCCCTCCGGCACACCAATAATGCGAACATTGTTCCTCCGGGCCCGACCCTCGGAATCCTCCAGTCGCCGGTCCATCAGGGCGCTCGCCTGGCCAAGCCGGCGCACCTCCTTCTGGAGGGCCACCACGTCCGTAGTGAGGCTCGTTGTGGTGTGGGCCAGGGAGTCAACTCGGTCGTTCGTTTTTGACAAGTCTGCCCTCACAAGGCCCACATCCACCAGGACCGAGTCAATTTTTTGCGCCAAGGTATCGAAACGCTGGTCCACTGAGGCCTTCATCTCTGCGATGGCGCCCATGACGTCCCGGAGGGTCAGATCCACCGGTTGGGCAGGCGCCTCCGTCGGGCCCACCAGGGATGACCGCGATGTCTCCGGAGAACCCTTCTGGAGCGTATAGCGATCCATACTATTGGCCTGGTGCGCCGTGCCACGGCGGGTTGTCTTCATCTTCGCCCGGTCGCCATCTTGTTTGGTGGACATGCTGGCCCTTCCACCGTCGTACCAAGATCTCCAAACGGGCCGCCACACCAAATCACGGGTGTCAGGGGGGGGGGCGGGGGCGACCACCGGGCCGCGGGTCAACCCACCGCCGGCGGGTCAGCCGGGCACCTGGACAAGGCAACACCACCGCACCCCGCTCCGCAGCCCGACCCCGCCTGAGGCAAGGAGGGCGCAAAAGCGAAAGTGAAAGTGCGGGGTACGCGAGTCGCCCAGCCCCGCTCGCCGCTGTTATTCACTTCGTCCCCGGATCGCCCCACTACTCCAATCCGGGGGGCCCGCGAGGAGAAGGCCGCAACCTTCAATCGATGCTCCCACCGGTGTTCGGGGTCCGATTCGAGCCCAAAAAACGGGTGGCGCCTCAGCTCGGGTTCACCGACACAGTCCCCTCAACAAGGACAGGATATCGGCAGGATTAATTCAGGAGGTCGCGGAGGTCCTCGGGAGCCTCGCACCTACGCGGCCATCTTGGTTGCGCGCTAGGCTCCTCCCTCCATCTCACTTGGTTTTAACTATGTCTTGCAACTCCTAATAAAATTTTAGGGAGTAAAACAAAGACATTTTTAATTAATTCTCTCTTTTTTCACCGTAAACACAAAAAAACCCATCTCCGCTGTAGTTACAGGCGTCGAAGCACACCTAAGTGGAACTCGGTCACTTGGGTGAACCCCGATGATGAAGCATGTCACCAACTAGGTTGGTGAGTGAGGGGTTTACTTACAAAAGAAAGAATTCTTTCTTTTCTGTATCACTCTCCATTTCTATTTTTCACTAGGACGCTGGGTCCTGGGGATACTCCCTCTTCTGTTTTTTGTTGTAAAATGAAGTACACCAAGGCTTAGTTAGCAAATTGTCCCAATTGATATGCTTTAGCAATGACAAATTATAGTGTCTAATTTACTTTTCTCTCTTTGCCTATATAACTTTGTTTTGCATAATGTTTTAACTGTATTGATTTTATATGTATTGAGTTTTTATAAAAGAAAATTGTGTCACATTTACTATGTGACTTTTATATGACTATAATCGTATACAATTGGTTTTAATAAAATAAGTGCTGTGATCAAATTGGAGTTGTATCAGAGATATTTACTAAGAACAAAATAGGGTGTGTATATAGGGGACTGAATAAGGACGGGATTTATTTGAATGATTGAATTATTGTTCTAATTAGATACCATGGGATAGTCTATTTCCAATCTACATGTGGAGCAATGTCATAAATCATTACAGAATGTGTCCACACAGATGTGTGTGAGTAGGTATGCAACTTGAAGTTCTATTGGCACATGCGATGTAGGACACCACTCCTGGCCTGCTGCCGATTTGGTCAGTCCTACACACAGCCCTATTCAATACATGGACATGTGCCTACGTTGGGGGGTTGTGAGATTGCTGTTAATGTACAATGGGGACACAGCTAGTACTCACCTTCACAGTCATCCAATTGGCCGTGTGGCTCAGGGATGACCATGCGCATTGATGAAATTCACCTTGTGCAATCATTGTCCCTACATTCAGCCATACTTTCATACATGAGTGAACATATTCATGACACATCTGTGTGATTTCGAATGTTTTATACACATTCTGGTGAATGACGGAGCTGGAGCTGTACATGGCCATCCAAGCACACATAACATGGAAGCCCAGTGGTGGGCCAACCAGTGCAGTCCGAATCAGGATTGCTGTGTAATTGTCAAGCAGTGAAGATGTGGCAGTCCATGTCGGTGTCTGGGTGGATGTTGCAGGTTATTACAGGGGACAGTGGGAGGTGTTGTTCCAGGACATGATACATAGGGCTGAACCAGGCAGGAACAGGCCATCTGGCGGTGATGGATGCTACTACCTTCTTCCTCACACAGTAATTACCATCCAGATCTTACTCCTCTGATACTTCTTCTGTGTCCGGTGTGTCCGGTGTATGTGGCAGTGTAATGGCTGCATCACTGTGTGCCACTGACACATCAGGGTGCGAAGGTGATGGTGCTGCATCACGGTGTGCCACTGACACATCAGGGGTCGGAGATGTGTGTGTCGAAGTTCCCGCTGCAGTTATCTGGGACTTGCTCAGTCGCAGCAATGGCAAGATGATGAACTGCAGGGCATGGAAGATCCCAGCCACATCTCGTTGGTGTTCAGCCGTGGCAGCCCTACTTCCAGCCTGCATCTGCTCCATGGTCTCCATTGCCCTCCGCATCTGTCCCAACTCTGTGCTGTCTGATTGGACAGTTCCTGTATCTGAGTAATGGCTCCAGCGAGGTCAGCCAAGGATTGTCGGTGAGCATGGTGCGGACAGAGGGTGTCTGTAAGGGATTGTACGTGGTCCCTGATGGGACTCAGACACCCACATATGGCTTCAAGTTTGGCTGCCATGAGCTCGAAACCCACCCACAGCTGATCTGCCTACTCCACCGCAGTGGTGTGTGTTTCCTGCTGTGTGGTGTATGCGGGTGGTGGGGTCACCTCGAGGCAGCTGGTCTGCCCTGCTCCTGGGGGTGGGCTGCGGAGGCTGTCCATTATCCCTTGGAGGGTATCTTGACATATGTGCAGGTTGTCCTCTACATCATCAATGATGGGGTTTGTGGTCTGCTCTGCAGTAAGTGTTGATTGTCCCTCTGCAATGTTAAGGGGAGATGCAGGTTAACAGAGTTTCCCCTGTATGTTGACGCTTTGCAGATGTTTACATACAGACTGCATGACAATGCACATTGTGACTGTTTTGGTGGAGCTGGCTATTTGATGGCAGACAGTGGGATTTTCGACTACATGACGGATGTTTAGTAGTACCCGTGCATTATCATCACACAGTGTCAGTCACTGCCAGATGTGAGTGGCCAGTTACTACGAACAAGCGGAACATGTTGTGTCCTCTGTCTTGTGGTGTAGGTGGTGCAGTTTACACCACATTGCCGTCATTGCTGATGTTCTGTGATTGCTATGTGTGTGTGTGCTGCATTGTGGGGGAGTTGCCCCTGCAGCTATGATTTCATGTACCCTTATCCCTTTGAGGCGGGGTGCCTTTGCATTGTGTGCTTTTCGGGGGCTGTAATGTTTGCGACTTGGGTCTTATGTGCTCTTGGACATATTTTGTGGCCTTGTGCATTGTTCGTCTGCTGCATGTATTGGAAGGCATGGGTTGTGGGTGCACGTGGATATGTCAGAGTGTGACTTGCTCCTTTACGGATGTGATCCGCACTGGGCCACCTCCATTTCGAAATGTGCACCATGTCATGTATTTTGGCTGCTGCCATGCTATAGGTCATGCAGTGTCACATGCATAGTCAGTGTGGCTCAAACAGCCGCTGCTTTTCTGGATTCATCACATGTGCATGGCTCGGTTGTGTTGTTGGTGATGTGGAGTGGGCCCATATGTGCACATAGTGGGGGTGGGCCTACTTGGTGTTCCTATGTGTGCTGCAGTGTGCCAACGGTGTCAGGGACATGTTCCACAATCGTAGGGTGTGTGTGCAGTGTGCTACACATAATTGTGCATGTGTGCTATTGTGCCCATCTCCGCCGTCCCCCCAGTCCCTGGTGGTTACTCACCCTGTTGCTGTTGGGTCAGGTCATTCAAGCTGTGTCCAGACCCCCAACTCCTTGCACCATCTCAGCACTGATGACCGTGGTCACCATTTATTCCAGCACATCCAGTTCCCCCTGTGGTGCAGGAGGACCACCTCCAGTCGCGCTTACTGCCTTCCTGTTGACTGCGAGTTTCTCTTTAGTTTGGATGTGCACTTAATGCCAGTGCCTCTTGACCTCCTCCATTGGCCTCCTCGACACTCCGACTGCATTGACTTTGGTGACGATGGACTGCCATATTTCTGTTTGGGTGGCCAGTGCCGCAGTGGAGGTGATGAACATTTGGTGGTGGTGTTCTATCACCTCCGTGATGATGATCCGGTCTTCCTGTGCACTGAACCCCGTCTTCTTCTTCCTCTTCTCCTTGCCCTTCCCCAAAGATGGGGTTCCTGGCTGGTCCTCCGTGGGGTTTGTGTAGTTTGGCTTGTCCTCTGCACTGGGTCCGGGTGCATCCATCGTGCTACGCAGTTCGAATAGTTTTGGTGTTTTTTTTGTTGCTTTTCTAGTGCATTTTCCCGCATGACGCGTGGGACTTGCAGGCCTGTCGCTAGTTTTCACTGATTTTGGTATCGCGCTTTGTGTCATCGCAGCTTTTTGGGCGTTCGTGTTTCGCATTTTTTGTTTGTTGCGTTGGTTGTTACATGGTCATTTGGCGCGTTATCCTGCTGCTATCGCATGGTGCCGCCGGGTTGGGAATTGGACATTAAGAAGGTGTTATTTTCTCGCGATGGACTGCGATATGCAAAGTTGCGTTAAGCTAAATTTGAAATGGTTATCACAAGTTCTTGAGAATATGGCCCTCAATGTTTAGATTATGATGTTTTTGTATTTACTAGTGTTCACCATTGTAGCATAGTATATGTCATATATATATATATATATATATTATCTACTGGCGGTCGCCAGTAGATAGTTATAGTTAGGACCGTGTTTCCATAGGAAATCCGCAACATTCTATTTGGAATAACTTTGGCGCCGGTTGACGAATCCTCGCGAAATTTTCAAAATAGGTGGGGCGCTCCGCTCCGCTCCTACCCTGAAAGTCTCGGGGGGATTCGTAAAGCGGGGGCTGAAAAAAAAGGGGGGTCCCAAAATGCATTTTCCCCATGCAATTTTCCATAGGAACCTTTAGTCCAAGATACAGCCCGAACGGCTGAACAGAATTACTTGAAATTTTGCAGAAAGGTAGTCCTCAGCTCAGGGAAGTGCCTTTTGCAGGTCTGGTGTCAATCTGTTCAGTAGTTCCTGAGAAAATCAAAAGTAAAATCATATATATATGTGGGCGGAGCCTAACCACACAATTCATCCTGAGATCTGATTGGCTGTCAGCACTTCATCCAAGAAGTGTTGGCACCCATCTTGGGACCAATATACATGATAGCACCTCATTAAAAAGCATTGCAGTTAATAGAAGGTTTTAAGACTTTAGTTACATTATAAATCATGTGTTGATGGTACCATACTCATTTTAGGAATTGTGGTATGTTCTAAGGTGATTTCACCATGTGAAAAAGCCTTCTGCTGGGATATCATGATTGAGAGAAAAATATTTTCTCATGCTTTTCCCACAGAGGTTTGGAAGGTGATCTATAAGCTAAACTGAGAGCTTATTTTCTGTAAATTCACATTATATTTCTCAGTCATGTGAGAATGAAGTCTGACATTCTCAGTAAAACATGTACATCCAACAAGGGCAGAGACTGTCAGTTGATTCCTTTGTGTTCTACTGCAGCTTCCCAGAGTGTTCCAAAGAACAACTAGAGCGCTAACAGTCCTACTTATGATAAACGTATGGCACACCTGAAGCCATCTTGCTTGGATTAAAGTGGTAACTCTTAAAACATTTAATTTAAAAAGGAACAAAATGAGGGGGTTCATTTTTCCATAACAAGTATGATTAGTGCTGCAGAAAGAAAAACTAGGGCACATTTTGACTTCTGAAATCCTCTTTTATTTCATTAAAAAATTCTGACATGCAGACTGAAACATGCACTTTCAATACCAGCAGCAGTTTTCCCTGGTGAGCAGTAGCTTTACTACAGTGATCTAATGAGCAAAAAGAGTGCTAACATTCTGAATTTATGGCAAATGTGTGACATATCTGAATACCTTCATGATGGAATCAAAGTAAAAAACTGAAAGCATTTCCTACTGAGGAGACTGCAGTACATGAGGAAATTAGGAAACTTCATAACAAATAAATCTCCCAAGATGGCCACCGGAGACAAAAGAGCCCAAATGTAGCCCAAAATCACCCAGATGTAGCCCAAATATAGCCCAATGACAGAAGTGTGCAAAACACTTATTATTTTGTGTTTTTGCAGTGTTATATAGTGCAGACTTGTCAGGTATTGGAGTGCTTTACATGAGCATTGGTTACATCACACAAGAACAAATTCATTTTGGTTGTAGACATGGGGAGACTAAGTGATTTGACCAGAATCACAGAATGTCGAGCTGAAGCAGAAACTCCAACCTGGTTCCCCAGTTGCAAAGTCTGCAGTTCTGGAAGTAACACCACATCCTCTCCCCTAAGTGCAACATTTAATCAAGTGAAAAACTGGATAAAAAAACATAAAGATAACAAATAATTTAAAAGTGCTTTGTCGCTATTTGAAAACTCAGAAAATATGTCCTTATTTTAGTCTTTTAGAGCACTAACCATAATTTTGATGCCAATAAGACCCTCTCATATATGCAATTTCTAAAGGAAATGCTCTAGGTATTACAGTTTTGATTACATCAAGATGACGTCAGGCGTTCCACACTTTTGTAATAAATATAGAAGGTTAGCAATCTAGTTGTTCATTAGGATACTGTTGAGAGGCAGAGGCCAGGGGCACGGACTCTGAAAATTGAATGCAGGTAGGAGGGTGCAAAGGCAACAATTTAACCACACTGAGCAGGCAGGAAGGGCCGTGGCAGCACAACAGACTATGGAGGGCAGTGGAAAGGGGGGCAGGGGCAACAAACCAACAATACAGGACTTGCAAGAGAGGCTGTGGCAATTTAATAGACCATTGTGGGCAGAAGGAAGAGGCAATGGTAGTACAACCATACATGCCAACAGACCCGATTCAGCCAGGAAACGTCCAATGTTTTTAAGCTCCAATGGGCTTTATTTGATCTGTCTCCTGTCTACAATCTCCTCTTTTTCAATGTAACTCAAAGGGGAAAATCAATACCCCATTTTTTTTTCAAAATCTCCCTCTTACCAAGTTCAAAATGTTCGCAAGTATGGTACATTGGATCATGGAAGGAAATGGGGTAGGGACATGGACTTGGATAACAGAGGATAGGAGGGACATGGAGAGGTGCACCAAACTGACCCTGCAGGGCAGGCATCAGGGTTTGCAGCAGCACAATACACCACACAGGGCATGCGGGACGGGAGTTATGTTATGTTAGAACTATATTTCTTGAGCGCACGGCTACCCAGAACGGGTGTCCCGGCGCTTTGGCAGAGAGTCCTGAACACAACCAAGAAAAACCCAGCGGCAGAAACACTGTAGGCCCACTGGTTAGGCGGAGAAGAGGAGCGTCTTGAGCTCCTTTCTAAAGGCCAGAAGATTGTTAGCCTTGCGGAGTGACAAAGGGAGCTCATTCCACAAACTGGCCGCCATAAACTGGAAAGACCGGCCTCCCATCCGCACGCGTTTGATCACTGGTACCTCCACTTTAGCCAGGTCAGCAGATCTCAAACTCCTCCGGGGAACGTAGAGAGCAATCCGCTTCCTGAGGTAAGCTGGGCCAATGCAGTGGAGGGCTTTAAACGCCAACGTGAAGACCTTGAAACTAATTCTGCTAGGGATAGACAGCCAATGCAGCCTACCGCGCAGTAGAGAGGCACTGGCTCTCCGTGGAAGGCCAAAGATGGCTCTGGCCGCCGAGTTTTGGACAACTTGCAATCTGGATACCAGATATTTAGGCAGACCAGAGAAAAGTGCGTTAGCGTAGTCTAAACGCGAGCCCACAAGTGCTTGCACGATGTTCTTGCGATATTGAAGGGAAAGCAGTGGGAGAAATTTCCTCACCATCTTCAAGATACCGAAACATTTCCCCGCCAGGCCCGTGATGTGGGGACGAAAAGAAAGACTGTCGTCAAATACCACACCCAGATTTTTTACTTGGGCAGATGGTTTCTCAGGGGGGAACATGTCGGAAGGCCACCACGATTTCCAGCCAGGGTCCTCAGCGCAGCCAAAAAAGAGCAACTCGGACTTATCCGAGTTACATTTCAGGTTCTGGTGCTGAAACCATGCAAAAACAGCACTCAGGCAGTCTCTGATTCTGTCGCCATTAAAAACCTCTCCCTTCCTGCAGGTAAACAGGAGCTGGGTGTCATCAGCGTATGAGATGACCCGGGCTCCAAATGCCTCAGCGACCTTCGCCAAAGGGGCCACATAAATGTTAAATATGGTGGGGCTCAGGATGGATCCTTGAGGCACCCCCACCTCTAGCGAAGGCATTTCCGCGGAGAACGGAGGAGCCCAGATCACCTGCCGACGGTCGGTTAAGAAGGATTGAAATCAGTCCAACACCGTCCCCCGCAGACCTACCTCCCTGAGTCTTAGGAGGAGGCCGGCGTGTGGGACGGTGTCGAATGCCGCCGACAGGTCCAGCAAGACCAACATAGCCTTTCCCCCAAGATCAAGCGTTTCCCTGATGGCGTCGGTCACCTCCACAAGAGCTGTCTCCGTACTGTAATTGGCACGGAAACCAGATTGGGAGTCATGCAGCAGTTTGTTATTCTCTATAAAGGTGGTAAGAGTATGCTGAACATGTTTCTCCGCCACCTTCGCCAGAGCAGGGAGGAGGGAGATTGGTCTATAGTTGGCCCACTGTAAAGGGTCGAGCAGAGGTTTCTTAATGAGCGGGAGAATAAGAGCATGCTTCCATTCTTTAGGGACCACTCCAGAACTCAGAGACATGTTGAGCAAGGGGTTCAGCAAGTTGTTAATAGCTGGTGCCACCGAGCTCAGGCATTTAGCCGGACACGCATCCAAGGGGGATCCAGATTTCAACCGGAAAAGCAGCTCCAGAGAGGACTCGCAGGATAGCGGGGGGAACGTCGAAAGAGTGGGCGCCAGCTCGGCTGCAGCGGATGGAAGGACCTTCAGATCACTTTCCACAGCTGCAGCCACTTTCAGGGACCCCACCCGATCGAAAGAGTCATGAATCCTACGGATCTTGTCCACAAAGAAGTCAGCAAGCTGCTTGATCCACTCCTCAGTATGGGAGTGAACCCTAGCGGCCGCCACCGGCTCTACGAATTCCTTCACAATTCGGAATAGTTCCCGGCTCGTGTTATCAGCCTGGTCTATTCTATGCTCGAAGTAGATCTTTTTAGCTTCGGCAATCTGTCTGTGATAGGATTTTATCGCACCCCTGTACTTCAGTTTCTCCTCAGGCGCATATCTGCGCCGCCAGAGCCTTTCAGATCTTTTGCAGTCCTGGCGCGCTTTTCGCAGAGTAGCGGTGAACCAAGGAGCGGAATCCTGGCAGGGGGCTGTCCTGACCGGTTTCCGAGGGGCAAGCTCCTCGAATCTTGTCCGAAGCCAGTCCTGGACTAGCGGCAGGTCGACTTCTAAGTTCCCAGTCGTAATGCAAGGATGTGCATGGAGTGCGTCAGCGAGCATATCAGCTGACACCAGGTGAAAGGCTCTAGCTTGACGAGACCCGTCCTTATGAGCTCTTTGACTCGTCTGGTGCTCAGCTAACAACACGAAATTAATTAAATAATGGTCGGACCATAGAACCGGCAAAGGGGAGGACACCTTAATTGGCACAGTGGAAAAGATTAAATCCAACGTATGTCCTTTCACGTGCGTTGGACTATCGATGAAAGAGGTCAGTCCGAGCATCTCGGTAATGTCCCGTAATTTAGATGCATCGGCGTCAGTTGTCGAGTCCATGTGCAGATTTAAGTCGCCCAGCAGTACACAGTGTGCCGAGCGCACACAGGGTACTGACAGTGCCACCTGTAAATCCTCGAAAAACGAGCCTAGAGGCCCTGGAGGTCTATAGATCAAAATTCCTGTGCAGGTATGTGAAGCCGACAGCTGGAGAACAAAGCCCAGAGCTTCACAACCAGCGATATTATCTACAGGATAAGAGGTGCAGACAAGGGACCTGTCAACAACTAAGGCCACCCCACCACCTCTGCCTCCAGTTCTATCCCTCCTTAAGATGGTGAAGTTGGGGGGAAGGGCACTAGCGATGTCAGGTTCCGAGCCAGCCCCCAACCAAGTCTCTGTCAAAAAAAGACAGGAGATTTTCGAGAGCGTAAGGAGGTCCCAAATTTCCATGGAATGACGCGCCAAGGATCTGGTATTTAACAAGGCACACTGACATTCCAAGGGGAGGGAGAGGGGAGCGCGAGATGGAGATGATATGGGACGCCAAGAACATCCAGGGCACCCTTTAGCCAGGTGTCGACCACCAGGGAAAAGACAAATACAACCGCTCTTGGGGGGACGGAGCGCACATAAAGCGGCCGCACTATACCTAATCATCCTACACACCTACCCAAGATGCCAGAGTCCCGCCTGCAGCACAACAATCCATAGAAAGCAAGAGGGAGGGGACAGGACCATGCACATGGACAACAGAGAACAGAGGGGCAAGAGGCAATGGTAGCTAGCTGACCATAATTGACAGACAGGAGAGAAAGCTGCAGCATAACAGACCATAAAGGGCAGGAGGGACGGATCAGGGGCATTACAATGGAACAGACAAGCCAGGAGGGAGAGAGTGGGGGTCTGCACATGTAAACAGAGGGCTGGGGGAAAGGGAGCAGGGCAGGAGCAGCAAGATAGCCATGGAGGTCAGGCAGGATGGGCACTAGAAGCAAGACACACCATGAAGAGCAACAGTGAGACTGTGATGGCATACACACAGACCATGGAGGGAAGGTGGGAGGGGGTCAGGGGCAGCTAACTGACCACACAGGGAAGGTGGGAGGGCCATGGCAGCACAGAAGACCATGCATGGCAAGTGGGAGGGTTAGTGGCAGCACAATGGCTATGATGGGCAAGAAGGAGGGTGCAGGGGCATGCACAAAGGACGATGGAGGATAGAAGGGAGGGTCAGGACCTGTGCACAGACAAGAAAGTTCAGGGGAAGGGGCCTCACAACAGACTGCACGGGGCAGGCAGGAGGAGCAGTTGCAGCACAACAGACCAGGGAGGGCAGAAGGGTGTGGCAGTACAATGGACCATGTAGGACAGGAGGAAGAGGATAGGGGCATGGCATGTGGACAGGCAGGGTGGAGGTGGCAGGGACAGGTTACAGTCATCTGACAATGCTAGGCAGGTGGGAGGGAAGTGGCAGCTCAACAGAACACTCAGAGTAGATAGGAGTGGTAGGTCCATGGAACATGGTGGGCAAAAAGGATGGAGCAGGGGCATGCACAAAGACATCGGAGGGCAGGGGGAAGGAGAATAGGGGCAGCAAGCTAAGCACAGAGTTTAAGCAGGAGGTCAATGATGGGGCATAGAATTGGGCAATGGAGGGCAGGAGGAGGGGACTGGTACATCATCCTAAATTGAGGGCAGTGGCAGCACATCAGACCATGCATGGCAGGAGGGAGGAGGCTAGTCCATGGATTCACACAACAGAGGATAGGGAGGAGGGGGATGGGGCAGCAAGCTAACTGTTCAGAGAAGGCGGGTATTAGGAACTTTATTAATTTTAAAACGTGTGTCTGTGCGAACTACTTAAAATATGAACAAGTATGCAGCATAATCTCACTTTTATTCAGGAAGAAGAGGACGTTTGTGACTGTGACTCCGGGCTCACTTGGCAGAAACACCCCCTGACCCTCCACCCCCTATCGCAAAATGAAATGCCCATGAAAAGGGTAGGTGAACACAGTGCTATATAGAACATAGTCCTGAGAGCACGATTGAAAATGAAAACTAGATATAGTGTATGGTATAAACTATGCACCAAAAAGTGTGATATAAGATGAACCGGGCATGAAATATAATATGCAATACATTGTGCGCAATGACAGATTCATTGGAGAGCGCGAGATAGCACAGGCACTAGTGCGTGCTATGCGATGTGCGCCTTGCAGTGTAATATGCACAGGGCAGTGTTGTGTAACCTAACTAGTCTCTAAAGTTGTAATATAAAATATGTGCTGGGGAGTGTAACGTTGCATATGCACTGTGACAAAGATATGGATCCCAGATTGTAATATGTATGGCATAGCACTGTGCGTTATAACATAGGCATCGAGGAAGGCACGTTAGATGGGGCAATATAACCTGTGCGAAGACCAGTGTGGCATGACATATTCACGGGGTGGTGTTACAGTGCACATGGGCTAGAGAGTGTCATAGCATATGCACTAGCTGGTGGAATACAACACAGAGGTGTGTGGCACTCGGCAGGCAATGGTGGGTGTAACACAGCATTGGGCTCTGCCAGGAGCGCGCTGTGACTCTCAAGTGATGTTCGTCCCCTTTCCAGAGAGTAAAATAAAAAGTATTACACATCCGGCAGTGGATGTGTGTTTTATTAACCGTGAGGGGGGTTTCTTACATAGTTTTGGTCGAATTTGTGTCGAATCCCCTTTGAATGGCTTGGTGTGCATGTGTATTAAATGTGCCCGTCAATAGCTACCCATGTTTGTATAAATAAACGACAAGGGTGTCTACCGGGATTAGGCACGGTAGGGCATCAGACATGTCAGAGCTTCACTAGTGGTGTAAATACATTCCACGTGGATTCATTGTATGCATAGTCGCCTTTTAATGAATATCACTCAAATCGTCATGGTGATAGGTACGTACGGTTTGTCCAGCATGTCCTAGTTGTGTCTATAAATATATATTTTTTAAAAATAATAAAAAACAGTGGCCGGCCCTGGGGATTGGGGTAAAAATATATAATTAGGAGACAGGCCCTGGGGGATGGGGTCATCAGGGCCAATAAATTAGAATAAGAAGGGGAACCACACAGCTCCCCTTCTTAAAAAATTAAAATAAATAAAAGACTGGCATCGTGCCGGAGGCCACGCCCCCTCCTTGCAGCACTCTGCAAACGCGCCCCCTGGCGAGTTGTAAGTTGGGGAATTAATTCCTCTTCAATACTGAGGGTCCCTGAGGGCCAACTAGCCCAACAGGCATCTCCAGTATGCGCCAGGGAGCTGCGCTGCAGACAGGTGTTCTGAGGCCAAGCCCCTTTTTACACCTCTCTGCAATGCAGCTCTGTGCTGCTTACTGGAGGTACCTAGTGGTCTAGTTTGACCCTAGGGACCCTTAGGATTCAAGGGGACTTAATCTCTCAACTTAGAACAGCCACAGGGCGCGTTTACACAGTGGTGAAGGGAGGGGACGGGGCCTGAGGTGACGTGTGCAAACACCCACTATGGCACGTTTTAAATTGGGGATATAATTTCCCTTCAATACTGAAGGTCCCTGGGGGCTAACTAGCCCACCAAGTGCTTCCAGTAAGCGCCACTGAGCTGCATTGCAGAGAGGTGGTCCAGGCTGTGCCACTTTTTACACCTCTCTGCAACGCAGCTCTGTGGCACTTACTGGAGGTACCTAGTGGGCTAGTTGGACCCTAGGGACCCTCAGGATTCAAATTAACTTAATCTCCCAACTAAAAACGGACACAGGGCGTGTTTACACAGTGGTGAAGGGAGGGGACGGGGCCTGAGTTAACGTGTGCAAAAACGCCCTGTGGCCTGTTTTAAGAGGTAGTTTTAATCCCCCAACCCTATTATATACTAGGGGCTTACAGAGGAGGTCATGCTAATCACAGGGGGACCCCAACGCATAATGTTCCCTAGTGTATGTAGGTTTTTTCACTGTATTCTAAGTGTCTTTTAACATAGCACTGGCTCTAGGACTGGTTAGTCAGACTCAGTTACCACCAGTGTCCGTCTGAAAAAGTTGAGGGTACAGGATGATTTTGCAACAAGGATTCTTTCTGCTCTTCTTTTTGTTCTTTCTGCACGTTATCCTTCTTCCTGCACTTTTCTTCGTCTTTGAGGACTTCTTCACATGCCCTATCTCTGTAGGCATAGTTAGAAATTTAAAAAACCTTTGAAATTCACAGAAAAAACCATAGGTTTCAGGCACGTTATAGTTAGGAATTAGCATTTAAAAAACCTCAGAAATTCACTGAAAAAACCATAGGTTTCAGGGGTGTTATAGTTAGCTGGACTTTTCACTTGTACAAAACAATTGAAATTCCCCCGTTATAGTTAGTTCAGCTAACTATAACTCGCGCGCCCACAATGCACTGCTGATGACGTCACATATTACATCACTCATGACATGGTCAGTGACATCACTCATGACATCACTGATGACATCTCAAATGACATCACTGATGACATCACTGATGACATCATCCTTGTGATAGAGTGGCAGACCTCCTCTCACCCTAATATAACCTTTGATACACACATTCAAAAATAGAGACTAAAATTTTCAAAACAATGGACATACCAATACCAGTTACAACAACCTCTTCAGTAATTCTAAGATCCACATACACATCCACTCATTCACCAACAGTCCTATACAGTCACTCATACATGTACTCACTCATCATATGTACTCATACACCTATACATCCTGTTACACAATGCCACTCATCCATAGAGTTACTCACACACATAGTCACTCATGCTAATAAAGAATCAAACATACATTTACTTGCATATACAGTTATACACACACCACCACACTTACTTCTACGGAAACTTACACATACTTAGTCTTTTAAACAATCACTTATAGAAACACATTCTTATTCATACAGGAACTCTTCCAATCTCTCACTCTCACATATACTCACTTATATACACCAATAGTCACATATACTAGTTTAAAACATATGTAGTTATTCATAAAGACACTATTGAGACAGTCATTCACTCACTAACCCACCCATACACACACTCATCCACCCATACAGTCCTGCACACATTCTGTCTTCAACACATACAAACAGTGAGTCACTCATTCATGCACCTATGGACTAGGTAATACCCCCCACCGAACCATGCAGACACTCAGACTGATACTCAAAAAACCAACTAATAACCTATATAGACACCCATGTAGCTACTCACCAACCCATGCAGCCACTTATACACAAAGTGAGAGATTGATACAGATATTTACATATTTAAACATTACTCACTAAGCCATGTATTCACTATGATACACTTAATCAGTCAGTTACACAATCAATTTTTCAAAAACAAATCATCCATTTAGACACTTATATACCCATTTATTCTTCCATCGACATTGAGATATACATATATAAAACATATTTAATTTTCAGAAAAACAGACATTCACTGGATGATGTAATCAGTGATGTCATCAGTGATGTCATTTGAGATGTCATCAGTGATGTCATGAGTGATGTCACTGACCATGTCATGAGTGATGTAATATGTGATGTCATCAGCAGTGCATTGCGGGTGCGCGAGTCATAGTTAGCTGAACTAACTATAACGGGGGAATTTCAATGGTTTTGTACAAGTGAAAAGTCCAGCTAACTATAACACCCCTGAAACCTATGGTTTTTTCAGTGAATTTCTGAGGTTTTTTAAATTCTAATTCCTAACTATAACGTGCCTGAAACCTATGGTTTTTTCTGTGAATATATATATATATATATATATATATATATATATATATATATATATGTATATATTACCTACTGGCGGTCGCCAGTAGGTAGTTATAGTTAGGACCACGTTTCCATAGGAAATCCGCAACATTCTATTTTGAATAACTTTGGCGCCGGTCGACGAATCCTCGCGAATTTTCCAAAATAGGTGGGGCGCTACGCTCCGCTCCTACCCTGAAAGTCTCGGGGGGATTCCTCAAGCGGGGGCTGAGATAAAAGGGGGGTCCCAAAACGCGTTTTTCCCATGCATTTTTCCATAGGACCTTTAGACAGGGCTACAGCCCGAACGGCTGAACAGAATTACTAGAAATTTGGCAGAGAGGTAGTCCTCAGGTCAAGGAAGTGCCTTTTGTAGGTTTGGTGTAAATCTGTTCAGTAGATTCTGAGAAAATAGCCTTTAAATCAATATATATATCTGAGCCAGCTTACGGTGCGCTTACGGTACGCTTACCGTACGCGTACGGTGGCGTGCGCGAGCGCAATTCTGATTGGCTCTTAGATCTTAGTAAACATTCGAATCGGCCGAAACCAGGAAGCGGCGGCCGCCATTTTCTCTCTCGCACTGAGAGTGATGTTTAAAATATAAAGCACAAAAACATGTAAAGGGGCTGTTTAGACAGCTCCCACACACATAGCAATGTTGAGGGAGTCCCCAAAGATCCCCCAAGGCCAAAAACGGAATTTTTAGTTTTTCGCTAATTTCGCCGATTATGCTTACCGTACGCGTACGGTAAAAAATTATAAAAAAAAAAAAATTATCCACACTCTCCCCACCCCGTGTGCAATTGGTGCCCGAAGGGCACCAATTGTGCGTGGCTTATTAAAGATGAGTTAAACTAAAATATTTAAAAAAAAAATAATAAAAAAAAAAATGATCCACACTCTCTCCACCCCGTGTGCAAATGGTGCCCGAAGGGCACCATTTGTGCATGTCTTATAACATATACGAAAAATTAAAATATTACCTTTCAAAACGAAGTGCATCATATGTCCTCCATGTGCGCACGGTGCACGAAGCGCATCGTGCGTACATGGCCCATCTAGCGTAACGTGGGCACGCGGTGCGCGTAGCGCACCGTGTGCCCACCGTGCGTGCACGGCACTAACTGCGTAAAGTGGGCGCGCGGTGCGCGAAGCGCACCGCGTGCTCACTGTGCGTGCACGGTGCGCGAAGCGCACCGTTCGCGCACGGAACGAACTGCGTTAAGTGGGCGCGCACGCCACGAATGGCGTAAAGTAACTTAGCATTTAAAAAAACGTACAAATTCACTGAAAAAACCATAGGTTTCACACACGTTATAGTTAGGAATTAGCATTTAAAAAACCTTGCAAATTCACTGAAAAAACCATAGGTTTCACACATGTTATAGTTAGCGGAAATTTTACTGATAAAAAACCAATGAAATTCCCCCGTTATAGTTAGTGCAGGCAACTATAACTCACGCGACCGCAATCTTCTGCTGATGACATATGTGTCTTTATGAAAAAAAAATATTTGTAATATATGTATAGCTAAAAATGTATGGAAGAAGACATGGGCAAATAAGTGTCTAAATACAGTATTAGCATCAGCAGAGGATTGCGGTCGCGTGAGTTATAGTTGCCTGCACTAACTATAACGGGGGAATTTCATTGGTTTTTTATCAGTAAAATTTCCGCTAACTATAACATGTGTGAAACCTATGGTTTTTTCAGTGAATATATATATATATATATATATATATATATATATATATATATATTCACTGAAAAAACCATAGGTTTCAGGCCTGATATAGTTAGGAATTAGCATTTAAAAAACCTTAGAAATTCACTGAAAAAACCATAGGTTTCAGGGGCGTTATAGTTAGCTGGACATTTCCCTCGTACAAAACCCTGGAAATTCCCCTGTTATAGTTAGTTCAGCTAACTATAACTCGTGCTCCCGCAATGCACTGCTGATGACGTCACATATTACATCACTCATGACATGGTCAGTGACATCACTGATGACATCACTGATGACATCTGAATTGACATCACTGATGACATCACTCCACTTCCACTTTTGCCTTTGGCATATATTAGAATATACAAAGACAGTTTGTGGAAAAAGTGACATCAATTGCAGAAAGGTGTCCTTAATAAGCATTTCCAGACCTACCCCAGTTAAAGCGCCAAGGTCATTACCACCACAGTGCACAATAATAAGGTAAGGCTGTGGGAGATGTAGAAAGGTTTTCACCAAAGGCATTAATTAGTGCCACTTTAACCCTCTCTGACCAATCCATTTAATGTCTACATTTGGCAAAGCAAGGTCTTTGAAAATACCTCTTTTTTCTGCATACTTTTCACTCCAGAAGACATAGCTATGACCTACAATCCACACTGTGAACATCTTCCAAGGAGAACAGGATGCATTCAGGAGGTGTCTTTCAGTAGAATGGCAATATGAAAAGAAAGACAGTTGAAAAATGGAGGCATACATAGTTTTTTTTAATAAAAAGAACTCATTGGCTGATTCAAACCATTTTACAGTTAAAACTAGGCTGTATGTTTACATTTTTAAAAGCATGTTTTGGATTGGTACAGAAAAATATGTTCCCACTGAACATTACTTTGGATTTGCTGTTAGGTTTGAAAAGTCAAGCAGTCTTGCTATAAGGATTAGAAACATTGTGTGCTGAACTTCTGACCTCTCTGCTCACACCAGTGTTCCATGACCTGTTGCTATGGTAGCAGGCAGAAGTCATGTTGGGGGAAGGGATGATTTGGAAAGGGGTTGAAAGTTGCAACCAATAGAAATGTGTGATTCCATTTGAAAAAATGTGGGAAGGACTGTGATTTTACATTAACATGTATATGTAGGAAAAAAGAGAGGGAAAAATTGCCATTTACTGGTTGTGGAGAGAGGAGAGAGGTGTACAGCTCTGAGATTCTGGCTCTGATAATCTGCTGTTTGAGTGCCACATTTCTTTCTCAACTAATTAATTTTAAAGGTGAGTTATGAGTTTGAGAGGGGAAGTATGTGGTGTATTTTGATATAAATAATAGAATTGTCATTCTTGTTTTAAAGTAGTGTTTTACATTTTGTGATTTCGGAGAAATTTAACTGTCTTGAACTTGTAAGATATTATGGAGTATGTCTTCACTGTAAGTTAAGGTGTACTGGTATCACTGAGGAATACTGTTTTGTGCCTAGAATCACATCATGAGTCTGTGTGCACACAGGATTTGTTGTCAGAGATTTAATTTGTGTTGCTCTTGTTCTGTTAGCCTTGCACTCGCAGAAAAGGGGCAGTTTGTTTGCTTAAAGTGTGATGGTTAGCATTCAGCAGAAATTAGTTACTCACAAAAAAGAGGCAAATGCAAACACATTTGAAAATAGCATGGTACATTTTCCTACCACTTTAAAAGTGCTGTTTTACATTTTATGTTAAGGAAGATATTTAAGTGCCTTGAACATGTTAGATATTATGGAGTATGTCTTCACTATAAGTTAAGGTGTACTGGTATCACCCAGGAATACTGTTTTCTGCCTAGAATCACACCATGACACAGTGTGCACACAGGAATTGTTATCAGAGATTTAATTCGTGTTGGTCTTGCTCTATTACCCTTGCACTCGCAGGAAAGGGGCAGCTTGTTTTTTGTAATACATGGTCATGGTGTCAAAGAGCTGTTAGGACATGTGCTCTTTTCTGCTTGTCTAAAATATAAGAAAAAAGTGTCAGGCTGTCACAGTAATTATCACTTACTCCACCACAGTACTAAATGTGCTTTCAAATTGCCAAAGAAAATATCGCTTTGTGCCTAGAATCACACCATGAGTCTGTGTGCACACAGGAATTGTTGTCAGAGATTTAATTTGTGTTGCTGTTGTTTTGTAAAACTTGCACTTTTAAGAGAGGGCAGTTTCTTTTTTTCAACTGTGTTGCTTAGCACTCAGCAGAAATCACTATCTGAAAAATGAGAGGCAAATGCAAACACATTTGAAAATAGCATGGTACTTTTTCCTACCAATTTAAAAGTTGTGTTTTACATTTTATGTTAAGGAAGAAATGTAAGTGCCTTGAACTTGAAAGATATTATGGAGTATGTCTTCACCATAAGTTAAGGTGTACTGGTATGACCCAGGAATACTGTTTTCTGTCTAGAATCACACCATGAGACAACATGCACACGGGAATTGTTGTCAGAGATTTAATTTGTGTTTCTGTACTGTAAAACTTGCACTTTCAGGAAAGGGCCTGGTATCACCCAGGAATACTGTTTTGTGCCTAGAATCACACCATGAGACAGTGTGCACACAGGAATTGTTGTCAGAGATTTAATTTGTGTTGCTGTTGTTCTGTAAAACTTGCACTCGCAGGAAAAGGGCAGCTTATTTTCTTCAACTGTGATGGTTAGCACTCAGCAGAAATCACTATCTCACGAATGAGAGGTAAATGCTAACACATTTGAAAACCACAGGGTAGATTGTGTCACCCAGGAATACTGTTTTGTGCCTAGAATCACACCATGAGACAGTGTGCACACAGGAATTGTTGTCAGAGATTCAATTTGTGTTGCTGTTGTTCTGTAAAACTTGCACTCGCAGGAAAAGGGCAGCTTGTTTTCTTCAACTGTGATGGTTAGCACTCAGCAGAAATCACTATCTCACAAATGAGAGGTAAATGCTAACACATTTGAAAACCACAGGGTAGATTGTCCTTCCACTCCTGCAATGGGTGAGGTAGTTCCTACATGTTCAAAACTCCAATTAACCTTTACCAAACATGTACTCTTACACACATATCTGCAGTCTTCATGCAGTTGAAAAAGTCTCCATGCAGATCTCTCTTGCAACTGACAATACACAGTCTCCAGAAACACACTCTTTGCACACATGCAGCAGCTTCTCCTACACTCCCATGCATAATACTCAGCTGTGTGTTGTGTTTCAGATAGCAGTGTGTAACGCAAACAGATTGAATGTCACTAAGGCTCTTTTCCTTTGTTCTACTCTAATCACTCACCCTGTAACACATGCTGATGGTCTCAAGTAGGTATTAGGACATGTGCTCTTTTTTGCTTCTCTAAAATATAAGGGAAATGTGTGAGGCTGTCTCAGTAATTATCACTTGCTCCATCCACAGTACTAAATGTGCTTTCAAATTGCCAAAGGAAATATCGTTTTCTGCCTAGAATCACAGCATGAGTCTGTGTGGATAGAGGAATTGTGGTCAGAGATTTTATTTGTGTTGCTGTTGTTCTGCAAAATTTGCACTTTCAGGAAAGGGCCAGCTTGTATTGTTCAAATGTGTTGGTTAGTACTCAGCAGAAATCACTATCAGAAAAATGAGAGGCAAATGGTAACACATTTCAAATCAACAGGGTAGATTTTCCTTTCAATCTTGTAATGGGTGAGGTAGTCCCTACATGTACAACACTCCAATTAACCTTTACCAAACATGTAGTCTTACACACATATCTGCAGTCTTCATGCACTTGTAAAAGTCTCCATGCAGATCTCTCTTGCAACTGACAATACACAGTCTCCAGAAACACACTGTTTGCACACATGCAGCAGCTTCTCCTACACTCCCATGCATAATACTCAGCTCTGTGTTGTGTTTCAGACAGCAGTGTATAACGCAAACACATTCAACGTCACCAAGGCTCATTTCCTTTGCTCTACTCTAATCACTCACCCAGGTTCCACATGCTCATGGTCTCAAGTAGCTGTTAGGACATGTGCTCTTTTCTGCCTCTCTAAACTATAAGGAAAATGTGTGAGGCTGTCTCAGTAATTATCACTTTCTCCATCCACAGTACTAAATGTGCTTTCAAATTGCCAAAGGAAATATCGTTTTCTGCCTAGAATCACAGCATGAGTCTGTGTGGACAGAGGAATTGTTGTCAGAGATTTTATTTGTGTTGTTGTTGTTCTGCAAAATTTGCACTTTCAGGAAAGGGGCAGCTTGTTTTGTTCAAATGTGTTGGTTAGTACTCAGCAGAAATCACTATCTCACGAATGAGAGGTAAATGCTAACACATTTGAAAACCACAGGGTAGATTGTGTCACCCAGGAATACTGTTTTGTGCCTAGAATCACACCATGAGACAGTGTGCACACAGGAATTGTTGTCAGAGATTTAATTTGTGTTGCTGTTGTTCTGTAAAACTTGCACTCGCAGGAAAAGGGCAGCTTGTTTTCTTCAACTGTGATGGTTAGCACTCAGCAGAAATCACTATCTCACAAATGAGAGGTAAGTGCTAACACATTTGAAAACCACAGGGTAGATTGTCCTTCCACTCCTGCAATGGGTGAGGTAGTTCCTACATGTTCAAAACTCCAATTAACCTTCAACAAACATGTACTCTTACACACATATCTGCAGTCTTCATGCAGTTGAAAAAGTCTCCATGCAGATCTCTCTTGCAACTGACAATACACAGTCTCCAGAAACACACTCTTTGCACACATGCAGCAGCTTCTCCTACACTCCCATGCATAATACTCAGCTGTGTGTTGTGTTTCAGATAGCAGTGTGTAACGCAAACAGATTGAATGTCACTAAGGCTCTTTTCCTTTGTTCTACTCTAATCACTCACCCTGTAACACATGCTGATGGTCTCAAGTAGGTATTAGGACATGTGCTCTTTTTTGCTTCTCTAAAATATAAGGGAAATGTGTGAGGCTGTCTCAGTAATTATCACTTGCTCCATCCACAGTACTAAATGTGCTTTCAAATTGCCAAAGGAAATATCGTTTTCTGCCTAGAATCACAGCATGAGTCTGTGTGGACAGAGGAATTGTTGTCAGAGATTTTTTTGTTGTTGTTGTTGTTCTGCAAAATTTGCACTTTCAGGAAAGGGGAAGCTTGTTTTGTTCAAATGTGTTGGTTAGTACCCAGCAGAAATCACTATCAGAAAAAAGAGAGGCAAATGGTAACACATTTCAAATCAACAGGGTAGATTTTCCTTTCAATCTTGTAATGGGTGAGGTAGTTCCTACATGTACAAAACTCCAATTAACCTTTACCAAACATGTACTCTTACACACATATCTGCAGTCTTCATGCACTTGTAAAAGTCTCCATGCAGATCTCTCTTGCAACTGACAATACACAGTCTCCAGAAACACACTCTTTGCACACATGCAACAGCTTCTCCTACACTCCCATGCGTAATACTCAGCTCTGTGTTGTGTTTCAGATAGCAGTGTATAACGCAAACACATTCAACGTCACCAAGGCTCATTTCCTTTGCTCTACTCTAATCACTCACCCTGTAACACATGCTGATGGTCTCAAGTAGCTATTAGGACATGTGCTCTTTTTTGCCTCTCTAAAATATAAGGGAAACGTGTGAGGCTGTCTCAGTAATTATCACTTGCTCCATCCACAGTACTAAATGTGCTTTCAAATTGCCAAAGGAAGTATCGTTTTCTGCCTAGAATCACAGCATGAGTCTGTGTGGACAGAGGAATTGTTGTCAGAGATTTAATTTGTGTTGTTATTGTTCTGTAAAACTTGCACTTTCAGGAAAGGGCCAGCTTGTTTTCTTCAAATGTGTTGGTTAGCACTCAGCACAAATCAGTATCAGAAAAATGAGAGGCAAATGGTAACACATTTCAAATTAACTAGGTAGATTTTCCATCAAATCTTGTAATGGGTGAGGTAGTTCCTACATGTTCAAAACTCCAATTAACCTTTACCAAACATGTACTCTTACACTCATATCTGCAGTCTTCATGCAGTTGAAAAAGTCTCCATGCAGATCTCTTTTGCAACTGACAATACACAGTCTCCAGAAACACACTCTTTGCACACATGCAGCAGCTTCTCCTACACTCCCATGCATAATACTCAGCTCTGTGTTGTATTTCAGATAGCAGTGTGTAACGCAAACAGATTGAATGTCACTAAGGCTCTTTTCCTTTGCTCTAGTCTAATCACTCACCCTGTAACACATGGTCATGGTCTCAAATATGTGTAAGGACATGTGCTCTTTTCTGCTTCTCTAAAATATAAGAAAATGTGTCAGGCTGTCACAGTAATTATCATTTGCTCCTCAACAGAAGTAAATGTGCTTTCAAATTGCCAATCAAATCGTTTTCTGCCTAGAATCACACCATGAGTCTGTGTGCACACAGGAATTTTTGTCAGAGATTTAATTCATGTTTCTCTTGTTTTGTAAGACTTGGACTTGTAGGAAAGGATCAGCTCATGTGATAGGATTAGAAAAGTTGAAAAAAAAATTGTAATGAATTAAAATTACATAAAGGTATTTTTTTTTAGTTTTTTGCAGGTTTTGCTGAGCAACAGTGAAAAAATATAAAGATGCCTATAAAGTCAAGAAAGAGAAAAGAAAAGAAACAACAACTATATTTGAAGACAACTGGTAAAAAAAAATAGGAGGAGAAGCGTGTGTTGGAAAACAGAAAAAGTCTTCTGGTAAGCTAAAGAATTTTTAAAAAATATCTTCCAAAAAAAAAAAAATGATCGAAAGATAAATTCAAACAGTGTTTCAAGTACAAAACAACAACAGAGTCGACATAAAAAAAATGCTAATGTAGACTCAGAAGTAAGAAAGAGTGACTTAACACGGAAAATAGATTTTAAAAACATTCGTCGAAAAATGTTTCAGAGAAGATTGATGTTAAATTTGCTAAAGGATGTGAAAAAATATAAGAAAAAAACCAAATTTTATAAGAAAAAGAAATTAATTGAAAGTATTGTTACCAAGGCATTAGAAATAAAAAAAAAACTATTCATTTTAATTTTGAACAGGATGCGTAGATTAGATAAATTAGTCAATGCAATGAAGTCACAAAGCAAAAGGAAAAGAGAAGTAAAAAAAAATTACTTTTGTAAAGTGTTCTTAGGAGAATGGAAGCATAGTTCAAGTACTGAACCATTTTTTAATGAAGAGAGTTATCTTTAAAGTAATAGTTTGTTGCATGCAGTTGACACCAATGGAAGAGCATATGAAGTTAAGGATTGTTGTGTAATGGAAAAGAAGAAAATGGTTCCAAGAAATGAGGAAGAAGTGACGGCTGATGAGGTTATGGGGAGACGTCCTAAAGCCCCAGTGTACACTTGGAATTGTAGTAGTATTTGTACTGTGCGTCAGGAATCTATTGATAAATTACGTGACTTTCTAAGAGAATATAGTAAAAAGAGTGTTAAACAGAAAATTAAGGTGCTTCAAAGACTAGATCCATGCAGAGTGAGAGAGAATACTGGTTTGCATGGACATTCTGTGGCTTGTCTATCTAGGAAAGTGTGTCAAAGTTTTTTTCACCATTTTAGGATGCTCGCTGTTCATCATATTGAAATGAGAAAGTTTGTGAGAACATTGTATTTTGCTAAAAGTCCAGCACTAAAGTTGAATGAGTTGAATAATGCTCTGTTCCGTGGATCTGTATCAGATGTAGTGAAGGTTACTGATGAGATTCAGTTTTGTTACTTTGGTCCAGAACAAGAAAGTGCAGACAATGACACAGTTATTGATGAAAATGTGGAAGAGAATGTAGAACTTACTGTTAGTAAAAATTTTGAAGATGAAATGACAAAATTTGCTATCATCTCTAATGAAAGACCAAATATTACTTGTATTTGTTGCCGGAGAAGCCATTACAAAATTCAAACAAGGAATGTTGATTTGTATGAACAAAGTGAAAATGAAGACAATTATAAGTGGAAGGATTTTGCAACATATATATTTCTGGAAAATAGTTTTGATTTGGGTGAAGATCAGCGTATTTGTAAATACTATTATAACAAGTTAGAAGAAAATAGAATGCCAGCAAGAGCTGTACATAATAAATTAGAATTGGTTGATATTCCTCCAGAACTTTCTGATTTAAATACGTATGAGTCTATACTCATTCAATGTGTCCATCCGTTTCAGACCATAGTGCGTATGGAGCCAAAAACAGGTAAATTACCTCCTACAGATTTACAAAGAGGTTTAAAAGGAAGAGTTGTCTATTTGCCATTAGATTTGAAAAAAAATATGGAAACAATTGATGCAGATAGTTTGGAAACTGAACCATTAGTTATTCTGGTTAATGGTGTACCTACAAAGAATAAGAAAATTTGGCAGGAGCTGGTGGATGTACGAAAAGTACAAAGAGCAAATTTATATTTGAAAAGAAATAATAAATGGTATGAAGCCATTTATATGGAAGAAGATGAAGAAGATTTACTAGCAGACACAGGAATACCAACTGGACAAATTGAAAAAGTGGATAAGTCAAAAGAAGAAGAAATTTATGAACATTTTAGCATACATCCTCTTCATTCTAAAGAAGTTATGGGAAACACTATTGATCTCTTTCAGATGAAAAAAGCAAAAGAAAGGAACTCACGTGAGTGTATGGGAGGAGAGCTTGGAAGCTCGTTGTTTTCCCCAGCTGTTTCCTACAGGAAAAGGTGGACGATATGTACAAAAAAGGCAATGCTGCACACCCCAAACGTAACCTTCACCCCTTGAGACAGTCTGTTTCCTGGGTGTAGTCAAAATATGTTAAATGTTCATATGAAAAACACAATAAATTTCCGATCTTGATGTAACAGGATATGTTATGTTTATTCTTTCATAATCATATGAGTATCCAGTTTTCACAACGCAGCCGACGCGCGTTTCGCCCAACGGGCTTTCTCAAGGCTTGTACGTTTCAATATTATTGTTCCTGTTAGGTGTATGGGAAATTTCCAAACTTATACCTAGTTCCCACCAAAGGATCCAGTAAAACGTGACCCAAGTCGAGCACTGTCAATATTTCTTCGTATTTGTGGTCAGTCACATGTAGTCAAGGACCAGGATCCGTCCCCTCTCCTTCACTTTTTATCCTTTAGGTATAGTTGGTGATTATATAATACATCCTTAACTATTGCTAGATTTTTGTCTCTCACCTCAGGTTGATTTAATTCCTGAATTTCCTCTTCCAATTTTGTAATCTCTACAATAATCTTGCTACGTTTTAATTCTGCATCCTTAATTAGGATCTCCATCATTCCAACTGATGAATTGGAAAGTAATTTTTCCCATTCTTTGAGATGACCTCTGTCCAGGTCCTCAAAGGAGGGAAAAATAAGAATTCGGAGACCTCTGGGTACCTGTCCTTTTTCTATATATTTTCGTAAGATTGTTGAGTCCCACCATCTGGAGAGTTCCTGACGTTTCAATCTCTCTAATCTAATAAATTTTTGTCTCATGCCTTCTTTGGCGGTTGGCCGGGTATTGGCTTGGCCTGGAATCGTGTCATTACTGAACAAGTCTTCTAACAGAGTATCTCTATTGTCCTCAAAATTCGCCATTATCAATTAGCAACTTATCACAATGAACACAGGGTAAATAGTTAGTACCCAATTCTCAGCACAATACAAATAAAAGTCACATATATTCACAAGTTAAAGGCAAAACGAGTGCTAGATCCGCAAAAATTGATATATGTATAGATTATGCAGTGGATATGCTAAATAGACCTGCACATCGTGTAGTTCAAGCCGTAATGCAATCAATTGTTATTCGCAGTAGTATTGGGTGCTAGCACGACGCCACATACTCATCCACCAAGAGTAATATTCATCTCAAAGAATATTAAATTCCCAAGATGTTAAACATATACAAAAAAGGCAATGCTGCACACCCCAAACGTAACCTTCACCCCTTGAGACAGTCTGTTTCCTGGGTGTAGTCAAAATATGTTAAATGTTCATATGAAAAACACAATAAATTTCCGATCTTGATGTAACAGGATATGTTATGTTTATTCTTTCATAATCATATGAGTATCCAGTTTTCACAACGCAGCCGACGCGCGTTTCGCCCAACGGGCTTTCTCAAGGCTTGTACGTTTCAATATTATTGTTCCTGTTAGGTGTATGGGAAATTTCCAAACTTATACCTAGTTCCCACCAAAGGATCCAGTAAAACGTGACCCAAGTCGAGCACTGTCAATATTTCTTCGTATTTGTGGTCAGTCACATGTAGTCAAGGACCAGGATCCGTCCCCTCTCCTTCACTTTTTATCCTTTAGGTATAGTTGGTGATTATATAATACATCCTTAAGTATTGCTAGATTTTTGTCTCTCACCTCAGGTTGATTTAATTCCTGAATTTCCTCTTCCAATTTTGTAATCTCTACAATAATCTTGCTACGTTTTAATTCTGCATCCTTAATTAGGATCTCCATCATTCCAACTGATGAATTGGAAAGTAATTTTTCCCATTCTTTGAGATGACCTCTGTCCAGGTCCTCAAAGGAGGGAAAAATAAGAATTCGGAGACCTCTGGGTACCTGTCCTTTTTCTATATATTTTCGTAAGATTGTTGAGTCCCACCATCTGGAGAGTTCCTGACGTTTCAATCTCTCTAATCTAATAAATTTTTGTCTCATGCCTTCTTTGGCGGTTGGCCGGGTATTGGCTTGGCCTGGAATCGTGTCATTACTGAACAAGTCTTCTAACAGAGTATCTCTATTGTCCTCAAAATTCGCCATTATCAATTAGCAACTTATCACAATGAACACAGGGTAAATAGTTAGTACCCAATTCTCAGCACAATACAAATAAAAGTCACATATATTCACAAGTTAAAGGCAAAACGAGTGCTAGATCCGCAAAAATTGATATATGTATAGATTATGCAGTGGATATGCTAAATGGACCTGCACATCGTGTAGTTCAAGCCGTAATGCAATCAATTGTTATTCGCAGTAGTATTGGGTGCTAGCACGACGCCACATACTCATCCACCAAGAGTAATATTCATCTCAAAGAATATTAAATTCCCAAGATGTTAAACATATACAAAAAAGGCAATGCTGCACACCCCAAACGTAACCTTCACCCCTTGAGACAGTCTGTTTCCTGGGTGTAGTCAAAATATGTTAAATGTTCATATGAAAAACACAATAAATTTCCGATCTTGATGTAACAGGATATGTTATGTTTATTCTTTCATAATCATATGAGTATCCAGTTTTCACAACGCAGCCGACGCGCGTTTCGCCCAACGGGCTTTCTCAAGGCTTGTACGTTTCAATATTATTGTTCCTGTTAGGTGTATAGGAAATTTCCAAACTTATACCTAGTTCCCACCAAAGGATCCAGTAAAACGTGACCCAAGTCGAGCACTGTCAATATTTCTTCGTATTTGTGGTCAGTCACATGTAGTCAAGGACCAGGATCCGTCCCCTCTCCTTCACTTTTTATCCTTTAGGTATAGTTGGTGATTATATAATACATCCTTAAGTATTGCTAGATTTTTGTCTCTCACCTCAGGTTGATTTAATTCCTGAATTTCCTCTTCCAATTTTGTAATCTCTACAATAATCTTGCTACGTTTTAATTCTGCATCCTTAATTAGGATCTCCATCATTCCAACTGATGAATTGGAAAGTAATTTTTCCCATTCTTTGAGATGACCTCTGTCCAGGTCCTCAAAGGAGGGAAAAATAAGAATTCGGAGACCTCTGGGTACCTGTCCTTTTTCTATATATTTTCGTAAGATTGTTGAGTCCCACCATCTGGAGAGTTCCTGACGTTTCAATCTCTCTAATCTAATAAATTTTTGTCTCATGCCTTCTTTGGCGGTTGGCCGGGTATTGGCTTGGCCTGGAATCGTGTCATTACTGAACAAGTCTTCTAACAGAGTATCTCTATTGTCCTCAAAATTCGCCATTATCAATTAGCAACTTATCTCAATGAACACAGGGTAAATAGTTAGTACCCAATTCTCAGCACAATACAAATAAAAGTCACATATATTCACAAGTTAAAGGCAAAACGAGTGCTAGATCCGCAAAAATTGATATATGTATAGATTATGCAGTGGATATGCTAAATGGACCTGCACATCGTGTAGTTCAAGCCGTAATGCAATCAATTGTTATTCGCAGTAGTATTGGGTGCTAGCACGACGCCACATACTCATCCACCAAGAGTAATATTCATCTCAAAGAATATTAAATTCCCAAGATGTTAAACATATACAAAAAAGGCAATGCTGCACACCCCAAACGTAACCTTCACCCCTTGAGACAGTCTGTTTCCTGGGTGTAGTCAAAATATGTTAAATGTTCATATGAAAAACACAATAAATTTCCGATGTTGATGTAACAGGATATGTTATGTTTATTCTTTCATAATCATATGAGTATCCAGTTTTCACAACGCAGCCGACGCGCATTTCGCCCAACGGGCTTTCTCAAGGCTTGTACGTTTCAATATTATTGTTCCTGTTAGGTGTATGGGAAATTTCCAAACTTATACCTAGTTCCCACCAAAGGATCCAGTAAAACGTGACCCAAGTCGAGCACTGTCAATATTTCTTCGTATTTGTGGTCAGTCACATGTAGTCAAGGACCAGGATCCGTCCCCTCTCCTTCACTTTTTATCCTTTAGGTATAGTTGGTGATTATATAATACATCCTTAAGTATTGCTAGATTTTTGTCTCTCACCTCAGGTTGATTTAATTCCTGAATTTCCTCTTCCAATTTTGTAATCTCTACAATAATCTTGCTACGTTTTAATTCTGCATCCTTAATTAGGATCTCCATCATTCCAACTGATGAATTGGAAAGTAATTTTTCCCATTCTTTGAGATGACCTCTGTCCAGGTCCTCAAAGGAGGGAAAAATAAGAATTCGGAGACCTCTGGGTACCTGTCCTTTTTCTATATATTTTCGTAAGATTGTTGAGTCCCACCATCTGGAGAGTTCCTGACGTTTCAATCTCTCTAATCTAATAAATTTTTGTCTCATGCCTTCTTTGGCGGTTGGCCGGGTATTGGCTTGGCCTGAAATCGTGTCATTACTGAACAAGTCTTCTAACAGAGTATCTCTATTGTCCTCAAAATTCGCCATTATCAATTAGCAACTTATCAAAATGAACACAGGGTAAATAGTTAGTACCCAATTCTCAGCACAATACAAATAAAAGTCACATATATTCACAAGTTAAAGGCAAAACGAGTGCTAGATCCGCAAAAATTGATATATGTATAGATTATGCAGTGGATATGCTAAATGGACCTGCACATCGTGTAGTTCAAGCCGTAATGCAATCAATTGTTATTCGCAGTAGTATTGGGTGCTAGCACGACGCCACATACTCATCCACCAAGAGTAATATTCATCTCAAAGAATATTAAATTCCCAAGATGTTAAACATATACAAAAAAGGCAATGCTGCACACCCCAAACGTAACCTTCACCCCTTGAGACAGTCTGTTTCCTGGGTGTAGTCAAAATATGTTAAATGTTCATATGAAAAACACAATAAATTTCCGATCTTGATGTAACAGGATATGTTATGTTTATTCTTTCATAATCATATGAGTATCCAGTTTTCACAACGCAGCCGACGCGCGTTTCGCCCAACGGGCTTTCTCAAGGCTTGTACGTTTCAATATTATTGTTCCTGTTAGGTGTATGGGAAATTTCCAAACTTATACCTAGTTCCCACCAAAGGATCCAGTAAAACGTGACCCAAGTCGAGCACTGTCAATATTTCTTCGTATTTGTGGTCAGTCACATGTAGTCAAGGACCAGGATCCGTCCCCTCTCCTTCACTTTTTATCCTTTAGGTATAGTTGGTGATTATATAATACATCCTTAAGTATTGCTAGATTTTTGTCTCTCACCTCAGGTTGATTTAATTCCTGAATTTCCTCTTCCAATTTTGTAATCTCTACAATAATCTTGCTACGTTTTAATTCTGCATCCTTAATTAGGATCTCCATCATTCCAACTGATGAATTGGAAAGTAATTTTTCCCATTCTTTGAGATGACCTCTGTCCAGGTCCTCAAAGGAGGGAAAAATAAGAATTCGGAGACCTCTGGGTACCTGTCCTTTTTCTATATATTTTCGTAAGATTGTTGAGTCCCACCATCTGGAGAGTTCCTGACGTTTCAATCTCTCTAATCTAATAAATTTTTGTCTCATGCCTTCTTTGGCGGTTGGCCGGGTATTGGCTTGGCCTGGAATCGTGTCATTACTGAACAAGTCTTCTAACAGAGTATCTCTATTGTCCTCAAAATTCGCCATTATCAATTAGCAACTTATCACAATGAACACAGGGTAAATAGTTAGTACCCAATTCTCAGCACAATACAAATAAAAGTCACATATATTCACAAGTTAAAGGCAAAACGAGTGCTAGATCCGCAAAAATTGATATATGTATAGATTATGCAGTGGATATGCTAAATGGACCTGCACATCGTGTAGTTCAAGCCGTAATGCAATCAATTGTTATTCGCAGTAGTATTGGGTGCTAGCACGACGCCACATACTCATCCACCAAGAGTAATATTCATCTCAAAGAATATTAAATTCCCAAGATGTTAAACATATACAAAAAAGGCAATGCTGCACACCCCAAACGTAACCTTCACCCCTTGAGACAGTCTGTTTCCTGGGTGTAGTCAAAATATGTTAAATGTTCATATGAAAAACACAATAAATTTCCGATCTTGATGTAACAGGATATGTTATGTTTATTCTTTCATAATCATATGAGTATCCAGTTTTCACAACGCAGCCGACGCGCGTTTCGCCCAACGGGCTTTCTCAAGGCTTGTACGTTTCAATATTATTGTTCCTGTTAGGTGTATGGGAAATTTCCAAACTTATACCTAGTTCCCACCAAAGGATCCAGTAAAACGTGACCCAAGTCGAGCACTGTCAATATTTCTTCGTATTTGTGGTCAGTCACATGTAGTCAAGGACCAGGATCCGTCCCCTCTCCTTCACTTTTTGTCCTTTAGGTATAGTTGGTGATTATATAATACATCCTTAAGTATTGCTAGATTTTTGTCTCTCACCTCAGGTTGATTTAATTCCTGAATTTCCTCTTCCAATTTTGTAATCTCTACAATAATCTTGCTACGTTTTAATTCTGCATCCTTAATTAGGATCTCCATCATTCCAACTGATGAATTGGAAAGTAATTTTTCCCATTCTTTGAGATGACCTCTGTCCAGGTCCTCAAAGGAGGGAAAAATAAGAATTCGGAGACCTCTGGGTACCTGTCCTTTTTCTATATATTTTCGTAAGATTGTTGAGTCCCACCATCTGGAGAGTTCCTGACGTTTCAATCTCTCTAATCTAATACATTTTTGTCTCATGCCTTCTTTGGCGGTTGGCCGGGTATTGGCTTGGCCTGGAATCGTGTCATTACTGAACAAGTCTTCTAACAGAGTATCTCTATTGTCCTCAAAATTCGCCATTATCAATTAGCAACTTATCACAATGAACACAGGGTAAATAGTTAGTACCCAATTCTCAGCACAATACAAATAAAAGTCACATATATTCACAAGTTAAAGGCAAAACGAGTGCTAGATCCGCAAAAATTGATATATGTATAGATTATGCAGTGGATATGCTAAATGGACCTGCACATCGTGTAGTTCAAGCCGTAATGCAATCAATTGTTATTCGCAGTAGTATTGGGTGCTAGCACGACGCCACATACTCATCCACCAAGAGTAATATTCATCTCAAAGAATATTAAATTCCCAAGATGTTAAACATATACAAAAAAGGCAATGCTGCACACCCCAAACGTAACCTTCACCCCTTGAGACAGTCTGTTTCCTGGGTGTAGTCAAAATATGTTAAATGTTCATATGAAAAACACAATAAATTTCCGATCTTGATGTAACAGGATATGTTATGTTTATTCTTTCATAATCATATGAGTATCCAGTTTTCACAACGCAGCCGACGCGCGTTTCGCCCAACGGGCTTTCTCAAGGCTTGTACGTTTCAATATTATTGTTCCTGTTAGGTGTATGGGAAATTTCCAAACTTATACCTAGTTCCCACCAAAGGATCCAGTAAAACGTGACCCAAGTCGAGCACTGTCAATATTTCTTCGTATTTGTGGTCAGTCACATGTAGTCAAGGACCAGGATCCGTCCCCTCTCCTTCACTTTTTATCCTTTAGGTATAGTTGGTGATTATATAATACATCCTTAAGTATTGCTAGATTTTTGTCTCTCACCTCAGGTTGATTTAATTCCTGAATTTCCTCTTCCAATTTTGTAATCTCTACAATAATCTTGCTACGTTTTAATTCTGCATCCTTAATTAGGATCTCCATCATTCCAACTGATGAATTGGAAAGTAATTTTTCCCATTCTTTGAGATGACCTCTGTCCAGGTCCTCAAAGGAGGGAAAAATAAGAATTCGGAGACCTCTGGGTACCTGTCCTTTTTCTATATATTTTCGTAAGATTGTTGAGTCCCACCATCTGGAGAGTTCCTGACGTTTCAATCTCTCTAATCTAATAAATTTTTGTCTCATGCCTTCTTTGGCGGTTGGCCGGGTATTGGCTTGGCCTGGAATCGTGTCATTACTGAACAAGTCTTCTAACAGAGTATCTCTATTGTCCTCAAAATTCGCCATTATCAATTAGCAACTTATCACAATGAACACAGGGTAAATAGTTAGTACCCAATTCTCAGCACAATACAAATAAAAGTCACATATATTCACAAGTTAAAGGCAAAACGAGTGCTAGATCCGCAAAAATTGATATATGTATAGATTATGCAGTGGATATGCTAAATGGACCTGCACATCGTGTAGTTCAAGCCGTAATGCAATCAATTGTTATTCGCAGTAGTATTGGGTGCTAGCACGACGCCACATACTCATCCACCAAGAGTAATATTCATCTCAAAGAATATTAAATTCCCAAGATGTTAAACATATACAAAAAAGGCAATGCTGCACACCCCAAACGTAACCTTCACCCCTTGAGACAGTCTGTTTCCTGGGTGTAGTCAAAATATGTTAAATGTTCATATGAAAAACACAATAAATTTCCGATCTTGATGTAACAGGATATGTTATGTTTATTCTTTCATAATCATATGAGTATCCAGTTTTCACAACGCAGCCGACGCGCGTTTCGCCCAACGGGCTTTCTCAAGGCTTGTACGTTTCAATATTATTGTTCCTGTTAGGTGTATGGGAAATTTCCAAACTTATACCTAGTTCCCACCAAAGGATCCAGTAAAACGTGACCCAAGTCGAGCACTGTCAATATTTCTTCGTATTTGTGGTCAGTCACATGTAGTCAAGGACCAGGATCCGTCCCCTCTCCTTCACTTTTTATCCTTTAGGTATAGTTGGTGATTATATAATACATCCTTAAGTATTGCTAGATTTTTGTCTCTCACCTCAGGTTGATTTAATTCCTGAATTTCCTCTTCCAATTTTGTAATCTCTACAATAATCTTGCTACGTTTTAATTCTGCATCCTTAATTAGGATCTCCATCATTCCAACTGATGAATTGGAAAGTAATTTTTCCCATTCTTTGAGATGACCTCTGTCCAGGTCCTCAAAGGAGGGAAAAATAAGAATTCGGAGACCTCTGGGTACCTGTCCTTTTTCTATATATTTTCGTAAGATTGTTGAGTCCCACCATCTGGAGAGTTCCTGACGTTTCAATCTCTCTAATCTAATAAATTTTTGTCTCATGCCTTCTTTGGCGGTTGGCCGGGTATTGGCTTGGCCTGGAATCGTGTCATTACTGAACAAGTCTTCTAACAGAGTATCTCTATTGTCCTCAAAATTCGCCATTATCAATTAGCAACTTATCACAATGAACACAGGGTAAATAGTTAGTACCCAATTCTCAGCACAATACAAATAAAAGTCACATATATTCACAAGTTAAAGGCAAAACGAGTGCTAGATCCGCAAAAATTGATATATGTATAGATTATGCAGTGGATATGCTAAATGGACCTGCACATCGTGTAGTTCAAGCCGTAATGCAATCAATTGTTATTCGCAGTAGTATTGGGTGCTAGCACGACGCCACATACTCATCCACCAAGAGTAATATTCATCTCAAAGAATATTAAATTCCCAAGATGTTAAACATATACAAAAAAGGCAATGCTGCACACCCCAAACGTAACCTTCACCCCTTGAGACAGTCTGTTTCCTGGGTGTAGTCAAAATATGTTAAATGTTCATATGAAAAACACAATAAATTTCCGATCTTGATGTAACAGGATATGTTATGTTTATTCTTTCATAATCATATGAGTATCCAGTTTTCACAACGCAGCCGACGCGCGTTTCGCCCAACGGGCTTTCTCAAGGCTTGTACGTTTCAATATTATTGTTCCTGTTAGGTGTATGGGAAATTTCCAAACTTATACCTAGTTCCCACCAAAGGATCCAGTAAAACGTGACCCAAGTCGAGCACTGTCAATATTTCTTCGTATTTGTGGTCAGTCACATGTAGTCAAGGACCAGGATCCGTCCCCTCTCCTTCACTTTTTATCCTTTAGGTATAGTTGGTGATTATATAATACATCCTTAAGTATTGCTAGATTTTTGTCTCTCACCTCAGGTTGATTTAATTCCTGAATTTCCTCTTCCAATTTTGTAATCTCTACAATAATCTTGCTACGTTTTAATTCTGCATCCTTAATTAGGATCTCCATCATTCCAACTGATGAATTGGAAAGTAATTTTTCCCATTCTTTGAGATGACCTCTGTCCAGGTCCTCAAAGGAGGGAAAAATAAGAATTCGGAGACCTCTGGGTACCTGTCCTTTTTCTATATATTTTCGTAAGATTGTTGAGTCCCACCATCTGGAGAGTTCCTGACGTTTCAATCTCTCTAATCTAATTAATTTTTGTCTCATGCCTTCTTTGGCGGTTGGCCGGGTATTGGCTTGGCCTGGAATCGTGTCATTACTGAACAAGTCTTCTAACAGAGTATCTCTATTGTCCTCAAAATTCGCCATTATCAATTAGCAACTTATCACAATGAACACAGGGTAAATAGTTAGTACCCAATTCTCAGCACAATACAAATAAAAGTCACATATATTCACAAGTTAAAGGCAAAACGGGTGCTAGATCCGCAAAAATTGATATATGTATAGATTATGCAGTGGATATGCTAAATGGACCTGCACATCGTGTAGTTCAAGCCGTAATGCAATCAATTGTTATTCGCAGTAGTATTGGGTGATAGCACGACGCCACATACTCATCCACCAAGAGTAATATTCATCTCAAAGAATATTAAATTCCCAAGATGTTAAACATATACAAAAAAGGCAATGCTGCACACCCCAAACGTAACCTTCACCCCTTGAGACAGTCTGTTTCCTGGGTGTAGTCAAAATATGTTAAATGTTCATATGAAAAACACAATAAATTTCCGATCTTGATGTAACAGGATATGTTATGTTTATTCTTTCATAATCATATGAGTATCCAGTTTTCACAACGCAGCCGACGCGCGTTTCGCCCAACGGGCTTTCTCAAGGCTTGTACGTTTCAATATTATTGTTCCTGTTAGGTGTATGGGAAATTTCCAAACTTATACCTAGTTCCCACCAAAGGATCCAGTAAAACGTGACCCAAGTCGAGCACTGTCAATATTTCTTCGTATTTGTGGTCAGTCACATGTAGTCAAGGACCAGGATCCGTCCCCTCTCCTTCACTTTTTATCCTTTAGGTATAGTTGGTGATTATATAATACATCCTTAAGTATTGCTAGATTTTTGTCTCTCACCTCAGGTTGATTTAATTCCTGAATTTCCTCTTCCAATTTTGTAATCTCTACAATAATCTTGCTACGTTTTAATTCTGCATCCTTAATTAGGATCTCCATCATTCCAACTGATGAATTGGAAAGTAATTTTTCCCATTCTTTGAGATGACCTCTGTCCAGGTCCTCAAAGGAGGGAAAAATAAGAATTCGGAGACCTCTGGGTACCTGTCCTTTTTCTATATATTTTCGTAAGATTGTTGAGTCCCACCATCTGGAGAGTTCCTGACGTTTCAATCTCTCTAATCTAATAAATTTTTGTCTCATGCCTTCTTTGGCGGTTGGCCGGGTATTGGCTTGGCCTGGAATCGTGTCATTACTGAACAAGTCTTCTAACAGAGTATCTCTATTGTCCTCAAAATTCGCCATTATCAATTAGCAACTTATCACAATGAACACAGGGTAAATAGTTAGTACCCAATTCTCAGCACAATACAAATAAAAGTCACATATATTCACAAGTTAAAGGCAAAACGAGTGCTAGATCCGCAAAAATTGATATATGTATAGATTATGCAGTGGATATGCTAAATGGACCTGCACATCGTGTAGTTCAAGCCGTAATGCAATCAATTGTTATTCGCAGTAGTATTGGGTGCTAGCACGACGCCACATACTCATCCACCAAGAGTAATATTCATCTCAAAGAATATTAAATTCCCAAGATGTTAAACATATACAAAAAAGGCAATGCTGCACACCCCAAACGTAACCTTCACCCCTTGAGACAGTCTGTTTCCTGGGTGTAGTCAAAATATGTTAAATGTTCATATGAAAAACACAATAAATTTCCGATCTTGATGTAACAGGATATGTTATGTTTATTCTTTCATAATCATATGAGTATCCAGTTTTCACAACGCAGCCGACGCGCGTTTCGCCCAACGGGCTTTCTCAAGGCTTGTACGTTTCAATATTATTGTTCCTGTTAGGTGTATGGGAAATTTCCAAACTTATACCTAGTTCCCACCAAAGGATCCAGTAAAACGTGACCCAAGTCGAGCACTGTCAATATTTCTTCGTATTTGTGGTCAGTCACATGTAGTCAAGGACCAGGATCCGTCCCCTCTCCTTCACTTTTTATCCTTTAGGTATAGTTGGTGATTATATAATACATCCTTAAGTATTGCTAGATTTTTGTCTCTCACCTCAGGTTGATTTAATTCCTGAATTTCCTCTTCCAATTTTGTAATCTCTACAATAATCTTGCTACGTTTTAATTCTGCATCCTTAATTAGGATCTCCATCATTCCAACTGATGAATTGGAAAGTAATTTTTCCCATTCTTTGAGATGACCTCTGTCCAGGTCCTCAAAGGAGGGAAAAATAAGAATTCGGAGACCTCTGGGTACCTGTCCTTTTTCTATATATTTTCGTAAGATTGTTGAGTCCCACCATCTGGAGAGTTCCTGACGTTTCAATCTCTCTAATCTAATAAATTTTTGTCTCATGCCTTCTTTGGCGGTTGGCCGGGTATTGGCTTGGCCTGGAATCGTGTCATTACTGAACAAGTCTTCTAACAGAGTATCTCTATTGTCCTCAAAATTCGCCATTATCAATTAGCAACTTATCACAATGAACACAGGGTAAATAGTTAGTACCCAATTCTCAGCACAATACAAATAAAAGTCACATATATTCACAAGTTAAAGGCAAAACGGGTGCTAGATCCGCAAAAATTGATATATGTATAGATTATGCAGTGGATATGCTAAATGGACCTGCACATCGTGTAGTTCAAGCCGTAATGCAATCAATTGTTATTCGCAGTAGTATTGGGTGATAGCACGACGCCACATACTCATCCACCAAGAGTAATATTCATCTCAAAGAATATTAAATTCCCAAGATGTTAAACATATACAAAAAAGGCAATGCTGCACACCCCAAACGTAACCTTCACCCCTTGAGACAGTCTGTTTCCTGGGTGTAGTCAAAATATGTTAAATGTTCATATGAAAAACACAATAAATTTCCGATCTTGATGTAACAGGATATGTTATGTTTATTCTTTCATAATCATATGAGTATCCAGTTTTCACAACGCAGCCGACGCGCGTTTCGCCCAACGGGCTTTCTCAAGGCTTGTACGTTTCAATATTATTGTTCCTGTTAGGTGTATGGGAAATTTCCAAACTTATACCTAGTTCCCACCAAAGGATCCAGTAAAACGTGACCCAAGTCGAGCACTGTCAATATTTCTTCGTATTTGTGGTCAGTCACATGTAGTCAAGGACCAGGATCCGTCCCCTCTCCTTCACTTTTTATCCTTTAGGTATAGTTGGTGATTATATAATACATCCTTAAGTATTGCTAGATTTTTGTCTCTCACCTCAGGTTGATTTAATTCCTGAATTTCCTCTTCCAATTTTGTAATCTCTACAATAATCTTGCTACGTTTTAATTCTGCATCCTTAATTAGGATCTCCATCATTCCAACTGATGAATTGGAAAGTAATTTTTCCCATTCTTTGAGATGACCTCTGTCCAGGTCCTCAAAGGAGGGAAAAATAAGAATTCGGTGACCTCTGGGTACCTGTCCTTTTTCTATATATTTTCGTAAGATTGTTGAGTCCCACCATCTGGAGAGTTCCTGACGTTTCAATCTCTCTAATCTAATAAATTTTTGTCTCATGCCTTCTTTGGCGGTTGGCCGGGTATTGGCTTGGCCTGGAATCGTGTCATTACTGAACAAGTCTTCTAACAGAGTATCTCTATTGTCCTCAAAATTCGCCATTATCAATTAGCAACTTATCACAATGAACACAGGGTAAATAGTTAGTACCCAATTCTCAGCACAATACAAATAAAAGTCACATATATTCACAAGTTAAAGGCAAAACGAGTGCTAGATCCGCAAAAATTGATATATGTATAGATTATGCAGTGGGACTCAACAATCTTACGAAAATATATAGAAAAAGGACAGGTACCCAGAGGTCTCCGAATTCTTATTTTTCCCTCCTTTGAGGACCTGGACAGAGGTCATCTCAAAGAATGGGAAAAATTACTTTCCAATTCATCAGTTGGAATGATGGAGATCCTAATTAAGGATGCAGAATTAAAACGTAGCAAGATTATTGTAGAGATTACAAAATTGGAAGAGGAAATTCAGGAATTAAATCAACCTGAGGTGAGAGACAAAAATCTAGCAATACTTAAGGATGTATTATATAATCACCAACTATACCTAAAGGATAAAAAGTGAAGGAGAGGGGACGGATCCTGGTCCTTGACTACATGTGACTGACCACAAATACGAAGAAATATTGACAGTGCTCGACTTGGGTCACGTTTTACTGGATCCTTTGGTGGGAACTAGGTATAAGTTTGGAAATTTCCCATACACCTAACAGGAACAATAATATTGAAACGTACAAGCCTTGAGAAAGCCCGTTGGGCGAAACGCGCGTCGGCTGCGTTGTGAAAACTGGATACTCATATGATTATGAAAGAATAAACATAACATATCCTGTTACATCAAGATCGGAAATTTATTGTGTTTTTCATATGAACATTTAACATATTTTGACTACACCCAGGAAACAGACTGTCTCAAGGGGTGAAGGTTACGTTTGGGGTGTGCAGCATTGCCTTTTTTGTATATGTTTAACATCTTGGGAATTTAATATTCTTTGAGATGAATATTACTCTTGGTGGATGAGTATGTGGCGTCGTGCTAGCACCCAATACTACTGCGAATAACAATTGATTGCATTACGGCTTGAACTACACGATGTGCAGGTCCATTTAGCATATCCACTGCATAATCTATACATATATCAATTTTTGCGGATCTAGCACTCGTTTTGCCTTTAACTTGTGAATATATGTGACTTTTATTTGTATTGTGCTGAGAATTGGGTACTAACTATTTACCCTGTGTTCATTGTGATAAGTTGCTAATTGATAATGGCGAATTTTGAGGACAATAGAGATACTCTGTTAGAAGACTTGTTCAGTAATGACACGATTCCAGGCCAAGCCAATACCCGGCCAACCGCCAAAGAAGGCATGAGACAAAAATTTATTAGATTAGAGAGATTGAAACGTCAGGAACTCTCCAGATGGTGGGACTCAACAATCTTACGAAAATATATAGAAAAAGGACAGGTACCCAGAGGTCTCCGAATTCTTATTTTTCCCTCCTTTGAGGACCTGGACAGAGGTCATCTCAAAGAATGGGAAAAATTACTTTCCAATTCATCAGTTGGAATGATGGAGATCCTAATTAAGGATGCAGAATTAAAACGTAGCAAGATTATTGTAGAGATTACAAAATTGGAAGAGGAAATTCAGGAATTAAATCAACCTGAGGTGAGAGACAAAAATCTAGCAATACTTAAGGATGTATTATATAATCACCAACTATACCTAAAGGATAAAAAGTGAAGGAGAGGGGACGGATCCTGGTCCTTGACTACATGTGACTGACCACAAATACGAAGAAATATTGACAGTGCTCGACTTGGGTCACGTTTTACTGGATCCTTTGGTGGGAACTAGGTATAAGTTTGGAAATTTCCCATACACCTAACAGGAACAATAATATTGAAACGTACAAGCCTTGAGAAAGCCCGTTGGGCGAAACGCGCGTCGGCTGCGTTGTGAAAACTGGATACTCATATGATTATGAAAGAATAAACATAACATATCCTGTTACATCAAGATCGGAAATTTATTGTGTTTTTCATATGAACATTTAACATATTTTGACTACACCCAGGAAACAGACTGTCTCAAGGGGTGAAGGTTACGTTTGGGGTGTGCAGCATTGCCTTTTTTGTATATGTTTAACATCTTGGGAATTTAATATTCTTTGAGATGAATATTACTCTTGGTGGATGAGTATGTGGCGTCGTGCTAGCACCCAATACTACTGCGAATAACAATTGATTGCATTACGGCTTGAACTACACGATGTGCAGGTCCATTTAGCATATCCACTGCATAATCTATACAAAGGTGGACGATATGATGAACGTCCAGTACAGATTTCTGCTTCTGAGTATTGGACTACAAGATTATATGCAGAAGATCCAAGATTTCGTCAAAGTATTCCTTATTTGTTCCATCTTTTATTTGAAAGTGACTTATCAGCCCTATCTTATTCAGTAAATCACATTTTGAAAACTGGAGTACATCTACATAATGTGTCTGCAAAGGATTCTATGAACAAAGTGCAACAGCGAGATGATCATTTGGAATCTCAATTGATTAATCTAATGGCTTGTCAGCGTGGGACTAATGAATATTGGTACCGACGCCATGGAGAATTGAAATGTATGTTACGGAATTTAGGAACTCCTACATGGTTCTTTAGCCTAAGCTGTGCAGAGTACGCTTGAGATGATTTACTGGATTTTCTTCGAGAGGCAAATTCAAATATTGAAAACATCCAATACAAGACAGCAGGAGAATTGTGCTCATTGGATCCGGTTAATCTTTGCAGATATTTCAATCATAGATTTGAGGCTATGATGTCCTTCATCTGCAATAAACAAAATCCACCTCTTGGAGAAGTTGTGGATTTCTTTTGGAGAAAAGAGTACCAAGCAAGAGGTGCTCCTCATATTCATATGCTGTTGTGGATCAAGGATGCCCCAAAATTTGGAACAGATTCTGATGATGCAGTTTTATCTTTCATTGAAGGATATGCAACATGTGCTATACCTAAAAGCACAGAAGAAAAAAAATTAAAAGAGCAAGTTTTACGTTTCCAAAGTCATCGGTGTGGAAAATACTGTCGACGAAAGTACAAGAGTAAAGATAAATTCTACACAAAATGTCGATTTGTATTTCCAGGACCTGTTCTTTCAAAAGGAAGAGTAAACAGTTTTATGTCAGCTGTGCGACATACTATTACAAGAAAATCACCTAAGAATACCTACAACCTAAGAAGAAAAGAAGAGTCAAAATATATAAATGACTACAACCCAGTCATTTTATCCATGTGGAATGCTAACATGGATATTCAGTATGTAGCTGACAATTCTATTGCTGTTGCTCGGTATGTCACATCTTACATCACTAAATCTGAGAAAACGGAATTGAAAGAAATGTGGGAAGAGATTTCTCACGAGAAGACTGTCAGTAAAAAGCTATACAGTTTCAGTTTAAAGATGTTATCGCATCGAGAAATTGGGTCTTACGAATGCTCAGATAGGTTATCATCTGCAAGTCTGTACTCCAAATCCAGAAGAATAATTTGGGTAAGTTTAGGCCTTGCAGGAATGCAAAATCGGGTACTGAAATCTATTCGAGAAATTTAATATTTAGCAGAGTACGAAGCTGAAAGTACAGACATTTTAAGAACAAACATGTTGGACACATATTACCCAAAGAGAAGTCATCATCTTGAGAACATGTGTCTCTATGAAGTGCTGCAGAACTACATTTATAAACGGAATGCCACAGAAGACATCAACAATGGAAAATATAAAGTGATTGGTGAAGAAGGATGTTTGGTAAAACAAACAAAAGGAAGTTTGATTAATGACAGGAACCTGAGTTGCGACACTACTGACAAGAAGGAATTTTACCACTTAGCACTTTTACAGTTGTTTAAACCATGGCGCTCAGAGGATGAATTACTTGGACAATTTGAAAGCTATGAAGATTTCTTTAATGCATGCAAAGATACCATTGAATGCAGTACTTTCACAACTTATGTACACATGTTAAATGAAGAAATTGAACAAGAAGCAACAATTGCAGCTGAAGTAGCTAGAGACAGTTCTCAAGACAGTCAAAGCTCTGGGACGCTCAGTCAAGATCCCCTAGGACAACCAATCGTAGAAAATGAAGCTGCAATAGCCATGACTGAAGTGGAAACAGCTATGAATCAAGCTCAGGAAGATTTAATAAACTTACCAAATTTGGAACAGCAACTGAATGATGAACAACAAATTTATGAGGAAGTCACAAAACAAATTGATCATGGATTACTACATGAAAATAAAGAGTGCTCATGCACATCATTTGAACCAATCAGAATGTATGTGAGTGGACAAGCTGGAACTGGAAAAAGTTTCTTGATTAAAGTAATTAGAAGCTACCTACAGAAAAAAACTGATTCAACTTTGTCTTGTGTTGTTTTTGCTCCAACTGGGTTAGCAGCATATAACATAAAAGGAATTACCCTCCATCGTTTGCTAATGTTACCAGTAGAGCATGAGAACAAAATACAATACCACAAGCTAACAGGAGAAGCATGTTTTGAAGTTTCAAGAGTATTGAAAAAAATGAAACTTCTCATTATTGATGAGGTAAGCATGGTAGCAAACTTAATGCTTGCCTTTGTGCATTTAAGAATGCAGCAAATTCTAAAGACAAACTATGACGTGTTATTTGGAGGAAAACATGTTATAGTTTTTGGGGATCTACTGCAGCTCACTCCAGTTAAAGGACAACCAGTATTTCATACTCTTACACATGAAGACACGAAAAAGTCGTTAGGAAGTATAGGTAATGTGAATATTTGGACATACTTTGAGTACAAAGAACTCATTACCAATATGCGGCAAGCAAATGATGATGATTATGCAAGTATTCTCAAAGATATCAGAATTGGACTACTCACAGAACATGGCAGAAAAGCTTTACAGAGTCGATTGCTATGTAATTTGTTTCCAACAGAACAAATAGTTCCAGAGAAAATATACAAGAAAATTGCTGGAAAAAATACTGTAATCTGCTTAATGCCAACACCACATGAATGCTCTATATTCAATCAAGAACTTTTGAAATTGGAAAATGAAGAGATTGTAAAACTGGAAGCTGTGGATAAAATACAACATGAAGGAATAACTATTATATTGACAAGCAAATTGACAACTAAATTGGATTCTCTAGGGAAAAACATCTCGAAAACAGCTGGTTTAGAAAAGAATCTTTATGTATGTATGAACTGTCGAGTAATTTTAAGATGTAATTTGGATGTAGAAAAAGGTTTAGTGAATGGAGCTATGGGTAAAGTTGTGGGTTTTGTTAATTACCAGAAAAAAGTTGGAATTGAATTTAAAAAAATAAAATTTGATCAGATTGAAGAGGTTAAAGACATTAGTCGTTGTTCAGTTCGTTTCTTGCTTGTGAAAGACTTATATGTACGTAGGAAGCAGTTTCCGTTTTCTCTAGCATATGCTGTAACTATTCACAAATCACAAGGATTAACTGTAGATAGTGCTTTTGTAAACATTGGATCTACTGTGTTTAAAGAAGGTATGGCATATGTTGCTTTGTCACGCGTGAAAAAAAGTATCTGGTTTATTCATGATAGACTTTGATGAGTCAAAAGTTAGTGCTGATGCAAACTGTGTAAAGGAATATAATAGATTAAGAAGAAGCTATGCTCCTCATTTAGGTCAGTATCCTGTGTTTGAAAAACGTGTTGTTTGTCAGAAAAGGAGAATTGAGAATATCTGCAATGAGGATGTACAGAAGAGAAAACAAAAGGAGAGTGATGTGATTCCAAGCAAAAAGAAAAAGGACAATGTTGAAGAGGTTGTTGGTTGTCATTTTGAAAATAGCTCTGGTGTCAACTGCTACGCTAATGTAGTGCTGAATGTTGTATTTTATCTTGAAAGTTTGCAAGAGCAGATAATACTAAATCATGAAAAAAGATTCTGTTCTCTGCTGAGTTTTCTTTATGAGAAGCTGTGTAATGATACAACTAAAATAGAAAGTGCTTCTGATGTTAGAAATCTTTTAGATGTATGTTCAGGATTTAATCAGTTTACTCAAAATGTCCAGCAAGATGCACAGGAATTCTTAATGTAAATGCTTATGGTACTGGAAGATGAAGGGGTAGAAATAGAAAATATGTTTGGTCTCTCATATAAATGGGAACATAGTTGTGAAAACTGTTTGAACACATGCAGCTCTAATGTTGATTCTGAAAGGTTCATATATTTAACATTACCAGAGAGTAAATCTGTGACTTTTAGTAAATTAGTTAAAGATGCAAATCACAACATGGAATGTTTTCAATGTAAATCATACATGTTATCAATGTTATTTTTAAAGAAATATGGACAGTATGTAATTTTGATGATGCAACGTTGTAGAGCTGATGGATCAAAATTGGACACTTTAATAAAGAAGTTTACAGGACATCAATTATCAATATCAGGAAAAACTTTTGTTGCAGTTGCAATAATTTTCCATGATGGACCTTGTTATGTTAATGTTAGTGTGTATTTGTAGAGCGCTCGTACGCCGGGTTGGCTTCATGGCGCTGGCAGACATCTTGACAAGGCAGCGGAAGCTTATCCTGAGTTAACAGCCAGGTTTTCAGGAGTTTCCTAAAGAAGATCAGTGCATGTACAAAGCTCAAGAGGGAGGGAATTCCACAACTTGGGCGCAAGAGTGGCAAACCTGCGGCCTCCAAGACGGGCCCTCTTGAAGTTCGGACTAGTAAGAAACGAAAGGTGAGAGGATCTTAGGTATCGAGTGAGGGTGTACCTGAGTATAATGTTGTTGATAAATTCCGGACTGGTACCGTGTAAAGCCTTGAAAATAAGGCAACCGGTTTTGAAAACACAGCGACGTGACACCGGAAGCCAGTGTAATTTCCTCTGCAGAGGAGAGGCGGTTTGCCATTTAGGTTGGTGGTAGATCAGACGGGCAGCCTGGTTTTGGACCAACTGAAGGCGTTTGAACAGATTATGGGGCATTCCCAGGTAGACTGAGTTGGAATAGTCTAAGTGAGATAGCACAGTAGAGATCATAGCTTGGACCAGAGCTTCATGAGTGAGAAAGCGATGAATTTTCCTAATTTTTCGCAGTTGGTAAAAACACTTGGACACCACTGCGCCAACCTGGGCTTTTAAGGATATACCACTATCCAGAAGTACCCCCAGAGTCTTGGCAGAGCTAGAGGGGATGGGAGGTGGGTCGAGTGCAGGAGGCCAATATTGGGGGCCCCAGTGCTTAAGGCTGTCCCCGGTAAGGACCACTTCCGTTTTTCCAGGATTTAGTTTCAGGTGGTTCAGATCCATCCAAGTTTGGATGAACAACATAGTCTCCTGGAACTCCGTGACGGAGTCATTAGACCCGTCAACCCTGAGAAGGAGCTACAGGTCATCAGCATAGTTGAGAACCAGTACCTTTCTCTCTTTCAAAGATTTAATCAGAGGGGACATATAGATGTTGAACAAGTGAGGGGAGAGGGCCGAGCCCTGAGGCACCCCACAAGTAGTAGTGTGAAAGTCAGAAGAGAATTGGCCGAGGCGCACTGTCCAATCCCCCTGACACGGTCAACCAAGATGTTATGGTCGACCGTGTCAAAGGCCGCAGACAGGTCCAGCAGGACCAAAGCACGAGGACACCCTTTGTCAGCGAAATCCCGTAGGCTATCCATAGCTGACAGGATCACGGCTTCAGTAGAATGTGCGGGACGAAAACCTGCCTGATGGGAGTCCAGATGTTTATACATCTCCAAAAAGCTGGAGAGGCATTTAGCTACGTAACTCTCCAAGACTTTGGCCAAGAAAGGTAGCAGAGATATAGGACGATAATTGGCGAGGAGTGCCGGATCGGCTCCCAGCTTTTTCAAGAGGGGGAACACAGTGGCTTTTTTAAAAGCTAGAGGAACTATGCCAGATGTAATAGATTTGTACAATAAGGCAAGGGCCGGGCCAGGATAGGTCGCAAGGCACTCTTTCAGAATATGGGGTGGGCAGCAGTCCGCGGGAGCACCTGACTTAGTATCCATTAAGAGAGACTGGAAGGTCTCTTCACTGATCGGAGGGAAACTATTGAGGGTGCTGTTGTTACACTGCTGAGCCGGGGCATTCTGCTGAGGGGGATGAGAAGGTATACTACTTTTTATTAGGATTATCTTATCAATAAAATAATCATTCATGGAATCACATAATTCCTGGGAAGGAGCGGCCTTTCTTAGTGTGCGTTCAGGGTTGGAGAGTTCATCTATAACAGAAAATATAATTTTAGAGCTATGATTGGACTTTAGGATGCGGTCAGAAAAAAAGGCAGTTTTGGCTGTCAAAATGTTTTTCCTGTAACCTTTGTGCGCTGTGATGTACTGGGATCTTTTTTCAGGGGAGTATTGTTGGCGCCATTGTCTCTCCAATTGACGTACAGTCAGTTTCTGTGCTTAAAGATCATCCGAAAACCATCTGTTAGTTTCAGTCCGACGCAGTAATTTGACTCTCTTAAAAGGAGCGTGTTTATCACTGGCCTCAGTAAGCCACCTAGATACCTTATTTTCCAGAATGTTAACATCAGAATGATGTAGACCTGGAATGGAGTCTGCTAATGTATTATAAAATTCTTCTTATTTAATAAGGTTCCATTTCCTGACCAAGCCGCCTACCCGTGTTTTGGTTGTCGGAGGGGCAGATCTCATGATTTGAAATTTCAGTAGATGGTGATCGGACCAAATACAAGGTAACACAGAAGGGATGGTAATATTCAGGTTGGTAGCCCAGATTTGGTCCAAGATTCGGCCCTTAACATGAGTTGGAGATGGAACAGACTGAGATAGATTGAGGTTTTTAAGTAAATCAGACATCTCTGCAGAATGTGGTCCTTCATTAGGGTCGCCATACCAATAATTAAAGTCTCCTATCAGGAGAACCCTAGCATGTTCAGTGACTAGCGTAGCTATATGTTCACTAAGAGCCAGTGGGAAGGAAGGCATCGGTTTAGGTGGTCTATACAATAGGACACAGGACAAGGAGTCATTAGCTGACTCCAGCTTAATCACTATGTTATCCGTGTCTGCAAGAGGTAGACAAGTCAGAGAGCAGAAAGTGAGGTCAGAGTGGATAATGGCAGCCACACCACCACCTGACTTTCCTGGACCTCTGTTGGCCGATGTGATGTAGTAGTCAGGGGGGAGTGCTGCCAGTATATCCGGGGCAGAATCATCAATGAGCCATGTCTCTGTCAAAAGCAGGACATCAGGTTTGTCCATAATCAGGAGAGAAAAAATGTCCAGCTGAGGTTTCACCAAGGACGGGTGTTAAGGTAATAAAAAGACAGAGGGACTGCTCTGTGCATAGTCTGAATAAGGGGGTGCAGATTACAGGCCGTGGTAGGCAGGAGCTCCGGAAAACTATTACGTGCAGTGAATAGCTTGTTAGAAATTAGGATAGAAGAGACCTTACTAGCAGGTTGGCCGTA